>NC_079882.1:27580000-28953912 GCF_029227915.1 Hydractinia symbiolongicarpus | reverse complement strand
ACAATTTCCCGGCGTAATTCTTATAATCAAAACCAACACAATTGGGACACTTGTATGCAGGTGAACAGTAGCATGTACCAGCATTTGTGCAACGCTGAAAGTGAATAAGGTTTTTAAGTTCAGATTAATAGTTTAACGTCGCAAAGCGTATAATATTTCCAAGTTTTTAAACTCTTTTGGTTTTAGTAGTTAAAATGGTTAAATCGCCACGAAAAGATAGCCAAAATAATTCCAAAACAGTTAGAAAATGTTGCAGCAAACGTCCTACTGTAAAAATTGTTACTTTAAACTCACGCCATGTGCTCCACATTTATTGTGGCAATTGGAGATGGCTTCTTTCAATGCTGAAATTTCAATACACTGTTGTTCATGGCAAACCTTTAAAATAAAAAAATAAATGAAAAACAAGAAAAACCTCGACAGCTAAATGGATGTTACCATATAAATTACATAAAATCAAATCACATTAAAAAGCAAAATTATTGGCAAGTCTGTGAGAGGGGAAACCACCCCAAAACAAATGCTCAAAGTGAAAGTACAACCTTTAAATGACCGCATCGTGTACCCGTTCTTGTTACTGTAGGGTCGATAAGATCATTCCCTAAATGAGTGATTCCCGTACTAAATAAAGAGAAAATATAATATTGCAATTTATACTTTATATACATGTTTACTTCATAAATATTCACTTACCGGCATTTCTTTTCGTCACCATTATAAAACATCGTTGTCCGTGTGTGACCATAGATCACAAAGTTTGGCAATCCATCTCCATAACATTGTAATTTGCCACAATGAACATCTCTAGATAAAAATGACATGTTTACACAAAGAAGTTTGCTGTTTAATAAAATTGGTAAAATCCAATTCGACTGGTGGATACCACTTTTTTTACAATTTTTTGTTTTTTTTGTTTTACATCAACAAGTTAAGTTTTAAGTCAAAAGATGGACTCGTTAAAACGACTTGTTGTTTAAACTACCCAGCTAATCATTTCCAACGAACTTTAGTTCATCTCCGTATAAATACGTGCCCGGTGAAATTCACGGGAAAGCGCCCATCGCAACTCGCAACTGCCATTTTTAGCTCGCAGACAAAAAGCAACCTTGATCCCAGGACCTGTAGCGTTCTTTGATATAAGGATGAAACGCGTACGAGTTTCATCCTTATATTAAAAAAACGCTACAGACCCTGGGATCGCGGTTGAGACGGAAAGCTCATCACCTTTCTTTGCACTTAATAAAGCTGAAATCATCCTTTTGCCCACAGTGTCCCCATTTACTACCATCCATGTTGATATATCTCTTTCCCATCTTGCATTTCTCGCCACCACCTTTTGCTCCTGAGCAAATAAGATTAATTTTTTATATATATTTTTAAATAGATGGAAAAAGATTTTTGCATCAGTCACAAAGAGACTGGTCACATCTATATATTAATACGCCTTGTGTGTGTGTGCGCACGGTGAGGCCACGTCACACAAATCACAGGTCATTTTCTTACGACGTGGCGTTACGCTAAAATTTACCAAGTTAAAGAAAACGCAAATCAGGGGGTTACTATATAAATATTTAATTCTCTTTTCTTATTTTTTTTTTTAAATAAAACTCTTTTTCCTTACTCATTAAAACTAATTTTTATTTTAATTTCAAATGGTTTATTTGTTATTTTGTTGTAAAAGCCCCGCTGGTCGTTTAAGATAGAATAATTAAATTTTACCCCCGGTTTACCATGTGCGCGCCGTATCTCACGGAAACAAAGTTTATTAACTGAAAAATGAAAACCGAAGCGAAGAAAGTTGTCTCTTTTTCAAAGTAATCCTGAAAAAAGTTATTTCAAACAAGGTTTACTCATCACGAGGTTAGATTAAAGCTTATTTGTTTCTTCTATCTTTTTTGTGTTCTGGGACCGAAGTTGCTTTCTTTTAAAAAAACTATCGAATTCGAATGATAATTCGAATCTAAGAAGTAAATAACAAAACTGTTGTCATTGTAGAGCGACTGTTGATGTCGAGCGAGAATAAAAAAGTTTATGTTGTTGCCAGAAATATTTGTTATAAAGAAGAAAAACGTACGATAATATAACGTCGAAAAGAGAACTGATTAGAAATGTATCAGACAATTGTAGCTAGCTATACATTTTAATTTGTTTTCTTTGGGATGAAGCGAAGTTTAATAATTGAAGTAAAAAACTGATTGGTCTTTTATCCAGAGACGCTAGCTAACTGAGAAAGCCAAAAAAAGGCAGGTGTGTTGTTTAGTTTATCTGGTAAAGAGATAAGTTTAGGTGTGTAACGTTTTTTTTTAACCGTTTTAACTTTCAGAGCTCAGCTTTTCCTTTAAATTTTTAGTTCCTTGTTGAGTCTTAAATGCGTTTTCTTTTGACACAATTTTTATAAGAATCTAAAATGTAAAGCGACGTTTTTAAGCCGTTTACACGCTTCCAGCTAAACTTTCCCTTTAATATAAAGTTAAATATGTTTTGTCTTTAGCCTGAACATATTTAACATTTTTTGTAAGAATATACTCTAAACAATGGGTCAGAATATCCTAAGAATGTCTAAGCTTGGTTGTTTCTTTTGATATAAAAATTTGTATGACTGAACTTTTTTCTCTCCAAAACAATGGGCAAGTACACCAGGGAAAGCTAAGAACATGAAGGCCGAAACGAAAAAAACAAACACTATTCTTATAAAATACAGCGTGTATATAATAGAGAAGAGTTTATATAAAATGTAGAAAGTATTTTTTCGTTGTTACTGTTTTTAACGCTACGAAGTGGTTGATGTCGTTATAATAAACCTTAATGTAAACAAAGTTAAATCAATGTTTACATTTGTTACGTTACCGTTTAAAATAATATTCGATTCTTCAATTCGAAAACACTGCATTGTTATCATGCACTGCACGTTTGCGCATTGGGAAGGTTGCTATATGCAATAGACTAAATAGCTAATTTGGTATGATGCATTAGAATCTGTACGTTGTGGAAACTTTGCAATAACCTTATTTGTGTGACTTATCGATTTTTTCTAATGTCTGGTATACCATTTTCCCTTTTATATTTCGGGTATGACAAAGCAAGTATATAGTTTTAACAGATTTGTTAGCCACCTTCGATTTTGTTAAACTTTTTGCATTTTTATTTGTTGCTGGACATGCTTATATTTTTAAGCGTTCTGCTTCAGCGGGTACAAATATAACGCAGATTGTGAGCAACTTCAATCCCAGGGTTTTTTTCTCTTTTATTGTTATTTTTTTATTGCTGCACATATTTATATTTTTGGACGTTTTGTTCTGGTGGTTATAAACTAGAATAATACAAATTGTGACTTTTAAAGATTCATATTACTGTGTTGTATGTTTTGTTTGGTATCCCTTACATCGGTTTAATGAGAGATTCAGTGGATTCCCCCACGGGTATTCAGCTAGTACAAAGAATTAATGTCATACCTGGTCCCCACATATGAACACATTGTTCATCCACGGATTCAGAACACAATGAATTGTGACAATAGCCCTGCAATGAAAATCCCACACTTTCAAAACAAACAAACAAGCCAACGAACAGATGAACCATCAAAACACAACAAAAAACAAACAAACATTGAAATTAAAAAACACACAAGTAAACCATCATCAACAAAATAAATTATTATACCTTATCATCATTGCAAGACGTATAGTCCTCCAGATAAATATTTTTTGGACACTAAAGAAAAAAAACGAAAAAAACGCGTAACTCGATTTCACTGGGTAATAATTTTATGAGATATTTCATTCACCTGCGGGTTTCTGCCGTCGCACTTATCGTCTAAGTCACACTCGCCGACACTTAACCGACACAAAGTCCCTTTTGCTTTCAACTGGCAATTCTCGCAACATTCACCGTGAGCACATTTTGCTCCTGGATTCAATTTACATGTCATCGGGTTGCAACATCGATTGTTACAATGCTATGTAAAAAATGTACACCTTAGAAATACTATAACTTGCAAACACAAACATTATTTCGTCTGCCGTTTAATTTACCTTTGCTATCCCACAATCACATTCTTCATTCTGCTCAATGTAGCCATTACCACAAGTTGGACCACCATAAATCTATAAATAGTTGTCTTAAATGTATTATTATTGTTCCATTTTAAGAACACTTTTATTTCAACCTTGTCTTTAGGACAATTTTTCGCGTTTTTGTTATCCCATTCGGTGCGAAAAAATTATCCCTGGGAACGAGGTTGCAGTTATGCAGTGCAAACACCGTGAGATGTTGCAGAGAGATTACCTTATTAGGCTTGTCCATTAAACAGGAGCAGTAACCGTTCATACACCTTTTGTTAATCTTTTTTAATGTACAATCTGTCAACCCTTGTACCGTCGACCAACTGAAAAAAAATATTCCCGCTTTTATTACACACCTTAAGATGTTGTTACACGTGTTGTTTTTCTGAACGTACCTAGCGTATGGAGCCATTAAACATGGCGGCTGTTGACATTTGCATTCTTTTCCTAAAATGAATAACTTTATAAAGATAAACAGTTAACATTGTCAATGAATGTTTATGTCCTGTGACGTCCTATCAAAAGCCCTTTCAAAAGACTGCTGTTGTAACATATATATGCTTTTACTGACAGATTAACTTTTAAACATTTTAGCTTATTTGTTTGAATATTGTTACTTTGGGAAGGATACTGTTAAGCCTACAAAAAACAACCTTGGATAATATAAACCCGTGAGTACATTTCGAGTTGTACGGTATATGATTCTTGTCCTCCAACCTGACTCTTCTTACAATATGTTTAATATCTTACCATAATGAAATATTCCAAAATTATGACCTAACTCGTGAGCAACAGTGCCAGCAGTTAGTGCAGGATTGTCACTCCAAGACTAAAAATATAAGAAAAAAATTAAGAAGTATATACATTGATATATTTAGCATTAAGTTCTCAACACGAAAAATTATAGTTACTTCCTTACGTGACTAATTGCTTCAGATGTTCCATAACATAAGGTTCCAGTATTTCCCAGTCCAACAAGACTTCCTAGCATTCTGACTCCTCTACAAACAGATAGTAAAAACGTTTTACATTAACAATAAAACCATGGATTTTCTTTTAGGAAAATAAACAAGGATTATGCATAATTTTTTTGTGCGTGTAACTGTACTAATTTACGCAAATTGGTCGCAAAAAACATCACAAACACGATATAACGTGTGGTTAGAACAGTTGTTTATTTTATTCCAAGATCCATTATGTATTTTTATTTTACAAGTTATGGTTCGAGAGAAAGTTTCATTTTAAAATTTTACCTACTCTCAACCCAACCGGAATTCACGTGAAACGTAGTAATGAAACATACATAGTGCATAATATTATTAAATGTAAAATATTAAAATTACAAACCAGAAAACTATATTGACTACGACAGGACAAAGTCGGAAAAGTTTAACATCCTATCGTTATCAGTTTTTCTGAAGAGTAATATAAGAGCACTAATGGCTTATAAACCACTTAGCAGGCGCTACAGGAAAATAGCGACCGAGGTTGTGACGTTATGGGCCGAACACAAACAACCGAGGTTGCTATTTTCCCACGTAGCGCCCGGATGAACGGTAAGCCATTAAGCAATTTAGTACCTGGTAGCCTGATAAAAACAAAAGAAATGAAGTGATCTATAGCCAAAGTAGATCTAAGTCACAAAAACATTGGCATTTGGATGAAAATAAAATACATGTTTTTGTGTATGTGGAAACCATGTCTTCTGACAATGTAAACGTTCGATCAATTAAAGGAAAAGAATTTCTTTTCGAACACAATGAAAACATTCATATACTTTAGGGGCAGAAACTTTCGCGGGCATTAACTTTCGGGTTTTTCGCGTTTTTTGGTCATTTTCGCGAAAATTTATGCTTTTGGATATTCTAAATTATCAAAACGCGAAAGTTTCTTCACGCGAAACCATAAAAAATAACAACATAAAACGGGGCAATTTTAAAAAGTAATGATTTATTTCTTGTTTGATCGTCATCAACTACAGTAACACTTGGTGTTTTTTTCTTCTTTGGAGCTGCGAGCATTTCTCGGATGGTCCGATTATTTGAAAGTGAACAATTGTTGAAATTAACCAGAAATAAACAAAAAAATGTAGAGAGATCATGGTAAACTTGTTTTTTAAAGAGATAGTTGATGATTAGTGGATTTTTTATCCCTGTTTAAAGAACTCAAGATGTAAGATTTTTAGAAACGGTGAGTTTTGTTATCTAGCTGTTTTGTAGCTTTTAAGAAGTCTCTATTTTTATAGCCACTATAATGTTTTGACAAAACATATTGGAGGTATTGCTTCCATATTTTGTAGCATACTTTTTTTTTCAGAGACTGTTGGTCAATTATAAATTGATCTATTTCATCGTACTCTGAAAAACAATTACTTCAAAACTTGGATCTTATTTGGACGTTTGACAGCGTTCACTTTTTGCGTGTACATTTTAACCGGTCGCTACAGAAAAATAGCGCCCGCTCACGTGATCGATATAAGCCAATAAAAACGTAAGATATGAAGAAGACATTACACTGCCAGGCACTATACAAATACTAACATACTAACGTCAACAAATGCGCATTACTATGCTTCCACTCATATTGCTGAGTCAGCACTCCTTTGTTGTAGATACTAAACATATTCAAGCTTAAACCAGCATCCGATGTTATGTAAAACATATCTTTTTTGTCCCATATCTCCACATTGGTGAGGGCTATTCGTACGTTAGCTGGCTTGAACATCTAAGATGGTAAAACAAATAATTGTGAAAAATAAAAAATAGAATTGGTGTTTATTTGATAGAAAGTTGAACAATCATGTGTAGTGCCCTACATGGTCCATGTGGTTTGCCAGCGTCATAATATAATTCACTGCGCTTTGAACATCACCTTTTCTCTGTTTTAACTGAAAGAAAAAAATGCAAACGTATTCAGAATGATAATATTTTCCAGCCTTTCTTCGATATCCCTGCTTTAACGTATTTAACGTAAAGGAACAAGTCAAAGAATATTTTGTTACTCAAGAAATGCTGGTTGATCAGGAGACAGGAGAAACATTGATAACAGTTGTGTGTATATATTTTATATGTAGCTGAAGTTTTATACCTGTATAGATATTCTTTACAAGTAATAATAATAATCGATTCGGATTAATAACTCGAACTTTTTAGTGTCTAAGTAGAAAATAAATGTTCGAATGTAGCCAAAAAATCCGAAAAAGATGTTCTTAAATGGTTCTATTTACAAAGGAGCCAAAACGTTCCTTTTGATGGCACTATGATAAAAGACAAGGCTCTTCAATTTGCTGAAAGTTTTGATCTTATACAAATTTTAAAGCGTCCGATGGATGGCTGGAGAAAATATTCTCCTTTTATTATATCTACTAATTGCGCGTTCTGAAGACGTTTAAAAACACGTATTGTCGTGGCAATACCAATTTACTTTTCAGCGAAAAACAATCAAACCACAAAAATGATACGTACTTTAAAAGTCGTTTAAAATTTGCTTAGCAATGTAAAAATGGGGAAACCTACAAAAGCATTGTCAGCAACAATCGCGAAAGATATATATTTTGTGACAGAGCTGTCCTGATCTTTGCGTAAATGGCGTCGGAACTAAACAGAAAAAATATCAGTACTGGATATTTGATTTTTAATATTTATTTGTGTAGAATTTATATTAAGCATTTTACTCTTTTATGAGTGCTTGTAGAAGAAGCAAGTAACATATCCTTCATATTGTCGACATGATCTAAAAATTAAATTGCACGTTAAAAACCGAATCTGTCTCCATCCAAAAAATATTTTGACAAATCTTAACAACGGCTACGTACATTTTATATCTGGAGTTCCTCTCATATCTTCTGGTCTGTAAATTATATGTTTCTTTGAGCCTTCCTGCATACAAAAAGAGAAAAGTATTGCAAGAACTTTTAAATAATATGTTACGTTTACCGAGAAGGTAAATTATTTTTCTGAAGAATTCAGTTTTTAAAAAAATTGCAAACCAAGTCAAAATCCAGGAACAACAATGCAGGTACAATAGCAGGAAAAGTCGGGATACTTTTAAAAGCTTCGAGATCTAATCATCTGAATTAAAACGCTTTCCATCAAGCTAAATTTTAACAGCCCTTCGTCAATAAATAAATTCTTTTTCAAAAATGTTTGGAAATTGAGACGTGATGAAAAAATGAAATTACCAGATAATTAATATAGTATTGAGTCCCATCATTATCATCGAAGACAGTCCCTCTAATGAAGAACAAATTATGTGTTTGATAAAATACTACTGCCATTTTCTCACAGAAAGTGATCTATATGCAAACTCTACTGTAACATCTAAATTCTAGCATAACATATCACTCACTATTATTACAGAGAAATTTATTTGCGAATATTATTGTCTATAAGAAACTTACGTAAGTCCATTGCAAGTACTCAAAACGACTCTACCGGGTCTATTTCTTAGTTTTCCATGATAATGGCAATTCTGCACGGGAAGCTAAAAAATGGATAAATTTATTTAAAAATGTTGCTCTTTTTATTTGGACCGTAGACAGAATTCCAAATAATACTATAAGCAACCGTCAGTCAATCTATCAATGTGGAGGATTTTTTATGCTAAAATTAGAGTTGCTTATAAAAAATTCGACAGATTTCATTTTATATTCAGTTTTTCTTAAAATCTTTTAAACAGAAAATATTTTTTGCAGCAGTCAGGCAATTTTCGAAATTCGTCTTTTTACCATATGTCTGTTTGTGCACGAGAAGTCGTGTTACGGAAACATGAAATGCGATATACAAAGAACCATGGAATTATTCACGGGACTATCGACTATAAATAAAATCACGGGTCAATTATTTATGACTCATGCATTGCCTCCTCAAATTTACTAAACTAAAGAAAATTGCTACACAGGGGGTTTATTTGTTGTTTGTTTTAAAAGCTGTACGGGTCGTTACGGTTAGAATAATCTAATTCTACTCCTGATTTACAATGCGCGCGCCGTGTTTTACGGAAACAAGTTGTTTATCAACTGAAAAGAGAAAACCGATGCAAAGAAGGTTGTCTCTTTTCAAATTGATCCTAAAAAAAGTTATTTCAAGCCAGGCACGCCAATGTTTACTCATTATGAGGTTAGCTTAAAGCTTATTTGCTGTTCTATATTTTCCATTTTTGTGTTCTGGGACCAAGGTTGCTGCCTTTTATAAAAAAAACTATCGCATTCTAATATGAATAATCCGAATCTAAAATGTAAAAAATAAAATTGTTGTTGTCGAACGAGTATAAAAAGTTCATGTTGTTGTCAGTAATATTTTTTAAAAAGAAGAAAAACGTACGATGATATAACGTCACAAATAGAACTGATTAGAAATGTATCAGACAATTGTATACATTTTCAATTCGTCTCTCTGGGATGAAGCAAAGTTTATTATTCCGAAGTAAAAATAACTGATTGGACTTTTAGCCAGAGAACTCTAGCAAGCGACCTACTGAGAAAGCCAAAGAATAGCAGTTGTGTTGTTTAGATTATCTGATATAGAAATGAACTCAGGTGTCTAGCGACTTTTTAGCTGTTTTAACTTTCAGAGCTAAATTCTCCATTAAATATTAAGTTCTCTGTTGCGTCTTGAGCCGAAAAATTTTTTTTGTACTTTTTTTGCACCTTGTTTGTAACTCTAACCAATGGGTCAGAACTTCAGAATATCCTAAAAATATGTCTAAGCTTGA
Source organism: Hydractinia symbiolongicarpus (assembly GCF_029227915.1). Lineage (NCBI taxonomy): Eukaryota > Metazoa > Cnidaria > Hydrozoa > Anthoathecata > Hydractiniidae > Hydractinia > Hydractinia symbiolongicarpus. The sequence goes on along the minus strand of NC_079882.1, from coordinate 28,944,139 downwards.
TTGTTTGTTCTAAATATAAAAATTTGTATGATGCACAAATTGATTAGAAGTTTACTTTTTTATTGCTTATCAAACAAACAGAACTTTTTTCTGTCCAAAGCAACGGGCTGTTACATGTAGCAGACTTTGACATTGGCTATAGCAACTTATAGAGGCTTTTTCATTAAGAAGTTATATATTTTCAGGCCATAGCCATGCTAAGAATATGTTAAGAACAATGAGGATAGTATTTGTCAAGAAAGTTAAGAACATCAAGGCTGAAACGAAAAAAACACTATTCTTATAAAATACACTGGTGTATGTTCTAGAGAAGAAATTTATAAAATGTAAAAAGTAATTTTTCCTTTGTTACTAGTTTTAACGCTACAAAGTGGGTGATTCAGTGTTGATGTCGTTATGAAAAACCTAAATGTAAACAAACTTAAATCAATATTTACATCTGTTACGTTACGATCGTTTAAAATATATTCGATTCTAAATTCGAAAACACTGCATTGTTGCATGCACAGCACGTTTACTCTGTTTTCTTGCTACATAAAATCAAAATAATTGATTTTCTTGATTATGAGTTTGGGTCCTTTAATTTTGGATCGGAATATTACGGTAGATATACAATATACCGAGATGATTCAAGTTTTTATTTTTCTATTTTATGTGTTAATAACGTTGATTTCTTATTTTGAGTGAAATTTTGGGAGGGTGTATGCGATAGACTGAATATCTGATTTGGTATTGATGCATTATAAACTGTGCATTGCGGAATTTCTGTAAAAAGCTTTTGAGTATTTTTTGGGATACTATTCTCCCTGCTGTACTTCTGGCATGGCAAAGCAATATATAATTTTAGCAGATTAAGCTTTTTTCTATAACGGTTGTTAGACACCTTCGATTTCGTTGGACATTTTGGACGGATGGAATAATAAAGAACGGGTGAAATAACAAAGGACGAGTGAAATAATAAAGGACGGGTGAAATAATAAAACTGCGATTTCTCTGCGGGCTATCGACTAGTTTATTTACCGTGTTTTTCGGTGTTTATACAAACATCAGAAAGCGATTATTAAGCGCTGAGAACTGTCAACCTTAAATAAAATTTCTCACAGCAACCATTTGTTTATGCTTAGTTTGCAGTTCCACTATGTGTTAGAGCGAAAAGACACACGGCTTTTCACAAAAAGAATGAGTGCTATATATACACAACAATTACTCGTTGTCAGTCAAAGAGAAATCCCACCTTTCCGTTGTGTGCCTTATCTCAAAAGAACAAATACCCACCTTAACAGAATGAGTCGAATTACTTTGAAGCTTTACATTGAAGTTGTATCCCAGCAGATATCTGAAATATATGTTAAGGGGTTGTCAGAAAAAACTTTGTGTGATTTCAACTCCACAAATAAAATCCATACAAATGTTGATGATTACAATGTCTGCATGTAATTGACAACCAAAACCAAACGTTAAGAATCAAATTCAACAAAATATTTAGCTAGCAGCAACTTTAAATGTCAATGAATCTAGCAAAGTTGCCGGGAACTGATCTCTTTTTCTTTTTTTTTAAGATGAAACAAGAAGTATGCGGCTAGGGTCCATATGAAAAATACTAAATCGCTTAAGAAAATCACTTAAGAATATTTTTACATCTCAAATGCATCCAATAAACTCACTTATTTTGAATCAAGTCTAAATGTAATGTTTCATTCTTCAGCCGCAGCAAGTATTCAACCTTGCTCATATGACTACCATCCTAAAATAATAAAATAAAATGTTCTATAGACCCAGAAACCGTCTTAATGAGATTTCGACGCATGCGTAGTAAGTTAAAATTGTTTAGACTCGTACGACTTACTTGTTCTGAAACTGTGGTCAAAGTCATAGTGCAAGAATAGGACGATAGAACGGAACGCTCGGTTCACAAAGTAGTTTTTTTATACCTGCTTGTGATCTAATGTTGACAAGTCTCTTCTGTATATTCTTTTGTTACGAAAGGGTGTAACTTGAATGGGTTCGACGATTTGATATCTCCGTACACTTTGCGGTATATCTAATAAAGAAGTAACAAACCTAAAGTAATGACTAGCAAAGCGTTGCAACGAAATCAAGAATAGATACAATATGTAGAGATTTTTTTGTATAAGAAAAATAAGGAATTAATGTGAAGGAAACAGGAAACTGTCCTCAAAATTTGTTTGTCAAAACTTCCAACCCAAGTTAAGGTGAAAAAAATATGCTATTTTATTTAAACAAAAAAAATGAATTCGTTTACATAACCGTTCTTGAAGTCATACAATGTGACGACTTACCCAGTACAGCATGTGATAACCTCAAACACGAGATAAAAAAGCAGACAGTGAAAAGCATGTTGGAATCAATTTTCACAACCTCTCTGTATGTCTTTTTAAAAACTAACCTTCTTCATCGTTTCGTCCGTACAAAACGTGCGAGTGACGTAATATTTATTTTTCCTGAATGTTATTTTCGGTCACCTATCTCTTTTGTTCACGCCTTTTTTAAAGTATGTTGATGTTTCTAAAAATAAAACCAATAAGATAAAATAAGAAATTAATGAATAATTTTTTGGAAGGAAGTTTACAGAAAGAAATAGGTTCCGCAATATTTAACGGGTACTTTTTAAAAAGATTTTCATTAAGCATACTTCAAATTACAGAATGGATGTTTGGTGACGTTTTTATCCAGGATTCCAATTGCATAATCAGCTAGATGGTGACACGCGTGTTTTTTTACAATAACTTTAATTTAATTTGAAGAAATTTGAAGAACAAAAACACAACATTTTTTTAAAAAGAACATTTTGGATAGCATTACGTTTACTTTCTACCGTGATCTTCCTAGGTTTTACAAAAATCCCAACCAGAAACAATAAAAAAGGAAAATATGAATAATAGAACACGAAAATAGATTTTGAGATATTGTTTTCTACAAAGTTTGATTTCAATTGATCCACATGCTCGAGGTAAACACGTCAATTTGACCTTTCCAAGTAGATAGCGAACAAACAAAAAGTAAAAAATAGTTGAGTGTAGTAAAGAAAATAACGTGAACCACGTCAAGCATCAGGCAAACTTTTATATTGCTTATAAAAAAGTATTCCCTTAGATTTTTGTTGACGTTACCAAATACCTTACAGACTTAGTGTACCTTCGAGCAGTTAAAAGATATTGTTGACAAACGCGTTAAGACGTAATACTAGGAGGGGTTTACACTCAAGCATATCCAAACAATATTCCAACTGATCAAAGAAAGCCTACTTTTACGACTCTTTTGCTAACATACGAGATGTTCAAACAAGTAATATATTGAGATCACACCTCACTTCAATGTATATTTTAACAATTTTAGTGAAAATCGTATGTTTCGATAAAGTTGATTGTTTGTCAGTGATCGCACGCTACATTTTCCATCATCAAATTTTTATTTTACTTTATTAAAATCAAAACATACATTATTTATCATCAAGTGAAATGCCTAATTCTACTTACAATCTTCTTGTAGCTACGATAAGGTGCCTTAATGAATATATTTCTTTATTACAGGCGTCACACATTAAAATTAAATAAAAAAAAAACAAAAGATATGTCTATGTACCCTCAAACATAAAAACATACACTTGGGAGTTGTCAAATTATTAAAAATAGGCAAAATATCATTCAAAGGAACACTATGGGCGTGTTACGCCGTTATTGCGAAACGTTACGCGTTTAAGCCTACAACAGGCGTAAGGAGGGCGTTAATTAAAGGGAATGATATATAAATATCGCTTAGCGCTTTATTAAATTTTTCTCATTCTTTTATTAGCTATCTATATATTAAACTCCAAGAAATTAGAAATTACAATCCAAAGACCTAGTTATTTTTGCCTTCCCCTTCACCTGAATAGGGTTGGAAATAGACCTACTAGCGCAGTTTCAATTCGTTTACAGGAGAATAAATTATAAATAGATAGACTGCATAAGGTTACACAACAATTTCCAATCTCCTCCACCAATTTTTAAAGCTAATTAAATTTTTCGCATTTTTCTATTCTACACAATTTTCAAAATGTGTAATTCTCTAACTCTTACGGTAATGTTTAGGAAATTCCTGCAAGTGGTAAAATGAAAAATTTCTGTTGGTTTGGTCAAGTCTCGTTGACAGGGCCTGTAGCGTTTTTTGATATAAGGATAGGACGCGTATAAGACATGTTACTGTATGCCTGAAATAAAACAAGTAGAAGAAATAATGTTTAATTAGAAAATGGCGTGTTTGTTGACGCAAAACTAGAAGTGATGTTCCATTACTTTAACAACCCTGCATATTCTTACAATATCAAAAAAACAAAATAGCCCTGGGAACGAGATTGCAATTATAAAAACTTTCAAAAAATTCAAAATAATTGTATTTGATTTATTTGCCATAAATAAATTAAGATTTGATAATTGTTTTTTCAAAGCAATTGTTATTGAGGAACTGATGTTTCATGGAGTAATTTTTGAAGCAAAAAAAATAGCTGCCGAATAACCATATTTAGCTTTAGATTTTGTGACTAAAAATTTGAAGTGAGGCTTGATTGTCGTGCGGGTTTCCTCATCATATCAAAAATTCTGCAGGTACTACCATCAAGGCTGCCAAACAACTTTGCCAGTTGTTCCGAATTTTGGACATCTTAACCCGTTTTTTCGCTTGCCGTGGGTGGTACAGGGTGGCATAAAGTTATTTAGAATTAGGTGCGTACTGTTGGAAGATTTTCCTGGTTTTTGAATTTAACAAAAAAACACGTAAGTGGAATTTCTGTTCGATAGGTTAGTTTAAAAAAAATACTAGTAAAGTTCACAAGCCATCAAAATAAGTCTTTTCGAAAGGATTTCTTTATTTATTTCTGGAATAATCTGGATCCTCTGCTGTGAAATGTTCTTTAGAAACAGTGCTTTTTACTTTACAATTTTAAAATTTTTCTGACCATAGGAAAGCTTTTTTTAACAGTTTTTCTGTTAAATAATAAAAGTACGATAAGAATTTTCGCGAATTTAAAATGCCGCGAAAAAAATTTAATTGACGAAATCACGAAAATAAAAACCGCGAAATATTTACTTTTCTTCTTCATTTTTTAGACTCCACAGGGTAGTAGATGTAAAATTTTCGCAACAAAGTAATTCTGGTGATACCCAGTTTGATAAAACCCGGGAAAATTAAGGAAGAAATGCACTTTTAAACACAATTTTAGAAATGTTAGAAATTTGGTGTATCATGCTGTGTAAAGCTGAAAGCAAAGGACATTCGTGTTTGTTATGTTCGTATAAACATAAAACATCTACTATACAAACTCTTATCGAGAGTATATTTTGTCTGTTGATGTTACATCATTAAAATTCACTTCAATATTTACCTATGGCAGTGGAGAAGCTTCGATTTTCAACCGGTATAGGCACATTATTAACGTCAATACCATTATTTAGGCAAACGCCGAGGCGAGTTGAAAGGTTGTACTATCGCTTGATCAAAAATAAAGGTTCTTCCGCTACCTTATTGATTATAACATTGAGCTTTTATGAAAAAAAGCTTCCTTTTACAGATGTCATTATTAGAGTAGCAAACGTACTTAAAATCATATTTTGTTTTTCCTCAACTCCGTAACTCTATGAAATTCGCGAAAATTAAATGTCGCGAAAAAAATTCAAGGCTACAAACCGCGAAAAAAAAATCGCGAAATTGTCCCAAAATTTTTATCGCGAAATTAAAATGTCGCGAAATTTTCTGACTAAAAGGTAGTGATTTTGTTGAATTTTATTTCTTTTTAACAAATTCTAAATATTGACTTAATATATCTAGTATATTCTCCAACAGCAATATTCGTCTATGGAAAGTTTTAGTAAAATCGTGCTCTAGATAATTAAGTAACCGATTATCATACCATTCTTAAAAGCAGCTGGGATGGGAAATTTTTAAGCTACTTTGAGACTCACACATTGCGGATAGGTTTCATTTCGGAATCGTTTTGTTCCGGAATGACGTGTAAACATGTTTTTCGAAAACCAGAGGAGCGAAATCATTTTACTATTTATAGCGGAACGGAATCATCCCGTTTCGCATATCGGATAGCTTCGAATCCGTGTGAACGCGAGGCCTACCCGCAACAAAAATTATTTCGGAACGACATCTATCCTCAATGTGTGAATATAGCCTGAGTGCTCAGTTTTGCGTTTTTAGTAACTATTAAAAAATAAAAAAAGGGCATCATTTCAGCCGCCAAGTTCTTACAAACAAAGCTCAACAATGCAAACCATTTTACCACCCCTTTTGTATGCAAAATCGTAAAATAATAATTTTGTAGAAGTATTCAAATTATTTATTTGCAAAACACTGAGATTTTTTTCAAATTTTCTATTCATTAAAACAGTCAGACCTGTTACAGATACATCTGAGCAACGTCCACTTGAATTCTATTCATATTTCTTTTGTTTACGTGCTCCTATAAACCCATCCGTTGCACCGCTTTTTGCTGTACTTTTACATGCCGAGAGTGAGACGAGAGTTTTAACGACAAAGCAGAACTTTTAAAAAACCTATTAAAGGTTACCTCCCGAGCACAAACAAGTTGTGCTTAATAGGTAAGTAGAATATAGTTAATAAAACATCCCTTTCTACTAAAAATGTTGTTTTTGAAAGTTATAAGGAATTAAAAAAATACCACACTTCCACATAACCATGGGCTTCGCGTCCGTTTCAACCTTAAACCTAAGGTTTAGGAAAAAAGTAGGTAAGTATACTTTTACTAACGCCTCGCATAAACAGGGGGGCGTCTATTTAAAAAATGACTGAAAAGGAGGGGCGGCTATTCGAGGGGGTTCGTTTAATAGAAGGGGGGGGGGGGGGTTTATTCAAACAATTACAGTACTTAATAATTTCCTTAAAAATTTGTTTTTACTTCTGCATGCTTTTATAATTCACTTTATAATACAGGAAAAGGGGGGCGGGGTAAGTGAAAAGTCTGCATAATCTTTACTACAATTTTCGTTCTGGGCAGTAGCTTATCTCGTGATGACGTAACATTGCTGATGTAAGCATTTTTTACCGTTTTCATAATGCCCGCGTGACTAGGGTTTGGAGAGGTAGCTAAACCGCAGTAAGTCAATTTCTTTTCCAATGGTACTCCTTTATTCTGTAAATATAGGGAAAAACATTGTTATTTTGCCGAATAACATGTTGTTGTGGATCATTTTAATGCAACTTATTTTTGCTCGGGAGGTAACCTTTAAGTAAAATACATGGCGCTGTTGAACTACAAAAATTAAAGCTGGCAAAGTTTATTTTTTCAACTTGCAAAACGATTCAGCTTGTGTAAATTGTTGTCCTAATACATGATATAATTTTTATCTTGTAGATATTTCTGTATGTTCCCTTCTAACACAGCGTCAGTTAAAAGGTTGATAAAACTTTAAAAAAATATTACTGCAGGAGAGGTAGCATATTGGTACATAGTTTTTTCTTCAATGTTAATGAATTTTCGTCATAGAATCGGTGTTCGGTGACTATTGTTTCTTTCATAGAACAAAAAAAAATATTAATCATTTGTTACTATCTCTAATTAAGCGTTTTTCGTTGGGCGATGATTAACTTTTTTTCTTTGCGTTCTTACTTTCTGAGATTGTTTTTTTATTTTTATTTTATCATAATTTTCAAAAAATAACCCTCATATTCGGCTGATTTTACTTATTTTCTGCATATACCACCAGAAATGTTTAAAAACTGATTTTGAACGTTCGAATTACAAAATAAACAAGTTTATCGCTAGAAGAATAATTTATAATTATGCAGAAATAACAATGAGCAACGGTTACTTTTATGATTTACGCGCGAAATTTCAAAACATTTTGTTTACAAAACTGAATGTGAAAACAATACAGCAACCAGCAAATCGCCAACGGATTGTTTTAATAGAAACTATGAGATATATCTTCTCTCTTTAAACCTCTTTGGTTCGAGCATAGTCACAAGAAAAAGAATAGTCTGGAGACTCGTGCCAACGCGCTCTGCTCCCGGCAAATAACTCGGGTTCCTACATTTCTAGTACCCAGACTACTTTTAGGGGCACCAAAATTTAAAAAACAAGCGGGAAACCTTAGCGAAGCTTATATTTTTTTAAAGTAATTTTTCATTTATGCTGTAATTTGCTATGCCTGGTGCTAATTGTTCGATTTTTGGTTGCTCTACTTCGAGAAGAACTACTGGCATCTCAATATTTTGTATTCCACAAGGAAATGATGAGTACAACACATCTTGGAGACAGAAACTTATTGCTGTGATTACGAAGGATCGTGTTGTTGATAATAAGATGAAAAAAGAAGAACACTAATTCCAGGATCTATTCCAACACTAAATTTACCAATAAAAAGCATTCCCTCTTCCAGGTATGAGACCATATATTTTTTTGTACAGATACGTATATAGCTAGCTATTTATAAACATTTATGCATATACAGAAAATATGACCACAGGAAAAATATATATTTACAGTAAATTATATTTTTATTTAGCACATCAGTCAAGCCAAGACCTTCTGCTGAAAAGATTGCTGTGAAAAGAAACAGTACAATAACTGTTGATCAAAACCAACACATATTCTATCAATCCTTTGACAACTTCATCGGCCGAGTAAAATCACTAAAGCTTCCAGAGAGTTGGAGTGTAGATATATCTCCAGACTTAGTAAAGGTTTGGATGTGCGATGAAATTCATTCCAGTGCACAGTTTGAAATATATGTTGACGATAGTTTGTCATTTACTATTCTAGGCTATACATGGAGTCTTGCTGATGATCACGAAATATACAGTACATATAAACGATCAGTCCGAAATATTACACTGTCAAATTTAATAAAAGTTGTATCCACCTACAAATTCTGTCCTGGAGTTATTGATTTGTCATTTGTACATTCACACCACTTAAAGAAACATAACATCTCGAAAAATTTTTGTCTTCATTCTGATGAAATACCCTTACAACAGTCAGAATATCATCGATCTATGCATTGTTCACTGTTACAATTTAACGATGAAAAAATGTGCATGCAATGTGACAGTGCTGCTTAAAAGTCGCAAAAATCTGTAAAACGTTTATCAACAAATTTGACTGTTCCAGCAAAGTTAAATGCACCAATTTCGTTAACATCACCAGAACGTGTTGTGCTAAGGCTTCGCAATGTACGTGAAGAAAACAAGTCCTTGAAAATTGAGAACATGTCATTAAAACATGAAATAAAATTGCTACAAGAGGAAATATCTTCTTCTTCAGTCCCTGTTAGTTCAGAGCTAGGTTCAGATTTAAAAACCATTATGTCAAACACCAATACATCGAAAATTTCTCCATTCATGAAATTCTTCTGGGAGGAGCAACAAAAGTATTTGTCGTCTACAAAAACTGGTGTCCGTTACCACCCAATGGTAATTAGATATTGTTTGTCATTGGCAGCAAAGTCACCAGCTACTTTTGATGATATCCGTTATGATGAAAAATCTGGTACTGGTTTTGTGATTCTACCTAGTCGACGTAGATTGAGAGATTATAAGAACTACATCCATCCACAACGAGGATTCAATAAAAGTATAGTTGAAGAATTAAAAATTAAAGTTGAGCATTTCAGTGACATTGAAAAGTTTGTTGTCCTTTTATTCGACGAAATGAAAATCCAAGAAAATTTAGTCTGGGATAAACATACAGGCGAACTAATTGGATTTGTCGATCTCGGAGACATAAATATAAACTATGCAACATTACAAAAAGTGTAAAAGTTAGCATCCCATGTTTTGGTTTTTCTTGTTCGGAGTATCGTAAACCCTTTTAAGTTCAGTCTGGCTAATTTTGCAACAACTGGAGCTACAGCAAGTCAAATGTTTCCTTTGTTTTGGAAAGCAGTTGGCATATGTGAACTACAATGCAATCTAAAAGTAGTTGCCGCAACATGTGATGGAGCATCACCAAACAGGAAGCTTTTCCGTATGCATTTCAACTTAACAAAAGCTGACGATATAAATCCAGATGTTGATGTTACACAGTACGCACAGTAAATTATTTTAGTGCTGAAAAACGATACATCTACTTTCTCTCTGATCCACCTCATCTGATAAAAACTGCTCGTAATTGCTTGTCAAACTCTGGTGCTGGTAGATGCACAAGGTTTATGTGGAATGATGGAATGTTCCTCATTTGGAATCACATGGCTGATATATTTTATGAGGATCGTGAATGTGGATTACACCTTCTACCTAAATTATCACATGATCACATTAAATTATCATCTTTTTCTGTAATGAATGTTAAGCTAGCAGCACAAGTTTTGAGTTCAACAGTCAGTACAAGTTTGAATAATTATGGCCCTCCAGAAGCAGGTGGTACTGCTAAGTTTTGCGAGATGATGGATGGGTTCTTCGATATTTTGAACATCCGAAACACGGAAGAATACAAGCAAAAGAGGAAACCATTTCTTGTTCCATTTTCATCAGTCGATGACGCACGCTTTGTATGGCTACGTAAAGTTTTCCTTCAATATTTTGAAGATTGGTTAAAGTCCATTGAGGAACGACCAGGTGATTTTTTTAAAAACGCAAAGTCAAATATGTTTATATCTTGGCAGACATATGAAGGCCTCAAAATAACTGTCAATTCTATTATAGAGTTGGTTCAGTTTTTAGTAAATAATAATGTGCCTTATATTCTTACTGAACGTTTATGTCAAGATCCCTTAGAGAATTATTTTGGTCGTCAGAGATCCATGGGAGCACGAAAAGACAATGCGTGATTTTGGCTACAATGATAACACTATCAGGAACCAAAAAATCTTCAGGCCTATTTCTGGAGGAAATGTAGCTGGTAATGCTGTAGTGGATTTTAGTGATGAACCTGTTCCTTGCAGAAAAAAGAAAAAACTATGAAGAAAAACACTTAAAAAAACGGCTATTTTTATAGCCACACATTCTTAAAAACATTATACTTGGCTTTAAAACAGTTACACTTATGCCTCTCGCTAGCCTAGCTAGCTATATGCTAGTAACTAGCTATCCAGCTATGTGCTAATAATGCCATAGGTAATGATTTTTATAGGTGTGTAGCTATAAAAATAGCTGTTTTGTTAGTGGTTGCAGTACTTTCAATGACCTTGATCCAGGGTGGATGATTTCTTCTTTAATTCTGTGCGTAGAGATTTTGATCTCTTTGTATCGGCCGATATTTTGTGAAGCTGCATTTTATCTTTGACAAAAGAAAATGTTCTCACTCTGACATATAGCATAAGTAGGTCTTCTAGAAGATTTAAAGAAACTTCTTTTTTCAGTGATACATCGCAGAGGTTAACTATTTTCGTGAAATTTGACTTCACATTAAAATTTTTCATAAGAAAGGAAACTATTTCCTTGCTATCAATTTTACTGCACCCTTTATTGGTATATGATCGAAAATATTCCTCGGCAGCTGTAAAAATTAAAATTATCTCTTTTCTGACTTTCCATAGACCACCACGATCCCTAGCATTAACCAATTTATACTCTGGTATATCTTCTGTGTCATCAGATTTTCCAGCCAGAAGAACTGCCAAATACTGTTGATGATATATTTGTTGACATGTGTTTTTTGAGGAGAAACGTATTCGCCGATACATAGTACTAAAGATGTATCCACTAAGATAGGATATGATGGACGTTTCCTTATCTGAAAAGGTGTGTGGTTTATTTGGAACTTGCAAAACATCCTTGAAATCAGACTTAGACAAGTGACACATACTTGATTTGCTAACTCAAATCCTAGAAGAACAGTACAGTTGTGGCTTAGACTTGCTCCAAAGGGGTGCTCCATGTCCAAAATATTTTTATAAAATAATGGATAAAACTTTTCAGCATCTCCATCAAAAGATTTGATAACATTTTTTACCAGACTGTATGATGGCAAAACATTGTCAAGGCTACCAATTTTAAAAAACTTGAATTCGTTTGTGATTTCAGAGGGATAACATTCATCACCTGTCAATTTTATTATTGAATCCTCGATATATCGCTTAAAATACAGTGGATGCAGAACCTGTTCAGCTTCCAAACTTGCATCACTTTCCTTTTCTTTACTGTGCTTAGTGTTGTTGTGGCGAGATAACCCCCTTTGTGATACACAAACTTTAGAGCACAAACTACAGGTAAATGTAACCTTGGCCTTTTGTTTGGGTATTTCGTCAATTACTGAAGTTAGTTCCACTTCAAACTCAGTATTACTTTGTAAAAAATCTTCATCTATTGCCTCCAAAATAGCATCCAGATCTTCACCATAAAGGAAATCCTCTGCAGCCGCAGCCATTTTTTAAACTTTGGTGCCCTTATATTCCGGCCACCCCAGTTTTTTGAAGTCTCTTTACGATACGGCCCGGAATGGCCGATTACCCAGACTATTCTTTTTCTTGTGACTATGGTTCGAGTAAATATTTTGTGTTTTTAAAGTTTTTATATCTAAAATTTAAAATATTGGACTGAATCACTGTAAATTTAAATTTATTTTATCATGAACGTTCAATCTATCTTATTTGACATATTTTGGAACTAATATTTTTTTCAAACATACCTAGATGGCTCAAAATGAAGCATAAAAATAAGCAAGAACATACCGCAGGAAGCTTTAAATCACTCAAAAAATCCATTATACGTTAACATTTCAATACTGAGAATGAGGGGTTTAAAGTCCAACTTTCCTAAAGAAGTGCAATATGAAATCTAAAATCACAAGTGTGTGGAATATCAGTTTAGCATAAAAACTTGGTAAAAATAGACCAGGCATCAAATCCGTTACATAATAGGTCAACTGACACTATAGAAAGCAATATGACTAATTTTGATTGAAATTGCACGTTTGTTTGAATAAGCCAGCTATCTATCTACGCATGTCATACAGTTACATTTAAAGGCAGTATACCTAGCTGGTTAACTGAAAAAATTACAAACTAGTCACTTATAACAACCCAGTTGCAGGCTTTCATCACACATAGTTTACCACTACCACTACTACTACTAAAAATTAGCTCATTTTTTCATTTTTATGTTGTTCTGTGTTTTCGCATGTGTATATTGCAGGAAGAAACAGATATGGTATAGGCTTTATATTTAGTCATATTATAACAACGTGATTGGTGCAAACATTTTTATTCAACCTAAAAAAAGAGTGAATACAATATTTATACATTTTTCTGTGTTGTTATATATTTTGCAAAAAATGATGCATCACAATGCATTACACCACAACGCATTACGTCACATCGTTCTTATATCCATTCTCGTCCCCAGAGCTCTTTGAGATAAACTACTTTCGAGGTTTTAATCTCAAAGAGCTCTGGAGACGAGAATGAGTCAAAGGAGAAAGTTTCATAAGTTCAAAATATCTGCTAAACTCCAAAAAATTGCAAAATATTTTTTCTTTCTTTTTAAGCCAAGCCTTAAGCAAGAAAATTCCCGAAATAATATTTTTGTGTCCAAGTAAATTCTAAAAATGCTTTTGTAAATATAATAATTTTTTTAGGAAATATTATAAATATTATAAATTAATAAATATGTTAAAAAATTGTGACAAATATATAGAAAAGCTTTTTTTTTACCATCTAAACCATTATGATACCTCTACAAATGTGAAAGATCGTAAAGTTTATACAGTAAATTTTCAGTGGTAATTTGAACAATTGTTCAGTTGTTTGCATGGACCTTACTTCAGTTGGTCCATGACGTCAGAACATCGGTCGCTATTTACCTTTAGCGATCAAAATGCATTCAAATGATTATATATTTTTTAAGTTAAAAGAGAAAATTAAAATAAAAAAATGAGGATAAATAAATAAATGCGAAATAAATTGACTCCGCGTTTGCACATAAAGTGGAAAAGTTGCGTAAAAATTCTGCTTTCTTAGAGTTTGATACTATTTTATTTAGTTTATATGAGTGGGTTAATGCGCAATCTGATTTGGTATCTACCAACAAAGAGTACCGGTAGAAAAGGTTGTATTTAATAACAAAAAAAAAAAAATCAAATTCGATATCTGACCAGTGCATCTCTCGAAAGATTAACCGATTTTGTTTGAGTTCGAATATATAACACAAGCAGGAAAGTTTAGATTCCAAATAAAGTTAAAACGGTGATAAAAAGAGTGAGTTTATAAGCGGATCCTGAGGTGAGTTTATCTGCCAAGTTGTTAGCGTTTGAAAAGTCGAGTGATGCGCGAAAATACACCACTAATAGTTACTCCAATTCTTCTCATTTTAACCGAGAATGGTACTTTCGGTCTATTCTTTACATCCTCCTTGTATTCTAAAATCTTTTCCAATGATACACCTAACTCGCTTGGTTTCACAAACTTAAAGTTGACACCATACTTCTTTGACATAGCTGTTCGCATCTTTAGCAATTCTTTTCCGTGTTTGTAATTAAGCCTTTCGATTTTATCTTCAACTCGTTCGACCAAATCACGGAATTCTTCGATAGTTTCATTTGCAAATTCTTTCAGCTCTTTGTGGAATTGAAGCTTGCATTCTATAAAAGAATTGATAATACCAGCCTCAATTTTTTATATTGCTCCGATAAGTCTTCACATTTTCTTAGTTTAATTTAAAAAAACTATATTATCGCTAAAGAACAACTCTTTTAGGGAAATAGGGAAGGAGAAACATGAATCGGTCGTGACGACAAGCAATGTGTGGAAAAAATAATGAATTGCTCTAAAGGATTGAGAAGGTAAACTTCGACTCAAACAGATTTATATACATTAACTTCGGTACAAAAGTCATCATGAATTCAAATTATATAATAGTTCAAAGGCGAAAAAAACGTACCTTTGTTGGTGTAAATTTTACGTTTCAATTTCGCTAACTTGTTTCTTCTGATCGCTTCATAGATCAATCCAATGACTATAAACACCAACCACATTATGAGCACTATACGTAGCGTTTTTTGATATAATGGTGCATTGAAGCTGATGATATCCTGTTCCCCTTCTGTTGCAGTGGTTGTTTCACTTGATGTTTCAGCCGTTCCGTTTGCTTTCTTAATTTCAATCGATTTTTTAATTTCCTATGTATAACGAAGTGAAAATTATAATTTACAGGAAAAAAATGTGTGTAAAGTTAAGGAAGAGGATATAGAATATTACCTGTAGAAGCTTTGAAATAGCTTTGGAGGTCAGGTCTGTGTTCGCCTTTGCAAATTTTGTCCCACAAACTTTCAATTTTTCCATCTCACCAAATGCAGCTACGCCAAAATCAGTTGGTTCATCAAAAGCTTTATTAACAGTCAAACCATAAGCAGAAATATTGCTTTTTAGAATTTCAGCAACATATCGATCCAGTAATGCATATTTCACAGTTTTGTTTTTCAATGGTTCAAAAAGTTCTTCGTATGAGTAGTAAGTAACGTCTAGAAAAGAGGTACAATACAACTCAACTGCATTTTACATTTGTCTGATATCAAATTTCGCACATGGTTAACTTGATAAGTTTTCTAAATTGTGCCAATTGGGATGACGATAAAATAACGTTCTGCTACATGTTTTACCTTATACGGTTTTCCATAACTTTACAAAAAATAATAATACAAATGACTTACTTTTCTCAAATTTCTTAATCCTTTTTTTGCCGTATGTATATTCTGCGCTGCCATACAATGCTAACATCTATTTTTTAAAAAAAAACAGGAATGTGAGGATATAAATAAGAAGTAATAACAATAATCTAACTACCATAAGGTAAATAATTTCCTCCCTTAAGATACTATGGTCTTTTTTAAACTATTTATGAAACCAGCTAATTTATAGGTATGAAGCTGACCACTGACTTTTCAAGCGGTATTACTGTTAAATTTAAAAAATCACTAATATGAAGAAATAGTTAGGAATCTTTAACTGTTGTATACAGTTCATTATAGCTTTTCATGGTTAATTTTGAGCTCAGTGAACAGAAAAAAACTTTGAATTAGAGCTTGCACCTACAGTTGACTCCCGATAAGTCTTATGGGATCTTTAAAAAAAAGAGTTCGACCTGCCGAGAAGTCTAAAAACTATAATCAGGTCAGAATTGTTTTGGCATTTCTGTTCAAAAAAGTCGATTAATAATAAGTCGATTAATAAAAAGTGTTTTTCATCCAAGTTCTTCTAATGGACAAAAATTTAAGCGATTTTGAGAATATTGGGAAAAAATTTTCATTTTTTCTGATCTGTCGATATAAAGAACCCTCGATATAACGAACTTTTTTCCATTTCCCTTGAGGGTTCGTTATATCGAGAGTCTACTGTAAATCGAAAACATTCGAATGTTAAAATTCTATTCAAAAATCTCGAAGATGTTGGGACTGGTTTAAGTTACAGAGAAATTTATCAAGGGGTAACAAACTTGTTTAAGATGATGAGATGTAGTTTTCATATTTTGAGCTATAACGAGTTTTTTGTATGGAAATGGCGAGTGGGGGTTCAAGAGAGCAACAAGCGTATTCGAGATATTGACTGTTAAACTATCCGAGAGTGCCGAGAGTGTATAAAAGCTACTTTGGATTCTGAACATATAAATTGATCCGCGAAATTTTATATTTTTGTTTTTATTTATTTTTAAAGTCTGAGGCTTCCTTTTTTGTAGGCTTAATTAATCAACCGAGTACTAAAGATGAAAAGAGGAGGGAAAACTGACAAAGGTCTCGAATCAGTTGACCCTTTCAAGGATATTAATCCTTTGCTCCCAGCTTCTATTGCAGATGATGAACCGAATTTGAGTTCTCTTTCCAGCCTTACGGATGAACAATTGAACTCACACCCCACGAAGTGAAATAGTAGTAGTAGATGTAACGGATGAAGAATCAACTTTTTTTGAATTCAATTAGAATTTCATTTCGTTTTTTATCTAGTTGTGTTTATTCTACCTGACGTTTAGTTGAAGTAAAATGCAATACTACATTTTGTCTCGGTCAGTGTAGAATTGACTGGTGTAAGATAGTGCCATTCGGCCCAAACCCTTTAGAGATATTTATTTTACTTTTTTCAAAAATTGCTATTATGACCTTATCCGCGAAATTACGTCCCCGCGAAAAATTAAATCATCCCTCATCCGCGAAAAAAAGTCCCCGCGAAATGCAAAAATTTCGCATATAAGCTAAACCGCGAATATTAATCCCATTGAAGTAGCTTTTTGCTAATTTTTTTTTACATTTTTGTAAACATAGCTAGCCATAGCTGCCAGAGGGGTAAGGTTACCCCTATTTTGATTCACCCCACCCTTTTTACTGTTAAATTTCAAGCCCCTCTATTTTTAATTTCGGAAAGACGAAACCCCCTCCTCTCCTTTGTAAAGAGGTTCCAACTATGGATCCATGGCATGGTATTCAAGGAATTATATTAGTGGGATAAAATAAATTATATAAGTGGGATTAAAGCATTCTTCTTTTGTATTAGGATTGCAAAGAAATAAATTTGTTTAAATCGGTCAGTCAATGCGTTACAAAATTGTTTATGTTCTGTTTATTTTGCTAACAAAGATTATACTACTTCGATTCAAATTTAAGCAATATATATAGCAACAAGATTTGATTTTCTAGCAAAGAAACATGGTGAATGACCTCAAACCTGATTCAGTTATTTATGCAACGACAGAAACACAGTTTTTCAGAACTCATAAAGACATTACCTTATCATCAGGGAGGTTTTGCTTCATTGAATTAATTGAAGCCACTGACAATGCTGACGAAAGACTACCAGTAACAATTCCAGTTAACACCAAACCAAGAAGTGTCCAAAACACAATGTATATACGTCCTGATGTAGTCTCAGGTATCTTATCACCGTATCTTAATAAAAAGAATTTTACGTATTATTTTATTTCGCTTTTGATTAAGAGGTAAAAAGTACATATAATTTTCGCTATTTTTAAAGAATAAAGACTACATCTCATTTGCATGGCACACAGACTACATAAACCTATTGTCAAACACCTTTTTGATAGGTTTTACATTTCTCTCTCTCGTTGTTATCATTAGTAGTGACAACTGAACTTTGCCTAGATTTGGTCTATCTTAGAGGAAGCAACTTTTGCAAATCAAAATATCGCAAAATTAAAATAAATAACTATCTGCAATGGAATGTTTTAAATTTTGTGCTAGACGCAACTTTTACAATAGGCTATAGTGATAGTTTATAGTGTTGCATATTATTTGTCCAAATAAGTATGAAAATATTAACAACATCAAAACGATAAAAACAGGTTTTTTTGGATCGTTTCAAAGAATTGGTTATCAATTTTCGCACGGAACCTCAATAAGGATAAAATTGATTTGGAGGAAAATTTAACGATCGCAAAATTTATTTCGCGGAAAATCTAATCAAAATATTTCGCTGGAAGAAGCCTTATTTCGCGAAATTTCGTTTACCAAATGTTTATCTAATCGATTAATTTATTTGGAGAAACTTTCGCAAAAAAAAAAAAAAAAAAAAAAAATTATGAAATTTTTTGGATAAACTTTCGCGAATGAAGAAATTCGGAATATTTCGGGAGATTAACTTTCGCGAATGCAGAAACCCGCACATTTTTGCGAGATAAACTTTTGCGAACAAGGATTTTTCAGTTAGAAAAAACCTAAAAAGTCTTAGAAATGTTATAAATTTTCTTTCTTGAAATAAGATTTCTAAGTATTTTGTGCGTTTTTGGTGAAAAAAAAGATAAAATAGCTTACTGGGTAAACTTTCGCGAATGAAAAAATTCGAAACTTTCGCGAGATAAAGTTTCGCGAATGAAGAAACTCGCACATTTTCACGAGATAAACTTTCGCGAAAATGGCGAAAAATCGCGAATTCGAGAAAGTTTCTCTCGCGAAAGTTTCACCAATTAAACTTTGCATTTCAACTGAGGATAAATATTATTTCCCGGTAAGAGAACCAACAAAGGCATGGCATTTTTGAAAAAGGCTGATAATGTTGTCCTTGTTGAAAATATGAAAAAAAAAAAAAAAATAGAATTGAATTTCAATTAAAATAGTTGGTACCCATGGAAACATCCACAGGTATTATCACACATCAATTTTTCGCTTGTTTTTGAGCACAATTTTTGCAGACCTAAGCAAAATATAGCCATACCAACTTTCTCACCTTCAGTCCTGATAAAAATCATTTTCAAAAAAGTAAAATAAGGGAGTACCATTGTCTTTTCTAAATTCTGTTAAGAAACGAGGTAGTCATGTTTCAGTTTATTGAATTTTTTTACCCAGGATAGGCTCTGCAGTTCCTATTGATACTGCTATCAACAAGGGTCCTGCGAAGGGGGTTGTAGTGCATTTGAATCTCCCATTTGAGCTACGAAAGTCGTGCAAGCACAGCAATCGCTCAACTAGACAACCGCCTAAGATATCAATCCTATTCTCATGCTGAACTCTAACGAAAAATAATAGATATACACTTTTATAGTCTCTGGCAAGACTCGGCCTGGGTTTGAACCCAAGACGTCCCACACTAGTAGTAAGCGCTCTACCACTTTAAATTAAAAAAAAGAGCATAAAATTTCAATTTTTAACCTTAAAAATTGATTTTTGAAATGTCTTTATTTTACAAATTCTCACACTGCACATTCGCATGAAAATATCCGTATACATTCAACGTTTATTATCTTATTAAATAAACGTGAACTTGGTATGTCAAGTTCACGTTATTTCATGAAATAATAAGAAGGTGATTTTGAAATAACAGAAATTTAACATATTTTCACTGTGGTCTAAAATGAAGTAAGAAATTATGTTTAAAAATTAATTCATGTTATTTTATGTTAGTAAACCACTGGAAACCAAGCTTAAGTGTTTCATCCCCTTTAATTTAAAACTTATGATGCTTTGGAAAAATAATTAACACAAAAAGGAAACAACAAAAAACAACAACAAAAACAATAAAAATAACAACAAGAACTGACCCAACAGTGGTGCTTGTCATAATAGCCAAATATAAACCTTCAAATATTCCAGCAAGTGACATTCCACGACCTTTGTGTTCGACTTTTGTTGGTTCCTAAAGAATAATGAGTTAAGTTTCGTTATCGTCTATAAATAATACGATAAGCCTGAGTGTATGTGATATTTATGATAGGTGTAAGTGGATTTTCTCATGGGGAAATAGTTGTTGCACAAAAAATGATTTTATTATCAAAGCATTTTTGACATTTAAGTTAAGTTTAATTTATCTAATAAAGGATTTAATCTTTAACCATTTTAAATATTTTAATTCTTATAGCAGATTTTTCTCTGGTTCATACAACTCCCCATATTCTGTTTTGTAATCGACTACTTTACCATCAAATTATTTCATTTTGACAATATGGAACAAGTATTCCTTAAGATAATCGTAAAAGTTTCGAAATATTTTGATTACGTAACCAGCTATTTACACGTCTTATAAATTACCTAAATTACTTAAAAAGTCATGCCAAATATAAATATAATTCAATTATAAGTGAATAAGAAGTGATATAGAGCATTTATTTTTTTCATAGATACCGCTATAGTCTCGTGATTCGTTCTGTTTATGTCAGCAGTTTTTAAGTTAAAGATATGAAATATTTTATTTTTATCCATGCTCATGCTCTTAAAGTGCATAAAAAATTAACTAGACTTACACAAAACCAAAACATTGCTCCAAAGAACCAATTGAGAATAAAATATAGAGCACATATAGGCAGCGTGGAAAATATCCCATCAAGTAATCCATCTTCAACTTTTGCAGAGGCCTGTGCAGGACTATCAGGAACTTCAAGAATGATAAATCCAGGACTGGTTGTAGTAACAACAAGAGAGTAATGGGGTGTAAACTTTCCGGTGTCCAACCTCGGAACTTGCAATGCAGTGCCATTTACCGTAAAATTCTTTATATCACTGAACGAGTCCAAATCGACGCGATTGTAAGAGATGTAAACACTTTGATTGAATGAAGTGCAATTGTGAGCACATGTCAGCAGCATTTGTTCAGTTAAATCCATTACAATACCTTCTGGACGCAAATTGTTACCTTTTGGATAATCAACATAGGGAGGATATACCATGTAATTGAGAATCAACTTTGCTTGTGGAACATGGCATGTTTCTAAGTGTGAAAAGTTTAAAATGCGCTGTAAACGTAAAATAAAGTAAAATCAAATCAAACGAAATAAAATAAAATGAAATAGTCAGAAGTTTTTTTAATATAACTTGTAACTCACCAAGTCGAACTGGATCGCTTTTAAAACCAACACCTGCATTACTTCTTGCAGCTACACGAACTCTGTAAACACTATACAATTCTAAACCTTCGAGAACATAAGAAGTTGTTAAAGGGACATCGACTCTTGTAGCTTTTATCCATCCATCATCAACATCGACTTCACCGGTAGATAACTTTTCATAGAAGATAGTATATCCTTGTTTAGATCCTTGCCATTGATCATCTGGTATATGTTCCCATTGAATTAAGCTTGCATATGGATAATGGAAACTAGATGCACGTACATTAGAAGGAGCTGCAGTGGGTTCTAAACAAATTTAAAACTTACGAATAAAAGAAATTTTGAAAAAGTCCTTGCGCAATAGACGTTTTTACTGATAGTACCACAATTTTTTAAATAATAAATACGCAATATAGAATGGGAAAATCAAGGCATACGAGATAGTTTTGGTGCAGGTTAGTTACTTTCAGTTATGTACAGAAGTTTTAAAGAGCAAAATTAATTTTTATCAGCGGTTCTTTATTGCAGAGCAAGTTCACAAATTTCAGTTAAAAATTCTATAATTGTGGTAATTTTGTTATCTCTGCCTGAACATTGAATACTACAAACGTGTTGTCGTACTACTTCATTTTGCTATATAATGTTTGGTTGAAAGAACAAGCACGTATCCAAAACCTAATTCAGGAACAAAAACTGTATTTAGAGCTGAAGAAAAGTCCATCTACTCCAAAAATATATATAATTTTCGCTAGAGACCTTAGCCCATAGTGTGAACATAAAAATATCTGCTTAGCTTGAACTCGCTGCAGCAGTCGTTAGCCGAAAAAAAATTATCAAAATATCTATATATGGTACTGCAAGTAGCGAGACACGTGCAATGCGATATAAATAGGACAGGCGAACCCTTGGATTTTTCCACAAGACATCGACTAGTTTTGATAAATCGGCAGACTTATCTGACTTTCAGCAATCTATAAAGGCAGCCGGCAAAAAATCGTGCTACAAGCGATTTATGTTTTTAAATATAGTAGAGTATGGATTATATATAGTAGTATGGATTTATGTTTTTAAATATAGTAGTATGGATCGTTGTAAAAGGTCATTCTAAAATTTTGTTTTTGACAAGACGGATAGGAAATACAAAAAGAAAGACTGCTAATTCTCTTGAATTTATCGTAAATGGAAAGTGTTAATTGGCAATAATATTTGTTTCGGCTGCAAAAGAGCTAACGATGCCTCGCAATGTGACAGTGAAATGAAAACGTGAGATAGCTGTAGCTTAAGAATTGAAAACAGCTAACACCATGCACACTATGGTTAGCTTATCATTAGCCCGTAGTCAGAACCAAGCTTGGGGAAATTTCTGTGGATATCTCTAACTAGTATAATACATAACTTGCATATATTTGCTTTCGGTTTTTGTCATTTGTCTTTTTTTCACTTATTTTAAGCCTGTTTTTAATTTACATACTTATTAATTTTAAATTTTCTAGCGGATAGTGTTGTAATGTCAATGTATTCATTAAAAAAAATAATAAATAAATAAATTGAGACATACATCATTTTAAACAAATATTAGTGCCAATAATGAGAACTTAATTTGACACAAATTCCGCGAAACCCTGGATAATGAAAAGTTAATACACATTATATTAAAAATAAAATAAATATCAGAGTTAACCAAAATGTGTAATAATAAAATAAATCTGATTAAATGTTTCCTTTTTTAAAACGCTTCCTTACCTAATTTTATAGAGTAAAATTTTTTAGTCATGTTGCAAATTCATCAGTCATACTTTAAAATTAGATTCTTACCTGTCTCAAACGTTGAACAGTTTAACTTTTCAGTTGGCTTTCCTTCCCCCACACTGGTAAAAGCTGTCATCCAAACCGTGTATTGTGTGTTTGCTTTCAAGAAAAATAACTCCATTCTTCTTTTATATGGTTCATCAGTTTCATTGACTATTTTATTGCCAAGTTGGTAGTAAATCATATATTTTGTTCGAATACCTTCCAAATAAGCAGGAGGAGAGTGTTTCCATTGCAGTAGAAGTGAACTGTAACTCACTCCTTCGCAGGTAAAATTGTAAGCAGACATCGATGGTGCTAAAAGTTAACGGTTTATGCACGAGTTTATTACTATATAGCCTTTCATCCTAGAAATCACCTATTATTGGCAAGGATAAATTACCGAAAAGCAGGAAGAATCATTAAACAGCACATCTCTGCGACGTATTCAACATATAGAAACCTGACACATTATTTAATACTTACTTCCTTCAGGCGTAAAAATTTGAATAGGTGGACTAGCCAGACCAATAAATTTCGTATCAACAGAAAGACTGATATTATAGAATGTATAGCCACGCAATCCAGTAGTGTTGAAGCTTACAGTACTAGTACCAGGAACAGTGATGTTGTCCCTATGGGAAAGTTAAAAATAAATTACTAATCAAGTGAGCGCAACAAAAGTAAAAATATCTTTTCTTTACAAAACTAATACGCGAATAGATTTATTCTCAGGTTCACAGTGCAAATACCTTAAATTAGTAGCAAGCTATCGAAAAAGTCCACATAAATTCATCCATCACAGCGCGCACGACTAGCTATCACAGGTTAACTAATCTGAAATAACTGACTTGAGAATACAGAAGAAAACATACGTGGATGTCAACCAATTTTTACTTATAGTTTTTACTTCTATTGTTTTAAAGGCAAGTATACCTTATGAATTTTTTCATAGTGATTTCATTCCTCTAACCTAAATGTTTTATTTTTGTTCTATATGTTTTCTGTTAAAGTTCTGAAGCATAGGAGCATAAAAAAACTATGGTGCGGCAAAAATAAGGCACGTATTGGTCATTTTTTAATATATAAACTCTTTGTGTTATATATCATATTAAAGTACTTGTGAAAAAAATAAAAAATATCTACATCTCCATCGGCAATCCATCACAGTACTGTCCCTCCACACAGAGTGCACTTGATGCATCTCTTCGTTGTCGTGTTGAGTACGTTCCAATTGTCAAATCTTCAGCTCTATATATCGCTTGCAACCTCACAGTGTAACCTCTTATAATGCCTGGAATTTTTGTTTCGTCAGGAAGCTCCCATGAAATGCTTATATTATTATACCCTGTAGCCACAGCCTGTAGGTTTGGGGGAGAAATAATTGACCCTAAAGTAAATACGGTAACAAGTTTAAACAAACTAAAAAAATTGGACATACTAAGGAAAGTTTGAGTTAGGGGATATTTCTTTCTAAAAACGGCACAGCACTGTTACTAAGTGCTCCGAAATCTTAATCTGATATGAACATACAGGTCATATTATGGCGCTTGCATCTATCGTAGTTCTCCAGCTACATCATTTCCCCCCATATACACTGTAAATACAAACTGTAGTTTTGTAATCATCTCCATTCACGGCATGAGTGTTATAAATGACATTACTTTTAATTTTGGTTAAACCTTGTTGATTTCTGCCATGTAAGGAGAAATCCTTAATATCGCCTGATGATATACAAATAGAGATAGCGCGGAGCCTGGACGCGTAGGGTTGCTAGTCCATTCAACCAGTGCCTCAGATATTGCGGGGTTTTGAGAAACCAATAAGAATGCTTTCTTTCATTTTTTTAACTAATGGAAATACAGTATTAACATGATCTTTGCATAGTCTGCTACAAACAAAAAGTACTCCTTAAAGTAAGAAGAAAGTCCCTGAGCTGGCTGGGCTAGAATGTTTTTGGCCAAAACGTTCACTTCAGAGCACTCCACAGTTGAATGTAATGAAGTCCAATAGACAAAGCTTGAAACTATGTGTTGGAAATCGTGTGTGTAGTTGTTAAATCTGAGACATATCTGGTAAGACTTGGATAGTTAATTTATAATGAAAGCTGTCCTGCTTTTGGGCATAATTAAGTTGCCACTCCCGTGGCTTTTTATTTATGCAAAGTGTTCATAATAGTTTCTCACTGCAAGAGTTTTACCAGCGAAAAAATATTGTGCCAAAGAAATAGGTTTTTAGAACAAGGAGGCTTATGACTGTAGTCAGTGCAATTATTAGTACGAATTGCTCTAAATGCTCCAAGTAAACTACTCTTCGAAAAGTTCCTCCAAATGGAGCACTTGGAACATCCAGAGCGGAATCTAATGTAGGACAGCGTTTTAATGAATAAATATATGCTGAACTTACATGATTCTTCGGTTGTTACAGTAATATTAGAAACAGGTGACACTCCTTTAAAGTTAAAACACGTAACTTCAATCCGATAGATAGTAAAAAACTTCAGATCCTTCGCTTCGTAGCTAAATGTTTTTTCGTTACTAAAAAGAGTCATACTGTATTGGTTAAATCAGAAAAAGGAATATAAATTTGTCTAATTGGTACTTTACAGAAAGATAAACTAATTATTTCTTTGTAAGCTTAACACACACTAACCCTTTTCGTGTTATATTTGTGGTATTTTTGTCCGTTGGATTGTCAACAGGTTGGATAGTCAACCTAAAATCCCCAACAACTCCAGCCCATTCTATATCGTATATGTCATTCCATTCAATGTAGATCGATGTCGAACTTGTGTTGTAACCCGTGAGATTATAAGGCCCTCTAAATGGTGCTGAAAAATAGAAATTTATAGGTGAGGATACGCTAAAAAGAACATTAGCTATGAGGAGACAACTGCACATTTACTTAAAATTTGGTCAATTGTTGGTTCAACATTTTGGTTCATATTAATTCTTATTTGAGAAAAGAGGGTTAAGCTTAGCTTTTCTATTTGCTGTTTACCTTCTGCATCTGTCCAAACAGTGATTGGATCACTAAAAGGTCCAAGGCCAGCAACAGTGTATGCAGCAATAGTAACTAGATATGGTGTATATATTTCAAGCCCTCCAAATATGGTAGTTAGTTCATCGTTACTTGAGATGTTTTGCCTTCCCATTTCAACTTCATCCAATGTAATACAAATGGTTAAATATTTAGTGATAATTCCACGCGTATCTTCTTCAATGAGCTCGGTCCAGTTGACATAAATGCTACGGGAATTATTGTACGCACCAGTAACATTTTGAGGCGGTCCAGTAGGAGCTTTAAAAGAAGAAATGTTATTGCTAGCTAGGAAACGCATTAAAATTCATCAAAATAAATTAACTTTTTTCTTACGAGCTTCTCCAGTCTTTATTATTTCAATATCGCTGTATGCTCCAACACCAATTGTTGTTGCCGCTGCAACAGCTACTTCATATTCTCTGTAACCTTCCAAATCATCAATTTCAACTTCATAAGTGCTTGCATTAACAATTATGTGGTCAGTAAATTCCGACTTTCCAACACGACGATAGTACACATGGTATTGGTATGGATAACCAAGCCATTCTCTTACATTTGTTTCTTCGTTCCATTTAACTTTAAGTGAGTAAGAACCAGTGTCATATCCCCACACATTTTTTTTAAACTTTAGAGGAACTATAAAAAAAATCAGAAATTAAAGAGGATTAAAGTTTCTTAAATAGTCTGAAAGTAATAGAGAAAGTAAATTTAATACTGGATTGATCCGTTAAGATTGTCACAGCTGGTGATTTTGGTCCTGATCCTTTTTCATTGTAACATTTAATCCTTATATTGTAATGTGTGAATTCTTCCAAATTTGCAATTACAGCAGATGTTATACTTCTGAAACAAAAAGAAAAAAAAAGGTACCAATTAGCAATTACATCGTTATTAGCATCTAGGAATTATATGCTGCGATAATTTACCTATGATAGCTTCTTTCACCACCAGGAATGTCGGGAGGTGAGATATGAAGAGTAAATCCATCTGATGCACCATTCCACTGATCAAATGAAATATTATCCCATCGTACAAAAATAGATGTTGAAGACATGTTATATCCCGAAATATGCAAGGGATATCCATCCGGTGCTAAAAATAAAGTGCATATGAGTAAAAAATTGTCTTTTTCTTTACAAACGTATACACTGAAACTATCTCCAACTTAAAACACATGCATTGGTAATTTTTCGTACTTTTAGCTAACTCTTACACTTTACTTCAGAAACATTTTCTGGATAACTTTTAGTTCGAGATGTAGAGAGAGTGCATTGACAGAAAAGCAGGTTGTAAAAACAAGTAAAATTATGCATATAATTTATTTTCCTTACGTCCAATACCACTTTGAATTAATGTTGCGTTACTTTCCGGACCAGCACCTACAGATGTGAATGCAGTGACAGTCACAGCATACCAAGTAAATGATGTTAAATTGTGTATGTTTGTTGCAAGTTGTGATCCATTATTGATTTGGATGATTTGAATAATTTCCGTCAAGTTGCTGGAATAACATGTAACATTATAGCCAATAATTATTCCCTTGCGTAATCTCTCTGGAACTTCTAGCCAATGAACAATTATGCTTGTTTCATTAATGTCTTCACCTGTTACATTGAGAGGTGGACTCAGTGGTACTATGATAAAAAAAAGCTATATATATATTAGTTAAAGTTCAACAGCTATATATAGTTAAAGTTCGACTACAGAACCTTTCTTAGTCAAGATTTTTTTATTTACAGACACTGTGTACAATGTTGACATTGAATGGAAATACAAAACTTAGTTAAAGAAGTTCATACAATGCTCTCCAGTTATTTCTGTCACAATGCTGCTCCTAGGTCCAATCCCAGCCCTAGTTGCTGCCGCAACCTGGAAATCATACAGAGTGTAGCTAAACAAATCAACAATATTTGCTTCTGTATTTGGAGCATCTACTGTCATATTTTGAAATGACTGTGTTCCATTTAAACTGTAGAAAACGTAATATAGGTATGGAACGCCATTCCATTCTGGTAGTTCAACACTATTCCATTTGATTAAAATGGATGTGTTACTTGAATTCGTGGTTGATTGGATAGCAGGAGCTGTTGACGGTTCTACAACAAATATAAAATGCTTGTCAAGGACGCACAATAATATTAATGCTTTCAGTTTAATAATCTCGAGCAACCACTAACCTGCTTCTCCTGTTTTGTTTTCAATTTGGTCGTATATATTTGAAAGATAATCATCATTTCTTGCTCGTAATTCAAATCTGTAATCACTGAAAGGATCTAATCCGCAGACCAAATATTCATTAACCAATCCTGTTTCAACAAATACATAATTTGAAGGAGGCCAAAGAGAATACTTAAGTTCATAACTCCGAAGATAACCCAATACATTCTCTTCTGGAATATGCTCCCATTTTAATTCCATGCAGGATGAATTATAGGGCTCTGCAAATATAAACGATGCTGCACCATTTGGGACTAAAAAATCAATGAAAAGATATATATTTATATATAAAGAAAGATGGAATATTAGTGACCTAATTTAATGTTATTGGGTTGAGTCTACCTAAATAGAAAATTCAGGCCGAATCAATAAAAAATGATCAATTGCAACAATAATTTTCACAATTTTTTAAAAATAATAAACCTATTTTTGAAGGGAATGAGTGATGTAGCTAAACGCGTTTTGGTTTCTTGTCATGTTTGCTGCCGCGTAAATATAAAAAAATGTATTTTTGCTTGAAAAATATCCCAAGTTAAGTCAAAAGTGTTTCAAGCCCAAGTGTTTTTGTTCCTAACTTGTTCACTAGAGTTTAAGGTCAAGAAGTTCTAACAAAAATCACTTCCCTCAAACTAGCACCTTACTTCCATTCTGTTAGGGAATGTATGGTAAGTGTTAACTTAGAAATTTTTATTCACCTTTTAACACATTTTTGTGGTATTCCTTACTTAAGCGTCACTGATCACGCGATCAATGGAAGAACGAAGGAGACTTATGAATATTTTATTACAATGATTTTATAGCCAGAAGACCTTAGCATAATTTTCTTATTACATAATTGAAATAGTTGAGGGAAGAAAAATTACTTGGGGTTGCAAATGAACTTTCTACAGTCAGAATATGACAGGGCTTGGTTTCTTTTATTGTTCTTTGTTCACGTGATCTTTATTGCAAGTTTTTCCTCAAGTTTTGAAAAGCGGATGGCCTCACTCACTCCAAGTAACATAATTAATTCCTCTATTACTTAAAAGAGTAAAATTTAGCCACGTTGGCTATGTATAAATGAAACTAATTTTATCATCCTCAAACAAGCTTAGTTAACTAAGGTAATGATTTAACAACTGGAGTATAAAGTTTACCGTTAGGCAAAATTGCTGGAAATATATTTAAATAAATATTACCTCCTTGTTTAGTTCTTGAAGAGATTTTTGTTGCATTTCCTCTAACTTTTCCAAGATGGGAATATCCCTCTACGCTCAAAGTATAGTTTGAAAATATATTAAGTCCACCAAAGTTATATTGAGTGCTTCCTCTCGATATATGATGGGAAGCAACCAACACATTGTCACTGTCATATGCTCTTACGATAAGAATGAAACTGCCTTGCGAATACAAGCTGCTTAAGTCATAAGAATCCCATTCAATGTGAATGTTATATTGACCAGTGCTTAACACTTGTAGATTTTGAGGTTCATCAACTAGAACATTTAGATATGTACTATTGTCTAAGTAAAACACAATAGGAGATAATTGTAATTAATACTCACATGGACATTCTTTCTCGATACATGTGCCATTACTGTATCGAGGACAAAAACTGTCTTTCCATAAAGGATAGTTGACTTCACAATTGTGTGTATATACTAATACACCAGTACCACATTGTGAATAATGACACGCACTTGAAGTGGATATGATAAAATTCTTGCTATTATGTCCTGAAAAAACGTTGTTACATCAAAATTAACTTAGTACTGAGACTTTTTAGACAACTATTTGTTATAAATATAATACTTTGTCTAGTAAAAATTGTTCTTTTTGATTTGGGGAGTGGTAGCTAAAACAGTTTTTTTGTTTTGTTAAGTTAAAAAATTACATTACAAATTTTTTACCAAAACGAGTTAAAATTCCGCGGCAGTATTTTAATAAGTTTTGTTAGTTTTGCGTAATCTAATTTTCTCGCACATTTTGAAAAGAATGTCCCACGCACATTAAATACTCCCGCAGTCTATTCGCAAAAAAAAAAACTTTTTTTGCGCAACGAATTGTTCTGCAGAGTTAAACGGCGATTAACAGAATTATGATGGCGTCCTACATATCCTACATACATATATCCTACATACGTGAGACCACAAGATTGCTCAATGCGTGGATTGAAAACACACCTTTAAGAGCTATAGCATTAAAAGCTATACATATCATGCCTGCTCTGCTGCTGCAAAAACCATCACAAGCATCGAAATCTAAGGAGCACGTAGAAGCATTAAACAGACGTCTAACACAATGGTTTAAAGGAGATTTTATGAGCCTAATGGATGAGGCACAGACGATTTAAAGCCGACTACCTAAAGTAATAAAAAAGCAAGATATTGCAGTTATTTCAAGGAAGTTCCGGAACCATATGCAAAAAGGAGATGTTCATAAAGCGATTAATGTGGTGACGAACAATATGTCTGGAGGAATACTTCCTTTGAATGACGAAACTCTTGAAATGCTAAGACAAAAACATCCTGAAGGAAGTGAATCATACGAAGACACGCTGATACAAGGTCCGATCAAATCAGTTAATGCCGTTGTATATGACGTCATTGACGAAGACATGATAATGCGAGCAGCGAAGACAACAAAAGACGGCTCCGGACCATCTGGAATGGATGCGAATGGATGGATCAAAATCATAGCGTCTAGAGTTTATGGCGACACTGGAACAGATTTACGGAAAGCGATAGCTAAGTTTGCAAGAAGACTTTGCCATGAAGAAGTAAACGATAATTCTTTAGACGCGTATTTAGGATGTCGTCTTGTGCCTTTAGACAAGAACCCTGGTCTTAGACCTATCGGAGTAGGAGAGGTTTTAAGAAGCATTATTGGAAAAGCCGTGATGCACGCATCAAAGAATGATGTTATTGAATCTTGTTCAAAAATTCAAATGTGCTCCGGTCATGAATCTGGGTGCGAAGCTGCTATACATGCAATGAAAGATGCATACTCTAGTGAAGAAGCCGAATGTGTCTTATTAGTTGATGCTGCAAATGCCTTCAATAGCTTGAACCGTAGTGCAACACTTCATAATACCAAGATCATTTGCCCGATTCTAGCAACATACATCAACAACTGCTACATAAAGCCTGCGAGACTTTTTGTGATTGGTGGAACTGAACTGAGTTTAAGAGAAGGTACCACTCAAGGCGACCCGTTGGGGATGGCCATTTACGCAATAGGACTCACACCATTACTTGATAGAATGAAAAACATTGCTGATATGGATATGAAATTGGTAGCTTTTGCTGATGACTTAACAGCTGTTGGAAATTTTTCCACCATTCGGAAATGGTGGGACGAGCTCATTGTGGAAGGCCCAAAATTTGGTTACCAACCACAGCTAAAGAAATCATGGCTAATTGTGAAAGATAAGAACATTGAAGGAGCAAAAACACACTTCAAAGAAACAAATATCCAAATTACATGTACAGGAGAACGACATCTCGGAGCAGTTATTGGCAGTGAGACTTTTCGAAAAGAGTACGTTGAAGACATTGTCGCGAAATGGGTGAAAGAAATCACACTAATTTCAGAAATAGCTGTTATCGAACCACAAGCAGCTTACACATGCTATGTTAGTGGATATCAACATCGCTTCACATACTATTTACGGACCATCACAGAAATATCATCGCGACCAGTGGAAAGTGTAATAAGACACCAACTGTTGCCGGCTATTACTGGTGGTCATATTGTAAACGATGTAGAGAGGGAGCTAATGTCCTTGCCACCACGTCTCGGGGGTCTAGGAATAAAAATCCTTGAGAATGTTTCTGACACAGAATACGAGAATTCTCGGAAAATGACGACGGAGCTCGTAAATATTCTTCTCAGACAAAATGAAAATGCGAACGAGATCAGCAAAACGAAAAGCCAAATAAAGTCTGAGAGAAATAAAAGCCATCAAAATATTCTGCAAGGACTATTGTCACAAATGGATGAAAGTGCTAAGAGGCAGAACGAAGCAAATCAGGAAATAGGTGCGTCAAAATGGTTGACGACTCTGCCAATAAAAGAGAGTGGTTACTACCTCACAAAGGAGCAGTTTTTCGACGCATTGAGAATTCGATATAACTGGGAATTACCCAGGTTACCATTTGAATGTGCATGTGGCTCAAAGTTTGATCTTGCTCATGCGTTATCCTGCAAAAAGGGTGGGTTTGTCACACAACGTCATAACGAAGTTCGTGATATAACTGCTCAGCTTTTGAAAGAAGTGTGTAAAGACGTACGAATTGAACCGATGCTTGCTCCACTACAAAACGAACGCTTTGACCAGAAAAGTGCGATCACATCCAATGAAGCTCGATTAGATGTTAGCGCACTTGGTTTTTGGATTCCTGGCCAACGGGTATTCTGCGATGTCAGGGTCTTTGACCTTAACGCCCAGAGGTATAGGAACACAGAAATCAAACGTTGCTATGAAAGAAATGAGCAAGAAAAGAAAAGGTTATACAACGAAAGGGTTTTGCAGGTTGAAAATGGTTCTTTTACACCTTTGGTGTTTTCTACACACGGTGGGTTAGGAAGAGAATGCAAGAGATTCTATCAACGTCTTGCTGAGTTGATAACAGATAAACGTGGTATACCAACGTCTATCGCTACGACGTTTGTCAGAACGAAAATTTGCTTTTCGTTACTCCGATCGACATTGCTATGCCTGCGTGGATCAAGATCATTGCGGCGGGATGTTAACATATCTGATATCGACATGTCTTTGACCAACACACTATCGGAAATAAGGGAATTCCGATAGCCGAAATAGCATTATATATTATATATTTTGATCGGCGGTCTCTCGCTATAGAAATAGACCAAAACAAAATTATATAAAATAACGTATGTTTGAATTTTCAAGGTATCAAGCCGAATAAACGGATGATACTATGTAATTTTATAATTTCTAAATATAATATAATGTAAAAAAAAAAAAAAAATTAATGATGGCGGATGCATGAATATGAATTTGTAATCGGAAGTGAAAAATTTATCTGGTAATGCAGCGACGTGACGTTAAAACGTAAAGAAACACTGCCGCAAGATTACTAGATTATTTTCAGAGACTTTGTTGCTGATATATAATATTTAAAGTGTTCTTTCATTATATACCAAAAGAAATTTGAGTGATCCAATGATTTGACAACTAGACATGGATGAAATGATAAAGAAATTTTTTTCCGCGGAAAATGCATATACAACGAGAGAAGATTCTACAACCTTAAACGTCTCAGTCGAGGAATATTCTTCCAACAACACCTCCGTTCATGACACTGAGACAATGGCTACGAATATTATTTTTAAAGATACGAACAATAATGCAGAAAAGATTCAGAAGTCGGCAGTTAATATAGGCATTTTTAATAGGACCTGTAATAGTTGTGGACGAATATTAAAGAGCGTGTCTGGACTTAACAACCACCAGAGAAGTTGCACTGTTTTTAATTTAAAACAGAATTTGGAAGATAACGGAAACGACAGTGAAGCCACTACAGCGCTTTACAACGGTGATGATTTGACGAAAGCAGTGCCATCATCTTTACGTTTTAAAGGAATTTGGGGTCATCATACGATCCATGATTTGACAGTTATCCTAAATGCTACGTACGATGAAGTGGTCAAATGGAGACGGAATATGTTTATTTTGCCGAGCGGCTCTGCTGGAAAGACACATAATTCTCACCAAAGTTCTTTAGATGAAATACATAAATTACGAATTAAGTACCCTTCCAATCCTCTTTTAGGCTATTTAAACATTAATAGTCTCAGAAACAAAATAATTGATGCAAGAGAAATTCTGACAAAATTTTCACCTGATTATTTTGTATTTGCTGAAACCAAACTAGATGAGAGTTTTCCAAACGAACAATTCTATATTGATAACTATAAAATTAGAACTAGAAAAGATAGGAACAAAAATGGAGGAGGGTTAATTGAATATGTTAAGAAAGGAATAGCCTGTAGACAAGTTAATGATTTGGGTATAACAAATAATGAGATCATTTGCTCAGAATTAACGATAAGAAATAAAAAATGGACAGTTATCAGTATTTATAGACCACCTCATTATTCAAACTTAAACAACTTTTTTGAGGAATTAGAGATAGCTTTAAATAAAGCTCTATCTAAAGTCGAAAACATAATAATTATGGGTGATATAAATATCGATTGCCATAACTCGAACGATTCTGGTTTCGAAACCTTAAATAATTTCTGTGATATTTTTAGTCTTGAAAATCTTGTCAAAAACAAAACCTGTTTTGCTAGTCCTAACGGAACAGCTATAGGTGTCATTCTTACAAATAGACCCAGATGTTTTTAACACACACTAACATGTGAAACAGGATTAAGTGATCATCATCAAATGGTAACAACATTTTTAAAATCTCATTTAGCACGCTTAGCATCCAAAAAAATTATTTACAGAAGTTACAAAAATTTTAATGAAGCCAACTTTTTACGTGATGTTGAGAACGCAAATTTTATTTGTAATAGTAAAGATCCTGAACTGAATTATGAAAACCTCATCAATGTTTTCACATCTATTATAGAAAAGCATGCCCCACAGAAGCAAAAAATTCTGCGTGGAAACGAGGCACCATTTATGACAAAAGAGTTAAAAAAGGCAATATATACAAGGTCTAGGTTCAAAAATAAATACAATAAAAATCCTACTTCTGAAAACAAAATCACGTACAAGAAACAGAGAAACAAGTGTGTAAATTTAAGCAAAAAGGCTATCAAAAACCATTTCAAAAGGGTAACAGAATCAGGTTTTATTTCCAAAAAAACGTTTTGGGAAACTGTTAAACCCTTGATATCAAATAAAAGTGGAATAAGCAAAGGAGATATAGCGATCGTTCAAAATGAAAGTTTAGTTACTGATAAAAAACAGCTAACCAAACTTTTCAACGAATACTACATCAATATTTTAGAAAATTCTTGTGGCATGAAACCAAATCCTATAAAATATAAGAATGTAAATGATAAGTCAAAAATGATTGAAGAAATTGTTGATAGTTTTGAAAATCATCCAAGTATCATTAAAATAAAGGAAATCAATGATTCTAACAACAATGAGAACTTTACATTCCAAGAAGTTGATGAAAATACAATTTCTAAACTGTTTAATGATTTAAACACCAAAGTATCAACAGGTGAAGATACAATACCATCAAAGCTGACAAAATTAGCAAAAAGGCACCTAGTAACGCCACTAACAGATGCTATAAATAGTAGCATAGTTTCAAACAAATTTCCAAGCAAAGCTAAGCGAGCTGCTGTAACGCCATTGGATAAGGGAGGAAAAGATAAAACTAAAATATCAAACTACAGGCCTGTCAGTGTTTTAAATGTTTTTTCTAAATTTTACGAAAGGGTTATGAAAGAACAAATAACCGCTTATATGGAATCAAAATTGTCGACCTTTCTCTCCGCCTATAGGAAATGCTATAGTACCCAACAAGTACTAATTCGCTTAATAGAGGAATGGAAGAGTAAACTTGATAAGAATTATGTGGTGGGTGCGATCTTGATGGATCTTTCAAAAGCTTTTGACTGTGTACCACATGACTTACTAATTGCGAAATTAGCTGCTTATGGATTTGACAATAAGTCTCTTCAATTCATTCTATCTTATCTTACTGATAGCAAGCCACTCGAATAAATGGGATCTATAGTCTATTTCAAATTATCTTATCTGGTGTATCACAAGGTTCTATTTTGGGACCTATCATATTCAATATATTTATAAATAATTTGTTTCTTTTTATAGAAAAATATAAGCTACATAATTACGCTGATGATAACACAATATCCAACTTCTCAAATTCTATTCCTAATTTGATAAATACTTTAGAAAACGAAGCTAAAACTGCCCTCTCCTGGTTAAAAGAGAATAAAATGATTGCAAACCCTGAAAAGTTTCACTCGATAATTCTGACAAAGAATAAGGCAGATAATTTAGGTCTAAAATTTAATATAGGAAATAAAACTATTGAAAGTGAAAATAACGTGAAATTACTAGGTGTGACTATAGACAATAAATTAAATTTTGACAGACACGTTAGTGATTTGTGTCGCAAAGCATCAGCCCAACTAAATGCCTTATTTCGATTTAGAAGTTTCTTATCCTTTCAAGCAAAATATATTTTAGTTCAACGCAAATTTCAATTATTGTTCCCTTATATGGCATTTTTCTTCTTCTAAATCTTTATCTAAAGTCGAAATGATACAAAAACGAGCATTAAGATTTCTGTATAATGATACGGTAAGTACATACGAAAATTTACTTAAAAATTCCAGCAAGAGTCACATGAATGTAAATTGCTTACGGTCATTGTGTATAGAAATCTCTAAAACTATAAATAACAGCAGCCCTCTTTTTATGAAAGATATATTTTGTTTAAATGATAACGGTAGGATAGTCAGAGAACAAAATACAAATAATTTGGTAGTCTCAAGGAAAAGGACCGCGACTTTTGGAACTAATAGCTTATCAGCCCTGGGACCAAAGATTTGGGATAACCTACCATCACATTTGAAACGATGTGACAACCTCAAAGTTTTTAAAAGCATGAATAAAATGTGGGACGGATCTAAATGTAACTGTGATGAATGTAAGGTCCCTTTATAGAACTTTGTTGTTATTATTGTTTATATATATAAAAAAAATGATTTTATTTAATTGTAAACAAAAAAAAAATTTAATCGATTTAGATTAGTTTTCTTAATTACTTTTTTTTGGAAACTATTGTAAATATGTGAATAATCGACTTTAAATAAATTGAAAAGAAAGAAAAGAAAGAAATTCATTGCTGAATGCACGAGACTTATCGACTCATGGAACAACAACAGCGCATTACGGAATGTGGCTATTAAAGCGCTGATGGTCATGCCTTCCCTTCTTTTACAGAAACCAAGCAGGTCATCAATATCAAAAGAACACTCTAATTGCTTGAATATTCGTTTGCAATCATGGATAGATGGCGATTTTGATGCACTTGTGAGAGAGTCCAGAGCGATTAAAAAAAATCTAATAGCTGGCAGAAATCAAAGATCGACAGAATCTCTAGCAAAGTCTTTTAGAGATTTGATGTTTTCAGGAAAAGTGAACGCGGCATTGAAGCTACTATCATGTGAAGGAAAACAGGGCATATTGCAAATTAATGATGATACTGAAAGAATTTTGAAAATGAAACACCCTGCGGCGAAAGAACGTTTTGATGAATTTCTTCTTCAAGGACCTGTTGAATTGATTGATAGTGCTGCATTTAATGAATTAACCGGTGATGCGATACGAAAGGCTGCCTTGAGAACGAAAGGTGCTGCTGGACCATCAAATCTGGACGCTGATGGGTGGAGAAGAATATTGGCGTCGAAATCATTTGGTTCATACTCTACAGATTTATGCAATGCTATCGCTAAAATGACTAGAACCTTGTGTATGGAAGAAATTAGTGAGAGAGACAATTCTCTAGAATGCTATACCGCTTGTCGCCTCATACCCTTGGACAAATCACCTGGTGTGCGCCCCATTGGTATTGGGGAGGTACTAAGACGAATCATTGGCAAATCCATAATGTGTCTTGTTAAAAGCGACGTTATCGATGCAGCTGGAAATCTCCAACTATGTGCTGGACAAGACTCCGAGTGCGAAGCAGCGGTTCATGCAATGAAGGATATATTCGAAGATGAAGAAACTGATGGTGTACTTTTAGTAGACGCATCAAATGCTTTTAATAGTTTGAACAGAAGAGTTTTATTGCACAATCTGAAAGTTATTTATCCGAAACTAGCTATTTATGTTACCAACTGCTATCAGACTCAAGCGAGATTATTTGTTACTGGTGGACTGGAGATATCGTCTTGTGAGGGAACCACTCAGGAAGATCCTACAGCGATGGCAATATATGCACTTGGTATTCGCCCACTGCTAGAACTTTTGATGATACACGAGGTAAAACATGTAGCTTATGCTGATGATATCAGTGCTGGGGGCGAGCTAGCCCGCTTAAAAAATTGGTGGCAAATGCTTATCGAAAAGGGCCCGTTAATTGGCTACTATCCAGAAGCGTCCAAATCATGGCTGATAGATAAAGCTGACAAGGAGGAGCTGGCTAGTGAGGTATTCAAAAGCTTTAACATCAACATAACATCGGAAGGAAGAAAACATCTAGGCGCCTCAATTGGTTCCCTTAAATACAAGAAGCGTTACGTAGAAGACTTGGTCAATACATGGGTGAACGAACTGCTGAGTTTATCAGCAATTGCAGAGGTTCAACCTCAAGCTGCTTATTCTGCCTTTATATCTGGATACAGGCATAAATTTAACTATTATATTCGTACAATACCTGGTATTTCGGAGTTGTTGCAACCAGTAGAAAATGTAATTCGCACAAAATGGATCCCATCCTTATGTGATGGAAGGGCATGTAGCGATGACGAGAGAGTATTGTTGTCTCTTCCGGTGAAAATGGGAGGCCTTGGTTTGATAAATGTTGTTGAGATCTCGAAAATGGAATATGAATTTTCAAAACTTGTCACCAACGAACTCACGAAAGAGATAAAGCATCAAAACTTGATGGTGACAACAAGTGCTTTGACGAGCAAACAAATTAAGTCAAAGGTTTCCAGGGAAAGAAATGTATTCTATTTAAACAAGCTAAAAGATGTGACGACACGATTATCCCAAGATGAAGCAAAATTAACGAAATTGCAAGGTCGAATGGTGCTTCTAGTTGGTTAACAACTCTACCATTAAAAGACCATGGATTTTGCCTGAATAAGCGTGAATTTCTTGACAGTATTTCTTTACGTTACGGATGGAGCATTAAAGGATTGCCACTAGTTTGTGCTTGTGGCAAACAAAATTCTATTGAGCATGCATTGTCATGTCATGTTGATGGTTTCGTGAATATTCGCCACAACGAACTGCGCGATCTGATGGTTACCTTATTGCAGGAGGTATGCAGGGACATACGCTGTGAACCTCCCCTGATTCCCCTGACCACTGAAGCAACTGATTTTCCCCGTTCTGCAGTTACAGACGCAGAAGCAAGAGCTGACATAAGTGTAAGAAGTTTTTGGCAGAGAGGACAACGTTTATTCTCATTATTTACTTCTCAAGAAAAAGAGAAAAAAAAATCTTATAACAGACGCATCATAGACGTCGAACATGGGACGTTTACACCTCTGATATTTAGCATCAATGAGGGTATGAGTCGAGAAACAAGTGTTTTCGTATCCAGACTAGCCGACATGATCGCGGAAAAAAAAGATGAAACAAAGGGAGAAGTGGTAGCGTGGCTGAGACGCAAAATTTCGTTTAGTTTGGTGCGTTCGGCAATTCTATGTCTGCGTGGTTCCAGAAACTATTCCGTCCGTAGCATGTGCGACGACGACGTGCGGATTACAAATGAGTTAGCAATAATCCGAGAAAGTTGAACTGTTAAATCGATATTTTAGTTTATGTTGTGTCGTTCAGTAATGTTAACTATCAATGTTTTTTGTTATCTATCCACGTATAACGTCTACGTCCTTTAGTGTTGTATTGTAAAAAAAATTATTTAGTGAAATAAAGACACCATTGATTCTAATTGTTCTGCAGAGCGTTCATTTTCCTACCTCGTCCCCAGGGCTCTTCTACGCTATGATATTCAATTTTGATGTATTTCGGAAGATGTTAGCGCCAAAGAAACAAGAAG
This sequence comes from Hydractinia symbiolongicarpus, assembly GCF_029227915.1. Classification (NCBI taxonomy): domain Eukaryota; kingdom Metazoa; phylum Cnidaria; class Hydrozoa; order Anthoathecata; family Hydractiniidae; genus Hydractinia; species Hydractinia symbiolongicarpus. Next base: position 28,904,135 of record NC_079882.1, on the reverse strand, counting down.
CGCTAGGGACAAAGTATTTTTTAGTTTAATTTTGCTTGCAATTTACGAAATGCTTCGCAACCTTTTTTTTAATTTCTGGTTTTTTTATCATGTCGTACTTGCACTGGAGAATTGCCGAACATAGAGCAAACTGAGAAAATACCGAACAAAGCAACACAGTAACATAAAATTTTGCGCACGTGGTTTTTCTATTTAGTAAAAAAATGTGAGATTTGCAATTTATATAAAATTGATAACTCGTGCTTTTTTTTTAATTTTATTTCATTTCATTTAAAAACATTTCGCGATCGATTCGCCTTCATTTTGGCGTTGGAGGTAAACAGATTGGGGAAAGGACAAGAAGAAGATATATGGCTGATTAATAAAACTTAATGAAAGTACAGTTTTTGTTATTATCTGTTATTGTTAGTACTTGTTCTGGTTTCCATTTTCACTGATTGAATGTTTTTTTACCAACTAAATGTTTTTCTTTACCAGATGGCGGAGGTTAAATTTAATCCAATATCGTTAGGTAAGTTTAGAACTGTAAAAAAAAATGCTTGTTCTTATGTTACATTAGAAAAAAATGGTCCTATAAAACATCTTTTTTTAGATTCATCGAGTGATGAAGAATTTTAAAAAGCTATCGCGAATGAATGAATTAATGAAACGGAACATGATGAAATGAGATTAAAAATGAGAATCTTGAAGACGATGAAAACACAAACGCTGTAGGGGTAGAGGCAATCATTGCCAAAAGATTGTGATGTACAGGTGGACTGTTAGGAAAATGACGAAGTACGAATCATAAGCAAAAAAGGTCCATGGAAGGACCGAAAAGAACCCAGAGGAAACTTTGTTTTTTACCTGAGGAGAAAGACGTCATATTGGAAAACAAAATGCTCACCGATGAATCCATCAACATGGCACAAAATCTACTGCGTAAACAGTTCCCAATATTTGATAGACACCCTGATACAACGCTTGCGCTGGCTAACGGTTTTGAAAAAATCAAAACATACATAAAGTGAAAAAAAGCTCTGGGAACGAGATTGGCACACAGGATCCCTGCACTGGATATGCATAGCTAATGTGAAATACCCTCGTGAAACAAACAGCGTGTGTATCTCTAAATTAGTCTAAATTCGAGTACATTTTATGCCTTTGTAGTATCCCAAATGGCGGACATGAGCAACTGCAAGGAGAATGTGCTAAATGAAGAGATCGAACAAAGAAAGGAAAGCCTGGAAATGAAGTGTGAACGTATTTTTGGGTATTTTTGGCTGATTTGGATAAGAGTTATTGCTTTACTACAGGTTGAACTTGGATTATTTTTTTTTTGCGAAATTTTGAACCTACCAATGGACTCTTGTAACTAATGTTCTCCAGCAGAACTGGTGTAGCACCGACACGAAAAATCAAATATTTTGCAGGATGAAATGCCACATTTGTATTTTCTCACAAAAACAAGAGCATCAAACCCGGACGCGAGGAACGGGGACTCCGAAAACCAGTTTTATACGCCGAGGGCATGCGCATGTTGTCCGACTTCGAGTGCAAAATATTTATGCCAGTACGCCATAGCTATGTCCGATCCACCCCTTTACATAACAACCTCTAAACTTATTTCTATCTTAACACTTTCACAAAACATAATGGCGGACAAACTTGTACTTAAGAAAAAATTACTGCTGCTTTTATTATTCCAAAGAAGGCGAAGAAGGCGAAGAAAAAGAGAAGAAAAGATGGGAAAAATTCAGAAAAGGAAGAAGCGGTTTTGGACAATAAAAACACTTCACTTCTTCTGCTAAAAGTTCCTCTTCTGACAGCCAAAGGGGGGACGCATTTCTGATCTGTCCGTCCGCCATTTTTAACAGAAACATACATAAACTTTCATGTTCAAAACAAACTGCTTATTTTCAGAACATTTTTTGTCGGCACCCATTGGACACCTGCTAAGAATCGCGATAACGGGAAAATCAAAATAAAAATTTTTGATTTTTTTTCAGCGTTAACACAAATATGCCCACCAAGATTATCGTTGCGTTAGCGCGCAATGAAAACCAAGCTTAAATTCAAAGCAAGAAATCATGTACACACCTGTTGCTAATATATAAAAAATATTTTTATTGGTCACATAAGAAGATAAAATGTTAACTGTATTTTTTAAACAAAAATCATTCGTGCAGATAACGATGTTAATGTCGTTGTGAAGGGATATTAAGTGTTTTTGGCTATGAAAGCCGTCAATTCTAGTGTCAGAATGACATCTTAAGTAAATCTTAGGGTCACGTTCCACACAAAAAGAGTGGAACTGGTTTGCATTTTGTAACGAAGAAGAAGTTCAAAGTGGTGGTCGAGGAGCAATATCTGGGGTTACATGAATTTTTGACAAAAAGTGGATACGTCATTGGGAATTCCTCCTTAAAGTTTTCAAGTCCAGTCCAACGTTAAAAAGTACCTCGGAATTCCTTTAATTAATGAAAAATTAATAAACTGCCCTTTTAAAAAGGGTAATTATGCATTAATTTGCAATCTAAAAAAGGCGCTGTTTAAAATATGACTGTCAATCATTTTTTTTATTATTAAAATAACGTAAGTTACTGTGAGTTTTTTTGAGCGAAAAATTCAAGAAAGGTATTTTTTACTTTAATATAAAATTTTTATTTTTCTGGTGATAAAACAAAATCCCTAATCCCTAATGCGTTTGATTGCGAATAAAACTTTTTTTCTTAAAAAAACACTATGAGAGATTGTGCAATCGGCATATTATTTTTTAAAGAAAATCTGAAAAACAAACAAATTTATATTCTTTGAAAAATTGCTTAACACTGTGATGTGTATTTTGTACACGCGCAAATCAACTCAATATCTTCACACGAGGAAAAGAGAACTTACCTAGTATATAGCCATAGTATGGCACATTTGTATCAGGTGATTCTTCGAGGAAACCTACGTAAGGGCTCCTATTCAACCCAAAACCGAAGTAATAGTCATTATGGCCCCGTGTGTGCCAGCAACCAAACATGATATGATCTATAAACAGAGATGTTTGTATGGAGATTATTAATAGTTTCTTTTTTCACTTGCTTGTTATTTGATCACAGAGGGACTATCTTAAATCAACATAGTTCCTCTAAACTTAATTTACAGATATTTGCAGAACTTTTTTTTGTTCAGTAATAAACTGAGGTATGATTTACGCTTTTTCAACGAATAAAAAGGCTTCACCTGCTAAAAGATAGAAGGAAACTTTAGCACATCTGACGCCTAATGTTGCAAAATGTGTTGGAGGCACTGATGTTAAAAAATTTTGATTGCCTAATCTGCACAAATGTATGCTATTTTTTTTTTTTAAGAAACCACTTTTTCCTTTTCTCAGTTCTGCTAGCCAATATTCTTTCTTTGCTTCGCTTTAGTGCAAAAAGCTTGTATTTTTTTTGTTTGGCTAAGAAAGCGTGCGAAAAACTTATATTTTTTCCTGTTTGGGTAATAATTTAGTAAGTAAAACTAATGTTTTCTCGGTCATTCCATTATAATTATGCACAGTTGAATTATATGTTTCCTTGTATTCAGTTATGGAACGCCAATACTGCCTTATGCTACTTTCTTATTATGCGAGTTTTTACCAAAATGATACTTTGGCATTAAGTTATATTAGTCTGAAAATATATTATAATAATTTGACATTATGATACTTTTGTATTATGATAATTTGACATTATGATAGTTTGGTATCATGATAGTTCATTCGGCACGTAGTGTGCGGAACTGCTGTCCCTTTTGCCCCTTTGGCTTGTTCTTTAAGTAATCGTAATGCATTTTGGTCTGAACGCGGGAACACTTGTACACATCTCCAGGATGACAGCTACAGCGGTAGAGGAAATCACTTCATTGACACTTTGAATGCAGAGAAAAGTGATGTAGATGTCATCATTTATTCAAGTAATGAAGATCTTTCTAGCTAGATCTTGGAACTCACAGAAAAAGTAAATCTGCAAGTAACGGGAAAATGCAGTTAAAAAAATTAAATATGGAATGCTCAATTTGTGTACCTATCAGACCCTCAAAGCACAGAAGTGCCAACGCTGACACAAAAATTGGTTCTATAGAATGCAGGCCTTAAATCTTAATATGGAAAAAGAGGGTTATGCTGTTTTCACATATCACTATTGCTCAAGGTTATTAGTTGCAATATTAAGTTACAATTCATTTTGCATTTGTGGAGAGTTCAATCAAAATCCTTTATTTTTATTATTGTTTTTTCATATTTTTTGGTCTTCAAATATGTACTATTGTCAAAAGGACAAAAAAGCCACTTATTGTTTTATGGATTAAGATTACTTTTATCTGCATCCACTTTTTTTTCTCTCAAGGTGGAAGGCGTGGGTCGATGAGACTGGAAAAAGTACTACGTTTTGCGACAGGAGCCGATAATGAGCCTATCCTTGGTTTCACCATTTACTCGTCAATTAAATTTTCTTCCACAGATCCAATAGGTTACACATGTATAAGCCAGTTAAAACTTCCTTGCGGTACCAATGAAGCCGTTGCTAAAAACATTTATTTTTACCTTTTACGATTACGCTTTTCAAAATGAATACTATGACCTAGTTATAATATTTTTATTTCATCGTTTTGTTTTGGTTATATTTTATATATATTATATATTTTCATACATATTTTTTATATACTTACATATACTTGTTTATATAAAAAGAGTGTAATATCTTTTTTAAAACTAATTTTCACGGCTTTTATTTCATTGTAAAAGTGATTTATCAAGTTATAAATCTTTGATGTTCATCAATGGTTCGTTAACCCTATTATACCTGGGGGGTGTTGGCACAAAGTACCCGCGGACTCTTTGACTGGGCATAACTTTGGATACTAAAATTTTAGGACTATTTCTAACTTTTATTAGGGGTTCTGATGAAAAAAAAATATTGAAAAAATTTTGTGCTTTGCGGGGGGTGTTGCATTTTTTGGACAGGGGTAAATTTTTTGGAATTTGGAAAACCGTTGACATTCAAGTAAGAATGTCATAAGATGTTGTATTGGGCATATAAATATTTATTACATGTATGTTGGTTACTAAGTGGTAACCAAGGTGTTGCTAAGGTGATACATGGTTACTAAGGAGAAAAAACCGACTAGATTTGAAAGAAATATTGATCCAGCAAATCGACGTCATTTCGGATACCAATGACGTCATTATATTGCTTTCCTTCCCTTTATTGTCTTTAAATGCCCTGTTCTACACATATGCCAAGTTTAATGACATGAGCATCAATATTTTTGCTAGGACGGGTCTTTTTTATCTTTATCGTTCAAATAAGAAATTTTCTTGCCGAAATGACGTCATTTTTTATTATCCCAATGACGTCATTAAAATTATTTTTTTCATGTGAAACACATATTTTGGTATTCAATCCACAAATCCAGCAAGAATCATTAGTAACACGTGAGAAATTAAAACGTACTGAAAAATTGGGAAAATGAAATGTGTTTTTTCACATGTGTGACTTCATTTCCGATCCCTATGACATCATCAAATTATTTTATTACCTGGATTGAGTTTGTATTAAGAAATTCTCCGACTGAGCCAAGTTTCATCACTTAAGCACAAGTGGTTCAGGATTTATGGCCCGTGGGCACTTTGTCATCCCCATAGGGTAACAATGGCCAAAAAAGCTCAGGTATAATAGGATTAAACAGGAATGAATTTGTCAATATCATGATTGATAGGGTTAGTTTCAAACGGAAAAGTTTCCATCAGAATGATTTTCAATGAATCTGACACGCCTTCGTCAATAGGTGCTTTGTAAATAAAATAATAGCCCTTCCAATGTCAACATCTACGGGACAATTCAATTGTCCTGGTACCCATAACTGTATTGGTCAAGTTTTGATACTGCGTATTCAATGTTTTAGCAAAGCGTCCTTCATGTGTGTAATTTTAAACGTAGTGGAGAGCTGAAATATAAATTGGATCAGGGGATCCAAAATATCATTTACTTCCATGAAGTAAAACATTTCATAGTGAAGTGATCACACTTCATCAAAGACAAAAAAGATGAAAAGAACAACTCCGCTTTGTTATTGATAATACATTCAAAGATACAAGAAGTCTGCTAAAGCCATCGATAGCCCCAAAGACGACGAAATACCATTTCACTAATTTATGATTGGTATCTACATGCCAAAGGTGGTTTTCGGCAGTCTTATTGTTTTTAAGTCGACCTTTCTTCCTAGGTTGCACACCAATCTCATCTAAGCCGAAATCTTGGTACATGTAAACCTCTTGCTTTCAATAGCTGATTAAGCATTTATTCTCCATGACATGGAATTTCTAAACCAAGTTTGAGATAACACAATCAATTTCTTTATCAGTTATCTCTGAAAGACTTCTTCTTAAGAGATGAAACCCTGCCATATGACGATATGGTTCTCTTTAAAACACACAGGATAGCAGCTATTTTACAAAGAGTAAAACCCTTTTTAATGAGATTCTCTAGAACGTTCTTTGAACTATAATACTTCTTAGTTTCTGATACTGTCATTAAAGATTCGCTGCCATATTTCAAGCGCTCAACCCTTAGTTTCATAAATAAAGTTATATCCACAACTCCAAGCTGCGCATAAGTTAGCTTACAAATGACGACAGTTATCTTTTCTTGTAGAAACTCTAGAAACAACTCTTTCTCTAGATTCAGTTTTTGTAGCACTCTACACATGTTTTGTCAGCCTTTTTTAACTTTTTTATATCATCTATATAATAACGTCCAAGTATCATAATGTCAAACTATCATAATTTTCAACTATTGTAATATTAAAGTATCATATTACAAAAGTATCATAATGCCAAAGTATCATAATACAATGCTAAACTATCATAATATAATGCCAAGTATCATAATGTCAAGCTATCGCAATACCTTGCCACAGTTTCTCTTATAATAATACGGAGAGTGTGTCTGTGTGACTGTAACAGGCAAAGTGGATGTCTTCATTTTTCTTTGATTCTTCCGAAAAGTGCATGTCTAATATGTTTAATTTTCTGACGTTACGGCGAGACGTCAATTCTACTACTTCACGATCTTATATATCTTATATTAAATTAATGAAGCCATTACAATGCACCTAAAACTTTGAAACTAAATAACTTGGAAACGAGGTGGTGAAAAAAAAGCATTTCAGGTTTTGACGAGCCATTGCTGACGTTAGCAAAATTTTTAAACCCTTATATCTCATAAAACCCCTCATCACATGATCATATACATTTTCTTGATCAGCGTTTTAAGCTCTACACAATAGAGGCAACGTGAAAACAAGGTTCCAATTTTTTTTGTGGATGGGTTGCTAGTCATAAAATTCAAATGACGATTCTTTTTCATTTTTATCCCGCCGCAGTGAATTTTTCCACGGGCCTTATCGACTAGTCATAATATAATGTTAAAGTGTTAACGGCAAAGCATCATATTGTTAAAAACTCGCATAATAAGGAAGTAGTATGAGGCAGTATTGGCGCTCTATATCTAGTCATTAGAAATGATTCAAATCAAAGAGAAAATATAAAGAACAAAAATAATATGAGTTAACGCAGGTGTAGGCCATTGGTGCAACTTTAATCCCAAGTGGTTTATAATAACCCACGCAGGAGAAGACGTCATTTATTACTACCGGTTTCCACGTTTTTTTGCTCAAACTTACAAGTGAAATGCAATGGCTTCACTAACTTAATAATTCTATAATAACTTAATAACTCACTCTTGGTGAGCAATATTCCACTCTGCTGCCCCTTGTGAAATATTTCTCACCTCGATGGCATAAATCTTGATATTCAACAAATGATTCTGCAATATCTGCTTTATTATATACCTAACCTCTCTTTTTCTGTCAGACATTTTTTATTTTTCTATAGCGTCTTTTCCAAATAAAAGGCCCATAAAAGACATTGTGTTAGTTAGCAACTGAGATATAGTAAATTACTTATTCTTAAGGAAAAAAAGTAAATGTCACCACACTCCCTTACAAACATAAACACGTATTAATATAATGGACTAGTCCATAAACCCATTGAAGACAAATGGAAAAAATATAGGTTTTTTCAGCAGTTCCTCTGATGTACACACAAGAAGTCTGTTTAGCCTTGCTGTTATGTTTGGAGCTAAAAATTCTGATAAAAGAATATGTATAGAACAATGCCAACCTCGAACCCAGGGCCTGTAGCCTTTTTTGATATGAAGATGAAACGCGTACAAGGCCTTGGCACAACAGATTGAAATTTGCCCAAAATTTAGCAATGAGAGAAAAGTAATGCATGCGTGACGTTTTCGATCAAAGATGGAGTTTTAGTGGCAGTAGTTTATAAAAGTCTTTTACTGGATTTTTTATAGCTAGTGAGCTACTTATAGCCACCACACCGTAAAATTACAGAATAAATAAACCTTGGTGGCTTTCTAGTCATCCTGTGGTGTATGATACATATAGTAAAAACTACAGTACTTATGAATATTAAAGAATAATTTACACCAGCTGCAAAAATAAGAGATAAAAGAATGAACCACTTAGCAATGTTGGGAGAAAATTCAGAGATCTTTTGGAGAATCCAAGTTTTCCTAACCTTAACACGTCAAATGCTTAGAGTCAATAGTACGAGGACAAGTCATTGTAGTGTTATCGAAAGAATATGGAAAATCTTTAATTTTTCAACTGTTAGCTAGCTACCAGATGTCATCAAATTGAAAAAAAGATGAAAAATATTTAATACACGACTACACAGTTTCAGTTAACTATTGTTTAAATAAATCTCTCTGTTGTTACAACTCTCAGTTATTGAGAAATAAAAAAAGGAAGTAAACCGTTATAAATTAAAAAGACCATGAAGAAAAGTGAAATTTTTTTAAAATATTTTGAAAAAAAAAGTTCAATTCCTTTACATAAGTTTTTTAAAAAACGCTACAGGCCCTGGGTTCGAGGCTGGAATAATGACGCTTTATGGTTACAGGGGGAGATAAAAGTTTTTTTTGATGGCCTAAACCAAATTAAAGATGACGTTAATGGCTACATCAAAATAAAATGAACACATCCACTTTGTCTGTGACAGACGAACACAGTCTGCGCATTATTAGAATAGATTCTAAACAAAGGTAATGTTAAGCAAAGTTATTTCTAGCACCAATGATATTACTTACTGTAAATATCGTAACCTAATCTCTTGTGATGATAATCACTGTAGCTTGGTATGTCTAAAAAAGATTATGGATATCATGTTTATTTATCTGTAAGAGTTGATTATATTCTCGTCTCTAAAAACTATTCTGTCCTAAATCTTTTTTGTTTAAATTTTTTGCTCTACGGAGTTTCCTACCGCCCAGGTCTGGGCACTAGCGAAGCGCTTGTAGGGACAAACTTTTATATCCCCCGCAGAGCGTAAGGCATTTGCTAAGAAAAACATGCAGTACGCAGAGAATTATTCACTTTTTTCTTTGTACTTTCACATTTTAAACTGGTGCAATATATTGATTCTACATTTATTTAAAGGAATGATACTCAGTATTGACATCAGATTGCATATTATGAAAGTTCAAGATCTAAACATGGATATTAATTTAATTGCTTTAAGTTGTGGGGTACACTCATCATAAAAAGTTGGCAGCCAAAAGAGAAAGAAACCATATTTTGGTAGTTAGTTACATCACAAGTTTTAATATTGTTTTAAAAATGTCACAGTGCTGATCAAAGAGGAATTGCTAGTATGTCATTCAAGATTTATATAACTACTAGTACAGCCAAAATAATGTAGCTCATTAAACACAAGTAAAGAAAACAATGAGTTTTTTTTCTAAACTAATAGTTTCATGCCCATTAAAAAGATACCTAGCTAGCTATAATATTTAAAAACAATTCCAAAATTTCTTATTTTGTGTTTCTATTTTGTGTTTGCTAGGAAACTTTATTTAACTAACCAGGGCGAAGCTACCTACATTTTTTATAAACCAAATTTAAAATTGTCAAAAAGCTGGCTGTATCTGTTTCGTAATTTTTGTTAGCTAGGGGTCACACTGGGTCACTCATATATATCGCAGCCTTATTTATAGAGTAATCAGATATATAGGTGGGCAAGTGCCAAGATGCTAAAAATAGGATCATAAAAACTCATTTCTAAGATCACTCACCTTCAAAAAACATCAAACAGTGCAGTTTGATCAACAACTTAGCCTTAAAAATTGCTACGTCTCAATTTTGCATTGGAATAATTTTAATCTGTAAAGTACAAAGTTTCGACCGCTGTGTAAAATAATATACTGCGGTTAAAATAAACAAATTTAATAGAAAATAACTTTTTAAACAAATTTAGTGACTTTAAATGTTTTCGTCAAATATTTTCGGTTGCCAATTTTTTCTTATGTCAATGTACCAAAATTAGTACGCTATCACAAAATTGTAAAAGTGAACTTTGCCTAAATTTATTCCTGCATTTTACCAAAATTAAAAACACAGTAATACAGTGTAACATGTTATTATATATATCCCTTCCTAGCTAGTTATGTAATATTTATATACAATATTTTTAACAAAAAGTCAAAGCCAGTCATTATATCATTGAAGTGTGTATTTTATTTTCAATCGATTTCATCTGTGCTTTTTTTTATATAACTAGTTAGCTATACTTTATTAAATGCTCTTCCACGTTAATCCATGTCAAACTTGCAGATCCATATATAGCTAGCTAAGCTATAGCTTACTGTAAAAAAACTTCCTTTAAGTCTGTCTATAGCTAGCTGTAATTTTTATTTCTTCTTGCCAAAGTGCACTGATAATGATAGAATAGTGTTCCTTTTTAACCATTACTTTATTCCTCACAACACAAAATGTATGGTATATGTAGCTTGCAACAGGAAGCCAACCGCTAAAACCAACATCAACAATATATCCTCTCTTGCCTCTTTATAAAAGTCAGTAATTCAAGTTTTCTTCGATTCCAACATCTTACCCATGTCAATATAACACAAAGAGGGTTAGCAACACCATTTAAACGTGTTATTAAAAAACAAAACGGATTTTTCTATGCGAATTACGTGAAAAGCAGAAAATTTTATTCAATAAATTTTAAAAATGTTAAAAATGTAAAAATTTGTTTTAGAACTAACTTTACACATTCCAAGCTTCCGACGACGTCATAGAAAAAGTGTGTAAGGATTGCTAAAAACAACAATCTTGTACTCTGCTTTCGGAAAGTCCTTGCGGGAATTAAAAATCAAAATGGCGATTTCGTAGCGATGAGCTTTAATTTTTTTTTAAAAAATAGCATTTTTTATTTTTTATGAGGAAAGCTTTTTTTTTTCTGAAATATAATTTAAGTTAGTAGGAGGAAATGCTATATGCTAAAATGAAAACTCTGTATCATTTATGTAGGCTACGTTTCGACCGTTCCGTAAAGCCGTAGCCGAGAATAAACTCGCTTACTCACGACATCATAATATCTATATTATTCAATATATATGACTGAACAACAACAACTTCTACCAAAGTTGTTCCGCCTAAATAGCTATTTCATTTGTAAAAGCAACCCTATGTTTATGTTTTTAAACCGTTTTATTGTTGTTTTTCATGACTGTTTGCCATTTAGTGAATTAGTCGATCTTTTTTTCTTTTAAAAAGACTCCTAAATATATTTTATAACCATAAGTACACATTTTTTTCTTTACATTGTCGTTTTGTTTTCGTTCAAAAAGCATTATAAAATTTCTATGCCAAAGTTTTAGTCGCTGACTTCCAGCCTAAATTTTTCGAATGGTGGCCTTGCGGTAGAGCGTTTGCGTCCGGTGCAGTCATGCCAGAGATTGTGAAAGCGTGTATAGATCCTTTCTGCTTAATGCTTAGCATGGAAATATAATTTATATATTAGGCGGTTGTCTATTGATTGATTGTTGTAAAGGCACGCCTTCCATAGCTCAAATGGGAGTTTTAAGTCCACTAGGACCCCCTTCGCTGGTAAAAGGTTAAATAATAATACTAATAGTAATGCTTTATTATAAATTATTTTCCGGATAAATTCACCATCAATTAAAGTTGTTATTATTGTAGTCTATTTCGTTCAAACTAAATGTTTTAATTGATTGTTCAATTATTCTTTTAAATGAAATTGACAAAAAGTTATTTTGTAAGTGATAAAAAGCACAATAAACTTACGGTGGCATGTATATTACATTTTTAGGTACACTCATAATTGTAAAAGTTAACTGTCTAATCCCAACAGTTAGAAGAGCTAAGTGGCACTTTTCAACAGTTAGGAGAGCTGAGTTGCGGTTCTTCACAGTTTTAAGACGTAACTGTATAACACCCAAGCTTATTCTAGAAAAACTTTAAAAAGACACCTATTTAAAAATTGACTAACATGTTTGCTAAGAATTAAAGCAACCAAAGTAAACGTATTCGGATGCGATTAAGTTATGAAAATCATGACCCAGTGGGCACACGACGTCTTTTCAACGTTGATTAGACGTTATATTCTGTCGCGACGTCGCAACCAAAAATTCAACGTCTAATCAACGTTGGGTCTGCAACGTCAATGCAACCGACGTAAATTCCGATATGAATACAACGTCGCATCATTGACGTCTTTTCAACGTCGTTTCCACAACGTTGTTTCAACCGACGTGATATCAACGTTGATACAACGTCGAAAAAAAGACGTTGTTTCAACGACCGTAACCATACGTTTATTCAACGTCGCACTGCAACGTTGATTCAACCGACGTCTTATCAACGTTTATTTAACGTCACACCAGCAACGTTGATTGAACCGACGTCAATTCAACGTCCCACCCGCAACGTTGATTCAACCGACGTCTTATCGACGTTTATTCAACGTTGCATCAAATTAAATTTTTACCGAGACCTTGTTTCGTTCAAATCTCATTTGTTTTAGTTCGTCACACACTGGCCTGCAAAGTTATATCTCAAAAAGACGTTCATAGAAGTGTTCAAAACTGTCCAACAAAATAACGAAGCGTACTCGGTGTTTGTTAAAGATTGTCACAAACTAGGAATAAACAACGCACGTTTTACTTATTTTTTTGTTTTGGATATATGAATGCCAACGTTATGTTGTTTTTCATATGTATCGCTAATTTTACCGCAGTTTTACTACAGCCGCATCTATGTACTTTTTTACATAAGAGCCGAATGTGCATCATTCTCTTATGCTATGTTAAAACGTTTGTGATTTAACATCAGAGAATGAATGAACACAAACATGAAACGTACACAAAACATTCAATGGATTTTTTTTCAACAGAGCGTAACAAACGTTCGATTTATTTTTTGTAATATTTATCAGGGGGTCTTTTGTCTTCGTATTTCGAGAGAAACAAATATTTCAACTTATATTATGGATGTAAGACATTTAAAATACAATCCATTTTGTCAAATTATAATTTATAATTCCATAATAACTGTTTATTTACTTCGCTTTCGCATATTTAAACCTTTACTTTGTCGCATGTAATATCCTTTCTAGTCATTGACGGGAAACTTTTGATGAGGAAATTCGCGCCTAAGCCCCTTTACAAGATTTGTGAATTTCGTATCAACTCACAAGGCGAAAAGGGCGAAGAACCACAGACGTGAGTAAAGTATTTCTGTACAACATGTACAGAACATTTCTGTACATTACATGCTAATTCGTAAACTTTGCTTCGGTCGCATTCGTAGCAAAATCTAAAGATATTTGACAAATTCTAGAAATAAATCGTTTGACCCTACTCTTTTAAATCAATTTTTTCCATGTCAGCAAAAAATTGCCGAAATGATGTTATTTGTCTGCATGTCAACACATCGGCATTTCAGTACAAGAAAGATGGGGATTTTTCAGAATGAAGTTCCAGAGACTTATCTCTGAAAAAACAATGCTAGCTAGATTTCTCAAAAAATATTTAATGGATATAATCCCCAAGCTGAGGTGGTCTTATTTTTTAATGTTCAGCCAGGTTATTTTGTATTTCCAGCTTTTTTTATTATTTTACAGTACATTACACATATTTGCAATCCAAAAATTTTGGCGGGAAGAAAATTTGGCAGATAACAAAAAAAATTAAATTTGGCGGAGAAAATTTTCATTGACTGATTCGCGAAATTAATGCATACCTGGCATATGCAAGCATACTTATAGCAATCTATTTGAAGATATAACTTTTGATTTAATAACCATTTAAAATTTTTGCTATTGTGCTTTCATGTGCACCAGTTATGCACACACACACAGGTGGTTGGAGCATGCTAACAAGCTGCCCTATAAGAGGGCGTGCCTGGCATATGCAAGCATTTATAGCAATCTATTTGAAAACATTGTGACAAAAATGTACATATAGCTGAAGTTAAATATCAAGTATTTAGTAATTCTTATTTATACATCATCATATTTAAAAAGCTGCATATTTTGTTCCAAAGCCCATGTAAACTCTTCTAATTTGTTTTGACTTAAAAAATTTAACATTTCATGAAAAGTCATATTGACAAAAATTTATTCCCGCGAAATATCTGAACTCGATCGATTCGCAAAAAATTGTGACATTTAAGTAGTCGGCGTTCAGGGCAAAAAATACACATTAATCTGAGGAAATCTATTTGTCCAGTTGTACTGTAAACTACCTCCATCAATATGTGATAAGAATTTTGTGACGTTGTAGAAATTGTTATCAAACATCACAAGTATGCAACAGAAAGAGAAGTTCATGCGTGTACGTCATCATTCCCTAAATATGCACCTGATAGATGTGGAGGAGCTGGAAGAACTAATGCCGAAGAAGATTAACCCGATTAATTTTTAAATAACTTATCACCACGGTTTTTAATAATAGTTTTCTAGTAATAAATAATCGCCAACTTGTCAACAACAACTTTTATATCAGGGTTGTAAAATTTTCAAGCGCCGTAATAAATTCTTCTAGGTTATATTAATTTTCATTGGGTGGTAGAAAATTAGAATGGCAAAATGTTAAAGTGATTTTAGCTCAACAACTTTTAGTGTTTCTACAAGAAATCGGACTTTTGACTAGTAAAGGAATGGAATATGCATGAGTCGGTGCTTTTTTTAAGGAAATACAGTGCTATATATAATATTCAGTATATTTTTATTGTAATCTTCAACCTCGATTCCTGGACACCTGGTGAGGATGGTGTCTTTTTACACTTAAAGTATAGCATCATGATCGTATTTATTCGCAACTGGTATTCTTAACAAACACCCTTGTATTCAACTCTGACTTCATTAAGAAAACATACTTTTTCTTTAACCAATGCTTGAAAGACTTTTGGTTGACACTTTAGGTGGTTTGAGCATACTAAGGGGTTGCCTTATCAGGAGGCGTGCCTGGCACATGAAATCGCAGCTATAAATTTGCAAATACTGCACTGTTTAACAACCTCGTCATTGCTGCGTTATATTTTTTGCAAGTTCCTTAAATTCTCACTACGAATGACCTGACGAACCCTACTCTCCCTCTCCCCACTCCAGTCAAAATTCGCTCCTACCTCCTCAACTTATCAAAATCGTCAATAGACACAAGTTCATCTGACTCAATCTTAACCACAACTTTCCTCGTCAATACCACTAAGAATTCTCGCAATCACAACACCACCAAGAAAAGCAACAGCATTAACCACAACAAAATCAACCATCATCGCTATTCTTCCTTAAAAACAAAATAAATCCAATTCCTCCACCGACCAACTAAACCAACGCCGTCTTTTCCTCTTCATGCAATCTACCAATATTCGAAAAACTGCTTACTGTGGTAACGTAATTACTACCAACAACATGAATATTATGACGGAAAACAACAACAACATGACTCATCTTCGAAACGTGATTATTAGACACATGATTAATATTAACCTCAATATTAGGCTCCTCAATCCTCCTACTATTTCCCGCTAGCTTAGTAATATAGTTGTAACCTTCAAAAATACCAAACCCTAACAACGTATTCGACCTTAAAATAAGCTACAGATAAATCAACTTTACTCCTGACATATTTTAACAAACTTTTACATCTCCTAATATAACCGTCAACAACAATCATAACCTCAACTTTTTGAAGATATCTCCTCCTGTCATCCGGGTGATAAATACTCCTCTTCGCATCAACCTGACTAACGATTAACCAATGACAATATTCTCTCACACTTCCAGAGATCAACGGTAAATCATTCCTCGACATCCTCTACTTTTATGATTTTTCCACCCGAAATACTTATAATTCTCTAACAAATTACTTTGACCGTTCTTATCCCAACACATAAACGACCTCTCAGGGTCATATTTCACGTCCCTATCAGTACCATATTCATCAAAAACACTTTTATAACCCCCAACCGACCAAACATTATAATTTTGAGAAAAACCACTTCACCAGGTAACTTCACCTGAAGATTGTGTAACATCCTTCGGACAACCTATAAAGAGATTTCAACATCCAAGTACCTTTCTCTAAATATTCGGCTGAAACTCCTAAACACGTAGAAGCACAATAAATAGGAACCCAACACCAATTCTATACTCTCTTCCTGTCACAATCGAATAACTCACACCCGTTTTGTAGTTATAAATACTCCTTTCTTCTTGAGATATACAAGGAACGAACTTCATAGTCCCGTTAGCAGCATTAAACAGCCATGCTAGAACAGACCCAATAAGACCAGGAAGCGCATCCGTTGCCTTCTCCCTTAGTTTACCCAGTAACCTTGACAAAGCTCACAATTGTTTCTTAGCCCATTCACCTGCCCCACCTTTGGGCTTACGGCCAGCATTATCACCACCACCTCTACTATCACTCTCCACAGCCAACACATAAGTACTAATTGTCATTCCAGTATAGAGACAATGGTAATCCCCTGCTCCCTAAGCAACGTCTTTACTCTTTCCCTTAATGCAACATCAGATATTATCAACTGCTTAACGACTACTTAATCTTTGCAAACCCACTGGACAACTTACCTACTAAAATCAAAATTTCTTCGTCATGCACATACTCCAGATCCAAATGATTCTTAGCCATAACATATTTCGTTGTAGCAACCTTAAACTCACCCCTAATATCCCGCAATGAACCACTATATCCCTCAAATACATCATAAACTAAAGCGTCTACATTAATATTTTACAAAATCTCAACATGCCCGAAAAACTCACCAACTTATCACCTTCACCTCCAACTCTTATATCTCAACAGCATCTGGTATCTTGTCTACTATCTCTTCCTCCTTTTGCCTTGTTGTTATTACTACCATCTGATTTTTCCTTCTATATTAAAAATATCATAACATTTAACAATGGAAACTGATAAATACGCAAACTCATTGTCAATATTTTAATAAACATCATTCATCTTAGTTCCCACCACTCTGGTCAGTTGTGACAGACTTTCATCATTATCTGTCTCCTCTTCCTGGTCGACTGTGTCATAAAAATTATCATCTTCAGCATACCATCATCAAAATTCTGCATATCTATAGGTCCATCCATCGCTTTTTTCCAGGCAAGCAAAAATGGGAGTCTAAGAGATCTATCCAAAACTTCCATCCGCTCCACCGGAATAAAAACAAGGAAATGCTGATATTATAAAGGTGTACTGCAGCGAAATGAGGTCAACAAGGGATAAGATGTGGATAAGCATAAAGTTGCAAGAGATCGTCCGTAAAGTGTTGTTATGTTGTAGAGCTGAATGTGTGAGTACTTTTTTCGGTGTAGGGGCATAAGCATCTGCACCCGCAATCATCGCCTTACTATGATCTCTAGCATTTAGATCTGTGTTCGCAGTCCACAGTATACAATCCTGGCGACATTAAAATTCATCAAATATGTCACAGAAAGATATAGAAATTGAATGACGCTTTAAATGGCATTTCAACACATCGATCACAACAACCCCTTTTTGTCTGGCATATTTGGACATGCAAATTCTACCTGGAAAGGGTTGATGCAACGCTTGCATAAAAAATTGGCGTGACCATTGTAATTCATCTGTGATGATAATAGTTTTGGAAAGTTCCTTATATAACAATATTGACTGGTTCTTTGTAGTGTGCTAGTCGTGCGAGTTAGACTATTTTTTCATAACCGAAGACGTTAATCTTGATATTGTTTTGTTGCTCAAAATTAGTTATGTTTTATGATGGCTACCGGAAATTCAATGTTGTTGAAGTTGAGATCGTTGAGATAGAGCATTTTGTATTTTGTTCTTCTTTGTGCATCCTTTTGTTGATAAAGTGCTGATAGTATTGTGTACGTAAGACATTTGTTGTCATTTTTGTAACGTTTATCACAACCTTTGTTGTGATAAACGTTACAAAAATGACAACACATAGATTTCCACATCCATAGCTACAATCTATGTCATTTAAACACATAGATTTCCACACCAATAGCTACAATCTATGTCATTTAAACACATAGATTTCCACATCCATAGCTACAATCTATGTCATTTAAACACATAGATTTCCACATCCATAGCTACAATCTATGTCATTATCGAACCAGATTTCCACATCCATAGCTACAATCTATGTCATTTAAACACATAGATTTCCACATCAATAGCTACAATCTATGTCATTTAAACACATAGATTTCCACATCCATAGCTACAATCTATGTCACTACAATCTATGTCATTTAAACACATAGATTTCCACATCCATAGCTACAATCTATGTCATCATCGAACCAGATTTGTTAGAATCGCCCAGTTTTCCAGTCTGTCGAGGAATTCCTTGAAAATATGATCAAATTGATCGTCATGGATATTTTATCTTGGATATGCAAGGATTATTGTTATCATCTTTGTACTCATTTGTGATCGGGTATGACTCTACTATTTCAACATGGGCGACTGTATGTTCTTCCTTTATAACCCTCCAGAAGCCGCCTGTACATATCTTTACATATCGATTGACATCAAGATCTGCAGTACCATCAAAACAGCAACTTTTCACACCATTAATGACGCAGTCTCTATTAATTTAGGTTTTTTCCTAAAACTATTTTGTAAATTTCTTTCTCTATTATAAAGGGTTTGATAGCAGACCAAACAGCGTTTATTTGGTCAGGGATAACGATTTAGCAGCTTATTTCATTGCATCCATTTCTTTAGCTTTGAATCTTTTTAACCCTGGCGCATATATTATAAAACTATTATTATCATTATCATCCATGCCCCCTCCACTGGATCAGAACAGTAGTAGATAGGAATCATGGATCACGGCGTAAAAGCAGCCGAATTCTAACAGACTTGCGTTTCTGGAGCACTTTGGTTACGATTTTGGAATTATCGGGTCCGAACGTGTACAGAACAAGGATCCAATAAATTCGGAATTTCATCCAAGGTGCGCCAAAAATTGCAAGTGTGATAAAATCAACTGCTTTTCGTTCCGTTATCGACCGTTACCGTCTACTTGTTAATGGAAACATCTTTCCTTTTAATAAATTATTAATTAATTAACTTAAAAACGGTTTCTATATTCGTACTTATTTTTTAAATTGCAATGTTGAAAATGAACGACAGAAACAAGAGCATCTTAAAGTTAAGTGTCAATATGTAGACTAGTTTGACAAGAAAATTTAAGCGTATGTAAAATTTTATGATGATGAAAGTTTTGATACTTTTGATATTAGCTTTTTTTTACATCTGCTGTGTTTGTTGCGAGGAACGACTACCTAGATCTCTACGAAAAGACAATTACGATTTTATTATAGAATGCCTTCAATACAACAGGAAATTGTCGATGAATAGCGGCTACGATGCAAAAAGTATCCCTGCTTATCGTCTACTTAATCTAACTGATAAGGATCCGATCTTAGGACAAGAAGAAACCAAAACTGTTACATTGTCAATAATTTTGTCGAAAGCTTACTTTCTCTAATGTAGTGGCTGTATTCACTTATCGCAAAACATGTTTATATGAAACAACATTTTATTTCGTTCATCTTATATTATTTAAATATTCTCCATTTAAGAGGAGCATTGAAACTTGTTAGTTAGTATTTTTGTCCATAGTTTTGCAGCTTTGTTCCTTATATCTAACGGCGTTGTGAACGAAATATACAATCGCTCTACTTTGAAGGTTTTATTACAGCATTTTCAATTTTTAACACCTTTTTTTCTGATTGGTAAAAAAAGAACGAAATGTGGGAAAAGGAAATTTTGCTAACAAAAAATAACTGTTAAATAAAGTCATAGAAAGCTCTCTGTAGGACCTTATTTGACACTAATTAGGGGATAGCCTATAACAATTGTATGATGTTGTATACTTGGAATTATTTTGTAACACATTTTAACGCAAAACTTTAATTCCACCTGTATTAATTTAAAGTGTATCCTAACTGGTATAGAACAAAGATAACATTAAAAGTTTTGACCTTTTGCCTTCATTTATTATTATGAAATATTGCATGAGTGCATGAGCGCAAGCATGATACCAACCTGGTCCATACATGTGCATAAAGTTGCCAATATATTTGTCATCCCGATATGCGTGTGTTTCAAGCACCAGCTTTAAGGACCAATGGTGAGTGCCAAAATAATACCAGTAAGATTTTGTGCCAGATGATGCAGGTCTCATTCCTGCTAGGTAACGATTGTAAGTTTGACTTGATGCAAATGGTGATAAAGCATCTTGGTTGTCAAATCCTGTGTTTAAACCAGTGTTGATTGTTTCATCATTAAAAAGTTTTTCCCATGCAGTATTACCATAATCCCATTGCTAAAAAACATAAGCGTATTATGGAAATTAGGCAAAGTGTATAAAGAAGAGTGTTAATGATATATTTTTATTAGAACATTTAATCCATGATGTGCGTAACAGTGACGATTTATGCGTTGTACCGTCTTATTGCATGTCCCTTGTGCATCGTGCTATTTGCTATATATAATTGTTTTTCAGTGTTTTGTACGTAGAGAACATTAGACATCTAGAAGAACGAAAAGTAGTGTTAGTGAAGGTTAACAATTCGATTTGTGAACAAAGGTTAAATTCAAATAATTGCCAACATGTGCACAAGAATGTTTAATTTCGCTTTGTATTTTATTTTCCTTATCAATGTATATAGTAAAAATAAACACTAAAAAAAATCAACCCTTGTGCGCAAAGACTAATGAGAATATCTGAAAAATTTAAATTATGCTAAAAAGGCTGTTATCAGGTCTCTACAAAATCTATTAGGTTATTACATTTCTTCTAAAATATAAATCGATTTACCTGCGTTGGAGTTGCCTTTAGGAGGAGATCATAAACACCATCATCACGATCTAAAGTTAAATGAAGTAGGTTAAATTAAAGTATTTGGTGTCCCTAAAGTGTTCCACAATATCAACTCGTGCGGTCGCAACGAAAAGGCGCGAGTAAAAAAGTTTCAATAATACCGTTACATGTTTTTTTACCGCCATGGAGTAAGCATAGCATGGCGACCAACAAAAGAACTCAATTGTAGAAAGTTACTAGGTTATTTTTTTAGTAAACATCACACACTTCATGCTAAGAGAATTGTAACTTTGATTATTTATAAAAACACAGGTATTAATAATGTATTTTGTATTTATACTAGTGTCATTAGTGTCATCCTCAACCCTTTAACTATAGTGAGACTTCCTTTTAGAGGACATCCTTTATAGCGAACACCTCTCAAAAACAGACGCCCTTACAAAGTCCAAATTTGCATTATCCTCTACAAGTGACCACTCTATAGCCTGAGGGGATAAAGAAAAGAAAAAGAAATAGATTTGGTTTTTAAGCAACACAAACCTCATTTTTAATTGTTGTCAGCAGCTAGTCGACTCGCTCAAATCTTTTTTTATAAATAGTCAAAGTTACAATTCTCTTCACATACGGTGTGTGATGTTTACTGAAGAAGTAACTTAATAATACCCAAAAAACGGAAACATGCGACGAAGGCTATATTGGTTTGGAAGTGATGGTGTCGGGTTTTGTAGGTCTCTTTTAACCTTTTTCTCTTCTATATGGTTAACGTATGGTTAACACAAGTTAAAAACTACAAATTATAGCAACTTCAAGTTTCTTTGATCACATCAGTATGTGTTTTGGGTGAAAATCTGACTAGCTACAAAAGCGTGCATTCTTCCAGTGGCTAACAATTAATATTACTCTAATATCCAACTTTCTGTCTGTCATTCAAAGATATGGTTTGAGACTGAGATTACGTTCTATGAACTTTTCATATAATTAGAATTATTCTTGCACTGTGGTTAGCTAATCTACATGAAATTCATGCTATATTTTTAGTTTCTACTGGGAAACGAGTGCAATTTTTAATTCTACAGCGCAAAAAGCTTTTATTTTTTCTCTGATTGGCTGAATTATTTTGGCCAATCAGAGATAAATATTTGCTGTCTGATTATTCT
The DNA here is from genome assembly GCF_029227915.1 of Hydractinia symbiolongicarpus. Classification (NCBI taxonomy): domain Eukaryota; kingdom Metazoa; phylum Cnidaria; class Hydrozoa; order Anthoathecata; family Hydractiniidae; genus Hydractinia; species Hydractinia symbiolongicarpus. The sequence continues at coordinate 28,881,729 of NC_079882.1, read as the reverse complement.
AAAACCCAGTGTGATAGTTTTTTTAAAAAACCGAGATTGTTCGTCCAATATTTGCAAGAAGCTAATATTTTTGTCCTGATTATTTAATAACTCGGTGAGTAAAGTTATTGTTTCTTGAAAAAAGAGAACTTGTCAGTAAATTTGTTTCATAATTTTCTCCTCAAAAAAAGCATCAATTATTTTTACGAAACAAACTAACAATCAATCATAAACATTCACAGTCCAATTATTTTAAAACTAGTCGATAAGGCCCCCGTGGAAAAATCCACTTAGGCAGGAGGACAATATATAAAATGGTTATTTTAGACTTCTCGCTGATGTCAGTAGTGCATATGCAAAAAAACAATTGACGAAATTCAGTTTATTCGTTGCGTCTATTGTGCAGAGCTTAAATTGCTGATCAAGAAAATGTATATGCTCATGTGCTTTTGATAAGCGTTTAATGAGATATTAGGGATTGAAGGTTTCTTGATGACGTCATCAATCCGTCCATTTTAAAACGGATTTGGGGATCCAGGTTCGGGAAACTTACCCAAATCGATCCCAGGTGATCCCTAGTTACGCACGCGGTGAAAAATCATTGATGTCACCACCTCGTTTCCAAGTTATTTGGCCTCAAAGTTTTAAGTGCACTGTAATCGCTTCATTAATTTAATATAGGATACTAGTCGATAAAGCCCGTGGAAAAATCTACTAAAGCAGGATAAAAATTTTGATGTTAATGAGATATAAGAATTTAAAGATTTTGCTGACGTCAGCAATGGCCCCGTCAAAACCCTAGTTACCCACGCGGTGAAAAATCATTGACGTCACCACCTCGTTTCCAAGTTATTTGGCCTCAAAGTTTTAGGTGCACTGTAATGGCTTCACTAATCTTAATTAACTTTCCTTTGACGTCAATACTATTTTATCGGTAAAGTTTGGTAAATTACAGAACAATTTTATAGGCGATGTTTTATAGAATTTGTTAAAGAAAATTTTGAAGAATGTAATCCACTTTGCAAAAGTGACAGACAGACACACTTAGCGTATTATTATAAGAGATTGACGTTAAAGTAGTGTTATTTTTGTCGCGCCGTAACGTTAAAAAATTTAGCTTATTAGACATGCATTCTTCGGCAACATCAAAGAAAATAAGCATATCAGCTTTGCCTGTTACAGACACAAGGAACTGGCGTATTATTATATAGATCCCGTGTGAAGATTGTTCGTTCAATATTTGTGTTTTTTTATTAAAAAGAAATCAAGATATCCTGCCAATCTTTTTCTTATTACAGACGATAAATTTTTAAAACATATTTGCTTCTTTGTTAAAATAATACAACATGTTATTGTTGTCGTGTTTACTGCTTTCACTTCAACCATGGAGATAAATTTTTATTTTTACCTCCATGCTTCAACTAATATGTATTGAATTAACATGAATATATTACTCTAAAGTTATTTTTATTCACACAATCCGCAGGAATGTGCATTTGGTTTAGCCATTCTTCGTCCCCGGAAAAAAAAATGAGCACATTGGTGAATCTTTTACGCGGAGCCCGTTCATGTGCATGATTACATGAAAAACTAGCCGAGTCGGTAAAATTTTTATTTATAAAGTAGGTCGACATTGGTTTTAAAAGAATGTCTTAAGATCTAGTGCTCATAATACTGTATTTATTACAGTGTAGTCAAGTTTAGCTTAAGATAAACCTATTTAATAATCCTGTACATGTTATTGACTCATACCTTAGAGGTGGCTAGTGTTTAAAATGCAATTTCAGGAACAAAAAGTTTTTGATGGCGCGCCGTTTATTTATTTTTCCCCAAAAGGCGCTTCTTTTGCTTTCCGTATAAAAGTTTGGCTGATTTTTTCTGTCATTTTGAGTCTTATTGCCCACATTCTCCCGGTCGGAATGTCACGTCGTACAACTTTCAGTTGAGGGAAAACATAGACGTTTCACGGTCAAAATCTCACAAAAGAAGCTTCGATTAAACAAGAACTACAAGTATCTAAATTAAACTATAGCTAATCTAGCAAAAACTCACCTAAAATTACACAATATGACAGGTCTGAAGTTAGAAAATAAAGATTCTACGAAAAATTCAGCCCTTAATTATAAAGAGGTGACAGCGTGAAGGGTGTGTATTCCCCTTAAATCATAATGGCTACTATATAACATCCTTATCAGATCATTAGTAAAGTAGACTTCGGAAATAATTCCAGTGTATTTTGCATTGGAAAAAACACATCACAGAATTAAGACGTAAACTACGATGTTTTGATGTTTCAGCTGATTTCTTTTTTGCTCAACCCGGGGAAATGTTTCTTCTTTCTTGCATTTTTGCAAAGTTTTTTATGGAATAAGAACCATGAAGTTATATGGCAAGCAGAGTCACCAGGTCGTCGCTGGAGTTGTTTGTTTATACAATCAATTAATAAAAAGATGGATAGAGGATTTACATTTTTTTCACTTTCAAAAACTACAATTACAGCAATTATATAAAAAATGGGAAACAACGTGGATGAATATTATATTTTATGTATATAATTGTTTATATAATGTCAATATTGGGGTGTATGTGAATAACTGTCTGCTCTTTTGCCACAGTTTTAACGCTTATTGTTGTGTTAAATAACACAATTTTTAAGCATTAAAGTCTGAAGTTCCTGTTTTTAAACTTTTTGAGAATCACATCCAAGCTGCTACTTTTTATAAATTCCTTCGCCTTCATAAGTGATAACGAGACTTGCCTATTGGGCTTTACAGGAATCGATTTTTTCGCTTACCCAGTGTTGTATGTTTTTATTAAATACTGTAGTCAATTGGGTATATTATTTTGTTATTCATGTTTTTTTAAAATAAAAGAAAGTAAAAAGAAAACAAAAATATTATTAATGTCTTTTTATTGTAAATGTTCTTTACAGTGTTTTTTTATCACAGGTTTTCTTGTTTAATTTCATTGAGGCGTGACATAAACACGCTTTGTTTTTCTTTAAAAATAATTTCCATCTCGCGCATCGTATTGTATCGCGCATCGTATCGTATCGCGCATCGTATCATTAATTAAAAAAAGTTATTTTGAATTGAAAGACATGATCACATATATTATCTTGCAATAATTTTTAGGGTGTTGACCTTCATGCCAAGCATATCAAATTACAATGATTTATGCTCGGTTTATCGCACATGTGCTGGAAAAATATCATCATATTTTTTTGTTTTTTAAACTCTCCTACATTTCACTCGCCTACATGCTCGCCATATGTGTAAACAAGAACATAAAAAAATTAAAACAGTATTTCCTATTTTTTTCTTGGCATTGTGTGATCACTACTACGATTGCGACAAAATAACTTACGGTATATATGCCTTGTTCCCACGATAAATGGTAGTGCTTCCAACTCTCCTGGGTTAACATACTTCACCCAGAAGATATAAAAAATTGTATCTGAAAGTCCAGTTATAATTTTTCCATGATCAGTTCTAGCTATACCAGATTCTGTTGTAACTGTAGCAGATTCATCTTCAGCATCACGATATGATATTTCTACTGACTCAAATGAAGTGAAATCGTCCCCATCAAAATCAGTATCTAACCAAGATATAACCAGTGAAGAGAAGGACAATACTTTTGCTTTTATTGTTTGTCTGGCTTGCGCAGGGGTTCCTAATAATGAAATTTAAAATAGAGTATAGAAAGATTCATAATCCGAGACATAATCTTCACGGAACATCAAGAGGACAAAAAGTACTTAATTAACTTTTAAAACTTGTTGTGGCTATCAGTTTTCTATGAATGATAGTACAGGAAATTGTAAAACTTAATATTAATAAAGATTATTTCTTTAAATAATAAAACAAATTATATTTTTTTGGTAACTGTATAATTAGGCAGATATTGCAGGACCGTTCGTTGAATTTTGGTGAGGCAATATTCCACGAGGCGCAGCCGAGTATGAAATGCAGTAACGATATCTCGATTTTGTTTTTGTTTACGGAAGTCATTGCATTTTACAGAAGTCATTGTATTGTAAATTAAAAATACTAAAACAAGCGTGCGCGGTTGTGCGGAACCTTTAGATTTATTGTATATAAAAAGAGTTGACAGGTATACAATAAAGAAATATATTGTTTAGTCTGTTTTTTTATGACAGTATTATTGCCAGTAATATTTTGTGAACTTATTGTTCTTTTTTCGCTTTATTTCGCTTAAAAATACTGAGACATACTCAGGGGTTATCCATAATGGACGTCCGCACCATAGTAAGGTTAAGCAGATATCCTTTACAGAGAAATTGTTTTTAACTTTAAAATTTGATATAGTTGTCTTCTTAGCGGAAAGAAAGCATTATACAAGTTGTATTGTACACGAAAAACTTCCAGGCTTTTCATTCACATTGCATTCAGAAATATGAACTACATTTCTTAAATTTAAATACAAAATATGACGAAACATAATTAGTAAAACACTTACCAATCCCACCATAGATTAACTTTATCAATAATATTGATAATAAGGTGACTATCAAAATATAGCGCATCTAAAAATAATTATAGCATTTTCTATAAATGGAATATCTAAGCCCAGCGTCCTTACGTGTGATAAGGAAACTACATTGGCTGCAAGTGTTTTTCTTTCACAGATACGCAGGGCCTGGTGAAGAGCGTCAAAAATGCACTGGGTGCTGTTCTTGCGATGTCTGGGATGTCTGTATTGTCGAACAAAAACGCGCCACCTGGCGAAGTATCATCAGAAAGAATTATCGCAGTTTGGGGTACAGGTCTAAACAAATAACCTAAGATTTTATGACAAGTAAACTTTGACAAGTCTAAAGTGCGTGGGTATAATATTGAAACGCCGTAAATTATTGCTTGTGGGTATCTTCAAAATAAAACACTTATTCAAACAATTTTTTTACATTGTTGTAAATAACAGAAATTCAATAAAGAAATAGGTGCGTTCGCTTTTTTTGTTAGAATTTGTAACGAAAAATTGAAAGTTTAAGAAAAATTAAAAAGCTATTCGAAAATATATATGTTGACGGTGGTGATAACGGTGGGTAATGGTTAACTCTTATTTATAAAGCATCGCAGAATAAAACTAAAGAATCAACAAAAATGAATTGTCAAAAAACATTTTGCTGATATCAGCCGTTTTCTAAAAAACACATCTTTTCTCTGCATATCCATGCTACTCAGACCATGTTCACATTACACCGGATAGCTTTTATGCCGTTATAAAAATCATATCAGATAGGCCTTCTGTTCACACAGAATGCAGCATCATTTTCATACCGGATAGCTATCATGACGCAACGATTCAATAAGTGATACGTTATGTATCGGATAGGTTATCATAACGCAACGTTTCATAATGTGAACAGCCATACTGTATGGATTCTATGCTGAAATACTTTCTTTTTTCAATTTATAATGCACAGTTTTATCAAACCATCAATTATTACGGATCTTTAACACATTGCAAAATCTTTGGAGTTGCTCGATCGTAATTCATCATAGACTAATCAACAGCATTTTGAATAACATAAGAATAAATTAACTCTTATACTTATATGATAAAAAAGCACTTTGTAGAAGAGCAATTCAATATCACTTTGAACCAAACATGCCCACAAAAATACAGGAAATACACTTCCCCGTTGATGTTTTAGATAGATTTTCTGAATTGAAATTGTGCTGCAAGGGATGATTCAGTCAAAAAAGTGTAATGTGAACACTCGTGAATGACACATGTCGACATGCAACGATTCTGTTCACATTATACCGGATAGATTTCCATAACGGCATGAAAATCTATCCGGTATAACGTGAACATGGTCTCAGTGTGCTTGATTTCTGCATCAACTATATGCAACAACATGTGGCGAGAATTACATTGGCGAAACAATTCGTAATGCAAAAATCCGCTGGAGAGAGCATGAATCGATGAAAGGAAAGTCAGAGCCAGCCATGCATGTTGTTGCATATAGTGGTCACTCGTTTACGTGGAAAATAATTTCAAGAGCGCCTCAGGGTTTTCGTAAAAGAAAAATTCTTAAGCATATTTTATACGGATACAGAATCCAACTTTAAATAAACAATTAGACTCTAAAGAGCTTGATACACTTGTACAATATCACTGAAATATAACTTATAATATCAATATAATTTCTTAAAATATGTTTAAAATATGGTTATAATTTCTTATAATTTCTTATAATATAGCTATAAATGTATAATTTGTGGCATGGCTATAATATTTGAATAAAATTAAACGAATTTGATTTTAATAATATTGTTGGTGATCTGGTTTCGAATGCCTTTTGTTTGTGTGACAATAGAACTATTATCAGCTAGCGTTGTTGTGGCAACGATGTTATGAAATTAATTGAAATTATAACAATATTTTAACAAATTATAAGTATATTGTAGAAAAACTATAACTGTATTATAGAACACTAGTCGTTAGCCCGTGAAAAATCCACGGGTTCGCCCGTCCTTTTTATACCGCATTGCGTGCGTCTCGCTATCTGCGCAGCTAAGCTACCATTTTGCGTTACAGACAGACGGACGGACGGACGGACAGACGTATACGGGTATTATAATATAGACTAGCCGTTTACCCGTTGGAAAATCCACGGGGTCGCCCGTCCTTTATATATCGCATTTCGTGTTTCTGTAACAGGACGCGGTTTTCGCGGACAGACAGACAAAATACGGCTATTATTAAAGAGATATTTCATGATATTATACAAGTGTAAACTGGCCTTATCATAATAACACTTTTTCATAATGGCATAACTTAAAAAAGTAAATTTTTATGACAAATTAGATTTTAGTATAAATCCCCTAGACGATGTTTTAATGATGATGAAAGTATACTTACAAAAAGCTTCGTTTTAATTTAATACACATATATATTTTAAACATGTCGTTTTAATATACATTTACTACGGCGAAAAAGAAACTACATTAACTATGAATTTAAATTCCACTTTACAGTTTAAATATTGCTTTTTTAATAACATTTTTATTTCCGTTCAGCAATTCGAAATAAAACACGAATTACGAAAATGTTACCCGCCAAATTTTTTATGGATTCGCAAATTTCATTGGAAATATTGCCTGAGTTTTTTGATTCGTGAAAGTCTATCTCACAAAAGTTTCTTCGTTAACAAAACTTAAACTTGCCGAAATTTAGTTACTTACATTTTTGAAAAAAAACAACAACACAAAGTTGTTGTTCAATCAAGGTACAAAAAAAGTTAGTTACCAAGGCAATTATTATTAATTTTTATAATTTTTGTCTGTAGTTTTACAAAAGTTATGTTAAAAATTAAAATTACATACATAAAGAGGAAGATGTGAGTAGGTTTACTTACAACAGAATTTACCGCACGCCACTTATAACGAAGTTTCTTAAGAATGCACTGCAATAACTAGAAACAATACACAAACAAACAAACAGAAAACAAACAAAAAACCAGAACCTTAACTTACAATTAACTTTGTGGAAGTAACACAATCAATCAACACAAAACCTTTTTCTTCCGACGTCGTCACAAAATAGTCACATTTTACCTTCACTTTATTTTTTCATTCTTTTTTTCGAATAATTAAACATTTATGAAATATACCATCTCAGCATGATGTATCAATTTGCAACACAGGTTCTAATTTAACATGCTCCGCCATCTAATATTACTAATGAAAAAAACGCTCTACAGGTGTGAATCCTTATTGAGTAACTAACAGACGAAGAATATTAAATGCAATGACAAAATAGAACTGTTTTTGTTGTTGAGATCCCTTAGATACTAAACATATAAGAAATTTAGCTACCATTTTTAAATAATCTGCAGTTACATTATTAAAAAAAAATAATATAGTAATAATATAAAAAACCTAATACCACAAAAAAGATCTACTACCACAAAGAAGGATCTCTCGAAACGTCGCCAAACGTAAATCTTCAGATTCACGACATGATAAACAATCATATCGAAATACTACAAAGTGCATATGAAGTGCAGATGGTGTAATTATAATCTAAAATCCAAAACACTGCTTTTCAAATCAGGGAATAACTTTTTTTGCACTGAGAACAAGAACAAATTAAAAACATGGCTAACTCTCTATAATAAATAAATAGTGAATCTTACAGCTAAACTTACTAGTTCTTCCAAAAAAAATCAAATCTCCAATTGAACCATAATTCTGTATTTATATCCGTGGTTCTTATATCTCTAAAAATGCTTTAACACAAGGAAGAATTTAAGCATTGATTAAGTTCATTTTATTTACAATAAAAGTGACACTTTCCATGTTTCTAGATTACTCCAAGGCATTCGATACAGTTGATTTCAAAACTATTTTAACAAAACTGCACCATCTTGGATTTTCTAAACCACCTTTATTATGGATGTTTTCTTATTTTAGCAACCGACATCAGTACGTCCAAATCGATGATTGCTTCTCAACAATGGGGCTTGCTCAGTTTGGTGTACCACAGGGATCGGTCCTTGGGTCGATTCTTTTTAACCACGTTACTGACTTACAGGATACAGTACATGGAACGATTTACAAATTTGCTGATGATATATCTAGTTACGATTATTGTAAGCCGAAAGATATAGCAAATTCCATTGTTAAACTAACACGCAGGTGACTTATACCGTGACCGCAGAATGACACTTAGCTTTCCGCACTACAAAGGACCCAGTCACATTATGCTGCCTGTGCTGAATATTGCTCCACAAGAAAAATATTAACCATTTTCTGCCTCTCAGATTAGACCTTTATTAAGACTGTAAGAGCAAAAAGTCGATAAACGACATCCTTTTTCCGCAAAACAGGGGTTTGTGTCGTCATTTAGCGTTATTCTCAATATGCCTCGATAACTCCTTATAGTGCGGAAAGCAAAATATGTCAAGTATATACTGACGTGGATTTCGCCGCCGGATTGGAAAAAACATAATGGTAGATTTAGGCGGCAGTGTAATTTATTGAAGAATATAGAATGGGTGGGACAGGGTCCCTTAGGTTCACAAACGAAATTTTTTACTGGGCCTTATTCTGAAAAGATGCCTTAAAACATGGCAAAACGAACAAATATAACTGCCATTTTTAAACATGGCATTTTTGTGATAATGTAAATGAAAGTGGTCTGGTGGAGCGATTAATAGTAATTGTAAACTGTGTCACACATTCATGGTGCATGCTACTGACAGCTAAGAAAGTCAATTGTGTGAACTACAACATAGCAATGTCTACTATCCCGGATCCCTTGTGACGTGCCTACAAAAATAATTACAAAAATTTGGCTCTTGGCGGCGATTCAATATGGGCAATTGAATATTACCATAGCCCCGGGTTAACCCAAGCCATGTGAAGGAAATTGGATAGATAGCGCACTGTGTGGGCCGTTGGATGTGCCAGGAAGTTGTCTGGCAGAGCGATGACCCTAATTGAGATTGTGTAGCTTAAAGAAAGCATTAAATCAGTCCAGGACTCCCCAGCAAAGCCATGGCCCCTCTTGGAAATATTAGACAGGGTATATCCCTCGATAATTGTGAGGCTAGCTATGTAAAATATGCACATCTATCTATCTCTCCAGTCCCCCTCTTTCCACGTCATACAACGTTAACAACTGCCCTTTGTGGCTGAGCAGCGTAAACGATTACACCTGACCACACATTAATCAGGAGTGAGGACAGAAAGTATTAAGATGGCTTCATTACATGTAAAAAATAATGATATACTATCTAAACGTACCCTTTCTTTGTTTCTTGAAATTGACCTTCCTTCCATTCCAAACAGGGAGATCTAGCTAGAATAAACATAAGTGGCAGCTCGTTAAACAACATATCGGACGACTAAAATCAAAGCCACCGTCAAGCTTGAAAATGCGGCAAACCGTGGTGCCGGTTGCCGTGCAGTAAACTTAAAAATAGGGGTTGCGGAAAAACTCAACTGAGCACAATGTGTGGACAGTTTGTGTGATTGGTCTTACAATAATAATCCTATTGAAGATATTATTTCGGTTTGTCTGTTCAGTATTCAAATTACTATGGAAAGTTTATCATTTCTTGAACATGATAGTTTAGTAGGCGACGTTTCGGGAGATCCTTCTCCCATCATCATGCAAAGTATAATGATGTTGTGCATTTATTTATATAATTGCAGAGGATCGAAATTCATAAAAATTAACCAATCAGAAACGAGCTGAGAATTACAGTTAATTACAGTAATTAACATTTTCGGACCTAGATGTAGGTAACTACTTTTTCTCTAGGGCTGGTAACCAAATCTCAGGAAGTTGATACGAGATGTTGTTTATGTGTTTGTTACGTTCTACACTGTTGATGGTTTCTTTAATCTTCCTGGCCGTTTTTCTGGATTCTCTGTCAATGATTTTCTTCTCATCCCAATTAACTGATGACTTCTGCTCCAGTTGTGGTCCGCAATTTCGTTTTTCTTCACATCTCCGTTTCTCACTGCGCGCATATGTTTGTTTCGCCTATGTACACTGCATCACAATCTTTACACGGGATTTCGTAAACAACATTGCTTTGTTCTTCCAGGTTTATTTTGTGTTTTGGTTTAGACAAAGTGCTTCTTAGGGTGTCTTTAGAGTTAAGAATGCATTTGATCTTGTGTTGCCTTAAAACTCGACGAAGGATCTCGCTGGTACCTGGTAAGAAGGCTAGGAATGCTGATGCGATAAATTCCTCTGATGTTTCCTTGTTGTCTCCGTTGCATCTTTTCTTCATTTTATTTTCTACTTGCGTGATGACTTTATGACTGTATCCATTTGCGATTAATGCATTTCTTACACGTCAAATTTCTATTTTCCTCTCCTGTTTGTCACTGACTACACTGTTGGCACGATTCAGTAATGTAGATATGACACTTTATTTGCAAGATTTCTGATGGTTTGACTCGACGTTAAGGTACTGGTCAGTGTGTGTTGGTTTACGATACACTGAAACTGAAAGGGAACCATTCTTGCGTTTGTCCAAAGTGTCCAGGAAAGCGATACTTCCATCGTGTTCAAGCTCAACAGTGAATTTGATTTGTCGATGTAGGCCGTTGATGTGTTCATGGAACTCTTCTAGATGAGATCTTTTGATTATGACGAATACGTCGTGAACAAATCTTTTCCAAACCTTTGGACGTCTGTCTGATGTGACTAAAGCTGTTGTCTCGTGTGCTTGCATGTATATTTCTGCGACTATTGATGATGCAGGGCCTCCCATGGCAACTCCGTTTGTTTAAGTGTAGAAGTTCTTATTAAACAGATACCATGTTTTGGTTAGAACAAGTTCGACCAAACGCAGAAAATCCGGTACTGGAATCTTCGTTTTTTTACTGAATGCAGCATAATTTGAGGCCTTGAAGACAAGAGGATTGCAACACTTTCATGAAAGAGAATTTTGAAAATTAAGAAAAATATATCCACTTTGAAATGTCATTTGATAAATCAAAAATATTTAAACGACCTTTTTTTTAAATGAATTTATTTTAATAAAACCTATAGACATAGAAAAAATCGTTGTTTAAACACTATGGGCGTATTAACGCCTTTATTGTGAAACATTACGCGTTTAAAGGTACAACGAGCGTAAGGAGGGCGCTAATTAAAGGGAACGATATACAAATATCCCTTAACGCTATCATAATTGTACTTGTATCCATTGTAATCAGTAAAAAGTGTTACGACAGAACGCGTAATTGCGCGCTATTATTAACCTTGTCTCATTATTTTATTAGCTATCTATACCGTAAATGGCCGATTAAGCGCCCAGGTCTGGAGGAAACTTTTTTCATAAGCGCCCAGGTTTCCGATTAAGCGCCCACCAGGTCCAAAACTGAAACTGGGAGCTGATTTAGTCCAGTCGTTAAGTGTTTTACCATGAAAAAAATTATAGAGCTGAAATTTAGTACACTTACTTCTTTTAATATGTAGATGACCAGAAAAAAATCCTCATCGATAGCATTTGTAGAAAATAAGATATGCGCCCATTTTAAAAATGGTAGATTTCCAGAAAACGAAAGTTGGTCAATTTAGAACAAAAACTATTTTCATACCAACTCTCAAAAATCATTATTTTTAAATTCATGGACTCTCTTTAATAGTTTTCATCATAGAAAAAGTAAAAATATGTATCAAAATATATCAAAAATGCTTCTATTCTCTTCTTCATCTTCCAAATCATCTTCATCGCATACCTAAGAAAGAATAATTAATAAGACGAAGGTTGGCTTTTTTGCTTAACTGACTCATTATAAGATTTGCCCTTAAAAATGAAGAATTATAGACAGCGGACCTCTTTATTTTCACATATTTCACCATGCCATTATCCACAAGACTGCATACAGCTCAGACCATGTTTTCTGCACGAACACAAATTTATGGAACAGGGTGACTTCGAAGTAGCCTTGCAGTTGCATGTAATGATTTTTAGGAGGTTATTAAGGGCGACTTGTTTATCTGTCTTTATTGGCATCATTTGAGAATTTTTGATTTTCCAGCCCCATTTGCTTGGATCAATTTGCTAGAAATTGCTACTTTAACTGACATTGCTTGGACACTTGTGTGATTAAAAATTTATACTTCTTCTTCCTCTAATATCTTCTAATTCATTATCTGTAGATGAACTCAAAAACCGTGTAGAATAGCAGCACTTTTTGAAGGTGGCATCTTTTCAGGATGAATTTTTCCTTTACAACATATATCGAGATATTTCTGTTATCTGCAAAATGATATGGAAATATTGGTGGTAATGTTTGTATCCAAAGTCTTCTCTGATCAACACCCTATTTTCATGCTTTGAGATTATACTAAATGAAGAGAACCTTTTTATATTGTAAATAAATGTTATTATATTTAAGAAACTCACCTAAGTTTGCATAATTTAGTCAAGTCGTTACCACAATAAATGATTTGAAACGTTTTAATGGCAGCTTCTTCGACATCTCTGGTGTCTGCCCGAACATCTTCGATTGTATCTGAAATTTTTATCACAGCCGCAAAATGCATGTACAAAAAGAATATGCTCTCGGATAGGGTTCCATTTCTGACAGACAACTTTGATGTTCCAACTTTATCCAACCTCTCTTGAAAGAAGTAAACATCTCCCAGATGTTCTTGCCAATGGTATAGAAGCATCATTGCGACATTGGTATCATCGACCACTGCTACAACGGCTTTTGGTTGCTGTTTTTTTCGGCTTCTTTTAGTGCTGTTGCGACGATTGTTTTATCAGCATCACTTTCACAAATTTTCACTGTTTGCCCGTCTTCCTGAAATTTTATGCTGATATGCGTGATGAAACGTGTTTTGTTATCTTCGTTACTGAAAAAGCTCTCTTGGGTAAAAGAAACTTTGTTAAAAGCAACAACATTAACAATAGGGCATCGTTCTCCACCACCTGTTCGTCGCATGTGCTCATTTGATTTCGCGCTAGGACCAACATACCCATCAAAGACAATGGGGCAAGATTTATAGTGCTGTGGAACGTAACTAACGTAAACTTGCGATAGTTCATCAAAAGTAAAATTTTTGATCCAACGAACTCTATGCAATAGCGCTCAACCATCGACTAGGAAAAGAGGATCAATTTTCAATTGACTTTTCCCACTGCTTCATCATATTTCATCGCAGCTTTACGTAATGAGGGCTTGTTAGGTTTTCTCATTAAGCCATGTTTAAAGAGGGACATCGGCTCTTGTGTTAGTGTGAAAGCAAAAAATTATTCGATGTCTTCTTTTTCCCCTTGCGCTATGGCTACTAATTGTGTGAACAGCATCGTTGGATTGACTAATGACAGATTCTTTATTCAATTGGACTTTGGATTTCAAGATAATGATGGACTTAACATTTTTACTTCCGCTTGATTGTGCATTCAACTATTGAAAGGTTGTCCCACCTTGCTTGCATCATTTCTTCGATATCTTCAGTCATTTCACAGTTGATACCATCATTTTCATCAGCCGTTTAAAAAAAGCGAATGAAAATTTGTGTCGGATTTCTTTGCTGTAGCCAAAGAAATCCGACACAAATTTTCATTCGCTTTTTTTAAACGGCTGATGAAAATGATGGTATCAACTGTGAAATCTATTAAAAGGGGTAAATGTGTCAAAGCTCTATATCATTTTTTTCCAGGTTAGTGTGTTTATATATTATATTATACATATATTTCAGCATAACGAAGAAAATTTAAAAGCGCAGGTATGAATTATTTTCATCTCTAAGTGAGAGTATTCAGCAAGCTTTTTTCGTAGTTGCTCTAGCAGGACACAAGTCATATAACACGCTGTGATGAAGATGGTGAAGATGATAATAAAGTGGAACTAGAATTATTGAATTAGCGTTTCTTTGTATCAAAACGGAAAAAACTCTTAGTGAAAAAGTAAACTGTATTAGTGATTTTAGTGATTTTTCATTAACAGCCCAGGACTCAATTAAGCTGCTCCCAGTTCGTTTAAGTGTCCACCCTAAAAGTTCCAAAAGTCAACGGCGCTTAATCGGTCATTTATGGTATTTTAAACTCCAAGAAATTAGAAATTACAATCCAAAGACCTACTTATTTATGGCTCCCCCTTCACCTGAATAGGGTTGGAAATAGACCTACTCGCGCAGCTTTAATTAGTTTAGAGGAGAATAAATTATAAATAGATAGATTGCATAAGGTTGCACAACAATTTCCAATTTCCAATTTTTGAAATTAATCCCAGTGGGCACTTCAACGTTGAATCAACGTTGAAAAGACGTTGCTTGCGACGTTGAAAAGACGTTGATTTTACGTTGCAAATGAAAGTTTTTTTGACGTCTTTTTCCGACGTCTATTCAACGTCGGACATCAACGTCTTTTCAACGTTGAAACAACGTCTCGCAACGTCTTTTCAACGTTGAAACAACGTCTCGCAACGTCTTTTCAACGTTGAAACAACGTTGCAGGACGTTGTTTCAACGTTGAAAAGACGTTGATGTCCGACGTTGAATAGACGTCGGAAAAAGACGTCAAAAAAACTTTCATTTGCAACGTAAAATCAACGTCTTTTCAACGTCGCAAGCTACGTTGAAACAACGTCCTGCAACGTCTCTTCAACGTTGAAACAACGTCTCGCTACGTCTTTTAAACATTGAAATAACTTCTCGCAACGTCTTTTCAACGTTGAAAAAACGTCTAACAACGTCTAATCAACGTCGTTTGGAAATGCTCTCGCAACCGTTATTCAGCGTCTTTTCAACCTTAAGAAACAGACAAACTTGACCGAATCAAATCATAATCGCCATTGTGGCTTCAGTTTTATATGTCCATAGTTTACATGTCCATGTATCTATTCCCTAGCATGATTCCGACGCTTATATTTGTGTTACGTTATTTGTACATGGTTATTGCGAAAAAGAAATAAAATCATTTCTACGATATGTCATTTTTTTATTATAAACATCGGCAGTATATACAACTTCTCCGCTGAAAACTTCCTAAATGAAACTTAACGGAGTTTTATAATACAAAATATAAAAACGATATTTCAAGTATTCACAACTGGTACTATGTGAGAATCTCCAGCGTTCCAACCCAATGCAAAAAATGTAACGCAGCAATGACGAGGTTGTTAAACGTGCAGTATTTGCAAATTTATAGCTGCGATTTCATGTGCCAGGCACGCCTCCTGATAAGGCAGCCTGTTAGTATGCTCAAATCACCTAAAGTGTCAAGCAAAACTGTTGCACCGAAGTCTTTAATCAAGCATTGGTTAGAGAAAAAGTATGTTTTCTTAATGAAGTCAGAGTTGAATACAAGGGTGTTTGTTAAGGATACCAGATGCGAATAAATACGATCATGATGCTATACTTTATAAAAAGTGTGAAAAGCCACCGTCCTCACCAGGTGCAAGAAGTCCAGGAATCGAGGTTGAAAATTACAATAAAAATATAATGAATATTATATTAGCACTGTATTTCCTTAAAAAAAGCACCCACTCATGCATATTCCATACTTTTACTAGTCACAAGTCCGATCTCTAGTAGAAACACTAAAAATTGTTGAGCTAAAATCACTTTAACATTTTGCCATTCTAATTTTCTGCCACCCAATCAAAATTAATATAAGCTAGAAGAATTTATTACGGCGCTTGAAAAATTTATAATCCTCTCTGATATAAAAGTTGTAAATTATTTAAAAATTAATCGATTTAATTTTCTTCGGCATTAGTTCTTCCCGCTCCTCCACATCTATCAGGTGCATATTTAAGGATTGATGCCGTACACGCACGAACTTCTCCTTCTGTCGCATTCTTTTGATGTTTGATAACAGTTTCTACAACGTAACAAAATTCTTATCACATATTGATGGAGGTAGTTTACAGTACAACAGCTGGACAAATAGATTTCCTCAGATTAATGTGTATTTTTCCCCCTGAACGTCGACCCCTCGAAATGGCGGGAAAAACTTAATACAAACTTGTCGGTTTGGATTAGCACTTTAATAAGAGCTATTGTATTTATTTGTACATATTTTAACCGACAATAAATAAATTAACAACAACAAACTAAAACGCTTACAAGCACATATATAAATTGAATATTAGGAATAGGATTTTTTTACTAACCGACAACAGCTTTATATAAGTTCATCCTTGCAAACCCAACCTTTTCACTTTTTCCCTTCCCTTTCATGTTGAGTGCCGACATTACTTCATTATTCATGATTCTATAATGAAAGTGGAATAAAAGTAAAACAATCGACATCGTAAGCGCATTTAATATATAGTTGCGAGTCCATTAGGCTGCGGGGCCGCATTCCGTAAACTATTCATTCAATTAAATAATTCTTGGACCTCGTGCACGATTTTTTTATGGAGAAGATGAAACGAAGCATGTGGGCACAACAAAGTGATTTTCCACTACCACTGTAAACTACACAACAAAGGTTAGTACATTTTAAATTCTCTAAGGGGTACTTATGCTTTGACTCACTTTAACAGAACATTTTTCACATTTTCGCGAATTTTTGAGCCACCAACTCTTGATAACTGGGATAGCTGTAAAATGAAACATATATCAATAAATATATTTCTAGCTACAGGTGCACACAAACACAAAAGTAGAAAAGTAGTATTTAGCTAGCTATAGTTGTTTCCAGGAGGGACAACAAAGGCAGTTCTTTAAGCTGTGTTCACACTTCATTAGAAGTGTAAGAATTCTCAGATCCAGGTTAACATTATCAAATTTTGAAAAAGAAAACAAGGAACTTTTGAGAAAAATGAGTGGCATATTTGGATTTATCAGCAAAAATTATATAACATAGGAAATTTAGAATACCAAGAGATTATTAGAACAGGATTTATTGTAATTTAAAGTTTTTAAATTTTATAAGAGTTAAAAAATTTCACTGCAGTTAATTTGTGTGGTCATTTCTTCATACAACATCAAAAGTTTGGCAGTTGTACTTAGTGTATAAACTTGAAAATTTGCATGTTTCCATAAATTTTGATGCTGAATTTAAATATGTTGGTCATTTTTGTTAAAAATGATCAGAAAATTCCAAGCATGTTAACCCGGATCCGAGAATAAGTGAACATGCTGTCAGGCTAAATAGTGTGTTTCATGTATCCTTTGGGAAAAAATGAATGTAAATGTTTAACTGACCAATCTATCATAGTTTGACTTGTCTTTTAATGTCTCCTCAAACTCTATTAGCTCTTGAACACTCTTTAGCAGTTCAAATGGCTCCTGTGGTTGAGCTGTGTCCGGCTCTGCTGCTTTTTCATTTTGTCTTCCCAACAAATTCCTGATATCGGTTAGGAGATACAATACCCTCTTCTGAAACTCTAAATCATAATTGGATTTTTTATTTACTAAATATATATATACCATGTATTTCAGTGGGATATTTTAAACATATCTATTTTATTGAATCCTGCTTTGTAATTACAACTTACTTCCTGTCGACATAGGAAAGGGATCGTTTCCAGAACTTCCACCTGCATTCTGTGATCCAGATGGTGTTTGTCTTACTGGACTGACATGCTTCCTCTTTAAACTATTTGGTGGTGTATGTGTTGGTGTTGTGTTTTGATGTTGTATCAATGGTCTGACTTCTGGTGACATGATGGATGAGTCTGTAAGCACATAAAAAAGGTATTTAATATCAATGTTGTATTAAGGGTATAAAAAAGTGCGAGAATAAAAGCGTGCAAAATAAAAAAGTGTGAAACTTGTTATCCCATGAAAACACTAAAATCGCACTTCCTAAAAATGTTGCCGATTAACACTAATTAATTCCGCCCTAATCTAAAAAAATTGAGGGACTAAAATTAATCCCACACTTTTTTTATTTTCACACTTTATACCCTTAAGGTATATAATATGCCTTATGTACTAATCTTTGTGCATATTAAATTCCACATATTTGTGCTTAAAGAATGTACATGTATATACAAATAAGAAATCTGTTTTGAACATTTTGTAAAAAAATTATGTAAGCACTTACCAGAGTCTTGAGCATCATCTTCTATATGTCGATATGTCATTGGTGGTTCACTTGGTATTGGTTTTTCTAAAAGTTTTCATTTTTGCATAAAAAAATCATAGCAACAGTGCTTTTCAAAAATAAATGTTTGAAAACTTTGAACATTTCGAAATACACAAAGTAAAAACGTAACAAGCTTTTACGAATTGCATAAAAATTGCATAAAAATTTCTGGAATACAAAATTAATCATACTTTTTGTAAACAATACATCACAAGACGGCGAGCTTTGTTTTTTTGTGATGACTTCTTCGTCATCCGTTTCTGCCTCCGTGAAATCAAACTCCTCACATAGTTTTCTATCTGTAAAGATAATATATAATGGTTCTGATACATGATTAGTTTTTTTTAAAGTTGTATTTGACTAATTAATTGAAGTAAAGCCACTTAGCATCGTACCTCCTGTAATTTTAACTCGGACTAGTGGAAATTTGTGCCATAATGCTGTAGGTTCTTTTAATTCTGCAGCTGCCTTCTCGACATTCAAAAAACTTGGCCAGTAGACTAAATTATTTTTTATCCAAACTGTTGGTATTGTACCTTCTTCTTCTTGTTTGTTTTCCAACCATATTGCTCGGCTCCAACTCATTTTATTCAAATATAGCTAATATAAAACAATGGTTACTCAAGGGAATTAAGGATTTAAATATTGACTTAACATGACAAGATCAAATACCGGATTGTAAGACTGTCGAATGAGGCATGAAGTTGGCTGATAGAAAATCTCAATCTTTTTCCAGCTCTTTGCAATAATTACAAGTTTAATAACTAAGTTTTAACCTAATTTGTATATATACATAATACTAGTGGTGTGTGCAGGTCTCTGGTATAAAGCAAGTAGTGATCACCAAGTTAATTTTCTTATTTTTGTTATAATTTTAGTGTAAGAATTGTAATTTATCAAGCAAGCAAGCACTCTATTTTTTAATAGAATTCCACAGGTGCACAAAATGTATTGAAGGAACCTTCAAGCAGACAATACAATCATAAGTTTTCAATCCTCTACGTTTATTTATCAGCATTTTCACTTCTGCATAGTTATGAATGTCTTTCAAGTACTTAAATGTCACAATTTTTTGCGAATCGATCGAGTTCAGATATTTCGCGGGATTAAATTTTAGTCAATATGCCTTTTTCATGAAAAGTTGGATTTTTTAAGTCAAAACAAATTAAAAGAATTTACATGGGCTTTGGAACAAAACATGCAGCTTTTTAAATATGATGATTTATAACTAAGAATTACTAAATACTTGATATTTAGCTTCAGCTATATATTTTTTTGTCACAATGTTTTCGAATAGATTGCTATAAATGCTTGCATATGCCAGGCACGCCCTCTTATAAGGCAGCCTGTTAGCATGCTCCAACCACCTGTATGTGTCAAGCATAACTGGTGCACATGAAAGCAAAATAGCAAAAATTTTAAATGGTTATTGAATCAAAAGTTATATCTTCAAATAGATTGCTATAAGTATGCTTGCATGTGCCAGGCACGCCCTCTTATAAGGCAGCCTGTCAGCATGCTCCAACCACCTGTATGTGTCAAGCATAACTGGTGCACATGAAAGCAAAATAGCAAAAATTTTAAATGGTTATTGAATCAAAAGTTATATCTTCAAATAGATTGCTATAAGTATGCTTGCATGTGCCAGGCACGCCCTCTTATAAGGCAGCCTGTCAGCATGCTCCAACCACCTGTATGTGTCAAGCATAACTGGTGCACATGAAAGCAAAATAGCAAAAAATTTAAATGGTTATTGAATCAAAAGTTATATCTTCAAATAAATTAGTAAACGTATGCTTGCATATGCCAGGCATGCATTAATTTCGCAAATCAGTCAATGAAAATTTTTGGGAGACTTAATTTCTCGAATGCAATGCAAATTCGCAAAAAATTCTGACAATAAATATATATGTAGAATAAAATATAAATATTTTATTGTTTTGTTTTTACATAGAGTGCTCAATAAAAATCGAGCTGAATAATATATAAATTATTATAATCTACTGAGTTGAATAAGCAATTGAGACAACAAAGGTCTCTCATGTGGTTTGTTTTTTAACATGTTTGTTGCAATCATCAAAAGCTTTTCTGATGCAACATGTTTAGCAATACTTTCAAAGTTGTATCCCAATGTATATACATCTGTTTCACAGGAGACATATGAGCCAGGTACATTGCGCAATTCGAATGCCAGGTGTCTGTGAATGGTGTTGTATCTTTGATGCTTTTCAATATACCTTTTAATACAATTGGCCCTGTGAATAGTAAGAATTGTCTAAATTCTGTGGCCTTCCATCTGCAGAATTCGTTCAGTGATCGTGGTTGACGAACAAATTCAGATGGAAGTGTACCATTTAGCTGAACCAACTTGCTGGAAATTAACGTTATTTGATTTCTGGATAATTTGCATAGTCTTGGACCATCTTTAATCAGGAAATTCAGTAGACGTTTAACGACCCCTAGACATACCAAATGCATGTAATCTAAAACAAAGTCTGTAACACAACATATGTTATACTGTATCAGGGGGCTTAATTTGAGCTGGTGTTTTTTGTACTCATATTTTAGAAAACCAGCGTCAGTACGGGGATTTTTATCAATGTCATTAAAGATTATCCGACCTTCGATATACTCTCCAGCAACAGTACAACGTTCACAACCGTCGTATCCTGTATGGCCTTTTATGCCTTTTAAAAATTGCCTTGCTGGGGCGTCGCAAGTGAAAAAGTGCAAAGCCACTCGTACATCAATATCATTTACGATCATGGTATCACTTCGAAGTTTATGCAGCTCTTCCAGAAATTCATGGCAAAAGTATTCAACAGGTGTTGGTTTGCTATTGCCACAAAAAAGTGCTATCACAAATGGTGTTGCATATTCAAATTGACCTAGAATTGGCCAAAATTGGGTGCTTGATGACTTATATAAAGGTATTCCATCTATATTTATTGCAAGCTTGATATATTCTGTTACGGTGATGTTCGGATTGTTAAGAAGCATTCGTCTTATTCCATTTTCTATGCCCAAGTAAACATATTTTCCCGCACAGATTGAATCTGTGTTCACGTTTCTTGGTGTCTTGAGAAGAGTGCGACTATCTTTTGGGAGAGTATGCCCATTTTTTCTCAAGATGTCCAAAAGTTCATTAACAGAATTTCTTGTAACTCTATTTCGCACTGCCCATGACGCAAGTTCTTCCGATAATGTGATGTTTCCCATTGCATCACTTAACCACTCTTCATCACTACTACTGCCACTGTCATTTACAGTATCAGTTGAGTCAATATCACAGTCCATGCTACATGAATTGCTTTCAATGTAACACTCTTCAAAAATTTGATTTCCCCCTTCCCTGTGAGTTTCAACTGCATCATCGCTATCACTGCTTCTTGCAAGTTTGTTCACTTCAGCAATATTTTTTCTGTATCTTTTCAAATATGCCATGACACTAAAAAATATTTTATAATGATAAAACGTTTTTATATCATTTGATACCTAAGGGCAGAGATTTTGGTAGAATGAAAATTTGGCGGTGCCTGCCAAATTAAATTCCCCGCCAAAATTAACTTTTTCGCCATCCGCCAATTTTTTCGTGTTGCTACTGTACAAGAGGATTTCAATGGACATGCTTTTAGTATTGACGACGAATGACTTTTTTTTTATCTAAAGTTGATGGTTATTAATGTAAACAAGATGCAGGCGCTGCATAAACTATCTCGCTATTAAAAATGCACAACTATGAAACATCGACAATGCGACCCAATTCTACAATTTCTGCTAACAAAAAATACAGCCTATCATTCATGGTTACAGTGGCGCGATTGAAACGTTTATGGTCTTAAACGGCATTTAGGTGACAAAAAATTAACACTTTGATGTCACTATCATGTTCAGTATACCTTTTTTGTTAACTGTGCCAAATGTTGTCGAAAATAAAGTAGTTTTAATTTTTGGGCTAATTTTGGCCTAAAATGACATTTAGGTGACAAAAAATCCAAATTTTGAAGTTACCATCATGTTCAGCATACTTTTCTTGTTAATTGAGCCAAATTTTGTCGAAAATAAAGTAGTTTTAATTTTTGGGCAAATTTTGGCCTAAAATGACATTTAGATGACAAGAAATCCAAATTTTGATGTCACCATCATGTTCAGCATACTTTTCTTATTAACTGAGCCAAATTTTGTCGAAAGTAAAGTAGTTTTAATTTTCGGACCAATTTTGGCCTAAAATGACATTTAGGTGACAAAAAATCAAAATTTTGATGTCACCATTATGTTCAGCATACTTTATTTGTTAACTGTGCCAAATTTGGTCGAAAATGAAGTAGTTTTAATTTTCAGACCAATTTTGGCCTAAAATGACATTTAGGTGACAAAAAATCAAAATTTTGATGTCACCATTATGTTCAGCATACTTTTTTTGTTAACTGTGCCAAATTTTGTCGAAAACAAATACCAATTTTGGTCTGAAACGTCATTTAGATGACTTCTAAGTACTTAGAGAGTTTAGGTACGAAGTTTAAATCTGTGACGTTGCAATTGACCATTTGGGACATAGTTAGCCAGTTACGAGTTGGAAACCAATACTATCCTCGCAGGCGAGATAGTAAAAACTAATGTTGTCACATGATTTACAAAGAAACAAACAATCTTTCATATTTTTAATGAGTTTTACGTTATCCGTCAAATTAAATTCCCGCCAAAATTAATAAATTTTGTTCTCCGCCAAATTTAATTTTTTTTGTTATCTGCCAAATTTTCTTCCCGCCAAAATTTTTGGATTGCAAGTATGTGTAATGTACTGTAAAATAATAAAAAAAGCTGGAAATACAAAATAACAATACCAGGCTGGAACATTAAAAAAGTAAGACCACCTCAGCCTGGGCATTATATCCATTAAATATTTTTTGAGAAATCTAGCTAGCATTGTTTTTTTAGAGATAAGTCTCTGGAAATAAATTTTTCTTACATTCTGAAGAATCCCCATCTCTCTTGTACTGAAATGTCGACTTGTTGACATGCAGACAAATAACATCACTTCGGCAATTTTTTGCCGACATGGAAAAATTTGATTTAAAATAATTTAGGGTCAAACGATTTATTTCTAGAATGTGTCAAATAAATATGCGTGAAAATTTTAGCTAACTTTTTCTTTCTTTAGATTCTGCTACGAATGCTACCGAAGCAAAGTTTACGAATTAGCATATGCTGTACAGAAATACTTTACTCACGTCTGTGGTTCTTCGCCCTTTTCGCCTTGTGAGTTGATACGAACTTCTTAGGGGCTTAGGCGCGAATTTCCTCATCGAAAGTTTCCCGCCAATGACTAGGAGGGATATTACATGCGACAAAGTAAAGGTTTAAATATGTGAAAGCGAAGTAAATAAACAGTTATTATTGTATTATAAATTATAATTTGACAAAATGGATTGTATTTTAAATGTCTCACATCCATAATACAAGTTGAAATATTTGTTTCTCTCAAAATACGAGGACAAAAAACCCCCTGATAAATATTACAAAAAATAAATCGAACGTTTGGTACGCTCTGTTGAAAAAAAATCCATTGAATGTTTTGTGTACATTTCATGTTTGTGTTCATTCATTCTCTGATGTTATGTCACAAAAGTTTTAACATAGCATAAGAGAATGAATGCACATTCGGCTCTTATGTAAAAAAGTACATAGATGCGGCTGTAAAGTTGCAAACAAATGGTAATATTTTGAAGTAGTAAAACTGCAGTAAAATTAGCGATATATATGAAAAACAACATAACGTCGGCATTAATATATCCAATCGCTGACAAATTACAAAAAAATTAAGTAAAACGTGCGTTCTTTATTTCTAG
The DNA here is from genome assembly GCF_029227915.1 of Hydractinia symbiolongicarpus. Taxonomy (NCBI): domain Eukaryota; kingdom Metazoa; phylum Cnidaria; class Hydrozoa; order Anthoathecata; family Hydractiniidae; genus Hydractinia; species Hydractinia symbiolongicarpus. Next base: position 28,857,345 of record NC_079882.1, on the reverse strand, counting down.
TTTATGACGATCTTTAACAAACACCGAGTACGCTTCGTTATTTTGTTGGACAGTTTGGAACACTTCTATGAACGTCTGTTTGAGATATAACTTTGCAGGCCAGTGTGAGACGAACTAAAACAAATAAGATTTGAACGGAACAGATTCTCGGTAAAAAGTTAATTTGGTGCAACGTTGAATAAACGTCGATAAGACGTCGGTTGAATCAACGTTGCAGTGCAACGTTGAATAAACGTCGATAAGACGTCGGTTGAATCAACGTTGCGGGTGCGACGTTGAATAGACGTCGGTTGAATCAACGTTGCGGGAGTGACGTTGAATAAACGTCGATAAGACGTCGGTTGAATCAACGTTGCAGTACGACGTTGAATAAACGTCGGTTTTACGATCGTTGAAACAACGTCTTTTTTCGACGTTGTATCAACGTTGATATCACGTCGGTTGAAACAACGTTGTGGAAACGACGTTGAAAAGACGTCGATGATGCGACGTTGTATTCATGTCGGAGGGCAACGTTGAAAAGACGTTGAATTTACGTCGGTTGCATCGACGTTGCAGACCCAACGTTGATTAGACGTTGAAGGTTGGTTGCGACGTCGCGACCAGAATTCAACGTCTAATCAACGTTGAAAAGACGTCGTGTGCCCACTGGGATAGCTTTTTCGCATTTTTGTCTTTTGGTATTTTTCTATTCTACACCATTTTCAAAATGTGTAATTCTCTAACTCTTAGAATCCTAGATATTGGTAATAACTTAAAACTACGTTAACTATCTAAGAAATTCCTGCAATTGGTAGAATAAAAATTTTCTTTCGATTTGGTCAGGTAAACCAATCTCGTTAACAGAGCCTGTCACTGTTACTGTATGCCTAAAATTAACAAGTAGAAAACATTAGAAATTAAAAAAAAAGGTCGCAAAGCATTACGCAAGCTGCAAGCAAAATTGAAACTAGCCAGTAGTTGTCCCTAGTGTTTTTATTTCTCTTTGATATAATATGGCGAGGTCCTAACATCTTACTGCAGCTGATATCTGGAAATACACCAAAACTGAATATCATAGACGTAGAAAACCCTGGGGACAAGGTTGTAAAATAAACTCATCGCGGATCAACAACAACTCGTTGCGCAAAAGTAGTGATTTTTTGGCAAAAATACAATATATATATGCAGAATATTTCTTTTCAGAAGGTACGAGAAATTTAGATCGCGCGAAACTAGACAAAAACGATTACTGAGAAATTTCGTAAAACCTCTTTCCACAGAATACACCTTTCCTGAATTTATTTTCTTTGATGCGCCGCAGCTTTTTCTCAATTTTTTTTAAAAATTGAATGTAATCTTCGAAATCCCACATAAAAATTAATAAATCGTGAAATTTTCAAATTCATACATCAAACAACCTGCTACAACAGTTTTTTTTTTAATTTTGTACTAATTAACCTTTGGTCGAAGATGAGGCTTATTATTAAGAAGGCTTTGATCGTAGCAAAGTTGCCACCAAAACAGCACTTTCCAATGTCGGATTAACTTGAAAATTTATGCATTAACCAATTTACTGATGCTGAGAATGATGTTAAGGTCAAAACATCAAAATTCCCAAATTTTTAAAAACATGTAATTCGGGAACGTGTATTATAAAATTAAATGTTGATAGTAATCACAATATTGTCAGTGTTAGCCAACGTAAATCCAACATTGATGAAGCTTTTAGCGCCAGAAATCTATGCAAAGTTATACTTTATAAAGTTAAAACCTTTATTCTGAAAGAAATGCAATACATCGAGTTGTGCAATCCGTAGTGTGTCGAAATGTCACCAATGGAGGGGATGCGCGTCGTAAGGTACACTTTTTCAACCGGAAAATAATACTCGGAACGCAGATAATAATAGAGACTTTCGCGTTAACAATTTCGGAGATGAGAAGGCGAACGAAGCAGTTTGTGGGTTGTTTTTTTCACGTAAAAACAACGGCACTAGTTATGAAAACCGATTTCTTGAAGCAACGGTATCTGCTGCAATAAGTTTCGAAAACTCACGGGAAACAATAAACAAAAACAAACAATCTACAGAAACGAAAACAATGTATTAACTTTATTAAGATTTATAAAACATCTACAGATTTTTGACAGAAAAACAATAACAACGCGGTATGAAGTTTCGCTTTATCTCACGTATTGAAAGATAACATCTCTCCTCGCTCTAATTGTACGCAATCTAAAAAGAAGCAGAAAACATTTTTATATAGTATATTATATTAAATATATAGTCTCTAAATACATTAAAATCCAGTGCCTTTGAGGGACGATATTAGAGCTAAATTTATAAACTATAAATATATATCATTTTTTGGGATAGGGTGCTCAAAAAGTGTTTACTAGATACAATATACTTGATATAATTAATAAAGTCATTTTGAGGGTTGTCTTCTTTTGGGGATTGGCAGTTCAGTCGGTAGAGCGTTCACTTCCTATTCATATGGGTTCAATCCCACGTAACAGTTGTTGCTTATTGAACAGAAATATAAAAAGGTTTCTGTAGCTCAAATGGAAGCTTTTTAACACTCTAGAACCTATGTTGTTGTCTATGTTGTACCTCCTGGAAAAAATTGACAGGGTAAATTTATTGGAATTAATGAGGCTAACCACATAACAACATAACTAACAATATAGATATAAATCACTACTTTTTGTGGCCAAGACAACAGACTTGAAAGCACTGTTTTTTATTTGGAAAGTACAAATTGTATGGCTTTTTCGTGACCTACACGTCGTACATAGCTCACTTCTTGAAAAAATTATTGCAAGGTTTCAGTGTTGAAGAATTTAACATGCGAAAGTAGGTAAACAAAGTAGAACTTCCAGGTAAAGGCACCGTTTGATAAAACAGTTCAGATTTAAAACATATATCAGTTAAAAGACGCTAGTAGCAACAGTACAAAAGTTTTTAAACACAAATGAGCAAATACCTTAAAAAATGAAGAGGTATATTTAAGAGGCTGCTGATAAGCCGCAAACGCACGCATATACAAGGGCGAGTTCGGCCGACTTTGCCAATGAAATTGGCGGTTGTCCTCCGAAATCGCCCGGAGCATTCCCGAAATGCAATTTCTTGTAACATACAAGAAGACACTTGAAGAGAAAGGAGTTAATAAAGTTTATATATAAGTTATTTATAAAGTAAATCTTATCAAACACCATCAAAAACAGTCCTGTTAAGAACTTCGCTACCACATAGTAAGTTTATTTTAATTTTTATAGTTTTTTGAACCATTGGTAGGTTATCGGCGCCCTCGTGTATATTTCCCCTGTTAGTTTTGGATTGGTGACTTAAATTTATTTTCACGATACAACAAAAAAAAGAAGCAACTTGATTTTAAGAAATATTTAAAAATTGTATAATAAAATTTAAAAAGAAAGAGTTTTGTTAATACTTTATAGACTGATTTTTCTTCTTCTGACTGCAGCTAGAGGTAGCTAGCTAGGTAATGATTCCATTGAAGGATGACAGCATTTTACAAAGTGGCCACAGGCACCACAAAGTAATTTAGTTCGCTAGCTGCATCAAAACAAGTTTAAAACGTAAAAACAACTTTCAAGTTATCCATGCCTTCGGAACTCACTTTTCTTCTGCTGTATAAAAAGGATACCACAAACATGCAAATTCAAGCTGATAATTTGGTACTTTAAAATCTTCTTTCTAATGAAGCCATAAATATAACATGTTTTTGCGCATTATAAACGTTCAAATTAATATAATGTGCCTTCAAAGAAAAGGTACAAGCTTTACCACTCAAAGTATTAAGAGAAATAGCATGCCAGCTAAGCCAATTATTATCAGGACCTGGTGTAAACTATGTATTTGTGTCAGGTCTGTAAAATACATGATAATTCAAATTAGCCGATAGCCGTTTCCTGATTGCTTGAGTGTACTTCCCAGTCTTTCGCTCCTGGCAAACGGAAAATTGGGAAATCACGGGGGGTAGGGGGGTACAAAGCCTATTTATTGGCACTTTTAGCTAACCTTTATTAGAGCTGATCGGTCCAAACTTATTTGTTCTAGTAGACAAAAAAATAACCTACCTTTTTGTGAAAAAATATCATTGTTATTTTTTACCCTGATTTTATATGATTTTTTTTTCTATCGAAATTTTGAGAATCTCAATAATTCTCTTGGTATACCTCGCGTGTAGCAAACGTGCTCCACAATTTCGCTTCGCAATAATGTTTAATTTATTTTAACAACCTCCACCTTGCAGATTCTTACAATATCTAATGTGTGCTAGCGCGTTGAAAAAAACAAAGTAGCCCTGGAAACGATGGTGCTTTAAAAGTATTTCACAATCTCGTTTCCAGGGCTTCTTTTTCGCTTTCTTATATGTGGCTGCATGAAAGAAGTAGCTCTGGGCCTGGCTGGTTGAAGATTGAACTTTGTTGGTCTGCAATTTCGCGACTTATAAGGCAAGTTGCTTTAAGGCGAGAATGTAACGGCCATAAGTTAATTTAAAATGGCGGTAGATGATGTGCGTGATTTGTAATGTTGCTGTTGATAATAGTTGGAGTTTTTTTATTACATAAAGAATAAAATTTAAGAAAATATTATTTTGGTAATGCTTAGGACCATGTTGAAAAGATACCTGTAAAAATATAATGCAAGGTACTCATGAAGAGTTTTTTTGTCACCTTTTATTTAGCTAAATATTTTCACACTTTTTTCTACGCTTTTTAACACCTGTTCATACCCTACAGCTGGCTTTAAAACTGATAAAAACTTGGTCATGATCTTTCTGTTCAAAAGGGAAATGTTATGGCTAATAAGAAAAACTGTATATTTCAATAACTCAAGTGGAAAGCTTATTAACACTAAGGGCTTGCTGAACAACAAAAGTGCAGTTAATTTCTAAATTGGAGAGGTGGTCCTGTGAAAATATTGTATATCATATGGCACCAAACAAAACCATTAGTTCTGTTAGTAAAATATGTAAAACAACAAGTGGGATTAAAGAAATAAAATATGATAAAGAACTAGAGAAACATGCAGTATTAATAGTAAACATGATGACATCAAAATAATTGAAGAATTGCTGAGATTAAAACCCTTTTGACACAATACCTGATAGATTTCATGCAAGATTTTGCAATGCAAAGAGTAATCCACTACGCTATTTAAATGTGAGTGAATTTCATTAATACCTTGATAATCATAAAAACGAAATAGGTATATATCTGAAAAATAGTCTTACACACAAATTTGTTGCATTATTGTAATGTGAATATGCATAAAAAGGAGCTTTTTATTGCAAGCTGGACTAAAATATCTCTACAGCTAAATGTTGTTTGACTCCATGCACAAAAATCCTATTTGAGTACAAATTTGTTTCATAATCAAAATAGCTGTCTAAAGTATATGCACAACCTGCTTCACAAAAACTCCAGTCCAACCTTTCCAATAAAAACATGTTTTTAGCAATATAAAATAACAAATAAAAACTATATTATTTATATACTTATAAATTCAAATATTTTCTGATGACATCAAAAATTTTTGTCGAATACCTTTTATCCTAAATATCAAATATATGCAATAAATCACGTTCACAAGTTATGAAATGAAAATTGTTGAAAATATTTTTGATTACATCATTTGTCAAATTAAACACGAATGTTAAAAATGAGAGTGTTCTTCCTTTTCAACATTAATCATTTCTAACTGTAAACGAATTGATTCTCTATCAATATATGACATTTGTATATGATGAACAGGAGAAAAATCTTCAGTTGTCGTAGGATTACAGTTTTCACAACAATTTTCTTGTGTTTCGCAAATGAAACTTATTAGACTATGAGATAAGGTGATGAGAAAAAACAGCTAACTTTGATATCTTGAAGGTAACAAGCTTATCGCTTCAGTGAGACTGAAAAATTCATTTAATGTAAAACAGAACAAAGCAATTATTTAATTTCCCAATGCAGTCTTTTTTTAGACATTTAATGTATGAATAAAAGCTCTAAATGAAAATGTTTAGAAGCATAGAATACATGGTATGCCTTATAAAATAGATAACATACAGTTTGAGCAAATTTGTTAAATTCGTCGATCTTACTAACTTTAAAAGCCAAAATAACTCAAACGCTTTTTAGAATCAACAAAGTACACCAAATATAATGTGACAGACTTACCGTACACGGCAAACTTGATTAGAGCTCTAGGCAGTTAACCCTATTCGGTCCGGGGTTTTTCGAACATACTATGACCGGGGGGGGGGCGGATTCCGCCCCCCCTCAATAACTTTTCATAGGGTTGTTCAAATTGAATCAAACTTGGCACACTTATAGTACGTCATAAAAGGAACAAAATGGCGCCAAAAAAAATTTGCTTGCGTCAGCACATTTTCTGTGACGTCATCAAAAGCTTAAAAATTGTTAAAAATGCCACTATCTGCTTAAAATATAATTACTTTTGTTCTAGAGCGAATTTTTACATTCTGTTTGAAGTTTCTGAAAGCTAAATAAAAGTTATTTAACATATCTTCCGGTTTTTACATGGATCGAATAAAAAATTGCCAAAAATTGCCCGAAAATCCGTCTTTTTCTGATTTTCGGGTAAAATCTGACAAAATCGGGAAATCGGATTAGTCACGTGTTCAAATTATTCAAAATGATTCTTCTTAATGAAACAAAGTTGTGTTGCAAGTTTCAAGTTCTAAGGATAATCCTAATAGGAGTTATTATATTTTCTCCATTATAAGGATTTCATAGAGATTTTTAGGGGTAGTTTCGAGTAATGGCCAATATCAAAGCCTCTGAAAGGTATGGGACCTAAAAAATTTGCATGCAGGTGTCTAATAGATAAATGTTGAAACTCAGTAAGTATTATAGCCATATAACAAAGCAATCAGGAGTTATTAAAAAAAAACCGTCAGGGGGGGCGGAATCCGCCCCCCCCCCGGACCGAATAGGGTTAATATTTTAGATAAAAACTTTCTTCTATTTTTAGCAACTGAATGTGCCTACCCTTTGCGTCACTTTCTTATACCAGGGAGAGTTTTTTTCTTTTTAAAAATTTAAAAGCGACTTATCTCCTAAGGTACTTAATGCTTCTGTCTTTATTTTGAATAAATTCTCCATGGTAAAATGTCAACCACTCTGTTTGTTTTTTGCGCCTAGCAACAATAATTTTTTCAAAATCATGTAAAGATTTTGACAGCGTTTTATCTTTAATCAAAGAATCAAAATAAAGAAGCTAATTAACCGATCTGCCAAAAATTATCCTGTTTGATGATTTATTTAAACAAACAAAAAAATAGAAACAAAATAAAAGAGGTTTAACGTTTTAAAAGACAGAAGAGACAAGTCACAACGAAACAAAAAAATCATACCAAACATGATCGACACTAAGCTTAATATTTTTTTATGACCCGCTGTTACGCTGGAAAAGTCTTCTTCAATTTTTTACATGAAGTACTAATAAGATTTTCTCCAAAGCATTTAATTCTTGGAGACAAGGAGCTCCTGTCCATGGGATAATATCCACAATGGTAATCTTCCTTCAAAAGTCCAAGCTCGTTCGATTATTCGAACTCTGTGGAACAAATTATTAACCTTCCTTGCACCTGAGTCTTCCATTATAGCTATTTTGATGTATTTCATGGAAAACTTTGTGTTCTAACAGGGTTCTTGTTCTCTCGACTTATACACTTTTGTCGTACTATCCTACTTGGACGAACTGTACACTACATTGGATGAATATAATTATTAATCCCGGATATAGCACTACAAAATAAATGTCAACTCTTTTTTGCTTGTTATTTGCTGTTCTATGCAACAATTTAATTCACACAGCAGTCAAGGAATTACCATATTCTATAAAAGACGATCGAAAAAATCCATCAGTTGACATGCAGTAATCATATTATCATGGTTATGAGTGCACAGAGGATTATTATCTTTTTAAGGGATGCTTCCACATCAATGTAAAGAAATTATTATATCAAACAGTTTCGCAATAGCTATGTTTCCTGCCTTCCTGGGCATTAAAATAAATTTTGACTAAATAAAAAAGAAATAGGTACAATTTTCTAGCAAAGTTATTCTGTGCATATTCTACGAAAATTCCAGACCAATTAAACATGCCTTATCTTTTTTTGCCAAATGTTCATTAAGCTTGACCAGGCAATTTCCATATACCAACAACACGATATAAGTAAGGTTAATTACCGGCATTATAGACCACCATTTAATACCATTATAGATCACCATTTTCATAAAGATGTCATATGCTGTCTTTAAATATGTAAGCAAACAACACCGGATACTTAATATTTGTCCTCTGACAGAAAAAATAAAGGCAAACTGCTTTTAACTTTTCTTGGAATTAAAACACATGCTGTACATACTGAAAATATTTGGCACAGTGTGCTTACAATTTTAGAAGTGCTTTCCACACTACCATTAGTAGATATATCAATACATTCAAAGCTAGCTATTCACATTCAGTATAAATCACACATCTGTGGCTTGTTAATTGGTTAGCTAGCTATACTTTGACTCTACTACATGACTAGCTAAGCATAATAAAGTAAAAAAATGGTATTTCCAATGTTCAGGAGTTTAAGTTAAAAATTGCCTTGGTGATGATGTTACGGGGATTTACTATTTAAAATGACGTATGAAAATAATATAGTGTTTGACTAAATAATCCTTTCTTCTGTTTTTTAACAATTTTCGAAAAGATCAAAGGAATGTAAGGTACTATTTTCGCGTACAGACAGAAAGTCGGTTGTTATGATAAAAACTAGTCGGCGATAGCACATGGACAAATCGACGGGTTCGCCCAGGCTTTATTTGCCACATTGTGTGTGTCTCGCTATGGTGTTTCAGGTGCAATGTATTTTTTACAAAATAACCTTCCCGCTAATTTGGCTGAAAAAAAAACATAGGTCACAACCTGATGTTACTCCATCATACTAAAAACTATCAGCCAACTTTTTTGTTATTTTGCGGAAAAAGTCAAAAATTAACTGTGACACTGACACCAAGTTGAGCACTTATTACAGGTTAGCCATGGCGCTCATATATATATATAGAACGCTCACTAACATCAGTATGGCTCATTAGGCGTAATACCTTTTCATAAATACTGTATCAAACATTTTTATTTTGTTGGGTAAGTTTTCGAGATAACTTGCAAAATTAGCAGTGCTCACAAAATCAATTGCGACTAAAAAGTAGACCCAAGGTTTCGCCGGTTTAATAAAGTTTAGAATGTTGTTAAAGTTTATATTAGTTTATATTCAGCATAAGAAATATAATTTGTTGCGACCAGTATTTAGCTGCTTTCAGCTAGAGGTAGCTAACACAGATCCGAAATATGTTTTCACGAAAAACTAATACAATATGGCGGAGAAGAGGTGACCGAAGCAGTAAAAAACCGCAGTTTTTAAGGTTTAATGTTCGAATGTTTTTTTTTTCATACTAGATAATATGTAAAAATTGTGAAGTTAACATACTTGCGAGAGGGGGGTGAGCGTTAAGATTAAATAGCCTATCAGGTATCAGGTGTTTATAAATAACAGTTTTACAAATACAGTGGGATATTAGCTCCCTGATATAAAATATATCTCGCAGGTCAATGTCAATTCCACATTATCACTGCAACAATATATTTTAAATATATTGACAGCGTCATTTCACAAAGCCTAAGAATTGATTTACAGCTGCTCCTGGCGTAAGAGATTAAACTCACAACACAACATTATTTCGTTGAGTAAAATCATTTTGCAAAAATAATCTTAAAACACTTTTGTATTTCGCACCGGTTTTACAAATGATTAATTTATGATCAAAAATTTTTTACTCAAGGCGCAATAGCTCTGTTGGTTAAGACGTCATAATGTAAACCCAGAGGTTGTGGGTTGGAATCCAGAGGTCGTGGTCTCAAATCCACCGAATGCAGTTTTTTTTTTAAAAAAAAAAAATTTGCGTAAAAAAGCTCGTTGACGCTGAAATCACGTATTTCGGACGTAGTTAGTTAGGTAGATAGTTCGGAGTTGGAAAACAATACTATCCTCGCAAGCGAGATAATAAAAAGAATGTTTCATGTATTTTTTTAATGTACATTTAAATTAGGCGAAAATTAGTTTTTCAACACTAACAGTTTTTTGTTGTTCAAACTGAAATGATCTGATATCTCTAGTGACGAGTATTGCTTAGAAACTATTCGAAATAGAACTTTTAAAAAAATCGGCATTTTACGCTTAAGTTGGTAAGTTTTAATATGTCAGGCCAGCGAGCCACGAGGCAGGCTCTGTTTACTCATAGGTAAATTATATCTATATTTAGAATAACCTTCTGTATCAACAGACAAATCTCTAAGGTTAGCTAAATGATGTTTAACATGCGTAGCTAGCTCAAGAAATATTCCGAAACTTTGGGACCGGAAATTTAATTCTTAAGCAACCTTATCATATATATTCCATGTGCGCAATTTTTTCTTGTGATTACTAATAAAATAACTTTGAATTACTTTTCTCCCTCGTAGCTATTTGCTTACCGCTGTCATTATTATATTTTTGGCGTTCGCGTCAGACGTGACAATGCAATTTTTTGAGGAGTCTTGCTGACATCCGTATGCTGAGACCTTGATTGCTATATAAGGTCGCATATTATATTTAATTCAAAAGGCAACAAACAAAGAATTATTGCACGTCTATTTTTCTTGAATTTTATATCTACCCATTCTCGAAAAGACAATATTTGACTTAGAATAAATATTGGTATGAATGTAGATATTACTCTACCTGGAATGGATAAGTCTTGATATTTAACGGGTGGGCATACAATATCTGCTTATTGCAAGAAATAAAAACATTTGATTTGCACGTGATAGTTGTTAAAAAAGACAAATCCCTACAAATAGAGAACTTATTGCTGTGTCATTATGATAAAGTGATGCTTTAAAAAAAAGGATTTGCAAAAAAATTTAATTAAAATTTGTATATAGTTATACAAAGGCTGAACGATTGAAAGGTTATCTATCACGCTGCTTAGTACAATGCCTAAATGTGCTGCGTGTTTCTGTTTTGATGATAACAGCTTTTAAAACTTTATCGATATTAGTTACTGAGTCGCCTAGTGATCAATTGTTTTTACATCTTACTATAACGGCTATAAAATTAAAGTTGTTACTTGCAGAGAATTTTTCTCTAATGCAAAAGTGGTTGTAGTGCGTTAACTCTATAGCATTGTGATCCTCTCTCCAAACCATAAACAGTAGGTGCGTATAAACTTCCCCAAAAACTGGGAATTCTAATAACTCAAACTGTTACAGCGCATTCTTCATCAGGAACACTCTAGTTTGAAAACCTCACTACCATGAACAAACATCTTGATTCCTTGCCTGTTATCCTTCGGTCCCTTGCTCCAACATAATTACAATGGGATCTTTTTATAACGAAGTTATATAAAAGAAAAACGTAGGGTAAGAAAATCAGCACTTGAGAAATCATTTGTTAAAAAGATAAATTGTTTTTGATAAAGGCAGTCCAATAGATACACGCGTATATCCTCGTACTTGCAAGAGTAGCATTAATACTTAAGGAAAAAAGTGTACTAACTCTTGTTGTTGCTTTTTTATTTTTTTTAATATTTATTAATCTTTAATACACAAAATCCGTGCATACAAACATTGGATATGGTGAGAAAGTGCTGGACTAAATCATCTTCTTTTGCCAAATGTGCGGATCAACATGTCAACCAAATGTTTTGAGAAAATGAAGAAGTTTTTTTACTTCTTTATTGAGTTGACAATCAGCGTTTTTCTTCTTGATACACCGTATTTCGTCATGTCGGCACTTCAAGTAACTGTTAATATCTTCGACAAGATTTTTACATTTTTGCTCATAAACTGCAATGCAGTTAGTATTGCATATATCCTTGAAAGTCACTTTGGTGCTAGGTTTACTTGTTGGCGATTCTTCACTGATGCATAACATTGCCAAAATGAACACTAAAACAGGAGAAAATGCAATACATACATGGTCAAATTCCAGCATTACACAAATGCAAAATCTTTTCTCGTGGATTTATCTGCCGGTAATGGGTACTGTATACTTTTTTGACTGATAATATCATTTTAAATTAATTTTTATACATTAATTGTGTCACCATGGGATCCGGTGTCAGACTACTGCATAGGTATATTTATTCTAATCATCCCTCCTACAAAACTATTTTCTTGATATCATTTTAAAATATTTCATCGCCACATCACATATATCTATTTGTCTGTTATTTGGGTTTTTGGTACAACGAGATTTCACCCTTTAGATAATATGCCTGCGGTGACAAGAACATATATGAGCATAGTAGTTATATCCAACTAATGTATAGTACGTCGATTGTCTTCTTAGAATTCCTGTTTTTATTAAAGCTTATATACATAAAACTAATGTAAGCCGTTTACAAGAAATATATGCTTTTAAGAAACCTACCGCCAATAAAGAACATTGCTTCGTAATTTGTTCTTTTAATTCTGTGTTGACACCAGCACTTAGGGGTATGATATGCTTTCGAAAACATCTGAAAGAATGTTAAAAAGCGTTGTTTGCCCTTGCCTCCCGTGGCTACAAGGAAGTCAAGGTGATGTTAAAATTACATAACTTATAAAAAAGAGCATTTATTGTCCATGGTTGTCGATAATGAACAACTCTCCATGGACGAGAAATACCAGTGATTCTTTTGTTTTGAAAAGAATTTTTTCTTGAAAACGTTGTCATAATAAAAGTAGTTTAGCAAGCCCCTCCTAACAACGTAAAATGACTATTGAAACAGAAGACTACAAATCTTATTATTGCTGCCAACTGCTACTTCCAATGGGAACATAGACACCAAGTGGTTTTACAGCGAAAAGAGATCAAAATACTTTCGGTAGCCATCGTTTTATATATTTAAATATTTCTCTTTACATCTTAATTTATGTTACGAGGGTTTATGGCTCATCAAATTGTTTCGTTAGAAATGTACAGCAAATTCTTCTAAATCCTTCTCTAAATATACAAGTAACATTCAAGCTTTTATTTCTAAAGCTTAAACAGTTTATTTCTAAAATTTCTTGTAATTCTCTTTAACTGCACTTTCTGCTACGCAAAAAGCTTATATTTTTTTCTATAGCTGAAAATGCAGACAAATGGATACAAGCTTTTACAAGTTCATGCGTGTTCACGTGACTATAAATTGTACGGCCTTACCATTGGTACATTTCTCAAAACAAAGTGGAGTTTTATGCTTTGAATTTAAAATCATATTCAATAAGTGTAAAATTTTAAACTCGATTCAATCACAATTCATCAAATGGAAAGTAAGGATTTCAAATATAACAACCATTTTCTGTAAAAACAAAGAAAAAAAAGCATTCATGAAAGTTATTTTGTCTCCGATGGCGACTAGCTACATGAAACTAATAAGTATATCCTATATAGTCGGTCAGAAGTAAAACCAGAAGGTACAACCTACTGTCACTTTATCACATCAAGAATAGTCATCCAGTATTGTTTATTTGGTGGAGTAAAAAATTATTAGTAATTGATACCAGGTATAATGGCTAATGCAGGTAAATTATGTTTAAAAGCCGTGTGGGGTCGTTACAGTACTCTCAGGCGCATCTCTTGTTTTGAAAAATAACGTTTTTGCATCTTCAGCTAAATTACCAACATAGGCCACGCCTGACATTACCCCGTTTAGCTAGAATCAACATTTTTTTTTGCGAAATAACAAAGTTAATTGTATGTATATGTATCTACGATTCAAATACAACAAGGAACCACGTTTAGTTTGAAATCACACCTAGCGAAAAAACATTTTAGCGCTTGCGTTCCGGCCAAGTATTGAGAAATATGTCGTTATAATACCGATTCAGATATAGAAAGAATATCTGTCTCTTTTTTCTGCTTTCGCTAATAGCTACCCTGTATATTTTTTAAGCTCTCTAATCAAAACTATCTACAAGAAAAAAATGAGTAGTTTTGTTTACTAGATTAGCTGCGTCTCCAGTTGCATCACTTGCACGTTTGTAAATTGTGTAATAGAGGAAAAAAATAAAATTCAGACCAAACTGTTCATTAAAAAAATTTGAACATAGTGTGTCAAAAGGAGAAAGAAAAACTAGTCGTGAGAATAAAACCAAACTTAACTCTAACATTTTTAAGAAAGTCCGGTGTACAAGTCGTCAAACTTTTAGCATGCTTTAAAGTTTCATTTACTTTTCTTACTCCGAATAGGTGTTTTTTTTCATAAAAAAACATGGTTTTTGTATACAATCTTTATCTTTTGCGTGTAAGAAAGCAAAACCGAATATGAGTTGTTCTTTTGTGAGAGCGCATGTGAAAAAAAAATGAAATAAAAAACGTATACACTCAAAAATGACATATTTTCTAAAAATTTAAAACTTTGTATATAAATACAACATTCTCTACTCACACAATAAACTTTACGAATCAAGTTCTTATCCACGACTTTTAAATCCGCACCATTTTTTGGCTTGTTTGTATGTTTCGCTAAAATATTTTAAATGTTTTAATATGTTTTTAGGGAAGTATCAAAACTAACTGCAAGTTTAAACGGAAGGACAGTTCAGCTACAGCCTGTTGTTACAAATTTAATTAAATAAGTTAGAAAAAAGTATCGACCTAATCTGTATGACATAAATAAGAAATACAGGCAACTTTATTTGGCTACTACTGTTTAGCTGAGGTACCATAGATAGCGCAGCTGACCTCAACATAAGTTCCACATCGGGTTGGCGAAGATAACACAAAAAAATACACAATGTTGCATATATCACAGCCTTCTGATTAGCTCATTTGCCACTCGCCAAAGTTTTAGCAATATTTAGGTGAAATCTGCTGCGAGACGCCATTTTATTTTTGAAGCTAGACAGGGTTTTACACGCACAGTTACGGACCATCTTTTGATAAATAAAAAAGCCCGTTCTTTGGACTATTTTCTAATCATTATGGATTCCCAGCTGATAAAAAGACAGACAACACTTATTAATAAAGAAATTATAAGAAAAACAGTGCTTGTGTCAGATTATAAAGACGGCAAACTTGCGCATTAGCCTTTGACGTGTTGCAAAGACAATGGATCGATTGTAACGTAAATTAAGACCTTTTGGAAGAAAAAAAGTAGTATTATTTTTTTTCAGCCAAAAAGTTCTTTTCCTTATGACGTCATTCTTGATTCTTTAACGTAGTGTGAAATAAATTTTTATAGATTTTTATAAAATAATAAAGTCTGCACTAAGAATTAGGACTGTGCCTTAAGTGGCACGAGAGAAACCAAATTATATTTGTGGCGTAGGGAAAAAAAAAGTCTATCATTTTCTTACAAATGAAAATAGAATTTTTAGGCTACTGATGGTTTAATAAAATTGTTTTAAATATTTACCGTATATTGTTAAAAATAAGTAGAGAAAAAGGAAAAATCAATTCCTAAAATTATAAAAAGACGTGGAACTATTTATATTAGTTAAGTGAAGTCATATTACATAGAAACTACATGAAATAGGTTATATGTTTATTGTTGCACAATGTGTAATTTAGATCGGTTAATTACAGTCTTTTAAGGAAAGCATAGATTTTTTTTATATCTTTCTTTAACTGGCACTCAGCTCTCTTCTTTTTGATGCAGCGAATTTCGTCGTGTCGACATTTAATATAACTTGAAACGTTTTCAGCAAGCTCCTTGCATTGATACTGATAAATTGCAATGCAATCAATATTGCATATGTCTTTAAAAGCAATACTGCTTACTGCTTTACTTGTTGGGGATTGGTTACTCGTGCCTATCATTGCCAGTACCAACAGAACTACTAAAATTGGGAATAAAGAAAAACAAAATAGTTATCTATGTTTACTGTTTGAAAGAAGATGTTAAGGTTTTGATTTAGTGTAGAAAGATAGCTACTTACTATAAGAAGTGAAAGACATGATTTGTTGAATGATATTCCGCTTGCCCTTCTCTCTGCCAAAAAAAATTAATTTTTTTCAGCAATTAAAATGTTATGGTCACCTTATATACAGGAGGAGCTGTTTGGTCATTAATTGAAGTTCTTATTTTGTTTTTTAAAAACAAAATTGCAATGCTTGATATCAATTTAATTATATGAAAGCAAAGAACACAATCCTGTTGTAAGCTTCCTGTTCTATTTATGAAAACATTGCGTCGCACCTACGCATGTCGCACCCAACAACATAACCGATGATTAATAGAACATCTTCAATATGATCTGCTCATAGAAGATGAAGGTGTCGAGTACTATTTTCATCCTGATTTCAATACAAATACAATTGTTATTTAAAATAGCTCGTATATGGCACTTTTAAATCTACATAATGACAAATGAATTAATCAATGGCTTATGTGCAACAAAGATAATTTGGTCCTCCCACCCAACAACAACAAAAATAAAATTAAATGACTAACTTCCGACATGAACGATCCTATTATGGAATGGTATAAAACATTGATTGAAACCCTTCCTTTCCTGCCTGAAACATATTCTGTCTGTTGACTAAGTTACAAAAAAAGAAATTATGACCTATTTTTTTAAAGCGCATAGTATTGCTAGCCCAACGTGCGTTCATATGTCGATATGCATTATCTACTTTAACTTATTACGATAGAGGATAGACCTGGATTCGTTAGTGTCCAACTGAGAGAGTTAAGGTTGTTATTATTTGATTTAATATGACTTCAACCACTTTGTTATTGATTTTGTGTAACAAATATGAGCGATAATTCATTAGAAGTAAAGTGTTGCTTATGAAATAAGGTGAAGTTATGCAATGTTTGTTGTGAAATAAGTTACACTAATTGATTTTTTTTGTTATTATTAAACCCCTTTTTCTACTGGGCGTTAGAGGAATAACAAAGGAAAGGACTGGGCAAGAAAGAATACATCACGTTCTTAAAGTTAAAATCAAATTCAAATGCTTTTTTCGAAAAGAAAAAAACAGTGTATGGCATTGCGTTTAATTCAATTTGAATTCTTTTTTTACTGATATTGATGAAAACTTTTAAAAAGTCCAGCAAAACTATTCCATAAGGAAAGCAATTGAAATATTCTTACAAACATTTTAAATGCGTGACTAAATAAAGTTTGGGTTACCGAACAATCTGTTCAATTTCAAGCTAGAGTTTTTGAAGAAGTTTGATAGGAAATTTTGGTGCGACCAGCACATTCATTTGATAAGCATGATACTTTGAATTTTAAATTTTAAATTCCGTACGCGTTTAAAAGAAAAACAAAACATTTTCAACAAATGAAAGTTTAAAAGCAAACAAGAAAAGCATTTCTTACAGAAAGTATTTATTTTGCGGTTTTTCACTTTTTCACTTTCACCCACGTCACCCAAAACACAGCACACGGAATCAAAATTAAACGGACATGACAGTTCTGTCTATGTTGAGGACTGGAATGTCAAATTTATCTGAATGATCATTGATGGAGAAACAAAGAAGGAGATTAAACTCTTTTGTTGCAACGTTCGCATATTCTGGCCATATATTGGCCAAAGGTGACCTAACGATACCAGGGTATTTTTTGCCGTCTTCTTTCATATCAAAAAGGCAAAATACCTTGCAGACGAGGGTGTACGATAGTATACCAAAAAATAGTTTAAAGCCTCAAAAAAATATCTAATATTTAGTTAACCTTTCCCACAAAAAGAATACTTCTCCTTCTCTCTCCCTTTCCTTCCCCAAGATTGACGTCAATAGTATTATTAAAGTTAGTGACGCCATCACAATACACTTTATTGTTTAAATGTTAATAACTTAAAAACGATTGAAATAACTGATGTCATCACCGCAAGGGTCATTCAGACATATCTAAATTAAATTTAGTAAAATCCCGAATCCGATGACGCCTCAGTTTGATATATTTTCTTGGTCAGCGTGTCAAACTCTGGCAAATAAACTTAAGTGTTAACAATGTTATTGAAAACAATTTTTACTAGACACTGTTGTCACGCTATACAGCCTAATCTTTGTTTATTTTTCTAACACATTGAAATATACTTGTTTCAAATGAACTGTTTTTACAAAGAAAAAGTCATTTTTTAAAAATAGTAGTTTCCGTGCGTTGTTTACTATTATTGTTAGTATCTAAGCGACCTTAACAACAAAATCAGCATTGCTGCCGCATTGGGCTGAATATGCTCCATCTGTTAATACTCAATTGCGATTCACACCTACAGAGCGTTTTCTTCTTTATTCAAATTAGATGGCGCAGCATGTTAAATTAGAAGCTGCATGTTACCTAAATCACACTGGGATGTTCTTGCTGGGATGTTTTTGCTGGGATGTTCTTGCTGGGATGTTCTTGCTGGGATGTTCTTGCTGGGATGTTCTTGAACGTATATTTGTTTTTTTATGCGCGTGGAGCCTATTTGTTTATTTTAGAGAGCGTAAATATTTTTAGATTTCCACTTATGACTTTTAGTCAAGTTCCGCTTATGATTTCCAGATTAAAAAGTATTTACCTATTTGCGAATTTTAAAAAAGATATTCTTTGGCAAACTGGAAATTAAAAACAGGTTGTGAGGCATGGTCGTATGTTGCAAGCAAAAATTTGTTCATTAAGAACCAAAGGCAGGAATGTTTACAGGGATGAAGGCCTTGAAGCAGGTAGCCTTGGACGGTACAAAACATAGGATCATTTGATACTCAGTTTTGTGAAAGGTATTGATTCACCAGCATAATTTTTGTTTTGCCGGAATAAAGTCTTGCTACATTAGAATTTTATTTCAAGGAGCCGTAACACATTCAGGAAAATAGAAGAACAAAACAACTGATTGAGCGATTCAAATCGCTTGCTTTGGTATATTTTTCAGGAGTTTCTAGGAAATATGACAGGACAACGCGCTTTCTTTGTAAGAACAATTGGATAAAGACACGACCCTAATATTTTGCCAATAAATTGAAACAAAATTTGTTTTTAAAACTAACAACTAAAGTTTAAGTTTTGTAACAAAATAAGAACAAACAACAATCTTAATTTGTTTTCGAAGCACCATAAAACTATCAAAAGTGAGAGCAAAGTAGGACTGAATTCTAAAAAGTGTGTAGTATTAAAAACAACGTATAAGAACAGATCAGGTGAAAGCGGGCGCGGAAAACAATAGAAATAAAATCTAAACTTGATTAAAAGAAAAACCAGGGTAATATTATCAACTAGTCGTTGCCCGTGCAAAAATCCACGGGTTCGCCCGTCCTTTATATTTACCCGTCGCAACAAAGTGGATAAAAATATATCGCAATGGGTATTCGTGCGCTCTTTAAAAATTTCTTGTTTCCGTTACGGGACGCGGCTTTCGCGGACACACAGACAAAATACGGCTATTACTATAGAGACTGTCTCATTCAAAAACGAATTAATAAATCGACTGGTATTTGCTGAAAAGTATAGCCTTAAACGCATGGATGAATTCTCATTTAAAGTTAAAAAAACATCCAAAAGAACTAAGAAAAATAGATTATTTATATAGTTTTCTGCAACTCTTTATTTTTATTGGGTTTTCAGCCTGCGTTTTAAACATGTTTTTTATATTTAACAAAATATTGAATTTCAAAGCAGTATCGAATAATGCGTAACACATTTATTTTTGTGCTTAAAATAATCTTACAAAGTCAATGTTCTTTTGACAAAATTTGATTTTGCTTGCACAATTCTCTTACAAGGAGAAAAATGTTTCCATTAAAAAAACTTACATATATATGTTTTTTTGTAATAAAAACATTCTTACATATCCAGAAGACAATATTACATAACTTTGTTTATTTTTTTAAATATTTTTATATATGTTCAAACTTTTTTTCCAAGAAACAATAATTACATTAAAAGAATACAACATACCTATGTTTATGTGTGATGTCACAAGTTGTACATAGCTCAACAGGACTTGTGAAGATTTACTCACTTCTTGTAAAATTTATTGCGAGGTTTGAGTTTGTGTTAGAAGGTTGAAGAATTTAACAACATTTTATAGAAGGTAATCAAAGTAAAACTCCCAGGTGAAGGCACCTTTTAATAAAATAGTTCAGATTTAGAACATATATCAGTAAAAAGACGCTGGTAGCAAAAGCACAAAAGTTTTTAACCATAATTTGATTTTCTTTACCGTATAGGTCCTCGTTTTTGCCTGTCAATTTTTTGATTTTTTTCACCCATGTGCAAGAATTCCATAAAAACGTTAACATTGAAAGTCATCTATACAGCGAAAAAAATGAACGAATACCTTAAACAATGAAGAAGTGTATTTTCCTCTTGTAGACCATTAAATTCCCTTTTACATTGTAAATAAAATTTTAATCAGTGCTTAAATTCTTCTTGTATTAGGGCATTTTTAGAGGTATAAGAAAAACAGATATAAATACGTAATCATGGTTTAATTGGATATTTGTTGTTTTTTATTTTGGAAAAGCCAGTAAGTTTAGCTGTAATGTTCACAACTTAAAATTTCTCATTATAGATAGATAGCCATGTTTTTAATTTGTTCTTGTTCTCAGTGCAAAAAAAGTTATTCTCTGATTTGAAAAGCAGTGTTTTGGATTTTAGATTATAGTTACACCATCTGCACTTCATATGCACTTTGTAGTATTTCGATATGATTGTTTATCATGTCGTGGATCTGAAGATTTACGTTTGGCGACGTTTCGAGAGATCCTTCTTTGTGGTATTTGATCTTTTTTGTGGTATTAGGTTGTTTATATTCTTACTATATTATTTTTTTAAAATATTGTAACTGCAGATTATTTAAAAATGGTAGCTAAATCTCTCATATGTTTAGTATCTAAGGGATCTCAACAACAAAAACAGTTCTATTTTGTCATTGCATTTAATAAGTATTATCTGTTAGTTACTCAATTGGGATTCACATCTGCAGATTGTTTCCTTCGTTATTAATATTAGATGGCGCAGCATGTTAAATTAGAATCTGCGTTGCGAATTGATACATCATGCTGAGATGGTATATTTCATAAATGTTTAATTATTCGAAAAAAGGAATATGAAAAGGAAGTAGATGTAAATGTAACTATTTCGTGACGACCTCGGAATAAAAAGGTTTTGTGTTGATTGATTGTGTTACTTCCACAAAATAATTGTAAATTAAGGTTCTCGTTTTTTGTTTGTTTTCTGTTTGTTTGTTTGTTTGTTTGTGTATTGTTTCTAGTTATTGTAGCGCATTCTTACGAAACCTTGTTATAAGTGGCGTGCGGTAAATTTTGTAAGTAAATCTACTCACATCTTCCTCTTTATGTATGTAATTTTAATTTTTAACAAAAACTTTTGCAAAACTTTTAAAAATGCCTTGGCATATGGAAGATTTTTGTAAAGCTAAGAAATATTATGACATATATTAATAGAAGCTAGATTGTATATATACCTCAAAGTATGATCTATACAACATTTACTTTTTTTAGATTGTCTTCTAAATACTTATTTTTATTTGCGAGAAAACTATTATATTATATTATAACTTACAAATATACACAGGGCAAGAATTATTAATAATTGCCATAGTGATTAACTTTTTTGTACCTTGATTGAACAACAACTTTGTGTTGTTGCTGATTTCAAAAATGTAAGTAACTAAATCTCGGGAAGTTTAAGTTCTGGCGGGAAAAATTTTTGTAATTCGTGATTTTAACGTTTCGAACAGCGGATATAAAAAGGTTATCAACAAAGCAGAACTTAAACTTTGAATGGGAATTTAAGTTCTTAATTAATGCTTTTTGGAATAATAAAAATGTTGCGCAAAAGAATTTTTGGTAGCAACTTACTTTGATTTTGACAGGTATTTCGTTGCTGTTACAGAGTTAATCGTAAGATATTCAAAAGATCTAAAATTCAAACATGGATTATTAAAAATAAATAATAATGACACCCAAAAAATTGGTCAGGCTAAACTTTCCGCAGACTAATTTTCGACGGCCTTCTTCGTCAAAACTTTTTCAAAATATTTGGTTCTTAATGTAAAATTTGGCAATACAGGTTTTAAAAGTGAGAGCTAGACATAATTTAATTAATTTTCCCAGGAACTATATTTTACGAAATTGGAATTTTGCAAGAATAAAATATTGCGAAAAATTAATTTTTTTAAGAGCTTTTATGTAGCAGACATAAATAAACTGCAAAAGCTGGAAATCGTGTATTTAATACATTCTGAACAAACAATAACTTTAACTAATTTTGGGAACAGCGAATCTTCAAGTAAATTTTGCAAAAACGGACATGACAAAAGCTCGCAAAATTAGTGAAAATTACTTATTGCGAAAGTCGATTCCCTTAAGGCAGTTTCACAAAAACTTCCCAGCCCATGATCTTTATTTTAATTACAATTTACATGTTTGCAACTGATTTTGTATTCAATATTCGACATATGACCCTTTTTTTTCTTTGTTTCTATATATCCATTGTACTTATTGCTTAAGTTGCGTTGTGTAAGTAGTTTTATGCTGAAACTGATACTGTACTAATATTGCGTATGACTGATCAAAGAAGAAGCAGAAAAATCATCTCTGAGGATATGACACATGTTTTTTTCTGACATGCATCATATTTTAGATATTACTCTAGTACCTAATTAAAATTTCTTTCTGGATATTGTGTCAATGGTGTCAATGCACATATTTTCGAATAGCTTTTTAATTTTTCCTAAACTTTCAATTTTTCGTTACAAATTCTAACAAAAAAAGCGAACGCACCTATTTCTTTATTGAATCTCTGTCATTTACAACAATGTAAAAAAATTGTTGGAGATACCCACAAGCAATAATTTACGGCGTTTCAATATTATACCCACGCACTTTAGACTTGTCAAAGTTTACTTGTCATAGAATCTTAGGTTATTTGTTTAGACCTGTACCCCAAACTGCGATAATTCTTTCTGATGATACTTCGCCAGGTGGCGCGTTTTTGTTCGACAATACAGACATCCCAGACATCGCAAAAAACAGCGCCCAGCGCATTTTTGACGCTCTTCATTGTCCCTGTATATCTGTGAAAGAAGAATGTAGTTTTCTTATCACAATGAGTGTAGTTTTCTTATCACACGTAAGGACGCTGGGGTTAGATATTGCATTGATGGAAAATCATCATTATTTTTAGATGCGCTATACTTTGGTAGTCACCTTATTATCAATATTATTGATAAAGTTAATCTATGGTGGGATTGGTAAGTGTTTTACTAATTATGTTTCGTCCTACTTTGTATTTAAATTTAAGAAATGTAGTTCATATTTCTGAATGCAATGTGAATGAAAAGCCTGGAAGTTTTTCGTGTACAATACAACTTGTACAATTCTTTCTTTCCGCTAAGAAGCTATATGAAACTTTAAAGGTAAAAAGCAATTTCTCTGCAAGGGATATCCGCTTACCGTTACTCCCCTTATGGTGCAGACGTCATTTATGGATGATCCCTGAGTATGTCTCAGTAATTTTTAGCGAAATTAGGCGAAACAACAACAATAAGTTCACAAAATATTGCTGGCAATAATACTGTGATAAACAACATCCTTAACAATATATTTCTATATTATACAGTTCCTCCAAAAATTGAATTTTTTTATGATTTAAAGAAATCTTTATTAATATTAAGTTTCAAAATTTCCTGTACTATCATTCATAGAAAACTGGATAGCCAAAAAAAGTTTTAAAACTTAATTAAGTGCTTTTTGGCCCCTTGATGTTCCGTGAAGATTATGTCTTGGATTACGAATCTTTCTATACTCTATTTTAAATTTCATTATTAGGAACCCCTGCGCAAGCCAGACAAACAATAAAAGCAAAAGTATTGTCCTTCTCTTCACTGGTTATATCTTGGTTAGATACTGATTTTGATGGGGACGATTTCACTTCATTTGAGTCAGTAGAAATATCATATCGTGATGCTGAAGATGAATCTGCTACAGTTACAACAGAATCTGGTATAGCCAGAACTGATCATGGAAAAATTATAACTGGACTTTCAAATACAATTTTTTATATCTTCTGGGTGAAGTATGTTAACCCAGGAGAGTTGGAAGCACTACCATTTATCGTGGGAACAAAGAATATAAACAGTAAGTTATTTTGTCCTATACGTCGTAGTGATCACACAATGCCAAGAAAAAATAGGAAATACTGTTTTACTTTTTCTACGTTCTTGTTTACACATTTCACGAGCCTGGCGATATTTTTCTAGCTCATGTGCAATAACTAGTTTATCATATAAACCGAGCATATATCACTGTAATTTGATATACTCAGCAGATGATTGTTCAATTTTAGTCACGGTTTGTGAAGGTCAACACCCTAAAAAAATTGTTGCAAGATAATATATGTGATCATGTATTTTAATTCATAATAATTTTTTTTTAATTAATGATAAATTATGCGCCAGATTGTAATTAATTTAAAAAACAAACAAAAACATTCTATTGTTAGCACCGTGTTAAGCGCTTAGAACAGGTAAACGGTGTTGCACAGGTGTATAGGAATAATACCCTTCTCCAAAATAACTTTCTTGCAATTTCGGTTCACATGGAAACACATTAAACAGCCCGTTGTTACCCTGTCCAGCTAAAAGTATCGCTTAGCAAGTTTTCGTAACAGTAAGAAAAAGTGTAGCTAACTAAATGTGTTTTGCATAAGGAATATTGATTAATAATTTTTTTGTATATAGCCAAATTGCATTGCCTACTTTTACTTTATTGCCAGAGGTAGTTAAAGAGTGAGCTAGGTAGTCACAACCCGAAATAAAAATAAATAACAGTATACCACACTGAATAAAAACTCTTAAAAGATAGGAATTTATAAGGATAGTGGGATAGCTATCTAACTCCCTGACCTTAGCAAAATGATTCCTAAAATCTATTTTTGTAACCATAAATCTTAAAATTAGTTTGTTCAAAATTTAAACATTGCTAAAAAACGATATATATATATAGATGAAAACATGCAAAAAAAACTATTCCTGTTAATACAAAGTATATCGAAGAGAAAAAGGTTAAAGGAGACCTACAAAACCTGACACCATCACTTCCAAACCAATATGGCTGTTCGTCGCATGTTTCCGGTTTGGGGGTAATTGAATTATTTTTTCAGTAAACATCACACACTGTACGTGAAAAGAATTGTAACTCTGATTATGTATTGTTTGTTTTTTCATTCTCTAATGCTATAGAGTGGTCACTTCTAGAGGATACCGTAAATCTCCAAATAAACGCCCGGAGCGTTTATTTAATTTTCCGAGTTTTGAGGGGGGCGTTTATTAGAGGCAGGCGTTTAAAAGAGGGAGGCGTTTATTTTATTTCAGTTATATTTCTTTTACACAGCAGTTTAAAAATCATCTTCTTCTTCATCTTCATCTAGAAGATTACCAGGATCATTCGCATCCTCCATGTCAGAATCGGTAGGTTCAAATGGGTTAATTTCATTAGCATCGGTATTATTTACCACCTTAGTTTGATCTTCCAAAACTGATACACCGGCAGAACAAGGTTGGGTACTTTTGAAGCAATGAATCTTGTTGTCTTCACTCACGTCGTTTTTTAGATTTAGGGCACAACCTTTAAATGAATCAATGATGAGATCTTTTTTTATTATTTCCCAAGAGCGTAAAATCCATTCTACAACTGTGCGTCGGGGGCTTGTTTCATGTTTCCTCCTACCGTATATTGGTGGACACCATTAGCCAACCATTCATCGTACATATCAGAAATAAACCCTTTAAATGGTTTATTCCAGTACACATCTGGGGCATGAATGTACTTTGTACACCCACCTGGAATTAGAGCACCTTCGACTTTCATTTTTTTCAATGAAACTTTAACCTTGTTGGTCATATGAGCTTCGAATGTATCCCACACAAGAAGCCTTTAACCGAAGGAGAAAGATCCAACAACTTGTTTGCACCACTGTAGCGTAAGTTCCTCGTTCATCCTACCATTTCCTAATGATGCAACGACACATTTTGTTTTGAACTCTTCATTTAATGCAGCTGACTCTCGTTTAGCTCCGGAAAAAACGATATATGGTTTCAATTTGATACCGTCTGCTTTGGCAGCTAGGCAGACAGTAACGCGAACCTTTTCATGACCAGTTGTTTTGAGCATAACATCTTTTTGACCAGTTTTGTTGACTGTAGTGCTGCTTACCATATCTGCCCAAACTGGTGTTTCATCCATGGCTTTGATATTGGAAGGGTTAAATTCAGCTTTCATATTCAATCGACGGATATGGATGACGAACGCTACCAACTTATTGATAAGTTGCGCTGGGCCTTTTGGGCCATTGTTGTTCGCCGTCTGTAAAAGAAGGCATGTAAAAGTTCATACAACAAACCCAGCTTAAAATTTTTTGGGTAAGGGAATTGACATAAACAGTATAACGTGAAAAACACTGTAGTTTTACATGAGTACAAAGGTATTAGTGAGCAGCAAACCCATTCTAAATTAACGTTTTGGTTCAAAGTAGAGCTCACCTGCACGAGAGATGATTTCTTTTCATAAATTTCTGCAACCACCCACGACTTGCAATAAATGAATCTTTCAAATCGTTATCTTCTCCACATGTCTCGTTAAACATAGACTTTGGTTTAAACATGATGAGTTTACTAGAAACACGAAGCATATTACCACGCCGTTCTACCTATTCATTTTAGAATATCATCCTTCAGTTGTTGGTCAGTTAACTTTCTACCACCACCCTCGATCCTCTGACGTTTGTCTTTCATAACTACAATTTTTTCCTTGTTTTGACGCCATTCTCGTACTCTTTTTACCTCAATCTTGAATTTCAATGCAGCACTTCTGTTTGAATTTATTTCTGCAAACGTTATAACTTGTTTTTTAAATTCCATAGAATATGTATTACGTTTCTGTCCCTTGTGGGATGTTTCTTGTGAAGCCATCTTTGAGAAAGAAAGTTTCGAATATTTAACGGGCTTAATGTTTGCAACATTCGAACATGTTTTAGGTTCGAATGTTTTGAAAATAAATGATTGAACTTTTTATTTACCAGTAAACGTGAAGACTTTGATTTTAACATGGCTAGAGTAGAGTCTTTTGGTAAGTATCAGCTTCTTCACAGGGTAAAATACAGAAGTTTAATACGTGGGCATCATGTTTACAACGCCAACTGGACTCCCGTTTTAAATGAAAAACTGATTGCTAAACCGGACAGTAGAGATGAAGCCTTGAAAAATGATAAGTTTGCAATTGGAATTTTTAAAGAAAAGGATGGGGAAACAGAACCGGTTGGGCATGCCCCAATAGAATTATCAAGTCTCCTTCATGATTCTTTGAACGCTGACCCAAACAACTTTATAAATGTGACAGTAATGAGTAAACGTAAGCGCAAAATTGGTTTGGCCGTTCCTGGTAAATTTGATTGTTTCACCAAATCAAAACGGATTTCATGTGTGTTGGACGAGAAGGACACTTACAAAACCTTGGAACTTGCTCACCAAAAAAGTCTTTATACCGGAAGTTTCCTGTAATTTCATAAGAAAAAATATCATCATTAATTGGTTTCTCTTCCTTCTCTTGTATCATCTATAAGCTATTACATAATAGGGGTTGACCTGTTTGCCAGTAGGGATTGTGTTGCTGTAAAGGATGTCTTTTAATAGGAAGTCTCACTCTAATTAAAGGGTGGAGGATGACAGTAATGACACTGATATAAATACAAAATACATCTCTACATTATTAATACCTGTGTTTTTATAAATAATCAAAGTTACAATTCTCTTAGCATGAAGTGTGTGATGTTTACTAAAAAAATAACCTAGTAACTTTCTACAATTGAGTTCTTTTGTCGGTCGCCATGCTATGCTTACTCCATGGCGGTAAAAAAACATGTAACGGTATTATTGAAACTTTTTCACTCGCGCCTTTTCGTTGCGACCGCACGAGTTGATATTGTGGAACACTATAGGGACACCAAATACTTTAATTTAACCTACTTCATTTAACTTTAGAACGTGATGATGGTGTTTATGATCTCCTCCTAAAGGCAACTCCAACGAAGGTAAATCGATTTATATTTTAGAAGAAATGTAATAACCTAATAGATTTTGTATAGACCTGATAACAGCCTTTTTAGCATAATTTAAATTTTTCAGATATTCTCATTAGTCTTTGCGCACAAGGGTTGATTTTTTTAGTGTTTATTTTTACTATATACATTGATAAGGAAAATAAAATACAAAGCGAAATTAAACATTCTTGTGCACATGTTGACAATTATTTGAATTTAACCTTTGTTCACAAATCGAATTGTTAACCTAGATGTCTAATGTTCTCTACGTACAAAACACTGAAAACAATTATATATAGCAAATAGCACGATGCACAAGGGACATGCAATGAGACGGTACAACGCATAAATCGTTACGCACATCATGGATTAAATGTTCTAATAAAAATATATCATTACCACTCTTCTTTATACACTTTGCCTAATTTCCATAATACGCTTATGTTTTTTAGCAATGGGATTATGGTAACACTGCATGGGAAAAACTTTTTAATGATGAAACAATCAACACTGGTTTAAACACAGGATTTGACAACCAAGATGCTTTATCACCATTTGCATCAAGTCAAACTTACAATCGTTACCTAGCAGGAATGAGACCTGCATCATCTGGCACAAAATCTTACTGGTATTATTATGGCACTCACCATAGGTCCTTAAAGCAGTTGCTTGCAACGCAAAAATATTGGGAAAGCAAAAATATTGGCAACTTTATGTACATGTATGGACCAGGTTGGTATCATGCTTGCGCAATGCAATATTTCATAATAATAAATGAAGGCAAAAGGTCAAAACTTTTAATCTTATCTTTGTTCTATACCTGTTAGGATACACTTTAAATTAATACAGGAGGAATTAAAGTTTTGCGTTAAAATGTGTTACAAAATAATTCCAAGTATACAACATCATACAATTTTTATTTAATAATCTGGCATTTTAGAAGGCTAGCCCATGTTTAGTGTCAAATAAGATCCTACATAGAGCTTTCTATGACTTTATTTAACAGTTATTTTTTGTTAACAAAATTTCCTTTTCCCGCATTTCGTTCTTTTTTTTATCAAACAGCAAAAAAGGTGTTAAAAATTTAAGTTGCTGCAATAAAACATTTAACGTAGAGCGATTGTATATTTAGTTCACAATGCTGTTACATATAGGGAACAAAGCTACAAAACTATGGACAAAAACTGACAAGATAAAACCAATCCGTCTTCGTGGCCACGTGGTTGCGTATGTATATTCTGGTGATCACATGAACGCTCCGGCCTAACATTAAACGGCACGTTGCAGAAATACGTTAAACTAATAAGGTTTCTGATTGGTTAACGAAATTAAAGTGCGGCGCGAAGGGATTGAAAGGCTTAATACTCCGTCACTTTGCTTACTTTAAAATGGTAGCTTAATACTTAACTTTCATAGGATAGGACACCCAGTTCAAACATATGCGTGAAAACACATATACATGGTTTCTATAAAGAAATATATTGACAATAAAAGGCTGGTTTACATAACATATGTAAACATAATTTTAGCAATAGTTTCCAATAATGAAGTGCATGCAACAAAGGGTGAGTGCAAAACATTCCGTTAAAACGAATCAGCTGATTAAAGTATTTGGAGAGAGTACTATGCCCTACCATCAATCTGGATTATAGGAAATTATATTGCGCTTTTTATCCCTTACAAAATAATTTTTTGTCAATTTCATTGAAAAGAATAGTCAAACAATCAATTAAAACATTTAGTTTGAACGAAATAGACTACAATAATAACAACTTTAATTGATGGTGAATTTATCCGGAAAATAATTTATAATAAAGCATTACTATCAGTATTATTAGTTATCCAGAACAGCCTTTTTAGTTCCGAATGGTTTTGTTTTCAACGGAGATCCTGCGAAAGGCATCCTGGTGGATTTAAAGCTCCCATTTGAGCTACGGAAGGCGTGTCTTTTACAGCTATCGATCAACAATCGATCAACCAACCGCCTAATACATGAATCCTATTAACATGTTAAACGTTACGCAGAAAAGATCTTTTCACACTATTGCAATCTCTGGCATTACTGCACCAGTCGCAAACGCTCAACCACGAGGCCACCAGTCGGGAAATTTATGCTGGAAGTCAGCCACTAAAACTTTGGCATAGAAATTTTATAATGCTTTTTGAACGAAAACAAAACGGCAATGTAAAGAAAAAAATGTGTACTTATGGTTATAAAATATATTTAGGAGTCTTTTTAAAAGTAAAACAAGAAGCCCTGGGTGCTCTAAGAATTTCCGCGCGCTACCAAAATATTTGATAAAAACCTGCTAATTCGTTGTGTTATTGTGCCAAACATTCGAAGGGGTTTGGTGCATGAAACTCTGAACATAAAGCAACAAAAAATACAGCCTATCATTCATGGTTGAAAGTCTTGCGATTGAAACGTTTATGGTCTTAGAACGGCATTAGTTGACAAAAAATCAAAATTTTGATGTGACCATTTTTCAGCATAATTTTTTTATTAACTGTGTCAATTTATGTCGAAAATAAAGCAGTTTTAATTTTTGGATAAATTTTGACCTGAAATGACATTTAGGTGACAAAAAATCAAACTTTTGTACAGTCATCATTTTCAGCATACTTAATTTGTTAACTGTGCCAGATTTAGCCGAAAATGAAGTGGTTTTAATTTTTGGACCAATTTTGGCCTAAAATGGCATTTAAGGTGACAAAAATCAAAATTTTGATGTCACCATTATGTTCAGCATACTTTATTTGTTAACTTTACCAATTTTTGTTGAAAATGAAGTAGTTCTAATTTTTGGACCAATTTTGGCCTAAAATGACATTTAAGGTGCAAAAAACAACAATTTTGATGTCACCATCATGTTCACCATACTTTTTTTGTTAATTGTGCCAAAATTTGTCAAAAATAAAGTGGTTTTAATTTTTGGACCAATTTTGGCCTAAAATGACATTTAGGTAACAAGAAATCAAAATTTTGATGTCACCATCATGTTCAGCATACTTTATTTGTTTACTGTGCCAAATTTTGTTAAAAATAAAGTAGTTTTAATTTTTGGACCAATTTTGGCCTCAAATGACATTTAGGTAAGAAGAAATCAAAATTTTGATGTCACCATCATGTTCAGCATACTTTATTTGTTAACTGTTCCAAATTTTGTTGAAAATAAAGTAGTTCTAATTTTTGGACCAATTTTGGCCTAAAATGACATTTAGGTGACAAAAATCAAAATTATTATGTCACCATTATGTTCAGCATACTTTTTTTGTTAACTGTGCCAAATTTTGTCGAAAACAAATACCAATTTTGGCCTGAAGCATCAATACTAGACTTTCCAGTAGTTAAGGAGCTTGGGTACGAAGTTTACATCTGTGACGGACCAACGTGAAATCCCAGGGTCGATTTTTTCTCAAAAAATGCTCCGAAAGAAAAAAACGACGGTTTTAAAGAATTTCCTACGCCTTCGGGCGCGGAAATTCAAAAAATCGACTAATTCACTAAAATGGCAAACTCTCATAAAAAACAACAATAAAACAGTTTAGAAACATAAACTTAAGGCTGCTTTTACAAATGAAATAGCTATTTAGGCCGAACAATTTTGGTAGAAGTTGTTGTTGTTCAGTCATTGATATTGAATAATATAGATATTATGATGTCGTGAGTAAGCGAGTTTATTCTCGGCTACGGCTTTACGGAACTATTGAAACATAAATGCTACAAAATTACACCCTACTCACTTAAATTATAGTTCAGAAAGAAAAAGCTTTCCTCATGAAAAAAAAATGCTATTTTTTAAAAGTTTTTAAAGCTCGTCGCTACAAAATCGCCATTTTGATTTTTAATTCCCGCAAATGCTTTCAGAAAGCAGAGTACGAGGTTGTTGTTTTTAGCAATCCTTACACACTTTTTCTATGACGTCGTCGGAAGTTTAGAATTTGTCTAAAATAATGCTTAAGATTCAATAAAGTTAGTTCTATAACGAATTATAACATTTCAAAAAATTTTTAAATAAAATTTTCTGCTTTTTACATAATTCGCATAGAAAAGTCCCAAAGTTGCCCAAAAATTTGAATGCATTTTCTCTTTCTTAAAAAAATAATTATGCGCGCGTTGTATTTGGATAATCAAGGAAATCTCCTCTTGACAGTATTAAATAATTTATCGCGTGCTTTATTATTAGAAAATCAAAAATGTGGACAAAAAGGGTTAGGACAGAATAGTTTTTAGAGACGAGAATTTAATCAACTTTTACAGATAAATGAACAAGATATCTATAACTTTTTTTAGGCATACCAAGCTACCATGGTTACCACCATAGATTAGCTTACAATATTGGAAGTAAGTAATATCTCATTGGTGCTAGAAACAACTTTGCTTAACACGACCTTTGTTTAGAATTAATTATAATAATGCGCAGACTGTGTTCGTATGTGACAGACAAAGTAGATGTGTTCATTTATTTTGATGTAACCGTTAGCGTCAGTATCTTTAATTTAATTGATGTGTTCGAAAAAAACTTTTATCTCCTTCTGTAACCATTTGCCAAAGGGGCATGATTCTCTATATTTTCTTCATTAGGTAACACGGCTAAACAAATTTCTTGTGTGTACAGCTGACGTCAGAAAAATTCCTAAAACAACTTAAATTATTTCCATTTGTTTTCTGCATTTTACAATAAGTTTATTGACCAGTCCATTATATTAATAACGTGAGTTTGTGTTTGCGACATTTACTTTTTCTCCTTAAGAATAATTAATTATATCTCAGTTGCTAACCAACAAAAAAGTTAATTTGACGTTATGTTAATAAGTAAGATTGATGTCAATAATTTTTTTATTAACTTAGTTAAGCCACTGCATTTTACTGTAAATTTTGATTAAAAAAAATTGGAAACGGGTAGTTATACATGACGTCTTCTCCCGTATGGGTAACTAAAATAGAACCAATTTCCTACACCTTGGTTAACTCACCTCTTTCGTAACAGACAAGTTGATGACGTCAATGAACCAATATATATCTCAATATCTCTGTTACTGTTGCCAAAATTACACGATGATTTACATTTTCTTGAACAACTTTTTAAAGGCAATGGGTATACAAATTATAAAAAAAAGCATTTTGTATTTTAGCGGGTCTTTGCTGACGTCAGCATAATTTTAAAACCCCTATATCGCCAATTAATTTTCTTAGAATATAGTTTTGATCTTCATACATTATTTTTGGTATGAATCATCTCTAATTTACCAAGAAAACATTACTTTATCACTAAATTATTAACCAAACAGAAAAAATATAAGCTTTTTGGACGCTTTCTTAGCCAAACAAAAAAATCCAGTTTTTTGAACTGCAGCGAATCAAAGAAAAAATATAAGCCACCAGAACTGAAAAAAGGAAAAATTGTACTTTTTTTTTATAAAAATATAGCATATATAGCTATATTTTGTGTAGATTAGGCAATCATTTATTTTAAATCAATGCATCCAACACGTTTTGCAAAATGAAGTGTCAGACGTGCTAAAGTCTCCTTCTATCTTTTAGCGGGTGAAGCCTTTTTACTCATAGAAGCGTAAATTATACTTCAGTTTATTACTGAACACAAAAAAGTTCTGCAAATATCTGTAAATTAAGTTTAGAACAAATGTGTTGATTTAAGATCAACATGATCAAATAACAACCAAGTGAAAAAAGAAACTATTAATAATCTCCATACAAACATCTCTGTTTATAGATCGTATAATGTTTGGTTGCTGGCATTCATATGGCCAATTTGATTATTATTTCGGTTTTGGGTTGAATAGGAGCCCTTACGTAGGCCTCATCATTGAGTTGACTACGGCAGCCGAACCATACTATGGCTATCTACTAGGTAAGTTCTCTTTTCCTCGTGTGAAGATATTGATTTGATTTGAGCGTGTACAAACCACATGTGACAGGTGTATATCTGTGTCATCTGTCTCCTGTTGGCGTTGTCGATGTGCGCCTTTGTGGTAGCTTGGTCTACCACATTTGTTTTTGTTTTTGTATAATAAGTGAGTATGTGTGTCCAGAGGGAGAGCAGATATGAGATTTTAACGAGTAGACAACTGTATTTCTAAAAACGAAGATAAAACAAAACTTTATAGCTACCAAGACTTATTATTTTTCGCCCTGTTTACATATGGAGCCCTCGGAATTTATACTTTGAAGTTTGTAACGATCCAGAACTCATTCTGTTCGTAATTACTTGGTACCTATGATTGATTTTGTTTACATAACAAAAGACGAAACACTGAACTTGGATATTTAGAATTATTAGTCCGTTATCAAGCTCAACTCTACTTGATAGTAACTATCAATGTTTTAGTGAAGTAATACAAACATTTGATGCTACTGAAAGGAAGTAGGTGTATTTATTTCCTCATTTCTGACTGAAAACGTACTTTGTGTTTGTTGTTTGGCTTGGGGCCTAGCTACGCATTTTTGGGAAGCGACTACCACGAGCCCATTCGTCCTTGGTCACACAAACGGCATTCGTTTTCTCCAGCGCGCTTTTGCTTTCTCCCGCGGTATTGCACCTGACACTTGACTCGCTGTTTCTCGTCTGAATTGCTGTTGCCGTTCGTAGATACTAAAAGTAGCAACCAACAGTAACCAGCAGTAACCAGTAGTATTTTGAAGTAACCACCACAGAACCACCAGTATTTTTAAGTAACCACCAAAGAACCACCAGTATTTTGAAGTAACCAACGGAGAACCAGCAGTTTTTTTAAGTAACCACAAGAGAACAACCAGTTAAATAGATAAAACGAGATAAACGCAACTATCGCTTCGAATGTGAAAAATTTTATAATGTACACAACAGCTCATGACCCATTTTTCTGAAATGTTTATGTCTGGTGTGACTCGGGCTTTATGCAACAGTTGAGACAGAAGGCTTTAAAAACCACACCCGAGAATTAACAAAAACAAAATTAATATTTTAAATAGCGAACTAATATCTGAATTGTAGACCAAATATAACGAAAAACACTATACGGAGGAGGGTCCAAATTGAGACATTGTTTTCCTGTGGTAGACGTTAAAGTTCGAATAAATTGAATGAATTAATAAATGTTTTGAGAAAAGAGAAACATCGTGGCATCCGGCAGACAATATACGTTTATTTTTCTCACATGGTTTCTGTTCAAGTAAACAAACTATGCTTTCCATATGAATGTTTTTTCATTGAAACGTCATCATCATCATCATCATCATTCTCGGCTAAACGTCTGTTTTCCATGCTAGCATGGGTTGGACGGTGTATATTAATGACCCTCTTCCAATCTGATCTAGACTGTGTTAGATCTAAACTTAACTTCCTCTCTATCAAGTCTGTCCTTATAACCTCCTGCCAAGTCTTTCTCGGTCTGCCTCTGGGCTTTGCCCCTGGAACTATCAAGCCTCTACACTTTCTTACCCAATTATCCTCCTCCATTCTTTCCAAGTGCCCCAGCCAATTCAATCTTCTTATCTGGATAACATCTTTAATTCTACGGAGACTTAGCCTGCTTCTTAGCTCATCTGAACTCTTTCTGTCTCTCAGACTGGCATTACACATCCACCTAACCATTCTCATATCATTCCTTTCTAAACGGTCAAGATCTTCCTGCTTCACTGCCCATGTCTCACTACCGTACAACATAACACTTCTTACACAGGCCTCATACAACCTACCTTTTAGCTCAATTGACAGGACTCTGCTAGTCAATAAAGGAAGTAACTCTCTAATCTTTTTCCAAGCAGAACCTATCCTGCAAGTAACACTTTTTCCAACATACTTCATTGCCCAACATATCACCTAAGTAACAGAAGTTCTTAACTATCTCTAACAAGCCACTGTTGTACATCATTAAAGCTGGAAATACTTCATTCTCTATAATCTCACCTTTGCAACGCTTGCATACAAACTGTATGCTCTTAACCTTCCACTAATACTACTGCACTTCTTATGTACCCAATGCTTGCAAGTCTGACAAAACATTGAGTTACTACCAACCCCTTTCCTGCAAACTCCACAAGGCCACTTTCCAACTACAAGGTCACACTTGGCTGCAATGCTACTTATCATGACTTTAGACTTTCCTGTCTTTACCTTCAGCCCTTTCTCTTCTAGTCCTTTCTTCCACTTCTCAAACTTTTCAACTAATTCTTCCATCGACTCTGCTATGAGAACCAAATCATCTGCATACAATAACTCCCATGGACAACCTGTTCTGAACTCCATCGACAGCGCTTCTAAGACTAGAATAAACAACAAAGGACTAAGTACAGAACCCTGATGTACACCAACATTTACACTAAATTCATCACTAAGTGAATCGTTAATCCTGACACGACTTCTAGCATTGCTGTACATAGACTGTACCATCGTAACTAGTCACTCATCCACACCTAATTTCCTCATAGCCCACCAAATAACTTTACGTGTTACATTTTATTTCAAAGAATGAACTTTAATCTGAAAACACTATTTTTTTCTGTTCTTCTTGTTTCCATTATTAACTCTCGTGGTGCGGATCCCGTATATATACGGTATAGCCACGGGCGTTTTACAGGCCCGCCCAGCTGCGTCACATGCAACTTCAACAAACTGGTTTTGCTCAGATCTGGTAGTAAGACCAAAACACTGCCCTTTGAAAAGAAAGTCGGAGTCTAAAAGCGCTATGTTGTGAAATTTCGGCCCTACAAAATCAATAATTCATTCAAAAATTCTCTCCGCAAATTTTGTGAAGTCCGAGATTGTTGGTTATGTCATGGGCGGTCCGTTTAATAAAAGTTGGTTAATTCTGCGAATTTTATTCCTACTTTCGAAAGTTAATCTTCGCAGAATCCATTTATTGAACCTCGTAAAAACAACTTAAAAGTAGCTGGTTAGTAAGAGCAAAGTATAAAAAAGCCCTGGGAACTAGGTGCCCTTTTATTTCTATTTGATAGTTTAAGGTCATGACGTGTTGTGCAAAAAATTACAACACCTTTGCGTCGCTGTTGCTGCCTTATCTGGAGTAAATTAATAATAACTGCTTGTTCTCTTGTGGTTACTTAAAAAAACAGCTGGTTCTCTGGTGGTTACTTTAAAATACTGGTGGTTACTGTTGGTTACTGTTGGTTCCTACTTTTAGTATCTACAGTTGCCGTTCTAGTTTGGACTTATGCGCAAGCGAATTTTTGGCTGTGATTGATCGAGGGGTACTTCTCGCCGACAGGATTACTACTGACAAGCCTAAATTTATAACCTAGGACGTGGTTATAATGATTTCTTCCATAGATGAGCTCCAAGATGAGGTAGAGCGTCTGTTAAGGAAATGTCCTCCTGAGATAGTGAAAGTGATCGCCACGGAATGGAAAGTAGACCCAGTAGATGGAAGGGATAAAGGTGCCCTTCTTAGAGATATGCAACAACTTTTGGATGACACTACTGATGTAGATCAAAAGGTTAATCTTTTCCAGGGGTTGCTACCATTGCTTCCTGCTGACTTACAGCCAAGGTTGAAGAAGCTCCTCAAACTAGACACTGCTGTAGTGGCAGGAGATGTTACCCCTGATTCGAAAAAACTTGACAAGGAGGAAGATGGTAGTCCTGAAAAGACCAGGGGAGAGGAGGGAGCTACGGCAGCCCTGGTCAAGTTGCTAGGACTACAATCAGCAGGAACAAGCACCTTCAGGAAAGAATGTTGTATCTCTGGAATAACAGATGACAATAAGAAAATCAATTATATTAGCCTATGTAAGGAAGTAGGAGAAGCAAAGAAGAAAGGGTTCAAATCCTTAGAAATAGTTAGTGCTATACGAAAAGCAATACCAGCTGGAGAATTGCGAACATACCTAGACTCCTTCCCAGTTATATCACTAGAAGAAACACTGACGCTTATCAGAAGTGCGTACAAAGAAAAATCGGCCACAGAGTTGTTTTGAGAGTTAGACAATTTGTGCCAAAGAGAAAATGAAGATGGGCCAGTGTTCTTGTTCCGAGCACTTAGTCTACGTCAAAGAATTTTGAAAGCATCAGAAGTGGAAGGAGAAGTACAGTACCACCGATCACAAGTTGTTGCTGCCTTTATGCACTCCCTGAGAACTGGGTTACTACACGAACCCGTGAGGATGCATATGGCACCATTCCTAGATTAATGGAAAGATCCACCGGACCCACTGCTGATGTCTGAAATGAATAAAGCTCATGATGAATTCAATGAAAGGGTGAGTAAACAAAATGATTCTCGGGATTTCAAAGTGAAAGCTAAAGTTAATGATGTATCGAAGATGACATCACAAAAATCCGAATGGATAAACCCCAAGAGAGAAAAAGTCGTGGAAACACTTTTTGTGGTAACCAAAGTTGGAAAAGACAAGGCTGCGACAGTTGTGAAAAGAAAGGGGGAAGTGAGCAATGTACCCACTGTTGTAAATGTGGTGGTGAGAATCACCAATCAAGACACTGTCAGATGAAGAAGTCGTCAAACGAGAAGAGACTAGAGAATCGAGGCGACCTCTAGTCTCCAGAAAAACGAACTCGTCTCTCATTTTTTGCAACTACTGTGTAAATAACAATTGTCCATCTGAAGCAAAGTTGTGTTCGGGTTGCCATGCGGTGAAATACTGCAGTAAAAGATGCCAAGAAAATAATTGGAAAAATCATAAAGTTCTTTGGGCAGCCATAAAACAGTTGGAAAATGAACAACAGAGAGAAATTGAAGAGAGATTCGTATTTACCAGTGAAAAAAGAGTTGCACCATGAAATGTTGGATTCAGTCAACAGAATGTGACTCCCTTTGGGATACTGGAGATATGGTTAGTCTGCTTAGTAAGCAGTGGTTGGACAGACAAGTGAAAGACTATCATCTTGGAAGTATATATCTGAATTATTGGGTGAAGAATTGACAGTAGAGACAGCTAATGGTACGAAAATCCCATACCTGGGTTATGTGCTATTAGATTTTCAGATAAAGAATAGTTCTGTGCTACAAGTACCATTCCTTGTAACAAATGAAGATATTGTTCAACCAATTGTGGGATATAACGTGATTGCGGCAGTATTGAATCAGGAGAACCAGGCAGTAGATTTTACTTTGCCAAGTGAAACATTTCCAGACCTGAAAAAAACACAACTTGACGCACCGAGTTCATACATTCTAACGAAGGAGGAAGATCCTCCGATCAGTACTGTGAAATCGATGAAGCCTGGTGCACTGATCAAACCGGGCGAAACCATGACAATACCGTGCAAACTGGAAACAGTGGTCATGGAAAAGACAACTCCGGTAGTGTTTGAACCAATAACTAATCATCCCTTTGAAGGTGTTTTGCTGTTGAAAGAGCAGAT
Source organism: Hydractinia symbiolongicarpus (assembly GCF_029227915.1). Classification (NCBI taxonomy): domain Eukaryota; kingdom Metazoa; phylum Cnidaria; class Hydrozoa; order Anthoathecata; family Hydractiniidae; genus Hydractinia; species Hydractinia symbiolongicarpus. The sequence continues at coordinate 28,817,927 of NC_079882.1, read as the reverse complement.
CTTATCACTTAAGAAACGAACAAGGGTCAGAACCTCCATCACTATCACTAACATATCAAACACTGATGTAAAAATTCCTGGAAGAATGTTACTTGGAACCTTACAACCAGTTACATCAATGACTCCAGCACCAGTAAAGTTCAAAGAGTTCGCAAAAGAAGAGCAGGATTTAGATACAAAAGATAGCCATATTAGGAATTTAGAGAGTGATCCAGCCTTAACCACCAGGGTCGAATCAGTTGAAATCGATGCCAGTATTCAGGAAAACGATCGAAAATATCATCAACAGTTAAAAAGAATTGATCTGGAGTCCTTGTCAGACAGCCAACGCAAAATAGCGGAGAATATGCTGTGGGAACAAAGACATGCATTTACAAAAGATGAAAACGATATAGGAAGTGCTACAGGCCTTAAGATAGACATCCGAACAACAGATGAAGTTCCCGTGCAGAGAAACTACATTTCAGTACCACGTCCCTTGTACAACGATGTGAAACAACATTTACAAGATTTACTGAATCGTGGATGGATTGAAAAATTGAAATCTGCCTGGTCATCACCTGTAGTGATAATAAGAAAAAAAGATGGAACCATACAATTATGTTGCGACTTCAGGATACTGAATAAGAAAACAATTGCAGACAAACACCCATTACCACGAATCCAAACATCCTTGGATAACCTTGGTGGAAGCCAATGGTTCTCAGTACTTGACCAGACACGTGCCTACTACCAAGGATACCTGACAAAGAAAGCAAGAAGAAAACAGCGTTTGTGACGCCGTGGGGATTGTTTGAGTGGGTGAGGATACCCTTTGGATTGATGAATGCGCCTGCAGGATTTCAAAGGTACATGGTACAGACGTTTGAGGACATTCGCGATATGCCCTTCCTTATCTAGATGATGTTATCGTTTACTCTCGAGGTTTTGACCAGCACATTGAGCACATTAGAAATGTGTTACAACGACTGAAAGCAAAAGGTATCAAATTGAACCCAAGGAAATGTGACATGTTCAAGAATGAAATGAAATACTTAGGAAGAATTGTGAACAAGGATGGTTATTCACCAGGCTGCCTTGAATGCCTTGATTGACATTGTGACACAACCACCAATTTTGGCATATCCTAATTATGATGATGAGTTTTTCCTACACGTAGATGCTAGTGGACTGCGACTTGGTTGCATTCTCTATCAGAAACAACATGACAAGACGTGCGTAATAGGTTACGGCAGCAGAACCCTATTACCGGCTGAAACCAAGTATCACAGTAGTAAGTTAGAATTTTTGGGCCTGAAGTGGGCAGTCACGGAGAAATTCCGCGAGTATTTAGCCTATGCAGATCATTTCACCGTGTTTACTGATAATAATCCACTGCTGTACGTGCTGGAATCAAGCAAGTTGAACGCTAATGGACAAAGATGGGTATCCGAACTTTCAGAGTTCAACTTTAGTGTGCGGTATAGACCTGGTATTATTAATCGCGATGCTGATTGCCTTTCGCGGTTGCCCTTGGGTATTGAGAGATACGTTGCTGATTGTACGGAACAACTTTCACAAGATGCCTTCAGAGCAAAAATGGCCGGAGTAAAGGTGCAAAGCAGTAACAACGAAGCATGGAGGGTAGGATTAGGTGCTGTTAACCTATCTTCCTATGAACCGTTGATGTATGGCGAAGAAGATAAGATCCCATCTGCTAAAATGGTCGAGCTTCAACAAAAAGACCCTGATATCTCGGTGATGATAAATGTTCTGAAGAATAGCTCTGATGTGCCTAAGGATAAATTATCACCCGCTGTTCGTATCATGTTGCGGGACCGTCGGAAATATTTTCTTGACGACAAAGGTCGACTAAGGCGGAAAACTGGCGACATTACCCAGACAGTTCTTCCGAAGATTTTAAAGCCTCTTGTGTACCAACACCTACATGTCGACATGGCCACCTTGGTGCTGATCGAGTTAGCAAGACTCGAGTTAGCAAGACAAAGAGTTTACTGGTCTGGAATGTATAAAGTATCTGCGAATTTACCAGACACAAGTGACCGTGTATTTCCCAAAAGAAACCAATGAGGGAACCGCCTGCGCCACTACAAAATATTATCTCATCATCACCTATGGAACTGATTGCGATGGATTATCTCCATTTGGAAACCAGTAGCGGTGGATACGAATACATCCTGGTCATCATGGATCACTTTACACGATATGCCCAAGCATATCCAACACGTAATAAGAGTGCTGCAACAGCAGCAAAGCACTTATATGGAGAATACATTCTACGATTTGGATTACCATCAAGACTACTGCATGACCAAGGACGAGAATTCGAAAGTCAGTTGTTCACTGAACTACATCGCCTATCTGGTGTACAAAAAAGTCGAACCACTCCTTACCACCCACAAACTAACGGTCTTGTGAAGAGGATGAACAGGACGCTGTTACAGATGCTGAGAACACTTGGTGAAGTTGAGATCGAAGTGGCACACAAGCCTGAAGAGCAAGCACCGAGAAAAGAAAAGCTGCCGCGAGAAACAGACAGGGTCGACAGCATCAATCTGGACAACTTGAAATTGAAGATAGAGTTTTGATCAAGAACGTAGTGGAACGTGGTGGACCTGGAAAAATAAGAGCGTATTGGGAACAAAAGGTTTACACAATCAAAGATATTAAGCAAGGGGGAGTAGTATACACTGTCCAAAAAGAAGACGACCCATCAAGCCGACAGAGAACGGTAAATCGCAACCTTCTTATGCCATGCCGGAATCTGATACTACAGGAAGACACACCAGTAGCTAGGGTCAAAGGGAACACATTGAAACCTGAGCTCTCTGCTGCAAAGCCGTCTGCAGTTACGACTCAAAGTAAACGTCGAGGAATGAAGTTAAACAGTTCTGTATCGACATACGACCAAAATGAGATTAACGAGTCCCCAAACAACTCGGATGATGACGCACTCGGCCCTGCAGATTTCCAACAGCTTTCCAATTATACACGGACTGAACATGTTGATTTCACAGTTCAAAAACCTCCAAACAAGATTGAGGAATGTGACAAAGATCAGAAAGTACAGTTGGACATTGCAGAAACTTCAGCAGGTTAAGAATCCTTAAAGGACGGGGAAAAGGATGTGTCAACATCTTCCATGGAAGAGGATGCGTCAACATCTTCCATGGAAGAGAATGCGTCAACATCTTCCATGGAAGAGGATGCGTCAACATCTTCCATGGAAGAGGATGCGTCAACATCTTCCATGGAAGAGGATGCGTCAACATCTTCCATGGAAGAGGATGCGGCAACATCTTCTGGAGAAGACATACACGAGGATGAGAACAGATATAGAGGTGACCTAAAAATGACGATCAGGATTCCGTCAGTCAGCGAGAAATCAGACCACCACCAAAGTTCACCTACAACACAATGGGTGATCCAGCTGTTAAGCAGATTGGAGTACAACGTCAAACTACAAAATACGTTCTGAATCCTCAAGCCAAACCTTTCACTCAATCAATTGGAAATGTTTATCAAGTTGGACCAGCAGTGTGGGTGTGAGTCCAAAGGGGATTGCGATGCGCAAAGGGGGGAGCGCTCGAGATTGAAACATCATGTAGTACAGCATGCGACGTGCGAAAAAAATTACATATTGACTAAACTATTAGGCGTTTTACTTACTCCTTAACTGATTGTTTGTTTAAAAGACTGTTTGTTTCACATACACAAAATAAAAACGAAAAAAAACATCGAAACTGTACATATTAATAAAACATTCTCGTTGTTTGCATTAAAGAAGAATTGTCACTTTATTATACATTGATTGATTGATTTTTGACATTTGGTTTTTATGTTGGCTACAAGATAATGTTATAAGTCGGTGGTCTTAACTGGGTTGAAACAGTATTTCTACGATGAGAGCTGTTATTTCTATTAAAATGTTTGGAACATTTGTTAAATAAGGGGAGAGTGTGACAGGTGTATATCTGTCTGATCTGTCTCCTGTTGGCGTTGTCGATGTGCGCCTTTGTGGTAGCTTGGTCTACCATATTTGTTTTTGTTTTTGTAAAATAAGTGAGTATGTGTGTCCAGCAGGAGAGCAGATGTGAGATTTTAACGAGTAGACAACTGTATTTTTAAAAACGAAGATAAAACAAAACTTTATAACTACCAAGACTTATTATTATTCGCCCTGTTTACACACACATGAAAGATTTTCCGTATTACACAGTAAATGAAGTGTTAAGATTTTCTTAAAAAATAATATGCCTAAATTGCACAATTACTTATGGGGGTTTTGTTAGGAAAAATGTTTTATTCCCAGTTTAAAGGTTTCGTTTTATCACTAAAAAAAATGAGAATTTTATATTAAAGTGAACAAGATGCAGGCGCTGCATAAACTATCTCGCTATTAAAAATGCACAACTATGAAACATCCACAATGCGACCCAATTCTACAATTTCTGCTAACAAAAATACAGCCTATCATCCATGGTTAAAAGTCGCGCGATTGAAACGTTTATGGTCTTAAACAGCATTTAGGTGACAAAGAATCAAAATTTTGATGTCACCATCATGTTAGCATACTTTTTTTGTTATCTGTGCCAAATTTTATCGAAAATAAAGTAGTTTTATTTTCGGACCAATTTTGGCCTAAAATGACATTTAGGTGACAAAAATCAAAATTTTAATGTCACCATCATGTTCAGCATACGTTTTTTGTTGACTTTGCCAAATTTTGTCTAAAATAAAGTAGTTTTAATTTTTGGACCAATTTTGGCCTAAAATGACATTTAGGTGACAAAAATCAAAATTATGATGTCACTATTATGTTGAGCATACCTTTTTGCAATTGACCATTTGGGACATTTAGTTAGTTACGAGTTGGAAACCTATCCTCGCAGGCGAGATAGTAAAAAGAAAAAAAAAAGTAAAAATAGTTACCAAGATGAGATTCGAACACACGACTACTCCCGTGTCGGTGCTCAGAGAGCCAAAAATTTCCATTTTGGGACGGACGGCTGTATTTGAATACTCCTCGCAGGCAAGATAGTAATTGTGTAAATACACAATTACTATCTTGTGTAAATACATTTATTTGTTAAGTTAGATTACAAAAAATAAACTTTTTTAAAAAAAATAAATTGTCTAGAGTATAAATAATGCAATAATCTAACCTAACAGGAGAGCTAGTCAAATAGATAAATCTAATCAAGAACTAGCCCCCCTGTCAACAAAAAAAAAATAAGATAGACATATATATATATACGTAGTAGAAATAAATTAGACAAAACAAACAAAAAAAAAAAACACAAGAAAAACAAACAAAAAATCAATAAATGAAATAAGATAAACAAAAATTAAACAAAATTAAATAAAAAAAAAATATAGCTATATATATACAAAAAATGAATAACTAATTGAACTTAAATTTAAGTGTAGCAAATAAATTATTAGTTTATATATATTCCTTATAAGTATTTACTTAACAATTGATTTGTAATTATTTTTTTGCACTGGTTTTTGGATAGTGATGACAGCTTTTTATCACTGTGTTGGTTATTAATTGTATTCCAGCAACGGATTGATTGATATTTTATACTATAAATTCCATACCAAGTGGTACTAACATTTGGAAGTATTAGGTTATTGTTTGATGCATTTCTAGTATTATGGGTATGAGTATTTGTAACCAGAGTGAAAATGCCTTGCAGAGATTTAGGCAAATTTTTATGATAATGATCATACGCAAATAAAAAGTCTTTCAGCTTAATTGTGTCAGGAAAAGTAAGTATTTTGGATTTATTAAATAATAGAGAAGTAGGGCTGTTTGCAGGTTTGAAGTTCATAATTTTAATTGCTTTATTTTGAAGGGAGATAATTCTATTCAGGTAGGTGCTTTTGTTATGTCCCCATATTTGACATCCATAAGTTAGATGTGATGAGAAGATAGCATGATATATATTAGTTAAAATATTATAGGAAACATAGTGTCTTATTTTAGATAATATCCCAATGGATCTGGATAGTTTTACTTTAAGATTATCTATGTGTATATGCCATTTTAAATGTTTGTCCAGAGTGATCCCTAAATATTTAATAGATTCAGAAGGTAAAATTTTATGGCCATTGATTTTTATTTTGATATCATAGTCAATAGATTTGTTTGGATGGGTAAAGAGGATGATTTCTGTTTTACTAGCATTTAGGGATATTTTGTTGGCCCGGAGCCAGTTGCAAAGGAATCTTAGATCAAGGTTTAATTGCTTCCTTATTGATTTTAAATTATCACTAATTGTCAGTAAGTTAGTATCATCTGCAAAATGGTGGACTGTTGAGTATTTAATTGCATTGTTTAGATCATTAATATAAATTAGAAATAGTAAAGGTCCAAGTACAGACCCTTGGGGTACTCCTATTGTTATATTTTGGACATTTGAATCAAAACCATTTATTGAAACATATTGTTTTCTGTTACTAAGGTATGATCTGAACCAGGAGTTAGATAGTCCTCTAATTCCATAATTTTCAAGTTTTTTTAAAAGGATAGTATGATCAACAGTGTCAAATGACTGAAAAATAACTTTTTGGAAGTTTTTGTTCAAACAGAATTAACAGTAACCTACGGTATTATAATACTAATAGAATGATTGCCAGTAGATTGCAAATTAATCCATAGTTACCCTTTTTTAAAGGGCAGTTTATCAATTTTTCATTAATTAAAGGAATTCCGAGGTACTTTTTAACGTTGGACTAGACCTGAAAATTTTAATGAGAAATTCCCAATGACGTATCTACTTTTTGTTAAAAATTCATGTAATCCAAGATACTGCTTTTGAATATGTGTTTTTCTTACCACCTTGACCACCGCTTTAAACTTCTTCTTTGTTAATAAATTCAAACTAGCTCCAGTATTTTTGTGTGAAACGTGATCCTATTATGTAAGATTTACGTAAGATGTCTCTCGTGCACTAGAATTGATGTCTATCATAGCCAAAACCAGTTAATATGCCTTTGATACCTACACGAATGATTTTTGTTTAAAAAAAATATTTAACATATTATCTTCACATGTGAGCAATAAGACTGGGCTGTGTATGATAACTTAAATTAGTATGATAGAAATAAGTCTGTATCTTCTTTAACCTCTTTTCTAGAAGTTTTTGCCTAAAGTGTGGATCGGATTTAGCTTTAGTGTCATGGCATAAATACAATAGCAAAAATTTGTCTCCAAATAGTTAGGTGTGTCTCTGCGAGCCTGGTGTTTTTTTATTTTGCGCTTGACGTATAAAACTGGTTTTCAGAGTCCCCACTCCCGCGTCCGGGTTTGATGGTCTTGTTCTTGTCAGACAATACAAATGTTACTTTTTTGTCCTGCAAAATATTTGATTTTTCGTGTCTGTGTCGGCTTCACTATTTGCACCAGTTTTGGTGGTGTAAGCTGCTCATCTGGCTGGGTAAGAGTTTCTCCGGAGTATTTTTCTGGTGCAAGCAACTGATGTAAAATGCAAACTGTACGGCAGAACGGTCCAGGACGAACATGCAGATAAGAATAGCTTAGACTTCAAAACAAATTGACTTTTTTTGCCTCCAATAAAGAGGATTTGTGTAAATTTGGTGAATCTTGTTAATCTATTTTCACGCAAACTGGATTGATATACGTTTGTTTACATTCTTTTTGGAATAGTTTGGTATCGTATTTTTACGTAACTCGGATGTTGTTGTTGGATATTCCAAAGTACATCTAGCTAGCTGTTGGTAGAGCTAATAGTGAAGTGAGAGACATGAAATTGCTATCCTGGAGACAATTTGCTCAGCGATAAAAACGTAGCTGATATATTGCAGATTAAAAAAAATCAATAGAAAAGCATTTTGAAGAAAAATGCTTCAATGCATCCCAGGATACAGTATAAAAATTAACTGCATGTGTCTTTTCTCATAAAATTTTCCAATATGTAGCACAAGCATCAACGCTGCGTGTTTTGTCGTAAGGGGTAACCAGTTCCAAGTTTGTATGCCAACCTTGACCCTAGTCTGTTTGGTTCCCAAATGCTGCACACTTCTATGATAAGAGCTTTCTGAAGTATGCATAAAACATTAATGTCCATTCCAACTCTTGCAATTCAGCATTTTGAACAACAACAAATAACTGCTGTCGCAATTACTGGATTTATTAAAATACTGCCGCGGAATTTTAACTCATTTTGGTAAAATTAAGTTGGTGTAATTTTTGAACTTAACAAATAAAAATGTTTTAGCTATCCCCTAAATTGACTTAGACCCGTCTTTCATTCCACATGAATTGTACTTGCATGGTGTTTGGAAAATGAATTAATTTTAAATCTCTGAACAGAAAAAACTGAGGCAATGTTATTTGGTTCGAAAAATAACCTTTCTAAACAAAACAGCTTATTAAACGTAACTTATGGCTACTGTGAGGGTAACATCCACGTATAAGTATCTTGGTGTACTTATTGAACCATCATTGAATTTGAGTAGCAGCTTTGATTTAACGTATCAAGAAGCTTCCCGTAGATAACGTTTACTATATCGCATTCGACAGCTGACTACAGAAAAAGTTGCATTGGCAATTTTTCAAACAATGATTCAACCAGTATAAACATTTTGCGGGTTTGTTCACCCTAAGAATGCTCAGACACAACTACTCAAACTCGAATCTTTACATAGACGAGCAGCTTCAATTATTGGAAATCAATTCTTGACACTATGATAGAAATGCAAGCTTGTAATTTTATTCGCCATTTCTGTGACAACGATGTGTGTGAAAATTTTAAAAATGCCTTCACAAAAACAAACCACGCAAGAAACCCACGTAACAACAGAAATAACTGAAGAAATAACAGAAGTTTGGAATATGCTCGTGAAGCTTTCTGTTAAAGTGGAGCACATATTTACAATACACTCCTGTTGGACATTAGAAAATGTGAATCATACAATATTTTTAAGTCGCAACGGAGAGAATATTATCTCCGTATTTAGTCTTTTTATGGCTTTTTGTTTGTTTTTTGTTTTTCGTCTTGATCAACACATTTTTTCTAGTGTGGTATTTTGATTTTTAGCCTTTTTTTCTTTGTGTTTTCTGCTGTTTATATATTTTATTCTGACCATTTTTCTTGTACATTTACATTTTCTTGTTTTATTGTTGCTAATATTTTTATCCTACTTATTTCAAGGACCCATGTTGATAACAGACCTTATAATGTGTAAAATTGCCATACTTGTAAAATGTTCGTGAAATAAATGAATAAAAAAACACATTCATAACAAACAGTTCCCTAAAAAGTACAAGTACTGAGTTAATTATGATGTAACAATGGTTTTTCAGGACAGAATAGCAAGAACTTTATCATATCCACTTCAAGTGTATGTCATTCTTCACAATGTGGTACTGGTGTATTAGTACATACACACAACTGTGAAGTCAACCATCCTTTATGGAAAGACAGTTTTTGTCCTCCTCTAAGTAATGGCACATGTGTCGGGAAAGAATGTCCATGTGAGTATTAATTTCAAGTATCTCGTATTGTGTTTTACTTAGACAATAGTACATATCTAAATGTTCTAGTTGATGAACCTCAAAATCTACAAGTGTTAAGCACTGGTCAATATAACATTCACATTGGATGGGATTCTTATGACTTAAGCAGCTTGTATTCGCAAGGCAATTTCATTCTTATCGTAAGAGCATATGACAGTGACAATGTGTTGGTTGCTTCCCATCATATATCGAGAGGAAGCACTCAATATAACTTTGGTGGACTTAATATATTTTCAAACTATACTTTGAGCGTAGAGGGATATTCCCATCTTGGAAATGTTGAAGGAAATGCAACAAAAATCTCTGCAAGAACTAAACAAGGAGGTAATATTTATTTAAATATATTTCCAGCCATTTCACCTAATGGTAAACTTTATACTCCAGTTGTTAAATCATTACCTTAGTTAACTAAGCTTGTTTGAGGATGATAAAATGAGTTTCATTTATACAAAGCCAACATGGCTAAATTTTACTCTTTTAAGTAATACAGGAATTAATTACGTTACTTGGAGTGAGTGAGGCTATCCTCTTTTCAAAACTTGAGAAAAAACTAGCAATAAATATCACGTGAACAAAGAACATTAAAAAAAAACCAAGCCCTGTCAGTATTCCGACTGTAGAAAGTTCATTTGCGACCCCAAGTAATTTTTCTTCACTCAACTCTTTCAATTTTGTAATAAGAAAATTATGCTAGGTCTTCTGGCTATAAAATCATTGTAATAAAATATTCCTATGTCTCCTTCGTTTTTCTATTAATCACGCCATCAGCGACACTTAAGTAAGGTATACCACAAAAATGTGTTAAAAGGTGAATAAAAATTTCTAAGTTAACCCTTACCATACATTCCCTAACAGAATGGAAATATTATAAGGTGCAAGTTTGAGGGAAGTGATTTTTGTTAGAACTTCTTGACCTTAAACTCTAGTGAACAAGTTAGGAACAAAAACACTTGGGCTTGAAACACTTTTGACTTAACTTGGGATGTTTTTCAAGCAAAAATACATTTTTTTATATTTACTTGGCAACAAACATGACAAGAAAACAAAACGCGCTTAGCTACCTCTACTCATTCCCTTCAAAAATAGGTTTATTATTTTTAAAAAATTGTGAAGCTTATTGTTGCAATTGATTATTTTTTATTAAGTCGACCTGAATCTTCTATTTAGGTAGACTCAACGGTTAATACCAATAACATTAAATTAGGTCACTAATATTTCATCTTTCTTTATTTATAGATATATATCTTTTCATTGATTTTTTAGTCCCAAATGGTGCAGCGTCGTTTATATTTGCAGAGCCCTATAATTCATCCTGCATGGAATTAAAATGGGAGCATATTCCAGAAGAGAATGTATTGGGTTATCTTCGGAGTTATGAACTTAAGTATTCTCTTTGGCCTCCTTCAAATTATGAATTTATTGAAACAGGATTGGTTAAAGAATATTTGGTCTGCGGATTATATCCTTTCAGTGATTACAGATTTGAATTACGAGCAAGAAATGATGATTATCTTTCAAATGTATACGACCAAATTGAAAACAAAACAGGAGAAGCAGGTTAGTGGTTGCTCGAGATTATTAAACTGAAAGCATTAATATTATTGTGCGTCCTTGACAAGCATTTTATATTTTTTGTAGAACCGTCAACAGCTCCTGCTATCCAATCAACAACGAATTCAAGTAACACATCCATTTTAATCAAATGGAATAGTATTGAACTACCAGAATGGAATGGTGTTCCATACCTATATTACGTCTTCTACAGTTTAAATGGAACACAGTCATTTCAAAATATGACAGTAGACGCTCCAAATACTGAAGCAAATATTGTTGATTTGTTTAGCTACACTCTGTATGATTTCCAGGTTGCAGCAGCAACTAGGGCTGGGATTGGACCTAGGAGCAGCATTGTAACAGAAATAACTGGAGAGCATTGTATGAACTTCTTTAACTAAGTTTTGTATTTCCATTCAATGTCACCATTGTACACAGTGTCTGTAAATTATAAATCTTGACTAAGAAAGGTTCTGTAGTCAAACTTTAACTATATATAGCTGTTGAACTTTAACTAATATATATATATATACCTTTTTTTCATTATAGTCCCACTGAGTCCACCTCTCAATGTAACAGGTGAAGACATTAATGAAACAAGCATAGTTGTTCATTGGCTAAAAGTTCCAGAGAGATTACGCAAGGGAATAATTATTGGCTATAATGTTACATGTTATTCCAGCAACTTGACGGAAATTATTCAAATCATCCAAATCAATAATGGATCACAGCTTGCAACAAACATACACAATTTAACAGCGTTTACTTGGTATGCTGTGACTGTCACTGCATTCACATCTGTAGGTGCTGGTCCGGAAAGTAACGGAACATTAATTCAAAGTGGTATTGGACGTAAGGAAAATAAATTATATGCATAATTTTACTTGCTTTTACAACCTGCTTTTCTGTCAATGCACTCTCTCTACATCTCGAACTAAAAGTTATCCAGAAAATGTTTCTGAAGTAAAGTGTAAGAGTTAGCTAAAAGTACGAAAAATTACCAATGCATGTGTTTTAAGTTCGAGATAGTGGGCATATGAGATGCAGTGTATACGTTTGTAAAGAAAAAGACAATTTTTTACTCATATGCACTTTATTTTTAGCACCGGATGGATATCCCTTGCATATTTCGGGATATAACATGTCTTCGACATCTATTTTTGTACGATGGGATAATATTTCATTTGATCAGTGGAATGGTGCATCAGATGGATTTACTCTTCATATCTCACCTCCCGACATTCCTGGTGGTAAAAGAAGCTATCACAGGTATATTATCGCAACATATATTTCCTAGATGCTAATAACGATGTAATTGCTAATTGGTACTTTTTTTCTTTTTGTTTCAGAAGTATAACATCTGCTGTAATTGCAAATTTGGAAGAATTCACACATTACAATATAAGGATTAAATGTTACAATGAAAAAGGATCAGGACCAAAATCACCAGCTGTGACAATCTTAACGGATCAATCCAGTATTAAATTTACTTTCTCTATTACTTTCAGACTATTTAAGAAACTTTAATCCTCTTTAATTTCTGATTTTTTTTTATAGTTCCTCTAAAGTTTAAAGAAAATGTGTGGGGATATGACACTGGTTCTTACTCACTTAAAGTTAAATGGAACGAAGAAACAAATGTAAGAGAATGGCTTGGTTATCCATACCAATACCATGTTTACTATCGTCGTGTCGGAAAGTCGGAATTTACTGACCACATAATTGTTAATGCAAGCACTTATGAAGTTGAAATTGATGATTTGGAAGGTTACAGAGAATATGAAGTAGCTGTTGCAGTGGCAACAACAATTGGTGTTGGAGCATACAGCGATATTGAAATAATAAAGACTGGAGAAGCCCGTAAGAAAAAAGTTAATATATTTTGATAAATTTTAATGTGTTTCCTAGCTAGCAATAACATTTCTTCTTTTCAAGCTCCAACCGGACCGCCTCAAAATGTTACTGGTGCATACAATAATTCCCGTAGCATTTATGTCAACTGGACAGAGCCCATTGAAGAAGATACGCGTGGAATTATCACTAAATATTTAACCATTTGTATTACATTGGATGAAGTTGAAATGGGAAGGCAAAACATCTCAAGTAACGATGAACTAACTACCATATTTGGAGGGCTGGAAATATATACACCATATCTAGTTACTATTGCTGCATACACTGTTGCTGGCCTTGGACCTTTTAGTGATCCAATCACTGTTTGGACAGATGCAGAAGGTAAACAGAGAATAGAAAAGCTAAGCTTGATCCTCTTTTCTCCAATAAGAATCAATATGAACCAAAATGTTAACCCTGTTCGGTCCGGAATCCGCCCCCCCCCCCTCTCAATAACTTTTCATAGGGTTGTTTAAATTGAATCAAACTTGGCACACTTATAGTACGTCATAAAAGGAACAAAATAGCAGCAATAAATTTTTGCTTGCGTCAGTACATTTTTTGTGACGTCATCAGAAGCTTGAAATTTGTTAAAAATGTCACTATCCGCTCAAAATTTAATTACTTTTGTTCCAGAGCGAATTTTTGCTTTCTGTTTGAAGTTTCTGAAAGCTAAATAAAAGTTATTTGTCATATTTTCCGGTTTTTACGTAGATCGCATAAAAAATTGGCAAAAATTGCCCGAAAATACGAATTTTTCCAATTTTCGGGTAAAATCCTACAAAAACGGGAAATCGGGTTAATCACGTGTCCGAATTATGCAAAATGATTCTTCTTAATAAAACAAATTTGTGTTGCAAGTTTCAAGTTATAAGGATAATCCTAACAGTTTTCCCCATTGTAAGGATTTCATAGAGATATCTAGGGGTAGTTTCGAGTAATGGCTGATATCAAATCTTCTGAAGGGTCCCATACCTAAAAATTTGGCATGCAGGTGTCTAATAAATAAATATTGAAACTCAGTAAGTTTCATAACCATATAACATAGCAATAAGGAGTTATTAAAAAACCGACCGAATAGGGTTAAAATAAAAATTGGCAGAGCTTTAAATAAATGCACAGTTGTCTCCTCATCGCTAATGTTCTTTTTAAGTTTTTCTCACCTATAAATTTCTATTTTTCAGCACCATTTAGAGGGCCTTATAATCTCACGGGTTACAACACAAGTTCGACATCGATCTACATTGAATGGAATGACATATACGATATAGAATGGGCTGGAGTTGTTGGGAATTTTAGGTTGACTATCCAATCTGTTGACAATCCAATGGACAAAAATACCACAAATATAACACGAAAAGGGTTAGTGTGTGTTAAGCTTACAAAGAAATAATTAATCTTTCTGTAAAGTACCAATTAGACAAATTTATATTCCTTTTTCTGATTTAACCAATACAGTATGACTCTTTTTAGTAACGAAAAAACATTTAGCTACGAAGCGAAGGATCTGAAGTTTTTTACTATCTATCGGATTGAAGTTACATGTTTTAACTTTAAAGGAGTGTCACCGGTTTCTAATATTACTGTAACAACCGAAGAATCATGTAAGTTCAGCATATATTTATTCATTAAAGCGCTGTCCAACATTAGATTCCGCTCTGGATGTTCCAAGTGCTCCATTTGGAGGAACTTATCAAAGAGTAGTTTACTTGGAGCATTTAGAGCAATTCGTACTAATAATTGCACTGACTACAGTCATGAGCCTCCTTGTTCCAAAAACCAATTTTTTGGCACAATATTTTTTCGCTGGTAAAACTCTTGCAGTGAGAAACTATTATGAACACTTTGCATAAATAAAAAGCCACGGGAGTGGCAACTTAATTATGCCCAAAAATAAACAAGCAGGACAGCTTTAATTATAAATTAACTATCCAAGTCTTACCAGATATGTCTCAGATTTAACAACTACACAAACGATTTCCAACACATAGTTTCAAGCTTTGTTGATTGGACTTCATTACATTCAACTGTGGAGTGCTCTGAAGTGAACGTTTTGGCCAAAAACATTCTTGACCAGCCACCTCAGAGACTTTCTTCTTACTTTAAGGAGTACTTTTTGTTTGTAGCAGACTATGCAAAGATCATGCTAATACTGTATCTCCATTAGTTAAAAATATGAAAGAAAGCATTCTCATTGGTTTCTCAAAACACCGCAATATCTAAGGCACTGGGTGAATGGACTAGCAACCCTACGCGTCCAGGCTTCGCGCTATCTCTATTTGTATATCATCAGGTGATATTAAGGATTCCTCCTTACATGGCAGAAATCAACAAGATTTAACCAAAATTAAAAGCAATGTCATTTACAACACTCATGCTGTCAATGGAGATGCTTACAAAACTACAGTTTATATTTACAGTGTATATGGGGGGAAATGATGTAGCTGGAGAACTACGATAGATGCAAGCGCCATAATATGACCTGTATGTTCATATCAGATTAAGATTTCGGAGCACTTAGTAACAGTGCTGTGCTGTTTTTAGACTCAAAATTTCCTTAGTATGTCCAATTTTTTTAGTTTGTTTAAACTCGTTACCGTATTTACTTTAGGGTCAATTATTTCTCCCCCAAACCTACAGGCTGTGGCTACAGGGTATAATAATATAAGCATTTCATGGGAGCTTCCTGACGAAACGAAAATTCCAGGCATTATAAGAGGTTACACTGTGAGGTTGCAAGCGATATATAGAGCTGAAGATTTGACAATTGGAACGTACTCAACACGACAACGGAGAGATGCATCAAGTGCACTCTGTGTGGAGGGACAGTACTGTGATGGATTGCCGATGGAGATGTAGATATTTTTTATTTTTTTCACAAGTACTTTAATATGCTATATATAACACAAAGAGTTTATATATTAAAAAATGACCAATATGTGCCTTATTTTTGCCGCACCATAGTTTTTTTATGCTCCTATGCTTCAGAACTTTAACAGAAAACATATAGAACAAAAATAAAACATTTAGGTTAGAGGAATGAAATCACTATGAAAAAATTCATAAGGTATACTTGCCTTTAAAACAATAGAAGTAAAAACTATAAGTAAAAATTGGTTGACATCCACGTATGTTTTCTTCTGTATTCTCAAGTCAGTTATTTCAGATTAGTTAACCTGTGATAGCTAGTCGTGCGCGCTGTGATGGATGAATTTATGTGGACTTTTTCGATAGCTTGCTACTAATTTAAGGTATTTGCACTGTGAACCTGAGAATAAATCTATTCGCGTATTAGTTTTGTAAAAAAGAGATATTTTTACTTTTGTTGCGCTCACTTGATTAGTAATTTATTTTTAACTTTCCCATAGGGACAACATCACTGTTCCTGGTACTAGTACTGTAAGCTTCAACACTACTGGATTGCGTGGCTATACATTCTATAATGTCAGTCTTTCTGTTGATACGAAATTTATTGGTCTGGCTAGTCCACCTATTCAAATTTTTACGCCTGAAGGAAGTAAGTATTAAATAATGTGTCAGGTTTCTATATGTTGAATACGTCGTGGAGATGTGCTGTTTAATGATTCTTCATGCTTTTCGGTAATTTATCCTTGCCAATAATAGGTGATTTCTAGGATGAAAGGCTATATAGTAATAAACTCGTGCATAAACCGTTAACTTTTAGCACCATCGATGTCTGCTTACAATTTTACCTGCGAAGGAGTGAGTTACAGTTCACTTCTACTGCAATGGAAACACTCTCCTCCTGCTTATTTGGAAGGTATTCGAACAAAATATATGATTTATTACCAACTTGGCAATAAAATAGTCAATGAAACTGATGAACCATATAAAAGAAGAATGGAGTTATTTTTCTTGAAAGCAAACACACAATACACAGTTTGGATGACAGCTTTTACCAGTGTGGGGGAAGGAAAGCCAACTGAAAAGTTAAACTGTTCAACGTTTGAGACAGGTAAGAATCTGATTTTAAAGTATGACTGATGAATTTGCAACATGACTATAAAATTTTACTCTATAAAATTAGGTAAGGAAGCGTTTTAAAAAAGGAAACATTTAATCAGATTTATTTTATTATTACACATTTTGGTTAACTCTGATATTTATTTTATTTTTAATATAATGTGTATTAACTTTTCATGATCCATACGCAAGCATTACTGAATGGGAACACATAACAGATGATCAATGATGATGATATAGGCACCTACATGTTAATCAATATTAAAGTTTTTATGAAATTAATGGCATTACATATAAAAACATAAAAGTATATATTCAAGATACCTCTAACCCCTGAGGGACCAAAAAATCTTCCGAGTTCTCCAACTTAAAATACACATTATCGAATGTGTTATAGAACATATTATGAACAAAAGTGATCGATATATGTGGTCACATTTAAACAATAACTATTGTTTTGGTCACAATTGATTGCAGTGACATAAAACCTCTTTAACCATTATCAACAATGAAGCTTTTTTAAAGCATAAAATGTATGAGAAATGTTATTTTTGATCATTTTTTACTTTTCAACCATTCAAGCAGCTTTCAAAGTCACTTGAACGTTCTTGTAAAACATGACAATATGCTTCTATTTTTAGATTCTAGAAATGAGCGAAGTAGGGTTTCCTAGGCATTTGTATTAAATTAAGTTCTCATTATCGGCAGAAGTACCTGTTAAAAAATAAGGTCTCATTTTATTTATTTATTTATTTTCTTTTTAAAAAACTTCTACATTACAACGCTATTCGCCGAAAAATTTAAAATTTTAAAATATATAAATTAAAACAGGTTTAAAATAGTGCAAGGGGCAAAAAATTTGCAAGTTATGTATTATACTAGTTAGAGATATCCACAGAAATTTCCCCAAGCTTGGTTTTGACAACGGGCTAATGATGAGCTAACCATAGTGCATATGATATGTTAGCTGTTTTTAATTTTAAGCTACAGCTATCTCACGCATACTTCCATTAAATTTTCTCTCTTATTTTTTCAAAGAAACGGTATTTGATGTAATGCAACTGTTAGTTTATATAAATGCAGCCTAGCCGGCTTGATTGTAGAACTTTACTACCTGCATTATTTTCACTTAAACCACATTTAAGTGAACTCCTCCCTAAATTAAGTTCTAAACTATCAAAACTCTCTCAATACTGTTCTGTAAATGCACCATTAAAAAAATTCCCTACCAATGTTTGAAGTAACTAACCTGCTCCGAAACTACCTTGACTTTCCCACACTATATTGCGAATATTTCAAAAATAGTAGTAGTATCAGTAAAAACGTCTATTGCGCAAGGACTTTTTCAAAATTTCTTTTATTCTGAAGTTTTAAATTTGTTTAGAACCCACTGCAGCTCCTTCTAATGTACGTGCATCTAGTTTCCACTATCCATATGCAAGCCTAATTCAATGGGAACATATACCAGATGATCAATGGCAAGGATCTAAACAAGGATATACTATCTTCTATGAAAAGCTATCTACTGGTGAAATCGATGTTGATGATGGATTGATAAAAGCTACCAGAGTCGATGTCCCTTTAACAACTTCTCATGTTCTCAAAGGTTTAGAATTGTATAGTGTTTACAGAGTTCGTGTAGCTGCAAGAAGTAATGCAGGTGTTGGTTTTAAAAGCGATCCAGTTCGACTTGGTGAGTTACAAGTTATAATAAAAAAACTTCTGACTATTTCATTTTATTTTATTTTGTTTGGTTTGATTTTACTTTATTTTACGTTTACAGCACATTTTAAACTTTTCACACTTAGAAACATGCCATGTTCCACAAGCAAAGTTGATTCTCAATTACATGGTATATCCTCCCTATGTTGATTATCCAAAAGGTAACAATTTGCGTCCAGAAGGTATTGTAATGGATTTAACTGAACAAATGCTGCTGACATGTGCTCACAATTGCACTTCATTTAATCAAAGTGTTTACATCTCTTACAATCGCGTGGATTTGGACTCGTTCAGTGATATAAAGAATTTTACGGTAAATGGCACTGCATTGCAAGTTCCGAGGTTGGACACTGGAAAGTTTACACCCCATTACTCTCTTGTTGTTACTACAACCAGTCCTGGATTTATCATTCTTGAAGTTCCTGATAGTCCTGCACAGGCCTCTGCAAAAGTTGAAGATGGATTACTTGATGGGATATTTTCCACGCTGCCTATATGTGCTCTATATTTTATTCTCAATTGGTTCTTCGGAGCAATGTTTTGGTTTTGTGTAAGTGTAGTTAATTTTTTATACACATGGATGAATGGACACTTTCACATCTTTAACTTAAAAAACACTGGCTCAACTGTACCCCACACACACGACGTACACCATAAAGTAATACTGGTTGATATCTCTACCAAGGTAAAAACACGCGTCCACTGAATTACCCCAACCAAATAGACCTGACACATTAATCCTCATTATTGGACATCCTCACAACGCAAACATATTTCCTGTAGATAGACCATAACCAATATATTATTCCACCTAACCCTAACAATAAGACAGGCCATAACCAAAGTAATAAGGCATAATATGTTGCATAACTGTAGTAAAATGCTCTTTATTACTACATATAGAAGAATATTTTGCCTGTAGGTAAAGCATGACCAACGTAATGTGGATAGAGCATAACCAACGTAATGTAGATAGAGCATAACCAACGTAATGTAGATAGAGCATAACCAACGTAATGTAGATAGAGAATAACCAACATAATAAAGCATAATGTTCTGTTGGCCTAATTATTAGGACCTGAGTCCTCAGCGCACTTCCGATGTCGCTATCAAAAAATAAAAATAAAAACGGTGATAATGCTATCAGTCACCAATAACGGCAAGAACTCCAAACGCGCGAATTCTCTAAAGAAAGCAAGGACTAAGTTTGGTAACAGACTTAGATGTTGGGGCGGTTAAGTAGCGTAATGTGTTTACATGCAGTTTATATTCATACATTCTAATCGGAATATATGCATAATTTGGCACGTTTTAAAATTTTGACCTGTGACCTGTGACCTATGTGACCTTTAACTTATAGAAAAGTTACTAAACCGGAAGTGGGAAAAGTATGAAAAATCACATTAACACTATAAAATCCAGCTATAAACTATATCATCAACAAGTGTTTCATATAGTGTTAATTTTTTTACCAAATAATTAAGTAGTTCCAAAACATGAAAAAGGAGGTAAACGATTATCTTAAGGAATACTGTTTTATATTGTCCAAATCAATGTATTTAAATACGGAGTGGTTAGTTATAAAATAAAATATGTGGAGTTGTGTGAACCAGAGAAAAATCTACTATAAGAATTAAAGTGTTTAAAATAAATGGTTAAAGATTAAATCCTTTATTAGATTAAAGTAAACTTAACTTAAATGTCAAAAATGCTTTGATAATAAAATCATTTTTTGTGCAACAACTATTTCCCCATGAGAAAATCCACTTACACCTATCATAAATATCACATACAATCCGGCTTATCGTATTATTTATAGACGATAACGAAACTTAACTCATTATTCTTTAGGAACCAACAAAAGTCGAACACAAAGGTCGTGGAATGTCACTTGCTGGAATATTTGAAGGTTTATATTTGGCTATTATGACAAGCACCACTGTTGGGTCAGTTCTTGTTGTTATTTTTATTGTTTTTGTTGTTGTTTTTGTTGTTGTTTTTGTTGTTGTTTTTGTTGTTGTTAGTGTTGTCTTACAGCATCATAAATTTTAAGTAAAGGGGCATGAAACACTTAAGCTTGGTTTCCAGTGGTTTACTAACATAAAATAACATGAATTAATTTTTAAACATAATTTCTTACTTTATGTTAGTCCGCAGTGAAAATATGTTAAATTTCTGTTATTTCAAAATCACCTTATTATTTCATGAAATAACATGAACTTGACATACCAAGTTCACGTTTATTTAATGAGATAGTGAACATTGAAGGTATACCGATATTTTCATGCGAATGTGAGTTGGAAAACATGCAGTGTGAGAATTTGTGAGATAAAGACATTTCAAAAATGCATTTTCGAGGTTAAAAAAAAATATGGATCGTTTTGTTCTTAGTTCAATTTAAATAAATTATCTTAACTTATCTTTACCGACTGGTAGCCTTGTGGTAGAGCGCTCGCTTTCAGTGTGAGAGGTCTAAGGTTCAAACCCCGGCCGATTCATTCCAGAGACTATAAATGTGTGAATCTATTCTTTCTGCTTAGCGTTCAACATGAGAATGGGATTTATATCTTAGGCAGTTGTTTAGTTGAGCGATTGCTGTGCTTGCACGACTTTTGTACCTCAAATGGGAGTTTTACGTGCACTAGAACCCCCTTTACTGAAGAGGCTATCTCGGTAAACAATTTCGATAATCTGAAACATGACTTCTACCTCATTTTTGAACTGAATTTAGAAAAGACAATGGTACTACCTTATTTTACTTTTTTGAAAATGATTTTTATGAGGACTGAATGTGAGAAAGTTGGTATGGCTATATTTTGCTTAGGTCTGCAAAAACAAGCGAAAAATTGATGTGTGATAATACCTGTGGATGTTTCCATGGGTAACAACTATTATAATTAAAATTCAATTTCTATTATAAAATTTCAAACAAAAACAACGTTATAAGTGAAGTTTCTTTTTCAAAAAGGCCATTTGTTAAGCTTTATCATCAGTGGAAACTATGCATAATTTGATAAAATTTGCTGAAATGAGCTGAATTTAATTTGGCGTAAAAGTCTTTCAAGTTGGTTATTTTCTATGAAGCTAAATCAGGAAAAAATAACCGCTATTGTTATAATAAAGTTTAACGAGAAAGAAAAAATCACCCGTTGTCAAATGAAGTCCTAATTTTCATAAGATTTTCAAAAATTATGGAATGGTAAAAAATATTTTGTTGTGATTTTAATTTAACAGGTTTTTGTCACGTTGTCTAAATTGGCCAAATCAACTCCCGGTCAAAAAGGTTTATTTAGTCTGTGTGCCATGCAAATGAGATGTAGTATTTTTTCTTTAAAAATAGCGAAAATTATATGTATCTCCTTTAGCTTCTAACAAATAATTTTGAGAAAGTTATTTTGAAGTTAATGTTTTTATTTTTTAAAGTGCTTCTAACTTTTATAGGGAATAAACTTCACTGGGGAATAGCAATGATTTGTTTGACGAAATTTTACATTTTTTGATTTTTTGACTTTTAGAAATAGCCCAGATTGTTAAAAAGGGTTATTTACTTCCAAATATAAACAAACTCTACTTTTTACCTCTTAATCAAAAGCGAAATAAAATAATACGTAAAATTCTCTTTATTAAGATACGGTGACAAGATACCTGAGACTACATCAGGACGTATATACATTGTGTTTTGGACACTTCTTGGTTTGGTGTTAACTGGAATTGTTACTGGTAGTCTCTCGTCAGCTTTGTCAGTGGCTTCAATTAATTCAATGAAGCAAAACCTCCCTGATGATAAGGTAATGTCTTTATGAGTTCTGAAAAACTGTGTTTCTGTCGTTGCATAAATAACTGAACCAGGTTTGTGGTCATTCACCATGTTCTTTTTGCTAGAAAATCAAATCTTGTTGCTATATATTGCTTAAATTTGAATTGAAGTAGTATAATCTTTATTAGCGAAATATATAGAACATAAGCAGCTTTTAAATACCAACATTGTACCAACTGGAAATTATGGGTTAGCTGCTTTAAGCAAACATTTTATGTTTTACAATTTCGTTTTTTACCATCTTGAACTAATGGCAAATATTTCAAATACTAACATTAAATTCTTTATTTATGTTTTTTTTATTCTTGACTACTTCTCTGCATTTTTATACATGTTCAGAACTCAAAGTAGCTTTTATACACTCTTGGCATCCCGGATAGTTTAACAGCCAATATCTGTTGCTTTCTTGAATTCCTGCTTCCCATCTCCATACAAAAAACACGTTATAGTATAGCTCTAAAACTGGAAAACTACACCTCAGCATCTAAGTCTGTTGCCCCTTAGATAAACCTCTCTGTAACTCGAACTAGTCCCAACATCTTCGAGATTTTTTAATACAATTTAAACATTCGAATCTTCTCGAATCATGCCTAAAATCTTTGGTATTTTGCAAGAGAAAAAAAATGGTTGGTTAAAAAATTCGCCCGTAAATGGAGATATTGCTAGTGGTCAGCTTTATACTGATAAATTAGCGGGTTTCATAAACAGACCATAGTAGTTAGGTTGTTGTTTTTACTTCTTTTTTATATCCTCACATTTCTGTTTTTTTTAAAAAAAAATAGATGTTAGCATTGTATGGCAGCGCAGAATATACATACGGCAAAAAAAGGATTAAGAAATTTGAGAAAAGTAAGTCATGTGTATTATTATTTTTTGTAAAGTTATGGAAAACATTTTCGTATAAGCTAAAACATGCAGCAGAACGTTATTTTATTTTTATCTCCAATTTGCACAATTTGAACACTTATCAAGTTAACCTATGTGCGAAATTTTATATCAGACAAATGTAAAATGCAGTTGAGTTGTATTGTACCGCTTTTCTAGACGTTACTTACTACTCATACGAAGAACTTTTTGAACCATTGAAAAACAAAACTGTGAAATATGCATTACTGGATCGATATGTTGCTGAAATTCTAAAAAGCAATATTTCTGATTATGGTTTGACTGTTAATAAAGCTTTTGATGAACCAACTGATTTTGGCGTAGCTGCATTTGGTGAGATGGAAAAATTGAAAGTTTGTGGGACAAAATTTGCAAAGGCGAACACAGACCTGACCTCCAAAGCTATTTCAAAGCTTCTACAGGTAACATTCTATTTCCTCTCCCGTCATTCTTACACACATTTTTTTCCTGTAAATTATAATTTTCACTTCGTTATACATAGGAAATTAAAAAATCGATTGAAATTAAGAAAGCAAACGGAACGGCTGAAACATCAAGTGAAACAACGACCACTGCAACAGAAGGGGAACAGGATATCATCAGCTTCAATGCACCATTATATCAAAAAACGCTACGTATAGTGCTCATAATGTGGTTGGTGTGTATATTCATTGGATTGATCTATGAAGCGATCAGAAGAAACAAGTTAGCGAAATTAAAACGTAAAATTTACACCAACAAAGGTACGTTTTTTCGCCTTTGAACTATTATTTGAATTCATGATGACTTTTGTACCGAAGTTAATGTATATAAATCTTTTTGAGTCGAAGTTTACCTTCTCAATCCTTTAGAGCAATTCATTATTTTTTCCACACATTGCTTGTCGTCACGACCGATTCATGTTTCCCCTTCCCTATTTCCCTAAAAGAGTTGTTCTTTAGCGTTAATATAGTTTTTTTAAATTAAACTAAGAAAATGTGAAGGCCTTGAGGCTGGAATTATGAATTCTTTTATAGAACGCAAGCTTCAATTCCACAAAGACCTGAAAGAATTTGCAAATGAAACTATCGAAGAATTCCGTGACTTGGTCGAACGAGTTGAAGATAAAATCGAAAGGCTTAATTACAAACACGGAAAAGAGTTGCTAAAGATGCGAACAGCTATGTCAAAGAAGTATGGTGTCAACTTTAAGTTTGTGAAACCAAGCGAGCTGGGCGTATCGTTGGAAAAGATTTTAGAATACAAGGAAGATGCAAAGAATAGACCGAAAGTACCATTCTCGGTTAAAATGAGAAGAATTGGATTAATTATTAGTGGTGTATTTTCTCGCATAACACGACTTTTCAAACGCTAACAACTTGGTAGATAAACTTACTGCTTTTTTCATCCTATAAAGAAGTCATCCTTATACGGAAAATATAAAACAGTGTTTCAACTTTATTTGACGCAATTTGACGCAAAAAGTCAATTTTATTTCGTGTTTATTTATTTATTTATTTATTTATTCTTATTTTCTTTTTTAATTTAAAAAATAATATAATCATTTTGAATGTAACTGTGAATATTGTTTACAATATAAAACGTTTATGAGATCACTAAAGGTAAATAGCGACCGATGTCCTGACGTCATGGACCAACTGAAGTAAGGTCCATGCAAACAACTGAACAAATGTTTAAATTACCACTTTTTACCACTTAAAATTTACTATATAAACTTTATGATCTTTCACATTTGTAGAGGTATCATAATGGTTTAGATGGTAAAAAAAAGTTTTTCTATATATTTGTCACAATTTTTTAACATATTTATTAATTTATAATATTTATATTATTTCCTAAACAATTTATTATATTTACAAATGTATTTATAGAATTTTCTTGCACACAATAATATTATTTCAAGAATGTTTTTGCTATTAAGGGTTGGTTTAAAGAAAGAAAAAATATTTTGCAATTTTTGGAGTTTAGCAGGTATTTTAAACTTATGAAACTTTCTCCTTTGAGTCCGCAAACCAATCCTATTAGATATAAATACAATGTGACGTAGTGCGTTGTGATGTAATGCATTGTGACGTATCATTTTTTGCAAAAATACAATAATAACCGATTACCCCGGGCTGTGCCGCAAAATATCGCCCGAGGTCTAAGTGCCGACCGAGCTTGCGAGGTCAATGCAATGACTACTGAGGGTGATATTTTCGGTACAACACGGCATAATCGGTTATTATTGTATTTATTAACCGTCTAAGTTAGATAAAAATAAAAAATAAGAATTTTATTTTAGTGTTCTTATAATAATATAATTCAAACTTTTGTTAACACTCGAGGTCAAAATTCGAAACAGTCCTGTCTAAAAACAAACATTCTTTTTAGAATTCGAAAGTTTCTATAGAATAAAATTTTGTAAACAAAACATTACGATGTTCAACACGTACAGAATAATGTGTAAAGTTAAATGCCCAGCTAAAATATAGTTACAACGAATATTGAAATAAGGAAATAAATAAATATTGTATTTATTCTTTTTTGGATTGAATAAAAGTATTTGCACCAATCACGTTGTTATAATATGACTCATTAATAAGCCTATTTCCACATCAGTTCTTGTTCCGCGAAATACACATGCGAAAACAAAGAACAACATAAAAATGAGATTAGTTATGAGCTAATTTTTACTTTTCAGGGGAATAGTGCATATATGATTTCTTTACTTCACAATCTTTATTATTATTTTATACCCGTAAGCAAAAACAGCCATTGAATAAATAATCGTATTCCACCCGTATTATTCAATGCTTGTGACGTAACAATAGTTTTGACAAAACATTCGTAAACGCATGTTTTGATTTTATCCTTTCCGCCTCATTAATTTTTATCGTAATTAACTGTGATTGGTTGTTTCTTAGTGGTCCGTTTTCTGATTGGTCGATTTCCAAACACGTGAAATGGCGGGAACTTTTTTGTCGAGAAAATTCTTTTTACAAAAACATCAAAACAAAATAAGTAATATTAATTATAACAATCTCTTTTGGGTATATAATAAAACATATATACAATAGGTAAACATAGGTTATTGGATTTATTAACCCTCGGTGATATTATATTCAACTTCGCTGCGCGTCGTTGAATATAAATCACCTCGGGTTAATAAATCTCAATAACCTATGTTTACCTATTGTATATCTACTTAATATTTGGTAATATATGTATGATAAAAGTCTGCAACTGGACTGTTATAAGTGGCTTGTTTGTAATTTTTTCAGTTAACCAGCTAGGTATACTACCTTTAAATGTAACTGTATGACATGCGTAGATAGATAGCTGGCTTATTAAAACAAACGTTAGAGTTTAAATCAAAATTAGTTATATTGCTTTTTAAAATAAAAGTTGACCTATTATATAACGGACTAGCCGGGAAACCTGGCGTCGAAACGCGCGGATAAGCCACAAGTTAAGGTTTTTCCCAGCGTTAAACACTGTGTGAAGCGGTTAATAAGAGAGGTAAACTGTGCCACACGATCAGGTAGAGCGCTTTAGTACAGGTATACTGTATTTCGTAAATAAAGTGAAGCGCATACGCCATTATAGTGTTGCGACTGTGACATATTTTTCAAAAAATAACATTCCTGCAACAATAGTTGTTACTCCATCATAGCAAAACAATCATTCAATATTATTTTATTTTGCGGAATTCCCAGAGAAAGTTCCAAAATTAATTGTCACAGTGGGCTGACCTCTTAGTATAGATAAACCACGTTGTACATGCGCATAGACGTTAAAGCTTTTTCAATAAACAGTCCTTTGTTAACAGTGAACAAAGCGGTTAGTACAGTTACACAGAGTTGAACATGCGTTTGGCGTAATACCCTTTTTCAAAAAAACTGCAACTTCGGTTTAAATAAAACAGCCTGTCGTTACCCGTCCAGCTACAACTATCGCTCAGCCAATTTATTTGCAGAAAAAGTTTTCAGGAAAATAATAAAAGATATAGCTACCTAACTAACTGCATTAAGAAAAAGAATTATTGCTTAAGAATATTGTTGTAGCCAATAAATTTTTATACTTTCACTTTTTAGCCAGATGTAGGAGCTACGTAAACGGCTACATCCTCAACATAAAAATAAATTGTGGGTAGGATAAAAAGCTCTCATATCAAACAGAATAGTGAAAAGTAAGGCCCTAGCTAGCTTGCCTTCAAAATCTTCGTTCCTAGCCAAAAATCCTAAATCTGGTGCGTTTAAGATCTGTACGTAGCTAAAAAACGGCGACAATAACATTAAAAACAAACAGAAAACAAATATTAAAAAATACAAAGCTTTCAGAAGATAAAAAAAGGCAAACAGGCCTACAGACCTTCTACACATTGCACATTCAGCCACGAAAATCTTGGTTGTGTTTTTAAGAATCAAAATAGCCTTCGTTCATTTCATTCAGCCGCGAAAATATGTGGAGTTGTCTTTTTTAGCGAAAATCTTGGATTCTTTTTGGTCGCAAAAATCTTTAATTGTTTTTATAGAATCAGGCGTCGTGATTGCTATACTACGTGCACGCGGTCAAAACAAAGTCGGTAAAAACATATCGCATTTGGTATTGGCGCGCATTTTAAAAATTTCGTGTTTCTGTTACGGGACGCGGCTTTCGCGAACACACAGACAAAATACGGCTATTATTAAAGAGAAGTCGATAACCCGTGGAAAAATCCACGGGGTCGCCCGTCCTTTAAATTAACCCGTTGCAACAAAGTGGACAGAAATATATCGCATTTGGTATTGATGCGCATTTTAAAAATTTCGTGTTTTAGTTACGGGACACGGCTTTTGCAGACACACAGACAGACTGACGACGGCTATTATTAAAGAGATGTGATGGTCTACATTTTACAGGTTTCCATGCTAAACTTATATTTCACACATTTGTGATTTCAGATTTCATCTTGCACTTATTTGGGGAAATTAGCCCCTCATTCTCAGAATTAAAATGTTAACATGTAATGGATTTTTCGAGTGACTTCCAACTTCCTGCGGAATGATTTTTTTGTGTTTTCATTTAAAAAATAATTCCACAATATACCAAATACAATAGATTAAAAGTTCATTATTAAATAAATTTAAATTTACAGGGATTCAGTCCAAAACATTTTTTTCCCTGGAGGCTCAATTTCCTAAATTAGTTTGCTTTAAATATTACATTTTAGACTTAAAAACTTTTCTTGATAAAAACACAATAGTTACTCGAACAGCACTGACTTTCTGAAAATAGAAAATTTGATAAAACAAGAATGTAAATAAAATTCAGTATTGTAAATCATTTTATGCGAACAAGCAATTTAAATAATTCTGCAAAATTTCGTGGCTTTGCATATAAAAAAGGGGGAAAAGAACATGACACCTGAAATGATGCCCTTTTTTATTTTCTTATAGTTACTAAAAACACAAAACTAAGCACTCATTGTTGCTTAAAAGTTTCCCATCCCAGCATTAGTTGTTATTGGTTGATTGCGTATTTAAAAAAAACACTCACAATAAGGTTAGCCATGACAGTGCAATACAAATTTAAGATTAACAGTCGATAAGAGAAAGTGTACAGTGACATTGTTTTTACCCAAGCAGATATGCACTTGGTGTCTTTCCTGTGGCTGGCTAACAATATAAGCTAACTACTAGAGAGTTTCTCTTTTATAAAATGATCCGAGTAATATGCAGTGTCACAGAGCTTTAGCAAACTTCTTAAGTTTTTTCAAATATACTGTCTAACAGTAAAAAAAATGTCACCACATTATCCTGATTCATGGCTACAGAGTTTAACATATACCAAAAGATATGAAATTAAAATCTACATATGTCCAAACTATTTTTCATCACCACCACTACCAATACCCTATTATTTATAACTATGTCATCTACGATTTTATAAAACTATGTCAACATTACTGGCAAAAACGTTTCTAGCGAAATATCTCGGAAAAATAAGTTTATTAGCCACATTCACGGCGCGCGCTTTTAAGGTATAGCCAAACTTGTGTGGGAAAAAAAATCTGAAAGTCGTGCGCTTCGGCAGTTCAGTTTGTAAACATGTCATCAATGTAGGTTGTATGAAAATGAAGTTTCATTGCAGTTCATCTTTGTGCTTTAACAATTATTTATCGAAAGTTCAAGATGGAAATAAACTAAAGTTTTATCGTTTACCTCGACAGCCTGATATTCAGAGAAAATATGAGAAAATGTTTAAAACAAAAGGTAATTGCTAGTAACTTTTTTTTCAAACTAACCTATCGAACAGAAAAATTTTACCCACGTGGATTTTTCCTCACATTCAGAAACCAAGAAATTTAAAATCTTGCAAGAGTGCGCGCTTTATTCTAAAAAAACTTTTTGTCACCCCGTACCACCCACGGCAAGCGAAGACCAGGGTAAGACGTATAAAAATCGGAATTACTGGCACTTTTAGATTTGTTTGACAGAATTGATGGCAGTACCTGCTATGATATGATGAGGAAACCCGTGTGAAAATCAAGCTTCACTTCAAATTTTTAGTTATAAAATCTAAAGCTAAATATGGCTCGGCAGCTACTTTTTTTTTGCTTCAAAAATTACTCCATGAAACATCAGTTCTTCAATAACAATTGTTTTAGAAAAAATTATTAAACCTTAATTTATTAATGGCAAATAAATCAAATACAAATGTTTTGAAGTTTTTGAAATAGTCAATCTCGTTTCCAGGGCTTCTCTTTCTCTTTCTGATATGTGGCTGCGCGAAAGAAGTAGCTCTTGGACTAGCTGATCAAATATCCACCTATAGTGGGAATTTTTGAAAAGCCGTTTGTCTTGCTTTACCAGATTTTACAGAAGGGACATAAGAAGGTAACTGAGCATAGAAACAAGCATATGAAGAGTAAAAATTTAGTTAGCTGGATAGCAAGATGGAAAATATAGCACAACTCTTTCCAAAACTTCGACTTGCTCTAGAGAATTTAAAGAAGTTAAAGCTCAAACAAATCGTTTGAACATTTAATTACTGGAAACGATACTCTTGCAGTTTTGTCTGCTGGATATGGGAAATCCATATTGTACCAATTACTTCCTTTTGTAATGTCTTTATGAAAGAAAAGAAACATGGTTATTGTTGCCAGCCCTCTCAACGCTATCATTAACAATCAACAAAAGGTGTACACCTACTCATGAAAGGTAAGAAGGTAGAGAAGATCTGTTTGTACATTTGAATACGGAGATATTGATTTTTTATTTGGACTCACAGAAGCATTTTTGTCACACACAGGAAGAAACTTACCAAAATCAAAAATCTATCAGGATAACGTTGTTTCGTGTGTACTAGACGAGGCACATTTTGTGGAATTGTGGTAAGAAAATTATATATATATATAGCTAGCTTCAAAATGTACAACATAAAGCTATTTAACAATCTTTAACAATAGCCGTATTGCGTCTATCTCTGCGCGGACCACCGCTGAGTTAGAAAATCGTGCTACGAAGACACTTTGTTGCGACGGGTAAATTTAAAGGACGGGCGACCCCGTGAATTTTTCCATGGGTTAACGACTAGTCTAATATAATAGCCGTATGCGTCTGTCTGTCACTCAAAATGGCTACCTATGTCCCTTTGATCTTTCCTCGATTTTTAAAAACCATGGGGTTTTTAAAGGAGAGGCGAACAAAACACTTTTTTGTGGCTGCCACAACAAAAATATTTTGGTCCTGTTATTCAACTAATAGCGTTTTTATCATGTTTATTATTTTGGATAAAACAGTATGATCATCGATGCGTTGCCATCACAATATAGAGAAAATTCTAATATTGTTTCTGAATATAACCACCAGTTTGGCAAATCTGTAAAAATACTGAATTATAAAATAAGTCACATTAATGGATGAAAGAAACATGGTATTTGTTAACAAACTCCTAAGAACAGATGTTTCAGGAACATTCCAACCCAGCGTAAATAGGCTTTGAAATTAACTCTGGTATCATGAATTTTCAATCAGCAGCCGTGCCTGCGCTGTTCGCCCCTCCTTTAATCAAAAATCTTATTATTGATTTAAAATATATTCAAGAAATTAATTTTTCCCTAAATAATTTAATTACTTTAACTTACTAACCTTAATTCAAAAAATTTTAAGTGATTAAAATCAATCCATTATTTAAATACGCTCGATCTTAATCGCCGATTTCTTTTAGGAGCCACAGAAAACAAGCAGGATAGTTTTACTTACTTTGTTTTGACCGCTCACACGTAGTATACCACTCAAAACCTCTAATTCTGTGAAAAAACCAATTCTAGGTTTTCGCGGCCAGGAGATGCCAATGTAGGAACATGATAACGAAGGCCATTTTGGTTTTGAAAGTTGTCGTGGTCAGTATTAGGCTTGTAGATCTGTTTGACTTTTGTCTTCTAAAAGCTCTTTATTTTGGAGTATTTGTTTTCTGTATGTTAAGATAAACATACTGTCACGTTTTTAGCCATGTACAAATCTTAAACGCACCGTTTTTAGGATTTTGGCTAGGGAACGAAGATTTTTAAGAAGCATTCTACAGCCACCTAGCTAGCTACCCTTAGTTATTACTATTCAGTTTGGTATAACAGCTTTTTACCATAGTCAATTTTATTTATTTTTCCGTAAAACAAAAAAAGGTTGGCTAGCCGTTTTTGCTATGACTGGGTTAACAACGGACGGTAATCTGTGTTTTTATTATAGCTAAAGTTTTAGGAAGTTATATTACACCGGAAACACCATAAAGTTGTGTGCATCTCACTTGATTTAATATATACTATATATATATAGCTGTACCAAAGCGCTTCTCATAAAGGTGTGGCACAGTTTAGGGCCTTATTAAGCGCTCCACAGAGTGTTTAACGTCGGAGCACATAGTTACTTGTGGCTTAACCCAGTGTCACCGTAAAAACATACTCCCCTAAAAGTTTACTCCCCAGTAATAATTTACTAGGAAATAAATACTTCCTAGTACTTATTTCCCGGTAGTTCGAGTTCGTATGGATAAGTACATATGTAGTGCTACTTAGTTTATACTTAGTATATTGCTATCAAACTCCATGGCAACTAACTGGAGTTCCCTACGTTATGTGCAGCAAGATTAATTAACTAATCATGCCAATAACAATTATTGTATCTATTTGGATTATAGAGGTATGGAATCTCTGGTCCCCATTTAATCTTGCCCTTAACTATCTGAACTATCCACAGATTATA
The DNA here is from genome assembly GCF_029227915.1 of Hydractinia symbiolongicarpus. Taxonomy (NCBI): domain Eukaryota; kingdom Metazoa; phylum Cnidaria; class Hydrozoa; order Anthoathecata; family Hydractiniidae; genus Hydractinia; species Hydractinia symbiolongicarpus. The sequence continues at coordinate 28,785,301 of NC_079882.1, read as the reverse complement.
AAAGCAAAATGTAATTTCGGCAAATGCTAAGGAAAGCGCATTTTACGAGCTACTGGTTTAGCACATAAGTCGTTGATCTACCTGGTTTGAATTACTTTTTTTAAAAGGAAAGAAACGTTCACGCTGTACGATTTTTTTTAAAAAGGTCTCTAAGTATTGTTGGAGAATGTATAAGACATTTATGCTAAATATTTGATTTTTTGTCATATCAAATGTCAGTACTGCCAATATTTGTTGTAATATTTGATGATACAAATTATGTTAACAACGTAAAAAATTTTTTCCCACAAATCCACACAGTTACAGAACACTTCAACACAACTCCAGCAAATATATACAGAAAATGGTTACACAGGATTAACAGATAAACAATACAGCACAATATGCATCACTAACACGTACAACGAAAACAGTTCCCTAGACATTGATAATTAACATTTATGACGCAACATGAGACGACAAAAGCACAAGCACAACTATTACAATTATTATTACTCCCGGAGTACTTTCCAGGACTTTTCCAGGAAATAAATACTTCTTCAGTACTTATAGTCTAGGAAATAAGTACTCCCTCTAGGAAATAAGTACTCCCCTGTTTCTGACAAGATTTACTTGGCGAGTACTCCAGCTGCGAAAACTCTTCATTGCTATTTGAATTGCATCAAATTTTCAAGCCATTCGAATGTTTTGTTATGGTAAGCTCTTCTTTGTGCGCGTGTTTAGTGATCAAAATCAAAAGTCCAAAACATAGACATGTGAATTTAAACACTATCGAGAATTATTTTCGGAATGGAAAGTAACCAGAAGAGATGAAAGACAAAGGACAAAGAAGGAACTTTAGAAAATCGCGTAAGAATTTTTTAATTGCGGATGGTCGTTTGATATACAAAAAAAATCAAAGAGTAATCTTTGAAGGTTAACAAAAGCAGAACATTATTCATGATGTCTACGAGGGAATAAATAATAACCCTGAAGCAGTAGCATTGAATGAGCATCCAGGACGGGAGTCGATCCAGGAAAAAGTATCACAGAGGTTTTTTTGGCATAGTATGATCAATGATGTTAAGAGCTATGTTAAAGTATTTTAAAGGTGTCAATAACAAGAGAAACTGTTCAAGAAAATCTCTCCTAATCTCCAGAGTATCCCAGTCGAGTTAAAAGTAATGCAACAAGTTGGAGTTGATATGTGTAATATTCCAGAGGTGAATGGTTATAAACACACATTTCGAAATGATAGGACACACCGCGTGAGGATTCACTTCTCAACTAAATTTTCGCCATCTTTTTTACTGTACAACCGCCAATCCACCCTACCGATTGATATCAAGTTTGACATAATCAAGGAATCTATCGAAACTGATGATCCCTATAATTTCGAAACATTTAGAGCAGTTTTGAGTTCACTTTCTAAAATGCGAGAAACAGCTCACAACACAGCCAGCCAAAATATCAAAAAGGCCCAAAAGAAGCAGCAGAAAGCCTACGACAAACGACACAACAAATCAGGATCGACGTTACAAATTGGATCAAAGGTTACTTCGTCAGAATCAAAAATGGCATGACAGAAAAGGTGGGAAGTTCAGGTACAAATGGATCGGTTCATACAACATACAATCCATCTCGAAAAATAGCTTGTGCGCACTTACTAATTCGAAAGGAGTTACCTTGAAGAACAAACACAATGTCATTCTGCTTAAACCATTTTATTTAAACGAAGAACTCGTTGAAGATCCCGTATCTCAACCCTTCATAATCGTTAAAGATCCCGTGTCTCAACCAACCAGAATCGTTGGATCTCACACAGTAGGCCACGAAAAATCAATTTGATCAACTTCCAAGTGAAATAATTTTAGTCATTTTGGAACTAGCAACAGCAAACCAAGATATTAACTACGAGTGTGAGATTTCGATCCATTGTCAAAGAAAAACAAAATGTTATCTTGCCTTGCATATTTCTACGACCATGTACACGAACGTCTACAAAGGAGATAAAACAAGAAGCCCTGCGGCTTTACGATTTCCGTCATTAGCTTAAAGGATTTTGAAATTTAAAGTAAACCTTGAAAACGGAGAATTATGGGGTAAACAAATCACGAGTTTCTCAACTATTTTTGTAACTACCACAACTCAATAAATAAAAAATAAACATTTTACATAGCTATATAAAGTATTCTAAAATAACAGTTAAAACTTTAACTGGATATTTTTAAAGTAATCAGGAAAATTCTGGAAATTTCAGAATACAAATCTTGCTATGTAGAAACTTTACGATTCGAATATAATAACTTCTGAACGAGCCCAATTTTATTGATGAAGTAGTGCATTGTTTATTAATTCAGTCATAAATGCATATTAGCATTTGAATATTTCAGTATTTAGGCCTTCAAAACTTACTTTTTTGTTGAAAATGTATTGAAAATCATGATGGTACATGGTCTGATAACAGCTGATCTAAGAAAAAAATACGCTTAAAATAAGAAACAAGAATACAATTTTACCATAAACTGCATTAAAACCAGGTTGTTCAATTAGTGTCTCTTTAATCTCTCTTTGTCTCTTTGATTTAAAAAGGGAATTTAATACAAAGATACAAATCCATGCGATGTGATGCACAGATATATTGTATATAAATTTAATCAGGCCGCTTTTTGATATCTTTGTTAAACAAGTAACATATTAAGCAGGCGATGCATGATTTTGAAACCTGTGGACAATACAGGATTTATTTTGTTGAAATTGATTTATTGAATTTAACTGATTGTTTATTATTCTTTTTTGATTCAAATTCTTAAATTTGAATTTCTTTCGGGTTGTCGGAATAGTTGCAAGTTTTCATTTTGAGGAAACTGATTGGTTGTTGTTTTGTTTGACAAATTGACAAATTGAATCCAACAAGTTGAAACATAAAAAGGTACACACACAATAAATTTGCGGATTTGAAAAATCGAGGGTCCTTTTCGTGAGATTTTTAAAAATCAAGTCATTTCTAAGAAATCTTAGAAAAATATTTTTGTGATACTTTGGGTGAGTTAAAGAAAGATTTCAAACAAATTAGGCACAAGGAGAACTGATAATTAGCCAGTAACAGAATAGTTAGCCGTTTTCAATGGCGCCATAGCTTGGTGGTTATAACTCTGACACTTTGTGCGGGAGAACAGGGTTCGATTTCCCTTGGCGGCAATTCAATATTGGTGAGTGCTACCATAGCTCCGGGTTAACCCAAGCCATGTGAGAGAAATTAGGGAGATGACACACGAAGAAATACTTCAGCAAGACTCATTCTGGATGAAAACATCACCAAGGCTGGAGAAGATAAAAATTCTAGATGTATCTATATGTTCGAGTCTGTAAATTAAATACATGCCGGAAAATAGCCATTTTTGTTTTTGGCCGCCTCCAGCTCGACTTTCGTGTCACTAAAGTCAAAAACCAACAGCTGTTCCGTAGCTCCTTTAAATACTCTAGTGTGCAGTATAATTAGCCGCTTATACAGCTACTTATACGATACAAATCTTTTTACTTTTCTTCCTTATCGATCTCCCCATAGCCATCTATATTTATATAGATCAACATAAAGTTGTGCTTCAATTAAAATCAAAAAAAAGAACAAGAAACGATTTTGCAAAAAAATTATAATTTTGCTGTAGTTAGCAGTACATATATATGTCGTATATATTATTAAACAACAAAACTATTCTGATTTCAGGAAAAAAACATGGAAAAGACGCAGTTAGCTGTAAAGAACACAAAGAAGCTTTTAACGACTAATTATACTAGGCGTAGCATCTAATTATCCTGCATCGGCTAACTATATATTGTTACAGGTTAATTATCAGTTCACCGGCTGCTCAGTGCAAGCGAAAATAAACTTTTTTCACGTTTTTCAACTTTTCTGCAAAAAATATAAAAAAAAATCCTGTGCTAATATATATAACGTTTTATCTGATAGAAGTAGTCCCACAAAATCTCATTTGGAAGTTACTTTTAGCCCCCTTCTTTCCCATAAGAACAGGAGTTTGGTATCCAGTCATGGAAGAACTACACAAGGCAGGATAAAGGTTTTTTGTTGCTTGCTCTTTAAGAAGAAAAGGCACTCTAATCAAAGCACTATTTTGTGTAGCTAGCTCCATAGCTAGCTAGCAAGTAAGTAATTTCATGACTATCAAAAGGGGTATGTCAGTAGCAATCAAATAGGGGTCCAAGTGAGCACAAAAAATTCGCTCGTACATCTTGAAGAGCAGAAAGAAAAAGAATTTTTACTTATGAAAGATGAATGTCGGTTTAACAGTTGATTTGTGAAGAGATTGGGACCCCATTGACATTTTAAACAGTTCTTAACTCTCAAAAAAAGATATCGAGCCCTACCAAGCGGTCTACGAAGAACACGTCCTACTACTACACGATTGTCGTAATCATTGGTTCTTTACCTATTGCTCTAATAATCGTGTACAAGTTTGTGATAGCCTAAATTTAACTTTAACTTGCTCTTTCCGAAATGTAGTCCAGTCTCTATACAGAAAATACTTTTGGGTAAGTAAGGTGATGTCCCTCCTCAAATTGCAAAAACAGCCAGACGGCTATAATTGTTGACTCTATGACATAGCATTTGCAGCCAAATTTCTTGACGTCAAGTCACCTTCTGACGCCGTATTTGCTGTGGAAAAAGCTTGTTTGGAGGAACAAAACTTAAACCTTTTTCCTAAATTGTCTGAAATGTGATTTATTGTGATTAGCATCTTGATTTGGGAACTTTTATAACCATCTTAATATTTTTCAACTTTTGACTTTTTTGAGATGACCGTAATAATGTATGCAAAGCTTTAATACAAAAACCCGACTGTTATCGGGAGGTTGCGATTCGTGTTCTTTTAGCTTTTTTCGCGGTGGACTGTACTTTTTCTAAAGTTATAAAAAGAGACCGAAATACAGGCATTTAAACAGTCTCATTCTGATTATTATATTATTTTATAAAGTCTATTCGTTTTTTAGTCGAATTTATTAGCGTTAAATTTTTCCAGAAAAACATATCTCGTTTTGTTCCATCTACTTTTTTTATTTATTCAATAAAATCCTGGCAGTACTATACCTTACTAGGTTCGATATTTCAATCAAATTCATTAAAGCTAAGCAAAGTTAAAGAGACAATTTATTTAAATGGTTTTAATTTTATTTTTCAATGTTGATTTTTTTTATGATCTTTTCATTTCTTTCTATGATTATATTTTATTATTATATTATATTTTATTAGATTCTAATCAATTCCAAATTTATCCCGATTATTTTTTACCCGACTAGTACTATTACCCGATTTTTTATACTCGATTAAGAAATCACCCCGACTTTTTAATCCTATATTTTTTTTCTCATTGTTACCACCTTAATAAATCGGGGACATAAAAAATATAACATTTTGTTTTTAAACAAACATGAAACAATCACACAACTCAACATCAGTAGTTCGTTTAAGTCAAACAACGAATGGTCTCTCAGTTCTTTTCATTTCGAGAAGCAAGAAATGGGTTGTCAATTCTTGTATGAAAAGAATACATAGTTAAATAAAAATAAATTGATTCAAATTCCCTTGTGAGGTTATGTACAGGAATATCAAAAATTAGGCGGAGAAAAGTGACTTACTAAGACTTTTTTTTCCCGATAAGGTATATTCAAGTAAAATATTCGGAACAATGTAATCTTTCTCTAGTATTCGTAGAATTTTTCTTTCTCCTCCGCCTCGACATGCTTATTCACTTCCTCAGCAAGGCACTAACACTCAACTGCTAGGTCTTTTTATACGAACCTATTCTTGTCGATATAGCTGTGGAGTCCGTATTTTAAGCAACTTACGTCCAAGTCAGCTGTCGTCGATAAATTTACAATCGGTAACTGGTAGTTGTTTTTGTAAGTTATTTCCTGTTTGTATGCCAGCCAGTCCACCTTTTTGGTCTTTGTCTGTAGTTGTGCGAGGTTCTCTTCTTGTCGGTGTGATTTGAGCTTGTTTAGTAAGAGGCTTCCAATAACCGAGCCAGTAATAAGATAAAGATTTCAAATTTCTACCCTCAACTCATTGGAGAGACTTTTCAATTGGTTTTATGATTGTTCAAGTGTGATTTCATCAGCTTAGTTTCAGCTTTCAAGATTATCTTGTATAAAACTAGAACTTGAAATAGTTGGAAATAAGGATAATGAAAAAATAAGAACAAATTCAGGCTAAAGTTAAAAATAAAAGTTTTAAAAAAATGTCAAAGGAAGTAAAAATTATGTTAAGGGTTTTAGCTAGTATACATCAAAGATAGATTTTTACGTTAATATAATTGCTTAAGAAAAGACCTTACTACTAAATACGCACAGCTAAAGTCGAAAAATTGTTAATTTGGTCAAAATAGTGGTTAGATTTATATCGGGGAATTGGACGGCAAATTCGCCGACGAAATGAGTTTGAGCATGCGACAGTTCCTACTTACTAGCGGCGAAAGATTTCGCCGATACTTTTAACCAATAAGATACAATTTTATTCTTAGAAAAACTCATCACTGGAAAATACTCAAAATAAACATTTTGTTTTTTAACATTTAAAAGACTGTTTACATTCAACATTTTTAATTGTAACCATATTCTTGGTTTCTCGTAGAAATCCAAAAATATGGTTACGGAATGACGGACGTACTAAATCAAAAATATAATGCGCATCTAATGTGCCCATATAATCCGCCACCTAATTCCGCATTCACGATTCGCTTTGTGAAAATCTTTCTCAAAGCAAGCGAACGGACTAAAGCCGAATTTCAATTAAAAAAAATGATACGCGTATCGCACAGAAATCAATTGATCTGGTTGGACAAGCTTGATACATTGGTCAATACGTGTCGATACGTAAAAAAGTTGCATTTATTCAAGTTTTTTTTTTGTGGTACACATTTAAACATTAAACAAACAAAGGAGTAATTAAGAATAGTTATCTTTTGATCTCTTCATTGAAACCAAAATAATACTTTATCATACGTTTTATTTCTAAGTGGAAATCCGGTTTAGAGGGTTGTGTGGTCTTGTCGTATGTCTTGCTGCTATGAACACGAAGTGTCATTGATAATCCTAACAATTGAAATGCTTGAACATCTATACCTTTTTAATTTATTTAACGTAAATATTATAAAATAAATATCTTAATAAATTTTATATACAACTTATTTATAACATCTTGTAATTACACATATATAAAATGTATTTTTTACAGAAAAACAAATGTCAAAAAAGATAATTAACGAAGCAAAAGAACTAGAGATTTTTGGGGTTTTTTTTTTGAGATTATAGCTTCTTCTTCGTTGGACCTATTTCTAAGAGCGACATCTTAGCATTTGTATTCTGCTATTTCTGCGAATGAGCACGATTCGTTGCAGCATTCCTCATTCGCATCATCGGTGCCACCCAGAAGTACTTGTCGACGTTTCCGAGATGGATTTAAAAACTGAAGAGCGCCTTTGTGGTTTAACAAATCTATTGCTCGTGGTTTTATTGCTTCTAAACGTAGACAAAAACAACTCATTAAAGTCACATCACGAGAACCTTTCAGTAACTATGCTCATCATTGATCATTACAATTTGATATTTTCTGAAATTAACTTTGTAAATAGTAATATAATATAAAAATTAAATCACCAATTTATATGTGTAAATACATCTCTTTATTTTAAACTCTTTAGAATAACAAATTTAGTAAGATTATTACCTGTTATCGATCTTTTCACCTTCGTGGCCCCAACCGATTTATTAACTTTCCAACGACAGACTGTATGCCAAGCCTTGACAAAGTTTACTCCACACAAATGTACAGTATAGCCATGCTTTACTTCGTTAGTTTTCTCAGCTGTATGTACACTTCCCAGGCTAGTCAGCATACACAATAAGACTGTAGCTATCACAGACATATTTTGGATTGTAGTAGATTACCGTGGTCAGCACGTGTTCTCTGTCACGACGGTTGCGATTTCTTTAAATAACGTGATTTCTGAACCTTCCCCTTTTAGCTATATATTGTAAATCTATATATAGCCTATACGTTTGTTTTCTCAGATGTCTTTCAAAAGTTTTGTGGGAAAGAGAAAAAAAATGTAGTGCTTATTCATTTTATTATGTGGTTTAAGTATTTCAATATCCCCTGACGATAGTCCTCTTATTGTTCTGGTACTTGAAATAACAAAACAGACATTGGTGTAATCTTAGTCATATAAAGCACTGCGTTGTAAACACGATGTGGGGATGTTTTTTAACATTAAGCAATAAAACTATAGCAACACATAATAAACATGGCGGAAATGACTCTTCTTTGAGAGTACAAAGTTATTATGTGTTTACAAACCATAAGTTCTTAAGTAGTATAAAGCCTCCTTTACAGTTCAAATGCATCACATTGCTATATTTGTTTGAATTATTCTCTTGTATTAAGAGGTCTTGACGTCAATGCGTCCACAAGTGAGAACATTTGGGGGCAGATATCAATGTAACCAGAACAGCGTGAGACAACATGTTGTTTGCAACTAGCGAATTTCTTACTTGCAAGAATGTGCTACGTCGTTATTTTAGGATTTAAAATGCAAAAGATAAGATCGAATTTAACACTTTTTGTTTGTTTTCTTAAAAAACACGGTTAGTACGATCCATTTGCAATTTAAATATATAAACAGATTTAGGAAAAACTTTCACTTTTAAAAACAAATACCGTCAATAACTATGGGTGTGCCTATGTGCGCGTCTTAAGTCCACATGTCTTGTCAATTTCACCATAAGACAAGTAGACTTCGCAAAACCAATAGACCAAGAGAAAAAGTAAACCAGTCTCACACGATTCATTTTCGCTATATAACATTGAGCTTTTCACAGAAACTTAGTACGCTATTGACGTTTTTCCTTCCGAGTCATTAACCTGACCTCCATCTGAATTACAATAAAACATGACGTATAATCAATAGGAAAATTTAGCTTATTTAACTGGTACCGTAATGAAATGAAAATTATTTACATTATTTATAGTTATGTATCACGTCAACAGGATATAAAGATTAAAAATAACCAGCCAAGTTCCTTCCTCAGGGTTAGGGAAGATTAATCATCCTTTCCGTAAAGATCTTTATTATTATTGCTGTTTTTATTTCGTATATTAATTCATCTTTTCTTATTTATTTTGCGCTGATAATTTTCTTACGTTCTCCAGCTGACGAAAAAGTTAAACTTAGTTTATGATCAATTTTTGTTGTTGTTGTTTTATTATTATTATTTTAGGAAAATCTTTGTGACGACTGTTTTTATCGTTGTTGATAAAATATAGCGGTTTGTAGACTGTAAAATATTTTACATGTATCAACAAGCAATTCGCTAGTTTAAAGAAATAAAAAGCCTGTTTTAAATTTGTTTTAAATCCAATTTTCAAAGTCTTGCCTTTCACAATAACTTTTAATTTATCTACTAGCTACCATTTTTCTGATCGTTTCTCGAAATGACAAAACAGCATCGCCTAAAATAATTCACCACAAAACGTTAAAAATCAAAATTCTTTACGATGTCCGCAACATGGAATAATTAACGCGACAGCCCGAGAAGACCCAGAAAATTAAATAAATAGGGCATGACGACGTCAACAAGAATTATCACAGTTTTAGATTTCGGATCTAACCTAACAGCCTAAGAAATCCTTAGTCCTTTTTAAGCATTGACTAGTTGATATCCTCCACCTTCATGCACAATAATGTTTTCGTGATAAAACTTTTTTGTAAGCAGAACTGTGACTCGCAAGCCATGTGCAGGACTGAATATTTACGTCGAGCATGAACTCTGTCGCGCAAATCAGTAGTATGGAGATCAAATATTGGTATGTTGTCTTACGTTGTGTTTTTGGGATACAGTAGACGTCCGTTAATTTAAACACGCTAGGGACTAAATTATTTGTTCGAATTAACGAATGTTCGGATTATCGGAAGTTCAGAAAAAACAAGAATTTTAATAAACGTTTTAAGGTTTTATGCTAATATAACTTTACTAGTCGGTGGCCCGTGATAAAATCCACGGGTTCGCCCGCCCTTTTTATACCGCATTGCCTGCTTCTCGCTACTTGCACAGCTGAGCTACCATTTTGCGTGACAGACGAACAGACGTATACGGGTATTATAATATGGACTAGTCGTTAGTCCGTGGGAAAATCCACGGGTTCGACCGTCCTTTAAATTCACCCGTCGCAACAATGTAGATAAAGATGTATCGCATTTGATATTCGTGTTTCCGTAGGACGACGTCCTAACTCAGCGGGGTCCGCGCAGAAACAGACAGACGACGGCTATTATTAAAGAGACTAGTCGTTAATCCGTGGAAAAATCCACGGGTTTGCCCGTCGCGTTCGCTCGTCCTTTAAATTAGCCCGTTGCAGCAAAGTGGACAGAAATATATCGCATTTGGTATTGATGCGCATTTTAAAAATTTCGTGTTTCCGTTACGGGACACGGCTTTCGCGGACACACAGACAGACAGACGACGGCTATTATTAAAGAGACTAGCCGTTAACCCGTGGAAAAATCCACGGGGTCGCCCGTCCTTTATATATCGCATTTCGTGTTTCTGTAACAGGACGCGGTTTTAGCGGACAGACAGACAAAATACGGCTATTATTAAAGAGATTACAACTTTACTACAACTTTTTATAAAAATCTTTTGACGTTGGTTGTTTGGCGATGGGCAAGGCCTCCAGATTCCTTATAAACTTCATTTTATTGAAATGCCGATTTAATTGATAAATTGAAAGAAATTTTGCCTCCATTGATGCAATAAAAATGAATAAAAATGAAAAAAAAAATTATTTTCCCATAAGATTTTATTAATCGATACACAAAAGTTCGAATTAACGAGCATAATGCAGCCTTGAGACTAAAAAATCGAATTGGCAAAAAGTTCGAATTAAGCAGCTCAAAATTTGAGACTTTATTAAACCAAGCTGAAGCGACTTGGCAATTTGTTCGAAATAACGGAAAGTTCAAATTAAGCGGCATTTGAATTAACGGACGTCTACTGTATATTCTAATAAAAAGAATCTTTCGTATGTTAAGAAAGAATGCCACGTGTGGTTTAAACCAATAAATATGGATACGTAAGAGCAGTATAATTTTAGTTGCAGTGAGTCTGTCTATATAGATTTTTGCCTCTTTAAGCACCGAACTTGAGTTTTCAATGTGAGTAAATATTTTAACTTTTTTTCACCCTTTTTTGCTTTTTTAAATTTATTTAGAAGATGAGTGTTCAATAGCATTATTTAACTCGTAAAGTAAAAGTGGTTCCACCATAGTTTATCAAGACTAAACCTATTCCAAAAATGGGATTATGTATTGGGAAAATGTGCGTGGCGTAGATGTGGGCGAGAAGAGAAATATTAAGTCAATCTATTTGCTCTTTGCGGCGGGAGTATTTTTTTCATTTCTGTTCACGTTGGGTAGGTGTGGGATGTACTAAATTCAGAAAAAATGTTATTCGAGAAATATTAGGTGCATGGAAAAAATTGTGCAGGCCTCTCAAAACATGGGATGCGTACTCAAGTTAATTCGTATATCAACATTTAGGAGGAGAAAACAGCATGAACACACAAATTTCAACTAGAATTGAAAAAAATAAGTACATCATTATCTTTATTAATGCCTTCCTTCTTGGTTAACGCACAGGCAGATCAGCTTTGACAGAATCGACCCACTGATTTGTATCGTCACCAGACAAGAATCCGAATTATTCGAAAACTTGTTTTCAACATCTACATATAAATTTTTTATTACTGTAAAAACTTTTAAACATCGATTTTGCAAAGTTTGGTTAAGATGTAAGCAAAAGGCAAATTATATTGTTATAATGATGAGAACGGAATTTCGCCACATTAATAACGCGGTGAAGGAAAGTAAATTCTCCGATTCACTTTTTGTTATTTGTCTCCGCGCCATAAATGTGCGCAAGTTTTTTTAATAAAGTTTGCTGTTTGTGACAGATCTGGTAATATTGTTTTCTAACTACAGCTATTTCCTTTTTCGATCAATTAAGATTTACTCGTATTTTTTTTTCTTTTTTTGAGTGGCTTTCTTATACCCCCTTCTGTCTTTGGGTTCTACTGAAGTTTTCGTGCGGCTTGTGGTCTTTCTTTTTTCTGTCAATTAGTTTGCCTTGGACTGACCGGAAGATCAGGCAGAGCGTAATTTAAGGTGGGATTAAACTACGCTGGGATCAACTTTCGTGAAATTTGTAAAAATTTTGTATATAACGTCAAAATTTTCGACCCATTGAAGCTGTTGTTGTCAGGGAAAGTAGCGATTCTCTTATATAAATAAAGGATGATGTACATGAACGCAGAACGAGTTGTGTCAGCCTGATTTATCAGCAAAATTCGTGAAAAATTACATTATTACTATAATACTATACATTATTAATATATAATATGTTTTATTATATATTACTATATCGTAATTCCTCTATCTCATGCACTATGATGTCATGGTAACGTCTCTATAATCTCTTTAATAATAGCCGTCGTCTGTCTGTCTGTGTGTCCACGAAAGCCGTGTCCCGTAACGGAAACACGAAATTTTTAAAATGCGCATCAATACCAAATGCGATATATTTCTGTCCACTTTGTTGCAACAACTTAATTTAAAGGACGGGCGACCCCGTGGATTTTTCCACGGGCTAACGACTATCTCTATAATAATAGCCGTCGTCTGTCTGTCTCTGCGCGGACTCCTGCTGAGTTAGAAAATGATGTTACGGAAACACAAATATCAAATGCGATATATTTTTATCCACTTTGTTGCGACGGGTGAATATAAAGGACGGGCGAACCCGTGGATTTTTCCACGGGCAACGACTAGTATCTCTATAATAATAGCCGTCGTCTGTCTGTCTCTGCACGGACCCCCACTGAGTTAAAAAATCATGTTACAGAAACACGAATGTCAAATGCGATATATTTTTATCCACTTTGTTGCGACGGGTAAATATAAAGGACGGGCGAACCCGTGGATTTTTCCACGGGCGACTAGTGTGTATATAATATGTGTAAAGTAATTAGAGATGGTGAACTTTTGCACTAGTAAATTTTATACCTTAGTTACGGATATTTCGTTCAACCTGCGTGGACAGTGTGTCCACGCAGGTTGAACGAAAGATCTAAAAGACATCTTTGACACTTTTAATGATCGCACTGGTTTTGTGACATCGAATTCCTTTAAATGTCGTGTTATAGCTTCTGTAAAAAACAAATGAGAGCAATGGTTGGTAACTTATAGTAAGAAACTACGTAGCTTGTGACTGTGTTATCCATTAAACAACAAAAACGTTACCAAAAGGTTTTTGCCTAATATCATGCACACCTTCTCTTCTTATACACGATATCTCATCGTGAAACAAAAGTACTTTCGTACTTGATCAAGCAATTCCAACGACAAATGGAACTGGTCAGCTGGAACCGAATTTGAGTCAATTTTCCAACGAATCTCGCAACACTCAACAGATGTTAGTGAATTTGATAAAATTCAACAAAAATGGAAAACGCTTAAGACTTTTACACAGTAAAACAATATTAAGTTGCCATTAGTGATCATGAAGTGATAAAGAATCTGTCTGTTCAAGAGTGAAAGCATTTGTATTATAAAACAGGATTAGGGTAGGGGTGTTGTATCGTCGTTCATTCGAAAATGTATAAGCTTACTATTGTCAGATAAATACACGCATTTAAGCCAGAAAGAATATCGAGATTTGTATCCTCAGGCATCGAAACCAGATATATTTTATAGCACTGCTAAAGTTTATAAGTACCATCACTATCAAAAAATGTTAATGTGTTACCTCTGCGACCTATATTTCCAATATTGACACTGCCACGTATCAAAATATTTAACAAAATTCATCACTCGTCTTAAAAAACACAGTACAACATTGGTAGTACGAAATATTTTGTAAACCAACTAAAGTTAATGAAATTCCCACATGATCATGTAATGATATCATTTGATGTAACGCGTCTATTCACAAATGACTTCTGGAAGAAACACTTGAAAATATCATGAAAAAAATGTATGTTGTTAAAGTTATTGACTTAAAAAAACCTAAGAAAGATCTACGTAATTTACTCATTCTTTGTAAGAAAAGTGTTCAATTCACATTTAATGACAATGTTATTTGCAAATAGACGGAATGGCAATGGGCTTAGCGCTTGGCTCCGTTTTGGCAAACATATCTATGGTTTATTTAAAAATATGTACTATACCCACAAATTCTGATGTTGCTTTGGAAGAGATATGTGGATAATACGTTTGCATTTGTGAAATCACATGAAGTAAATAATATTCTCTCTAAACTTAATAATTTTCAAAAAAACATGTTCACGATTGAGATGGAAACAGATTATACCATTCCTTTTTTGGATGTTGAAATAACGCAATAAACACATGGAAACTTCTAAGCAGAAGTATATGAAATATCGACGAAGAGTATCGATATATACATGTATTGGGACTCGTTTGCACCAATATGTGAAAAACAGCACACTACGATGTTTAATGCAACAAGCCTATGCTGTGAGTTTTAACAAAAAATTCTATAACGTGAACTGAATCATCTACAAAACGTTTTTACTCAGATCAATGAATTTCCATTCAAAGTTGTAAAACGCGTCATGATGGAAGAAAAACAAAAAGTTGAAATACAACCACAACAACCAACTTTGGAAGAATCTGATGACACACCCCAAGCAATATCTGCTGTCATGGTTTTTCCATATAAGAGAAAACAAGGTGCAGTTCGTAGATTGAACCAAACAATAGGCTATATTCTACCAAATAATGTTAAAATAAGAACACTGTATAGATATACAAAACATTCATCTGAATAGTCAAAAGACAAATCTGATAAAGATCAGAAAAACAATATTGTAGCAGTGCCCAGATAAGAATTGTAATGATTGTTGCATCGGTGAAACTGGAAGATGCTCTGAGTGCATAATCAACCATCGGAGACGTGACAAGACTTCTCATATTTGCTAACATACGGAGATGGCTGGTGATGAACGTGCTTCAATAGATTACTTCATTTTTTTAAATGAAAATTGTGGACGATATAGACTGTACATTAGAGACAACAAAACATTTTCAAACAAAACAGAAACAGTCTGTAAAATAACATTTATTTCATCTCTAGCGACTTTGTTACCCTTACCTTGGAGGAAAGAATACGGAAGGAAAAACAACTTCATTTCTGTACGCTTTAAATGTATTGAATTTTCTATTGTTTTTAATTTCAAAAGAATCAGTGCGTGAGGTGCTCGACCGAGTCTTTTTCGCAAAAAATTGATCAAATTCCATATTCTCCTTTAATAGGGGCTAACTTTTTTCTACTGAAATCTGACTGTAACACGCTGCAGGCACGTGATATTTGTATGGAAAGTGTGCCTAATATAAGACGGTAAACATTGCTATTAAAAACTTCAACAATACGTTTGAAAATAAGCGTTTAACCATGATATTAACCTATTTTTGCAGGCTTGAGTATACCACTTTGATCATGAAAAACAATATAGATAGATATGCGCCGGACGAGTGCCGACAAAATGTGTGCTGGATTAATGTTTATTCTAACTAAAGAAATAACTTCTTATAACAGAACGTCGTTTTGAAACGAGATATAAACTTTTTCTTTTTGTTTACAAAAGTGTCGAGCATGTGCTTCTTCGCTAATTATGTTAACATAAGAACAAAAGAAATTTTACCGATTTCAATATGGCTTCTTGTTTTGATAATATTATCAAATTCATCATCAAATTATCTAATTGTTTTTATAACCAATCATAGTTGCGAATTCTTATTCACGAATAATTTAGTCACATAACCGCCAAAATTTCAAATTAAGTTTCTATACAGACACCTGCTAGAAACTCACGCAGTGTTTCAATAGATTTAAAAGAGTTGTTTCTCCTTCCGTATTCTTTCCTCCAAGCCCTTACTAGTCATTTGTATGAGTTCCTAGAGACTAGGTTGTGTCGTGATCTATGTTATGTGTAGTCTTGTGTTACGTATTTTGTGATAGGTAAGGGAATTACTGTGTACTATGTGTTGTCATGCTAACGTCTTTATGTGTATATAATATGTGTAAAATAATTAGACATGTTGAACCTTTGCACTGTTAAATTGTATACGTTAATAATATCCACAGGCTGGACTAAATATCTGTAAATAAAAATAATAATAACTGCACGTATGCAGCAACACTCACTTTATTTGTGTTTTACTTCAATCTGTTTACTTGCTTTGTGCACCTGCAGTGAAATTCTACGACCGTCATAAAAAAATTTTTATCGGTATAATTTAGTTGGAGTACTTGGACACTGTAGTTTTAAAGAGCATTCCAATTTTTACAGACCCATAAAATATTGGGCATCGAACCTTACATACCCTTTATCTAGGTTCTATCTGACATATTTCAATTTTAGAATTGCTTTTAAGGGGGAGGCGAACTGTGCACGGCACGTCTGCTGAACAAAAGTTTATGATGAAAGTGTTAATTTTGAAGACCAGAGCTACTGGCTTGCTCTGCTCCATAATATATTAATTTACATGTTACAACCACCATAACAAAAAAAATCCCCCAAAAAAGGGTAAGAACGTTTTGATTTCTCTTATAATAATACAGAGACTGTGTCTGTTTGTAACAGGCAAAGTGGATGTGTTCATTTTCCTTTCATGTCGCCGAAAAATGCATGTCTAATATGTTAAATTTTCTGACGTTGCAGCGCGACGTCAATAATACTACTTTAACGTCAATTTCTTATACTAGTCGATAAGGCCCGTGGAGAAATCCACTTAGGCAGAAGGACAATGGAAAAATAGGGTGTTTTAGATTTTTTGCTGACGTCAGCATTGCAATTACAAAATATTTTGGCGAAATTTAGTTTATTCGTTGCCTGTATTGTGTAGAGGTTAAAGCGCTGATCAAGAAAATGTATATCATCATGTGCTTTTGATGAGCGGTTAATTAGGGTTTTAAAATTTTGCTGACGTCAGTAATGGCCAGTCAAACCCCCAAAAAAAATTTTATAGAAATTTTTATACCTGCTGCTTTCATTGTATAGATCTTGAAACAGCAATCAAGAGAATGTATAGGATCATGAACTTTTGACAAACGGTTGCAGAGATATTAGGGATTGAAGGTTTTATGATGACGTCATCAACCCCTCCATTCCGAAACGGATTCGGATACCAAGGTTTGGGAATCTTACCCAAATTAGTCCTAGGTGGTCCCTAGTCACCCACGCGGTGAAAAATCATTGACGTCACAACCTCGTTTCCAAGTTTTTTGGCTTTAAAGTTTTAAGTGCACTCTAACGGTTCATTATTTTAATATAGTATACTAGTCGATTAGGCCCGTGGAAAAATCCACTTAGGCAGAAAAACAATTGAAAAGTTCTGTCATTTGAATTTTGATGACATCAGCAAATATTTATGGTGGTGGACCAACAGTTCACCACATGTTAATTGCGGTTCCTGAAGTAAGTACTTATACCTTGTTGAGAGGCTTGGCTTTGATTGCATTCAATATTTAAATGTGTCAACAAAGATGGCTACTAGCATCATTGAAGGATATACTTTAGAAACTCAATGTTATTCCAAATCTAGAATGGTAGACTAGTGAAAAGGGTGGTCACAAGGCATGAACACTAGGGGCCCTCAAGGTAACTAACCAATAGTGTTGTAGATCCAGGCCCCTAAGATTGCCTTGCCTACCTATAAAATGGGAGCAGCTAAAGTCAACTAGTTTCCATCATCACATTTTGCTAATAGTTTGGTTTTCCATCATCATCATCTATCACTGCAACCTACTAATATCATCAACTCCATCTTTTGGCTTCAATTACTATAATGGCAGCGCATCCAATGACAACCAATGACTCTAGCAAATTTTGGATCATGTACCTCTGGTATCAGGAGAAACCTTCAGATATTTCTTCAGGACAGATATTGCATGTAGCCAGGTCGGTTTGTTTCATTTTATATATTATATCATGCTAGGAGTCCAGAAACTGTCACTTTTTAACCACCCTAGAGCCATTATGGCTTTTATACAAGTAATGCCAACCTTGTAGCCAGGTTGCCATTATGATAACTCGTTATGTTATGTATAGTGTTGTTTATGTTCATTCACCGCGATAGACGATCATGATACGATCCTGCTCTAACCTGTATATAGTAAATTGTATCTGCGTGAAAATTTGGCCCCGTGTTTTCCCTTTTTAATCTTATAATAGACTATACTTAGCTAGCCAGAAAAACTTCTTTTTTCCACATCCAGAATAATATTTGCAGGCTTGTTTTCGTAAGTTATTGGTGAATATAATTGCTTTAGGGGCAATATTCAGGCTATAAATTTGGAGAAACTATATTCTGTAAAAGACATGCAAAACGGTATCTATTACTAATAAAACTTTTGATATTTAATCTATTTGAAACATTTAATCACATGGAAAAGGAGAAAGATAGAGAAATAAGCAACAACAACAACACAAACTGCATTGTAAATAGGCTTTATTTGTATTATTAGATCATAGTACACCATAAACAACAACAGATAAATAAAATAAAAATAGCAAAATTATATCATGATTTTGCACAAGTAAAGGCCGCTATATAAAATTTGGTTTTTACGCAGCAATAGCTAATTAAAAACAACACAACCTACCACAACAAGTGAATGACCACTGATTTAGCACAACATTCAGTCAAAAATATGTAGCCCTTATTGGCTAAGACTCTAAAATGTTGAATCACACTTGGAAATACCTAGCTGTTATGCGATAAACACTAACTACTTGAAATTTTTGACAAAACAAATCATTTAAAAACAGATATCGTTAACTACATTTACACATTTTGTGTCAATCAGGATAGCGATGTATATGTATAGCTATATGCTAAGTCATTTCGTTATGTTGGTAGAACCACAAACATTTTCCATGCCTGTCAGCATAACTTCTTTAGTGAAATGTGAAAAACTTTCGTCATTTCACCCATTAATTAAAACCATGCTTTTTTCCTAATTTTTATAATTAACATCGTTCCCAGGAATTATCTCGATATAAGATTAGAGCTTTTAAACCAATCATCATCAAGTCTTGTCGAAGTCATTCTCCCAAAACTAGTCACGACTAGTGTTCTCGTCTGTGGCCTTGTGGCATTTTAAGAAATCGTTTAAAAAGTGTTTATTGCCAGAAGCTTTGAATCTACAAAGCAAACATACAAGTTGTTATGCAGCTATTTCTATTTATTGTATTGTTATCAAATGTCTTGTTACTTGTGGGTACCCCAAGACAACACAAGAACTTTGAGTTTGAGACAGGCCTTTTTAGAGTTGTTGAAAGTGAAACTATAAACAGTTTCATGCTCAAACTTGCTAGCACAGCAATAGAAAGCCCAAGAATCAATGGAATTAAAAGTAAACAGATGTACCTGAAAACGTTGTCATTATAAAGTTAATGCTATAATTTTGTTAACTCAAAAAAGTCTGTTTATTTTGCCAAACTGCTTTCTTCTGCAATCCCAGGCAACACAGAGAATAAATGTTTTCCAGTCATGCTTCTTTTTAGCAACATTGCTCAACTTCATTCCGCAATCATATATTCAAGCCTTCCATTTACTTGCTGCAAGTCAATACAAAATTTTCTTAGCCTTCTTTCAGTAGACATGTTGAATCCTACCCTATCCAACCGACCGGCTACCGGGAGGCAATAACAATAGGTAGAGTAAATTAATTTCAATCTTTCTTTACTGTAAATATCGACGACTTCGGCGGGATTCTTCTTGACGTCACATATTCTTTGTTTTACAAGAGTCCAAAAGTCCACACTTCGGCGCGATTCTTCTTGGCGTCAAAATTATTTGTTTGTTTAAGAGGGTCAAAAGTCCACACTTCGGCTGCCGCCGAAGTCGACTATTTTACGGCAGAGGACAAGGAGTCGCGCAACGGTCGGCAAAAAGCGGCAAAATGTAGTTAAACTACCGTGAAACCAGGGAGTTGAGCCTCGTGAAACACTCCTGAGTAGTTTAGATAAGTTTTGACTCGACTCCTGGGCGCAAGGAACCTTTTTAAACGCCAATAAAAAAAAATTATGCGTTGCTTTCAACCGATTACTAGTTTAGATCCACATGATCTTCTCATTGGCAATTTCTACTTAGGCGATCCTACCTCACTTTAAGTTGGATTTTTTTAATTTTTTTTTTTGCAATATGTGTCCAGTCTTTAGGGTCAATTTTATAAACATTTCACATAGCTGTATTTCGAATGCTACCCAAAATTGTTCGATCAGGCTATATCTTTTGTGCAATTTGGAAATCTGGAAATGCTTTTATTGTCAGTGCCCTTAATTTAGAATGGTTGGGCATATAAATACGGTTAGGCTTCCGATTTTATGTATTCCTTTTATATTAGGCATTTAAATAAGTGTCATTGTAGAGTGATTAAGTACAGTACAGTCTGAGTGTAGTCTACCGCGTACGCGCTAGTGTCACACCTTTGCGTGGAGGACGGCAGTCGTTTGTCTTTTGTTATAATTAAATCCCTTGAGCGTTTTGCGGGTGTGTGTTTGCGTGTTGGGAAACAATGCGCTCGTGAAGCAAATAATAAAAATCTTTCGCGAAGTTTTATAATACATTGCGCGGGAATGTATTGTTGATTTAATTATTAAAAAAAAAAAAAAAATTCCAGCGCGTTTAATCTAAGAAACATTCGAGAAGCATTGTTCACAACTATTAAATGCCGCTTTTCGTTTATAAACTTTTAAAATGCGGTCTGAAAAAAAAAAACATTTCTATCGCCTCTTTTCGATTTTAAACTTTAAAATACGATCTAAAAAAGCATTTCTATCGCCTCTGTTCGTTTAAAACTTTTAAAATGCGATCTAAAAAAAAATAAAATTGCCGCTTTTTGTTTTTATGTGTTTTAATTTTACTGCAAAACTGTTGCATAGATTATGTATTAACATTAGGATAAGGATGAAAAAGTTACTGTGGGACATGGGTTTTAAACCTTAAAAATTTCCAGGGAAAAATTTAAAAACTAATGAATGAAAAAATCCCAAAAGTTTATCTTTTATGTTTTTTATGAAGAAATCTTCCATATTAGCTATTATACATTTGCCCTAGAGTGATTAATAAATAAGGTCAGGCTTCTATTTTCAGAACTGCTATTTACATTTAACATCAAGGCATCCAAAACAGCTCCATTTAGGAAAGGGCTAAGGCTGGCCCATTGTTCGTTTTATCAAATGGGGATTTTATTACCCGAATTGTAAAAGGCTAATTTATAGGCACTTGCATGTAGTTTTCTTTTCATGTCTATTTGTTAAGCCTGTTATGGCATGTTGAATTATCTCGTCGTAGTTCCCGTCAAGAATATTGCCTCATAGATAATGAATTTTCATTTGGGGAATTTGGGGGTGCTGGGCTGCCCTGGGCAGCCACAAAGTGTAGAGATGTGCGTGTACCCCTGGAAAAGTATGGTGAATTAAGTACAGGTGCGAGGAGATGAACGACGGTGCACCACGCGAGCAGGACAGATGACTGGGGAAATAACAGCAGGCGGATGCGGCGCTGACAGTCAGAGGTGGTGCACCAAGAGGTTAATAACAGGTGTGAAATGCAAAAGAAGCCAGAGCTCATAAAAAGTAGGTTCTTGTGAGGTATGATAGAGGAAATGGAATCACAGGAGAGGAGCTCCGGATGTGATTGAGAGATTAGTTAAGCCAGAAAACACTACTAGGAGAAGAGCTCCGGATGTAGTGGAGAAGAGTGAACACTACTAGGAGAAGAGCTCCGGATGTAGTGGAGAAGAGCGAATTTATTGGGAACACGCACGTGAGCTTGAGACAATATCTTCTCTTCAGCCTAGCATCCTCACCCGATTCCGCCAAATTATCCTCAGTTTATTCTTGCCACTAACAATTGATAGTGCTATTACTGCTATAACTCTAAATTAAAGTACAATCCTTATTCATTGATTTTGTATTATTGACAGCAATTGTAGTTATTATTTGTCAATTTAAAGTTGTGTATTATCAGATTTTGAAAGTTAGCTAATAACATGATGGATCGCAAAATTGTCTCCTTTAAAAAATCCAGTTTGGGGTAAATTGGGGATGTCGGGCTTCCTTCGTCAGCCAAATGGGATGAAGATGCGTTTGTTTCCCTAACAAATGAAGGTGCGTTTCCACGAGATACGCCATAGCAGGTAGTAGGCAATTTCCAAGCGAGTTGCTGAGGTGTAGCCGATTTCCAAGTGAGTCGGGGAGATGTAGGCAATTTCCAAGCGAGTTGCTGAGGTGTAGGCGATTTCCAAGTGAGTCGCGGAGAGGTAGGCAATTTCCAAGCGAGTTGCTGAGGTGTAGGCGATTTCCAAGTGAGTCGCTCAGATGTAGGCAATTTCCAAGCGAGTTGCTGAGGTGTAGGCGATTTCCAAGTGAGTCGCTCAGATATAGGCAATTTCCAAGCGAGTTGCTGAGTTAGCGTTTCCACGAGATACGCAGACGTTTCCACGAGATACGTCTTACTAAGGGTAAGGATGGAAACACACGCATCTGGTTTGGGCCCCCCTGATACCAAACCTGACATCCCCCCCCCCCTTTCCCCAAACTCAAGTGTAGTTATGACATGAAACAAGAGAAATATACTTCTAACATTATCTGTCATTGTTGTTGTTTGCTTTCGTGTTGTTGCTTCAGAACCATAGCAATTAAATGTTGGTGGACCAACAGTTCACCACATGTTAATTGCGGTTCCTGAAGTAAGTACTTATACCTTGTTGAGAGGCTTGGCTTTGATTGCATTCAGTATTCAAGTGTCAACAAAGATGGCTACTAGCATCATTGAAGGATATACTTTAGAAACTCAATGTTATTCCAAATCTAGAATGGTAGACTAGTGAAAAGGGTGGTCACAAGGCATGAACACTAGGGGCCCTCAAGGTAACTAACCAATACTGTTGTAGATCCAGGCCCCTAAGAGTGCCTTGCCTACCTATAAAATGGGAGCAGCTAAAGTCAACTAGTTTCCATCATCACATTTTGCTAATAGTTTGGTTTGGCCACCCACCCACCCTGTTATTATATATTTTTTATTTTTATTTTATGTACATCAATCACTTCATGTACTGGCATCAATGTCCACAACTGTCACCATATTAACTAATTCTACAATCAACCACGACCCTTATGTTAACTCGATAACCGGACCATCATCCGACACATGACGAGTGCATACGATACCAATTGATGTAGCCCCAGAGGGTCTTCTACAACGAACTATAACACGCAACGATACTACGAACTACAACACGCAACGATCTACAACGCAAGATGGAGGGATCAATTGGCATCAAAGACGCGCGCTCGCTTACACCAGTGCTCTTGCCTCAAGGTTTTCTTGGTGATCCAAATTTGGCTACTTGTGATTGCCAAGTTTTTTGTCCAGAGGTAGAAGCACTGTTGACCCGCGCTGGTGGGGATGTCGGGCTTCCTTCGTCAGCCAAATGGGATGAAGATGCGTTTGTTTCCCTAACAAATGAAGGTGCGTTTCCACGAGATACGCCATAGCAGGTAGTAGGCAATTTCCAAGCGAGTTGTTGAAGTGTAGGCGATTTCCAAGTGAGTCGCGGAGAGGTAGGCAATTTCCAAGCGAGTTGCTGAGGTGTAGGCGATTTCCAAGTGAGTCGCTCAGATGTAGGCAATTTCCAAGCGAGTTGCTGAGGTGTAGGCGATTTCCAAGTGAGTCGCTCAGATATAGGCAATTTCCAAGCGAGTTGCTGAGTTAGCGTTTCCACGAGATACGCAAACGCTTCCACGAGATACGTCTTACTAAGGGTAAGGATGGAAACACACGCATCTGGTTTGGGCCCCCCTGATACCAAACCTGACATCCCCCCCCCCCTTTCCCCAAACTCAAGTGTAGTTATGACATGAAACAAGAGAAATATACTTCTAACATTATCTGTCATTGTTGTTGTTTGCTTTCGTGTTGTTGCTTCAGAACCATAGCAATTAACAGTACATTGAATATGCCTTTTACTAAAAAAAATAGTCTGAAAATGCATAAAAAGAAAGTATATAAGTCATAATTTAACAAAAAAGTTCTTAAAATCTAACACAAAATATCAAATGTCAAATCGCATGAAATCCTCCCAACAAAACTTCAGACAAAATATGAAAAACAACGGCGTGCAAGGTGTAAAATCTAGTTATTAGAAAGTTACAACATTGACAGTCACAACCCAGACAGTTACGATAACAATAATAATAATGTCAGAAATAACACATATCTCAAATATGTATACATCTTATTATGTGATTATGTTGAAAACCTTCAATATTTTAATCTGAAGTGTCGAAAAGAAAGGCTTGCAACAGTAAGCACAGATCTATGAAATAAGTTCTTTCCGCATTTTAAACATTGCCTTTTCCCTAAATGCTTATACAACAATACAACCTGGACAATATCAAAAAGCCAAACTTAAACAAACACAAAACACCTAAAAACAAAAAGTTAAACTTTGAAAAATCATTTATTCGGTTGCATACCATCCTCTCCCGCAAAAATATGCACAAAATGTAAAAATTAACCGGTTAACAAAACAATTTTTTGTCTAATGATCCGTACTGACTTTACCAAACATTTTAACCTGAAATGTCAAAAAAGCAATGAGCAAGGAGTAAATTTCAAATCAACAAAAATCATTATTTTGAAAACATTGTATATATATATGGTCCTTCCTCACAAAAGTTTACAATAAATGTAGAACACAAAGGTTTATGAGGAGCAAATCAAAATATGAACAAAAATCAGTTCAATTGGCATGTTCTATATTGTCTTCAGCCATAAAATCTTCCACAAAATTGATATGAAACCCATCAAATTCAACTCAGAAAAAGCAGTCATTTAAGTGCATACAAAAATACAACTTGTAGAATATCAAATTATTATTTTTAGTATATATAATTGCATATGGTCCTCCCTCACAACAGTTAAATTTTTGCACTAAATTTGCAACACGAAATACAAATTCTAAATAATTCCTATGGTTTTCCTCAAAAGTTTAATAAAATATAAAAGATGAGAGGTGAACGACAAAATCAAAGTTTGCAGAATTTAATTATTTTGGTGTATGTATGTCTATTGATATATGCCCTTTATAACAATATTTCAATCCAAAATGTGAAAAAGAAAAATAGTTTGCAACAAAATCAGTTATTCTGATGATATTGCATACACTTTTTCTCCACAAGTGTAAAAAAAGAATGGTTGTAGGAAATACTTCTGATTCAACAAAAATCAGTATTTGCATCTTGTACTCATTAAATATTACCCAAAATTTCAAAAAACTGTGATTTGGAACGCATCAAATTTATAAATAGAGAGGGATCAGTCATTTCGGTATGTTGTACAGAGTCACAAAATATAAAAAAAACACAAGTTTTTTCGGTGTTGTACTCCCTCAAAAAAGTTGAAACTTTTCTTAATTGAGACAAAATGCCATAAACAAAAACATTTTAGTCAGAACATCTAGAACAACAAAAATCACTACACTTAAGGTACCAGAATTACTACATGTTGAATAAAAATCGTTTCGTCATATTGCATGTAACCGATGTATATAAGTTTAGTTACACAAAATGTGAAAAATACATTATTTGCATATATACACAAATTGTGAAAAATACATTATTTGCTTAAAACAGTCCTTAAACTCTTCTTAAATATTATGTAATACTTTTTTAAAAGTTGTTGTGGCTTGTTAATTTAAGCTTAAAATGTGAATTAAAATAAGTTACAGTCACATTCTTAGCAAAGACCACTAAGATTAGCTTACATGTAAAAAGCAACATAAAACTGAAGCTAACATAAGGTAGCTACAGCAGCTAATAGCTGGTCACTTAAATATAAACTGGAGAGTTAGCTAGGTATAAAGAACATGGCTACATATTTATAAATTCCTAGCTACCTAGCTAGTTGTTGTTGGTGTGGTTGATGCTAGCTAACAAACATGTCTCGCATCAATAATATCATCAAAACTTTAAAAAACATAAACAAACCTTTCTATACTTCATTTATATACCATGCCCCTTTTTAAATGCTTTTGTAAAGATTTATTTTGAAGGCAAGAGAAGACAAATGCTTAAAAAGGACAGCCATCTTTTTTGCAAACACAATTTCCGTTACTTTGTGCTAGAACTTCATTTAACAAACCACACAAATCTCGCGGCTTTTCACGACAAAGAAGACATATTTTTTACATCAAAGATTTTTTCGGCAACATCAGAGGAAAATGACGATATCAACTTTGCCTGTCACAGACAGACGGACACACTTAGCGTATTATTATATAGACTAGTCGATAAATCCCGTGGAGTAATGCACTTAGGCAGAAGGACAATGGAAAAATAGGTTGTTTTAGTTTTTTTGCTGACGTCAGCAGTGCAAATACAAAATAAATATATTTTTTTAGAAATTTGTATACCTGTTGCCTTCATCGTATAGATCTTGAAATGCTGATCAAGAAAATGTATATGATCATGTATCTTTGACAAACGGTTGCACAGATATCAAGGTTTAAATGTTTTTTGATGGCGTCATCAAACCGTCCATTCCGAAACGGATTTGGGGACCCAGGTTTGGAAAACTTACCCAAATTGGTCCCAGGTTGTCCCTAGTTACCCACGCGGTGAAAAAACATTGACGTCACCACCTCGTTTCCAAGTTATTTGGCCTCAAAGTTTTAAGTGCATTGTAATGGCTTCACTAATCTTAATTTCCTTTGACGTCAATACTATTTTATCGGTAAAGTTTGGTAAATTACAGAACAATTTTATAGGCGATGTTTTATAGAATTTGTTAAAGAAAATTTTAAAGAATGTAATCCACTTTGCAAAAGTGACAGAGAGACACCACGGAACTGGCGTATTATTATATAGACTAGTCGATAGGGCCGTGGAGTAATCCACTTAGGTAGTACGACAATGGAAAAATAGGTTGTTTTAGATTATTTGCTGATGTCAGCAGTGCAAATACACAATAAATAAATTGAGAAACTTGTTTTCATGTTTCCTCCATTGTGTAGAGCTTACACAGCTGATCAAGAAAATGTATATAATCGTGTGGTTTTGATGAGCGATTAATGAAATGTAAGGGTTTTAAAAGTTTGCCGACGTCAGCAATGGCCCGTCAAAACCTAAAATTTTATTTTAAAAATTTGTATACATGTTGCCTTCATCGCATAGATCTTGAAACGCTGATCAAGAAAATGTATAGGATCATGCACTTTTGATAAATGGTTGCAGATATATTAGGGTTTGAAGGTTTTTTCATGACGTCATCAACCCGCTCATTCCGAAACGGATTCGTGGACCCAGGTTTGGGAAACTTACCCAAATTGGTCCCAGGTAGTCCCTAGTTACCCACGCAGGAGATGACGTCAGTTATTTCCACCCGTTTCCAAGTTATTAAGCCTTAATTTTAAAAGTGCAATGCATTGGCTTCACTAATCTTATATATTAATTCCCTTGCGTGACTAAAACTGTGAGTCCACGACACGGAAATCACGGGTCACTTTCTTATGACGTGGCTGTACGCTTAAATTTAACTAAAAAGATTAGGGATGTACTTCAAAGAAATCGCACATAAGGTGTAAATATATAACCCGCTGCTAATAACGATATAAATATATATACCCTTATGCCAAAAAAACTCTATGTTAGCATATATATATAGGTATCGCTACAATGAAACGGTATTAGATATTCACAAAGCATACGGACTGTTAAATGAAGTTCCTAGCATAAAACGGAAATTGTGTTTACGAAAAAGATGGCTGTTCTTTTTGAGTATTCTCTACTCTTTCATTCAAGATAAATCTTTAAAAAAACATTTGAAGAAGAGCATGGTTTTATAAATTAATCATAGCAAGGTTCTGTAAGGTTTTTTCATGTTTTATTTTCAGTTTTGATTATATTATTGTTGCCAGACATGTTTTATAGCTAGCATCATAAAAAGCCAACCACCACCAACAACTAGCTAGCTAGCTAGGAATATATATATATATATATATATATATATATATATATGTAGCCATGTTCTTTATACCTAGCTAAGTCTCCAGTTTATATTTAAGTGACTAGCTATTAGCTGCTGTAGCTAGCTAATGCTAGCTTTAAACTAAAAATTCCCACAAAACCCATCAAACGTTATTAACCCTGAAGATTTTAAACATTTTCCTGGGTTTTTTTGGTTTGCAAAGTTCTTTTCCTCCAAATATTCTGAAAATAAAGTTCAGAAATTACTTATTTTTAAAATGTAAATTTAATTTGTTTAAAATTGTGGTTTTGACATTTTCATGTAAGAATTTGTGGGCAAAAACCTTAATCAACATGCTAAAAGAACTGACTTTTCTTAATTTAGAATTACTAAACAAAACCATTTTCTTACATTTAGTGTAAACTTTTGTGCGTATGGCTTATATTTAATAGACCAAAAGAGCTACTTTGTTGATTTCAATTTTATACTCTTTGTAAGCTATTTTTTTCTTCTTTTTGACATTTTGAATTAACTTATTGTTGTAGAAGGCATATAATATACATGCATATAAAAAAATGGAAGTTTGCAAATTTCTGTTTTACCACTCAATTTTTACATTTTATAAGTT
Organism: Hydractinia symbiolongicarpus; assembly: GCF_029227915.1. NCBI lineage: Eukaryota > Metazoa > Cnidaria > Hydrozoa > Anthoathecata > Hydractiniidae > Hydractinia > Hydractinia symbiolongicarpus. The sequence continues at coordinate 28,756,564 of NC_079882.1, read as the reverse complement.
ATTTGGAACAGAATGGTATGAAATAGACCAAAATACCTGATCTTAGTTGTTTTTAATTTACAGGCTGTGTCTATGAAACTTTAAGGGGAACATTTGGTGGAAGACAATGGCATGACATATACTGATAGAACTGATTTTTGTTGTGTTGGATGTTATATCTGAACCTTTTTGACATTTTATGTTAATTTTGCGAGGAAGGACCATATATATATACACAGAAGAAGAATTCAATTTTACACCTTGCAAGCTTTGTTTTTCTATATTTTGTATAAATTCTTACTGGGGAGGACTTCGTGCAATATATCGAAATGACAGATCCTTCTCGATTTAAATTTGATGTGTTCTAAATCGTATATAGTTTTGGAAATTTTGTGTAAGATTTAATGGGTAAGGGCTAGATGCAATATGTCAAAAAAATTTTTTTTGTTGAATCAGAAGCACTCCCTACAACCATTCTTTTTTTTACAGTTTGTGAAGCTTTTGTGAGGAAAGAGTGTATGCAATATTATCGAAATAACTGATTTTTGTTGCAAACTGTCTTTCTTAGGCATTTTGGATTAAAATATTGTTTTAGAGGGCATATGCAGTAGATATATGTACCATAATAATTAAATTTTGCAAACTTTGATTTTGTCGTTACCTCTCATTTTTTACATTTTGATTAAACTTTTGTGGGAGACCGTCGGTATGCGAAGGACCAAAAAAAGGGATTTTAGTATTATTTAGAATTTGTACTTTGTGTTGCAAAATTGGTGCAAAAATTGACATAAAATGAACTTATATACAGATTGATTGCTGTTGTTTAACATGACTCATTATGACTTATATATATATTTTATGAAAATTTGTGACAGAATACTATGTGAGATTTGAAATTTTGTTTACTTTATTGATGGTAATATAGGATGCAAATTGCTAAAAGGACTTTATTAATTTTAGATTTAAACACCGTTATTTTGTTGGCATTTTGTCTAAAGTTTGGTGAGGAAGGACCGTATGCAATATCAAAAAACGTTTTATTGCATTATAATTTATCCTTGCAAATCCCTTTTTAACACCTTAGATAAAAATTTCTACTTAGGCAAAATTTATTGTTTATTTCCCACATTTTGTGTCAACCTTTGGCAGGGTTTGCAATAAACTAACTGATTTTAACATATGCAATGAGAGAGACATTGATCAGCTTTTTTGTATATAATGTGACGTTTTGAGTGATTTAAATTTTATGGGTGAGGTATATGTTGAAATGCTTTTGAAAACTTCTTTCCGAATAATTTTCGCATTTGTCAGATGGTCAGAGCAAGTAATTTTAGTAGATTTAGATTTTAAATGTTACATATATACTGCAGTTGTTGGATACCTTTAATTTTTTTGGTCATTTATATAATAATGCAGATGTAAGATGCGCACTGCTGTATTGTTTGTTTTTTGATGGACATATATCTGCTACATAAATTAAATGGAATACAGTGGATTCTTCCACGGGAAACAGCTAGTCTTAATTAACTTTCCTTTGACGTCAATATTGCTTTAACGTCAAAGTTTGCTAATTTACAGAACAAATTTATAGGCGATGTTTTATAGACTTTATCAAAGAAATTTTATCCACTTCGCAAAAGTCACAGACAGAAGCTCCGTATTATTATAAGAGACTAGTCGATAAGGCCCGTGGAAAAATCCACTTAGGCAGGATAACAGAGAAAAATACCCGTCATTTAAATTTTGATGACGTCAGCAGAGACATGTCAGAACACAAAACTTTTTTTTTCAGAAATGTGTATACCTGTTGCCTTCATCGTATAGATCTTGAAACGCTGATCAAGAAAATGTAAAGGATCGTGTATTTTTGACAAACGGTTGCAGAGATATTAGGGTTTGAAGGTTTTTTGATGACGTCATCAACCCGTCCATTCCCGAAACGGATTCAGGGACCCAGGTTTGGGAAACTTACCCAAATTGGTCAAAGGTAGTCCCTAGTTACCTACGCAGGAGATGACGTCAGTTATTTCCACCCGTTTCCAAGTTATTTAGCCTTAAATTTAAAAGTGCAATGCTATGGCTTCACTAATCTTAATATACTTTCCTTTGACGTCAATATTGCTTTAACGTCAAAGTTTGGTAATTTACAGAACAAATTTATAGACGATGTTTTATAGACTTTATCAAGGAAATTTTATCCACTTTGCAAAAGTGACAGACAGACACACTTAGCGTATTATTATAAGAGATAATGACTTCAAAGATGGCGGACGTCTTTCCGCTAACGGAAAACAGCTAATCACGAAACCAAGAGTTACATTCTTAAGTTATTTGTACGTCTATAAACGTTGAATCACATATGAACTTTGCGAATTGATAACACATTGGGACAAGTTATGGCTGCAACAAATACGCCGTTAGTGATGAACACAGACGCCACCGGGAACGATGCACAAATGAACAATCTGACGATAACTATGAGAAATTCATGTATACGATGCAAAAGAACTTTCAAGACGAGCAAAGGACTCTTGGTTCATTTGAAAGCTTGCAAAAGAAAAGAGGTATCATTAGTAGACAACTCACCGACGCAAACACCGAAGGAAGGAAGAAACTTTATTTAAATTCAAGTGGAATGAGGTAGAAGGCGAAAAAGTTAGCAAAGATCTCGACATGATTTATAATGAGATTGTGTTTTGGAAAAAGAATTTGTTTATACTACCATCAGGTAACGCTGGAAAGTCTTATATTAGGGAACTCACTCGTCTAGTTAATGCTTGGAACAATAGTTCACCTCTTCGCAGTATTGCAATGAAAGCGATCCATGTTATGCCAGCCTTGCTACTACAGAAACCAAGTAAAAAATCAAAAGCGAAAGACCATCAACTAGCTCTCGAAAAGCGATTGAAAATGTGGCACGAAGGAAACTTCTTGGAACTTTATACAGAATGTTTAACTATACAATGCCGTATGACGAACGCATATGCAAAGAGAGATATATCGGCGATATCTAAAAAGTTTAAACTATTCATGCAGAAAGGAGACGTCAACTCAGCAATGCGATTATTATCTAATAGTATGCAGAATGGAATTCTTCCGTTAAATGACGAGACCTTGATGCTGTTAGAACAGAAGCACCCGAATGCACAAGAGGTATGTGGGGATGATGAAATCTTACTCAATTTTCCGTTACAGAATACACCCCATTGCCTATGACGTCATTGACGAAGACCTTGTATTGGATGTTGCTGCTCACACGAAAGGAGGATCTGGACCATCGGGTCTAGACGGCGATGGATGGAGGAGAATATTATGCTCTTCTTCGTTTGGTACTACGAACTCAGATTTGCGGAAGGCTATTGTTGATATGATAAAGAAATTGTGCACGGAGAAGATAACTGACTCAGTGGGTGGTGGTGATTGTTTGGAAGCTTTTGTGGCATGCCGTATGATCCCTTTGAATAAGAATCCTGGTTTGAGGCCCATTGGGGTAGGAGAGGTTTTGAGACGAATTGCTGGGAAGGTAGTTATGCGTGTAGCTAAAAAGGACATCATGGAATCAACTGGGTCTTTACAAGTCTGTGCTGGACAGGACGCGGGTGCAGAGGCGGCAATTCATGCTATGCATGATATTTACGAGAATGAAGAAACAGAAGCGGTGCTACTGATCGATGCTGAGAATGCATTTAATTCTATCAATCGGAAGGCGATGCTACATAATATTGCAGTCCTTTGTCCTCTTATTTCTACTTTCATGGAAAATTGTTACAATGTTCCGGCACGTTTGTTTGTTATTGGGGGTAAAGAACTGTCATCAAAGGAAGGGACTACTCAAGGTGATCCGACCTCTATGGCGGCATACGCAATTGGAGTTTCGCCTCTTCTTAGAATTCTTCTTGATTTTATGAACACTAGTGGTAACAATACGGCAAAACATGTTGCATTTGCGGATGATTTCACTGTAGCTGGTAAATTGTCAGAGATAAAGAGCTATTGGGAAAAATTGACTTCGATTGGGCCGAAATTTGGTTACTTTCCGAAGGCTGACAAGTCTTATTTGATTGTCAAAGCAAGATATATAGAAAGCGCAAACGAAATTTTTAAAGAGATGCATGTGAAAATAACGTCATCGGGTCAAAGACACCTTGGAGCTGTCATTGGAGATATCAATTACAAAAACCAATATGTGAATAGTAAAATTCAAGATCTTTCGAATCAACTCCAGCTACTTTCACAGATTGCTGTTATGGAACCACAGTCTGCATTTACTGCCTTCAACGCTGGTTTCAAATCGAAATTTACGTATTTGATGAGAACTATACCAAATATTTCGAAAAATTTACAACCAATCGAAGATATCATACGTAACGAATTTCTTCCAGCAATTACCGGAGGACATTGCTGCTCAAACGCTGAAAGGGATCTCCTATCCTTACCGATTCGTCTGGGTGGCTTGGGAATCACTAATTTCGTGAATGAAAGCGACTTTGAGTATGACAACTCTCGTTCCATCACTGCTTCACTTTCCAAAGCCATTTACGAGCAAGTGGACAAATCTATCTGCGAGATTGAAAAACGTCATTTGAAGAATCAAATCAAGGACTCTCGCAACAAACGTCATGAGGACAGATTAACAGATGTTAAAAAAAACTTAGACGAAAAACAATTACGATTAAACGACATATGCAGTGAGAAAGGTTGCTCCAACTGGTTGACAGTATTGCCATATGCTGAACACGGATTTGATCTCAACAAGCAGCAGTTTTGGGATGGAATAAAGCTCCGTTATAACTGGCCTGTTGAAGGATTACCGACGCATTGTGTTTGTGGGTCGACATTTGACATTCAACATTGTTTGAGTTGTAAGAAAGGTGGGTTTGTCACGCTTCGACACAACAACATACGTGACATAACGGCATCCATGTTAGGTGAGGTTTGTAAGGATGTGGCAATTGAGCCTTCGCTAATTGGGTTGACTGGCGAAACTTTTGATTTAGAATCTGTGAAAAAGGGGGATGATGTAAGAACGGATGTACGTGCTCGGGGATTTTGGACGAAGGGTCAACAAGCATTTTTCGACGTAAGGGTTTTTGATCCCAACGCTTCGAGACACCTTCAGCATACTCTCCAACAATGCTATGCAAAGAATGAGGCGGAGAAGAAAAGGCAATACAACACTCGCATCAACAAAGTTGATAACGGGACATTCACGCCACTGGTATTTTCTCTTTACGGAGGAATGGGAAGAGAGTGTGCGACTTTTTACAAGCGTCTCTCAGAAATGATCGCCGAAAAACGTAAAATAAATATTTCTGTTGCATCATCTTGGGTCAGAACTAAGATTTGTTTTGCTTTAATTCATGCTTGTTTGCTTTGTTTGAGAGGTTCGAGAGGGATTTATAAAAGAATCGAAATGGGGGATGATATTGTTTTGAGTGAGTTGTCAAGTTGTATCAAGTAGTTCGGTTGTACCAAGTTAATGAACTGTTAAATCTATATCTAATTTATTTTGGTTATTATGTTTGTTAAACGCTTTTGTATTGAAGTAACAATTTTTAGATTTTATTTATTTATTTAATTAAAAAATTTATATTATACAATACCAGGTTTCTCGCGAGAAACATGGAAACTCGTCGGATAAAAAAAAAAAAAAAAAAAAAAAAAAAAAAAAAATATTATAAGAGATTGACGTTAAAGTAGTGTTATTGACGTCGCGCCGTAACGTCAGAAAATTTAAGATATTAGACATGCATATTTCAGCAACATCAAAGGAAAATAAGCGCTTCTACTTTGCCTGTCACAGAGACACAGAACTGGCGTATTATTATAGAGACTAGTCGATAAGACCCGTGGAAAAATCCACTTAGGCAGAAGAATAATATAAAAAATAGGCTGTTTTAAGTTTTTTGCCAGCCAGTGCATGAACAAAAAAAAGTTCGCGAAATTTGTTTATCCGTTTCCTGTAATTTGCAGAGCTTGAAACGCTGATAAAAAAATGTAAATCATCATGTGCTTTTGATGCGCGGCTAATGAGATATAAGGGTTTAAAAAATTTGCTGACGTCAGCAATGGCCCGTCAGAGCCTTTTCTATAATGTTTTATGAACCTACCCCTATGTCAAAATTGACATGCTGTCCCAAAAAAGGTTTATCGGCGTCTTTGAGAACAGATAAATCCAAAAACTCGAGAACTTCGATAATAGTGGAAACAGGTCAACCCGTACTATATTATGTTCTAAGTTATTACTTAACCTTTTAATGACTTTTATCATGAGTGAAAGGTATGTTTTACCCTAAAACTTAAATCAGTTTCAAGTAATATTGTAATGTTTGATATTTTTACTGTGTTTTAATACAGTCTGAAGATGATAAAACACAGCGGTAAACTGCTCAATGTCTGGAAACGTTGTACAGGTAAAAAAAAGTATGGTTAGAGCAGCGCTCTCTTCAAGACTTCAATTTGCCCGAAGTAAAGTTCAATCAATGAGTCTCCGTTGACAAGCTTCTAATTGTTAAAAGTATACTCCTGATGTTAAACTTTCTTTAATCCGAATTTCACTTTGGCCTTTTTCACGAAAGTGAATTTTACTGCAGTGTAAGGAAAGTCATGAAAATAGACCGATGTTAAATTTTGAGGGAAGTAAATGCAACCAATCACATGCAGCAATCATTTTGATAAAAATGTTGACATGAATTTAGCAAATGATGTAATAACGTAAAAATTTTATGTAGTTGCTGTCTTGGACAGCAATTTAAGTGTTCAGTTCAGTTTAACTATTCTCTATACAAAAACAGATGCCTCTAATTTTCAAAGCTCCATAGCTAGATAGAGGCAGGCTAGTCAGTAAAGTTGGCATACTATTCTCGCTTTTATTTACAATGTGTTCTATTAGTTAAAAATGAAACAAAATCTTACTTTAACAGGATTCAGTAAAATATCTTTAGCCCAGATGTCACGAGTTCGTGCGTCTTTGCTGTCTCTATGTCTCTATTTCTATAAACGCGATTCTTATGATTTTGCTTGTGGCTGGCAGAAATTAATAAGCGATTATATATTACAAAGAAAGGCTGATGGGGTTGATTTGAACGGAGAGTGCCACTCAATAAAGCGAAACAGAACAAAATGAATAGACCTTTCAGAGCTTTCATGGATAAAAAAGCTTCCATTTCTTATTAAGCTTCCTGCATCATGATTAACGCACGCACTGTCTATTATTTTGTTTTTGTTGTTGTTGTTGTTTTTGTTCTTGTTGCTGTTGTTGTTTTAAAGGGAAATCTTATATGAAATCGCTTGCCACTTATTTATTAATGCATTTTGAGCATGAATTAAGAACACTTTTTTACCGCGTATGTATCCTTCCTTGGAAAACACAGGTTGGTATTTAATAAACGCACAAAAACCTTGAGCTTGTCGAATTTTAAAAGTTCTTTAAAAACGTGTTATAAAATCTCTCAAAAAAAAAGTTGGTTGCTTAACATATTTTTTTAAATTTTATGAAATATCTTGCTATTTAGGTAAACAACACAATGAAAAATATATAAGTTTTCGTTATGATTTTTTCTTTGCTATACTCTTTAGTTTATGTATTCTTTCGTTTCAATGTGTAAATCTGTAATACGAGAAGTATCTAACATCACTTCAGCAGTTTCTCAAAACCTAAAGGAAAGCAGGATTTGTGTGACGGACCGTAATATATGTATTAATTAAGCTTAATTCTTGGCATTGAAAATTCAAAGAGAATCAAGTTACCCTAAAAAAGGCCATGTTTTCTAGAAACTTGATGAAAGTAAACGATGTACAATTGACAAGTATTGCCAATTAATGCAAGACTTAAAGCCATACACATACGTACCATGATAAATAAAATAGATATGTAGATTAACATCGTAAATATGACTGTTAGCATGGATACTCATTCACTTCCTCTCTGGTGCATTTCACATAACAACATTCTTCTGTTGCATTCACGATGTCGTGTACTTTATGTCTCTTTCGATGTAATGGATGAAGAAATTGATGCGCATCACTTGGTTTGATAAAATCACTTTGTTTTAGCTTATGAAATGTCCCTACAACCAAATGCATGCAAACTTTATCAATAAAGAAGCAATAGAATTTGTCAAAGAAGCGGCAAATTAAAGAAAACCTAAAATGCTACAAAAATATGCTGAAGTAGATGTCACATCTCACTAAACTGAAAGCCTAACATACAACAACGAACACAGTTCGAAATGTCCTACATTCGAATTAGAAAATCCTTGCTTACATCAACGTTCGAAAGTACTTCGCTTTTCCTGGAAAGCTAAACGAAAATTTTAAAAATTTTCTTTAACTTTTAACAGGCCTGGCTTGCTTTTGCATTTAGGCATGGATAACAACAAAAATATTAGAAGCATCTCTGTTATTTTCATTTCCCAAGTTGTCAACATATTTTTATCTGCAAAACAATTTTTATTCTACCTTCAAGTGAATATTCTTATATATATAAACAACTTGTCAATTTTTGTTTTATTACACAGTTTCTTATGAAATTACAAAAAGTTTTCTTGAAAAATTCACTATAAACGAAAAAACTTTTAAATTAAATACAGAGAACTTTTGTATAAACAGTAGTCTCCTACGTAAAATTTTTCTCTTTCTCCTAACATCCTTCTGTACCAAGATATTAATAAGAAAACCTGTCGGTTTGAACACACACTCCAATCCCAATAAATCAATTAGAACATGGTTAAAATCTGCCAATGCAAGAACGTGGGACGGCTTAACACTCACAACTGCCAGAAGGCTATTCTGACCTTCTGTCATTTAAAACAAGAAGGTTTTCAACTATCTACGCTTGTGTGGAAATGTTCTGTTATAATGGGTAGCATCAGTACTTGCATATAGAGGGTGATGTCGATTAAAAACACTGTATATAAAGAACTTTTACTAAAAAAAAATATCAGTAATATTTTTTAATCTCTTTTAATAAATTGTTTTCAAAAAAAACCATGAATAACAAAAGAACACACAAATAACTATATATATACATATATATATATAAGTATATATATAATAAAAACAAAGATACAACACTGGGTATGCGAAAAATTGATTCCTGTAACACTCAATAGACAAGTCCTGTTTGTACCATCGGACTTCAATCCTCAATTGTGTTTTTTAATACAACAATAAACGTTAAAACTGTGAAAATGGAGCTGACAGCTATTCTCATAAATCTCTAGAACAATATTATGTAAATAATTAATATATATACATAAAATGTATTAGGCAACCACATTGTTTTTCTTTCTTATAGTTATTGCATTTTTCGAAACTGTCCTCTACCATCCTTTTATTACTCCAGCGATGATCTGGTGACTCATCTCGCCACATAACTTCATGGTTTCTAACGAGGGAGCCGATAAGCCGCAAACGCCTGCATATATAAGGGCGAGCTCGGGCAACTTTTCAAATCAAATTGACGGTTGTCTGCCGAAACCGCCGGTACTTTCCCGAACACAGCCGAAGCATTGAAGAGAAAGGAGATGTAAAAGTTTATGTATCATTCTTCAGGTAAATCTTATTAAAAACCATCAAAAACAGTTCTTATAAGCACTTCGCTACCACATGGTTTATTTTTAGTGTTTTTGTGATGAATCTTTTTTTTTGTTCGGGCATTGTTCGGTTCTATGTGGGTTTTTTCAGGCAAATACCTGAATTTTTTTCAAAACGCTGAACTCGTCAGAAAACGCCCGCGCTTTTGACGGTCTATGCGGCTTATCGGCACCCTCGTGGTTTTTATTCCATAAAATAACTTTGCAAAAATGCAGGTAAACAAGGTGGAAATTTTTCCCGGTTGAACAAAAGATTAATTTTGTCCTAATTTCGTGATTTACGTCTTAACTCTGTGATGTGTTTTTTTCCAATGTGAGATACGCTAGGCTCTACATATACATACTAAATAATATAAAAGCTCCTACACGCAGCTCATTCAATTTGAAAAATCTTAACAAAATAACAAATGCAAAATTCTGAACTTCATTGACGATAAATTTGTGATGTAACCAAGGATGTTGTTGTCTATAATAAAGTGAAACCTTGTGTTTACAATTATATTTGATTGTTGTCAAGACGTTTGGGGTAAAGAATTATCTAAAATGACAAATTTCAAGATGATTGTATCATCATAATGGAGATACAAAATCATTAGCAACACTGGTAAAAACTTTAGAAATGGAATAAAATGGAATAAAAAATAGAATTAAAGTCTGCAGAATGTATTTCCAAAACGCACCTAATTTAGCTATAGCTAACTATAAGTTCTTTATAATAGATGCAATCAAAATGTTTAAACTCCAAAGGGATAAGAAATCAATGTAAAACAATAGTTGAAAGACTAAGAAGGACTAAATACATACATTATAATCCACAACAAGCAACCAGTAACCATCTAAAATCTAATACATGTGGGATAAGACTCATAATGGCAGAAAAAATCAGTCAAACTTTTGTACGGAAAGCAAAATATGCGCCTTCTGCACAAAAAATAATAAACGGCGCGCCATTAGATAACTTTTCGTTCCTGATGTTTCATTTCCAAAAACTAGCCACCTAAGATGTGAGTCGGTATCTTGTACAGGAATATGAAATACGTTTATCTTAAGCTAGACTTAACTACACCATAATAAATACAACATTATAAGCACTAGATCTTAAGTCAACCCGCTTTATAAACAAAATTTTTACCGCCTCGGCTAGTTTCTTATGTAATCTCGCACATGAATTGGCTCCGCGTAAAATATTCACCAATGTGTTCATTTTTTATTCCGAGACGAAGAAAGGCTTAACCAAACACACATTCCTGCAGGTTGTGTGAATAAGCATAAAAAGCAAAATATATTACCACAGCCACCAACTTACTTTCCCTTGTTGAATTACTACCATATAGTTTCTTCCTCTGCAGTTCACACATATGTAGATATACCTGGACAAAGTCATCACCACAAAGAGCCAAAGCTACTTGACGTCGTTTGTAGAGAAAAAAGTGATCGAATGAGAGGAAGCTTTTTTCTTTTCCATCTGATTTTGTTATAACGTTCAATTTTTTTCATAACTTTGCTAGCTATTTAATTGTCTAGTGCTGATTTATGCTTCAGCGGGTATACTAGCATTCTCAGCATTGTCAATCCTAGTTCAGCTTTGTTAAGTCTTGTTTCTTCACGCATATTGGTTATATACAGCATCTTGTCTCCAAAAATGATAAATGTGGAGGCTTATTGAGTATGTATTAGCATATTTTTGGTAAATCCAAAAGCAATGAGAAGCATAGCAGCCACGACAGCAACTTAAGGTATATTTTTTCTCATATCTTGTTGTCGCCATTATTTATTTTTTTTTGAAAACAATATGGCGACACGTTTTGCATGTTGAAGGTAGATTGATACAGTAAATTTTTAGTTTGTGTTTCAAATTTATTGTTACTTTGCGGAGATGTAGAAATTAATCCGGGACCTACATCATATCAAATCTGTTATTAGTTCATTCAGCCAAGGCGATCCCAAATATGTTGAAACTGCATGTTTACCAACAGTATTGGAAATAGTAATTTACCAAGTCCATAATCCATAATTATTTTTTCTACTTTGCTGAAAAGTTTTCTTGTCAGCAAAGCGTCAGCAAAAACGAGATTCGAACAAGTGTAACACCGAATGTGTGATGAAATCAGACGGTTTTCTTGTGTTGTTGGAAATGTTCGCCAAATCCTCTCTCTGGCTAAAGATGGATAGGATAGCGATGCTCAAAGTATATACAACGGGAGAATTCCAATCGATTTTTCACAATCTAACTATTAGTATTAACATCCGTATTTTTATTGTCCTTGATTGATTTCATGTGGTACTAAGAACGCACGAATTATCACCGATGACGAAAACGCGAGCTTAGCCAGCTCTACACACCACCTGCACACCACCACACCACAAAGCTGTCTTAGCTAGTGTATTCGCTAGTTGATAGTATCTAAGTAATATTTTGTTAAAAACAATATATTTTAATTCCTCATTTTTATTAACCACCCCTAGAAGTTTTTTTTTTAAATTATTTGCCTGTAAAGTAGAAAGTGTCACATTTTTAAGAACAATAACAAGAAGTTATTCTGGCGTGAGATTCTTAAACGACGTGAGATTCTTAAGCGAATCTTAACCGGGGGCAAATCTTAGGTCTACCATGGTTAGCCTCTAAGGGTTAGAAAATTTTAACAAATTTTAAAGTTTAGATGATGTAAAAACAATATAGCAAAGTATATATTATAAAATCTTTGGGGAAGGACAATTTTTTCTCTGCCTTCCTGTTTTCTACGAAAGCTTAAACCATAAACCATAAACCATAATAATAATAATCAATTTTATAATCAATCTATATAATAATACGCCAGTTCCGTGTGTCTGTCTGTCACTTTTGCAAAGTGGATTACATTCTTCAAAATTTTCTTCAACAAATTCTATAAAACATCGCCTATAAAATTGTTCTGTAATTTACCAAACTTTACCGATAAAATAGTATTGACGTCAAAGGAAAGTTAATTATTTTTTTGTGGATGGGTTGCTGACGTCATCAAAATTCAAATAAGGCTTCTTTTTCATTTTTATACTGCCTCAGTGGATTTTTCCACGGGCCTTATCGACTAGTGGAATAATAATAAAATAATAAAATAATTAAATGCACGATTAAGTTATGTTAGAAATAATATGATCCTAAACCTTTTTATTTTATTTTAATATGTTTCTTCTTTTAATATTTATTCTTATAACTCTTTCTTCAAAAAAAGTACATGAATTAAGAGTATTTCCTTCTCACAATAACACCCAGCTAGTATTATATAAAATTATATTGATACCTTCCGCATTTTTAAACTTCTGTAATTTTCTTGTTGAAATGTGTGGTTTGCGGAGTACCTAACCTAAGTAAAAAACATAAAGCTATATTTACTCAGATAAAGAAAAAGTTCATCGCGAAGAAAAAAGCAAGGAAAAAAGGTTATGTTAGTAAAGTGAACCGCACAAAGTCTTTCAAGACAACTTAAGTTCTCTTTGTAGAACAGATTTCAGTAAAACCAACGTCCTGCAACTAGAGAAGTCACCAGAAATAAAAATATTAAACTACCGCATTTTACCTCGCTGATGTTATACTTGGAAACTTCGGGTAGTGTATCTATTAGTTCAGTAACGCACTAAGGTGAGCAACATACATTGCTCATACGCAATTATAATTACATGGGTCACTGGACATAGTTTAAAGCCAAAGTAACATTTCACAATTTATGCAGCAAATAACCGCTAAATTGTATTTGGATTGATTATCTTAAAGAAATTTTTTGTCTGCTATGCTTGACCACTTATATTAAAAAATAGCTGAACTGATCTGCGGCATGGTTGATGAATACAACTTTAAGATTAAGTCTTGATTTTATAGACCAGACTGGCTTTGTTTTCACTATAAATCAATTTTGTTTACATCTGCTGAATAGTTTATTATTGAGTGCTTTTACGCATTTGTCAAAAAGGTGGCTAAATTAAAAAAACAGTAGGAAAGATATATCTCTTTATTGTGATAGTCACAAGTCAGTATACACAAAATAATTAAACAAGAAACAGTGGAAGATAAAAATAGCAAAAATGTTGGACAACATGTGTCGAACATTTTTTTTATTATTTTGTACTACTTATCCTACTGAAACTTACTTTGTGAGTAAAAATAAAGATAGTAAAGATTAGAGAATGAAGTCGAAGTCACCATATTGCGCGTTTGAGTTGTTGCTGAATGTTTCCAGTCTGTATATTTATTCAAATTTAGCGCCATCTTATCATAACAAACTTTATAGTTCGAAGCTGGCAGTTAAAAGTTTATTATCTGGCTGCCACAAAATAATTTTTGTTCGGCTCTCCCTTAAAGTTAAATTGTAGATCTGGTTCTTGAGGCAGTGTTTAAATGACTAAACGAGTTAAAGCAGATGGACTTGGGTTTAACAAGTCGAAATCAAAATTATTGTCCTTGTTCACCTTATTTATGATATTGATGTTAAACTGTTTCTAACAACCCTTCTTGGTTTCTTTAAAAAAATTACTTAGTTTTTCGTGCAGAAAACTGCATTATATTGTTTCCAATAACGTCTTATTCATACTGGCGTAATATTTGTTACTACGTCACAAGTAACTGTGTGACCTGCGGTAGATCGCCCTTCCAGGCGTTTAATAAGAGCCTTAAACTGTGTCACACTTTGTTCGGGTGGAACTCTTTAGTACAGGTATGCAGTATGTTGTAAATCGAGTTAAGCGCACACAACATTATAGTGTTTCGGGTGTCATATAATATTTATACAAATAACTTTACTGCAACTTTATCGGAAATATAAACACAGTTTACAACTCGTTGTTACCCATAATAGCGCAAAACAACCGGTCAATATTATTTTATTTTGCGGAATTAGTTTCCGTGAAAGTTTAAAAATTAATCGTGACACCGGACTGAGCATTTAGTACAGGAACACCATTTCGAATATGCGTATAGGCGAAATACTCTTTTGAAAATCATAATCGCAATTTCATTTATAACAACACAGAAAACAGCCAGTCGTTAATGCCAGGATAAGTACAAGTGAACCTTGCGTGCGTATAGCCGTAATAACCTTCATCGCAACTTTAGTTAAAATAAAAACACAGGAAACACACTGTCGTTAACGCCAGGCTAAGCGCTTAGCACAGGTAAACCGTCCTGCAAATTATAGGCGTAATACTATTTTCCAAAAAAACGTTTTCAAAAAAATCAGTTTTAAAAGAAATACAGGAAACAGCCGTCGCTAAAAAATGTTGTACCTATCTAATTGCATTTAGCATAAGAATTATTAAGAATTTTGTTGTAGCCAAAATTGTATTTATTTAGCTACTTTCACTTTTTAATCAGAGGTGGCTAGCTAGATAGTTACATCCTCAGATACAAGCAAATAATAATAAACCAATTAAAATTTAAAAAGAAAAGAAGGCTAGCTATAAAATCTACGTTCGTAGCCAAAATCTTAAAATTGGTGGATTTGTACGTGGCTAAAAATCGTGACAATCTATTTACCTTAACATTTGAAGACAAAATAAAAAACTTTTGGAGCACAAGAGCGTTACAGAGACATAGACGTTACATGGACCACTTTCAAAATCAAAGTCGTGGCTCTGCTTTACACGTTCCTTCGTCGGTATGTTGAGGCCGATAAAATATCGGATTGGTTTTCCAAGAAAATCGGGCGTCGTGATTAGTTGCTACACGCGGGCGATTAAAACATAAGTATATCGGTTTGATATTTTGTGTAGTCTCTTACGAACAGATAGAAAAAGTAGAGATGTTAAGGATGCTCGTTAAAATCACTGAACGCATGACAACCTGTTATACTGACAACCTGTTATACATCAGTCTGAATAAATTCTTCTGAAAAACATTACTTCAGTAATCCTGATGATTGTTGATTATTGTTATTGTTGTTGTTTTTAACTCTTGCCCATACTTAAAAATGCAAATTTCTGTATAGAATGTTTTTGTTCTCTTCATACTTTGGAAAAAAGAATGGGAAATGACTTCTTTAGAAAATGTTCTCTATAATCCTCAATAATTACCCCTGATGATTTTCCTCTCATGTTAAGTCTTTAATTTTCCTCGGCATATACTTATTGTTTTCCAATACTGTTTAGAAACTTCTCCACGTGCAAAAAAAAGTTGTATTTAATTTAACAAAATAATTTCATAACCAATGCTTTCTAAAATTTATACTGTTTAGGTAATCGCAGGGAAAAAAGATAATTCTTGCAATAATTTTCTTTTCTTTAGTTTAGTAGCTATATTATTTATTAATAGTCCATAATACGTTATAAATATATAAAATTACATCCTTGATATATATTTTACAAAATGTATAGATTTTCTTTCCCGAAGCTTTTAATATGTCAATTCTTTAATAACAGAAGTAATTATTACAAACGCCACGTTAGACATTTTCGAAACAGCTAACCTAAATGAAAACAGGATTTATATGGCATATGCACTTACTTATTTCTATTATTAGCATTGCACAATCAAAGCATTGAATATTGCATATTCTTTATATAAAACATTATTTTAATGAAACATTATAGAAGTGGTGATAAAAATATTTGAGATTTTAAATCATGCACATACCATAATAAATAAAATTGTCATGTTGTGACTAGCTATCTTTATTCGTCTAACAGCATTGAAGTTACTGCTAGCAAGGATACTCATTGACTTCTTCTAAGCTGCATGTTTCGATGCAGCATTCTTCGTGGGCATTCAAATTGTCTGTTTGCCGTCGCTTTCGATGTAATGGATGAAGAAATTGAAGCGCATCATTCGGTTTGATAAAATCGCTCTGTTGGAGGTTATGGATAGTCTCTATAATCAAAGATATATAGAGATTAGAATAACGCTGTATATAAATATCGTGGAAACCCTTTAAGGCTGTAAAAGGCTGCACAGTTAAATGACATTGTTATTTCTGTTTGTTGCAACGTGTCGGCATTAAAGATAGGTCTGTGGTATAATTAATAAAGAGACATAATTAAATATAACAATAAATAGCCAGTGACAGGATTTGTAAAAGAACAGAATTATATTTGGCTTTTTGTATCTTTCTGATAAAAACTTCAAAGATAACCGATTATTAACTTTTAAAATTTGACATTGCTAAAAGAGCTTTATTTTCACAAATGGTATACCTTCCTCCTATTAACTAGGATTCACTGTCACAAATAATTTATTGAGACATTAAAATAATTAGATATAAAATTAATGTTTAATTCTTGTAGAAATAAATAGTGTCGCTGCACAGCAAATTGATTGGGACAGAAAACTTGATTATAAGTTAATAATCGTCCATTCAATCTTACACGAGTAGCTTTATCTTAATAGGTTTAGATTAGATAAAATTAGAAAGTGACGGCCATAAGTGACATCTATTGTGCATGGCGCCTTTGTACGAGTACGATAAGCAGTTCAGTACAGAAACATTGTCAATATAAATATATTTAAACTTTTTTCCTATTCAGCCAAACTGGGAGTACATGAAAATATTGTCATAACAATTGACGATTTTAGTGTTAGCAAAACTCTTCACAAGTGACTTCTGTCTATTTTGTGTATATCCAATAATCCTGACAAAAAATATTGTTATTCACTATCTTGAATAGTACATTGTACGAACAATATCTATCGACAAGAATATCTACGAATCCACAGAATGCACCGAGCTAATAATTCAACCTTCTTAACTGGCTAATTGTAAATCAAAGAAAAAAAAGAGAAAAATATATACAATTTAACTTAAAAATTCATTTGCAACACAACAAAGTTAAAATCTTAATAATTAACATCAAAATGACTGTCCCTTTAAACACTGCTTTATTGACTCAGCGCCTTTTTCGAGAAGAAAGTGGGCATTTATTTTTGAAAACAGAGAGATCCCTTGTTCGAGCAAATATGGTAAAGAAATTATTCGAAAAACGATTGCCTTACCTTTTATTATTGATCGACCAAACCTTTTTTTCGCTTTTAATGCACATAATTGTTTCCATGCTTCTTGAAACGCACTGTTACAAATTCGCTGAGTATTTTTTCCTTTCTCTTCTTTTTGAAAAGATGTCGGCAGTGAAGTGATGAAAATAAATATCATCGCAATGAAGACTGTCACCATGTTATGTGCATGCATCTAAATAAAGGACATTACAGTCGTTAATATCTTTTAACATTTGCTGTGAATCAGTTTTAATACTATCTTTTTATATGTCGTTCTGTTCTATAGTTTTATAATTTTCTAGTCCAAATTTACTCAAACTTAAGAATACTTGCAAAGCATAACTTTTAACTAATATAGCTACTACACTGTGATTGTGGCAAACATAACGAATATTCTGTACACAAGCATAAAAGTTATATCAGAATGTTTCAATTAGAATAGTTTGTAATTCTATAGCAATCACTGCTTTCTTTTTGCGTTCCATCTTCCTAACTAGAATATAAAATGAAATCAAACATTCGACATTACTGAAGTTAATATGTATAACATCCAACAAACAATTTTTACTTAATTTTTTTCCCTATTTCCTCCTTAATTGCGTAACTATTTATATCTCAATAAATTGACTCTCTTCAATCTTGCAAGTACCTAAGGATAACAACAAGATGAGTTGACTTATATTCACACTATAAAACTGACAGCGTGCCTATATATGAACATGATCAATTACTTTATATGTCACCGAGTTAAATTAATTATAAATGTTAGACAGAATTGACATGGTTTTTCCTGCAGATATGTTATCGCATGATTAGTTATCGCAACATATGAATAGAGATCTGGATAAAAGACACGACAAGTAAAGCAATTTATCTCATTACTAATCAGATTTTTGCAGAAGTCACAAGGACGTGGCTTAATGCTGTTCTATGACGCATGAGTCATTCATAAAGAAACTCTTTGTTCCTTAGCTACTGCTTCTAATTTGGCGCTGGGTGATTGTTATGCAATATGCGGATAGTCAATTGTGTTTTCCAAAGGGGCTGACAACTAAAGAAGATATTGCGTCCGATATCGCGTTAATGATGCATATATTTAAAGTAAGTCACATGATGTAAGAATACCATAACAGTTCGAATAAATGATCCTTCTGAAGTAAATGCTTTTTTCAATAAATGCAATTTGTAATTAAGTTTGCAGGTTCTATGTGTAATACTTGTTGGTTCTTATTTGTTTTAAAAGTAAATATTCAATGTTACTATCTAATTAGTCATTGCAAACATATTATGATTGAGGAAGAAAAGCGTATTCCGCACCCCCCTTTTATAACTTTTGAAAAGCTTGTCCAAATGGAACCAAACTTGGTACACTTATAGTACGTCATGAAAGAAGCAAAATAAAAATTTGCTTATGTCAGTACTTTCCCTGTGACGTCATCGGAAGTTTTAAAGGGGCCAAATAGGGTTAAAGTAATTATGCGATGTGTATTGTTGAAGGGCTCAGGGGTTTCAATTTAAACAATATTCTAAAAGCGAAAAGTTCTAATAACTAGTGTTGAAATTCAAAAATGAGGGGCGTAATGTGAATGATAAACGTGCCATAAAAGTGTGAAAACATTGAAACAAAGTTGCATTTAATCAGCGATCACATTAAAGGCAGAGCTATCGGCTCATTATCAATAAGTAACAATCCTAGTTGGAACAGGTAAAGTAATTTTAGGAGGCTGTTCACTAAAGAAAATTTACCTGCATAAAAATATAGTGCACTTATCAATGAAAAATGGTTGCACTGATGTTCCCCGCTAAAAAACAGCTGAGTCAGCTTTTGCTTAATTATAATCTTATGTCACCTTGCAGTAAACCTGTAATAAAATAAATGCCTTTGCGATTTGAAAATTTGATAAACGTCCAAAATCGCATGCATTTATTTTTTCACTGTAACATTGTCACCAAGCTAAATATAAAAGGTTAAGTAAAACAATAAAAGTAAAAAAAATCAAAATTACGTTCCACGGCAACAATATTAAATGTCCATTAAACACTTAACATCAATAGCATATTCATTGCAATACAGACTGATCAACGAATTGCATTGTCGTTGATATGTCGTTGATATTGTCGTTGATATTGTCGTTGATATTGTCGTTGATATTGTCGTTAATATTGTCGTTGATATTGTCGTTAATATTGTCGTTAATATTGTCGTTGATATTGTCGTTAATATTCTTGTTGCTTTACAGACATGAAAAAAGGGAAAGAGCTAAAATTGTATTCCGCACCGTCAATAGTTTTCATCGCCAGAACATGACTGTTTTTGTATAATGAATAAAATTCGAGTTTATTTTTAACAGAGTGGCCCTTTATTGTTAGATAACTTTTTTACATTTTCACATAACTTTTTATGACTAATGAAACAAATATTCTACAAGTGCTATAAAAGTTGTTTCTTCTAAAATCAAAAAGTGGAAGAGCGTTGAGAGAAAAAATTATGATAGCAATAACACTTAGATAGAAAACATGGATTTTGTTGTTACACATTTCCTAGGAACAATAACACGCGCGCAAGACCGTTGACAACACCAAAGCTCCCAATAAACTTTTGAATCTGCAGCTTTGTTCCCGGTCAAATATGTGTCGAAGTCTAAGCAAAAAGATTGACCACGTATTTCGTCCCTTTTAACATAAACGTTTTCTCAATGCTTTTAAATAAAGATTTTTGAAGAGGGATAAGAAAATAAAGTAAAATGTATTTGATGTCTTTTTTTCTATAAAAGTTTTTAGATACAAATCCGTGTAGCATCTGCTATAATATTTGGATCGTTCGCTCGGCCGTCGTATGTAGTTTGTGCAAACCTATTTCGTCAACAATGACAAAATAAGCTATTCTCATGTACTTTCAAAAAACCATTCATTACCTGCTTGTATGAATTTATTTTCATCATATAAGGTAAAAAGTTGTTATCAATTGATCAGAATTTAATTATTTTTTTATCTATTTTCTTGATAATAAGCATGACAAAAGACTCCTCCCTAATAGAAATGACACCAACAATTCATGTATAGCTATATAATTACACGCATGCGTTATTAAACATTTTAATTGATATTAACCACAAGTGAGGTTTTTACCAACGCGCTTTCCAAGTGCTTATGTGTTAACGGGATCCTGAAAACGCTTGAAGTGCTCTCTCTGTTTTTCCACGCTTCTATTAAATGATTGGTGCACTTGGTTGTCAGTAGATAAAAAACCCCTGAATATATGGTCTTAAACCAAATTTTTGGGAGGAGGTAAAAAATTCACAAACTTTCAATTTCTACAAAAATTGTTGGATTACACTCGAGTTTAAGGTGGCAAGTATTACCAATTATTATCTTTGAAAATTACCTGAGAATCATCAAATGTAAAATTGTGCATTTACAGATCAAAATCTTGCTAAATTTTAAGTTGGAACGGTCAAGTAACTTTTGAAAGTCTCAAGGTTTAATGTTTTTTGCTTGTAATTAATATCAAATTTTTTTTTTAAAAAATGAACTTTTCTGTTTCAAAAGCCTGAAAAGTTTTAACAAATAACGTCAACAATTTGACGATTATCTTGTCTTTCGCAATTTATTCCGCAGCATAAAAAAATGTTTTGTTAGCTTAAAGAGCTTAGGTAAAACTGTTTCGTACTTTGCATGAAATGTTCTCCAAGTGTAGCATTGAAAGTTTGAAAATATGATTAAAAATTAAACAGACTTTTATCGAGCTTAATATAGGTTAAACATTAAATAAATGGTCTTAAGAAGGCCTATACTTTTGAAATGAATTGAGAAATTGGAATTGGCACTTAGAAATGAAATGACACTTTCAAAACGCAAACATTCGGTTTTGTCTGACGAAAATATGCAAATATTTTATAAAGAAAACGTCAACAAAAGAAAAAAAAAGACACGAAGTCGCGATTCCGTGTGTCTAAAGATTTGTTTTTCACTTGCCAGAAAAAAAAGAAAAAGAAAACTGTTATCTCTAGAAAATTTTTTTTCGATACCACCAGCAACGTTTGTCATAACGAACGATCGCTCAGCTATGTTCATTTCTTTCTTGACAAACTATGAAACTAAGCAGATGATGTTTTAATTCTTGCTTAAAAGAGAGTCCTATTCAATTCACATATGACCACTAAAAGTTATGAATTTCCCGTGAGCCTTTATTATCATTCGAAATTACCAGGACTATTAGAATCTTGAAAAACCTAATATTTCGAAATTGTATTTAGAAAAAACGAGGAACGTTGACGCTTTACCAAGCTCGTTTGAGTAACAATTTACGTTACGTAAACAATTAACAAGTTAAGTTAACAATTTTGGCATCCTAAAATATTCAATTGCCCACAAGCTCTTTAGAGTTTCACTCGTTTTGCATACGTTTGCATTAAAAAACAATGAGGTATGAAAATGAGGTATAGATAACTAAGATTTTGTCTGCTGTAATAATGAAAATGATTTTGTACTCTATCTACTTCAGTCTGACAAAGAGTCCAGAACATAGAAAAATATCCCAAGAAAAATTATGCAAAAAGCTCTTTTTGCAAACTTTCTGAATAACAAAACGAAATAAGTCGAACAAATGTGTACAAAATCGTAGATGAAAGTTTCAGTAAAATGTATCGTTTAAATAACACCCATCTAAGGTATCTTTGTGTATACTTTAGTAGGATCCTTTATAGCATCAATCCTAAACTGGCCTCTACTACCGCATTTTCTTTGTTTTACAGATATAATCTAACACTGACCTTTTCAATGCTACAATAAAAAAATCAAAAGGTCTAACTAGATATGATACAGTGAAGATGAAGTAAGAATACCTGGAAGCTTTTCCTGTCCAAATAGCTATCTACGTAACTGTTGAAAACTAAACCCGAATGAAATAATTTTTAATAAAGATAAGCTTATGCAGGTTAACTGAACCAATATATATCTTACCAATCAGAGGGTATTTTGTAACGTGTTTCTTTGTTACAGGTTTGAAACCACGCGAGTACAATATTTCAAAATTTAGATTTATCATATTGTATAATCTTTAGAAATATTAAACTTTTATCTCTTTTGAAAAATAAAATTATTTCTGTTTTAAAAACATCAGCTATTGAAAAACAGCAGAAAGATCTTTCCTTCCATAAGAATATGCATTGTTAATGTTCTTTTTTAATACTAGGTGTTACGTTATCTTTAAAAGGAATTTCCTTCTTTTTCGTATTAAATATATATTTTTTTTTCTTTTTATACACAGTATTAAAAAGCGTTTATTTGTTGTTTTCAAAACAATCTCTATTTCAAACGTATTTTTCGATTTTATGTATGTAATTTAAAGCTTCACCACTATCGAAATTTAAGAATGAGGAAGTAAATCATGTTATATCCCAAATATTTTAAAAAAAACGGTTAATTAAATGTTTTTAAAATTGAAACTAAAAAACAATGCGACGAAAAAAGATTGCATCACGGCTTTTTGCATCTAGCTCCGTGCGTTTATGAACACCATGGTAAAACTACCTTACATTCTTCCTTCCTGCACTAAACATTTCTCGTCTGCTAAATAATACTCTCCAATCAATAACAAATAATTACTTTTAATATTTCCGTTTTATATTAACCACAAAACACGCAAAAGATTCCATACCTGCACTGTGCCCCACTAACCAATTTAACGCTGTTCTGTAAAATACTCAACCACACGAGGGAGTATCAGAAAGCACGACGTAAACAAAAGAAAAGTCTACTTGTGAAAAATAAACACGTACACAGGGTGAAAACACCTATCTACTATGTTTCTGCTTTGCGAGGTGTGGTTAAATATGTTTTATATAAACATACAAAAAACCGTTAGATAAGCAAAAGTTTTCTAAATGCAAATCCTTCAAAGTGACCGATGTAACGGTTGTTAAGACATGTTTGCTCTCTCTGTTTACTCGCGTGCGCGTGTATGAATGTTTAAAAATTCACAACTCAAATAATAAAGAAAATTTTATTTGCACAGTCACTCATGTTTTCCGATACTATTTTTGTTGGTGTTGGAATGCGTCCTGCGATTATAACTGTTAGAATAATATACAGACCAGACTAGCAGTGCGGTTGTCTACTTGTTTAAGACCTTTCATTCATTCGTTCGTTCATTCGTTTGTTTGCCCATAGTTCGTTAAATTATTCATTCATTCTTCCATTCATTCGTTCGTTCATTAATTTATTCATATATCTCTTTGTTAATTAAAATTTCTCTTTTTTAATGCATTCGTTCATTCATACATACACTTACATAATATGCCAAATTTTAGCTATACCTTCTTTTCCTAGCTCCACACTCCTATATTTCGATTGTTTCGTGCCAAATTATCAATATAGATATTTAATGAAAAATCGGGCAAAAAATTACAAAAAAAATTAAGTCATTTTTACAAATCTAAGTAAATTGTTTTACGTCATGTGCGCAACGGACCATGAATGTTTTTGTCTATCCAACAACATTGCTTCAATTACGACAATGTCACGCTATCCAAGGTATAACTAAAGTTTACGAGGTTGACCCAGCGAAGTTTGATGGCTACATTTGCATCTGCATTCTCAATTTTATAGTTTCTAATGAGACTGGGGCAGGGATTGAACTGACTATCTATTGCTGACGATCTATTGGGTACAACAGCTTACAGTAAAACTAACATTCAAAAGGCGATGTAGGCAGTTGTTGAATTAATACTTTTTTTGGCTATACGTAATAATAATATAATCAATTGAGTGGAATTGTTCTGAAATTTGAATTTTAAATTTTTTAGAATGGATCATTCCAGAATTCTCTTCATACTTCAGTCTGGATTTTTGGTATTTGTTTGGCCTGTAATAGGTCATGACACAATCTTTAAAATCAATTAAATGCTCAGGTCTGGGAAATTATTTTTATGTTGCGTTAATATAATTACCTCTATTGTGCCAGTGAAATGTTACATAAAGAAAAGTTAAGAAAAAAACACAGTGCTTGCAGACTTACAATGTCTAGAAAATCAAGCAATTCTTAGCAAGTTCGAATTAGCGCAGCGGTGTGAATATAAATGTTACCATAGTATTCTGCAAATTGTGAGAAGTATTGAAATGAGTCAAACATACACTCGTTTTGTTTAAGTTAAATTTAGAACAGAGCTTGTTACGCCATGCTATAATCTCTTAAAAACATCGCCAAGTTATTTCGTAAGAACACACACAAGTCGAATATGCGTATTGAATAGGTGTTCTTAAGTTGCTAGCTAAGGATTTGCGTCATAAAACAGAAGACTCTTGAGACTTTTTAATTCTATCTTGTGAAGAATTCTACTTGATAAATTGGCAACCATCTGAATTATATAAACATGCAGTACAAAGGTTAAAGAATTCTGACTGGCGATATAGACCCGTATTGCCCTTTGTCAAAGGAACCAATTTTCAAGAAACCTTGACATGGCATATATCTACTTCTTACAATACAATGAATGGACGCTAAAAAGATAGAAGATAGAAACAACAACAATGTCTTACTGATAAAGTACACAGATTCAGCGTCAATATTCAGTCGGGAAACTTTTTTTAATATAGCTCTAGTTAACCACCTACATTGTCTATGATAAATGATGATAAGATAAGTTTTATCGAAAATATTTAATACAGGACAACGAATTAAATTAAAGTAAGGTCCTACGATCCTAAGTCCACTCTGAACATTTACAAGTGCACTTTGACAAACTCAAAATGCGTTAATGTGATGTAGAAATAGCCTACACATATATTTGTTGTGGTACACATCGAAATTTGCTCTTTTGTCTTGACATATTTTAACCATGGTTTGAAGCTGACTGAAAACTGCTTTTAATGTAAGGTAGTGACATATTTGCAATTAAGATTAATCTGGGACATTATACTTTAATTTGTCATTAATCAGTGAAACATGGAAAATCATGTAGATATTTTTAAGACTAGTTTCACAATTAAGTACTTTATCTTTTAGCTGTACAGATGATGAGGCATTTATTGTACTTATTTGTGTTTTGTAATTATTTCATGAAAAGTAGTTCGCTAAAATTTTTTTAAATTTAGACGTTTGTATCGTCGTATTTTTTATTTATGTCTTTTATAATTATTTAGAAAATATTTATATAAAGCTGCCTGCGTACAAATTATAACTATTATGAGCCTATCTATGATTATAGTTATGTGCCTAGCTACCCGCTTCTTTACTGCACTTTATTCTATGGGTTTGCAGCTATGTAATGTCACATTTTTGAATAATTCTGTTTCACGGAACCTGCCATTTGCATTTTTATTAATAATAAGGCATGATGATAAGGTTTAATAGGAAAAAAATGTAAATCTGTATTTTCTGAATTCGTATATGGCATAAGCTATCTTCTTCTTGCATAAATTAGTTATTGTTTTCTGGCATACATTAACTACTGTGTTTTGCCAAAACGTCATTTATACTGATTTCATATACCGCTGTTATTTTAAGTAGCTACATGTTATTTCCGAAACTTTATTTAGTAAACACCAAAATTGAGGAAAAATCTCTCTAAGTAATGTTTTTGGGTTTTCTTTAATTTAATTTTCTCCTAACTTAAATTTATTTTGGTAATGATATTGTCAACAAATACTGTGAGAAAACACATATGGTTTATTTGTAGAATGTATGAATTTAAATTGTAACCATATTCTTACAAAAAGTATCATTACACAATAGTAATTTTTCTCGCCGTAATCAAATATTTCGCACAACACAAACAAGCCACGTTTCACTGTAAAGGTATGCATATATCACACTTTTTCTCTTTATGTTAGCTAGTTACTTAGAGCAGTGGACATCAAAGATAATATTCAAATAAATATCCAGTTGAATTTCCTTTCTTGCAGTATATTGCAGCGGAAATCATTTACAACAATCAGGGTGTTGTCCGCAACAACCAATTTGGAATTTTCTTGCCTGAACATGAAGAAACTTAAACTAAAAACTGCTATTTGTTAACTTTTATCCAATCTTAAAAACCGAACAGTCATTCATTGTGTTCTTGAATTTTTATGCTTATGTTTGCGTGGAGGGTGCAGGGTTATCACGGTTGGCCTAGACTGCCTTTACTTCACTTTACTTCACTTTACTCCACTTTACTTCACCTTACTTTACTTTATTTTACTTCACTTTACTTTACTTTACTTTACTTTACTTTACACTACTTTACTTCACTTCACTTTACTTTACTTCACTTTACTTTACTTTACTTTACTTTACACTACTTTACTTTACTTTACTTTACTTTACTTTACTTTACTTTACTTTACTTTACTTTACTTTACTTTACTTTACTTTACTTTGCTTTACTTTACTTTACTTTACTTTACTTTACTTTACTTTACTTTACTTTACTTTACTTTACTTTACTTTACTTTACTTTACTTTACTTTACTTTACTTTACTTTACTTTACTTTACTTTACTTTACTTTACTTTACTTTACTTTACTTTACTTTACTTTACTTTACTTTACTTTACTTTACTTTACTTTACTTTACTTTACTTTACTTTACTTTACTTTACTTTACTTTACTTTACTTTACACTACTTCACTTTACTTTACACTACTTTACTTTACTTTACTTTACTTTACTTTACTTTACTTTACTTTACTTTACTTTACTTTACTTTACTTTACTTTACTTTACTTTACTTTACTTTACTTTACTTTACTTTACTTTACTTTACTTTACTTTACTTTACTTTACTTTACTTTACTTTCTTTACTTAAAGGTAAAGTGGGAACAGTAAAGTAAAGTAAATTAAGACATGCGGATAAAGGAAATGTAGGAAATATACTTTTAGAAATAAAAATATATAGTAGAAGTGTAGCAATACTTGTTCGTTTCTTAACACAAAGATTTCCTTAATTTTAATTTAGGCGAATGTTTTTATTTAAGCTGATTTTAAAAGAACCTATTTTAACAGAGCACGCCAGTTGTTAATTAAGTAATCCAATCCAACAACAATGAGGATTTTTTTTTTTTTGCATCACTAAAACGCTCTAAGTTGATCATATATATGAATTGCGTTATTCACATTTAATTAGTTGTATAAATAATTATATAATCTAGACGACTTATTTGGTTATATGAGAGAAAAAGTGGTCTCTTTCTACCGCTACTAGACCAGTTCTAACTAGATTTTTCATAAAAAAAATCTTTTTCGCAATGGATGCCGATATAGGTAAGTAGATGTTCAAGAGACAAGGTAACATCATGTATAATCGAAGAGAGCAAGCGAGTAATAAAAAACGAACAAAAATAGCTTCAGACATAACGACCAGTGCTCATAAAGTACTTTTTAACCAATTTTAAAACACTGAAGATTCTCCTACCCTATAAATCCCCATTTTGTCATCTATTTTCACTTTGCTATTTATTATTGTCAATTTTTACACATAGTTCACTTTTAAAACTCTTTCATAATTAAAATACTATACAAAAAGACGTACAGGTGAAATTAGTAACAAAAAGTTTGACGCAATGGCATTTTTAAAAAATTGGCAGAAAACATCAACTTACAAATATTCTGGAGTCAAATGGCTGCGAGTATGCAACTGCTGCATTTACGCAGAATTTAAAATGCGCTACTCGCACTTTTAAACATACCGGAATTACGTAATAATACACCCATGAAGTGACGGCTTATCAGGAAAAAGTTTTAAGCCAGCGTCACCAATAACTATTACAGCTAAAGATTTAGATTTTACTAGATTTCTTAAGATTATAAGTCCACTCTGCACATGGGAAGTGAACTTTGACAAATTTAACCTTTGCAAATCTAATGTGGATATAACCGTAGTTACCACTTGTAAGAACGTTATATAAAATTTATTGTTCCAACATTTCTCCCACCGGTTATAGTTGACGAAATTGAAACACGTTCATCTTTTTCGAAAAAACACAAACGCAGAAAAAGATGTTCCACCTATCACTTTGTTATTTCGGTCTTTAAGAAGGAACTTTTAATTTTTACATAAATTACAAAGAAAAAAGATCGTTAAAATTGTACCTTTTTATCCCAGCCTTTTGTTTTCTTCTCGTTATACTGTGTAGTTCACAAAGTACCTAAGCCAAGTAGAAGGGGCATATCTATTTATATTGGAATCGAATAAAATAACAAAATAAATCTTATTGACAAGAAATAATTTTCGGAAGTAATAATAAAATTTATTATTGGCGAAAGAAAACCACGCAAAGCCTTTCAAACAACTTAATTAACCTCCCACTACTTGGTAGAAAAGGTCTCATTAAAAAACCTACGCCATGTGATGATAAAAGAATGGAAATAAAGAAAGGCATTATCAAACTTTTATACTTGATCCTCCTTGTTTTATTTTTGGAAAGCCCAAAAAAAAGTGCACGAAAAAGGGAAGAAAGCTTTCTATACTAGTTAAATATTCAAAGTATATGAAACTGAAACCTTCAGTTTTTTGATGGAATTTTTAAGCATCATGAAAACCAAAGAACATATTTTTTGTTTAATCTTTCTAAATAAAATTCCTACGTAAATTTTTAGTTTCTTTCTATCAAGAAATATAAGGCTCTAAATAATCTCTCGTGTGGGTGAAATCATCTAAAAACGAATATAAGATCTATTAGATTTAAAGTAGTTTTATAGCACATTTGATCTATCTTAAATACTGAAGAATAAGGATGTTTTATTAAGCCCATTGTATTTGTTAAAAGAGATACTCGTTAGAAAACGATACAAAGCATATCTCCCACTATAATTCAGAAGCCTTTTCGTCTATATAAAAAAAATTGCGACCTACAGCAGAAATTTTCTTAACAGCAACATTAATTAACTTTACTGGAATAACTTGTAAAGTCGAGCAAGTATGATAACTTGAACAGTCTGGCGAAGAAAGCTAGCTGAGGTTACAGTTGTAGCTCAGTTGTACAGTTGCAAGGTTCGTCTACTTTGCTGTGACGATTGATAATTATCAAGAAGAGATGAACAATAAAAAAAAATAAAGTGCCGTTAAATTCACCTTAACCTTACCGATTGTTTCCTGGTCTTCGTGTTGTGCTTTTTACGTTTTTAGCCTCTCGTCGCCTGATAATAAAAAGGAATCAGAGGTCATTAATGAAATTGAACTGATGCTATTGAGCTCAAACATTTCATTCTCAAGATATTCACGCTTAAAGATTTTGACTTTTGATTGTTTCGCATAAGTTATGATCCTAAAAGCAACAAGATAACCCCTTATTCAAGCCTGCTTAATTCGCTAATTTAAGAGATCTTCATCAAGTATTATAATAATTGTATTCTATTTGTAGGTAAGAAAAAGACCTGTTACGGAAAAACCATATAGTAAAAGCGATACTTTTTCATTCACTGGTATTGCCCTTATAATACTTCTATTCTCTCTGTTTGTGCATGCGCAAAGTAACAGTCGTGCTATGGGCACACGAAATAATGTATAACTTTTGTATATTTTTTAGACGGGATCACGACTGGTTTCTATAATAGTAGTCGTATTTTGTTTGTCAGCCAAATACGGGTCGTACCAAGCACAAAATTAACAAGATAAATAACAAATGTGATATATTTTTATGGACTTTCAACGAACAACCACTAATCTTATATAATAATACGACAGTTCTGTCTGTCGGTGACTTTTGCAAAGAGGATTATACTCTTCATCATTTTCTTTGATAAAGTCTGTTAAACATCGCCCATAAAATTGTTCTGTAATTTACTTTAACGTTAAAATAACATTAACGTCAAAAAAAAGTATATTAAATTAATGAAGCTATTACAGTGTATTTAAAACTTTGAGGCCAAATAACTTGGAAACGAGGTGGTGACGTCAACGATTCTTCACCTCTTGGGTAACTAGGGACCACCTAGGACCGACCAATTTGGGTAATTTTCCCAAACCTCGGTCCCCAAATCCGTTTAGGAATGGACGTCATCAAAAAACCTTTAAACTCTAATATCTCAGCAACCATTTGTTAAAAGTACATGATCCTATATATTTCTTGATCAGAGTTTCAAGGTGTATACGATGAAGGCAACAGGTATAAAATATTCTAAAAAAAATATTTTGTCTCTTGCTGGTCCTTGCTGACGTCATCAAAATTTAAATGATGGTTCTTTTTTACGGTTATCCTGCCTAAGTGGATTTTTCCACGGGCTTTTATCGACTAGTCCGTATAATAATAGCCGTACTCTGTTCAGAATAGCTTTGTAATTGCGCGCGGAGTAATTTTATAAATTTCATTATCTGGTGACACTGATGCGGAAGATATACAGGTGGACCCTAAATTCTCCCGCGGGTTAAAAAATAGTTGTTAAACATTAATTAATTACATTTAAGCAGATATAACAAACAAAATGAAAAAAATAAGCGGTAGAAAATGTTATGCATTTTTTCTCTTTTCATGGCTTGCTATATTACTTTTAACAGGTCGTTGTGTAATACCTTATCTTTGAGTAAACAGCATGTGTGACAATCTCCAGGATGAAAAAAATATAGGATTAACATTGTGGACATTTAATCTGTTTACTTTTAGGTATCCTCTGTTAGCAAATTAAACCTATTGTTCAATAAACGTACGTGCAGTAAGTCCGTTTTAATATTACTAAGCCGAAAAACTTTTAACATCGACAAAAAGGTCATTATTAGCTTCTTCATAGGAAAACTCCAATTTGAACAAACGACTAAGTGGAACCGTAGTAAACTCAATAAAGCGATCTAACGAAAGTGTTGAAAAAATTGTGTTTTAAAAGATATTTTGCATGAAACTTAATTTTTAGCATCTCCAGCCGCAAAATTTGAAATTCGCAGTACTTCACATAAATTGCCGACATCTTATCTTCGATACTTGGTGACATGCAAAAGATTTTAGTCATTTTTTCCGGGCATTCAAAGTTTTTATTTCTAGGAAAGCTCTTGTAAAATATCCAACAAGGGTGAAAATTGATTTCTTTGTTTTGGATTTAATTATTACAAGCTCGTGAGCTTGTATTAAAACGCAAATGTGTCCTAGAAGAATGGAAATTTTTGCCTCTCTGAGCACCGACACGGGAGTAGTCGTGTGTTCGAATCTCATCTTGGTAACTATTTTTACTTTTTTTTTCTTTTTACTATCTCGCGAGAAATTTTTTATCAATATTATTGCCTATCCGAATAGCAAAATATGTCGTGTCTAACTTCAGCTTTTTATACACTTTTTTGGCGAGGTTGTTTGCGTATATCATACGTCTTGTTAAGGACTAATTTAACCGTCAATTAACCGTTAAAAGTACATCACTGCCAGTTTCTTTTCCCTATTTCATAATTCTGGGTGTCTCTAAAAATGTCACTAATTATAGTTGGATTCATTCAAATAATTTATATTGGCAGTGTTTTTCAATGCCTTATTTTTCAACAAACATCAACTGCGATTCTAAAAGTATACAAAATAAATCGGATTAACATTGTGGACACTTAATCTGTCTACTTTAAGGTATCCTTTACTATCATATTCGACCTATTGTGATATCGTAAAATGTGTCATGCATCAAGGTAATTCTGCTTGGAATTAATAGTAGTACTATGTCTTTCGTCTCCCTTTTTACTAGTTTAGTAAAAAAAACAGCAATTACGTATAAGATATACGTTATAATGGTTCATGGTCCAAGTTTTATTTGAACATTATCCCAACAATAGGCCGCCCAGCCCTTCACCCTACACCACCACTTTCATTCCCTCAAAAAAAACCATATACTTCTCACATTAAGGATTTTTAAAACGAAAATGCAGGAAGTCCACTCTCTGTCATCGTTTTCACTATTGACTATGAAACTTCCGTTATTCTGAGTTACGTTTTCACATGGGACATGTCAATTTCATCAACATCGTGTAGCTGATGACCATCATTTTCTGTGGATTAACCGATGGTATTATTTCACTATGATGTAATTGAATTCCTACATCTCTTCGTGCTAAAACAAAGATTAAAAGTCCTAAAAAAAATTTATACATTGTCACGTTTACAAAAATGTAGGTATAAAACGAGGCCCTCCTTTCCATTAAAAGAAAATTGAACTGGCAAAGAAGCGTTGGGAAAAGGCACTATACTATCTACATAAGTAGATTACCAAAAACAAAAAATATTAATAGAGATGTTAAAGAATTATTTTGTGCGCATGCAATTTAACATTGCTTCATTGCATTTGACTAAAAAATTAAAAGGTTAATCCCTGTGTTTTTATACACAAATCATAAAAAACAATTTTACAATAGGCAAGAATGAAATGGAGTGGCTATTTTAAAGTTAGCAATTTCAAACTCTAATTTACCATTATTACTATTATTAACAATTTCTTTTACATTGACGTGTAAAAAAAAAAAAAAATTCTAGCTTCTCGGGAAAAGTCGCTAATTAAAGTCAATGAAGAAGGCAATTAATTTAGTTAATTTGACTTCTTTGCTTTGCATACCATCATCCTGAAATAAAGGATGGTTAGACTATAGCTTTTATTTTCGAGATCCTATATATTACAAGGAAGTGGTATGCCAGAAAATTCGGGAAAAAAAAAAACAACAAAAACAAACCGCAAAATGCTATAAATACTAAATAAAAGTCTGCCTGTCAAATAAAACCTAATCCATTAATATACGGTTTGCACAACCTACAAGAGCAACTTTCTGGATTCCATTTCTTAATTTTTGACTTAAACTCTTTCAACGTTGCAGATGTTTTTATATTTGATGGTATCATCTGCCACAATTTTGGCGCGAAATTTGAGATAGTTTCAGTGCCATAAGTAGACGTTTTTGCCGTGCGATAGCAAAGTTCTCTTTCATTTCTCAAATTATAAGTGCTACTACGGAACAGAAAAATATCACTTATTATATCAGGTGAGAGTTTGTTTTTAGCTTTATATATTTCTATAGCTAGTGTTTCAAGATTTTTTTCGTGTATCGTTCTTGATTTATCTCTATGTAACAGTTCCTTAAATGTTGATGTATGGTCACAATAGATTATTCGAAGTGCTCTTACATGCAGATTATTAATTCTGTTATTCAGTGTTCTATTGTGGAACATCCATATCAAAGGACAGTAACTGAATTGAGAGGTAACAAAAGCCTTTATAATAACTCTTCTTTTTTGAGTATCCATGTAAGGTGCAACACGCGCTAACGCATGTAGTTTTTGGCTGGTTTTTTGACATAAGTCCGCTACATGCAAATCAAATTTTAATTTCCGATCAATTTTTATCCCTAACAGTTTCTGTTGGTCACTGTTTTCAATGTACGTGTCTCCAACGACAGCTTTTGTATTAAGTGGTAAGCTAGAAAGAAGATGGCTCTTTGCTTCATTGGCTTTCATACCGTTTTCAGCAAACCATATAAACATTCTTTTTGCTGTTTTTTCAAGGTCTTCTACAACTTGATTTTTATCAGACCCATACGTATATGGGGTGTTGTCATCTGCGTAGCTAGCTATATCAGTTTCAATCGTTATCAGAAATAAATCTATCAGGAAAACGTTGAAGAGTAGTGGGCCTAAAATAGACCCTTGTGGCACACCAAATAAGATGTCCAGTGACGTACTAAATGAGTTGTTTATTTTAACTCTTTGTTTCCGGCCAGTTAAATAGCTATGTATTAATCTCAAAGCATCCTTGTCAAACCCATAAGCGTGCAATTTAGCAATAAGTAAATCGTGATTTATACAGTCAAAAGCTTACCAGTAATGCCACAAACGCCAGGAACGTGAAAACACGACCACTAAATTCTACAGCCAATGAATTTATGCTTTCATCCTAGTATCACCAATAACAATACCAAAGTTGGTGCCAGCAACAACTCTATAAACATAACTCTTCCTTGTGTTAACTCAATACTTTCTTCAGTGTCTTGACTGTGAGACCAGTAGAACAAAAAACTGGCTGTCCATTGACAACTAAACGTACGTAAATAATGTTTGTATTTAAACACTGTGATAATTTCGGCAATTGTTTTTTTTTTTTTTTTTTGAAACATATTTGCAAAATTGATTTTTTTTTTCTGTAGGATTTTTTTTTTTACAAAAGCCTATCTGGAACTAATTAATTTCATGTTCTCATGGCTTGTGAATTACCAAATCAACCCCAACTTATTTTTATTACGATTAAAATAACGCGGTATTTTTCAGACAATAGATGTGACCAGAAGGCCAATGACTTTCATATCGTCGAATGGATGGTCTGATATTTTTCGAAAGAAACAAGATTAATCTAAATAAAATTGTTTGCAACCTTAACTTGTTTTGAAATTAAGGCAAACATGTTTTTAAAGCTACAAGGATTTGTTCGGTTATAAAACATTTTAATTTATTTTAACCCACAACTTCATACTTGTATTATAGCATCTAGAAAACCACAGAGTCTAACTTAAATTGTTGGTTGGAACGTGTCAAATCATTTTTTATATTTTGTACAGAACGAAAGGTTTTTGAGACAATAATACCTGTTTTCCTTCTATTCAAAAGGGTAGTCGAATCGCTGCTCTGTGCTAAGAATGCACGAAATAGTGATACCCGTAAAATATGCAACGGAATAGTGTCATGGGAAATACTGTGAATTTTTCCACGGTTTATTCTCTGCAAAAAAAGTTGGATTTTGTCTTTGTCAAAACTAAGTGGTGTTGCAGTATGCACGAAATATGGTAAATATGCACAAAGGGTGAAATCCGTTGATTTTTCCACGCGTAAAGAACTAATTCATGTAACAAAACAATTCTCGCAGAAATAGCCTTTCTTAAATTCTGCTTCAACTTGATAGCAATAATCAAAAATAAAACTAACTAATCAATTTATAAAAAAATGATAAAGTTAGGTCGCTTTTTTCTGCACAATTCAAAATTCTAATAACATTCTTGGGAAAAACTCCCTCTTATTAATATTTCATAGTTCTATTGCAGCTTAATATTTTGGCATGTGTCAAATTTTCTAAATTTGTTAATTTTGAAATTGGCTTCTTCTTAGACGATATTTCCAGGATAAAAAATTATTTTTCCAGTTTTTCAGTTTAAACGAAAAAAAATAAAATTCTTTATTACTAGACGAGACGCGGCCACTTCGGATGTACCACAAAGGAAAAAATTCCGCTGCACAATTCTAATTTGTTATTGAATTTTCTATGAAATAAATTCTGTTTATGTGATAGAATTCAAAATTTTGAAATTTTATTTTAAACGAGATTTTTAGATGAGGATATTGAAATTCTCTATGCCAAAATCCAATTTTTTTAATGGGATATTAAATTACCCTTTGGGTACACGCATCTTCATCTATGGTTAAGAAGAAACTTGGTATATTTCGCTCACAAACTATGTCACTAGGATCTCCAAATGCTGCACTCAGAGCGATATTTACGGTACAGTACGGAAATTAGTTCCACTTAATGAATGTTTGAGTTAAACCCGTTAATTCAAATTCAGTGTATAACGATTTTTTCAACAAGTGGGGCAACAGTTACCGAGAAAAGGTCCAATCTTGGCGATAAAAAGGTATGCAAGTCCCTTGTAAATTAAATCTAGCTTGGCAGACAAAATATATATCCATATTACATCAGAAGTTCATCATCATCATCATTCTCGGCTTAACGTCCGTTTTCCATGCTAGCATGGGTTGGACGGGGTATATTAATGACCCTCTTCCAATCTGATCTAGACTGTGTTAGATCTAAACTCAACTTCCTCTCTATCAAGTCTGTCCTTATAACCTCCTGCCAAGTCTTTCTGGGTCTGCCTCTGGGCTTTGCCCCAGGAACTATCAAGTCTCTACACTTTCTTACCCAATTATCCTCCTCCATTCTTTCCAAGTGCCCCAGCCAATTCAATCTTCTTATCTGGATAACATCTTTAATTCTACGGAGACTTAGCCTGCTTCTTAGCTCATCTGAACTCTTTTTGTCTCTCAGACTGGCACTACACATCCACCTAACCATTCTCATATCATTCCTTTCTAAACGGTCAAGATCTTCCTGCTTCACTGCCCATGTCTCACTACCGTACAACATAACACTTCTTACACAGGCCTCACACAACCTACCTTTTACCTCAATTGACAGGACTCTGCTAGTCAATAAAGGAAGTAACTCTCTAAACTTTTTCCAAGCAGAACCTATCCTGCAAGTAACACTTCTTCCAACACCCCCTTCACTGCCCAACATATCACCTAAGTAACAGAAGTTCTTAACTATCTCTAACGAGCCACTGTTGTACATCATTAAAGCTGGAAATACTTCATTCTCTATAATCTCACCTTTGCAACGCTTGCATACAAACTGTATGCCAGCTCTTAACCTTCCACTAATACTACTGCACTTCTTATGTAGCCAATGCTTGCAAGTCTGACAAAAAATTGAGTTACTACCAACCCCTTTCCTGCAAACTCCACAAGGCCACTTTCCAACTACAAGGTCACACTTGGCTGCAATGCTACTTATCATGACTTTAGACTTTGCCGTGTTTACCTTCAGCTCTTTCTTTTCTAGTCCTTTCTTCCACTTCTCAAACTTTTCAACTAATTCTTCCATCGACTCTGCTATGAGAACCAAATCATCTGCATACAATAACTCCCATGGACAACCTGTTCTGAACTCCATCGACAGCGCTTCTAAGACTAGAATAAACAACAAAGGACTAAGTACAGAACCCTGATGTACACCAACATTCACACTAAATTCATCACTAAGTGAATCGTTAATCCTGACACGACTTCTAGCATTGCTGTACATAGACTGAACCATCGTAACTAGCCACTCATCCACACCTAATTTTCTCATAGCCCACCAAATAACTTTACGTGGCACTCTATCAAAAGTTTTCTCTAAATCTACAAAGGCAAAATAGAGATTCTTTCTCTTTCCTAAATACTTTTCCTGAAGCTGTCTGAGTAAAAATATTGCATCTGTAGTGCCACGCCCTGGAACAAAACCAAATTGCATCTTATCTATATCAATTCTTTCTCTAAGTAACTTATCAATCACTCTTTCAATAACTTTCATTACTTGATCAACCAACTTCAAACCTCTATAGTTACCCCTTTCTAATGCATCACCCTTGCCCTTGAAACAATTCACTATTACACTCGACTGCCACTCACTCGGAATAGCACCATCCTTTATAATCTGGTTAGCAAGACTTGTAATAAGCTCAACTCCAATATATCCAGATGCTTTTACCATCTCTGCAACAATACCTGATACTCCTGCAGCCTTGCCAATCTTCAATTTCCTAATAGCCTCCACTACCCATTCTGTCTTGATCTGCATAGCTGGCCCTTCTACGACATCATCATCAGACAAATTATCCTCGTCCCAATCAAACTCAGTGTTAAGCAACCTCTGATAATGATTCTTCCAAGCTACCCTTTTCTCCTCCTCTGTGCTAGCCAAAACACCTTCATCATTACGTATACACTTCTCACCTACAATATCTTGATTAGTTTTTTTCATTTGCTTTGCTATCTTGAATACCTCATTGCGCTGGTCTTCCCTTCTTAACACATCTGCAAATCTGTTTCTCTCTGCTTCTGATTTTGCCTTATACACTGCTGTACGAGCGCGACGCTTAGCTTCTAAGTAAATATTTTTACTACCACCTGACTTCCACTCTTTCCAAAGTTTCCTCTTTTCCTTTATACACTGGTCAACCTCATTATTCCACCACCAGGTCTGTCTATGTCTAGCTGGTCCTTTCGTCCACCCACAGGTATCATCAGAAGCTTCTAGAAGACAATTCTTCAAAGTAGTCCAAGTAATTTCAACATTGTCACTATCACATTGACTATTGTAGGCTAACTGCTGAACTTTTGCACTAAATTGTCTTGCTACAATCTCTTCCTTCAGCTTCCAGACTTTTCGACGGGGCCTGTACTTTCCCTTGGCTTCTTTGACACTCTTTAAGATAATATCACAAACCAGCAACCTATGCTGGGAAACACACTCTTCCCCCGATATAACTTTCACGTCCTTCACCACTTTCTTGTCTGACTTTCTAACCAAAAAGTAATCTATCTGTGTCTTACAACCACCTGACTCATATGTTATCAGCCTACTCTGTCTCTTACTGAATGATGTGTTGCAAACCACCATGTCCGTTGCCATTCCAAACTCAAGCAATCTCTCCCCTTCCTTATTTCTGCTCCCAAATCCATAGCCTCCATGCACACCTCTATAACCTTCAGATGACTTCCCAACATGATCATTAAAGTCGCCGCCCACCATGACAAGTTCAGTGTCTCCAAACTTTGATGTGACTGCTATTAACTCATCATAAAACTTATCTTTATCTTTCTCACTGAGTCCACACTGTGGAGCATAAACTGACAGAAAAGTGACAATCCTATTACCTATCAAAAACTTTATCACTATAATACGACTATTAACACGCATAACATCTGTTACTTTTTCTACCCACTTCTCCGCAACGAATATGCCAACTCCTCTATATCCATCACTATTACCAATCCAAAAAAGCTTATACCTTGCCCTCCTACCTTCCACAAATCTCACTGAAGCTCCTCTCCACCTAACTTCCTGAACACAACACATATCAACAGATCTACGTTCTAACATTTCAACTACTTCACCTGCTCTACCTCTCAGAGTACCAACATTTACACTAGCCATCCTCAACCTAGTGTTATCTACCTTGTGATGTGATAGCTGGGTAACGGTCTGACGATGCTCACATCTGACATCTGTCCTACCGTGCGCGACACCTTCACTCCTTAGAGGTCCAGCCCCGTTTACGCAGTTTGTCTTATTAACTATTCTTACGGCCATTAATAAAGAGTTTTGGCATTGTTTTACAGCTGGATGCCCTTCCTAGCGCCAACCGTTCACAGACCGGACTGGGTGTTTCTTAAAGTGACACCATCACTATGTGGCATTTCATGGGACTTCCACAATCGCGCCTTTAAACTAAGGTATGGTGGAGGACGTTCAACTCCTCTCTTGTCTCTTAAGGAGACCCTTCACCCAAGTTATAAAAACTAAAAAAAATCTGACATTTATCCAGTCTAGTTTAAATTAGTCTCAGGGGAAAGGCGCCAAAAATAGGTCGAGTTAACGAATGTTCGTGTTATCCGAGGTTCGAGTTAACCGGAGTTTTTTTAAATTTAAGGGAGCCAAGGAACTGGTTAGAGATAAGGAAAGTTTAAGTTATATGGTGTGCGAGTTACCGAAAGCTGACTGTATTTGTAAACCGTCTTATTTAGATAAAAATACTATTTCAATTATTGTGATACTGTAAGAACATAATTCACTTCTTTCGTTAACATTCGAGGTAAAAAATTTGGAACGGTCCTGTTTAAATGTGCAAAGTAGATTGGTAACTAAAGTTTAGTTACGACGAATATTGATGTAATTTTTTGGCTCGCTAGCCAGCCTAGAATGACATGAGCTTTGATGATTTTCATATTGACTGAGTAACCAAAAAGCTGAACAAACGACTCTGAAAATGGGAGTACATATTTGTGTTATAAATCCGTCGTTCTGTATTTAGTATTTTTAATTCAAATGGAAATCTTATCGTGGATTATCATAAACAATGTGGCTGGGTATTTAGCTATGTCATATTGAACAAGCTTCCAGACTATACAATGATACTAAATCCGAGAAAGCTACAGTAACCTTTACATTGGTGAATGAAATGTTTTGATATTGGTTGATGTATTTGGGGAGTGAGATATAAAATCAATTCCATCACTTTTTGAATTTGCTTGTTTGTGCTTGTTTACATTTTAAGTTACTATTTTTCTTCACAATGGAAAATGCCGCTTCATGTCGACCATTCGTCAAAAGCGCTAGGCTAATCAGAATGCCTAAAATTAGGTTATACTTGCAAAATCCAGACGGTTAACATTACATCGTAATTACATGACGCAAAGTGCCATTTAACGCTCTAAATCTTTTATTCGTATTTTGAATAACACTGCATAATAAAAATCTTTTAATTTTTTTTTTCTTATTAATGATAGACCTTCGGTATAATTATAAAGCCCACAACGGTTAATTTTAATTCCCTATGAGAGCAGTGTTTAAACATGTATATTATTTTAAATAAAACCCAATTGTATATTATACATTTTTTTAATTTTTTAATAACGACTCCAAAGAAAGTACTATTTGACAAAGAAGTGTATCACTAAAATAGTTTTCAAACTTTATTTTGTCAAAGATGTTTTCTATCCGGCGAATATTGTGCCTTCCCGATGAGGATGCACCACACAAAACGAAAACACAAACTGAGATATTAACTCATTTTATGGAGACTTCAACAACTCATGGATTAGGTAATATATATCATGCTAAAAAGATACTTAACCGATTATTTTGGATATTAGCCTTCTTGGCGTTTTTTAGTGTTCTAATCTATCAAATTTACGTCTTGGGAGTAAAATTCAACAGTCACGCTCATGTCACACGTGTCTATAACGAAGTTCAAGACAATGGAATACAATTTCCCGCAGTAACCATCTGTAACGCGAATCCCTTTCCTATTGAAAAGATTACAGCAACTTTATATACATTGTACCCCAATGTAACGAATTGGACAGATTCTGTATATCAAGAAAAAATTGAAGATTTCAAGCTTCAAGCTTTAAATTTTAATCTTACACAACTCTCTTCGTTAGGTGTGGCGCCTGAAAATTTGTTTATTGCAAATAGGTGTTTCTTTGCTAACAAAGCATGTTCCTATCCAAGTGATTTCCGTCTATACAGTAGTGCAAACGATGGGAATTGTTTCACATTTAATCAAAACGGTTCCCATCGTCAACATCGTCCTGGTGTTAAATATGGATTGTCGGTTACTCTCAATATAAATCAAAGTTCATATAGTACA
Source organism: Hydractinia symbiolongicarpus (assembly GCF_029227915.1). NCBI lineage: Eukaryota > Metazoa > Cnidaria > Hydrozoa > Anthoathecata > Hydractiniidae > Hydractinia > Hydractinia symbiolongicarpus. The sequence continues at coordinate 28,715,139 of NC_079882.1, read as the reverse complement.
CATTTGATTTCCAAAAACATTTTTCCTGTTGGTGCCTATATATCAATCCATGAAGCTGGTAAGCTAGTAGACTTTACCAGTCGCGCAATTCTTGTCGCTCCAAATCAGCTATCGCGAATATCTGTGAAAAAGAAGTCAATACAACGATTAAAAGACCCTTACCGCGATAACTGCACAGATGCTTTAAGTGATACTGTTTCTTCAGCTGTTGGTGGCTACACTGTCGATACCTGTCTTCTATCATGCTATGTTCAGAAATTATTCGACTACTGCCAAGTTGTTGACGTACCATCGGCTGTGGGGTGGTCAAACATTTTGGGTATCCGATTACCACCCGCACGTACTCAAAAAGATATGTCATGTTTGAACAAATTTGACTCAATCTATATTGAAGGAAAAGTCAAATGTCACTGCAATGCACCTTGCTATGAGGATAGCTACGAGAAAAGTGTATCAACAGCAGCATGGCCAACGATTGTTGAGAGTGATGAATACATACAAGCACTCAAACAAGAAAATAATATCACTTTGACACGGGATTATATTATGAACAATTTTCTTTCAGTTCAAGTTTACTATGATGATTTCACTATCGAAAAGACTGTGCATGCACCTGAGTTTGATAACAACAAGCTTTTTTCTGAGTTAGGAGGACTGCTAGGATTGTGGATTGGTGCTTCGTTTTTTTCACTTATAGAATTCGGAGGAATGATATGGCAAGTTATAACGAATTATTTAGCTAAAAAGAAAAACAAAGAGACAAAAAAGTAGGAGAGTTTCCTTGATGTGTAACCATTCCATTTTAAGTACAATTAATGTAAATAAAAATTCTATGAAGTGTCTACGTTCAGTCTAATTTGTATACATCGCAAATAGTACCAGTATATTTGCACGGGTTTGCCAGATTCTAAAGTAATTGTCATTACACATAACATCGTTCTCCTTGCAGTCTTTGTCTTCAAGCATTTTGTTTTTGAAGATTTTCCAAGTAAATTACCTTCCATAGTATCCTATAAATTCTTCTATTTTGGGGGGATATTGGTTGAATTATTTATGATAAAGTTTTCATGAGACGCTTAATGACCTAGACACAAAAACCAGTATGTGCGAAGATCAGTTTTGTTGGACCTTTACAGTTCTGTTTCTTGTATGATACAAACGAAACAAAGCCATTTATCATGCAGATGTTAGTTATCAGAAAAAAAACATTTATCACTTTGATTTGTCTTCATTCTTAACTCTTCTTTACATTTTAAAAATCTGAGCATAATGAGGCAAAAAGTTCGCAACGCAAATTTTAGGAAAATGCAACTACACAGAATTATTTTGACGTAAAGCAGTAGTCAGGCTTACAAACTAATAGTCTCGGGATTTTCATACATAACATATCATAAAACATAACAAATCATGAAGTAAAATAAAACTGGTCAATCACAACCAAGTCTATTTTAAATTTCAAATAGACCTGGTTGAGATTCGAAATTGACCAGTTACGAGTAAATAACACGTTGATCATTAAAGCGAATAGTTTTTAGTCATATAATTTAAGCAAAAAGTAAATTTTAATTGACTAAAATAATTTTGCTATCCAGAAGGGAATCACTGGTTTTGAATTTTGCTACTTTTTCATTTGGGATTTAAATTTTTGTAGAGGTCTTATTGAATACTACGAAACCAAACTAATGACGATTTGCTGAGCTAAAACCGAAATGGTATTAATTGAGTAATAAATCTACCAGATTATATGTAGTGTTTAATTAATACAGGAGTTGCTTCAGCATTTGGCGGTGACGCATCACCGTCATTCGCTCAACAAATCCCAACCCACTAAATATCCCAGTATTATTACACTCGGACATTTTGCCGAGGGACAAGATATTCATTATGTCACCTTATGAAATAAAATGTTAGATGGGAGATATGATAGCGGAAAGGTTTTGGATGATACTGGATTGGTTAATGAGGGAGATGGGGGAGATGATAGCGAAAGGGTGTTCGATGAAAATGGAGTGGTCAATGCGGGACATGATAGCAAAAATGGAATGCTTGATGAGGGAAGTTGGTAGTGACAGAAATCCAGAAATTCATTTGGAGATGTCAAATACAATAAACGTCAGCGCGAAGCATTCGATTGATGTCAGTGGTGGAAGATGCAGTGATATTTTACTGCATTTAAAAATTCTATCAAACACCGGCCACAGAAATGTAGAAATGGTAGACTGATAAGATGTGATCAAGCCGTGTTAGCGTTGCAAGGTTTGACGTATGGATGCGGTACGCAAATTTGCTTATCAGTTGGCCAAAATAAAATTGATTGAACATTTTTACTGTTGTATATATTGTAATATTTTTTTTCATTTTTTGTGTGAAATTTTTTTTCTCAACCATTTTCTCCCGTTATTATTAGCAGATGGTGTGTTCTGTCAATTCGGCTAGCTAAAACTGCGAGACAGTAACTATAGCACTTTTCATGTTATTACAAAAAATGGCAAGGGGCTATTACAAATTGGGGCAATTATTACAAATTGGGGCACAACAAACTCTCCGTTAGTTCCTTAAACTGTAGAAATTAGACAGTTAGCTCTTGTCACTGTTACAATTAAAAGTGCCACCGTATGTGTTGTGGTTGTCGTTTTTGTGTTTGTGCTGTTGTTTTTTCTTCTAAATATAAAATCAAGTTAGTACAGGAGATAATGAAACGTCTAGTTTTCAGTTTTATGGACCAGTTTTTAAATCAGTTTGATTGTGGACCGTGTACTAATATAGTCTTTATATATCAAAAATTTGCCATAAAGATGCGCCGTAATTACTTTTTGTCTCACGACCTTCGTCTCAAAGAATCTTTTCGTAGTTTACATTCTTTCATTTTGTAACGGAAAGACCAAAAAAAATTGGAAAAATTTCAAGCAGGTGGTATGCCACGCCCATTTTAAAAAGATCTGTGTCGTTTTTTTATTTTTATTTTTTTTATTTCTTGATGTATTAGTGATTTTCTTATTTGAAAGTATAGATGGTAAATTATTGCTAATAGTCATCATTGTATTATTTTTAATTGTGAAATATATTATCCACTTCCGTGAAATGCAAAAGCAGCATTCTTTTCATAACTGCAATGAATAAAACAGCAGTATAGGCCGACATGGTTCCAGACACACAACAATAAAGATAGAAGAGGGAGGAGGAAAAAAAGTTAAGAACAATGATCGTGCTCAATGCAAAAAAACCTCAGTTAGACTAGATGAACCAAATAGTTAAAACGCAGATACTCTATTGCTTTTTCTAAAAACGAATGAATCGATCCGATTGTTATTTAGACATTGCCGTTAGAAAAGAGATTTCTAGCATGGGGTCTGTTTAAACACCACGTTACTAATAAATAGCCATTTAGATTATTATTAACAGGAAATATCACAGCAACAACCCAAATGCTTCTTACAAATGAACACCAAGGGTAAAAGTTATTTTTGGAAAGACGACAAGGACTTTTAATCGGACATATACCATAGTTGACCCATGACATCATTTTTTTATAATGGCGGAAATATTAGTGTGAGAATTGTTTTTCATTGTTAAACTTTAAAAGCAGTTAGCACTATTCTCACAAAAAACTCAATTGGGGATAAAACACTTCACAATTCAGTATCTGTTGATCTGACGTTAATCGTTTGGAAGGCTACGTCATTAGAATAAATTGCAGGTTAACAAGGACTCGATTATCGCGTGCGTATTTATAACACTAACAATAGGATAAGTCAATTAGCTTCGTGAAGTCGGCAATTAGAAAATTAGGCTACAAAAAAGAAAAGGTTAAATGGTATTTTTTCTAACGTAATAAACATATTAATCAACTGAATAGAAGTTTATAACCGAAAGAAAAATCTTCTTACAAGGTTAATTCATGTGATGGTTTAATGTAGGAATTTTCTTAGTGTTGTTGAGAGCTTATTGATGGAATGAGCACGGCTAAGCGAAGCACAGCACGCTCTTTACCTTGCGTTTTAGAAGACAGTGCGATTGTGAGTTTATTGTTTTGTGTTTGACTCGCCTGCTATTTGGCTACTTGTCTATGTTGTGTTTCTTGTACACATTTTCAACCTTGTTAATAAAAAGCGCAGATGGATTTATATTTTTGTTACAATCTACCCATTTCTCCATTTGTATCCAACACGCGTGTAATTCACGAGCTTGGAATCACATCTCATTTTAGGGAAAACACTCACCTAGATTTTTTATGTGATTTTAATTTAAACAATTTTTGAGTTTGTTAGACCACAGTGGCTAAAACAAAGTCACATGTTGTTCAGTCTGATAATGATTCTGAAACTTAATAAAACAAATTAACCCAATCCTATTATAAGATAAATATATTGTGAATGCAATACGGGAACTTGTTTAGTGCTGATATTGTAGCTAATGTTAAAATCAAATTTAAAATCAACATTAACTACACCTTTTCTTTTATGAGAATATGTTTATAAGAATGTCAGGCTGGTATTGCTAGTTAAATAAAATGGGTTTGTTGTTTAAAAAAATAGAATCATTAACCAAGAGCCATCAACATATGTTTCAATATTTTTATAAAGCTAGTCAGTGCCCCGTGAAAAAATCAACGGGTTCGCCCATCCTTTTCTTACAGTTTTGTGTGCGTCTCGTTACTTGCGGTACTATTTTGCGTGACAGGCAGACGTATACTGGCATTATTATATAGATACAAGAGATTGGATTTTCATACCTACCATAACGAATAATCTCGTGTGAAAATAGAGAAAGACGCTTTTTTAAGCAGGTGTTTAGGGGGTTTAGTTCAAGCTAGTCTTAACTATTTAAACCCCTAAAAACATACTATCAAACTATATGAACATGTCAAAAGACCAATACCGTATTTCCTCTAAAGAACGCCGCGGCGTTCTTTACAAAATGCAATTTTTAGGTGCGGCGTTCTTTAGAGGGCGGCGTTCTTTGGAGGGCGGCGTTTATTACAAAACCATGAGTGAGACAAAAAGCAGAAGTTGACGTTAAGTATTTTCTTTAAGATTAAATATAGATAACAAAAGAATTAAACTATGAAAAGTCTATTAAACAATGTCAATGTCAATGTCGCTATCTCCGTCCGAGTCTTCGTCGATAACATGAAAGGACTCATAGCTTTCATTTACATCACAATCGTAAATTTCAAATGGGTTGTCAGAAGATTGGTCTTCTTCCAATGCCTCAGTTGCTTTTTTCATTAAGGTAGCACCAGATGAACAGGACGATCCTTCTTTAAAACAATGGATTTGTCCATCCTCTGATCCATCAAGAGCTAAATTTAAACCACACGACTTGAAAGATTTGATAATCATTTCCGTGCTCAAGCCATTCCATGCGTCTAAAACCCATTGCACTAGCTTTCGTCGCGATGGAGGTTTCTGGTTTCCTCCTTTTGTGAACTGTTGAACACCTTCAACCATCCATTCGTTATAAAGATCGATCATCCGACTCTTAAATGGTTTATTCCATGAGACATCTGGTGCCTGTATATATTTAGTGCAGCCACCGGGAATTATGACATTCTCAATTCTGCCTTTTGACAATTCTTGTTTCACGGAATCCATCATGTGGCATTCAAATGAATCCCAAGCTAACAAGCGTCGATTAAAGGAAAACTTTCCTAAAACTGTTTGCACATAGTGTAAGGTGAGTTCCTCGTTCATCCATGCATTTTTTGAGGACACAACTACGCATTTATTTTTGAATTCAGTATTTAGTTCTTTGCATTCGCGTTTTGCACCACCAAAAACAATAAATGGTTTAAATTTACTTCCGTCTGCCTTTGCTGTCAAGCATACAGAAATTCTGACCTTTTCATGACCAGTCGATTTAAGCATAATTTCTCGTTCGCCACGCTGTGACACCGTTGTAGGTGCTGTCATATCCGCCCAAACAGCAGTCTCGTCCATTGCAAGAATCGAACCGGCGTTGAATTGGTATTTCTTTGACATTCGGCGGACATGTACTACATACTGCACCAACCTGTCCACAAGATACGCTGGATCCTTTTAAACTGTTGTCGTTCTACGACGTAATGAAAGACAATTTCGTTTCATGAACTTTTCCAACCAACCTCGACTAGCCTGGAAACTATTTTTTGCAACAGTGTCCTCTCCAGCTTTTTCATCGTGCATTGCTTTTGCTTTTCTCATTATCAGTTTTCTCGAAACACGCAAAGAATTAGCTCTCCTATCATGTATCCATTCGAGCAGATTTTCTTCTAAATCAAGATTCTTGATTTTGCAACCTCCTCCTTCTAGTTTGAATCTTTTCGCTGCTCCTTGTTTCAACTTCTCCACATTAGCTCTCCATTCTCTTACTCTTTTTTCATCGACACCGTACTTTCTTCCTGCTTCGCGATTTGATGTACTAATTGCGTGATCAACAACTGTTGTCTTAAATTCAAAGGTAAAGCTTCTTCTTTTTTCCCCTTTATGGGATATTAACTGCTTCTCCTCGTTGTGCGACATTTTTCTAATGAACTTTCACTTACAAACATAAAAGTGTGTAAGGTTGATATATACAGATTGGGAGCAATTATCTTGTAGTATTGTTTACTGGTGTCAACTTTTTCTTTAAACACTATTAACAATCCAAGGGAGTGTTATTTTCGACGAGATCAAAAGCGCGGAAAATGATTTTGAATAGAATTTTTTCTCTATAAGAAAAAGTTCTATTTTTATCAATCGTTGATTGCACGCTCATACGAAATATATGATAGCTACACGTGGAAGTCAGAGATTTGAGAAGAACATGGCTCGAGTGATTCCTAAAACATTTGAAATGTATTTAATCATTAAATTCTCTACAAATATTCGCGGACATCATGTTTATAAAAATATATGGACACCCATTATAGGAGAATCTTTGGTTTGCAAAGAAGACAAGAGAGTAGAGGCTCAAGAACTGGACAAGAATGCAATTGGAACGTACAAACTCATGGACGGCAACGAAACCTTAGTGGGACATTTGCCAATAGAGTTGTCAAAGCTGATATCGTTTTTTATTGAAATTGGAGATAATCATGTAAATGCGACAGTTACTGGGAAACGAAAACGAGAGATTGGTTTGAGTGTACCTGCAAAGTTCATTTGTTTTACATCTAGCAAAAGTTATGCTAAAATTCTTCACGGTGAACTGTTAAAGCGTAAAACTAAATATTCGTATTTGTCATTAGATGTAGAAGAATTTTGTGAAAGAAAACAGATCAAATTCATATAAATGCCAACTTTTTTTACTTTCCCTATTAAAATGGTTTTTTTCTAATAAACGCGGCGTTCTTTAGAGGGCGGCGTTCTTTAGAGGAAATACGGTATGTGTAATAACAAATATGTGGTAATTGTGTTCTAAACTTAAATCGTGACATTTTTTCATACTTTGCATGAGACACATACTTTGACTAATTAATCATTGTGCATTCCCACTTACAATGATCACTAAAATTTCCGCTTTCTATAAATCATTCAATTAACAAAATCTTACTAAACAAAACTGAAAAAAACCATTTTTTCATAACTCGAACTTTTTAGTGTCAAGAAGAAAATAAACGTTTGAAAAATGAATACTGGTATGTGATGTAGCCAGAAATTTAAAAAAGCTGTTCTTAAATGATTCTCTTTAGTCTGTTTTTACAAATACATCAACCCAAATAAGTTGAGTTGCTGAACAAGAACTATCGACAAGGCTAAGTAAAACCGACATACAAGTCTGAAGAAAAAATCGCCTTAACTCGAATTAATATCTCATTTTTGTCTAAGTTCGAATTAACGAGAGCTTCTCTTAAGTCGGACATTCGTTAAGTCAAACTGTTTTCTCTGGTCCCTTGGAAGTTCGAGTTACCGGGAGTTAACCCTAGCTACGCTGCAATATTATCATTTGTTTCAGTTAGTCAATAATGTAATGAATCTTCCTTACCTTTGGCCGCCTGTAATGTAAGACCCTCTAGCTGATCTTCAATATAGATTTGGTGGAAAAGCTTTTTGCACAAAAAATTGCAGTAGACTCATTATCACAGATGTTTTCAAAAATAAACGTCTTTTTTAAAAAAAAAAAATGACGAGTTCTAAAAGTTTGTATGTGGGTTTCTTGCAAAAACGAATACGTCTGACAAAATAAGAATATATCGATTTGAGGAGAAAGTCTGTTAAAGCGACATTCTTTATTTGTAGAAAACTTAAAAAAAAGCGGTTCTAAAAGTGTCTTAAATTTTGTGTGGTCTAGTACTTGCAAATAAGCTGGATTCTTATTAAGAAACGAATTTGCGTAAATACTGATTCGATACATAATAAAAATAAGTTTTTTATTTCCACCCCATTTTTATTTCAGCATGATAACCAACAAAACGGTACCGGTATCTTCTCGTCTTTATATGCAACAGAATTGGTTGGCAGATTCAAAATCGCAGTTATTGGTGACAAGGGTTGTGGAAAGACATCCCTTTTAAATTCGTTTGTAAATAGACGGTGCGAGGTAGGATTGTAAATACATCTTGTTTTACAGATAACATTACAAAAGAGTAATTTACGTCATCATGTATCGTTCTCTGCTAAAGTTTTTAAAAGCTATTCATATAAAAATTAACAGGCTAGCCGAGTCTCTGATAGCTAGGAGAATAGAAAGCTTATAGCTGGGTTTGGAAATCATCTACTGGTATAACATGTTTCTCGATTAGAGTTTTCAAATTAAAACATTGATCAGCTTTCCACCTCAAATCCCGTTTCCATTAATTTTATCGAAGTGCACACGCTACAGCGGAAGGTAGAGTCAAATATAAATGACCCTAAAGCTTTCAATTTAATAAATTCGTCTGTCGACAGGCTCATAACACTTAAAAGTACGTTCCTGATGATAAAGAAGTTCTATTTATCTTTCAGTTTGATGTACCACTGTTATTTGAAGAGGGTGTTTCAACAGTGAGATCTGGCACCAAGCATGTTGACTTTGTTATTTGGGATTTATCTGGTGAAACAATGTTTAGTTTGTTTACCATCTTGACTCTCACAAAAACTTGTATAATGTTATTTTGTGTCTTTTGTGTTTTTTAGGTTGCATAGAATATGATGGTTTGCGCTATGAACTTTACAAGGATACCGATATGTTTTTGATTTGTTTTGATATAGGAGATTTTTCGACGCTTCAAAATGTGACGGAAAATGTATGTACCAGTAAGACACTACAAATACATTAATTAGTTCACAAACACAATAGTTCGCAAATACATTAATTGGATTTAAAACTGCACAAAAAATGAGCCCTGTTGACTAAGATCAGTTTTGGAGCACTTGAGAATAAACTACTCGTGAATTAATATCTCAGTAAGTCGTACATCAAATTAGCATAAGACAAACTTACAATCTTCATTCAAATATATTTTCTTTAGTCAAATCAAGCAGAGAATAAATAACCAGAATAATAATTATGGTAGCAATAACGACTAAACCTGCATTTGAAGATAGTTGCAATGGACAAAATATACTAAGTTAGCCCAGATTATATAAATTTTGTCAAAAAAGTCTAATATGGTTAATATTTTTTTTAGTGGATACCAGAGCTTGCATCATACGAACCTAACATTCCTTTTATTTTGGTTGGATGTAAACATGATTTGCGTTCCAACAGCAATATCAACAACAACAATAACAATAGCAACAACAATATAAACAACAAAAACAACAACTACGACAACAACAATAACAATAACAATAACAATAAAAACAACAGCAACATTAATAACATTAACAACAACAACAACAACAACAACTTTAACAGCAACATTAACAACAACAACAACAGCAACAATAACAACAACAACATTAATAATGAAGGCAGTTTTTCATCTAGTACAAATGAAGAATTGAAATACACAGTTGATAAAGAAACGGTGAGTTTATTAGAAGATAGATATATCACTCATTTTCATTCTTACTAGTAACTCGGACTTAGGTTTAATCGGACAGATTTCCCTTACTAAAGACAAAAAACAAACAAAAAAAGTTAAGCAAGAGAAAGGTTTTATTGTTGAAAGTTTAACATTTGTGAAACATGAGAGTTTAGTAGGTGTCTATTAAATTATCATATTCAAGAAATGATAAACTCCGCAATAATATAAATACTGAACAGACAACCCGAAATAATATCTTTAATAAAAGAAGAGTTATATATATACTATTTTAATCTTTTAATCTTCAAAACTTCACAGTTTTATTTAGATTCCTGTTTAAAGATTGTGAAAATCACATTGGATTTCTCGTTATATTGCTTGTATTTCTAGGCTTTGCGAGTTGTGCGTGATTGGGGCGCTAAAGATTATGTTGAGTGCTGCGCCCGAACAGGGTTTAATGTTTCTGAAGTTTTTCGAGTCGCAGCCCATACCTTTATATCTTCTTCAGAGTCTGAGAAAAGCAATTCAAAGCCATTAAAAGGATTTTCAAAATTCGCGAAAAGAAAATCAGTTGAAATTGGTGAAATGTTTCAGCATGGTACAAGTAAGAACAGCCTTGCATCAAGACGAGGCTCATCATACGCTTAGGGAAAATTGTTATTTTCAGATTTTATATACTATACAGGAAGATTTATCTTGTAAATAGATCTATAATGCATATTGTATTTTTTAAACGTAAATATATTGTTTAATTTAAAGCCGATTCATCTATTTTAACATCAAAGTGGATCGGCAGTCAGGTCATTTTAGATTATTCACATCAATATTTTTTATCTTATGATCTTGTAGAATGTTTCAAATTTGTGATGAATGTGATCGCAGTGATAGTGGATGGATGATCAAAAACTAGTTACGAGATTAAAAATCTTTCTTCGTAATTTTATCAGTGGATGTACTATCAGTTAAGTTTTATTATTCAAAGGACAACTTGCTGGAAATATAAAGTCAGCAAAATATAAAGTCGGAAAGAAAACAATTCATAATCATAAAGCTCTTTTGTTGGAAAATTGTTTGCATGGTACAAAGGCGAAAAGCATATCGTATTTTCTGTAAGTTAAACTTGTCGCCAAGACAGTTGTTCAACTTATACCCAATGTAAGTGATTGAAAGGAACAGAACTTATTCTTGCTTTAAAAATGATCCTTTTATGACCTGGTTTTATTTTTGGCAGGCTGGGCTCAAAATTATCAAAATTTGTTTCAACAATGTCAGTGGATGGGGCAAGAAAGGTGAGTGGTGAATGAAATAGATTGCGTGCGAACACATCTCTTTATTAATAGCCGTTTGTGCGCGAAAATAAAAGTCGTGTTACGGAAACATGAATTGCGATACATAAAAGAAGAGCGAATCCGTGGATTTATCCACAGACTACAGACTAGTGTATATTATAATATCCGTATAACGTCTATCTGTGACGCAAGAGGGCGAGTAGCGAGACCCACGTAATGGGGTATAAAAAGGACGGGGGAATTTCTGGATTTTCCATGGTGGTGATTTAACGTATGCGTTGAATTGAATAGGTAGAACTATGTTTGGTTTTAACATTTGAACAATGAAAATGATGAGGATTTCTATCTGACGTGGGCTTAAATAGCAGAGGATGCTTCCGTTTTCTCCACTGCGCATGCACGAGTGTTCTGAACTGTGCATATGTAGAGGAACGACAAAGATTTCTCCAGTGAGAGCTCTCTAATGATTGTCACATACTTTATATCTTTGTTATAGTCTGTCACCCTCCATTGTTGGTAATTTTTGAATTGCACTTGTTAAATTTTTTATTGGCTAGTGTAATCTAGTATCTCTTTTATATCGTATTAAGCTTTGTTTACACTTAACCATAACGATTTACTAAAAAACCTTCCGTGACAAAGAAACAAGAAGAAACACGTTTTTATAAAAGTACATCAAGCAAAGATCAAGCTTTATGTTTGTGCAATAAGCAATACATTTTGTCCACAAATAAAATATCAAAAATCAATTAAAAGACAACATATATCGTTTAAAACGTAAACAAACTTAAACAAACTTTAGATATCAAAAAATAATATGCAAGAAGTCACAAAACTGCAGACGTTATAACATGAAAATCAATTCCAGTGTTGTTTTAAATTATTGTGCTTGTGTGAACTAAGCCTTATCGGCACATTTTTACGTTTAACTATCTTGAGAGCAATTTTAAAAGAAGTTTGTCAACATAGTAAGAAGTCTGACAGAAAGAATAGAAACAGCTCTTGTTGACAGCTTGAAGGTGAGTTAAACTCAGTGTTCTGTTCATCTTCGTTGAAAATGTTCGGTTTCGTATGTTCTCTTTCTGTAAGTATGTCTTAATATTTTGACAAAATTCAGACTGAATTTTTTGTTATTGCATGAATGAACAAAATCCCATAGATGCTGTTCAAAGTTTCTTAGTTTAAAATCTATATGGAGGAAGAAACAAAAAGCCGTAAAATATGGCTGAGTTTTAATATGTTCTCCGTTGTTCTTGATTTAAGCATAACCTCAGTCTACATTTTATGAAAAATCACAACACAGGACATACTGGAAAATTCCCGACAAGTAATTTTAAACACGTCTTCTCGGTAATATATATGATGTGTCAGTGTTTCCTTGCAATTTAAAACGGATCTACGATTAATTTGAATGCATCCAATATCTTACAGGATACAGATAAAACGACAAAAATCAATTTATTTGATATGAAGAAAAAAATTATTAAATTTTAAGCACTGTATTGTCAGTTTCTATGACAACAAAATGATAACGTTTGATTTTCAGCCGTTCAATTTTTATGAAGTAAAGGTAAAATTATTCAACGTTTATTTACATCCTTATTATTGTCATCAGTTTTATATATAAAAACAAAACACGAGTCAAAAATATTGATCCAGTTAAGAACATTTTAGCCTCCGGGTGCAAGTAACAGTATGTAAAAGGGTTAAAATGTTTGATTTAATTGGAGCACTAGGCTACCAGAGCAATACGTGAATTTGATCTTGCCTAGCAGACTAAGTAGCAGTTGAGCCTGCAATAATAAACTGAAAGCGAAATCGAGAGGGGCGGTAAATCGAGAGAGGCGCTTATAAAAACATTGCAAGCGTTTATTAAAGAGAGACGCTTATTCAGTATACTTCTTGTAATAATCGGTTGAGGAATGGTAAATTCCTTACAATTCGTTAACAACAAGAATTCTAGTTTTTCTTAAAGAATACTACTTGACGATGTCTTTTTTTTTCCTTTCCTAAAGATGACAAACTAAGTTTCTAAAAAAGAGGAGCAAGTTCTAAGCACGTATTTCTTGGAGGATTTAAGATTTCATAATATTACTCAGAAAAAAAATAAAAGAAATCTCAAACAATGTTATTTGATATCGAAAACAATTCTTTGTTCTATAAACAACGAGTTCTTAAAGCAAAGCTGTTTTCACTGACACAGGTCATGTAGAAATATGTCATCATTACATGCACCAAGTCGTTTCTTTGCGAGATCAAAATAATAAAAATATCTATTCGCAGTTGTTTTGGGTTTGTTTTTGGCTTCCAATTGTTATAAACAAACTCATTCCACCCACATCAATTTGAAAAAAAGTTAAAGAGTACCCGTGTTTTATTATAAGAATGATTTTTATAAGAAAATGATAACAACTTAGATTGTTACCTGTACATCAAAGATGTTTTTTTTTCCAAATATAATGCAGTTGACTATGCAACCCAGTTCACTATGACACCTCCACGAATATATTTACTGGGGTACTATGATAACAAAAGTAAATCAAACATTAAGATTAAATTTTAAATTAACCCTATTCGGTCCGGGGGGGGGGCGGATTCCGCCCCCCCGGACGGTTTTTTTTAATAACTCCTGATTGCTTTCTTATATGGTTATGATACTTACTGAGTTTAAACATTTATCTATTAGACACCTGCATGCTAAATTTTTAGGTCCCATACCTTTCAGAGGCTTTGATATTGGCCATTACTCGAAACTACCCCTAAAATCTCTATGAAATCCTTATAATGGGGAAAATATAATAACTCCTGTTAGGATTATCCTTAGAACTTGAAACTTGCAACACAACTTTGTTTCATCAAGAAGAATCATTTTGAATAATTTTGACACGTGACTAATCCGATTTCCCGATTTTGTCGGATTTTACCCGAAAATCGGAAAAAAACGGATTTTCGGGCAATTTTTGGCAATTTTTTACTCGATCCATGTAAAAACCGGAAAATATGTTAAAAATCAGCGGAATCCGCCCCCCCCCCGGTCATAGTATGTTCGAAAAACCCCGGACCGAATGGGGTTAGGAATAAATTCTAAAGTTGTGTGCTAGTAAGAGCAGACGCAAAAAGCCTCAAAAAAATCAAAAGAACCAGCCTTTACTGGTTCTGATATGAAAAAGTCTCTTTAAAACTTCTTTTCCATTATGGATTAACACGGGTTAATGCGGGTTTATTTTAATTTATTTTTTTAACCCACATTAACTTAACTGTTAAGAAAAAGATCACCCCAGGCCAGGGTTAACTTGATCTTTGGAATCAAACCAGACTGAACTGTATAAAAACCAACGTCACACATAAACAGAGCTTTGACAGACTTAATTTCTTATTCTGTTTGCGTTTAAACTAAGCAGACTGATATGCAGTCTTTTTCCCAGGCTTTTTTCTGTTCTTTTTCTGGTCGCCGGTGTCGACATGTTTATAAAGGTTTAAAAACGTAATTCTGAAACAACGTTTTTGAGACAGTAAACCGATATGTGCATGCACAGTACGGTGTGCAATGATTTGTAAAAAAATAAACACAATTTCTTTTTGTAGTCTTGTAAAAAAGTTAGCCAATCACAATTATGAGAAGTATTGTTTTATCGATGCAACAGTCGGACTACGACCACGCCCATCGGTTTACTATCAATAATTTTTGTTCTAGATGAGTTATAGGCTAGAAATGTTTTAGCTTCAACTTGTTTCCTTATGAAAATAAAAGCTTGATGGAACAATTTTGAATTTTTTTTATATAAACTTCTGACATTTTATACAGAAACATTTCTTCAGATTTAATTATACTTGTCTTTGACATATGGAAGGTTAATTAGAAAATGGAAAATGAAAAAAGCGATTGTTTGGAGAAAGAATAATGAAGTCAGCATTAGTTTTTTTTATGTCAAGTCGCTTCTCCTGTTTTGATCAGTTACTGTGCAAAGATTCATAAATTCTCCCAATACCCTTCTTCCTTCTCCTCCCAACCTAAAACCGAGACAGTCCCACCGACCCGACCCCCTAAAATAGATACCAGGAATAAAAATTTTAAAATACGTATAATCAATGTTTTTTGGTTCTTGGACCACTTTTTTCTTAAATGATAGTGAGTTTGCAACAAAACAAAATACAAATGAATTTTGATAAATACACGCTTACAGCTGTATTACAATTTTCCGATACTGAGGTTACAATACGCGTAAATGTAGAAATAGTTTGAATGGACATCCACCTTAAGAGATATTTTATTCACCTAAGTTACGTTGAATTATCGGTGGAATCATTCATCTAAAATTGTATTTCTTATCTCTTTTAATATTTTATAATAGTGTTATCATGTGCTACATTTTTAATGATCCAAATTGCATATTTTTCTTGTTTTTTACAAGCAAAGAAAAATAGCCGCCCGATGGTAAGAAATTTCGCAGAATAGTAGATAATATCTAAGTACGACTTTGGGAGAATAACACCTGATTTATCTTTCTTTTTTTAAAAAAAAGGAGTAAATTCTTCGGTAAATTTTTCAATAGACTTAGCTCTTATCTTTTCCAACAGATGCTCTTTCTTCTATGTTTAACTATTCTTATGTTCGGTTTACTGTTTGTTTTATAGATTCCAACATGTTGAAATTTCTTTATTAAAACTTCGCAACAATCTGAGCAGAGGTACTAGCACCACACTAAAATTGGAAATCATGCAGAAAGTTATACTTCGACACCGTTTAGTATCACTTCTGATGTTGAGTTACTTCTACAACAATATGGCAAATTCTTGCCACGAACATTATTCAATCACGTCTGCTAAACAATACCATGAGATCTCATCTCACAAAGATGGGGATTACATCATAAAAAGCATACAATCCGTTTCGGATGGTGGGGATTGCAAACATGTAACCATAGACGGTTTGTTGAGAATTTATGCTGTGAAGTTCGCCGTGCAAACAATAAATGAAGATAAAAAAAGGTTGAAAAATGTCAAGCTAGGTTACGAAATTAATGATGCGTGTTTGAGTTTACCAATTGCAATGTCGTGGGGGATAAATTTAATAAATGGCTACAGGCAAAACCAATGCGTGGCACAAAACAAAGATAAATGTTCATCGACCGACTTGGTGAGTAAACCTCCAATTGCTGTTGTTGGTGCTTACTATTCTTTCAACACATTACCGCTTGCTAGCCTACTTAGCTTGTACAACATACCTCAAATAAGTTTTAGTTCATCGTCACCGTTACTTGATAAGACAGACTTATACACGTCTTTTTTTCGCACGATTCCACCCGATACCTTCCAAGTGAAAGCATTAGTCGATATTCTTTACAAGTTTAACTGGACATATGTCTTTGCTGTCGGTTCCGATGATGATTATGGAAAACTTGGAATTTCCAAATTGAAGAATGAGTCCTCTGCCCGTGGAATATGCATCACAGGAGACCTATATATTCCTTTTGAAGCAGCCAGAACACGTGCTATTGCACAGGATATAGTAACAAAAATTGAAAGGGAGCCGAAGGCCAAAGTTGTTGTTATGTTTAACTACCCAAAGGGAAACGCAGAGTTCGTACTAAAAGCTGCTGACGAACGAAACATCAGCAGGATCTGGCTAACTAGCGAAGCTTGGAATCCTGAGGTTTTTTCCACCGATATTTCAACATATCAATTGCAAGGAATTGTTACTGTGTCATTAAAAAATGGCAAACCTTTGTCAGATTTCGAAGGTTTTATCAAGGAGACTGTTGCTACACGTACACCCTGCGATGGCTGGCTTTCACAGTACATTTTAAACACACATAGCTGCAACATCACAACTGTTGATAACAACACTCTTCGTGGTGTAAGTTGCACTCAACAAGCGTGTAAGGCTTGCTCAGTATCAACGGAGACTGTCTATAACGCTATCCTGAAGGAGAATCCTAGCCAGATCAATAATTTGATTGATGCTGTTGATGCAATAGGTTATGCTTTGGATGACGTCATCAACAAATCTTCCACTTCACCGATTACACCTGAAGCTTTAACAAACGCTATGAAAAAAGTTAATTTTAAAACACGGAGAGAGCAAACCTTCGCCTTTGACGAAATTGGTAACCCAGCGTACGTTTCATATTCCATCGAGCAGATCCAAATTGATTCTGAAACCAATAATGTTGCGTACGTAACCATAGGTAATTGGACACATGGAAAAGGTCTTTCGCTAAATTATAGCAGGCTTAGATGGCCAACATGGACTAAAATGCAACCACAGTCGACTTGTAGCACGACTTGCCAACCTGGTGAGTATGTTGTTGGTAAAAGAGGGTGTTGTTGGGAATGCAGAAGTTGTGAAGAAAGTACCGTAAGTAATCAAACGAATGCTGAAAAATGCGTGAAATGTCAAGATTTCGAACACGCTGTGGCGAATAAAGAGTGTGTAACAACACCCATCTTGCACTTGCGTCCAGGAGAGGCCATTGGCTTAACAACTGCTATTTTAAGCATACTAGGTATTATTTTAACCGTAGTGTCCATTATGGCTTTGTTGCAAAGATCTGACGTCGTAAAAAAATCCCCCTTCGCTATGATAGTTCCCACATTCTTGTTGTTGTTGACAACATTTTCATATACTATATTACATCTTGTTCCGCCAAAACCAGGTTTGTGTACTCTACAGAACGCCTATTTTCATATGGTCATGATATTGTATAGTGCGCTACTCTTAGTGAAAAGTGACTCTGTCGCACGATTTGTTTCGAAACACGCAACTCATAAAGAGAACACTCGCATTACCAGATTGTTATTGTTTGCACTTTTATTAGTTATCCAAGCATTTCTAATCCTTGCCTGGTTACTTACAGATGGAAATAACATTGAGAAGATTTTTAACAAGAATGAGTATTTTCAAAAATGTGTTATAAAATTTACGTGGTTACGAATTACCGTGTTTGCATTTCCGTGTATAATTTTATTGATTGCTTTTATCCAAAGCATGTCTGAGCAGCACAACCACCGAAATCAAGTGGGGAAATATATCTATTTCACTTGCTTTTCGTTATGTATTATAAATTCAGGCTATATCATAACAGTAAATTATGTCGTTGGTGAGTACCAGGCCATGGTGACTTTGTTGACTATAATTAGTTACGGCTTTGTTTATTTAACATGCATGGTTCTTACGACTTTGTTTAAAGCAATAACCACTCCCCAATCAAGACAGCCAGTTGGAATTTTGAATATCGGATATGAAACAAATGCCTCTGATCACACTGAAATGAAAAATCCCGATACAAGCGAGACTGTTCCGTCAAACAAGAAGCCTATAACAAAATTGGATGATCGAGTCGACAGAAATAATGATCAAGCACAAACGAAGGAAAACTAAATGGAAGCAATTTATAAAACAAGTAATAAATTTGAAATTAGGAATTTTATTTTCGATTGTAAAATAATGAGTGAATTCTTAACATTGTTAACCAAAATATTGAAGCAACCTCGTTCCCAGGGCCTTTTGTCTCCCATCGGCACTGCGCTTATTCTCGCCGTCTAATAAGCAAAAAGAACAACATTGAGTATTGAGGATGAAATTAATAAATACGAAACTCAATCTCTTTCCTTAAACAACTTTCTCTTAATTTTGACCTTGCACGGCTTCCAATGCCACTCGGTGTCCTGAGGAACGCTTTCACAAATAAATGCTTGTCATTCAGAAATAATTATTTGTCAGAAAGGTTTTTGCATTTGGAGAGCATGCGAAGTTTACTTTTTGTATGCTCTCCAAAACTTACAGAAGTATTAACCCGGCGAAGTGACGTCATTTCTGATCCCAATGACGTTATTTTATTGTTTGGAAATAACGGGACTGTATATAGACTTTATATATCATTTTCGTTAAAATAAGAAACTTTCATACAGATATGACGTCATTTCCCGACGACGTCATAAAAATTACTTTTTTTTATTTTCATTGGCGTCAAACGTACAAGTTACGCAATCAGAAAAATTAGTATTACATGAGAATTTTTTATTGTATCATTTTTCTTCAGTAATTTTTCTCTGTACAAAGTGAATCTCAGCGCGTGATTGTGTTAGCTAGAGATAAAAGTGTAAGCTTAACCATAGTCATGTGACTATGGCTTAACCAACCTTGTTAAGAGAGAATTTAAGAAAGCTGAAAGAAATCAATATGCTAACGAAAAATTGCAGCTTGAAGAACTTTTTGAAAATGTAAAAAATAACTTTTCTGAACATTTCCTTAGTCTACAACGTGTTGTCGCCCCGCCATAGCAAAAATGGTTGACCAAGCTTTGTTGTTTTTTGAAAAATGATTGTGGTGAAAGTTCAAAAATGAATGTAATTCTAATGTCACACATTCATTGTACATACCTTTCTCCAAAAAAAACTTTTGCACAACTTCGGTTAAACAGGAACACAGAAAACAGCCCGTTGTCAACACTGGACTAAGCGCTTAAAGGAGATTATTATTTATCAGAATATTTATACAGGATATGTACATTTCAGTTTTAAAAAACTGCTATAAATATGTGTCCTGTTTAAAATATAAAAGATTATAAACATACTCAAACAGACTATATCCAAACAAATGTGAGAGAGAAGGGTAAATTTTGTGGCAACAAGAAAATAAATTTTGAGCGGGAGAAAAAAATTATAGATTTGTGAATCCTAAAATCTGCTATGACAACCACTATAATAACAAATAAATAACTTCACAACTAACTATCCATGTATCTTTTTAGAATCTTTTCTACAGAATTTTATAGCTGTGTATAGGGTGAAAATAAGTAGGTTTTAGATGTACTCACCAGTAAACATCAAAAATAAGATTTTTGACTCGAGATAACTAAGAATATTTTACGTACTATAGTAGTAACAGCTTTTTATAACTTTCGTTTAAACTTCTTTGAACTAAAGTAATATATGTCATGACCAACAACCATATTTCTTTCATGTTTTGAATTCCCTTTCCACACCATGCTATCAACTTCGAACGATAGAGTTTGTTATGATGAGATGGCGCCAAATATGAGTAAATATATAGACCGCAAGGGTGGGTTCATCTTTATTCCTTGAATCTTTACTTTCTTTACCCTTACTCGCAAATTTTTTAGCAAGTTTAGTAGTTTGAAATAATAAAAATAATGTTTTTCAACTCAGCACTCACAAAAACGTAAACAAAATTGATTTATTTTGGGACTTTTTTATGGAGCAAACGACCAAGCCAGTTAGTCTGGACTGTAAAATCAACACTCATCATGAACTTTTATTAAGCAGCCTCTCCATTAATACAGGTATACCATGCGTTTATGCTTAATACCCTTTTAGTTGTTACTCCGTCATAGCAAAACAATAGTCAATATTATTTTATTATATAAATTTCAGTAAATGTTAACAAATTATTCATGACACCGGACTGAGCTCTTAGTACAGGTAAACTGTATCACACATGTCTATAGGAGTAATAACCTTTTTCCAAAGAAACTTTTTACAACTTAAATTTAAATAAAAAACACACAAAACAGCCCGTTGTTAATACCTGGTTGAACGCTTATTACAGGTAAACCGTGTCACACATGAGTAATAGGCGAAATAACATTTTTTTTAAAAACTTTATCACAACGGTTTAATTAAAAACACAGAAAAAAGCCCATCGTTACTCTGTCCAATTATAACAATTACTTTACGGAATAAGTTTTCGTGGCAGTGATAAAATGTGTAGTTACCTAATTATATTTAGCATCATAAAAAAATATTTAATAAGAAATTTGTTGTAGCTAGCTAAAAACTGCATTTGGCTACTTTCACTTTTTAGCCAGATGTAGCTGAAAAGAGCTAGCTAGCCACAACTGATATACCAAACTGAATAAAAACTTTAAAAGAATGGGAATAAATACGGCTAGGTATAGCTAGCTAGATTCAGCAGAATGCTGCTTTAAAATCTACATTCCTTGCTAAAGTCCCAAAATTTGTTTGTTTAATATTTGATTAAGATACATGGCTAGAGAATGTGTTAATATATTTACATAAGAATGCGTTAACCATGGCATTCTTTTGCAAGAATTTAAAAAATATAAAGGAGTAAAAAGTTAAGGTGTAGCTAAGTGCTTTAAAGAAATCGGGAAAAGATGGGGATGTATGTATTAAGTATGTAAAACCAATCCGTCCTCGTGCTTGCGGTATTCTGGTGAACTCGTGGACGCTCCGCCAAAAATTAAACGCCAGGTTGCATAAACACGTAAAACGAAAAGGGATTCTGATTGGTTAATGAAACTAAAGTCCGGCGTAAAAAG
The DNA here is from genome assembly GCF_029227915.1 of Hydractinia symbiolongicarpus. Lineage (NCBI taxonomy): Eukaryota > Metazoa > Cnidaria > Hydrozoa > Anthoathecata > Hydractiniidae > Hydractinia > Hydractinia symbiolongicarpus. The sequence goes on along the minus strand of NC_079882.1, from coordinate 28,693,636 downwards.
GCTTAACACTCCGAATTAATGGTCCGGAGGAATGGTCGGGATGGCTAGGTCGAAAATGTCGACTTTTTGCAGTGGCGAAATTCGTGGTAAAAAGAGACATGACTTTAAAAAGATGTATAAAAAGGTTGTTGGGACGATGAGAAGGTTACGAAAAAAGCAAATACTATGATTGTTTTAGCATTGTTCAGGCGTGGTTAGAGGAAAGCAGCTATGCGCAGCCAAGCTACAATTTTGCGTGACAGACAGACAGACGGACAGACGTATACGGGTATTATAATATGATGGCTCAATTAAAATACAACTTAAATTTAATAACAAATAGATCAAATCATGGCAAAATAAATATGCGTGAGCTTAAGAAGACCGAACAAGCGGTATTCTATCGACAAGGACGATCTGATCATTAGACTTAGAACTATCTACAAAACGTTTGGACAGCGATTATTTTTTTTTTATAGAGGAATATGGCGTTGACCCTCCGATAAAAATGCCGCTCCATAGAAAGTAAAGTTCGCAGGAGAAAAACATGTCATTTTTAAGGTGGAGACACGTTCTTCAAAGAACACCACAAACTTTCGCGTAAACGTGTCACCATATTCACACACGTTGCAAGTACTTACTTCAAACATTAACTTGCAGCCAGAATTCGTTTTAAAAGGAAAGGGGATTCGTGCCACCATATAGCAGTCGATAATGTCCACCACCAGTGGCCACCTGGTGATCGTATCGATTGAAGCACATGATCAAATTAACAAAGAATCTTTCTGACCGTTTTAATTTTTTTACGCAAAAGGATATTTATGTCATTTATGATTATGTTGCTGTTCATCTAATGCCAGATGTGAGGAAAGCGCTTTACGAACGCAGCTATGTTTTGTAGTGATGTGTGGAGGCATCACAGGCTTTATTCAAGCTACACTGATCTTTACCGTCAGCTTGAAGCACTTTTTCACCACGAGGATATGCATTTGATGCTGAAAATGATTGACATTGATTAAAGCAAGGTACCTTGGTCAAAACGAGAAGATATAGTTTAGTTGATTTGTCTGCTTGGCGAGGAGTCAGCAATAACTTGACTGAAGTATTCATTAAATTCCTTGTTGGCTCAGAAGATCATCTAGTCTCAGACAAAATGTTTGCTTTCATTGAAAACAAAATGCAGAAATTTCTAAAAAAGTTATTGAAACCTTCTATACCAGCAAACCTACTGTCTGTGATCAAAATCCTTATTCCACCGAAAGGCATCCGTAGAGATTTTGAGTACATCCTTGTAAAAGTAATACAATATTGTAACTGAATTTTCGGTCCATACGCTCGCAAGCCTCTATGTACTTTTAACTCGAACAGTACCACCTAATTCTAGTACTTTGTAATATTGCACTCTGGGAAAATTCTCCCTTGTAACACACTTAGAAATATCATTTCCTGGTTTTAAATAGGTTAAAACACGAGTACAGATTTTGTTATCACTTTTTTTTTCATTAGTACCATTTTGCTCAATTATCAAAATATAAAAAAAGCAATGGTCAATACTGACTTAAATAGGTGAACAAACAGTGACTACCCCTTTTCCATTGCTTTTAGGTCTTTATTTAGTGACTTGAATACCTCTCTATTATCTTATTAAGTTAGAATTTAACAATATCAAAAATATAAATTATTAACACTCTAATGTGCTTACATTGAAAGAACAGCTTTTTATTTTCAGTTGAAACTAATTTCGCCAGAAAGTTTGATTTCAACCGAACATTCATCATAATCATCCAATTTCTCAGTCAGAATCACTAGAACATTTAATTTCACCAGGACATTTAGCCAAAGCGTTGGTGTTAACACCAGAATTAGAGAAAATTTGATTTCATCAGGACACTCGTCAAAGAAGAAATTTATTACAGAATGAGCCGTTTTTATTACAAAACGCGGCACAAGGAGCATGGAGCACTTTCTAGACTTCTTCAAGACAAGTAGTTTATTTTTATTTTTTAATCTTTAGTACTTCTTACCTTAATCACTCCTATTCATATTTTCCCTTGTCTTCATGTGATGTTGTTGCGTAAAAACTAAAACAGGTAACCACCAGTCTCAGCAGAACCACCACACAGCCAGCATAGAACCAGCAGTCTCCGTAGAACCACCACAGAGCCAGCATAGAACCAGCAGTCTCCGTAGAACGACCAGAAACCTACAGCGAACCAGCAGTACTACCACAGAACCGCCAATGAATAAATAATTCCAATATTAAACTCCCGAGCCAAAGTTAGTGCAACGAAGCTAATTAAATACACAACAGTCGAAGACCCTACTTTCCACTGTCTATTTCGTGTACCTCGTACATGAACTAACGCTCCTCGTGAAAGTCAATTTTTTGGGACTGGTGGTTCCCTGTTTTAGTTATTATGATGTTGTTGCTATGCTAAAATTTCTTTTATCTCTTCCTTACTTGTGTATCTGCACATTTGACATCAACCTCGTTCCCAGGGCTCTTTTTTCACTTTTTTTATGCCTGACGGCGCTCCATAAAAAAAGTGAAAAAGAGCCCTGGGAACGAGATTGACGTATCTATAACATTTAGTTTATTTATTAAATAAATTTTACGAAATGTTTTTTGTATTATTATTTTTATATGCATTTTTAGTTCAGGCACAATAACCATTTGTATGAAGCCTAAAAAGTGATGAAAAAATAAATATAAGTAGAAGGAGGAAACAAGTTTGGAACTTCACTTGTCTGTTTTTATTCTTACTTGTGCAAGAAAAATAGGGCGCATTTTAAATTACTTCTAGCAGAATTTTTTTTCTAGACCAAAACCCTTATTCTAAGTCAGTCGAAGAGACCATATACTTTTTATCGCAACAACGACATCTATTCAACTCCATTACACATTCTGACGAACAGCTTTAAATGCAAATATGACTACAAACATACAGTGGAGATAATTTGTGACCGTTACAATATCAGAACACCATATTTTTACTGCATTTTCTTGCAAAAATTTAAGCCGGAAAAAATTGCTAGAAGTTAAAAAATATTTATTTTTAAATTTAAACTTGCACGTTGATTTCAAGGACACTTTCGTCATTAAACTTAAGATGAAGACGTCATTGGATTAGAAAAGACGTCTTACCGCTAGACTATTATTTCTCTCAAATCTGATCGGTAACTTATGCCTAGCACCCATGTCCTTAGCAACCCTCGGTGGTCATCTGGCTACCAAAATATATGGTTATTAAATATTTATGTAACATATACGTCATTTAAAACACTCCTACATTATTGTCAGCGTTTTTTAAAATTCACAATAGTTTACCTCCGTCGCAAAAAAATTTCAAGAAAAATCCTCTTTATCACAAGCATGAAGTTAGGGAAAGTCACAAGTTCAAGCACTCAATTACATTCTCAACAAAAGTTATGCTCAGTCAAAAGTACCGCGGGCATCCTCGCCCCCCTCCCTCCCGCAGGTATAACAGGGTTGACGTTGTTTTACATTTTGTGTATAAAAATATGCAATGGTTGGAAAGCGTGTATAAATTTTTTTTTAAATACCACCATTACTTTTGTTATTCTATTTTCTTTCAAGGCTTAAAACCATGTCTTTTATTGTAGTTTTATTATTGTATCAAAGGGGCTCTGGGTTCAAGTTAGCTCTTCCAGTAGAAAACTTTCTCCCCGTAAGCAATCAGAAGACGGACCAACAATTTCTCACACGTGACATGCTATATTTAAATCAATAACGATACTATGATAAGATAAATAGATAATACCTGATCAGCAATTGATATGAAAAGTTTTTTGTGATATACTGAAATTGATCTTACTTAACAGGAAAGCTGGTTTGAATGAATAGATCATGTTCAGATAAATTGAATTTCAACCTCTTTCTGCCACACCCTTCCTTTTTTTATCAAGTCGAAGATGTCTGAAGATAAAAAAATTCTTTCAAAAAGATATAGCTACTATCACAGCCTTTTTTGAAAAAGTGAGATAATTTGCGGTGACTTGAAAGATACAATTACCCGACAGAACATACCGCGCCAACAAAAATAGAAAGAGGAACTATTAAGCCAATCAAAAGGCGCAAAATCAGTCTGCACGAAAAATTCTGTGTAATTAAAAAGCATGTAAATAGTCTGGGACAACAATTAATTTTTTTTATAGTTAGGGCCTGATTATATAAGGCGGGTTGACTCGGTGGTGGTTCATGTAAACGGAAATCTACTTGTAAACACAACCCAGTTGTTGCAGATGTTTGCTCTATGTAGACAATTTTGATTACATGAGGAGGGTAGCTCGTTTTTTTAACCCGGGTCAGCTTTTTTGAGGCGAGCTGGCTTGATCATGTAATAGCTTGTCCCGAGACAGGAACGGCACAAAAACGAGTTGGCGCACGCGAAGTACCTTACATGACAATAATGGTAGCTGAGCTGTGGTGAATTGCGTAAACAACAGTAGCTGGAAGAGTAGAAGCGCTTTTTTCTTTGAAAAGATTACTGAAATTAAATTTCGTTGAGGACCTCCTAAAATGCATGGGAGAATTTAATGGAATGGAATACTATGTTGGGTCTTATTACAAAGTTTGTCGAACTCCGCACGAGAAAGTCAACAGCCAACACCATATCAGTATACCACTGACCTGTACGACAATTTCTAAACCAAATTTGTCTCTTTATTTACTTTTTCTCAGGTGTTTTCGCAAAAGCAACTGTTTCCTAAACAGGTTTTTTTTAAAAACCATGAAATTGATAACGTTTTGGAGGATTATTTCTTTTAGTATGCATTACAGTGAAATGTTTGTTTTCCCTAAAATCAACATTCGCTGGTACACCATACGTTGTTTAGTACATGTGTGCGTCATTTTGATTTTTTCGTGCTGTTAACGGCTTGGTTGTAGGTAGCTCGATTTTTCCCATATAATAGCAAACTGGTGTCGGGCTGAAAAGGAGCTAGCACCGAGGCAACTAGCCTCATATAATCAGGCTTTTACTATGTTATTGTTATCGTCGTCGTTGCTGTAGTAGTTTTTGTTGTTGTTTTTGTTGTTGCTGGCACTGTAAAGAACCGAAACGCCAACGTATTTCGCGCCTATTGAATAAACGTTCAATTGAATAGAATCCATAGAAGAAGAAAAATTTTAGAAGTCAATATTTTAGAGGAGATTTGATTTTTAAGCTTATTTTTAAAACACTTCTTAAACTACCCCCGCGAGATAAAAAGTTATAGTTTTGATCAAAGCCCAGGGTCGATTACAAAAAATTAACAACAGGCGTTGCAATGAAGATTGCCATAAAAGAGGTCTTTAGAAGTGAAAAAAGCTTATATGGTAAATAGGTTGCACTCTTAATAAACAATAAATTACTATAATACAATCTGGTAATATATTTACATTTCGAGTATCGTTTAAATTATTATGTACGCATGCGCAATGTTCTTATTCAAGATGGTGACCAGAGAAATAAAATTTGAAGAGTTACAGTGGATTTTTACAATCATCTTTCTATGTGTTTGTAACAGACAAAAAAAACATCGAAAAAAGCATAGCGCCAAGATAACAGAAAAAATATTGAAAACAGAATCTTAGTTCATGCCGAAAAATATGCTTTAAAATAATGTTTTCACTTTTTGTTGAACAAAAACCCCAAACAAACTATTTTTCTTCACATGTGATTTCCTTTGTCTTTGTGAGACGCCATCACTTGAGAAGAGTTAAACATCTGGGGAAGGTTGTTGCACTGAGTGTAATTTTTTTTGTTCCATGTAGAACATGTTGTTTTATACCTTTCTTATTCTTGCTTTGTTGTTTATTAACTTGAGAAGTCGACTAAGCTCTGTAGCTGTGAATCTGTCTTTCGTTGGCGATTTATTAGAGCCCTCCACAATTTCTTCGGCTTCCGGCAAAACCTTCACGCAGCGATGCTTTTCTTTAAGCGTAGATCTATTTTTTTCTACTAGTGCGCATGTCAATCCTTGTTTGCAACCACAAGTGTAAGAACTGCCGTACTATAAATAACACAATTTTATATATGAATAAACGTTTTCAGATTTATAAAAAAAATTAGGCAGTACCCAAAAACTGAAAGAAAGTAATAATCAGCTAGTCTCCGGCATTATAAGCCAATAAATTTAATTGGGAGATTGGGAGCCACTGATAGAATCTGTAAGAATGATATTTTCTTTTCTTTCTCGTTTTATTTACATTAACAACTGATGACACAGCGTCAACAGATGTCAATTTCAAAAAGCTTTATCTCGTCACTATACAGGCAAGAAAAAGCTTTTTCATTTAATAAGGTCACTCTAGTTTCAAACCTGGAATTTTTTCATGCTTAAGATATAGAAGGAGCGGTAACTAACTGGTCGATTAGAGCTAACCAATAAAAAAATGAGTTTGTCTTAATTGTCATGCCATGGAAGCTATGTGGTGTTATGAATACACTTTAAACTTGTGCGTGTTGGCACAAGACATAAAAAAATTATTATGAATAAAAGCAAAGGGGATCTCTTGTAAACACTGCATATTACTTTACTGATATTTTTTAAGATTTTAAATAAACTTTATCACATTTTTTAAGATTCTGATGTGAAGAAAATCACATTTCTTCGATGGGAGAAAACTTTGCGTTGTCGGTACACACCATTCTCGTCTCCAGGATCTTTTGCTTTCAATATGAGAGATCAAAAGGGGAAAAAACTGGGGACGAGGGTCGGTGCACAGCTCTTGTGAAAATGCAATCTTGTCTATTTTCAAGCTTAAATTCAGTAGATCACACCACTAAAAAGATTAAATAATCCGTTCTGGCTAAATGCTGACCGTATTTATAAAATGATCTGTGTTTTTTTATCAACGTGATGCTGTCTAAGGCTAGTAAAGATAGACTGTTTTAACAAGTCCTAAATCAATGCATCAAATTTTTAATGAACTCTTTGAATCAAAAGTTTCTTTTGACTATGAAAATCTTTTTAATTCGAGTCAATCATACTGACACTTCATTACATGATTCTAAGTGGTGACAGAAACAACTTTTTTAAGTAGTTTCCATTGCCTTGCCACCACTGCTTATTTCTATGTTTATATTACGTTTGTGTGCTTGCGTACTGGGGAAATTTTACAGAAATTTTAACCGGGTAAACAAGTATTATATAAATCAAATCAAACTGTTTTGGAATTAAAAACAAGACAAACACGTCTTTTTTTTTCCTCTTCTGAATTGTTAAATCACAAAAGAGGTACATTGCCTGTTGATGTATATGTGGAAATAGAACTGGTAAAATTGGCAACTTTCTAAAAGCTAGATGTTATCGTGGGAGGTCTATGTTTTTCTCCAATCATGAAACATATCATGTAAGTAACACCTCTCGTTTTGATTGGTTTAAAGGACTTATGAAAGATGAGTCACAAGGAGGAGCTTTAAACCATATGGCAAGATCGTCACGCAATGTTCTTTCACCGAAATTATTTTTAAAAAGCACGTTTTTGGGCTAAATTTACGGTTTAGCAATGGAGGTGCTTCAGCACTGTTATTATTACAGACTAGTTGTGATCCCGTGGAACAATTCCAATTATCTGATATTCGCCTGTCGTATATTTTCTATTCCGTGCGTCCTGAGCACAAAGTAGCAATTCTGACAACATTTGGAACACACATTATGATATTAATATGATAAAAAATTGTTAAGGTTGTTTCTAAACATAAATAAAATAACTAACCAGATAATTTGGCACACATTGATCGCCGAGCTGTTTGGCAGGCATGCAAAATGCGAGTCTGTTCAACCCTTTCATCGCGCAACACTGATCTTTTCCACACTGTGCATTCGTACTGCAAAGTTGATACGTGCTCTCGCTCTAAAAAACAAATCAACCAATACATCATTACAAATGTATAAGAACACTTTTAGGGCTGAATATATTATTAAATTGATAACATTCATATGGTAAACAACAAAACTGCGCAAACACGGAACTAAATATTATACTTTTAAACCTCACTTACACGAGATGTTGCAGTCAAGATTATTATCAGAAAACAACGCGAAATTAACGTATCCAGCATAACCTCCATTTAATAGAACACTTTTTAGCATGCAAGCTCATACAGTTATGTAAAAAATTCAACTGAGTTAACTTTCTTGTCACGTCGGCGTATACTGCGAACACAGCGTATATATATCCACAATTGAAAATGAATAGCGCTGTTTGTTATGTTTGAAAATAAAACAATGTCAGGCTAACTCCTTTCTTATTTAAATAACGTTCTCAGCAAAAGTGTAATTACCATCCGGGCGGAACATGGGAAATAGACACTAACAATATTGGAAGAGTTCATCGACTTTTTCTTGTTATACTTATATTACGCATCAGCCAATCACATCGCGGTTTCATGCTACAATTAAAGAGTGGAGAGTTCAAAAGGGTAGCATTTTGATGCATTCGTTTTGTTTCGGCTAATAATTTAATGTCGGTAAACATACATATGATTCAATTTAATTATCTATCATATGTTCAACAGCTCTTCCTAATTGACGTCCGCTACACGTTATTAAATTTTTCTCTTTCTTCGTCACATCATTATTTTTAAAAGTTGTCTGTTTTTCATCATTAGTAGAAAGCAAAAGAACAATGAGTCTGTTTAAGCGAGTTATATGAGCTTTTTATTGCGAAGAAAACACCCTACGTAATACCAACACTTTTTCCCGCACTGATTAAGGTTTTTGTTAGAAAGGGTCACACATCTCTTTGAAAGGGCGTGCAGAGATCCACTTTTATGCTGTCTAAAATCTTTTACAAAATGCAAAAGTGTTGACATATGACTGTCAAGTCAGGGTGTCTGTGCGTAAATATTGAATCACTAATGCTTAGTTGAAAATTTCAAGAATTTTTAGGATCAATCGAGTGGTGTGTGAGATATTGTCGAAATTTTAACGCAATGTGATAGTTTAGAATGACGTTTTGTTGATTATAGCATGCAATGCTACGCAAGACTAATTTTCCCATTTCAGTTTAGTTCATTGTGATGTAACTATTTGAACAAGGTTATTTTACAAGGTTATAAAAATTCTTACGAGGGATATAGCTATACATGTATCAAAGCGAAACCGAAGAATAAAAAAAACGCAGAGCGTTTGTTTGGTGTTCCTGCACCACAAACACCTGCTTTCCTACCGACTAAAAAACATAAAACAGGCCGAAACTATCAACACCTTTTGCTCTGTCATTTCTATTTTAAGCGGATGAGATTTTGTTTCTCAGCTACTATATATTTCTGACGATTTATTTGTGCAATGTCCATGCTTAATTGATCAAAGTTATTGACAAGGTGAAGATTTTAAGAGAAGGAACCAGGAAATTAAATAAAATCCGCAATTAGATTAAGAAGTTAGATTAGGGAAATGGAAAGTAGAATGCTACTGACTGGTTCTTTTACCAATTTGCAATTCAAGTAAACTAAACCAATCTAGTTGACATACTGTGCCGACCTTTAATGACATTCTCCACATTAATACCATATTAAATGAAATTACCAATGTAGTCATTTGGTAGGTACTGACAAATATTATCTGTACTTAGTCAGACAATCTTAACCCTAGAAATATTAATAAGCAAGTGTTATTTTGGAGCTAAAAACTCGCCTTTTTAAGCAGGTACAACAGCTTTTTGTTGTATTTTTAAAAAAATGCTATTCTGGAAATTACTAAGAATTGACGTCATCAATCACAGAACATTCCCTTTTTTTCTGTGCTGTACCATTTCTCATAACAAAATTTTTAATTTTTTGTTTTTGTCTTTTAAAGTTTCGTTTTTTACATGCGCACGCATTCTAATAGGTAAAAAAGCAGGATTATGTAGTGCAAGGCAGTTATTTAAAAAAGAATTACCAATTTCTTTTTTGACTGGATTTATATTTTCTGCCTACATGAATGCAAGCGCATGTTTATTGTTCTCAGCACACACTCAAAGTGATGTCATACCGCAAAATGACAACATTACATCAAACAAAAAGTCATCAAACACCGATTTTCTACTTAGTAGCATGTTAACAAACCAGTTGTAAGTTGTTGCTAGTCGCAATGCACTTCGTAGTAGCTACACTAACGTCCGCGTTTCTTGAATATTGTCTTAATGGTTATGTGACTACAAGCTTAAAGACGGAATAAACTAATCAAATCGCAAAGCTTTACTGCTTGTAAAAAACTCTTAGAATTTAAATAAATATGACATATGGTATCATAAGCCTGCTTTAGCTATGTAGAGATTATCAGAAGTTTCCTTTAATAGAACGTTGCTATGTAACGGGACTGATGATGCCACCAAGATATTAAGCTCTGAACTTTTTTTTTAAATTCGTCATGTTTTCGCATGGAATGAAGGCTCATTTCACTCGAACAACAAGAACTAAACTCGCCTGGACACTATCCGGCGTATCTTACAATGCTTTGTTCTAAATAATTAATTATGCGTGTCACGGAACTAAGTTTTCTATTCCCATTGAAGTAAAAACATTTATTTATCTTTTCGCACGTCAAAGGAGCCATCCTTTTTGTAATCCATACGGATAAAAATATCCGTTCTTCCTTTTCTGAGATAAATCCTTTAAACGATTGAGGCATGAACCTTAATGTTATGAAAGAAAAAAATATTTGACGAAATCAAGGTTTCCTTCTCTGAATACACGCAAATAGAGAGAGGGAAATATAATGACCCTCTTCAACAAAGTAAAGCAAACGTAACGAATATTAATGACGACCGCATTGTTCCTTTTTTTTACATAAATACTGAATACGAGGCTGAAGTAGATAAGATTACGTAGCTGGTATCTTATTATACAATATAAACTGAAACAAATTTATTAGACGAACACTATAACACCATATCAATTAAACAGCATTGATATCTCCTAATTACGCTAATTAAGAATCGCTTGTCATCAATTTCCCATACATGATTTATAAAGATAATTAATTACCAATTAATTAGAACATCCACGTTTGAAACCGAAGAAGGGAGGAGGAGAGGAAACTATGAAATAATTAGCGTGTGAAAAGCAGTGGAGTCAAATTCCTACGCTTTGTCGTAAGAAACGCATTAACGCATGGATAGATTACCTTCTAGATTCTTTCATCGTATCGATTTTTTGTGAAAAGGAAAACTCATACATCTAACTGAAGATTGGATGTCATACAATTAACCACCAAGTTGTACGAACTGAGAAAAGATTTCGAAAAACGCAACAGAGGAGGTTGTGCTATTCTTAAGAATTATTTATCAGTATTATAACTCCTATCAAGGTGTTTAAAAGCAGAAGTTCGCACAGTCTTTATTATTAATTTATTAAGTTAAAGTCTAATATTTTTCTTTTCACTTTAGAAATACAATATAAAATAGACATTGCACTTTGTAAGCTTCGAGTGTAGAGAAAATGATGCGGTTACTAACCAAAAAAGATCACACCATTGAATAACTCACCCTTTCTGCATCAACCACAAGTAGTAACAAAAACGTCGTAAATAAAACTTCGTATTTTAGACCAAGCATTTTAATGTTCGACCGTCAAGTTTCTCCCATATATTTCAAATGAAGACTGTCAAATGTTTTTCGTTTTTATGTGCAACTGGAGACGGGGGTCGTATTAAATGTAAATTCTTATTTCATTAAAACAATACAGGTTTGCTAATAATTCTATTGTTTAAGAACAATACGAATACATCGAGTTCAATGGTTACAGCCCACGAAAATAATAAGCAGATAGCAAAATTCAATAATTATAAAAACTATAAGGAAATAATATTTTCAATGGAAGGAAAAAATTAACAAAAAGCTGAAAAAACAACGATTCGTCGTTTCACGGTTGTTCTGTATGTGCCTGTTATTAACGACTCTAGGTGAGAACAATCTTTTAAAAACCTTAATGGAAGTAGCACCTTTTAAGTTAGCTCGCCAATGAGTTTTTTTTTTAGGATCTGATCAATCTGGTTAATTCATTTCCTTGGGAACCACTTAAGTAATGTTATTTGTCATGGTAGAGAGTTACTCACGCTACACTATTTTCATGTGCTTACGTTAAGTAACACATTTAATATCTATACGTAGAATGTAGTGTATTGTTGCATAAGAATTCCTTGTCTTATCGATGTTATCGCAAACAACAAAGAATCTTATGACATCAAATGATGGAGAGTATCTAATAACTTCTACTGACAACCTAAAAAAACACAAACTTTATCCTAACGAATATAACAAACATAAACACCAAACACAAATATAAATAAAACTAGACTGGTAAAGAGTTAAGGATCAAATAAATAAAATTCAGAACTTATAACCTAAAAATAATAGTAAAAACTGAAAATTAGGATTACATGGTTTTTACCCCTAAACTTTAAAAAATCGAGTTTCGTAAATAAAAGTAAATTGTCTACAAACTGATAAATATTTATTGTATAACTTTTTATGTTTCCTTTTGTTAATCGTTGGGTATTGGCAGAAAAAGCTATCAATACACAATTGAGACTCCAGTGTATGCTAAATTCATCCTTGGAACGCATTGACCTTACTCGTGACGTAAAGATAAGGGGGAATGCGTTTCCGACATTTTACAAACACGTTAAGCTTGGAAAAAGTAAATGGAAAACAATGCGTAGGGGTATAGGAAAACCTGAACATGCAGTTCGCGTAGGAAATAGAACGCCGGTTATTAGGACAACCGAAAACCTGACATTTTTAATTGAGTTCAAGTAACTCATCATAACTAGTCAGCAAGACAACACACATGGCAACACACATGGCAACACAACACATGGTAGCGGTTTTCCGTCTTTGATCTCTGTATGTTTGGAGGGAACAAATAAGTCCTCTTTTTTAAATTCAATGACAGTCTATTCGGCATGCAAGGATGATATCTGTAGCCAATTTTTTTAAAAAATACAGCAATTCATGACTGGACTTAAGGCGTTACTTAGAGACTATGCAAAAAAAAAAACAGAAATACAAATATTTTAAATACGTAAAATATTCATACACTAAATTTAATTAATTTTCTTTAATCTAACTATGTTGTGAATTTTCTCAGATTTTGTCATAAATGGAAGTCACAAAAATGTATAACATCAAAACGTCATGTATTACACAACATATTACTATGGGTAACTCGTATAATATTCTAACTTCGACCAATCAGATCTTTTTACTATATTTAGTTGTATAAATAAAATATAAAATATTAAATTCTATTACTCGTGAATTGACTGATTACTGAAAATATTTATGTTAAGAGTCTAGTATTTAAGTTGTTTTTAATGCAAATGCCTTATATGGATGAGGTATGAACAATAGTACACATGGTATCATTTTTACGCGTAACCATTTTAGGGAATATCCCTAAATAATTGTTCTTTTATAAAAGAAACAATCAAGCAACCATGTAGGGTGCTTTTACGTAACGAGTTATTAGTGATAGGTAGACTTATTCAAATGAAGCACTAATTCAAGGAACCCGCTTATTAAAAAAAGAGGTCACAGCTCTGGACCTCACTGTTCTTATTATTTAACCAAGTTTGAGGCTTGTATTCAATTTTTCTTTGCAGCGTTAAGTTTAAATTTGAGATTAAGCGTAAGTAAAAGTTGGTAAAAATTTGAAGTGCGTAAAATATTAGTCACTTGTACAAAATGTAGTTACTTTTTACTATTTATAAATTTGTTATACAAGGGAATTTATTGCAAACTTCCCTTTTTATATATTTATAAAAATTAGAATTAAAATTTTTAATTAAAGATATTTAAAATTTGTACCTCATTTGGGTTACGAACAAAAAAGATAAAGCGTAATGTTTAGACTGCAAAAAATAATTCGGTAGAATTGGATGGCCCAGGTAAAAAACGTCGGTAAGAATTTTGACCAGTAGAAAATAGTTAGTTAAATCACCCTTGACCGTTTAAAACCAAAAAAGTCTGGCATTTAATTTTCCTTATGAAATTGAGTATTTTAAGGAACTCGAACCCCTTATTCGACAAGAGTATGACAACAAAAAAAGGTGAATTTGGTAAAAATGATGTTGATAATCTCTCTGTAATGTTTGAGTCGTTTTAAAATTTCTATTCAACAGTTTTCTTGCCAAATGCTAAGAATGTTCTGAGTCAAAAAAATAAACGAAACTCTAAACAGCAGTCGTAGCTACTGTAATATGAATGAAATAATAATGAATTATACATAAAAATTGTATACAGAATTAAAATCTTACCTTGTTGAATATCGATGCCCATAAAATGATAAAAAACGATAAATCTGTGTTTACCATTTTTGTAATTAAACGTAGTTCGTTCAAAAGCTTTCCACGAAAGTTACCTGGTGGGAAAAAGTAGAAATTTAATTCGTTGAAAAATGATCTCCACCGTCGTTTAAGCTATTAAATGCGACTACATACGAAGGAGTTTATGTTTTTATATTTTGAAGAAACATTTTCATTGAAGATAAATTCAAGCTAGCTATTTAAGAAATAGAAGTTTGCCGTTTGAATTCAGTTTGGTTGGATATTTTCACTTTAAAATGAATATAAACAGAAAATTGCGCGAGGCCATTCAAGGTCGTATAATAATATATGTTATTGATAAATAAATTATTAAAAAAGTCACGCACTATTCGTTGTTCCGGTAGCCCTGGTACAACATTCACCGTTATGGAATTCTTATTTCTCATTTTTGTTTGCGGTACCACCCTTAACCTCAGTAACGTTACCAACATGTTTTAGTCCAGTTAGCTATTAGATTTGTCGAAGATATCAAAATTCATACGAGAATAAATTCTCAAAGCAAGTGCTGAATTTAGTGAGCTAATAGCATGTTTGCAAGCGTGGTCACATCTCTCCTAAAACAATCTCGGTGTTAATTATGTTTGTTTGAGTAAATGAAATCTTTCGCTCGCAACACTGGGAAAAACAAGTTTTTCGATATTTACCACGTGACCTAAGAACAATAGCAACCAATAAACGAGCACAAAAAATTCGTTTGCCACCCTGAATTATTTCCGTCGTATTCTTTCGATTTTCTCTTTTTTGTCAGTATTGGTGGTGAAGAATGCGACACTAGAACTCCAGTCTCAAGTTGTTTTGGACTAGTTGCTTTAGATTTTTTACACGTTAAATTTAAAAAACTAGTCGTTAGCCCGTGGAAAAATCCACGGGTTCGCTCGTCGCAGCTAAGTTACCATTTTGCGACAGACAGACGGACGGACGGACGGACAGACGTATACGGGTATTATAATATAGATTAAATTAAAAAAATTTTCAATTTTTTAATATATTCTTCAGAACGAGTGATCATTGATCCCTACAACCATTCATCTTGTTTCTTTGATATTTTGTTAAGAAACAAAGACTTTTTTTTAAAATTCTTGGATTACGAAACCAAGCCCAGCCAATTTCAAACATTCATTGTTAGAGTCAGAAACCTAACAAAGTAAATAAAAGTCTTGTGCAGGGATCAAATTTTAAAATCAAACTTTTTAAAATGGTTTCTGGGTGTGTTCTCTGTGTTGTGTTTTATAAATAAACAACTGTTTTTTTTTAAGGTAAGAAAAACTTTACGTTCTCAATACGCCAAGAGTGTTTGCCTAAGTAATCATTTCTGAACAGAGGTTCCATCTTTTTTGTCACCTTAGTATGCAAAGACAAGTTAAGTTATAATTTTCAAAAATGGTGAAATTCTAGAAATTTATAGACAGCCTTCAGCTTTATGAAACTCTTGATAACAAGAAATAAGTTTCTGTTTAATCTGTTTGACTATTTGGTTGATTTTTCCAGGAATATACATCAGTTCATTACAAAAACTTTTGCTAACTGATATTCCTCTACTAAAAAAAATACTTATAAAAGATGAACGATAATGAAATTACACTGCACATATTTTTCTATATCTTTTTTGAGAGAGTTATTATCCAAAAAATTTTCAGGTAGAGCACTTCAGTTTTAAGCCCCACCCTAGCTGACTATCTAGTCAGTATTGAAAGTGGTTTAACCTGTGTTATTTGATAAAACATTAGGAGAATTATCACAATATAAGCTGAGAAAGTTATACGATCATAATCTTTTTCAATGTTCTACAGCCCACAGTTACTGAAAGGGAATTTTTCTTTCAGCTCTTCCAGACCTAAAGTTAAGCTATTTTCCCACTTTTCTGCTGAACATCCCGCATTTACAGCGTTAGAATTTACATTCATCCTGCATTTACAGCGTTAGAACAGAAAGAAAGTATGGGTAGGTGGTTTAAGTGAAAAAAAATATTAAATAAAAACAAAAAAAATATTACACGCCCCAGAACGTTATCAAGAATGTAAATTTAACTCAAAATTTCTTCTAAATTATTGATGAATATCTATCAAAAGGTTAATTCAAAAAAGAAAATATTAATTTCAAAGATTTCTCATGCCAACCACGCTTTTTCCTGGCAATCGTTTCCACCCACCAACAGGTGGTGCGTAGGAACAATAGCAACAGAGAATAGCTTGTAAGTTATTCGATCTTCGTCTTTATTTATTTATCCATTTATTTTTTCATTCACCTGCGTAAATTCACAGCTGTGTTTTGTTCTCTTAGGATCTGTCAACCTTGTCCCCAGGATTCCTTTTCTTTCTCTGATATCAGAACAGCCGCGGTTCCGATATTAAAAGGAGAAAAAAAAGCCCTAAGATATTTTAACATGCGAGGTTTCTTGGCTGAAAGATTTAAATCAATAATGACGTTTTAAGAACGGCCTTAATTTTCCGTCAGCTCTGATTTTCGTTACTATGGCAATTTCTACCACACAGCACAACTCTAAAAGTCCCAGCCCTGGTTACCAAGTCAGATAAATGTAACTAAAAGGTGTCCATGACAACTACATCATTATGTCATTAAGAATTAAAGCCGCTGTAAACCTACTATTAAAGCGATTTACGGAGACCGAGGTCTGTGAGGTGTCAAACAATTAAATATTGAAAAAGGTGTGTGCAAAAAAATAATCCACATAGTTACAAGTCTTCAAATTTTTATCCACGATGTCAAAACAATGACTTTGTTTACAATTTGGTCGCAAACAAAAACAAAACTGCTGTGTTTGAGAAGATTAAGAATCTGTCCGTTTCTATGGTAGCGTATGTTGTTAAACATGTTCTGCAGATTGCTGCTAAAATTTGAACGTTGAAACAGAGATTTTCGTGGCTTGCTCATTCATTAATGAAAAGAAAGATGTTATTTTAAAAACACCTTAAAAACACTACGCAATACTGTAAATATAGAAACTCAAGTATCAACTCGATACTCTCATGTACTCCAATCAAACACACGTCTTAAACACAAGACAACAGTTTTGCCCCCATCTTTTTCATGATAACAGAATTGAGGTTGTTGTATTATGGTAGCCGACTGATAGCCTTGTGGTAGAGCGTTAGCTTCCAGTGCGGGAGGTCTTGGGTTCAAACCCCGGCCGAGTCATGTCAGAGACTATAAAAGTGTGAATCTATCCTTTCTGTTTAGCGTTCAGCATGAGAATAGGATTGATATCTTAGGCGGTTGTCTAGTTGATCGATTGCTGTGCTTGCACGACTTTCGTAGCTCAAATGCGCTAGGACCCCCTTCGCAGGACCCTCGTTGATAGCAGTACCAATAGGAACTGAAGAGGCTATCCTGGGTATATAATAGTAATAATAATAATAATAGGAAGTAGTTCAATGTAGTTTTATGAGTTACATAAAAAAGTAAGATTTAAAAAGGCAGAAAATTTATCAGCTAACTTCAGGGCATGCCTTATTCATAACCTATATCAACTCGCCACAAGCGCGCCTGATTGGTTTCGAAAACACCTTTGTTTAAGTGATTCTACCTACTGCAAGACGTCACAAAACCACAAGGATGAGTAAGCATTACAGTAGTCCAACTAAATCGCTGTATTAGTTAAAACATTTTTTTTCCGACGAAAAAAATACTTCAGAAAGCGAAACAATCTTTTGGTGCTATAGTATAACCCTTGTTTTGACAACTTCTCACTACAGGTTTAAAAGTATACAAACAAGCGAGTAAAAGGTTGATGGTGGGCGAAGCAAGAACAATAATAATGAAAAAACGTCAGTAAAAAAGAAACGGTATATTGGCGAAAAATACAACATATTTCCGCTGATAATAATTATCTTTACAAAGGTGTTAGCACGAACGCCTTTCCGTATTAAAAATCGGAAAATATCTTTGATCGCACAAAAAAGGCCCACTGTTAAGAAGGGCGTCAACAAAGTAATATATATCAATTGACCACACATTAGTTAACGATCGCCTCCTCTAAGATGAAATGCTATCCATATCAGCTGAATCTCTAGATAGGTGGTGTGGCCAGAATCATTTTATTCTTACAAGAAAACTTGTGCTAACAGAAATAGCGTTTGTAAAAAAGTTGTCCGAAAAAAAAAATTAGAAAGATACGTAAGTAAGATATGTAAGAGGGAATGTTCAAAAAAGTGGATTCTATTTACGTTAAATGTAAGCCTTAACAAAAAAATTAACTCTAAAAATGAGCAAAAAGAAGAGAAAAAAAGTTGATAAAAACCTGAACAATCAAGCAAAACAAGCGATTGTGTATTTCCAATAGCTCTACAGAAAATCCATCCCGTTTAAGTAGTGATTAATAAATAACATATGTCGTCCAGTCTAACACGACAAATAATAGATAACATATGTCGTCCAGTCTAACACGACAAATAATGGATAACATATAAGAAATACTACTTTTCTAAACTTTGTAGGACATTCGTGTCTTTTTTAACGAACCTTTAGAATTAAGGTAAACTGCTACATAGTGGAATAAACTAGTTGGGAGGTAACGGGAAAAGGGATGGCGGTAAGAGCTTGGGTGGAGGCTAAGTTTACGTAAGGGCGTTTCCTCAAAGAGAACAAAAGGATGTGGTTTATTCGAAGCATAACATTTATAAAAATTGTGAAGAGTTATCCACGAAAATCCTTCTAAGTTATTTTTCTACAATGGGATTAAAAAAATAGATGTTTTCCTAACTTCATATATCATTTTGTTTCATCATAAAAATGGAAGCATAATATTTATCATAATTTTTAAGAATACTATATACAAATAATTCGGCCAGTAATTCATCTTCCTACTATTATTCTAAGCTAACCAAACCCCCACTCAGAGCCAGTCTGCTCTAGCGCTTTCAGTCTTTCTTCGCCAAGCTTCACTTTCTCTCGTATCTCCGATTGCATGAGAGCTAATTGTGATTTCATGTCAACGTAGTACTGAAAATCAGCGAACTCCTCTTCAGTACAATATTTCTCTAGAAACGTCGCCACGTTATCGCCGCGTTTGTCGTTGACGTCGCGTAAATAACACGCTTCTTCGTGTTGACTTTTTAACTTATCGATTTTAGAAACAAGCATTTCCTAGAAAACAAGAATTGGTGCGATCGTGAACAGAACTATACAAATCAAGATAGTAAATGTCAGACATATTTTTTCGGAGTTTGGCGGACCAACAAATAAGATAATTAACCTCTTACAACATTATATATATATGGATTTTTTTTCCTTTTTAAGAAACGTGTGATTAAAACTACGTTAAGAAAGAGTTGACGCCATGAAATCGCATGAAAAATCACTACTTACATTTCAAAATAGGTTGTGTGAAACTAAAAACACGCGAATTTAGAGAAAGAAATAAAACAACTGTTTTACATACTTTCTTAGCTTTGTCGTTCTCATCTGACATATCAAGATCTTGCAGCATGAGTTCGTATCGATGTAATCTTTGGGTAAGCGAGAGCAACAGGGCAACAATCTTGTTCAACTCACCAATGAACAACTCAAACTTAGAGAATTCACTCTGAGTAGCTTTCGCCTCCACCATACTCAGAACTTTCTTTCCCAGCTCCTCATTTAGTCGGATCTCGTCCGAAATTTCTTGTTCTTGGTCGCGCAACTCGGTTATTTTTTCACGCATACTCCCGATAAGTTTACCCTGAACGATCAAAAAAAAAAAATTCGAAATAAAATTTAAATCAACCTTAATAGACTCCAAGAAACCCTTACGAGTACCTAGTACACAGTATTTACAAGCAAATGCTGACATTTCGCACAAAAATAGTCTAAGAACTAAATAGCAAGCATGCTTGTTGAAACTTAGTCAAGTGACACTTTCATTGATAGGAATTAACTTTAACTCTACTTGTAAGTTTCAATAAAAATCACAACATTAAAACAAAAAGCGCATGCGCCATAAGGATTACACAATGTCTTCATAAAAACATAAAAGTTTTTTTTTCAGAAGCAATCCACTTGCTAAAGGTCTGGGAATCAAGTTGAGTCAAGTCTAAAGCAACTTGGGTAGGGTTCACGTTCCAAGTACTTTGTCCATTAAAAAGTTATGCTAAGCTTCCAGCTAAACAATTCAATGTACAAAGCGTTCTCTACTCATGGAAACCGAAGAGTTTGGGTTGCGTATAGTAAAACCTGTAGTTTAACAAATAAAAAAAATTTAAAACAAACAAACTTGTTTTAACCTTTTCGTTATCCAAATCTTCAATTCTCGGGCTTCCCCCCAACATACTGTCCGGCCTACTGTTAGCACCGCTACTATCTGCCGATCCGTTTCTAGGACTTTCGACAGAGCCGTGGCGCAGCAACCGATAACCGGCCTCTTTGGCTTGTTCGTGTCGTTCAGGTGTCGATGTTGCATGTGGTTCATCGTTCAGCGCCGCAACGTCGTCGTCAAGAGCTTCACGAGATCCCGATAAATCTTGATATTGCTCACTAGACAGAGGACTGGTGCGAGGACTTGAATCTGACCTTACTACAATTCCAGAATCAACCGTTGTCGTACTTGTAGTTGAGTCCGTACTAACACATGAATTATTCCTACTTGTTAAAGCATTCGAATCCTTTTTCTTACGATTTATAGTTCTCTGCGGCTTTTCTTTTTCAACGAGTGATTCATGCTCTTCATCGTCTTGCAATAGTTCATCAGGAGGAGGGGGAAAATAGTCATCATTGTTGAAATCTTCCTCGGGCCTGTTTTGTTCACTACGAGACATTTCGTCTCTGTTGTCGATACTTTCGTGACTCAATGGTTTGAAATGGGATAATTGAGTAGATTCGTGCATCATGTACACCGCACTATCAGTGCTTGGGTCTTTTCTATGTATAATCTGTTCAGCTTCTTCAGAGTCGATATCTGTTTCTATATTCCACGAATTCGACAGACTCCTGACCCTCTCCTCCGCGGGAATTTCACTTAACTTTGAATTCTGATTTAAAGTTACGTTTGTTTTTGTTTCTATATGTACGTTATCTATTATTTTTTGATCCGGATATCGAGTGACTGAACACTCTTTTAGCCTCTCTTCAATGTCTTCAATACGAGGCTGATCACGAATACTTTGAATGACCGGCGTTTCTTCAACTGGTTTTTTGTTATATCGTATATTCTCGATAAAATTCTGTTCACGAATAACAGGAGTTTTGTCAATATGCTGCTGCGAAGGAGAGTACGTTTTTGTTGCCGCCGTGTTCGTGTTCTCAGTTACGTACGGTCTGTAGTCATGGTCTAAACTCATACTTGAATCCAATCTAGAAAGAACAATCGTTTAGCTAATTTTCAACAAGTCTAGTACTGTGGTTTGTTTTTGGTTGTTTACAAACAAAATTAGAAGAAAAAAAAGTTCACTAAAAAACTGCCAAATTAATTCGCTTTTTACAAAGGAAAGAAACAGTAAAAACATTTAATTTCAAGCAAAATTTTTAAAAAAACAACAACATTCTCAGACTTAAGAAAAAAAATCTTTTTAAAGTTGAACTCATTTATTCTGTTTTGTTCGTTTTTTAGCATCTATTATACTTTATTTGTTCAACGGTAGTTTTACATCAAGGTAAAAATGAGAAAAAGAAAAGAAAAAAAATGTGATAAATTAATATAGTATTACAAGAATCATATCATGAGAAAAAATTCAACACAAGGAATTTTTAAACAGTTTTTAAAATAGAATTTCTCTAATCACAAGGCAAACTATAAGCGCATTATGCTACCATTGGTCAAAAATTTGGAATGAGTTAACGGCTCCGTATAGGTTTTTTATTTATTAACATTGTTAAAAAATAAAGTAATACTAATTCATGCTGCTAATTTGCAGAACTTCTTTAGTACATTTTAGACTTTTTAATGGACGAATTTAGAATATCCAAGACAAGACTGAATTTACAAAAAACCCGTGCATTTGAGTACAAAATGATTGGAGGAATTTCCCATCTCCAATATACCCTCTAAAATATTTTAAAAATTAATAATGGTCTCTAGTAAACACCACTTGTGGACTTAAAATTTAAAATATTTTTAACCAAACAATTTAGTTGTGATGAAAATATGATAATGAAGCTGTGCCAAAAAAAGGAGGTTCGAATTTCTTAATTCGCTAATAAAACTCCAGCCGCTCAGGGCTTTGTACTACAGAACAGGCAAGAAATGGTATTTCCATATTTAACGACATAAAGCGCACATACTTTTTACTTGATATTTGCTGAAACGACGACTCAAGATCCTTTCTCGCTGATTGTTTCGAATAATCGTCTACAACGCGATAAGAATCAACTGTAGATGTACTTCTGCTTAACACCTTTTCAGGCTCTGTAGAACAGCGTCTGAGTACAGCTGAGTTTTCTGTTGCGATGCTTGCAGCTTTGGATTCTTCCTCGATTTTCACCAAAGCCACTTGATTTTGATCATGTAGTAGCCTTGACATCATTGAATTATCATGGGACTTCGATAAAGCATCTTGAATGCCTTTTATTTCTAGCGAATCGTTTGCAGAATAAGATCTAGGTATGCGGGCGTTAGATGCAGTGGCAATAGTAGCTCTGTGCGGATCCCCACGACCAAACGCATCTTCTGCTGGTGAAGAAACTTTACGCGTGAATTTACCCGAAGTGTCATTCATCGCTATCGAATGTCTGAATTTCGGGTAGTTCTTCATTAATTCTTGGTGATATCTATTCGCTGCTTGCCTTAACTCGTTCGCAGAATCGTTCTTAGCAGAGGAGGACGCCCTTCCTTTAGTTATATCCTCTTTACTAACATTTCGTAAATCTTCGGATGAGTAACTTGGTATGAACACGTTTTGTTGCTCAAAGGATGCACTTTGGTATCCACCCTTGTTACGAAACGATCTCATAATGTCTGACGTGCTGTACCGTTGGGGTACAGAAGGCGCCTCCTGTTTAGATGCAGCTTCTTCACTTTCATAATAGTGCGCAGATTTTGGTCTTTGTAAGGAACGACTTTCTCCCGTTTTACAACCAGGTGCTGCTGGCATTTTGGTTTGTTTATATGCAGCCAAAGCCATCTCGAACTCCTTCCCAGCCATTTCTATGGGTAGTGATCTAGAATGACCGTGTTGAGGAATAAGCGCCGGTGCAGGCATGTGTGACATTCCTTTTTCAGTTGGTTTCTCGTCCAATAATGAAAATGAACTTCTAGTAGAGAAACAAAGAAATATATAAAGATGTAAACATGTAAATACAGTATAAGTTGCAATTTAGTTGATTATTTTTCCTCCTTCATAAGTAATGTACGTATTCAGACATTAATGGATTATATTGCCAGTATATAAAACAGATAAGGATGATGTTACACTGACAAAAATACAAAACATAAAAAAACATAAACTGTGAAACATACTGTTTTCTCATCACTTTAACATTTGCTTGTTTCTTTTGATGAATATTAGACGAGGACATGCTCTCGAACATTGCTCGCGCGGTCGACACCTTCTGTAGAGGTTCACTTGCAACGTGATCTGTTTGATCTTGACCAGGATAGACTATTCTACTCGCTTCTTGTGGAAAGTAACCTTGTGGATTAGTCGCAAGTTGTCTAAGTGAAAAGAAAAGGAAAGATTAAAGAAATGTGTGTTGTATGTGGGTTCCTCTTCAACACACGCGAAAACATAATGATATTTATAAAAAACACATGGTAATCGATGGTGAGTATCCGGTTCATATTTAAAATTTGGAGAGAAACGTATGATGCAACGTTAATAAGTAATACTAGTAATTGCATGTGGAAGTTATGATAAGGATTAACTATGAAATAAAAATGAATATAAACTGAAATTATAAGAATGTTGAATCAAAAAATGTATATCTTTCACATTAAAGTGTGCATTTATACTTCTACAAATTATAAATCTTGAAATGGTTAAAAGAACAGGGAAATGCAAGAACAGGCATTAACACACACAAAAAAAAGAATATGTACTGTGAAAAAAAACTAACAACTCTTTCTTACCATGTACCCACTGTTGTTGTAAAATAAAATTAAAATAAAATGAAATTTTATTTTTCACTTTTTGTGTTAAAATTAACACCTTAAGTTAAAGAACAAAATAGAGGCGAATTATATTATTTGAATGAGCGAGTTTTAATTATATTTATCAGTTGCACTTGAAAAATTAATTAGACTTTTTTTACAGAAATAATAATAATACAGAAAATTCAACAAGAGCTTCATTAAGTTATTATCAAGATAGTTTATTTATAAAAACGCAGGTATACAGTCAAATATATCACATCTATGCTATCAAATCTATGAAGTCTTTTTTTCACGAAGTTAAACATGTATCACAATAGGTATATCACTAACCTAGATTGGGCTGCAGGCACCATTTTCACTGTCACCTTTTGACGTTGTGGATGTTGTGGGCTCTGCAATGAACTAAAAACACACAAAAAAATGTGTGGAAATTAAATTGAATTTTTTGTGTTTTACATGTTCTTGAAAGTTGTTTATACACTTGTCTAGAAAGCAAATAAACTTTCAAAACTAATTCAAACTGTTTGACATTCAAATGAGGCCACTGTCACAGTAAAAGTTGTGCAACATTTTCAGATTTACAATCACCAGTAACACAAGAGTCTCATTAACAAGTCGCTGTCTCACAAGAAAAATCTATTCAAACAGTTCTTCTACAAAAGTTCTTTTATCACCTTGTAAATTACATCACACATCAAAAGCTGACCAGAATTTGAAAACAACCACATTAAATTTGACAAGAAAACTTATAATACTTAGATTTAAACATTTTGTCATAGTCACAAGTCTTGTGTCAACATAATACAGCATTTCCCTGATTTTTCTCACATTCCTAAAGTCTGCCAAAATTCCCCAATGGTTTCCTAATTTTCTGACCTTCTGACTTCTGACAGTAGGCAGATTATTTTTAAAAAAGAAAAATGTCCACTTTAAGACAGAGATATGTATCAATCTGGTATACCAGACATTTTTTTGGAAACAGGACATTTAAAAAGAAAATGCAAATAGAAAGCACTTAAGTAACCTTTTACACGTTAAATGTTATACACCAACATAAATTGTGTTCTTCCGTCCACTCTTCAGTATCCTATATTCTCTATGTTTTTTTTCTCGTCAACAGGACTCTGATAGGAACTTCTTTTTGTTAACTAATTTCACTAGAAGTTGTTCAGTCTCATTTTTAGTAAGATTCTCTTTCCTTTTTTAATCTAACCGTACTTCCACAAATGATCTTGTGTTTTGTCCAAAATTTTCTTTACTAAAAATCTTTTGCAAAACTTATTTCACACATAAAACCATATATTCTAATTATCCAGCCAAAAATTGTGGACAAAAGTTAAGAAAATGCTAATAATTCAAACTATAGAAAATTCTATGACCAAACATCACAGTTAGCAAGTTGCCCAATTAAATCTTAGGGAAATCTGTTGGGTGAAGTTGCTGTCAATTTAAGGAAAAATACACAGGAACTTCATACATATCTCCTGCGTTTTGTCCATCCTAATTTGCATGTTAGTTTGAAGTAATAAAATTGCTGCATAATGTCGAAAATAAAACTGTGGTGCAACAGACAGACAGACAAATGATTTGTGATGTGATATGCAGGTCCTTTCTTGTGAAATAAATGTTTGTGAACGTCAATTTATTAAATTTCAGCAGTTAAATACTGTGTTAATTTTTTGCCTCTCTGTGTTGATTATATTATTCAATGTGTTGATACTACTACAGCAACACTGTGATAAACAAATAAAAACCTAAACATGTTTCTAAAACTCCCCTTTTCTTCATGATGTGATATCATCAGGAAGTTAAAAGAAATAACGGTAATTACCTCTGTGTTTTATATTTGACTGGTTCGTCTACACTCCCTTCATTATAAGTGGGAGCATCTAACAGCTCGTCTTCAATGTCTTTATTGTTAGGTATACCTATGCGTATACTATGTTCATTTGAAGGGCCTTTCTTATTTATTGAAATGATTTTATAATTTCCATTCATTGTGTTATCGTTATTATTAAAATGTTTTTTTTGAATGGATTTTCTTTTTAATGAATATGTACTTTGAGACAGATCATTCATGTTTTCAACCATATTGGTGTACATGTGGTTTGGTTCAAGTTCATTTGGTAGCTCCTTTCTTGATATGTCATTATTCCACCTATAGACACAAAAACACATTAACTTAATAACCAATAAGACAGTTGACATTAGGCATGGAAACGTGTTATTTTCTTTCCCATAAATAAAGCTAAACACCTTGGATAATGTAGAATGAAATAAAACACACAGTGGTACAAGTGGCTTGATATTCTTGCATCTATCAGCAATACTATGAAATGCAACAAGCAAAACCAGGATAAGTTAACCTCGGAAAACAAATCACAGATTTGATTTCTTACAGTGTACAGTAATTGTGTGAAAGAGCAAAAAATTATTGTGGGAATAACAAGAAGCAGCAAAAGAGTGACTCTATACAAATAAAAAATGTACCAATTAACACAATTAGGTGTTATGTAGGAAAAATTTTTTATACAACATTATAAAAGAAAGATAAGAAATAACTCCATGAAATTACATAAAACAATACACAACAACAATTAACTAAATTCCCAGACATTCTACTAAAATATACATATTTGGCAACTAAACAACGAAGTAATTGTAATACTCATTTGTAAATCACAACCAAAAAAAATGAAAACTTTATTGTTTTAAAAATTCTTTTTTATAAAAAAACATTCTTTCCAAAAAACAACGTATTTTACTTTCTACCATTTAAATTATAATATCGTCCATACTTTAAACACCAGAACAGGTTTTGAAGGAGTCAACAATTACTTTGAGTAAACATATTTAAAAAAGGTTTTCTATTGTATGTTCGAATAACAAATACAAAAACAAACAACAAATGTTTCAAAGGCTATGTTAAAAAACAAAAAATAAATCAATGTAAACAACAATTAAACAACAAAAACAAAAGACCAACATTTACTCAAATTATTAAAAGCTGCTCTGAGTATGTTTCAAACATTAATATAAGTACACTATTTTTACCTTTTCGTGATTGTCTAGACCAAAACAGACAAAGAAAAAGTTTTTATTTCAATGAAAAACAAACACTCAAAAAAAACAAGCTTGATGATAATTCATAAATGTTGTTTACATGAAGTATTTTCCAAAAAATTGAATTATCGTTGTTGCCATTAAAAATTGGGCTTTTTCACACAAGTGGAAATTCCAGTATCAAAACACTGTTTTAGTTAAGGACAACAATAAAAGTGTTGTCTTCTTAATTCCATATGTTCGAGAAGCTTGAACAAAGTAACTCTTGCATAGATACATGTACAGCTCACACTTTTGTAACAGTAAGTAAACATCTTTTTTTCTGTGGAGGGTGATGCTTCATAAAAAATTAAAACAAATTCAGTAACATGTAAATATTCACTGCCTGTAAATTTTCATTATTTTTTATTTTGGTATGCAGGTTTGATAAAAGCACTTTTTACGTTAACATCCAAAATTGTCAAAAGGGTTTTACCAGCATTATTACATCATATTACCAGAAAGATTTTTATATTTACAAACAAGTAGGTATATATGCTGCAAACATTTCTACACTCAATACTACATGCAGATGTAATTTCCAACTGATAAAAATAACAAACATCTAGCACCACCTTATGAAGTAGTGTTGAATGGAATGTAAAGAATGCAGTTTATTTTGAGCAGAAACACAACTCCTTTCATACAAACAGCATAAACAGGATAGTAACACAGGCACACTTTGTAATGATAATTTGAATATAATGATGGAAAAACCCATAATATTTTAAAAGACATCATTCATTAAGCACTTTAGCTAACTTTTGGGGAACATTTTCACCTGTAAAAATATCTATGCAAAAAATATATCATAAAAATGGCCTAGTACGTAAATTTGATTGAAAGAATAGGATTGTAAACACAAAGATTATACAGGAAACAAAAGGTCAAAATATAGAAACAAATTTTGCAATGTAACCATTCTCTAGTTTTTATTATTCTCAATAAACAATAAAAATATTGCACTGAAGGTTAAACTAAAACAGTGTAGATAAGTGCTCTGCATTCAGTTGTAGTGAATCAACTACTAGTTTTAAACTTAGAAGATTAAAACACAAAATTGAATAATGAAAAATATGCAGGTACATAGGTACATAATATTCCAAAACATCTTTTTTTCTTCATAGCAGGACTATTTTGAAAGTTAAAATCTTGGTAAAAATACTAGATACGAAATCCAACCTTAGTGGCTGTGAATAATCAGATTTCTCCATTTAAAGAGATTCACAACAGTGTACTGTCTATCAGTGATTTGATTGATTAATTTTAGCAACACAAGGGAGGAGTCCACTCAGGAAAAACATTGTTAATCTACTTTAAACAGTAAGAACCAAAGTCAATGTTTATTTTGATTTAGTAAGAGAAAAAGGTCTCTAATCTTTAACAGAGGATATTTATGTGTGATAAATTACCATATTGAGGATATTTATTAGTATAAGTTTATACAATACTTTTCCTTTCAACATTTTGAGATTTCTTATATCCTATTCAAACATCTAGCTTTAAGATTTAAAATACATGACAATCAATAAAACACAAATAGAATAAAAAAACAAAAAATGAAAAATGAACACAGGCATGTTTGCCTTTTCATTTAATTGGTAATCTTGTTTGCAGCTTTTGTTAGCATTTCTGCAATCTTCAACTCCTTAAAATAAAAACTGGGGATGGGAACAAAATGTATTACAATAACATCTTTTTTAATAATAAAAAGACGGCATTCAACTGCAAAATCAACATATTGCTTAAATGGTTTACAAAGTTTTTCGACCCTTGTATCTATTTAGAGTCTTTCTCAATGATTGCTTTTTTGAATTGTCAACACTGCTTAAATGACAACATTTTGACTTTAGATTATTAAAACAACATTGTGTGCTGAACATAGCTGATGCAGAGACACTGAAGAAAGATTTCCTTTAAGAACTTATTTAAATTATGAATAACTAGTCGTAAGTCTTTGAAAAAACTCTTAGGTAGAAGAATTTGTCGCAATTAAATTTTGGTGACATCAACAATGACACATCACTATAAACGAAAGAAAGTTTTTCATGAATTTGTAAACCTGTTGCCTCTATTGTGTAGAGCTTTCGAATGTGCTGTCAAGGAGCAGTTAAGGAATAAGGGTTTAAAAATCTGCTGATATCAGCAAAGACACAACAATGAACAAAACAATTTTTTTAGAAATTGTTAAACAATTAAATCCATTGAATAAAGCTTAAATCACCAATCCAAAAAATAGAAACATTGTGATTAAAATCAGCCCAGCCACACGAAATTAGCCCCATGTTGGTTTCAGGTGGTCCTTAGTTACCCACACAGTAAAAAATAAAAGTTATTAATCTTCTTAAAAATATTGACCTCAGTGTAAATGCATTGATGACATGCTGTGACCTCAAAAAAAGTTTCCAAATAAAACATATCAAAGGAAGATGAACACATAAACTTTGTTGGTTGAAGACAGACAAATACATTTTTCATATTAATATAAGAGATAAGAACAATGCATTTGGGTTTTGGTAAAGAAAATTACAAGTAAAGTAAAGACTCACATGGCACCTGGGGTGAATAGGCATAATCTTATGAACAAACGTATCTTAAAGATATAACATTGGAGAAGATAGTCTATATAAGTTTTCAGGCTCTTAAATTGTAGAGAGGGACTAAACCCCTCTGTATGGAAAGTTGTATGTAAATTAGCTGGAAGTTGTTTTTTTACTGTTTACAAGTTGGCTTTGGCTATGACCAGTGCATTTCCAATATTTATTTTGATTATTAAAGCAGATATAAACTTAATTCTTTAATTAACCTGTTATGCCTGTTCTAATGTTTTTCAAAAAATGTAACGAAAGATGACGTTGAAGTTAGTTTTATATTTATATTTACAGTGTTTTTTCTACTATTTTGTTGATATTCTCCTTATACTTTTAATCCCAAAAACTCATAAACTTGGAATAATCCCCATATCCCCATAAATATCCAGACAAGCTTCTGTGTAAAATTTAATGTGCTAGTGTTTATTTTTTATTCAAAAAGTAATATTTAGTAACTAGAAAAGAAAATACAGATAAAACTAAAAAATTAAAAAAAAAAATAAAAAAAAATCCCTGATTATCCATTCAATCCATCTTTTTTCACTGATTTCCTGTGATAGAATTCTAAATTCTCTGATTTGGTGACAACCCTGTTATATGGTTTGTGTATAAAAATGTACCTGGAAAATTACCATGACAAAGGACTACAAGCAAAATTATGTACATTATAAAGTTAAAAATTTCATAAAATTTACGTGCCATACCTGCATATTTTCAATGTAAGTTCATCTTCAACAGCACGAACCATCTGAATTGCATTTGCACGGGATGTACAATTCTTCCCATTAACAGATAATATCTCATCACCAGAACATAAGTTACCATGAATTGCTTTTCTCTCATCGGTTACCTTAAATTTAACAAAAAATGAATGTTCATTCCAGCAGAATTGATTTTAGCATTACATAGAATAAAAAAATGCACTTCTGAAAATGGCATAACCACGTAATAATATTTCCTTGTACTACTATTAAATTATCTAAACCACATATCAGTGACATAATACCAATTATAAGTAACAGCCTTCCCAGACAATGATGCAATTAACCAAAAGCTGTTGATGAAAAAATACAAAGCAATAATTGACATATAGAATTTTTTTATAGCTTGAAGGCTGGTATTATTATGTGTTGGGTGGTACCAACATAATCTCTTGTTCCTACTTAAAGATATAGTCTGCATACAAATTTTTAAATATCTTATTTTATTTCTGCAGTAAACCCTCCTGTTAAAATGTATGAAGTTTGTAATACCTACAAAATATTTTGTAACATGCAATTTAGTGATTTGTAAAATAAGCAAATTTGCATTTGTTAACAAAATTTCACCCGATAGTGCTAAAGCAAAATTATATAATATTAATGTAAAATAATTATGTAATAAAAAGTACAATGCATAAGATTTTACAACGGCTATTTGCAAGCAAAATACAGACAACACTAAATTTAGCATGCCATAAAAAATAGCTTTTTTTACTTTGTGGACTTTAATAAACAAATTAACGTGTATCAATGTTCTGTAATAAATCTGCTGAATTCAAAGTATTGTTCTGTAAAATACTATGATCAATATTCGCAACCAGAAATGAAATACATATATGCATATATCACAAATTGGTTTACAAAATGTTGTGTAGCTTTTGAATGTCACGCTCAACAGACTTGATATAAAACAAAAACATTATTCGTAACATAATGTTCTACCACTGGTACAAATGCTCTGCTTGGACAATGACTCAATTATTTTCTCTGTGTATATATATTCACATTTTCTTATTTCTAAATATCCATTTTACTTTTTTCCTCTTTATTAACTTTAAACTTTATAATTTTATTAACAAATAATTAATTTTGCTTTAAAAACCAAGGATCTTATCTAAATGAAAATGAAACACGAAAAAAAAAAACATTAAACTTTTTTAAAAAAATGTACATTTTATGCTTTTAAAAAATTTAAATTGCTTTTTGAGTATTGAGAATTTTAATTACTTTGACCAATAGACGTTTAATGTTTCCTAAGTTTGATTAATCTATTGTTATTTCAAGTTAACAAATATCAGAAACTCTAAATTGTTTTTATCAGAATAATTAGGCTTGAATTGCAGAAAAACAAAGCACGGCTTTTAAAAAAATGATTATTAAGGCAAATCTGATAACAGCGTTTAGGTACTATCAATGCACAGGCATTTCAGGCATGACGAGATTCCTCTGTACAATTTTGCCGACTATAATGATTAAAAAATATATGCTATATTTTCATATTTTTCAGTTTTTGATCTACAGCCTAAAGCCCAATATTTTAATGATAACTTCGACAACTAATGGCTGTTGTAAAAATTGAATAGGAATCTACAAACACTTTTTTATTTATCATCATCATTATCATCATCGCTTTGAGCTTGTGCAAACTCCATTGACAAACTTTAAATTTATATGATCTTCCAACGATGCGCACATGTTTTGCAGCAGGAAGCCTATGTTATTAATTGGTTAGGGTAAGGACCTAAAAGGAGATCCTCTCTTTGCATACCGTGTTGCAGAAGGGCTTTGCTGGCGAGTTTATCTTTGCTTCTTATTCTGAGCCCAGCAATGTGCAATCTTCTTTAACGCTTGACTTAGGAATACTGGGTAAGTTTTTGTAATATCGTTGGGTGTTTTTTCCATGACATGTTCAATACTCTGCTAAGGCTACACATTACTGACCAGGCTACACATTACTGACCAGGCTTTTGCTATTCTTACATTTACATCTTTCACTGTTGATTATTGCTACCAAGTAAGTTGAAACTTTCTTTTTAGCGTTGTTCAATTTGATGTAATGTATCATACATCATCGCTGTAGTGTTGTAGAGAATAGTATTCAGGCTCTTTTGCATTAACATGTAATCAATAATTTTAGCTTACTGAAGCAATGAAGGGGGCAAAAGGTAGTTTTAGGCCTGTGTAAGAAGTGTTTGATACAGGTTAGTGGGATATGGCCAGTGAAGCAGAAAGATCTTGATTATTTATAAAGGAATGAAATAGTTATAGGTGGATGTACAATACCAGTTTGAAAGACAGAAAGAGTATCAATGAGCTAATAAGCAGGCTAGGTATTTGCAGCATTAGAGATGGTATCCAGATAAAAGATTGCCTTGATAGCAAAGAAGACTGGGAAGGGCTTAGCAGGAGGTAATAAAGACATAAAGCAAAGGCATATGAGTTGTTTAGAACTAACACAGTCCAGATCAGATTGGCGGGTCATTATTGTCCAAACCATACCGGCTTGGAAAACAGACCCTAAGACAAGAATGACAATGATGATGATGATAAGGATAATGATAATATTCGAACAGGTTCTTATAAAATTCTGAATTCAGCATTTGCATTATGCTTCCATTAAACCCCGGATACCCAATTAAATACACAGTGAACTAAAATTAAAACATATAAATCAAAGATTTTATACAAACAAAGAAACAAACGAATAATAATAAAATTTCAAACCCAGACATAAGTCTACTGTGTGTCATATTTTCATCACCATAATGACAGAATATTAAACCCCAACCCAAATACCTACAACATTTTAGGTGACAACACGAATATGAAAGCCCCCACCCATAACAATTAGTTGCCTTATTGTTTAGTTTACCTGTGTCTGATTGCTATGTCCTAAATAACTTGTTTGAAGAAGTATATATACAAAAATACAAGGGTAAGATATAGGTGCCCAACCTTTCAGTCCCTGTTTGAGAATGTATACATGATATTGCATATCTCTCCTCCTTAAGCTATTCTTAAGAAGTTGTTGCATTTGTTGTAACACAATTGGATAAAAAAATACAAGTAGGTCTGTTAGTACCGTTACTTTTTTTATCATCTTTAAAGTAAATACATGCTGCAGTAGAATTAAATTTCCATAGCTCCATGGATAATTTGCTTTGCAAGTGTAACAATAAAATTGAAACTTTTTCAGAAAAATTGGGCTCCACATTTAAAATTACATATTTTCATTCTTTGGCATGGAAAAAGCTTTTTGTTCTGATTGAATAAAACTTACAAATTTTTTTGCAGATTTGCAAAAAACATACATCAAATATGCATCAGATATGCTTCATTGTTTCACTGAAAGTTATGTTGCATTAACAAAATTATAGCATGTTTGTTCAATTTTCAAAATAATGACACAAAATGACTTTGCAATTTTTTTATGAAATAAAACATTTGTATATAATAATAATATAGAATAAAATATAAAGAGATAAGGATTTTCAGCAAGTCATTGTCAGCTATGACTTTAAAACAAAAAATGTAATTAATGTTATCAGCTCTCTCAAGGGACCAAAATTTGCAGGTCTAATGAACAGATATGCTCTTGTGGCTATTTATATCAGAAAGACCCATTTGTCAAATAAAATATTATTTAGGGACGAATTCTTTACATTTTATATGAACTGAAATGATAGTTTCAAAACTATATCTCGTAAAATTATTCACAAATCGTTTCATCAAACGAAGGAGAGTGAATTGAAACGAATTTGAAATGATTGATTTTTTATCTTAAACTGATAACTGAAAATGAAATGAAGTGGACGAAAATGGGAAACAAGAGGAACAAATACAAAACTATTTAAAAGGAAGCCAGAAATTAATTGTAACACAATTTTCCAAAAGAATTCTGGCGCAAATTGTTTCCCCAAAGAAATTAAAAAACAAAAACATGAAAATTTGTTGTTTAAAACATTTTTTAGACATTTCTTTCTCACAGTTCACAGATGTCACAGATAATTAAGTAGGTTACTTTCTTTCATTAGAAAAGTAAAACAGTTTTCGGCTTAGTACGATTTGATAGTTTTAGAGTTTACAATGACTGTCATAGTTCTCAAGTGAGGGATCATCTCAAAATGTTTGTATGTGTTTTTTGTATAATTATCCAAACACTACAAAGTACTTCGTTTTGTTAAACGAATGTCATACGAAGTGCTACGTTTAAAATAAAAAATATAAACGAAGTTTATACGAACTTTTTTAATACCTGATACAAACTTAAGTTTTTTTATCATACAAAAAGAAATGATACAAACTTCAAATGAAGTAAATTGCTATAGGATCTTGAAACAAACTTCAAAAGTACTGGTGTAATTGCGCATAATTATTTTAATGCGAAACCAGAAACCAAAGAATTAATTAAAGTTTCCTTGAAATACGAAAAGAAATGATACAAACTTTAAATTAACTAAGGGATCGTCTCAAAATGTTTGTATAAAATAAAAAATGTAAACGAAGTTTATACGAACTTTTTTAATATATGATACCAACTTAAAGGAAGTTTTTTTATCGCACAAAATGAAATGATACGAACTTTGAACAAAGTAAATTGCTATACGATCTTGAAACGAACTTCAAAAGTACCGGCGTAATTGCGCATAATTATTTTAATACGAAACCAGAAACAAAAGAATTAAAAGATTTTTTTTAAAAGACGAAAAAAAATGATACGCACTTTAAACGAAAGCAGAAATAAAAAAAGTAATGATACGAACTACATACAAACTTTATTTTAAATGATACAAACTTTATACGAACTTTTGATGATACGAAAAAGTTCGTATTAAAAATAAAATGATACGAAAGATTTAATAAATCAATACAAAGTATTTGATACGAATTATACGAACATTTTGAGACGATCCCTAAGCCACAGCAACATTTTCACTTTTTACAGTCCCTTTTTGATGGGTTTTAAAAGATTTACAGCAACACTTCCACATTTTACAATCCCATAACAAGGATTTTTAAACAAACTATTATCCTGTTATGATGATCTTTAAACTTTAAATGTCAATGTTTTTGCTTCCTATGATCCTCTTTGATGGTTTTAAACAATCTTGGTGATGTTTTGGCATTATACGATTTCATTATGGTAATTATATGATCTATGGTGATGTTTTCACATTCAACAATGTTTTTGCTTCCTATTTTATGTTTCGATAGTTGTTCAACAAACTAACAGTGATGTTTTTGCTTTCCACAATCCCACTTTGATGGTTGTTTTTTAGGAGGAAGCAACACCCAAAGGCCCACACAGTGTGCCATCTCCCCAATTTTCCTCACATGGCTTAGTTTAACCCCAGGCTATGTTAACATACACTTACCCATATTGTAACGCTGTCAAGGGGAATCGAACCACAAAGTGCGTGAGTTATAACCACTAAGCAATGGTGCAATTACAAAGATGTCCTAGCTTTTTGCAATCTTGCCTTAATAATGCAGATATTTAAATAATTTGATAATTAAATTTCTTTAGAAAATGGTGATGTGTGACAAGCATGTGTTATATTAGAAGTGATTTTAAAGTGTTTAAACATTTATTTAGATTATATGAAACGATCAAAACAAATGCACAACTGCTTGGAAATGACTTTCATTGAAATGAAACAATCTAAAACTATTTTAAAACAAAAATAAAGCAATTTTTTCAGAAAAAGAATTTTTTTAACTTATTTTAAAATCATATAGAAATTCTTTTAAAAATATAATATGAAGTGCAACAACGATTTAGTTTAATATCAAAATAACTTAAGAACTATAAATAAAAATATAACAGGGAATATAAATGCAAATTAAAAATGATGCCGGCAGATACACAATATTCTGATATAAACAATGTTCTGATCTTACAAAAATCTCATAAAATATCCTGTTTTCAAATAAAATAAAGATCCACATCCTGAGCCATATCTTATTTTGATCTCTTTACTTAAAATTCATATAATAACATGGACTGACAATTTCACAGCTAACAAACATAATTATAACTATGATTTTTAAACCTAAGAACTTTACTGTTTATGAAAAAAATAAAACAAATGAGATCATTATAATAAAAATGGAGTGTAAAATAATTGAAATAATTGATTAATTAAATAAACAAAAGCATTATATGGACTTTATTAATTTCTATATATATATGCATTTTTCATATTTATAATCATAACAATTTGAAGTATTTATTGTTTGTCCTTCCTTGGTGTTGCTCTTTTTTACACAGATATAAACATTAAAATGTATATAGGTATTGGATTATCAGTTATAATGCTCGATAAAATGCATGTAGGGGTGTGTATGCACTGCAAAGGAATACAAACAGCTTAAGCATTATATACCAGTTGATTAGCCCATGGAAATATCTACTTGATTAGAGCCCAAATAATTATACGAAGAAATTTTCAACCAAACAAGACACCTAAAACTATTATTATTATGCTTATTACCTAAAGGGAAAAATGGTCTGCCTAAAATTAGATATCCTATTCAACTTCCTATTCAACCTTCAACTTTTAACTAAATGAAAAGAGATAATTTTTTTACTTCAAGATTTAACGCAAAAAAAATTCACAGTAGCACAATGCCCATGCTTGGCCAGAATAAAAAGATTCAAGCTTTCCAGCTTACTGGGTGCTAAAAACTCACCCCAACATAAAATCAATTTTGGAGCCTTTAAAAGTGTAGTATTTTGTTTGTAGACACTCTGAGCAGTTCAAGTTATATCTTAAAAATTACAACTTACAATGGAAAAAGATCATCACACAGGGGTCGCTAATAAAACTATGCAACTACAAAGTAAACAAAAATTTAAATGTGAAGTCGAATGTAACAAATTTTATTTTTTTTGAATTAAATGCTTTATTCCATACATGTATCTCTTTCCAGTAAAACATATTCTCCTGGTCAGAATGTACACAAATGTTTCACTGTCAAACTTTCACAAAAGAAGCTTTGATTAAAGAAGAATTACAAGTATCTAAATTAAATTAAAACTAAACTAGCAAATTCTTTTCTAAAACTACACAATATGACATGTTTGAGGTCAGAAAACAAAAATTCTACAAAAAATCAGCCCCTATTTATGGACAACTATCATCGTGAGAGGATGTTGTTTATAATTGCCAGACCTCTTACTAAAATCGACAGGCAAAATAATGCAGGTGGTAAGCCTTGGGCAAGTCCATTTTAAATTTTATTTAGAGGTAGAGGCATCTTTTGATTTTGAAATTAAAATATAGCTCGCATGTAGTTTAGACTTTCCTCTTGACGGCGATTTAACATGGGCGAGTGAATGTTACTATAGCCCTGGGTTAACCCAAGTCATGTGAGGGAAATTGAGGATATGGCACACTGTGTGGACCGTTGGATGTTGCTGGGAGTTGTCTAGTAGAGCGCGGGCCCTAATTAGGTCTGCATAGCTCAAAATGAGCATTAAATAATCTAGGACTCTCCATCTAGGACTCTCCATCTAAGCCATGGCCCCTCCTGGAAATAATTGACAGGGTATATCCCTCGATATTTGTGAGGCTAGCCATGTAAAATATGCACATCTATCCATCTATCTAACGTAAACATTGAAACTCATCTATGAAGAGGTGACTATGAATGGTGTGTTTTTCTTCAAATCTTAATGGCTATCTTGAAAAATAGGGACCGGTAATTGGTTTAAAAGTATCACGCAACATTTGCTGGCCGCTATATATATATTTGCTGTATATATAGTTAGCTAGCTATGTGCGCTAGAATAAAAGCACCCCAACATGAGTATTACACATCTTTATTTTAAGTGTTGTTTTTATTTATAAAGAAGCCCTTATTCAGTATTTATTCTGTTATTAACAGTAATGTGTATGGAATTAGAAAATTGGTGGAGTTATCAGGATAAAAAAGAAATTTTATTCAAAAAATTGTCTCTAACTATGTGAGGCTAAAACCACAAAAAACTGTTGCATGAAGTCAAATATAACACTTTTAACACCTTACCTTTTTTACACATAATCTTGAACCAAATTCACTGCCTCCAGTTAATGTAAATCCCCAAGGGGGGCCTCCAGATAATACAACCTTAAATAATTGACCATGTTCCTCACTAGCAGGACTACCAAACATAATTTCAGTAAACTTTATTTTGGCTAGCTATAATACTGTATGAAAGTGTTATCTGTCATTACAGTATCCCTCTAAGAAAATCATGTAAAGTACAGAAGGCGTAAGATCTTGGTTTGTTTTATAAGTATATATTCCTTTTTTATGTTTCCACAGCAGCCATTTACTTGTATACCAATTTTGCATAATATTTTTTGTCCCTGATAAATCAAAAGCTTGATCAACAAAGTGAAAAGGTTCTATAGAAAACTGGAGACAAACAACACGAACCAATCCCGTTCCCGGAACTTAGCCGTGGAAACTTTTAAACATGGCTGCTCCTAGCGCCATTGATAGTTTTATTCACATGGGGCGGGCGCTTAACTGCATTTTTTTATAGAAATAAAACAAGTAAAAACTAGTGTAAAGTGTACGTAAATAAGATATTTTCTTTAATATAAGACAGATAGGGACAGACATAATATGTCTGTCCCAACATATTATGTCTTTTTTTTATAACAGACTAGTCTAACTATGGTCTAAACAAGTACAGGCTTGTTTCATTGGCCTGCAATTTCCGCTATAGCGCAAAAAGCTCGGAAAATGTAGACGAATGGAAACAAACTTTGCCAAAGAGACATAATTTTTCTTACTAATTAAAAAAACTTGCCTACAAGCTGAAAACTTCATGACGAATTCTATCAATCTCGGCTAAAACCGTTTAATATTCAGAGCCGTTTATAATTCACAAGGAGCAAACGTGTTTTTACTGTAAGGGGGAGTTTTTTTCTTTATAATTTTTTACCAAAAGTCAAAATAACATAGAGAAGGTAGAGCTAATTTGTACAGATCAACTCAGTGGATTTAAGTAAGGCAAGGGCGTAGCGAAAGCTAGTGGGATTATTGGCCCTTTTATTTTCTTCCCAACGGGCGCTCCTTTAAAGCCTATCTACACTAGGTGGAATATTTCAGCGATATAATTTACTTAAAATTATATCGCTTTTAGTTGCTGGTGTTTTTTACAGTCTGTACAGGTTGGTGCACTTTTCTTGAAAAAGTTCACAATAAATATTTTGTTTTTAATACTCAAAAGTGTGTTCATATATTCAGTATTGTTCCGCCATGTTTGTTTTTTGTTTCTAGTGAAGATCAAAAGACATTTTGTAACTAATTTGCCGCCAAATTCACTATTTAAAAGTCATTCCGTGGAAATCCGCCCTAAAGGACTCAATCAGAAACAAAACCGAAAGTCAGGGTGATCTAATACAAAATGTCAGGGGCTAACAAAACTGTTTCAGAAGTTCAAAACCTAAATCTAAGCGAGAAACGTGTTGGTTATTTAGAATGGGAAGATTACTTTATGGCTATTGCCTTTCTATCAGCTCAGAGGAGCAAAGACCCCGTTACTCAAGTTGGAGCTTGCATTGTAAATAGTGATAAAAAGATTGTAGGTATTGGTTATAATGGTATGCCTACTGGGTGTAGTGATGATATATTACCATGGGGAAGGGATGGAGAAACACTTTGTGACACAAAACGAGCATATGGTAAGTTGTTTTGCAGACAATTTTTTGATATATCATGTATTTCTGCACATTATTTGTTTATGGCAGTAATCTTTTCATTGATAAGCTCATTGGCTCTGACATTGCGTGACTGAAAAAAAGATACTAGGACCTAATGAAGGGAAGCCTTTTTCTGTGGATTTCTTCTCACGGAAACATCTTTTGAGATTTTAAACTATTATTGAGTGTAGATCGATGCCTTCACTTTAATTTATTTAAAAGTTCCAACCAGTAAGATAAGGGACATATATATGGAAACAGTGTTCATGTTGAGAAACAGTTTCTATGCATAGATGCTAGGACCTGGTGAAGGGAGGCCTTTTTCTGTGGATTTCTTCTCACGGAAACATCTTTTGAGATTTTAAACTATTATTAAGTGTAGATTGATGCCTTCACTTTAATTTATTTAAAAGTTCCAGCCAGTTTAAGAAAAGGGACATATATATATATGGAAACAGTTTCCATGTTGAGAAACAGTTTCTATGCATAGATGCTAGGACCTGGTGAAGGGAGGCCTTTTTCTGTGGATTTCTTCTCACGGAAACATCTTATGAGATGTTAAACTATTATTGAGTGTAGATTGATGCCTTCACTTTAATTTATTTAAAAGTTCCAACCAGTTTAAGATAAGGGACAAATATATGGAAACAGTGTTCATGTTGAGAAGCAGTTTCAATATTTAGAAACTTTTTTGTGAAAAATTAAAAATAGTTTCCGAATATGGAAAGATTTCAGTTTTTCTGTCTTCCGCATGCAAGCAACCAGCCCCACTAACAATCATAAAAATATTATATGGAACCAGAGAAATAATAACAATAATAACAATAAAAATAATATATGTTTTACATGGCTGGACCAGAACAACCTTCAAGTCCTTAGTCAACTTTATGGTTGTTTTCACTGGGTACCCCTGTACTTCAGGGGTTTTCTTGCTACTAGAGTTCTTATTAAATTTAGCCTTGTCTCAAAGCTATTTTACTCCCAACCAAACACAAAAACAGTTTTCAAAACAATTTCTGTTAGTTCAAAGCTATTTTACTCCCAACCAAACATAGAAACAGTTTTCAAAACAATTTCTGTTTTACAAAAAGAAACTGAAAATCTGGTTTCTTAATTTGCAAAATGTTTCTCTTTTAGAGAGTTTCAATATCTGTACCTTATCCCGGACTGCTAACAATTCCTTCGTGTGACAAAATAGACTAAAAAATATTTTGCTTTACCTAGCTCCCCCATTTTTTTTCCTGTCACACAGATGTCATCATCATCATCATCATTCTCAGCTTAACGTCTGTTTTTCATGCTAGCATGGGTTGGATGGGGTATATTAATGACCCTCTTCCAATCTGATCTAGACTGTGTTAGTTCTAAAGTCAACTTCCTCTGTATCAAGTCTGTCTTTATAACCTCCTGTCAGGTCTTTCTTGGTCTGCCTCTGGGCTTTGCCCAGGAACTGTCAAGTCTCTACACTTTCTTACCCAATTATCCTCCTCCATTCTTTCCAAGTGCCCCAACCAATTCAATCTTCTTATCTGGATAACATCCTTAATTCTACGGATACTTAGCCTGCTTCTTAGCTCATCTGAACTCTTTCTGTCTCTTAGACTGGAGTTACACATCCACTTAACCATTCTCATATCATTCCTTTCTAAACGGTCAAGATCTTCCTGCTTCACTGCACATGTCTCACTACCGTACAACATAACACTTCTTACACAGGCCTCATACAACCTACCTTTACCTCAATTGAACTCAGCTAGTCAACAAAGGAAGTAAATCTCTGAACTTTTTCCAAGCAGAAGCTACCCAACATGTAACACTTCTTCCAACACACTTCACTGCCAAACATATCACCTAAGTAACAGAAGATCTCAACTATCTCTAACGAGCCACTGTTGTACATCATTCTTCTATAATCTCACCTTTGCAACGCTTGCATACAAACTAAATGTCAGCTCTTAACCTTCCACCAATACTACTGCACTTCTTATGTACCCAATGATTGCAAGTCTGACAAAAAATTGAGTTACTGCCAACCCCTTTCCTGCAAACTC
Source organism: Hydractinia symbiolongicarpus (assembly GCF_029227915.1). Taxonomy (NCBI): domain Eukaryota; kingdom Metazoa; phylum Cnidaria; class Hydrozoa; order Anthoathecata; family Hydractiniidae; genus Hydractinia; species Hydractinia symbiolongicarpus. Next base: position 28,651,117 of record NC_079882.1, on the reverse strand, counting down.
CACAAGGCCACTTTCCCAATACATGGCCATACTTATCTTCAATGCTATTAATCATGACTGCACCCTTAACCCTTTCTCTCCTTGTCCTTTTTTCCACTTTTCGAATAATTCTTCCATCGACTATACTATGAGAACCAAATCATCTGCATTCAATAACTCCCATTGACAACCTTTTCTAAGCTTAATCAGCAGTGCTACTAAGACTAAAACAAATAACAAAGGACTAAGTACAGAACCCCGATGAACACCAACATTTACACTAAATTTATCACTAAGTGAATTGTTAATCCTGACACGACTTCTAGCATTGCTGTACATAGATTGTACCATCTTAACTCGCCACTCATTTACACCTAATTATCTCATAGCCCACCAAATAACTATACATGACACTCTATCAAAAGCTTTTCCTAAATCTACAAAGGCAAAATGAGATTCTTTCTCTTTCCTATAAATACCAGTCAGTCACTTGGAATAAAACAATCCTTTATAATCTGATTAGCAAAACTGCTAATAAGCTCAACTCCAGTAGTATATTCAGATGCTTTTACCATCTGCAACAACACCTGACACTCCTGAAGCCTTGTCAATATCCATTTTCCTAAAAGCCTCCACTACCCATTCTATCTTAATCTGCATAGCTGGCGTTTCTACAACATCATCATCATCAGGCAAATTATCCTCATCCCAATCAAACTCAGTGTTGAGCAACCTCTGATAATAACTCTTCTAAGCTGATTTTTTCCCCCTCCCTGCTAGCCAAGACACCTCCATCGCTACGTACCTACAACATCTTGATTAGTCTTTTTCATTTGCTTTGCTATCTTGACATATGGCGTCACTTTATGTCATTGAACTGGTCTTCCCTCTTTAAAACATCTGCATATCTGTTTCTCTCTGGTTCTGATTTTGCCTTATACACTGTTGTACTGGTACACAATGCTTCTTAGCTTCTAAGTAAATATTCTTACTGCCACCTGACTTACACTCTTTCCAAAGTTTCCTCTTTTCATTTATGCACTGGTCAACATCATTATTCCACGACCAGGTCTGTCTATCTCTAGCTAGTTTTTTCGTCCACCCACAGGCATCATCAGAAGCTTCTAGAAGACAATTCTTCAAAGTAGTCCAAGTACTTTCCATATTTTTACTATTACATTTACCATTGTTGGCCAACTGCTGAACGTTTGCACTAAATTGTCTTGCTACAATCTCTTCCTTTAACTCCCAGACTTTACGACGGGGCCTGTACTTTCCCTTGGCTGCTTTAACACTCTTCAAGATAAGATTACAAACCAGCAACCTAATTGCTTGGAAACACACTCTTTCCCATATAGCTTTAACATCATTGTCCGACTTCCTAACCAGAAAGTAATCTATCTGACAACCACCTGACTCATATGTTATCATCCTACTCTGTCTCTTACTGAATGTTGTGAGGCAAACCACCATGTCCGTTGCCATTAGATAGATAGATGTGCATATTTTACATGTCTAGCCTCACAAATATCGAGGGATATACCCTGTCTATTATTTCCAGGAGGGGCCATGGCTTAGATGGAGTATTTAATGCTCATTTTGAGCTACGCAGACCCAATTAGGGCCCGCGCTCTACTAGACAACTCCTGGCAACATCCAACGGCCCACACAGTGTGCCATCTCCCCAATTTCCCTCACATGGCTTGGGTTAACCAGGGGCTATGGTAACATTCACTCGCCCATGTTGAATCGCCGTCAAGAGGAATCGAACTCCGGTCTCCCGCACAGAGTACGAGAGCTATAACCACCAATCTACGGCGCCATTCCAAACTTAAACAAAATCTGTCCTTCCATGTAGCGCTGAAAGAGCTTACTGCTAAAAATGTAAACAGAGGAATTCATCTATGTGGCATTATTTACCAAAACTTATAGCTAGCTTGCCAGCTACACACATGCACAGATAAGTTTCATTGCATTAGCACAGGTTTTTTCTCGCATACCAGACAGCCAAGCGACGGCTGTTTTTATAGAGAATCTGAAAGGTTACTTTTGTTAGATACACAAGGAAAGTAAGAATTTAGCTTGTTTAAAAATGGCTGCCAATACAGCTTTAACGGGTGTTAATGATGGGGAAAAATAAGATACACATTTGTTTTTTGCAACATTTCAATGAATCTGCTCTACCCCGAATAAAAGTGCAGTCATGTTTACAAATGGGACATCCTAGTTGGAAATGTTGTCTTATCTCAATAGTCTAAAAACATATTAAAATTGTAAAAATTAATCTTCACATAATGCGTCTTCGGATCTCGAAAAAATAAAGTCTTTGTGAAAATTGATCAACTTAAATGACAGTGGAAGAACTTTCAATTATAAACGGCCTAAAATACAACCTTGGGTTGAAATTTATCGAGTAACAAAAAAAATCGAAAGACCTTTAACCCTCCCCCGCCCCCCTATATTTTTGTTTATTGCTCTAAAACTTTGGATTTGCTTATTGGTTTAGAGAAAAAATAGGTAAGTTATAATTTATTTTTATATTCTTAAAATTTTAATTTTAGTTTGCCATGCTGAGCTTAATGCTGTGCTAAACAAGAATAGCTCTGAAATTAAAGGATGTACAATTTACGTGGCTTTGTTCCCTTGCAACGAATGCGCCAAAGTTATCATTCAATCCGGGATAAAAGAAGTTGTTTACTACTCCAATAAATATGCTGATAGAATGAAAACGAAAGCATCATTTCGAATGTTGGATTTAGCAGGAATTAAACACAGGTATTTTTAGTTTGCAGTTTTTATTTATATAGTGTCAACAACCCCAGACTTTATATAGTGAACATTTATTTGTCATTTAGCGCACGCACAGTCTTCTGCATCTTGAACGCATTTTAAGTGGATTACTTTTCACAATTTTCGTGAAGTTTTGCCATTTCGCGAAGTTTACTCTTTGTTAAGAATTTCCAAAAAAATTTTCCAAAAAAAGTCTTTCCCAAAGATTTTTTTAATTTTTCCTTTTTCTGTAAAAAAAAGATATAAATCTTAGTAAATGAATATGATAGCAGGTGTCACACTCAAATCATCACCCTTGTTATTTTTACGGTGAATTTGTGGTATGAAAAAAAGTAATTTCTCTTCCTTGATTTTATTTTAAGATAAATCTGCTTTGTTTTAGAGATTATACTTATATATCTTTGATTCGCTAAAATATGTTGAAATATGTGGAATATGTGGTTCTCGAAAATATTTGGAATGGGTTGATATTCGCGGATAGGGCGTTGCTCTAAACCTTAAAAAATTTGGGAGTTGCAGTTATGTTTCACCTTATATGATATTTACAATATACATTCTTCAATTTTAATTTTAGACAGCACACACCCAAACAGAAGCAGATTGTAATTAATTTCGAAGACATCAATAAAAATGTGTCACCACCAGGTGAAAGTTAGGGGTTAATTAGGTCTTAAAACTATGACAGATGGTGGAGGAAGACTAACGACTTTTGAGATTTATTTATTAGTTTTATGTATAACATAAACACTTAACTTATACAATAACGATAGGCAAATAATTAACCTTTGATGATAAATCTGCAAAGTGGATATACATCAAAACTGTCAGTCCGTGCTGCATATAGAAAGCAGGGCGACGTCGACGAAGGGACGCTCCGAAATATATAGGTGAATGAAAATTCATAAAAATTGTGAAATTTTTGCACTCTTTTAGAAGTATGGTAAACATTTTTATTGTAGCTATGTTTTTTTTATTATTATTATGAAAACGCCTGGGGCCTGTAAAAGATTGATGCTTGAGGAGGAGGAGGGGGGATCCGGTAAGACCGCGGACCAATTGTAGTTAGAAGCAAAGCGCGAGAATGCATCATAAAAAAATGGGACGATGCCCACAGAAGAGTAAGAGACCAGATATTTACGGGGAGAAACTGAGCACGTTTTTCTTACGGAAAAATAACTTTTTACAAAGGATTCGTATCGCTTTAAAATTGCCATTTTCTAATTCTAAGTACACCAGCAGAACTTGACAAAATCTCAATCAATACTGTTCTTTAATAATTAAATGGGAGATTTTGTCTCTTTTCGGTGCTCCGCTTACCGATACACAAAAAGACAACAGGTCCTGAGATTGTGGTTAATCGAATACATTTGCTTCTTTATTTTTGATTTATTTTATATATTGTTACAGTCCGTAACGCACTTTTTTGGATGTTAATCCTTGAAACTCGTCCTAAAATTTTTCGTTGATTTTATTTTCGAAATTTGGTAAAAGAACTACTGATAAAAGCTTTTTGCTTCAAATTGGGTCAAGAAAGACGTCATCAGGAAACAGGGTTTAGGTTTGAGAAAATACACGAGATTTTGTAACTAAGCGTGGGTTGGTAGCGGACTAATACTTTGGACAAAATTACCGCAAGTATTCTTCAGACAAAAAAAACAACAAACAAAGAATAGCATTCTTAATGATTGAAGAAAAGGATCCACAACCGTGGTTATCTGTTGAAATGTCGACCATAAACTTTATAAAAGCCGTTTTAAAACGTACATTCCGGACAAATGGATTTTTAACCGCACCCGAACGTTCGACAACGCGATTCAAAAATTAAAACATACTGGGTAAAACTGAAAGGCTGAAATTTTTCGGATTCCAATGTTGAAAAAACGAGTATTTCATTAACGGCTGATATACAAAAAGAAACTTCTGTGAAGCTTAAAATAAGGCATTGTCCTATTTTGAAAACAAACGCTAATTGTAGTCGTCCACTGATGCACACCAATTTTAACGAAATTGACTCCTAAAAAAAATATTTAGCCAACCTATACAATACTAGGCCCGCTTTCTCATTAAAAATGAGAAACTTAAACTAATCTACCCAATGTTAAACAAGACCTTCACATGCTCATATATTTGTTGACTCGATTCTTATTCTCTAACGATACTCCGCCAAAAACCATTCAAACAACAAGAACTTTTATTTGAAAAGTTCGTTTATATTTCTCAACTATTTTACAATTATCCTATTAGCATACAGTTTCACACGGCGTGAAGATATTGGAGTTCTTCAAAATATTACGCTGCTTGTCATCGGTAACAACAGATTTAATATCCTTTCGACTTTTTGCCGCCATAGCCACTGAAAAATATTTAATAAATATCATTCTGTTACTGTTAGGTAAAGAAATACTCCGGCAACTCCACAGAACAATTTTGCGCTATGAAACTCGTTAAAATATATACGGTAAATCATACATACCTTCCACCATCGCTCTTTCGTTTGGCGATCAACTATATAAGAAAATTATAAGAGAATGAAACTATAATTTCGTGGCAAAGTTTTTATAGCTTTTTTATAATTTCCAAGTCCCAACCCAAAAGAAAAATGTATTTCTTTGTTTAGGATTGGCATAGGACACTTTTTAAGCTCTTTAGTTTTTCACATCGCATGTTAAAACAGAATGAAGAGAATTTTAATTTTTTTTATATCTTTAGGGTCAAAAATAATGCATTCTAGAACCGCGTAATAAGACGTTGATAAAATTCAAACAAGTTACAGCACTTGCTCGTGAGTTAATATTTTGGACAGACTACTCACGCTACTGATTTGTTGCCATTCTCTGTCTAGCTTCTGTTTCTCTGTAATTTTACCAGGACGAGACCTGGTCTTTCGACCTTCTTGCATTTTAATACCAAATTGGAAAGCAGCTCTAAATATGAAAACACAAGAGATTTTAAATAAACCCGAAAGCAGAGAAAAAAAACCCCAGAAAATCCCAAAACTAAGCTAAACCAAACAGTATAAACCAAACCAAAAAGTCCAAATCACGCTAAACAAAAAAAACCCACGCCAGACCAATAAAAGTCAAAAAGACCAAACCAAGGGAAAAATACCAACCAACTGAAACCAACACAACAAACAAAGACAAACTGAACGGTTGATGAGTGTCTCAGACGACTTACTTGGGCATTGCTTCTTTATTTTCCATATAACTGTTATAATCTTCTTCATTCTCAAAATCCCATCTTTTCAGTGGACCTTTTTTGTTGCCCTAAAAAGACAAAATTTTCTATGGGATAGAAAAAAAACGTTTGAACTTATGTGAAATATATAATGAAACATAAAATAAACGCCAAGAAGCAATAATGTTAACTACATTGGAAAAACTGTTGATTGGTTTCCGCAAAATTTTTTCACGGAAATTAAGGAACTAACTTTAACGCATGGTACGATTTCTTTAAATTTTACGAAAACAAAATCTCGCAAATAATAAACTAGAATTTTATTTGATTACGATAAAAAAATCTGTAAACACGTCAAGCACGCAACACTGGAGAAAATATAGTTTAGCAGATACAGGGTAAATAGAGGCTTCCCGAAAATTAATTTTCTTTGATGTACTGCAGCTTTCTCAAAAATTTTAAAAAAAACTGGATCCCTGAAATCCGCGTCAAAAATGTAAGCACGAATCTGCAACAACAATTTATATAATTACGATTTGTTTGATCTTTCAACCTCGGCTCACAAAGAAAGTCTAAAGTTTTTACGTAAACACCTGTCGTCAACCTGTCGTTAACTTGCTTTACCACACTGACAGCGTAACTTACCATGTCCATCTTTGAGTAATCAGCGTCATCGTCACTATCACCAGCTGCATCATTCATTTCCATCGCACTAAATAAGACAATTATATTACTTTTAATTTTTAATAGCATAATCATTTAAAAAACTGTTTCAGCACGCTTTAGGTAGCGATCGCAAAAAAGATTTTGTTTTTAAAAAATGTTTCAACATACCCTGGGTAGCGATCACAAGAAAATTTTGTTTTTAAAAAATGTTTCAACTTACCCTGGGTAGCGATCTTAAGAAAGTTTTGTTTTTAAAAAATGTTTTAACATAACCTGGGTACCGATCACAAGAAAAGGATGTTTTAAAGAAATAGTTTCAACGTACCCTGGGTAACATTCTGCATAACTGTCAATAACTTCTTTACTTTTGTGTTTGCTAAATAAAAAAAACAACTAAAAACATGCAGAAAAAAAAATCAGGATACATCTGCTATATGATAGCGTTTTAATGACAAAGTTTCACCACTTTTCTTAACATCTAATACTGTATGTAATCCTTTCTTATTTTCATATGTAATATTTGCCTAATAAGAATATTCGCGAAATTAAAGTTTGCGCGAATATTTTAGTTTTAATTTTCATTATTTTCTGCATTTTATTAGTATAAAAAATGTTAATAAAAATAATTAAAAAAAAAGAAACTTCTGATCCAAATTTAATTTCGCGAGTTTGTTTGACAAAAAACACGAAACCAACACGAAATTTTCTTTCAGTAAATAAAGAGTTCGCCGCCATATTTTAAAACGTTGGAAATAGTACAATTTGCACAAACTTTACCTCTTTTTACTCGACTCTTTATGCGAACTTTTAGAAACCTCTTTCCACTCTGAATTCTAAAAAACAACAACGGTCAGCCAGCTCCTAGGCACGAAGCAGTCCTTGTTTTATATACTTCTTGTTATTAAGATATGGCAAATTATTTTAAAAGGTCAAGCCAGGCAGAAATTACCAGATTTTCAATCGGCTAAGAATAAGATAAACACGGATGATAAGTATAGAAACAAAACGAATACAAAAACATATACACAATTTAAACAATAAGGGGAACGTAATTTATCGCGTACATACCTTTGATCCGTATCTTTCATTTATATTTTTAACTAAATCTTTCACCGAAGTGTCTGCAAAACAACAAAAACAATAAAAAAATTCAAAAATCGAACAAAACAATGTTTATATTAGTCAGTATTACAAACCTACGTACCATATTTGTTGTATTGTGTGCTCTAAATTAAAAAAAATAATTATTGGCCAGTGGAAAATCTCTACGAGGATTTGAATATTTGTGCATATTTCACGCATCTCTAGCATAAGGTAATAAAACTCCTAAAATAACCTATACTTTTCATTATGGATTTTTCCACGGGCCTTATCGTCTAATAATGTAATTTGAACGTCATTTTCACCAAATTGCAGATTTTGGTACAGAACTAGTCATTTGAGAAAAATCCACGGATTATCCCGCAGTACATAATCCAAGCACTACCATTCCGTGCACAAGATCAATTTGACAGTCGAGTGGAATGGGTATTGTAATTATAGAGAAACAAAATCTCCGAAATTGTAGCATGCAGAGAGCGTCCCCTTAACGCTGTCATTTTCTTGTTACTCACCTCCGTGTCTCTCTCATTGTTTCCAAAATAACCACTCTTTGCGCTACTGCGGTGATGATTTTTGCCACGTGATCGATTATCTCGAAAATTGTCAGCATTATAATTCCCTGCATCAGCAAATATGCTTAAAAATAATAAAATTAAATTATTAGGTTTTTGTTTCATACTTACCGATGCAGTTTAAGGGGCTGTTTATATGAGAGGCGGGACGGGACGATTGCCGGGACGGGACGTTTGCCGGGATCCCGCTCTCATTAATAATTATACTTAAAATCACTTTGCGTTTATATGGGAAATTTTTGTCCCAGGACAATTTCGTCCCGTCCCGGCTGAGCGGGATCCCGCTTGAGCTAAGCGGGATCCCGGCTTAGGCGGGACGTTTTTTTCCATATAAACACACCGTCCCGGGACAAACGAGGAAATATTTGCACTATCAGCATATTTCAATAGAAAGAAAAAAACAAACATGGCTGCTAAACGTGCACTTGTTAAGAAGCCAACAGATGTTCCAACCAAGAAAAAGTGTTTTAGATTCAATGATGAAATGGTTTTTAACCTCATTAACTGTCTATTAGATTATAAAGCAAAGTGTGAGTTTGAGAACATTGATTTTGATGCAGACAAACCAATGCAATACAAAGTCATTCGAACTGAGTTGGCAAAATTATATCAAAATGAAGAAGAAGTGTTTGGGCCAGTGGAGGATACTTCCACTGAGCTCTCCCAAGAAAATGTTAGGGAAATGAAAAAAATGATAGCAAGAGGCTACCAAAGAGTGTTAGAAAAAATAAAAGATTTACGGCAGGGATTTTCTAAAGCAGTAATTAGTGGCACGCGTAGTGGCTGTGGCAGATTAGTGTATGAACACTATGACAGTTTGAAGCTCCTTTGGAGTGGAAGTGCAAACACAGAGCCCCTATCCAATGGCATTGATAGTGCTGATGTGAATCAAACAAAATCAAGTAATGAAATGTTATCTGACCATGATGATCCAACTGCAAATATTAATAGTGTTGACAGTGGTGAATATGAAGATCCAGCAGATGACAATAATTTGAGCTTGTCATCAAGTGATCAGTCAGTCTCGAAAAATTCATGCATTGTTACTTCCACACCAAAAACTACATCAGCAGTGCCAAAACTTATTGATAATAAAAGAAAACAACTTGAGAGAAAGTTGTCATCTGCTCAGCGTGATACCTTACTGTTGAGAGAAGCAAAAGAAGAAAGATCTGATCGTAAAGAGCTCCAAGAGATGATTAAAAATTCTAATGAGTCCTTTACAGCTGCACTTAATAATATAAGCCAGGCTATGTTGCAAATTAGCGAAACTATGTCACACTCCATGCAGCTGATGGCACAATCATTCAGCCAGCAAGCAGGTCCAAGCTCACAAAATTATGAAAGCTATGGTAGACGTCACCATTTTCAGCATATAAATCCAAATTGTAATGTCGTCTCAAGCATCGTAACCCAAAACAACAACATAAGTCCCAACGATCCCAGTGGCGGTGGTTATTATCAATCATTAATGAGGGAATGATACGAAAAAAAAAACATGTGTATATAGTTCAGAGAGTGTTTCAGGAACAATTACATTAATGCAAGTTTATGTTCACAGACAAACCTAAAAGTTATATTATGTTGATTGCCTAAACATTTATGTTATGTTAGTTGCCCAGCAAACTATATGCCCAAAACGTTCAAATCCGTAGATTTTTAACAAAAATTAACAACAAACAAAAATATTTTCACTGTGAGTTACATTGAGCATAATAGGCTTTTAAATCTTTAGCAGTATCAGAAAAAACTTTTTATTGAAATTAATGTGCGAATGTTTGAATTTAGCCTTTATCATTTCCTTTTACAGAACATGCAATACTTTATAAATCTTTACATTTTTTGTATATATTGTATATATATATATATATAATTGTTAGTATGGAAGACTGTCCTGTATAAAAGTTGTTATTACTTCCCGTACAACATCACCCTCTGCAAGATTTCCTAAATACACAGAGTAATCTAATTGTTGTGTCTCTGCTTTATGCTTTTCTATTTCAATTTTCACCAAATCAGGGTCAATAACACATTTGTTAAGTTCACATATATTGTGCAGCACAAAACATGCATAGACTGCCACAGGAACAAAATCTATTTTTAAATCAACTTTCTTTGCTAAAAAACCCCATCTGGTTTTTAAGCGTCCAAAAGCACACTCGACTGGGTTTCTTGCTGACCGGAGCATGTTGTTAAATCACACTTGAGCATTTGTTGAACAACTATGGTACTCTTTCATACAGTACGGTGTCAAGGGGTATGCAGGGTCACCAATCAAATAGTTTGGAACTTTGGCTCGGCCTGGCAGGATGTCCTCATAAGTAATGGGTATTTCCTCATCTTTAAGTTTAGCAGCAATATTTGAGTTGGCGAACACCTTCGCGTCATGTACACTGCCTGGCCACCTACAATCACAATCCATGAAATAGCCACGGAAATCGCATACTGCCTGAACGTTAAGCGAAAAATACATTTTGTAAGAAAAATAATCTTGTGAATGTTCACTAGGTCGTAAAATTTGTACGTGGGTGCCATCTATGCAGCCAAAAGCTTGCGTCATTCCAAATTTGGCCTCAAATTCTCCTACTTTTTCAAGCATCTCTTCTTTCGTTTTTGGCAGGGCTATGTATTTTGGTCCAAGCTTGTAAGTTATGCAGTTACAAACATCTCTTATGACTTTTGACACCGTAGATATGTGCAGGCCAAAAGTGTTTGCTGTCATTGACAAAGATCCTGTGTCTTTCAAGTAGTACAACGTTACTGCAACTTTTTTTTCTGCAGACAAGGCTCGATAATTTGGAGATGTGTTGTCAGGAGTAATCCATATGCGTATTTGATCTACTAAATCAGTAAACATAGCCTTTGTCATTCTGAAGTTCTTTTTCCAATCCTCCTCAGGAAGAACATCAAAAAACATGTTCAACCACCACTGTTCCACTCGTCCTTGTTTGAACCATGTTGAACGAGGAATTCTGTTTTTCCTCTGCTCTTTCAATGCTTTCTGTTTTTTTATCCAACAGTTTCTTTTGCTTCCACTCAAAAGTGATGTAGTTAAAAGAGTTCTATAGTGAGTGTATTGAAGTGCTAAAATCATTAACAATGTATTGAGCTGCAACAACAATGTTGATGATGTTAAAAAAATCTGTTTATTCGCTTGCAATTTTGTTTTATTTTCGTTTTGACGCGCCATTATACTTTAGAAAAATTTAAATTTGGCGCTTGTGTTGTGAAATCGTCCCGGCGCACTTTTTTCCATATAAAGGCGGGATAAAATCATCCCGCAAACGTCCCGTCCCGGCAATCGTCCCGTCCCGCCTCTCATATAAACAGCCCCTAAGAGGCATAAACAGCAATACCTTTCTTCCATCCGAGGATCTTTACCAGCTAAAATTAAAAAATATAAATAAGCTCACAAAAAAATCGCCGGGAATATATTTCGCGCATATCCCACGCGGGGACCAAAACAAAGCTGCGTGCAACTGTTTTGAACAAAAAACATGTCTTAATATTACAGAATACTAAAGAAATTGGAAATATAAGCGCAGCAGTAACCTACCACGGATGAGCTCTTTTTCTCTCTTCTTAAGTTTCTTAGAAGCTCGTACCCCTTGTCGCAAGTAGGACAAAATTTGCGTAAGCTTGTTGATGACGATATCATTTGTTGTCAAAGTTGTCTGATTCTAAAAAAAGAAAACAGACAAAGATAAAGTAAAGAAACACTAACCCAAGTAACCACGTGATATACCACTCTACAGTGGCATCCAAAAAATTACGAGATGTCATTTACTTCAATCAGTGGACAGTCTGCTTTGCTACGAATTGTTGTCGTTGGAATATCAGACTCATCGTACTCGTCGTCCAAATTAAACACATATGCCTAAAAAATTATAAAACATATGATTTTGAAGGACTAATGCTATTGTCTGAGTCGGCGTGTTTTTCAAATTATTAATAAAGTATTCTTTTGTGTTGTTATTGGGTTCTCTGTTTAATGATTGTGTAGAAAATAAGTTGTAAATACAGTTACGAGCTCAGTTTAAATAAAAAAAATAGATGAAGTCACCGATGAGCCACCATGGTATCAGATCATGTCAAAAGATTTTGATATTGCTGAAGATAATCAAATATATTACTAATGTTTTTTTACAAAAATACGGATAAGTATTCGTATTGGAAGGTAATGCTGCTTGGCAATTTGATGAAATGGTAAAAAACATGCATTTTGCCACAGAATTATGAACAGCATTGTCGTAAAAAAGTTTGGTCCTTATACATTTTTGTATAAGACTTTAATCGAACAAAAACTTAGCCCAAAGCGTTGCTTAAAATCCCAATAACAGTGTAGCGTTGCTCACAAAAAAGTGTTACTTTGCAGCGATGTATTTCTGCAAATTAACTAAAAATGCGCGAACACAATTTACTAAAAAATACATGTATACGAAAAAATGAGAGAAGCACTTTTAAAAATCAAGAGAAGTAACTAAAAACAGTTTACCATCCTGCCTGGTAGAAATAAGTCGTTCCTCAATGGTGGTTTCTGCACCATAGCTGCCTTATGTATCTTCCGTCCTATATTTTAAAACAACGTGTGTAGTTTATTGCTGCTATGCTTGGGACAGCATACAGCACTAAATCCACTGCATTCACCTGAGGATGTATTTATCAATAAGACTTACCGAGAACACTAACAAATTCAACATCAGGTTTGTTTTCTTCCTTTCTAAACGTTCAAAAATCGTATCAAAACACAGATGCTATGGTATTTTTTTGGTAAGACTAAATTTGAGGTTCCTCCAAGAACTAAATAAGCAAACCAGAAACAACGCTGGCAATGCTATATGAAAAAAGTCAATACTTGTCACTCTTCGTTGTGCTTTCTTCCACTGTTTCTTCGGATTCGATTGAAGCAATCTCACTTCTAACCTTAAGGAATAAAAAAAATTATGCTTCTCATAAACAGAGCTAAACGTAAGTGCTTTATATGAACTACATACTTTTTGGAGTAATGCAAAATCCAGTCCTTTCACCAAATGAGTATGCTCCATGTCTCCTCCCAGAAATTTACTTTCTTGAATAGCCAATCGACGACGCTCTGCTGCAGAGTTACTAAGGAATATAGTGCGTAATTAACCATTATATACAAAAGCAAGGATCTCAAAAAAAACTTCAAATGTTAGGTTGCTTCATGTGATATAAAAATGCACTGAATAACCTAAAGTAGCTGAAAGTAAAATATGGAAATTCCCTTTGACATCAGATATATATAACCTTTTTTGCGTAAAAAAAGATACTACTTACACTTGATCAGCAGTGGGAGCAACTGCTCTATATTCAGCAGTCTTACCAAGATCAGGAGCATCATTATATTGATAATCACTATTTTTTCCTTCCCTTCGTTCGGTAGCCTAAAAAAACATACCCATAAAAAAACATCTCTTACAGAGCTTAATTTTTAAATCACATTGCAAACAAAATTCATTGATTCTAAAACAGTTGTATATTTATCATAGCGCAAAGAAACAACGTACACGATCCCTGTACTTCGATGCCAATTCCTTTTGTCTTTCTTCTTCTTGCTGTCGCAACTTTGCATAATACAATTTTTTCTTCCTTCTTTTAGCTGAAGCATCATCTGCCTCAGAGAAGTCTTTCAAAGCACTAAAAAAGCAGGGACTAAATAAACATTGTAGAAAAAGGTAACCAAAACAGTTACATAACAGGTACTCAACGACAGCTTCGAAGAAATTAAAGAAGTATCGTTTAACAATCATACAGAAGTGAAAATGACTAAAATTATTCATTTTTGGAGTTTTGAAAATCTCTCACTCAAAACTTGATGTGTTGATTTAATAAAAGCAATTGCTATGTGATACAAGGAATTCACAAAAAGTTATCAATTAACCAATCATTTAAACTATTATACCCTGGTCGTTGTTTTGATGGAGGCGGAACTTTTGGTTGTGCTCTGGGCGTCATCAGCAACGACCGGAAGTCAGCATTCGTAAGTCTGTAATAAAGCATCAAGATAGATAAAATTTTACAAAGTAGAGTTTAAATATTTTTTACACCGGAAATCAACATAGAGGGTTTAGTGTATTATCGTGTTGTAAAAGAGATATGTGCAAGAGAAGTGAGATTTTGTATTGCGTGATTGAAATCTAGTTTAATTTTCTTGTTGGGCTATACCAAAATTATATTTTTATTTTTAGATTTGTAATGATAATTTCGCAGTTCTAGTAACTGTGTGTGTAATAATCAGCAATTTTTTTCTACAAATAATCATTTCAGTTTGGGAACGTAAATAATTTAAATTCATCAATTTTATTTAATTCCGGACTATTATCTGTGTTTACATTGTGTGCATTTTATTTACAGAAATTAGCCTGTCATAATGAAGATGGCAAAAATATATTGTCATTTGCTCTTAAATTTGTCTGTGGCACAACTTTTTTCTTATGAACAAACAGATTAAATGCAGGTTTTAATAAAGCAGAAGATTCCCAATTCAAACTTATAAACACCTTTGCTCGTCTTCATCTGGCTCATTAGGTTTACTGGATGCAGGAGCAACTGGATTTGAAAATGTCTCTGAACCTAAAAAGAAAATATTATCCATTTTTAGATCCTATAAGAAATGCACCACTATCACTAAGTCATTTGCAGACATAATCTCAACACAATGTTACACTAAAGTTTATTTTATCAATGTCAACCATAAACAACAAACAAAACTATTGTTCAATTGATGTGTGTTATGATTATACTGCAGCCTCATCACATCTTTCTGTACATGTTCATACAAAAGCATAAATAAACTGAATAAAAACAGTTGTCTACATTGATTTTTCATAATTTTTTACAGAAATGCTGACATCAGCATAAGATTATCAAGTTTAGGCCGCTTTTTATCATTTAATGAACTTTAACTCTGTTATGCAAGAAGTAAATTGGATATATTTTTTACATTCTCCTGTTGTGCACTGTCCAGAATACAGTCAAACCAAAATATAAACAGCCCCTTAATGCTTTAGGTTGAAATCACATTGTTAACCAAGATGTGAAGATGTACTGCAACTTGGATCGCAATAAAATTTTTAGGGTAACCTTATAAGCCCTATATGTTTACAAAATTGCAAAATTTGACATGCAAATCCCAAGTCATGGGATCGTCAGCAAAAGATTAAGAGGCCTGGGATGACCAAACAAGTGCCATTTTAGTGAGAAATTTTATGTTAATCAAGTCACCTTTATAATATCTATGTATTGATAAAGTTTGAATGCACATCCCTTAACAAGTTTAAAATTATTGATGACAGAAAATATCAAAATTTGCTATAATTTAAATTTGACATCATAATTTATGCACCATAATTAAATCTGAAATTTTTTAAATGTGTTTATCTTGAGAACAAGAAAAGCTTTTTAAAAAATTTAAAAAGACTTGTTAAACAAAATTTTTAGGTCTATAATATAAGTCCAACATCGTTTTATACCTTGGGTTCTCTTTCTCCTTATTACAACTTTGGCCACTCAAAATGTGAAAAAAAAAATAAAAATACAATTAATAAGGCACATGCAACTACCTTTTCTTCATTGCTGTAATCTATTTTATTAGAGAACGTGATTGCTTAGATAAAAATGGATAACAAAATTAGAAAAACATTGGGGAAGAATGTTCTGTACATCAATGTTACAGACCATCAGTCTGTAATAATTTAGGCTGTTTATTTCTATGCCAAAAAACTGGATAACATATTCATGTAGTCTTTTACAATTAAATAAAGTGCACTGCACATGAGATCCAAAAGTTTTGTGTAAGGAAAACAGAAAAATGCAATAATGTATAGCATGATTGCATTGTTATTGAATCTGTTGCAGACTAAATGAAAGTCGTCACAATGAAAATACCACAAAAACAAAAATAACGTGCTGCAGAAGTGAGCAATGGTATTTTATTGTTGTTATATACAAGTTGTGAAGCCAAACTTTGTGACCATTGGCATCATTAGAGAGGTGGTCATAGGGGTTACTATGACGAGGTTGTTATAAACAGGTGATCACTATTGAAAGATACTGTTCACATACTGTTGACAGAGGTTTAAATGTATATGAAAATCAACTCCATGTACCACACATGTATAATGGTCTGCAAAAAACTCTATTGCCACCTAGTTAGTCCCAAAACCCTACCATATCTTACATTTTAGGACCAGAAAAACCCTAAGAGAATTTCCTTTCAAGTCAGTGAAACACGCTATAAATAGACAACACTAGCAATTGCTGTAATGTGAAACAGCATCCATGAAACATACAGAACCAACTGATTCATTTATTGAACATAAAAGTTTTTAAATGTTAAGAACAAAGCCTGAATTTGGAATTTGTAGAAAATAAATTTAAAGGTCTACTAGCCTGAAAACACAAATCCATACAAAATTATTACCATAAATCACGGCTAGTACTTTACCTGTTGGCATTGTGTTTATATTCTTTTATCCAGCTACTCTAGTTTTATTATTATCAATCTAAATAAAAAAGTGAAACTGTATAATACAGCAACAATACTACCTAGTTTTAAAATCAATTTAATTTCCATCACTTCTATAATACCAACTATCTCAAAATTACGTTACTATCTCAAATGACTTCACAATCATTTTGTTGCTGTTACAGGGGTGATTGAAACGACTTCTTATGCATGGATTACCTTCATGATGGACAATGTTAAACTTATATTCACACAAGCATAAATTTAAAGAACTGTATCCTATTTAATATTGTATCCTTGGGGGGGGGGGGGCAAGAAAAAGCTAATAATTTAGGTCATTTTTTAGTGTTTAAGACCTAAAATCTCCTGTGAAGTTTTAAAATTCACCCAAATTTTAATTATAAAATAATCTACATTATAAGAAAAGTATATATCAACACAAATGCTGAATATTAATGTTGAACAAATATTAATTTTCCTTTGGCAAAGAAAAAGGTATATTAAGTGATTCTAAAGTATTATTAATGATGCAGAAGAAGCTCAAACTATGAACCCATTTTAAATTTTCTAAAACAGCTATTATCAGCTAAAGTATTTTTGTAAAGTTATTTATCAAGTGGAGTTGCTATATCGTCACCAGAACCATTTGTTTAGATAATCAGGTAATAAGGATTAGATATGCCATCTACTGTTGTCAGAGGTTTAACTGCATACGTAAGCATGGAGTTGAAGGATGTTTTTCATTACTTTTTTTGCATTCCACTAATTTTTAATACTGTTGGTCAAGAGGTCAAGTATCCATCAGCCATAATTATTGTCAATGACTCCAAAAGTAGCTAGTGTATACTGTCCTAATTACGCGAACGTCTTACCATGATTTTACCTTTCTCAGTAAAATTTTCTATAATGATATCCTGAGCTTTATGTCCATGATTTACCATATTACAATTTTCACTGGCACAAAAACTTGTGCTGATAAGAAAATTTTTGAGCGGTGGGGGTATGACATTTTAATCTATTGTTTCAGTATATACTGTGAAAAGGTTTGTTAACATCATGTTCATGTAACGAGCGTGATGCAAAAGAACCACAATAAAATTGTGGTCTTTAGTATAACAAACATTCAAACATTCAAACATTCTATCATGGCCACCACGCTAAAATTATTATCTTCACGAAGGATCGTGTGTCCCACGATCATTTTTGTGAGCACCAAGATTTCTATAGCCAGTATAATTTAATTTTTTTTCTTTTTTTAAAAAAAAGCCTTTTATTAAAGTTAATTTGTTTGACAGTACACATTAGCTACAGATGAATAGCGGAGTGACGTAATGTTTCAGTTTATCATAGAGAACAATGGATGTTTACACTAAGGCCGTCATCAAAAATATATTGTGTTCGCGTCCTCCGACCAACCCACTTGTGGTAATAAAAACTTGAGTTGGTAAGTCGGAAAAAGACCGGGAAAAAATTTCGCGAGATATTTTTCAAAAAGAATTTTTTTTCGCCAGAACTAATTTATGCAAAATTGACAAAAACTCACGAAAATTAATTTCGGTAAAAATTAATTTCTTTAGGACACTCCTGTGGCTACTGACAGTTTACAGGGTGGTGAAAAATGGTCTAAAAACAATGTCGAATGGCGCTATACTGTGATGGCACTGGGAACGAATTTGCTTGCTCCGATCTGAAAATCCCTGGAAAAAATACGCCCAACTGACTCATTTTTGCAGGGTCTTCAGGTTGCGAACACAACATATTTTTGATGGTGGCCTAATATGCACAGGCAAAAAATAGACAACAAAGTTCAAAGATACTAAGTAAAAAAAGACTGATTCTAAAATCGGTATGTCTGCCTGTAAATAGAGAAGATAGTTGCAAAAAATTAGCAACTTGAGAATACCATCACAGTTTTAACCAAACCTTTTAAAAGAGCCAATGATCCACCCTATATCTAACACAATGCCAGCAACATAGCCAATGAGCCCAATGCACCCTGTAGTGGCTAGATGCAGCGCGACTCAGAACCAAGTTAAAAAAGCGAGTCCACGATTCACTGAATGTGAGTTGGATGTAAACAACAATTTTACGCCTAAAAGTTGTTTATATAAGAGTGTTGATGATGCAGATACACCACGTGGGTGATCATTCAATTACTTGGCAACAGCGAGATGTTCATAGCTGTTTGCAGTAAATGCGAGGAATGGTATCACAGAAAATGTGTGTCCATTCCTTTAAAAGTATTTAAAAACAATGACGAGGCTGTTAAATGGAAGTGTGGAAAATGTTAATGTTTATTCAAAATACCATATTTCTATTTCTTACGATTATGATTTTACTAAGCATTTTTTATGTTTTTTTATTTACATTTTACATACTTTTTTTTAAAAAAAAGAAGATAAAATGATGATTTAATTTAAGTTTCATCTATCCTCTATCTCCCGTCCTTCAAACTTGTCCTCAAAAAACATTGATGGAGGGTTACCTCCGAGATGAAGTGTATTTGGAAAAAATATGATGCTTCATCTAGCTATGCACCCACACACAACACAACAAATAGCCAAAGGAGCCAGATTTAAACTAACCATAATCTTGCTTTTTGAGCTAGCTAGCTTAGCTGTGAGCTAGATGGCTGGCAGACAGAACTTTCCGCTCATAAGTTAATACCAAAATGCTCCTCAGCTAAATAAAGAACAGTTCGTGGTTTCGCAAATACCTATCATAAAAACTAAAATTTAAAACTTCAATTAAATGTTGTGTTGTTAAAATGAGCCATTTAGCTAGTTATGAACATCAATCATTTAATCAATCATTTTATTTCAAATGTTGTGTTCTTTTCCACTTTTATTCTATTCCCCCATACACCATATTGGCACATATCTTACCCACCATATTTGATCAAATTTGATCAAATTTTCGGATTTAATCCGATTTGGCCGCAATATAAACGGCTAACGTTTTTTTCTGGAAAAATCGGTAAGTCGTCCACGTATTAGTTCCTGAATATGAAGGAGATATAATATTCAACATGCGTTAGACCTATGTACGTTCCCAAGCCTTGTGGAGATAATGATGTGCTATTCTCCATAAAGTCCACTTTGTTGCAACGGGTTAATTTAAAGGACGGGTGACCTCGTGGATTTTTCCACGGGCTAACGACTAGTCTCTTTAATAATAGTCGTCGTCTGTCTGTCACGCATATTTACGGGACGAATTTATTTGTGTGCATGCGCTAAATCACGCTCGTGAAAACTAAACTTTTTAAAAATGGTAACCATAGCTACGCCGAGCAAGGGAAAGACAATAGATTGCAACGCTTCGTTGATTTTAAGTTTTTAAATAGTTTATAGTACGCGCGGTTTTCTGGGAAGCACTTCATGGAAGGATCCATTTAGTCTGTGAATATGTCGTATCCGACATTGTCGTATTCTTCCAACGACATCCGACACACGACGTTAAGCAATTTATCAACGCCGTAATGTTGTTAACACATAATACTGCCTACTATACATACTACTGCCTAGCATAATATCTTTGTAATATACAGTAATACAGTGTAGTACATAGTAATATCCCGTATTTTACACTGTATTACTTTGTAGTATTCGGTAATATACTGTAATACCTTGTAGTATTCGGTAATACACTGTAATGCCTTGTAGTATTCAGTAATACACTGTAATACCTTGTAGTATTCGGTAATACACTGTAATACCTTGTAGTACACTGTAATACCTTGTAATATTCGGTAGTATACTGTAATACCTTGTAGTATTCAGTAATACACTGTAATACTTTGTAGTATTCAGTAATACACTGTAATACCTTGTAGTATTCGGTAATATACTGTAATGCCTTGTAATATTCGGTAATACACTGTAATACCTTGTAGTATTCAGTAATACACTGTAGTACTTAGTAATATACTGTAATATTTTGTAGTATTCAGTAATACACTGTAATACCTTGTAGTACACTGTAATACCTTGTAATATTCGGTAGTATACTGTAATACCTTGTAGTACACTGTAATACCTTGTAATATTCGGTAGTATACTGTAATACCTTGTAGTATTCAGTAATACACTGTAATACCTTGTAGTATTCGGTAATACACTGTAATACCTTGTAGTACACTGTAATACACTGTAATACCTTGTAGTATTCGGTAATACACTGTAATACCTTGTAGTACACTGTAATACCTTGTAATATTCGGTAGTATACTGTAATACCTTGTAGTATTTAGTAATACACTGTAATACCTTGTAGTATTCAGTAATACACTGTAATACTTTGTAGTATTCAGTAATACACTGTAATACCTTGTAGTATTCGGTAATATACTGTAATGCCTTGTAGTATTCAGTAATACACTGTAATACCTTGTAGTATTCAGTAATACACTGTAATACCTTGTAGTATTTAGTAATACACTGTAATGCCTTGTAGTATTCAGTAATACACTGTAATATTTTGTAGTATTCAGTAATACACTGTAATACCTTGTAGTACACTGTAATACTTCGTAATATTCGGTAGTATACTGTAATACCTTGTAGTACACTGTAATACCTTGTAATATTCGGTAGTATACTGTAATACCTTGTAGTATTCAGTAATACACTGTAATACCTTGTAGTATTCAGTAATACACTGTAGTACTTAGTAATATACTGTAATATTTTGTAGTATTCAGTAATACACTGTAATACCTTGTAGTACACTGTAATACCTTGTAATATTTGGTAGTATACTGTAATACCTTGTAGTACACTGTAATACCTTGTAATATTCGGTAGTATACTGTAATACCTTGTAGTATTCAGTAATACACTGTAATACCTTGTAGTATTCGGTAATACACTGTAATACCTTGTAGTACACTGTAATACCTTGTAATATTCGGTAGTATACTGTAATACCTTGTAGTATTTAGTAATACACTGTAATACTTTGTAGTATTCGGTAATACACTGTAATACCTTGTAGTATTCAGTAATACACTGTAATACCTTGTAGTATTCGGTAATACACTGTAATACCTTGTAGTACACTGTAATACCTTGTAATATTCGGTAGTATACTGTAATACCTTGTAGTATTCAGTAATACACTGTAATACTTTGTAGTATTCAGTAATACACTGTAATACCTTGTAGTATTCGGTAATATACTGTAATGCCTTGTAATATTCGGTAATACACTGTAATACCTTGTAGTATTCAGTAATACACTGTAGTACTTAGTAATATACTGTAATATTTTGTAGTATTCAGTAATACACTGTAATACCTTGTAGTACACTGTAATACCTTGTAATATTCGGTAGTATACTGTAATACCTTGTAGTATTCAGTAATACACTGTAATACCTTGTAGTATTCAGTAATACACTGTAATACCTTGTAGTACACTGTAATACCTTGTAATATTCGGTAGTATACTGTAATACCTTGTAGTACACTGTAATACCTTGTAATATTCGGTAGTATACTGTAATACCTTGTAGTATTCAGTAATACACTGTAATACCTTGTAGTATTCGGTAATACACTGTAATACCTTGTAGTACACTGTAATACACTGTAATACCTTGTAGTATTCGGTAATACACTGTAATACCTTGTAGTACACTGTAATACCTTGTAATATTCGGTAGTATACTGTAATACCTTGTAGTATTTAGTAATACACTGTAATACCTTGTAGTATTCAGTAATACACTGTAATACTTTGTAGTATTCAGTAATACACTGTAATACCTTGTAGTATTCGGTAATATACTGTAATGCCTTGTAGTATTCAGTAATACACTGTAATACCTTGTAGTATTCAGTAATACACTGTAATACCTTGTAGTATTCAGTAATACACTGTAATGCCTTGTAGTATTCAGTAATACACTGTAATATTTTGTAGTATTCAGTAATACACTGTAATACCTTGTAGTACACTGTAATACCTTGTAATATTTGGTAGTATACTGTAATACCTTGTAGTACACTGTAATACCTTGTAATATTCGGTAGTATACTGTAATACCTTGTAGTATTCAGTAATACACTGTAATACCTTGTAGTATTCGGTAATACACTGTAATACCTTGTAGTACACTGTAATACCTTGTAATATTCGGTAGTATACTGTAATACCTTGTAGTATTTAGTAATACACTGTAATACTTTGTAGTATTTGGTAATACACTGTAATACCTTGTAGTATTCAGTAATACACTGTAATACCTTGTAGTATTCGGTAATACACTGTAATACCTTGTAGTACACTGTAATACCTTGTAATATTCGGTAGTATACTGTAATACCTTGTAGTATTCAGTAATACACTGCAATACTTTGTAGTATTCAGTAATACACTGTAATACCTTGTAGTATTCGGTAATATACTGTAATGCCTTGTAATATTCGGTAATACACTATAATACCTTGTAGTATTCAGTAATACACTGTAGTACTTAGTAATATACTGTAATATTTTGTAGTATTCAGTAATACACTGTAATACCTTGTAGTACACTGTAATACCTTGTAATATTCGGTAGTATACTGTAATACCTTGTAGTACACTGTAATACCTTGTAATATTCGGTAGTATACTGTAATACCTTGTAGTATTCAGTAATACACTGTAATACCTTGTAGTATTCGGTAATACACTGTAATACCTTGTAGTACACTGTAATACACTGTAATACCTTGTAGTATTCGGTAATACACTGTAATACCTTGTAGTACACTGTAATACCTTGTAATATTCGGTAGTATACTGTAATACCTTGTAGTATTTAGTAATACACTGTAATACCTTGTAGTATTCAGTAATACACTGTAATACTTTGTAGTATTCAGTAATACACTGTAATACCTTGTAGTATTCGGTAATATACTGTAATGCCTTGTAGTATTCAGTAATACACTGTAATACCTTGTAGTATTCAGTAATACACTGTAATACCTTGTAGTATTTAGTAATACACTTTAATGCCTTGTAGTATTCAGTAATACACTGTAATATTTTGT
This sequence comes from Hydractinia symbiolongicarpus, assembly GCF_029227915.1. Taxonomy (NCBI): domain Eukaryota; kingdom Metazoa; phylum Cnidaria; class Hydrozoa; order Anthoathecata; family Hydractiniidae; genus Hydractinia; species Hydractinia symbiolongicarpus. The sequence continues at coordinate 28,627,304 of NC_079882.1, read as the reverse complement.
AGTATTCAGTAATACACTGTAATACCTTGTAGTACACTGTAATACCTTGTAATATTCGGTAGTATACTGTAATACCTTGTAGTACACTGTAATACCTTGTAATATTCGGTAGTATACTGTAATACCTTGTAGTATTCAGTAATACACTGTAATACCTTGTAGTATTCAGTAATACACTGTAATACCTTGTAGTATTCAGTAATACACTGTAATGCCTTGTAGTATTCAGTAATACACTGTAATACCTTGTAGTATTCAGTAATACACTGTAATACCTTGTAGTATTCAGTAATACACTGTAATGCCTTGTAGTATTCAGTAATACACTGTAATACCTTGTAGTATTCAGTAATACACTGTAATACCTTGTAGTATTCAGTAATACACTGTAATGCCTTGTAGTATTCAGTAATACACTGTAATATTTTGTAGTATTCAGTAATACACTGTAATACCTTGTAGTACACTGTAATACCTTGTAATATTCGGTAGTATACTGTAATATCTTGTAGTATTCAGTAATACACTGTAATACCTTGTAGTATTCGGTAATACACTGTAATACCTTGTAGTATTCAGTAATACACTGTAGTACTTAGTAATATACTGTAATATTTTGTAGTATTCAGTAATACACTGTAATACCTTGTAGTACACTGTAATACCTTGTAATATTCGGTAGTATACTGTAATACCTTGTAGTACACTGTAATACCTTGTAATATTCGGTAGTATACTGTAATACCTTGTAGTATTCAGTAATACACTGTAATACCTTGTAGTATTCGGTAATACACTGTAATACCTTGTAGTACACTGTAATACCTTGTAATTTTCGGTAGTATACTGTAATACCTTGTAGTATTTAGTAATACACTGTAATACTTTGTAGTATTCGGTAATATTCTGTAATACCTTGTAGTATTGGGTAATATACTGTAATACCTTGTAGTATTCAATAATACACTGTAATACCTTGTAGTATTTAGTAATGCACTGTAATACTTAGTAATATACTGTAATATTTTGTAGTATTCGGTAATACACTGTAATACTTTGTAGCATTCAGTAATTCACTGTAATACCTTGTAGTATTCGGTAGTATACTGTAATACCTTGTAGTATTTATTAATACACTGTAGTACTTAGTAATATACTGTAATACTTTGCAGTACTGTTTAGGTATTTGGTAGTACACTGTAATACTTAGTAATATACCGTAACTAGTCGATATGGTCGGTCCAAAATCCACTTAGACAGAGAAAAATAATAAAAAGTTGCATTTAACTTTTGATGACGTCAGCACTGTCCTGTTCATATACTTAAAAAATGTTCTTAAAATTTTGTTAACTCGTAACATCTCAAAATAGCATAAATTTGCATACCCGTCGCCTTCAGCGTATAGATCTTGAAACCCTATGGGGTTGAAAAAATTTTGATGACGTCATCAACCTCTCCACTCCAAAACGGATTTGGGGAATCAGGTTGCGGAAACTTACCCAAATTTGTCCTAGGTGGTCCCTAGTTACCCACACGGTGAAAAATCATTGACGTCAGCACCTTGTTTCCAAGTAATTTTACCTCAAAGCTGTAGGTGCGCTGTAGTGGATTAACAAATTTATTATAGGATATATATTGAAGTTAAAGTAGTGTTATTGACGTCGCGCCGTAACGACAGAAAACCTAACATATTAGACATACATTTTACGGCAATATTAAAGGAAAATAAACACATTCTCTCAGGCAGAAAAATAGAACTTTAATGTGTTTTACTGACAGCAGCTTTGCATTTGTATATCCCTATATCCAAATATTCCTGTATCTGCACCCAGTAACTTGCAGTTGACCTGTCTTTTTTGGGATACAAAAAGTAACTTGGGTATGGATGCCGGAATTATTCTGTAGCCTTTATGGCGTTGCCAAACATTTATGCGCCCAGAATGGAAGGGGGTACATTACAATTTAGGCATTCATACATGCATTATTCTGTACCCTCTCTGGTGTTGCCAGATATTCATGCGACAAGAACGGGAGGGGATACATTAAAATTCAAACATCCATACCTGATTTATTCTGTACCCCCTTTGGTGTTGCCAGATATTTATGCAACCAGATTGGGAGGGGTACATTATAATTCAGACATCCATACTCCAGTTTTTCTTTACCCTTTATGGCGTTGCCAAACATTTATGCGCCCAGAATGGGGGGGGGGGGGTACATTCCAATTTAGGCATCCATACCTGAATTATATGTACCATTTCTGTCGTGGCCGGATATCTATGCGGCAAGAACGGGAGGGGGTACATTAAAATTAAAACACACATACCTGAATTATTCTGTACCCCTTATGGCGTTGCCAGATATTTATAGGCACAGAAAGGAAAGGGGTACAATGTAATTCAATCATCCATACCTGAATTGTTCTGTACCCTCTATTGCGTTGCCAGCTATTTATGCGACCATATTGGCAGGGAGGACATTTTAATTCTGGCATCTATACCTGAATTATTCTCTACCCTCTCTGTCGTTGCCAGATACTTGTGCACCATAAACAAGAGGGGGGATAAAATAATTCAGGCATCCATGCCTTAATCTTTAGAAATAAGTTTGGCTAGCTACATCACTACTGTAACAAGGCACCTCTAGAGAGAGGTACAAATTTGACAATCAATTTACTACGTGATTACGCAGTTTGTATTTTTATTTAAGTTCCGTTTTTCCTAAATTTTGTGTATTTTTGTTATGATTTTTTTTACCCTTAGACTTTTACCCTATCATTCTGTTGAGTGTCGATGACAATTGATCATTTAGTTCCATTTCAATTTTGAATCATTCGTCCATTTGACATTACTTCTATTTCTGGTTATATATAAGTGAAGAAAAATTGTTTGCCTGGTTATTAGATTAATCTCTAACTTAAAAAGCATTATCCTGCCATATACAAAACGCCAGAAGATAGTAAAAAGACGGAAGTAGTTAACACATTATGTACATAACTTTCTTTTTTTCTTTTTTTAACCTCAATGTTTCTTAACTCAATATTTACAGTTCTTCGTATGTTGGATTTCCTTCTTTGTCGCATGTCTTCGTTTTCTTGTTCGTTAGGGTCACTGATGAATCTCCTCCTCTCCCGACTCAGGAGAGCTTGGCGGTATCATTTCTTTTAGTTGAGGAGTCGTGTTGATGATTTCTCTGTCCCACCTCAGGAGAGCTTGTGTCCATTAGATCCTGACTACCCTCTACACGATGAAGAGGAGAAGGCGTGTTTACCTCTGGTAGCTGATTGCATTGAAGTAAAAGGTTTCGGTGTACCACATTGGTCTTGCCAGATCCAGATCTTATTTTGTACACAGGTAAATTGAGTTTCTGTGCGATTATTGCGTAAACATCTTTTTCTCAATAGGATTTTACTTTTCCGGTCTAACCTCGTTCTTTAAGGTTACAAGTAGAACCCTGTCTCCAACTGCAAGTATAGCATCATAAATCTTTTTGTAATAATTCTTTTGTCCTGATTTAGCAGACTTGGATGAAGCAAGACAGGCTTGTTAAATAAATCTTTTCTATTTTTCTGTAGAAGTATGGTGGTCCTCAATTTCAATCTGTTATGGCGTCCAAACGTTAGGTAAAACGGTGTAAGTCCAGTTTTTTTGTGCACTGTGCTATTGTAGGAAAAGACAAGGTGTTTAATGTGGTCTTTTCACTTTTCTTTCTTGTATTTTTCCACAGTCTTAAGCATATTTATGATTGTGTGATTCATCCTTTCACATTGGCCATTGCCCATTGGGTGATATGGAGTTGTCCTTGAGGATTCCATGTCACTTAATTCCTGCAGTCTTTTCCAGAGTTTGTTGTCAAACTCCTTCCCTTGGTCATGGTGTATGCGTTTGGGAAATCCGTACGATAAAATGAATTCATTGAACATCTTTTCAGCTGCCGCTCTGCCTGACTTATTCTTGGTAGGATAGGCTTGGGTAAAGCGGGTAAAGTGGTCAGTGATTACCAACATTTACTCATATCCTCTTTTTGCTTTGTCAAGATGCAGGTACTCTACAGTAGGCCTTTCCATTGACTCCTGATGTTGATATGGGCTCTAATGGTGCTCTTTGTTCAATGTTTGGCTTTTTATCCTTTATGCACTTGCATTTCTTGAAAATAAACATTTTGACATCACTAGCCATGCCAGGCCAGTAAAATCTCCTCCGTGCTAATTCAATCACGCAATCATATCCCAGATATCTCCTTGAACACCATCCTATGATAACATGTGGGATGAACAATCTGGTTTGCAGTTGTGTTTTTTTTAATTAATATTCCTTCAGAGTTTATAAACATCTGTTGGCAGTATCTTGCCAGTAGTCTACTTTTTCTTGAGATTTTCTTCTGGATAGCTCATAACTTTTGGTGATTTGAGTTGTTTCACTAATAAATACAGAATAATCTTTTCATGTTTAGGTTCCCACACGATGGATTCCGACGACGATTTGTGACCAGCAGTTCGTTTATTGGAACGTTTACTTGCTAGTTGTACTGCACTGTAAACCTTTCGATAACAAATCATATAATGGTTTTGTTATTCTTTAGAAATCTTTTATCGATGACCTACAGTATCCAATAACACCTAACTCTAGACGTTAATCTTTGACCGTTTTTGGTTGTTCCAACAATTTGTCCAATGCCTCCGTGTTGACATAGTCATTGCGGTAACTAGTGTCATAAATTACTTTCCCAAGATATTTGACCTCTCTTTTAAAAAGGCAACATTTTTTGGATTAAGCTTAATCCCATGCTCTTTTAGTTGTTGCAAGACTTTTCGTAGATTAGATTTATGCTCCTCAAAGTTGTTGCTGTAACATAGGATATCGTCCAAGTAAGGTATACAGATAATATCTCGAAATCCTACTAAGCACTCATTCCTGTAACGCTGAAATGCGGGTGGTGCGTTATTAGGACCAAAAGAAATCCGTAACCACTCATACAGTGCCCAAGGTGTCGAGAAAGCAGTGTAATGCCTAGAGTCCTTGTGGATAAAGCAAACCAGGATTTCACTCCAAGACCATCGAGGATATCTTGAATACACGGGGTAGAGGCATTTTGTCAGGTATGATTTTGCTGTTCAACCGAGGATAGTCGATACAAAGACAAAGATTGCCATCGCACGCATACCATAGGACTAGGATACGATGAGTACAACGTGTTTATCCACTGGTTGGTCAGCAAGTCCTTTTGGTAAGTTTTTACTTCATCATGGTGGTTTTGGGATCGAGCAATATCTTTGCCATACCTGGGTGTTGTCTGAGAGCTCTAATTTCCGCTTCAGATTTTAAATTCTACCGGTGTCATTTTTATCCCTAGAAAAGGCTTTTTTTTCGGCGATGAGATATCGTGAACTTCCTTTTGCTGAGATGGTGTTAAATGCTCAAGATTCGCTGGCGGTAACCAATTATCCGACCTAGACATGTTGTCGACTTAAACCGAGGAATTGGACATAGATGTAGGCGATGTGTGTGTTGAAAGTTGGGGACTTAAATGGGTCCATTGTCCCTGTAACTCTAACGAAAAAACTGTTGATATTTGATTCAAAGTACTGGATTTCAAGTACTGGTGTTCTGGATTTCAATCTAATCTCACTACCAGTAAAACTTTGAAAAGGAACTGTGATTGTCACTGACTTTCCTAGTGCCAACTTTGCCACTACTTCTCCGACCTTCAAATTCTGATCAACAATGAGAGGTTCAAATATCACTGGCACAGTCTTACAATTTGAAATTTTAATTTTCACTCTGCACTCCTATATGGTGTTTTAAAAAGAGGCTTATTCAACTGAACTACAGAAACTGTACTTGGATTGTCACTTATATCCTTCATAACTGATAGAAAAGAACTCGTGACTTTTGAAGAAAGGTTAAGCGTTTCTGCTACTGGCTGTTCATTAGAACTATTGATTAGGTGTTGATGACATTAAAGCCGATTATCGGTTGGTCGATGCTTGAATCGGTTACCAGGAATGGATCGGTACATGGTGGTCCATTTTTCAGTGCAATTTTCATCACAGCGACTCCGTGGATCCCAACATTTGAATTATTGGCAGCTTTGAGGCTCCTTCTCCAATAAATTCACGGATACTGGCGATCGGTTGGTTTGGAAATTATCAGCAGTTATATAGCAGTACACAAACGGGAATCATTAACAGGTTTCATATATACATGGTTAGTAAGAGTTGGTTTACTCCCGTCCGAAACAACACTTACTGGTTTTTCTTGATATGTGCACTCAACGCGAAAATGTCCAGCTTTGCCACATTTAAAACAGTGATTACATTTTTCCGCATTTTGATTAACGTATTTTTCGCATTTTCGCAATCTTCGATTCGGTGCCGGTAACTTTTTCTTTTTTTTTTCTTTTTTTTTTTCGGTGTTCCGCTGGGTTTTTTTCACATAATTATACATATGCTGTCTTACTTCAATACTAAAACCATTAAATGAATTAATAAAAAAATGAATAAAGTAAATACTCATTGCCTCCAACTTTCGAAAGAGAGATGGCCAGATGAATGTCACTCAGGCTGTATTCGATCTTTAGTGAGCGTGAGCCTCTTAAACACAGCAATGTCGATCGGAAAAGGCTATACGATAGCTTCGTTCGTATGAAGTCTGTTACTCTTTGGGGTTTTTCACCTTTTTTCTCAGCCATCATCTCGCACAAACGTGTGTAAAATGTTTTACACTTACGACCCATGCTACCACTCGTCGAAAACACCAAAGGCGTGAAGGTACCATTCTCGATGTTGTTCACACGTTTATTGTAGTGCCTTTTCTTCTCCCCTTCATTCCTTTTGGAGCATTTTTCGAGCTCCAGACCCTGTACCTCTGAGCATTTAGGTCAAAGACCCTGATATCAAAAAATGCTCTATGTACAAGAGTCCAGAAACCCGTAGCGCTGATGTCGAGTCGCGCTTCTTGGCTTCTGTTCATTGTCCGGTGCGTCAGGTGTTCACCATCCATTTCGACAAGCCTCGGTTCCCTTCTAACGTCAAGGAAGACTTCGTTTAACATGATTGACGTTAAATCACGAATTTCGTTATGTCGTAACGTAACGAAGCTTCCCTTCTTGCACGATAACGCGTGTGCTATGTCGAAACGGCTTCCGCATACAAATTCCGTTGGGAGTCTTGGAAGCGACCAGCTATACCTGATATGTAAGGCGTCTTGGAATTTTAATCATGGCGGAACTTTTTGTCACTTCTTCCTCTTCTTCAGACATCCTGAGGATTTCGTTTTGTAGTTTTCTTGTTAGGGATTTGGAGTTGTCGTGCTCGATTGGGTTGTCTGACATACGTTTTTGAGTCCAAGACCACTAAGTCTTGGAGGCAATGTCAACAGCTCGTGCTCATTGTCGTTGATGGCCTTCCCTCTAGTGATCGCTGGGATGAACTGATGCCGTATCACGTCCTCGATAGGCTGCGGGTATCTCTTAAAGCCAGGTATAGTTCGGATGAGGTAAGTAAATTTGTGTTGGTATCCGCTGACGTTGCATGCGTATGCCGCTTGTGGTTAAGTCACGGCGATTCGGGTTTGAAGAGACAATTCCTCTGACCATATTTCCACTAGAGTTTTACAGTGTTTTTCTTCCAGTCACCGCGCCCAGATGTCGTTTACCTTCTGTTGTTGCTTGGATGTTGGTTCCCCGGAAGCTTTCCATGGCTTCGGCCAAATTGTTGAGGCAAGTAATCAAAATGGGTTCCTTCAGTCGCAAGGTTATCCCACCAGGTTCGTAATGATCTGCATTTCCCTGGTGCAGTTATGTCGTCAGCATGGGCGGCCATCTGGTCCTGTTCCACCATGATCGACATCAGTTCGTCCAGGAGAGGTGTTATTCCCGTAGCGTAGACTGCCATGCCGATCGGATCACCTTGTGTTGTTTCCCCTTTTGAACTTAGCTCTATGCCCCCAATAACAAATAACTTGGCTGGTGTGCGGTAATAATTCAAAACATAGTTTGCGAAGACTGGGCATACCACTTTGGCGTTGTGTAGGAGGGCTTGTCGATTGATGTTGTTGAACGCATTTGATGCATCTACCAGTAGAACCGCCTCTGCTTCTTCACTTTCGAACACTCTCCTCACAGCGTGGACTGCAGCCTCTCCTCCTGCTTTTTGGCCAGAACACATCTGCACTCTAAGTAATGATGTCTTTCTTGATCACCACCATCACCGTTTTACCACATATTCTCCGCAGTACTTCACTGACTCCGATTGATCGACCACCGGGTTGCTTGTCTAATGGGACCAGTCTGTACGCAATAAAAGCTTCAAGGGATTCGTCACCGAGACTTTCCGTACAAAGACTCTTGGTTGCATTCGCTATCGCGATCCTAAGATCTTTCCCACATTCACCGTACATTCTTGATGTCAGGATTAAATTGGCGGTTGTCATCCGAAACCGCCCGCACTTTCCCGCACTCGCCCGAAGCATACCCGAAATGCAATTCCTTGTGAAATACCATGCGGACAACAGTTCGAAGAAGGCGCTTGAAGAGACAGGAGTTAAGTAATCAAGTTTAAGGTATTTATCAAGAAATCTTATCAAAAACAGTTCTTTTAAGAACTTCGCCACCGCATAGTAAGTTTATTTCAATTTTATAGTGTTTTTGAATTATTTGTGGTAAATCTTTGAGTGTTTTTGTGGTGAATCTTTGAGTGTTTTCTTTTGTTCATCTGTATTTTGTTGTTGTTTCTAATAACTATCATCTTCTGTATTTTGCCACAAATCGCTTATAGCAAATTGTTCAAGCAAATTTGTGGCTATTTTTGTGGGTGAAGGGTGTACTGCAGACATGTAGTTTCGATTTGTTTTTTTCGAAGAATACTTGACTGCATATTTTGCAAGTTTGATCTTGTACTTTTTTTACATTTTCTTTTTTAACATATAAGCTTCTTGCCTCTTTTACAATATCCCGCCACTTTGCTTTCCTGCTCCCAACTTTTTTCTCCTTCACATTTCTCAGATGTGATCAATGCGGATTTTGGGGAACTCCAGTAAAAATCCCTTTTTTATTTTTTGTTTTCTACCTACTCAGAAAAGCATAAGAAATAAAAAAAACTTACTTCACTTGTTTTCCTTATTTAAAATTGTTGTACTAGCCTTTGCATATTCAATTTTTCTCTTAAAAAGACAGACAGGTGCGATTTCATTTAGGACTGGACTCGATTATAAATAATGACATCACATCGTGCTGAAAGTTTAAGCGAGCACAGAGAACCTTCATGTTCATGTGTTATAGCGTACATTTAAGTCGCTTCTCGTATGTAATTTACGTTTAAATCTTTAAAAAATGGTTAGTTGCTCTGCGTTTCAATGTACCAATCGATCAGAAAAGTGTTAAGCAGTCAGTTTGTTCAGAATCCCTTCTGTGAAAAAGAAAAAAGAACTTAGACAAAATACGTCATGCAGGTGACCTATCAAGCAATCAAAGTTTTTATTTTTGTTTGTTGCACTTCACAGATAGTTCTTTTAAAAGAGATCTCCAGGGAATAAACTTCCGTATTAAAATATATTTTAACTTTGTAAAAATGCCATTTTAGCTAGTGAACGCGATCAAAGTTTCTCATTTTTTCTAATTTCATTTTTTGTAATTATATCCACAGAACACAACCAAATAACGTTTTATACAATTTTATAATAAATAAAAGAACATTACCAATTTCCAATACAAACACCGTCAAGTTACACATGTATCTCTCATAGCGCTCAAGTTTCTATTCATGGTTTTTCAAAAAAGAAGTTTTTTTAATGGAAGAACCTGCCGAATATTTTCGGGGGGGGGGGGGCAATGTGCCCATTTTCTTCAATCTTTGTTACTGTTAAGGCTGCATGTAATGCTGATAATGCAGTTTCTAAAACAGCTTTGTCAAAACAACCACTTTATAAATCAGTAGCTTCTGCAACGCATTTATAATCATAATGATTTTTATTTATACAATATTAATACCCTGTTTTAACTTAACAACTTATCATGACTTATGAGACACAAGAGGTTTGAAGTCGCATAACTGTAGCTTTGTAAAGTAGTCTTTTTCATAAAGAGAATTATCCAATTCTAAGTTTTCTAAGGTATAATCTTCGTCATTATAACAAGACGTCTTATCAACGAACAATGCAAACAGTAAGTAAACAAACTTTTGGAAGATGTGCTGCTAAGCTCACAGACTTTCTGCACAATGTGACGTATGCTCATTTATCTAGTCCTCTCGACTTTGCGCAACCTTGCAAATTTATTTAAAATTGAAGATGTTTACAGACCCGATTAAGGTTAATTTGACATTTATGTATTGTCTTATCAAAATAACATTTTTTTCAAATATTTTTTTCCAGTGCCCCTTAGTTAACAAAATCTCTCTTTTGAAAATGGGCTTTGGCTAGCAACTTGTCGAAAAATAATTTCTTTTAAAAGGAAAAGTTCGGCCTACTACAATTTTTTGAGTCCGGTAGCTTTTAGTGCCTGTTTTTTTTTTGTTTTTTTTTTTTAATTTGTTTTAATAATTTTTAATAATTTTAATTTTAATAATTTAGTTTGTTTTAATGGCCGTAAGAATAGTTAATCAGACAAACTGCTTAAACGGGGCTGGAACTCTAAGGAGTCAAGGTGTCGCGCACGGTAGGACAGATGTCAGATGTGAGCATCGTCAGACCGTTACCCAGCTATCACATCACAAGGTAGATAACACTAGGTTGAGGATTGCTAGTGTAAATGTTGGTACTCTGAGAGGTAGAGCAGGTGAAGTAGTTGAAATGTTAGAACGTAGATCTGTTGATATGTGTTGTGTTCAGGAAGTTAGGTGGAGAGGAGCTTCAATGAGATTTGTGGAAGGTAGGAGGGCAAGGTATAAGCTTTTTTGGATTGGTAATAGTGATGGATATGGAGGAGTTGGCATATTCGTTGCAGAGAAGTGGGTAGAAAAAGTAATAGATGTTATGCGTGTTAATAGTCGTATTATAGTGATAAAGTTTTTGATAGCTAATAGGATTGTCACTTTTCTGTCAGTTTATGCTCCACAGTGTGGACTCAGTGAGGAAGATAAAGATAAGTTTTATGATGAGTTAATAGCAGTCACATCAAAGTTTGGAGACACTGAACTTGTCATGGTGGGTGGTGACTTTAATGGTCATGTTGGGAAGTCATCTGAAGGTTATAGAGGTGTACATGGAGGCTATGGATTTGGAAGCAGAAATAAGGAAGGGGAGAGATTGCTTCAGTTTGGAATGGCAACGGACATGGTGGTTTGCAACACATCATTCAGTAAGAGACAGAGTAGGCTGATAACATATGAGTCAGGTGGTTGTAAGACACAGATAGATTACTTCCTGGTTAGAAAGTCAGACAAGAAAGTGGTGAAGGACGTGAAAGTTGTATCGGGGGAAGAGTGTGTTTCCCAGCATAGGCCGCTTGGTTTGTGATATTATCTTGAAGAGTGTTAAAGAAGCGAAGGTAAAGTACAGGCCTCGTCTTAAAGTCTGGAAGCTGAAGCAAGACATTGTAGCAAAACAATTAAGTGCAAAGTTCAGCAGTTAGCCCACAATGGTCAATGTGATAGTGACAATGTTAAAAGTACTTGGACTACTTTGAAGAATTGTCTTCTAGATGCTTCTGACGATACCTTTGGGTAGACAAAAGGACCAGCTAGACATAGACAGACCTGGTGGTGGAATAATGAGGTTGACCAGTGTATAAAGAAAAAAAGGAATCTTTGAAAAGAGTGGAAGTCAGGTGGTAGTAAAAATATTTACTTATAAGCTAAGTGTTGTGCTCGTACAGCAGTGTATAAGGCAAAATTAGAAACAGAGAGAAACAGATTTGCAGATGTGTTAAGAAGGGAAGACCAGCGCAATGAGGTATTTAAGATAGCAAAGCAAATGAAGAAGACTAATCAAGATGTTGTAGGTGAGAAGTGTATACGTAATGATGAAGGTGTTTTAGCTAGCACAGAGGAGGAGAAAAGGGTAGCTTGGAAGAATTATTATCAGAGGTTGCTTAACAGTGAGTTTGATTGGGATGATGATAATTTGTCTGATGATGATGTTGTAAAAGGGCCAGCTATGCAGATCAAGACAAAATGGGTAGTGGAGGCTATTAGGAAGTTAAAGATTGGCAAGGCTGCAGAGATGGTAAAAGCAGCTGAATATATTGGAGTTGAGCTTATTACAAGTCTTGCTAATCAGATTATAAAGACTGGTGCTATTCCGAGTGAGTGGCAGTCGAGTGTAATAGTAAATTGTTTCAAGGGCAAGGGTGATGCATTAGAAAGAGGAACTATAGAGGTTTGAAGTTGGCTTATCAAGTAATGAAAGTTATTGAAAGAGTGATTGATAAGTTACTTAGAGAAAGAATTGATATAGATAGATGCAATTTGGTTTTGTTCCAGGGCGTGGCACTACAGATGCAATATTTTTACTCAGACAGCTTCAGGAAAAGTATTTAGAAAAGAGAAAGAATCCCTATTTTGCCTTTGTAGATTTAGAGAAAGCTTTTGATAGAGTGCCACGTAAAGTTATTTGGTGGGCTATGAGAAAATTAGGTGTGAATGAGTGGCTAGTTACGATGGTTCAGTCTATGTACAGCAATGCTAGAAGTCGTGTCAGGATTAACGATTCACTTAGTGATGAATTTAGTGTAAATGTTGGTGTACATCAGGGTTCTGTACTTAGTCCTTTGTTGTTTATTCTAGTCTTAGAAGCGCTGTCGATGGAGTTCAGAACAGGTTGTCCATGGGAGTTATTGTATGCAGATGATTTGGTTCTCATAGCAGAGTCGATGGAAGAATTAGTTGAAAAGTTTGAGAAGTGGAAGAAAGGACTAGAAGAGAAAGGGCCAAAGGTAAACACAGCAAAGTCTAAAGACATGATAAGTAGCATTGCAGCCAAGTGTGACCTTGTAGTTGGAAAGTGGTCTTGTGGAGTTTGCAGGAAAAGGGTTGGTAGTAACTCAATTTTTTGTTAGACTTGCAAGCATTGGGTACAAAAGAAGTGCAGTAGTATTAGTGGAAGGTTAAGAGCTGGCATACAGTTTGTATGCAAGCGTTGCAAAGGTGAGATTATAAAGAATGAAGTATTTCCAGCTTTAATGAGGTACAACAGTGGCTCGTTAGAGATAGTTAAGAACTTCTGTTACTTAGGTGATATGTTGGGCAGTGAAGGGGGTGTTGGAAGAAGTGTTACTTGCAGGATAGGTTCTGCTTGGAAAAAGTTTAGAGAGTTACTTCCTTTATTGACTAGCAGAGTCCTGTCAATTGAGGTAAAAGGTAGGTTGTATGAGGCCTGTGTGAGAAGTGTTATGTTGTACAGTAGTGAGACATGGGCAGTGAAGCAGGAAGATCTTGACCGTTTAGAAAGGAATGATATGAGAATGGTTAGATGGATGTGTAATGCCAGTCTGAGAGACAGAAAGAGTTCAAATGAGCTAAGAAGCAGGCTAAGTCTCCGTAGAATTAAAGATGTTATCCAGATAAGAAGATTGAATTGGGTGGGGCACTTGGAAAGAATGGAGGAGGATAATTGGGTAAGAAAGTGTAGAGACTTCATAGTTCCTGGGGCAAAGCCCAGAGGCAGACCGAGAAAGACTTGGCAGGAGGTTATAAGGACAGACTTAATAGAGAGCAAGTTGAGTTTAGATCTAACACAGTCTAGATCAGATTGGAAGAGGGTCATTAATATACCCCATACAACCCATGCTAGCATGGAAAACAGATGTTAAGCCGAGAATGATGATGATGATGATTTTCGAGCATTGTTTGGGTCAATGCAGGTTTTTTAGGGCGAATACTTGAATTTTTGCTTCCCCTTGATGGTTCTGGATGTTCATTTTTTAGGTCATTTTATTTGACCATGTTTGCGTTAGCTAGCTAGCCACTAATATTTTGTGTTCTACAAAATTATTAGGAGGAAATTCTTTTTTGACCTAAATAAAAATTCTTTTATGACCTAAATAAATAAACAGTATGTTCATTTTTTAGGTCATTTTATTTGACCATGTTTGCATTAGCTAGCTGCCAACTACAGGCAAGCACTGCAATCATGGAAAGTTGAAATAAGCTGTCACTGTTATTAGCAGTGTAATTTTTCCCACCCTAGCAATTCAGATTTTCTGATAGTAAGATAATTATGCCCGGGTCTCGTTCCTATTTTTTATATATAAGAACCGGTGAAATGTAAACTAAGCTGTTCTTATTTTCAAAGCCTTTTTAGCCAAATTGGTTCTTATTTTGTTCTTAATATTAAGAACATGTCTTCAGAATTTACCTGTTTCGTGTTTATTCATGATTTTTTTCCTATCAAGTTTCTCCAAAATTAATGTGTTTATATATATGTGAAAAATGTTGATAATGGAACTCTATAATTATGTTCACGAAAAATTGAACGAGAGAAAAAGAACAGTCACAAGCAATCATTAACTTGACAGTGAAGAGCAAGAGAACTTATGTCCTTGGTTTTTCTTAAAGGTTATCTTTTGGAAAATGAAGTTAATTTCATATGAAATAGCTTAAAAGATGTCTAGAAATTTTCTTGATTGGTTCTTTAGAATTTGGACTAAGAAGATTTACTAATTATGCATGTCATGAACTAGCTCTGCAAGGGTGTTATATTTAACATTTTTGACAGGCTGTATGTAGTTAGAAATGTTTTCTGGCTGTTCACTTTGACATTTTAAACATTTTACAAAAATTTCAATATTAAGTTACCATAATTATGCTCAATAGAAAAATACATGTTTTAGAACTAGTTCATGTCATAATTTCGCATAATCAGCCCAACTTTTAAGACAAATATCTCAAAAAAGAAAGATTTTTCAAAAAAATAAAAGATTTTTCAAAAAAATGAAAGATTTCTAGAGAACTTTCAAAGAATTTAACTTGATTTTTGCGTGATGTAACCATTAATTTTATAAACAATGATTCCAGCCTGAATCCGTTCTTGTTTTTTTATTTTGTTACAAATCTAAGGGTCACAAGTTTTTTATAAAACTTTTGTA
This sequence comes from Hydractinia symbiolongicarpus, assembly GCF_029227915.1. NCBI lineage: Eukaryota > Metazoa > Cnidaria > Hydrozoa > Anthoathecata > Hydractiniidae > Hydractinia > Hydractinia symbiolongicarpus. Next base: position 28,612,283 of record NC_079882.1, on the reverse strand, counting down.
AAGCTGTTACAATCCCTTTTTTTAGCCCTTATAAATCACATCACCTGTATATAGCTTTTCCAACTTCTGTTTGCCTTCATTTTAAACTCTCTTTTTTAGGTTCTGAAAACATGGAAATTTTATATTTCTTGTTTCTTGCACACATTATTGTGGTTGTTCAGCCCGTCGTTTTGAATGTCACCTCCCATGAATTGCTTCATGATTTGCTATCTAAATTTGGAACAAACCCTACAGATTGGAGATATCGCCAACCAGTACCATTGGGAGAAAATAACGAATATCAAGTGTTACTAAACTTAAACTTATTTGTTTTATTAGAAAAAAAAATACCCTAGCTTTATGTGCAAAAATATCAGTCCTATTTCTTTACGCTGATTTTATATGATTTTTTTTCTATCGAAATTTTGAGAATCTCAATAATTCTCTTGGTATACCTCGCGTGTAGCAAACGTGCTCCACAATTTCGCTTCGCTCGCAAAGCTAAATTGCTTCGCAAAAAGAACTTTTAGAAAGTGTTTATTCTCGGACATTTTTGTTGTCTGGGGATATTTATCCCTTGGTTGGTAAAAGTCTTCATCGGAATTCAGGTATATATAGCTACATTCCATCTGAGGCGAGGTGTGAAGATAAAGGAATTATTACCTAAGGTGAGAACTATGTTTTTTACTCTCCAACTCACCTTGCATGTATTTAAGGGTTTTCAGTATATTCGCTACGAAAAGGTAGTTGTGGGAGAGCTTTTTACAACAGACTATCCAGAACAAATACAAAAAGATTTAGCTAATTAGCTATAGCTAGCCAGCTGGCTAATTGTTTTTGTAATATGAGCTTTGAACAGAATTTTCAGCATTGTGGAGGAGTTCTTTCTCAATTAATATTTGTGTTGGTATTAGATGCAAGAACTTGACATCTGGATAAGTAAGGTTGGTGAAGAAAATAAACAACTCTTCGAATGGCTATTAGAAAACAAAGTTTGTTGAGTGAAAGGTCATGGTAAAATGTATTATCAGCTCAGCATCGTTGGTATTGGTAGGTGATAATTCTCTTGTTGATATTTTGAGAACCTTGACATCCATAGAACTTTTCTTGCATCCTTCTTTTTATTCCAAGCATCCTTGTTTTCAATTGCTTTTAAAAACCAAAAGGCAAATATTTTTATATCTGAAAAAAGTTTATTCAGATTTTCCCTTTCCCATATTGTTTGTGATATGAGTCTTTCTCCTGAGGAGGCAGGTAAAACCGAAGCAATCAACATCTGTACCCCCAGACGTGGCTTCCTTTTCTATCAATACTTGCCTTGTCAACAGTAATAAAGAGAAAAATTAATACGTTTTACCCACAGTTCGGCTTGTTACGGTTTCGAACTCTCTTTACACAGTGTATATTGCCACGCCCATCTATTTTACCTGATGGAGATCAGTTAAAAATTTTATTTTGTTATGAAGGTATTGGTGTAGACTTCAAGCCTTGTTCCAGGTTGCAACCTTCTTAAGAGAAAGTCGCATTTTCCTATTTCAGCATGCAAAAAAGCAGAAAATTGCCCTTCTTAATTCTTCTTAAAGTTCAAACGAAACTTGAGTTTAGCCCTATGAGTAAACAAATATATCTGAATAAATACATGGGTTGAGGTGTGTTTGTATCATATCACGTGTATGTACATTTCATCTTCATTATCCTGATCTTTCCATATTCTTATTGTTTTTGTTATGATTGTGTTTTATTTTGCTGTCCATGGCTGGTGTGATCACCTAGTCATGCTGATGAAGCCTGATATTGGCAGAAACAGCAAGAGTTTATAAATATTGAAATATATTCACAATTGTCTCACTTTATTGTAGTTAATCCCTGTTAATTTTAGTGCCTTTATCTATCTTAAATAAGACGTGTAGGACGGAGAGTTGATTGTTACAAAAAATGTTCTTGGAGATTTTCTTATAGCTTACCGTTTCTTTTCGTCAATTTTATTAATAACTAGATAAATCGGTAGACAATTTTCGGCGATTTTTGTACCCGCAAAGTTTAAATTAGTGAAAGATTCTGACCCCACCTGGGAGGGGGGGCTTACAGCGCCCCCAGGACCCCCAGCTGCTAAATTCAAGACTTTGTCCAAATATTGCTGCGCAGCAGCAATATTTTGACTAAGTCTAAAAAAAAGGCTGGATCCGCCCCTGGTCATGACTATTGATTGAGCGTTGTTCAAGTCAGTTCAGCCAGTTTTAATATCAATTCTCTAGTTAACTGACGTCAAAGATTAAATCTTTTTAAAACAAAATTAAGCCTGCAAAGGAATAGCGGCGGAGTGGCTTATTTCAATGCTAAGAAAGCAGAAGGGTTTAAAGCCAGTCAACTTTCAGGAACAAAAAATTTTAAAAACAAAATAATTAGCAGATATTTAATCAAATTTCAGTATTTTTATTGCTTTTTTCCGATTTGTTTGATTTTAAGTGGAAATCCACCTTAACGGAAATGGTTTTTATATTCTTATGTGGTTAAGTTTTTCTGTGATTGGTTAATGTGCACGAAATATACTACGGAAAAACGAGTGTAAGTTGCACCTATTTTTCAATGCCATACTCTAGAAAGGTTACACTTCATAATTTGCTGAATATCGAGCAAAATGACAATTTGTAGAGAAATTCATTCCAAAATTTTTTACTCAAAACATTATTATTATAAATAACAAACGTTCGCGGTAATGGGAAACAAAGGTCAATTTTTTTATTTTTTTTACTTTTTTCACTTAAAATGAGGTATGATGTGACATGACAGACATGTTTTTATTATTTATTTTTACTCTAATGTTGACTAGAAGCAATTTAAAGTTTCAATGGTTATGATGTCATAGTTGATTTAGGCTATACTCATAGTTAGTATGTAGGTCAGATTAAACAAAATTCATTAATTGCTATGGTTCTGAAGCAACAACACGAAAGCAAACAACAACAATGACAGATAATGTTAGAAGTATATTTCTCTTGTTTCATGTCATAACTACACTTGAGTTTGGGGAAAGGGGGGGATGTCAGGTTTGGTATCAGGGGGGCCCAAACCAGATGCGTGTGTTTCCATCCTTACCCTTAGTAAGACGTATCTCGTGGAAACGTCTGCGTATCTCGTGGAAACGCTAACTCAGCAACTCGCTTGGAAATTGCCTACATCTCCGCGACTCACTTGGAAATCGCCTACACCTCAGCAACTCGCTTGGAAATTGCCTCTACCTGCTATGGCGTATCTCGTGGAAACGCACCTCATTTGTTAGGAAAACAAACGCATCTTCATCCCATTTGGCTGACGAAGGAAGCCCGACATCCCAAATTTACCCCAAACTGGATTTTTTAAAGGAGACTATTTTGCGATCCATCATGTTATTATCTAACTTTCAAAATCTGATAATACACAACTTTAAATTGACAAATAATAACTACAATTGCTGTCAATAATACAAAATCAATGAATAAGAATTGTACTTTAATTTAGAGTTATAGCAGTAATAGCACTATCAATTGTTTGTGGCAAGAATAAACTGAGGATAATTTGGCGGAATCGGGTGAGGATGCTAGGCTGAAGAGAAGATATTGTCTCAAGCTCACGTGCGTGTTCCCAATAAATTCGCTCTTCTCCACTACATCCGGAGCTCTTCTCCTAGTAGTGTTCGCTCTTCTCCACTACATCCGGAGCTCTTCTCCTAGTAGTGTTTTCTAGCTTAACTAATCTCTCAATCACATCCGGAGCTCCTCTCCTGTGATTCCATTTCCTCTATCATACCTCACAAGAACCTACTCTTTTATTAACCTCTTGGTGCACCACCTCTGACTGTCAGCGCCGCATCCCTCTGCTGTTATTTCCCCAGTCATCTGTCCTGCTCGCGTGGTGCACCGTCGTTCATCTCCTCGCACCTGTACTTAATTCACCATACTCTTCCAGGGGTACACGCACATCTCTACAGCCCAGCACCCCCAATTCCCCAAATGAAAATTCATTATCTATGAGGCAATATTTTTGACGAGAACTACGAAGAGATAATTCAACATGCCATAACAGGCTTAACAAATAGACAAAAAGAAATTAACAAAAAGAAACTACATGCAAGTGCCTATAAATTAGCCTTTTACAATTCGGGTAATAAAATCCCCATTTGATAAAACGAACAATGGGCCAGCCTTAGCCCTTTCCTAAATGGAGCTGTTTTGGATGCCTTGATGTTTAATGTAAATAGCAGTTCTGAAAATAGAAGCCTGACCTTATTTATTAATCACTCTAGGGCAAATGTATAATGGCTAATATGGAAGATTTCTTCATAAAAAACATCAGAAACTTTTTTCATGTGGATTACTTTTACATTAACAAAATTAAAAATTTGAAGATAAACTTTTGGGATTTTGTCATTCATTAGTTTTCAAATTTCTCCCTGGAAATTTTTAAGGTTTAAAACCCATGTCCCACAGTAACTTTTTCATCCTTATCCTAATGTTAATACATAATCTATGCAACAGCTTTGCAGTAAAATTAAAACACAAGTTTTAACGAATAGCGGCGATAGAAATGCTTTTTTAGATCGTATTTTAAAGTTTAAAATCGAAAAGAGGCAAGCGGCATTTAATAGTTGTGAACAATGCTTCTCGAATGTTTCTTAGATTAAACGCGCTGGAATTTTTTTAAGTAATTAAATCAACAATACATTCCCGCGCAATGCATTATAAAACTTCGCGAAAGATTTTTATTATTTGCTCCGATATTTCTTCACGAGCGCATTGTTTTTTAACACGCAAATATAAACTCGCAAAACGCTCAAGGGATTTAATTATAACAAAAGACAAACGACTGCCGTCCTCCACGCAAAGGTGTGATATTAGCGTGTACGCGGTAGATTACATTCAGACTGTACTGTACTTAATCACTCTATAATGACACTTATTTAAATGCCTAATATAAAGGGAATACATAAAATCGGAAGCATAACCGTATTCATATGCCCAACCATTCTAAATTAAGGGCACCGACAATAAAAGCAATTTCAGATTTCCAAATTGCACAAAAGATATAGCCTGATCGAACAATTTTGGGTAGCATTCAAAATACAGCTATGTGAAATGTTTATAAAACTGATCCTAAAGACTGGAAACATATTGCAAAAAAAAAAAATTAAAAAAAATCCAACTTAAAGTGAGGTAGGATCGCCTAAGTAGAAATTGCCAATGAGAAGATCATGTGGATCTAAACTAGTAATCGGTTGAAAGCAACGCATAATTTTTTTATTGGCGTTTAAAAAGGTTCCTTGCGCCCAGGAGTCGAGTTAAAATTCATCTAAACTACTCAGGAGTGTTTCACGAGGCTCAACTCTCTGGTTTCACGGTAGTTTAACTACATTTTGCCGCTTTTTGCCGATTGTTGCGCGATTCCTTGTTTTCTGCCGTAAAATAGTCGACTTCGGCAGCAGCCGTAGTGTGGACTTTTGACCCTCTTGGAAACAAACAAATAATTTTACGCCAAGAAGAATCGCGCCGAAGTGTGGACTTTTGGACTCTTGTAAAACAAAGAATATGTGACGTCAAGAAGAATCCCGCCGAAGTTGTCGAAATTTACAGTAAAGAAAGATTGAAATTAATTTACTCTACCTATTGTTATTGCCTCCCGGTAGCCGGTCGGTTGGATAGGGTAGGATTCAACATGTCTAAAGGCTAAGAAAGTTTTGTATTGACTTGCAGCAAGTAAATGGAAGGCTTGAATATATGATTGCGGAATGAAATTGAGCAATGTTGCTAAAAAGAGGCATGACTGGAAAACATTTATTCTCTGTGTTGCCTGGGATTGCAGAAGAAAGCAGTTTGGCAAAATAAACAGACTTTTTTGAGTTAACAAAATTATAGCATTAACTTTATAATGACAACGTTTTCAGGTACATCTGTTTACTTTTAATTCCATTGATTCTTGAGCTTTCTATTGCTGTGCTAGCAAGTTTGAGCATGAAACCGTTTCTAGTTTCACTTTCAACAACTCTAAAAAGGCCTGTCTCAAACTCAAAGTTCTTGTGTTGTCTTGGGGTACCCACAAGACATTTGATAACAATACAATAAATCGAATAGCTGCATAACAACTTGTATGTTTGCTTTGTAGATTCAAAGCTCCTGGCAATAAACACTTTTTAAACGATTTCTTAAAATGCCACAAGGCCACAGACGAGAACACTAGTCGTGACTAGTTTTGGGAGAATGACTTCGACAAGACTTGATGATGATTGGTTTAAAAGCTCTAATCTTATATCGAGATAATTCCTGGGAACGATGTTAATTATAAAAATTAGGAAAAAAGCATGGTTTTAATTAATGGGTGAAATGACGAAAGTTTTTCACATTTCACTAAAGAAGTTATGCTGACAGGCATGGAAAATGTTTGTGGTTCTACCAACATAACCAAAATGACTTAGCATACATATACAACGCTATCATGATGGACACAAAATGTGTAAATGTAGTTAACGATATCTGTTTTTAAATGATTTGTTTTATTAAAAATTTCAAGTATATAGTTAATGTTTATCGCATAACAGCTAGGTATTTCCAAGTTTGATTCAACATTTTAGAGTCTTAGCCAATAAGGGCTACATATTTTTGACTGAATGTTGTGCTAAATCAGTGGTCATTCACTTGTTGTGGTAGGTTGTGTTGTTTTTAATTAGCTATTGCTGCGTAAAAACCAAATTTTATATAGCGGCCTCTACTTGTGCAAAACCATGATATAATTTTGCTATTTTTATTTTATTTATCTGTTGTTGTTTATGGTGTACTATGATCTAATAATACAAATAAAGCCTATTTACAATGCAGTTTGTGTTGTTGTTGTTGCTTATTTCTCTATCTTTCTCCTTTTCCATGTGATTAAATGTTTCAAATAGATTAAATATCAAAAGTTTTATTAGTAATAGATACCGTTTTGCTTGTCTTTTACAGAATATAGTTTCTCCAAATTCATAGCCTGAATATTGCCCCCAAAGCAATTATATTCACCAATAACTTACGAAAACAAGCCTGCAAATATTATTCTGGATGTGGAAAAAAGAAGTTTTTCTGGCTAGCTAAGTATAGTCTATTATAAGATTAAAAAGGGAAAACACGGGGCCAAATTTTCACGCAGATACAATTTACTATATACAGGTTAGAGCAGGATCGTATCATGATCGTCTATCGCGGTGAATGAACATAAACAACACTATAAATAACATAACGAGTTATCATAATGGCAACCTGGCTACAAGGTTGGCATTACTTGTATAAAAGCCATAATGGCTCTAGGGTGGTTAAAAAGTGACAGTTTCTGGGCTCCTAACATAATATAATATATAAAATGAAACAAACCGACCTGGCTACATGCAATATCTGTCCTGAAGAAATATCCGAAGGCCCCTCCTGATACCAGAGGCACACGATCCAAAATCTGCTAGAGTCACCGGCCGTCATTGGACGCGCTGCCATTATAGTAATTGAAGCCAAAAGATGGAGTTGACGATATTAGTAGGTTGCAGTGATAGATGATGATGGAAAACCAAACTCCCCTATGCATTTCTAAAGCATGCCGTGCACTCTTCTATTTCTGTATGTTTATGCTATTCCAAAGCTGTATATCTTCGCGCGGCTTGTAAAATTTTATGCAAGGAAAAGTGTTATGTGACCAAACCAAACTATTAGCAAAATGTGATGATGGAAACTAGTTGACTTTAGCTGCTCCCATTTTATAGGTAGGCAAGGCAATCTTAGGGGCCTGGATCTACAACAGTATTGGTTAGTTACCTTGAGGGCCCCTAGTGTTCATGCCTTGTGACCACCCTTTTCACTAGTATACCATTCTAGATTTGGAATAACATTGAGTTTCTAAAGTATATCCTTCAATGATGCTAGTAGCCATCTTTGTTGACACTTGAATACTGAATGCAATCAAAGCCAAGCCTCTCAACAAGGTATAAGTACTTACTTCAGGAACCGCAATTAACATGTGGTGAACTGTTGGTCCACCACCATGTAAACCTAACAGATTATTGGAAACTTTGATATCTTACCCTGAGGCATATTTATACATAATAAATTGCTAACATACATGTAACAGTAGAAACCTCTGTTCTCCTATAAAGAGCTTTTGAGACTCCTATAGTGAGATTTTTTAGTTCACAAAGAAACACATTAAAAGAGACCTACGTTTATCAAGATCTATGTTTAGATTCAGGATCTTTTTCAGACCATTCGCGTTTTTCTTCTCCCTTTTTATTAACTTATTTTTAGGGGATTACCGTAACATAGCCCATCATCAACCCCGCGCACACGATCCCCGAAATGTAAAGGAATGTCAAGAACCGTAATATTTTAATATTTGGATTGAAACATTTAATAACTTATGAAATATTTATAGCCATTTTTTGCTAAGGGCCGGCTTTCTTTTAGGGCTCATTTTGAGAGCGCGCTACAATGAAATTGATTACCCTTAGTAAATAATTAACGTATAGCGTCAGAAAAATTTTACACAAACAGAAAAACCTTTTCAAAATTTGTTATTGTTAACCTGACATATCCAACTTCAAGAAATAACCAGGAAGGAGATCTGGAAATAAAAAAGAAAAGTTGTTTTTTCTAAAAATACTAAATTAGAGTTTTTAACTCTAAATTTAAGTTTTTAATTTTAATACCTTTTTTAATTGCGATAGCGCGATGTTTTGGTTTCGGCTCAGCCCTACGGCATTCAAAAGTCACATTAATAAAGTTATTTTAAGATAACAAGTGCTATCTTAAGATAACTCTATTAATGTGATTTCGGAATGCGTGTATATTCACATAAATGTCTTGATTGTAAGATAACTCGAGTTATTTTAAGATAACATAAATGTGATAATTCTATCTTTTCTAATGCGCATATGTGTAAATGAACGTTGCTTAGGGTGCGGATACGTAAAGTAGCTCACCAAATAACAGCCTACATGAATTTCCGGCCGTATTGACATTTATTTTGATACGTCATTTGTATTGTCCTTGTGGTGTCGCGTATGTGCTCTGCTGTAGAGTTCGCTCTGCGGTGGAGAACAAGATGCATTTTGTTAGTTTTGTGTTGTGATGTATTGTCCCGTGTTAATTATGTAAAGAGAATAATTGTAATTTTGGTACTATTTTTAGTTAAATTTTCTGCACATCTTGCACATCTTTTTTTCTGCGCATTCAGTCTTCACCATGTCGAACATACATTTTTGTAATAAATTCGCTGTTGAGTGAAATTTTTCTTTCATACATCACAGGAGTTGTCCTGTATCTCAGCATCTGTTTTAGTTGTTTTCTCTCACATGTAGTTGGCTTGGCTTACGCCACTATATATCTAGTAAGTGTTTATTTCTTATTATATTTTATGTCATCTTACATGTGTAATTTGTTGCTTAAATTTCGTCTTGTAATTTTGTCGTTTAGCGAGTAAAAATAGTTAACTCAGTTGAAATCGTGTAAGCACCTACACTAGTCGATAAGGCCCGCAGAAAAATCTACTTAGTAAATACACACAAAAAAATTTTCCCCGTGTTTCCCCGTCGCCTTTATTGAGTAGAGCTTAAAACGCTGCTGAAAATAAATGTATACAGTATTCTCTTCAATTAGCGGACACTTTGTCCATGCACTGTCCGTTTTCTGGTCAAATTAGAGATAAGCATTTAATTTTAAAATATCTATTTTAAACACTTTAAAACTTTACAGGAAATGTCTGCTTTTACAGTCTCAATCTTCTTCGCAAACCAGTCAATCAATTTTTCTTGTCCATAAAACTTATACACAACTGGTATTTCCAGACCATATCCACCTCCACGATTAACTTTCTTTCCACAAACCTAAGCTGTAATCGAAGTGTTCGAGACTTTCAAGAACATGAAAAATATTTTTGATATGTTTTGTGGCATGTGTACAACAATGCTTTCGTTTTGTAAAGAATCAGTTCTTATTATTGCTATTGCATTTCCGTCCACTTCGTTAGATGGCTCATGCCTGAATTGTAACAGCTCCCTGTAATAGTACTCATTCCAATCCTTTTCGATGAGTATGGGTATGTTGACCTCAATGTCTATGTTAAGGTTTGAGCGTTAAATGCAGTTAAACCCTGCCATTCATCTCATTGAGTGATTAGTGCAGATATACGTTATACTAAAACTCTGTTGAGTTGTTATAGAAAGAAGTTTTCTGCTAGTGCGATTCAAATAAAATTGAGTTATTTATAAGACATTGAATGCCAGTTGGATCACTTAAACCGTCACACATCATGGCGGAGTGCTTTATTGAGATGTACTGTACCCCCTACCTGAATATATATTTTAAAATCTCACAAGTAGCGGTAAAAAAAGCACGAAATAACTACACCATATTAAAACCTTTTCCAGCAGGATTAGCCACCAAACATTTTCTATTTTGCAAAACGTTGTCACGATGGCTCAAGACACATAAAAACTAGTCCGTTAACTATAAACCCAACATACATTTTAAAAATCAGGGAACATTTTTTTGTTTTTTTTAAGAAAAAATACAGAATTTATGTCAATATTTCTTTGTGTATCAAAGCTACATTGGCCAAACATGCGTTTCCTACTGATCACAGTGTTTGTATTCCGTGAATTATGTTTAGCATGGGTAAAATTCATGGTATTGTTGTTTAAAAAAATTGTCAAATTAAGTCCCTTTTGAGATATTTGAACTAAGTCTGTCTACAAAAAACAGTTATTCACATTAATTAATCAGCTCAAAAAATATTTGCAAACTAATTACAGACGATGTGGCATCCACAAAAAAAATAGTCCACATGGAATTTAATTCATGTGAAACATAATTCAGTGGTTCTATATTGTTATCCATTAACATCTTAGCTTTAACTGATTAACTGTACAGAGTCAAGCATAGTATTCCAATATTCCCGCATATACTTAATGAAAATCATACTATATATCACAAAACCTTGTTAAAATTTAATTGAAATGGAGTTCTCTAATAGTCTGGATGTAATACAATTTTCTCAATGAATGTGTAGTCTACGAAGTCTGTTATTTCTATTTGTCTTTTTGTGACCATGTCAACAAAATTGAAAACATTGTTTGGATTTTTATAAAGCAATAAGGAAAAAAGAATCAACAAGCATTGCAGTTAGTGAGTGACATACATCGCTACTTTTTGGCCACAATGGACCAGTGTCAGTGTTGCAAGTGTTTGATTGTGCGTCAAAACCAATACATATGTGTTCAGGCTGAAAATATAATCAACAAGTCACCAAGCCCAAAAAATACCGTCAATTAAGAAACTTTATGAAATTCCTGAAACTTGTACTTGAAAAGAGCAATTGGCTTTTAAAAATTGATTCTGGACCTATTTGTATTCAAGAAAACGGCACACAGTTATAACCTATGGTATAAAGCCAATAGCACTAGTGGAACAAATACTCCACATATATCTTTTTCTTTTTGATTCAGCCTAAAAAACAGCAAAAATGCAATGTGTACCAACTAGGATTTTTCTATATAAAAATTTTTTTTCAATTAAGAACAACGAGTTTCCATTCATTACTATCTGCATGCATAAATAGATGGGTTTTTTTATTTATATATTTCCAGCATTAAAAAATAATTATTTGAGGAAACGTCTTAAATGTTTCCATTCATTACTATTTGCATATATATAAATGTTTTTATATTTCTTATTTTTGCAACGTTAAAAATAATTATTTGAGGAAATTTCTTAAATGTTTGTTAAACTTTCACACAACTGTTTAAAAAGTTATGCAGACTTTTACTTTGGACTAAAACGTTCTTTTACTTTATATTTTTATTGTACATGAAGCAGAGACCAGTGTCCTTCTAGGGTTATTAAGAAATATTTACGTTATATTTAGGTTGAATCTTGGCATTCATTTTTTTGCTTCGCTAAATTGTATTTTTGGTAATATAGAACAGACAGCCAATTACTGATATGAAAAATCGTAAGAATAATATCAAACGAAGATCCATACAATGTGAATGTAAGTCCTTGCTTTTTTATTGCTTTAGACTCCTCAAATAGAAATATGTGAACACATCTTTTTAGAGTACTGTTAGACCTCTATGTATTGTCTGCAAATTCCGGAGAATTGCTTCAATATTTTATTGTTTTGTGTTTTGTTTTTTAGTGAAGAAACTGATTACATTACAACGAACGAGTGAATGATCAGTGAAAAACAATCTAAGAAATGTATGGATGCTGAGTCGTTCACAACACATGTAAAAAAGTGAGCCAAATATAATTTTTTTAAAAAAATCTGCCGAATTTATGGATACTGTGTCGTTGATAGCAAGCACAAACTGTGTATTTGCTTTCCCCTCTTTCCCCTTTAGCGAATGTGTGCATGAGAGTTCTGTAACCATGGAACCAATATACGTCTTATGTGCCTTTAACAGAACACTGTGTGGTGAAAATCAATATAAGAATTGCGTCAATGCTGTGGCGGTTTCACGCGCTGTTAGTAAAAGTATGGATGCTGTTTCTAACAAAACATTATAATCAATGCAAAATGTTATTTTTACATTTGTTAATGCTCGGGAACTGCAATCTTTCTAAAAAGAGTATGAATGTCATGTCAAGCAAAAAAGGTGTACTAAGCTATGTTGTGGAAATCATTGCAGCAAATATAAGGTCGTGTTCCCATAAGTTCTTAAAAAGATGATGGATTTAGTGCAGCTCTGTCGGTAGAGCGTTTGAATCATCTCCTCTACTTGAGATTAAAAGTTCAATGTCCCCCCATTGTCTAGTTAGTTTGTCATTTCATAAAGATTTTTGTAGCAATGGGAGCTAAACACTGGAAACCTGGTCCATCCTGAAATCCATTGAGCACAGACCACATTAAATATAAATCACCATCAGTGGTTTGAGGCGGAATTGTAAGAGAATTTACATAATGGATGGTTCTTTTGTTATGAAAGTTTTTTTGCAGTAACTTTAATGACTAGGGTGTCTTTTTATGCCACTACCTGTACACATGTCAGAGCTTAAAAGTACTGCCAAACTCTTTTTCCATGTATTGGAATAAAATGTAAGTGTTGATCATGTTGTTGTTATTTGTTTCTTTACAATACATATTATGACTGCTATGTGACATATATATCTCTGTTTGTTTTTACTTTTCCTAAAATTCATAGTTTCCAAATTAATTGTATTCATTTCCAAAGTTTTTTCGTGTAACATTTCTGTGATCTAATAGCAAGATTCTTACAGATTAATTGTTTTTTAGTGAAGAAACTGATTATTGAAATCCACTAGCTGTTACTGTTTTGCCAATTTATATAACAAAAAATTGCGGCAAGCTCAACTGACATCCAGTTAAACAATGGCAAATGCCTTAGCACAAGCAGATCGATATTACCAAATATGTTCTTGTTTAATTAGTCTTATATATTAATTCGGCATATAACTTCACAATAAAAATAAATACGAGAAGTTTGATTGATGATGACATTTTTTTATTTTACTTTAACGGATATTTCGTCTTGTTACTAAGACAATTATCAACGTAAATTGTTACAATTATCTCAAAAGTTTTTTAAATTTAATTTTCAACAACTACGCAATACACAGAGGACGTATAAAACAATACTTAACGAAACATATAACACATAACGGCATACCCAAAGGTATATAAACTATATACCGTTGGTGAGGGTAACGTCCACAGCGCGGTGCACAAATGCACTCCTCCCCTTGTTGACTATAAATAATATTTATCTTAAAACAATTTTAATGGAACAGATAATCCCTGTACATTAAGCGTGGGACTGTTATCACAAATATACATGGCCTCAGCTATTTTTTTCTTTTTAAAAGTGGTGAACATTATCTATCAAAATACTGAAGTTCTTTTGTTCACCAAGTTGGTAATTCTCAATGACTGAATGTTTTAGGATGTGAGAGTTCTTATCGCGTTTTTGGTGGTCTATCTTTCATTAAGCCTCCTGGCTGTTTCACCAATGTATGTAGCATCGCACTATTCCACCGGACAAGTATATTTGTACACAACACCATGTTGTGTTCATCCTTGGTTCTATTTAACAGAAAATAGCAAACATAACATTTGACATTGATCAGCAATGCGTGGCTTGACATTGGCTGATAGAAACTGTTTAAAAGTGTTAGACGCATTACTAAGCAGTTACAATTATTTTCTAATTCGCTTTTCTTAAACGAAATTAACCTTATTTATTTTCCCGTAGCCAGACTTGACAGAATAAAAACCATGAAAGGTGTTATTGGAGATTCATTGGTGTCTTCATCAGAAACAGTGTCGGCATTTTGAATGTTGAAATTTCGCTGTGTGTTATTAATTACATTAGATACAACTGCTTCGGGATAAGTTTTTTATAAACACATTTTTTAAGTGATTTAGTTCGTATTTCAGATCTTGTGATTAAGAGCATATATTAAACGCTCTCAGCACCAACGATTTAACCGTTTCAACTTTCCATGGGCGTGATGCAGATGAATTCTAGTGCTTTTATATGTCAGTGTTCGTGTCTTTTCGATAAATGGATGTGTTTTTACATCAAGAAAGGCTATGTAGTTATCGTTTTTAACTTCATATGTTCACTGGATATTCGAATGGTAACTATTAAGTGTGATCAGCACATTGTTTATCTGGTTTTCATTAACAGTGTCATCTACATATTTCTTCCAAAATTTTACTGAATTTTCTAATTTTGGGACTATTTCATTCTCCAACTCAACCATGAAGATATGCTAGGACTGGTCCTAGAGGCGAGCCCATTGCTACACCATCTACCTGAATATAAGTTGGTTGTTAAAACTGAAATGTACATGTTTTGTACATGAGATTAATAGATGTTTCATTTCCTCTCGCTTAATTTTTGTTTCTATAACTTTTTCAGCATATATCTTTTGCAATATTATGTCTATCTTTTGTTCCAACGGAACGTTGGTGAATAAACTAGTGACGTCAAAAGGTACTAGTTTGTAATTATGAGGTATCTTTTCTCCTTTCAATGATAATATAAAATCTAAAGAGCTTTCAGTAGTATATGTTGACTTTGTCAGCGGTGTTAAAGATTTCGCGAGGTAGTTTGATGTGTTGTAAGTAGCAGATCCGATATTCGATATGATGGGTCGTGATGGTAAATCGTCAGCTACTGTCGAATTAGGTGGTATCTTGTAAACCTTGGCGGTACCATAAAACTGAGCAGGGCTGGAACATTGTGGATACAACTTTTTGTATTCGTTTTCTGTGCTCTCTGAACTTGATTAATTTGTTTTCTTAAGATGGAGCGTAAATATCTACGCAAATGTTTATCGTCGTCTTGTGTTTAATCCCCTTCTAAACTGCCTTATCCCAAAAGAGCCAAAGCTCTTTTGTTAAAATTATTCTTCTATTTGATTTTCAATATTAATTGTTAATCAACCGCATTTGATGTGGTACTTTAATATCAGATTTTTATTTCCTTAAAGGGCGGAAGAAATTTACATCTGTAAGGCTTTAACAAAAAAGTTAGGAAAGAATTGGCAAGTCAGGAGCAATCCATACACATAAAGTTGGCTAACATTTGCGAAATTGCCTTCACAAAATATTCAGGTGAGAATTCCCGATTTTAAAAGCAATCCATACATAACACATTCGGTTATGTTGGTAAATCGAGCCTCTGATAAGTAAGAGATACAGTTATTTCCGCAAATTAGACCTTTGATAATCATTCAGGAAAGAGCTCCTGTTTCTAGAAGCAATGCATACATCACAGATTCAGTTGTTTCGGTGGATTGGCCCATTGTTAAGCATTCACGAAAAAGCTTCTGTTTCTAGAAGCAATTCATACATCACAGATTCGGTTATTTTGGTAAATTGAGCCATTGGTAAACATTCAGAAAAAGGATCCTGTTTCTAAAAGGAATCCGTACATAATAGATTTGATTGTTTCGGTGAGCTAGGTCGTTGAAAAAAAATTTAGGAAAATGGTCCTGTTTCTAGAAGCAATCCATACATAGCAGGTTCCGTTGTTTTGGTGAATTGGGCCTTTCATAACACCAAAGTCGGCACTTGTCTATGGCATTATCAGTTAAGCCCTGCAGATTTCTCTCGTTTCGCTTAATTTTGGCCGGAAATGAATTGTGTCTAAGGTATTATCACATATACGAACTCTACTTGTCTTGTTTCGATGAATTGAGGCCTGAATACTTTTGTATATAGCGATTATCTCTTGGTTGAACGAAACCTTTTTTTGTTTCACAACATTAAAACTTGTTAACATATACTGGAATGAACTTTAGGCAAACGTGTATCACGTCGTCTTCGTTAAGGATTAAAAACCATTTTTTATGAAACAATTGTTAATATATATCGAACGATTGTAGTTTGTAGTTGTAGTTTCTTGATGAAATCTAGTGGTGTTTGGGTATTTCACAGACTGAAAGTTTTGAATTATACTTTCAGGTTTATTGGATGGTTTTATGATGGTTCTCATAATGTATATGAATGTACTGACAGTAACTCAATTTTTCTTTGTAGTTTCCTCAAATAATTATTTTTTTCAAAAAATATGCTCATGCACTACGAAAGTCAAAACCATTAGCATCTGTGGCATCACAGAATGTTTCACAAGAAGATTACTACTTCTTTATATATTGCTTTTTGTTAATATAGAAAGTTTTTTATGTGATTACTTCAAAAAAAATATGATCAAGTTTGTGGCCATTCTTTTTAATATATTACATAGCATGCCCGGAATGATATTTTGAAACATTCACTTTCTGTTTGATAGCCCATTGTGATTGATTTCAATTTATTTCCACAAATGAATATATATAATACAGTGCCACGTATGAGGTGAGCTAGTTTTACGTATACTATACATCTTGTATTATTATAAGAAGCAAATAAGTACTTGTTAAAAAAATATATTCTACAAATAGTTAAAATAGTATACAGCTAATAGTTTTGATTGAAGTAGAATGAAATGAATGCGGGCTAAAAGACTTTGGAACAAACTCAATTTCTTTATTCCCTTTATAGTTCAGAAACATACTTTAATGACTTGACACAAGTTGATAATATAAATTGATTACAAACAATAGAACATGCTGCGTGGAGTGAGTGAGGAGGAGAAGAAGAAAACTGTTTTGAACATAAACGATGAAGATCCGTCTCGGAGATGGAGACCCGTCACGTCACATTAATTTTAATTGGGTTTTTATAGTTTTTTCGCGCACTTTCACATTGTCTTCTAATCTCCGTACGAATAGGACAAGCGTGTGGTAAAAGTGAGAATCGAAAATATCGTAGTTCTTGATTGAAATCTTAACGTAAAGAGTTTCTTCAAGCAGCAAAAAGGAAGCAAGTAGCTAGACATTTCTTTTTTGAGTATGCCGACTTCTTCTTCACATTTTTTCAACAGCTCTAATTCAATCAGAACAACTCTTTTAAATTTCATCGACAATCCTTTAAAAAATACGATGTAGTATATATTGGGAGATATTTTTGTGTAACAATATTTTCGTTGTTGCCACTATTTTTTAAGCCCTACAGTACCTCTATCCGAATGTTTTCACAATAAATGTAAAATCGTGATATACGAAGTGTCAAAAAATGTAACAACAATTCTACTTACCATCAATTCCGGTATTTTCCATCCATTGGGATGACACTTCATGAAGTCTACCCATAGTTGAGAACTGTTTTGTGATGGCGGCATTGTAGCCAATAAATCCAATGCTAATTGAATGTGTTCCTTCAAATATGAAAAAGTAGAAAATAAAGTATGATGACACAACATGTATCAACAAAAATGTATTGGAGTTTGTTTCACTATCCAAAATTCAAAACAACAGACAAAATGTTTTTGAATATCAAGCCAAAAAAATCTGTATATTTTGAGATAAAAATATAGTATGTTACCTAATTCTAATAACCATATCCTAATACTGTATATATTTAGAAATAAAAACACATCAAGCATTCGTTGTAAAATTTAAAAACTTTAAAAATTGTAAAATTTAAACCCTCTACTTCTATTTTATACATAAACAGTATTGGCTCTCAAGTTTTACTACCATACAATTTAATTTTCAACATTTATAATTTTTATCAGAGTCTCCACAGATTTACATACTATGTAATTCAATTCTCCTTTTATTATCTGCCTTCTTTGTTTCTTGTTTGTCCTTATATGCATTGCTTCTGCCTATGAAATAAGGTGTCGTTGTCCTTTTCGCTAGCTGTTGTTATTTTTAAATTTTTCACGGAGCAACTTTCCCATTTTGCTAGATCTTTTTCAGAGAGAAGATATAGTCAGATGATAGAATATATCTTACCTACTTTAATCATAGAAACTTTGCAAGATTGAATTGAATTGAAGAAGAATTTCGAAAAGTGAAATTAAATTTGGTGAGCTAAATTTTCGCCATGGCACCATTATGCGATTGTTTCATGAAAAGTACATACACATTTTCAATGTGTTTATTGAAATTTCAACACGTTCTTGTTTCAATTATTTCTTTTGAAATTCACTATATTGGTCAGGAAGGAATCATTTTTAGCTCGAAATATAATTTTTCTGCATTTCACTCACAAGCTACCTAGATATACAACCACCTTCAATCTATATTCGCTCGGCGTTCATTTTTTTAAATAATGAAACAATATTCAGCA
This sequence comes from Hydractinia symbiolongicarpus, assembly GCF_029227915.1. Classification (NCBI taxonomy): domain Eukaryota; kingdom Metazoa; phylum Cnidaria; class Hydrozoa; order Anthoathecata; family Hydractiniidae; genus Hydractinia; species Hydractinia symbiolongicarpus. Next base: position 28,593,614 of record NC_079882.1, on the reverse strand, counting down.
ACCTTTCCCAACAAACTATCTGATGCTGATTAATTAAGTCTCAAATGATCCTCCATTATAGAAAACTTCATAGATTGTTATTAAACTATTGATATTTTATACTCTTAGCCTTTTACTTTGTGTTTAGTACTCTACTGTGAGTTCCTGTGTTATGATAGTTATCCTTTTTAAGCAATTTAGTTTGGTGCGGTTGTCTATACCATGGCAAACAACTCTGTGAGTGACCACGGTAAAATATACAGTATGAATTAATGGCCCTTTAACTCACCGCTGGAGGCAAAAAAGAAGGTGAGATAACTCTTGTACACGCCTAACTAGCTGGCCATGCTTTCAGTCTGTCTAGCCATAACTTTGGCCAGGAGACCCAGCGTTGTCCCTTCAAACCACCCTTATAATCATTTTTTCTTTCTCTATAAAAGAAAGCTTAAATAACTAGGCCAGCCATAAATTATAATATGAAATGCTGTGGAAGGTTGAGCTGGGTATCCTGGCTACAGCCTCTGCTGTCTAGTGTAAGTGGCGGCTTCTCAAGTTTGTAGATACCGATGATGGCGTAAATAAATAAATCTTAGTGTTATATTTCCTTGTCTGAAAACAGGGTAGAGGGTGGGGAACAAGGATGCAGTAGTCCGTAAACCGCGATGCGCTCCGCCCTGACATGGTCACCAGGTCTCTACATTATATGGATTCTTGGATCTCCTGAAAAAATCATCATTATATCCATTTTTCATACATATGGTCAATATATCAATATTTAGAAGCCCGTTCATTCCAGTGCATATGGACATATTATCCATTCTACATTATCGATATATTGTCCGTTTTTTATAGTGAGGATGTTGTAAAAACAAAGCCCTTAGAAGTCAAAAAAGTCATAACGAGGACATTTTAAACCTTGTCAAAACCCAACCCAACAACTTTACTATTTAAATCTGACTGTTCAAATCTTCGTTGTCGAACCATTAACTTTTGATTAACCACGATAGAAAATTCGAAGACCTTAAATTTCTGATTTGTTTCCATTTAAAAAAGCTGCAAAAGATAAATAAGAATTTCATCCATATCGTTACTTATCGGTACTGGCATGGATAGAACTTGATGATGTGGTTACAAGAGACTGCGTAACAAAGCGTACGGCGGTTCTTATTATTAATGGCAATTAAAAATAATTAAAATACCCCAATATCGAATTGAACCTTCGATTTTTTTGTAGATTAATGGAGCTTATTCTGTTCACCGCAATTTTGCACACAAAGAGACGGAAAAAGGGTATAACTGTATGAATTTTAAATTTTGAATTGATTTGGATTATGGTTTGTTGCAGTATGAAACTAATTACTGCACACCATGTTGTTCTTCCATTTGAACTACCACCTTTTAAAGATGGATTGGATTCGAACCAATAACTTTCATGGTTTTACAACAATAGACATTTGCTTGGAATTCACAAAATTCAATGTCACTTCAAATAAAAACACATCATAAAGCTTGTTGTTACAAAATTAATTGTGAGTTAAAAACCCTAGCTAAGTATTACAGGTTTATTGAAACTGTTGTCTCCTTGAATTAACAAACTTTAGACTTCGCCAAAGTTTTTATTAAAGTAAAGCTATTTGAAAACTTTTGTTGCAGCCAACTGGTATTCGGCTATTTTTGCTTTTTAAGCAAATTTTTTAAAAAATTCACGTTAATTTAAATACAACCTAGACCCGGGACGAGGTTGTATTATTATAACCTCGCTACGGACGACGTTGTACTTATGAAACATAATACAAGTTAATCTGGGAAGAGGTCAGGGAAGGGCAACAAAAAGTTAGTATGTATCACCATGCTCGACAGCATGACTACATGTATTAATGTAACTGTTTCTCTTTTATTACTTGCAGAGTAATGAATTACCCAATAGGTTATAGCATATCCTTGCCATTTATAAAACAACGCCTCCATCCATGATCGTACGCATTTAATATTTTGCAACGTGAAATTCATCCTTGAACAAAATTTAAAATTTTAGGCCTACTAAATATCTTGAATTAACATTTAAGGTCGATTTTGATCACATGAAACGTGTACAACCGTTCTAAATTTTAACGAGCTTGTTCGAAAACGCATGCTGTACAAAAAAGCAAGGGGAAACTTCATTCTAGTCAATACACAAGCAAGCGAACTGAATTAAGTAATAGGGGAAGATGTCCTATTAGGGTAAATATTTAGGCAAGTAGCCAGGCCCATCCATACCTACACATACAATACTGAAAACAAAATTTAGGAAACTATTCCCGCAATAAATACGATATTGAATGTATTGTGAAGCTAAACAAGGAAAAGCTTATTCTGATTAAAAAACAATTAGACAAGTAGCGAAACCTATCAATTCATCATTAAAAAAGTATTTTGGGGAATAACCTTACGCAATATAAAAAAAGAACAGAATAAAAAAACGTCAAACGATTACTTTTTTCTATTCAAAAATCGAAAGGGCGAGTAGCACACGCGTGCGTATATCATTGCATGTGCATACATCAAAGATTTTGTTAAAGCTCTCTCGCACCAAATGAAATGTTCAATGTTCTAGCAAGCGAATAAAAAACCCTTTCTTCTACTCTGTAAAAAGGCAAGGGAGCAAAAGATCCTGCAATACAACCTAACAAAGAGATCTGATAAAAACGACATCGCGAAAGGTGAAGTATTAAATCTCTTGGTCGGCCAATTCGAGAAAAGACTTTACTTTACTCAGAAAACAGGCACGAGAGTGTGAGACCCATCCATACATCATTTAAAATGAGAATTTTGGAAGTTGCCTTTCACGCTGAATAAAAAGTTAGATATCCATCCATACACTACTAAAAAGGAGATTTAGATAATATCAGATGTCCTAACATGTGAATTCACAGGAAGACTTTATCCCACTCAGTAAGAAGCAGGAACGGGGGAGACTAATCCATACCACCATACAATATTAAAAGGATATTTTGCAAAATACCTTCAGGCGGAAAAAACATACAGCATGTCGTAGCAGACCTGTGTATACAACATTAGTTCTCCTCAGTAAACAACCAAGAAAATGAGAGATCCATCCATACCTTATAAAAATAGAGATTCTATCGATATACATGCATCATTTAAAAAACGCATTTTTTTAATTTACCATTCTCGCGAATTAAAATATTCAGCACGCCAACCTGGTAGAAAACTTTATGCTAGACACTAAACAAGGATTGATGTTTGATGCCCATCCATACACCACTAAGAAGGAGATTTTGGAAAAAAGTCGCAAATACGCTTGTACGAAATAATAAATTAGATGTTCTAACAGCTCAATTCATGGAATACTTCATTTTTTATCTTAACACAGTAAGTTTGCTGGAATGTGGGACACCTATACATACATTTATCAAAGGAGAGATATTAAAACAAACAGTAGATTTGGATAACTATCCATACACAAATAAAAACGATATTTTAGAAAAATAATTGTGTGTCATGTTTTTTTTGCTGTTTATAGGAAGCAGTGTAATTTGATTTTGAATTTTTAATATTTTTAAAACTAAAACCTCATGACAACAATGATAAAAAGTATATGGACTTTTTTTGTTCGTAGCTGTTAGAAAAACTAATATTGCTAATATTTATAGGACACATTTTAATAGCAGACGATGTTTTATACTGTATAAATATTCATTATAAATAAATGAATGAATAAAAAATGAATAAATAAATAACTATTCGGAGGAACATAGTTATTAATATAGTGTAACTAGCTATATAAAATTAAGTTATGACTGCATCTTTCACGTTTTACCGGCAATGTTAATTGTCTACATCTATAACGACGATATGGTTGCTACGAAGTTAAGTTAAATTTTGCTGTACATGGCCCGTTCTTAAAGCTCTCTAGCCATTGAACGCTACGACTTTCTCATAACCGGTTGAAAATAGCTATTAGTTAATAATAGGGTAAATAGAATTTGATTTAGCTAATATTGCGTGTATTTCGACTCCTAAAAAGAAATAGTACTGTAGCATTTTTTTTGCAAAACAGGAAAATTTGTTGAGTTATTTCTAAAAGGTTTTTTAGTAACACTAATTGACCAAGGCAGTTCACAAGATAGCGTATAGCTCTGAATAGACCATTTCGGAGATTATGCGCCATTATGAATTTGCGGAACTCGGTGGTGCAAGTTGAACTTTGGACTTCGCGTTTATTCAGTCATTTGCCTTGCGAAACTGCTGGCGGCAGGACAGTTTTGATTTTTGATATCTGTTTTTATCTTTGTGATACTAATTTAATGATATATATTTTGAAAAAAACTTTTATTAGGCACTTATTTGTACTTTTAATTTTTTTTTGTACAATAAAGGCAACTTAATATATCTAATATAAACTAGCTAGCTAGCTAGAGGTCTCCCAAAAATGCTTTTAGGACACTGTACTGTAGCTAGCTATAAGGCTGCAATTAGTAATTAATGCTTGGTTAAAGGTAATTTCATTTTATATTTAGATATTTAAAATTGTGTAGCTACTTTGTGCATTATAAACATATTGGCATTGGATTTTAAACTTGGATTATACTTTACTTTAGGGAGAAATTTTTGATTTTGGAAATACCTTACTGGATTTGGACTTGAACTATGTTTTTGGATTTGTAAAGAAATGTTTAGGTTGTATTATTTGTAAAGATCTAGAGAGTTATAATCCATTGTCAAAATACTTGTCAAAACTCTATAGTGTTATTTATTCCTAAAGTGAAACTTAAGCTCGAAAAATAATCTGGCTTCTTTTCTATAACGGATGTAAAAATTTTCAATACACTGCCCATAGAGATACGGTAACAGGTTCAGTCGCAGATTTTAGGAATAGAGTCATGAGTCATTTTAATTGCAAATAATTTTTATTATTTTGATATTTTTATAATTTTGTTTCTCGGTGTATGTTTGACCCTTGATCCGTCTACTTAAACACTCCTATCTTTGAGTCTTTTAAGAGTGGTATTAGAAAGAATACCTGTCTTTCTTCCCTTCTTTCGCTATTGCCCTATAATTTTTTTGTACGCTTCTCTTTTTGAAAAATATCAAAAAGGGAGAAATGAGTTTAGTTTACAGACTAAAGTGTTATTCAATTTTTTGTTTTTCTATGTTATTTGTTTCAGTCACAATGTATATTTTACATGATTTTTTGTTATATATACGTATGTCTTTGTCGGTTTCTTTATCAGAACACGCAATTATAGCAGTAACTTATTACTAAAGTGTAAATCTTTATGATAAATAAATAAATTACTCTCTGAAGCTCGTTTGAATTATTGGCATAAGTTCCATAGCAGAAAAAGCTATTAATTATTAATATGAGGGGTGGTAATAAATTGAAATGGGTCATAAAATTTTTCGAAATTTGGTGTTGCTTGTTCAATTTTTCAACACAAGTCAATAATAAAAAAAGGTAGGAAATTAGCTCACTGAAGAGAGAGGGGTATTTCAACTGGCAATATTACCTGTACATATAATGTGACCCTCCTGAAAGTCAATATACTGAATAAAAATTTGACTACTTATTTGAATAATTATGGTATCAAGTTAGCAGTATCTCTACACTGTCTCAACTTAACAAGGATTGTCCAGATTTCAGACATTTCTAGCCTAGTTAACTAAGTTTTCTTCGAGATATTAAAATTGAGTTTCTTATATAATAATTTTCCAGTGCAAAACCGAATTAAAATCAACCAATAAACATAAAGCCAGCATGACCACATCTAACATTAAAGATTTCTCAATACTGATCACGTGAGCAAAAAACAATAGAATTTCTTGCCTTAAAGTATTCACAAATTTCTTTCATACAAGACAAAAAATATCTTCTGAGCAATTGTATTTCAATTGGCATAACTGGTATTTTATTTAATAAAGCATGTTAACATCAAAGATAAATGTATCATAAATGTAAAAAACAACTTTTCAAGACAAAGCATTCTTACTACTAAGTGAGCACACAACACTATTCTTCTTGCTTTAAAAAATAAGATTAATTAAAATAATTCGTTAACAAAATTCAATCTAGCTCAGGCTACAAAAAGTTAATTATATGCTTAACTCAGATATCTTTGAAAAGATGCCATACACTGCCTCTTTTGTCAACAATAAATGCAAATGCACTAGCTCTTTTGGAACATGTATTCAGTATGGAATTAGCTACCTTTCATGTTGATAGAAAATATATTTAAAAAAAGTATTCTGTTTATATAAAAAATCAACTCTGGCCTACTTTTCACCACATCAGATTTTAAAAACTAACGTTTTTCTCAAAAAAATATTTTAATTTTTTTATAAAATTATTATTCAACAGATAACCGAAAAAAACATATCAATTTAAACTTTTTAATAGCAAATTTCCAGAGTTAATGTATACTATTAATAGCATGGCTTTATTACGTATTATGACGTTTAACAGTTAAAAATTTATTGTTGCCAGAAATTGTATCCTGGAAGAATCAATTTTTATATGAAAATTATACCAATAATCATAATTTTCCTCAAAAAGTTACTTTTTGGTCTTATAACAGCAGATCACTGAGAATTTACACAACTAAAAATCTTGTAGTAACATTTTTAAAATTAAAAATCTTGATTTTGTAAACATTATATGCACAAATTCTAAAAAATTATAAAAAAAAATTAAAAGTAATTGGAAATATCATCTTTTTTAAAACATCTATGGACACGCTGCGTACAAAAAAAGAATTGTATGGAGCAAAAGATCGAAATGGAACTGAAGTTTAAAAAAAATGTCTTTTAGTAAAAAACACAATCGTTACGGAGAAAATATCACTTGCCGTAAAAATATAGTCTGCGGCCATGTGGAGGGGCGGATTGACATAGCAAACAAAATAGTAGATGATCGCAGTGAATACAACATGGTACGACATAGCCCTCCCTTTGTCATGTATTCCTGCAGTATATATTTGCTATAGGTTACTTCTAACGACAAAGCAATATTGATATTAATGATATTATTACTGTATGCTATTATTAATTTATAATATTATTATTGTGTTTCGTTAATATATTAACACTTTTAAACCACTCTATAAGTAAATAATAAAAAATAAAAAATTACATGCGCAAATCAACAAATATAGGTTCATTCGTGTTGTTTTTTTCATGGAATTCCTGGTACAATGTGCATATGTTATACAGTGACAGTCTTATCTCTAGTTCTGATTCACTGGTGGGACTGTCAAGATTGAGGCCCTAGACGCCTCTTTAGTTTTGATCTTTAATAAATTCCAGTTAAATAAGATGTTCCAAGGGTACAATCTTAACGGCCCCATCACTGCTTCTCTGCTATCGTAATAACTCCAGTTTAAAATGGTGCCAGGAGTAATTCTTGTAAGTAGATGTTTTTTATCTTCTCTTTTTTTCTCATTTTCTGTGATCGCTTTTACTTTCGATTTTTTGTCGATTTATTATTTGTTACTTTTTCTGTTTAAAGTGGAAATGATACAGTTTCCCTGTAGTGTGTGTGGAAAACCAGTTAAAAACAACAGACATGCAATTTTAAGCAATTATTGTGATAAGTGGTCCCACTGTAATTGCAATGAAATCTATACTTTTGAATACCTATTTCATTAAACAAGGTCCAATGATCCTTGGCTATGCCTAAGTTATGTGAATCATGCCATGCCCTTTTTTTATTCCTTATGTTACAAATGTTGTAAAAATATGGACAATGCTCCCACTTCCATAATAACTAAAACAGGTAACGATTAGTCTCTGCAAAACCACCACAGAACAAGCAGCGAACCACCAGTCTCCGTAGAACAACCAGAGAACCAGCAGCGAACCGGCAGTACTATGACAGAACGAGTAGTCTTGGTTGAGAACCACCAGAAAATGTTGATGAGAAAAAACAATAGTGGACGGAATCATCAGAATAGCGATCGCTGTAAATGCACAACACTCCATGCCTTATAAAAAAAAAAAACTGCAAAATTTCGGTAGAATTTACTATCCCGCCCCTTATTTCCGGGAATTTTAAGAATAAATTAGTAGTATATGTCATTATGTTCATTATATCTTTTAGGTTTATATGTACGACTTTATGCCATAATTAAGAATAAAGATCTATTCACATTCTGGTAGCAGAGGCTAGTTAAGAAGATGGCAACTGGAACAATCACGATGGCACAAAAGTATGGATTGCCCCAATTTTCTGAAGATGGGGATTTATGGGAAGTAGTTACAGAACTTCCAAAGAAGAAACAAGGACCAGTTGTTTATTTGAGTTTAAATTCAGAAGTACGTCAGCCTTAACGAAAGAAGAATTGAATGAAGAAGATGGTTTAAATAAACTTGTTAATAAAATAAAAGAACTATATGGCATTACTGAAGATCAAGCAATGTTCAATGCTTACGAAAAATTTGAGACCTTTCACCGTTCCAAGACAATGTCGATTGGTGATTATGTAAATGAATTTGAACAGCTGAATCAAAAACTTAGAGTTTTAAAATTGAGTTACCAACTGCAGTTCTTGCATATCAACTACTAAAAAATGCACATGTACCGAAAGCTACACGTGAACTAACACGTGCTACGGTTCCTTCCCTCACATACGACTCTATGAAAAAACAGATAAAAGCCATTTATGATCAATGTGCTCAAAGTGAAAGTAGTAGAGACAGTAATGACATTGGTGTTGAGCAAGAAGTATTATATGGTCAAAAGTTTGACAGACGACGTTTTAACAATTGGAACACTCGTGGACGTGGCAGAGGTGGTAAATATTTCAGTGCTAAAAGAAGCCAGTACAACCCTAATGATCCTGATGGACATCCATTGCAATGTCACCATTGCAAATCTATAATGCATTTCATGAATGACTGTCCTGATAAAAATAAAGGAAGCAAAGGGCAGGATAAAGTACATGTGCAGTTTTTCGCAAAGGGTGTGGAACAATGCTTTATGGAGCAAGTTGTGTCTGAGCCTTTGAATTGTGCTTTGCTAAACTCAGGATGTTCATCGACAGTTTGTGGTAAAAATTGGCTTGACTGTTACATAGACACTATGCCAGAAGGGACAGCTTTAGCTGAAAGTAAGAGTAACAAGTCCTTTAAATTTGGGCCAGGTGGAAGCTTCCCCTCAGTTAAACAAGTTAACATCCCTGTTACTATGGCTGGAATGCAAGCCCATATTCTTACTGATGTTGTCGATTGTGAATTACCATTATTGTTATCAAAAAAGAGTCTGAAAGCAGCTAATAGCCAACTTGATTTTGTTAATGATAAAGTCACTATGTTTGGAAGAGACATTCCTTTACAACACACGTCAAATGGCCATTACTGTATACCTCTTACACCTAAGCAAGTTGCTGTTAACAAAACATCTCCGGGTGTAAATGCCACCAGAGTTATATTCACAGTCAACAATCTCACTGTAAAATCACCTGAAGAAAAATGCAAAATAGCTACAAAGCTTCACAAACAGTTTGGCCATCCCATAGACAGCAGCAAACTGAAAACTCTTCTCCAAGATGAAAATGTTGAAGATAAAGAGTTATTTCAGCAAATTGACAATGTTACAAACTCTTGTGACACATGCAGTAGATATAAGAAGGCTCGATCAAGTGCCAATTGTCTCACTACCAATAGCCTCAGATGTCAATGAATGCCTTGCCATGGACCTAAAATTCCTGACAGTTAATCATAAAAAGTTAACCATACTTCATATGATTGATGTGTTCTCTAGATACAGTGCATCAACAATTATCAAATCCAAGAATAAGGAAATTATCGTAGACACAATTCTCAAGCACTGGGTTGCTATTTTTGGCACACCAAACTCGATTTTTTCAGACAACGGAGGGGAGTTCAACAATGAGCTCTTAAAGGGGCACTCCAGTGAAAAAAAAATATTTGAAAAAATGTTATTTTAAGAAGACAATACATAAATATGTCAGAATAAACCTTTTACAATCGTTAAAAATCTTTATTTATACCTTAATGGGTCTGTAAACATCTTCAATTTTAAATAAATTTGCAAGGTTGCGTAAAGTTGAGAGGACTAGGTCCGAATAAATAGGCATATGTCACATCGTGCAGACAGTCCGTGAGCTCAGCAGCACACCTTCTAAAAGTTTGTTTACTTACCGTTTATATTGTTCGTTGATAAAACGTCTTGTAGTAATGACGAAGATTTTAACTTAGAAAACATAGAATAGGATAATTAGGATAAACATAGAATAGGATAATCTCTTCATGAAAAAGACTTTACAAAGCTACAGCCACACGACTTCGAACCTCTTGTGTCTCACAAGGGAGAAATTAATAATGATGCAAAGTGACGAGGTGTCTTTTACTGACTCAAAATAACGTTCTGAGCAAAATATTTTTTAAAGAAATAGAAAATATATTTAATTGGTTTTTTTTAACATTCTTTTCATCACAAAAACTTTATCATTTGTTTCAGTAAAAAAACTTTCTTACTTTACAAGCCAATTTATTTTTATTTCACAATTCAGCAATATTTTTCATCCGCACATGCTTTTTTGCACACAAATGCAAACAAATTTTATGTAACGTTGAAATTTTCACCATGATGGAGGACCATTCAAATGCGTGATCGAAAGATCGAATAATGTTCGTAAAACGGTAAAGTTGGTAAAACGTGAGTATTAATATTGTACAAATAAAAATCATTCTTATGATTATGGTAGGTCATAAATGCGTTGCAGAAGCTACTGACTTATAAGTAGTTGTTTTGACAAAGCTGTTTTAGAAACTGCATTATCAGCATCACATGCAGCCTTAAACATTACAAAGAATGAAGAAAATGGGTCATTTACCCCCTGAAAATATTCGGCATGTCCTTCCATCAAAAAAGCTTCTTTTTTGAAAAACAAAGAACAGAAACTTGATCGCTACGAAAGATGTGTAACTACTTTCTGAGTACGTATATAGCAAAAAAGAAAAAAAGTGATTTTTACTGGAGTTCCCCTTTTAGAGATGTAGCAGAACTGTTAAACACAAGAGTGTATACAACAGCAGCAGAAGCTCCATGGTCAAATGGTGTATGTGAGCATCATAATGTCATCCTGGAAAATATGATTATGAAAATTGTTGACAACACTAGTTGTTCTGTTGAAAATGCACTTACATGGGCCACTTGTGCCAAGAATGCGTTGCATAATAACCGTGGATTCAGTCTCAATCAGCTTGTATTTGGACGCAATTCAAATCTCCCATCTGTGCTTACAACCAAGCCTCCTGTTCTTCGAACAGTTACACCCAGTCAATTAATTGCGAATCATCTGAGTGCCCTGCATGTTGCTCGCAAAGCATTCATTGAAAGTGAATCTTAAAACAGCACTCAGTCATCAAACACGGACATCTACCAGCAAAGATTTTTATAATGGTGAATTGGTATACCATAAGCGACGTGGAGAGAAAGAGTGGAGAGGACCTGGTGCAGTCCTTGGCATTGATGGAAAACAGGTCCTTGTTAAACATGGAGGAACTTACGTTCGAGTAAGTCCTTGTCACTTGCAATCAGTGAAGAGACACCGTAGTTGTCAGGAAAGCACAAGTGGAAACCCTCAAGTGAAGAAAACTACAACCAAAGAAGAAGATTGCGTTGATGAGATTTCAAACAGCGTAGCGAATGGGTTGCTTGAAAGCGTAAACGATTTTGATATCAACACATTGTCAGAAGTTGTACTTGATGACATTCCTAGTGATCCTAGTAAATACAAATGAGATCCCTGCTATTTCCCATGCTCAGGTTGAAACAACACATCAATCAAGCATTGAGCAAGAAGTTTCTAACACACCTCGCAATGAACAGTCATTGACAGTGACCCTTCCAAAAGTCAGGGAGAGGGTTAGGTTTATTGATCCTGATACTAATAAACTTGCTGAATTTATGGTTGTTAGTCGTGCTGGTAAAGTAGGAAAATCTGGAGTTGGAGCATATAAGAATTGGTTGAATGTCAAAGATGTTAAAACCAAAGCCATGAAATCAATTGACTTTGAAAACATTTTGGATTGGGAAAAGGTAAACACAGAGTCAGTATATAATGTAGAAACGTCATGCGATGTTAGTGAAGCTCAACATAAAGAATTAACTAAATGGCGTGATTACAATGTTTATGATGAAGTTGAAGACAAAGGGCAAGACATAACCACAACCGGCTGGGCGATATCTGAGAAAAGTCATGATGGTAAAGCAGAAATTAAAGCACGATTAGTGGCACAAGGTTTTGAGGAGGACACTATTGGTATACGAACAGACTCGCCAACTGTAAACAAGGAGAACTTTCGTCTTGTGTGTAATATTGGTGCAACCCATGGATGGAAAATTTTACAGTCTTGATATTAAAGCTGGGTTTCTTCAAGGTGCCAAGATTGGTAGAGCCGTACATCTTCTTCCACCACCAGAAGCTAACACAGACAAGTTGTGGAAACTAAAAACACCTGTTTATGGCTTGTGCGACGCTTCACGCGCTTGGTATGAGACATTATCTAACGAATTCGATAAAGTTGGAGCTACAAGAAGCATTTATGACAATGCATTATTTTTCTGGAGAAAAGAAACTCTCAAAGGTGTAATTTGCTGTCATGTTGACGAGTGCTTTTTCGTTGGAAGTGATTTGTTTCATGACACTATCATTGCACATTTACGTAAGACATTCTCACTTAGTAAAGAGAATTCAAAGTCGTTTAACTTTTTGGGATTAGAAATTGAACAAGAGTGTGGTGCAGTAATTATTCATCAGCATAATTACATTAGTAACATTTCACCAAATAATTTTACCAATAGTACGTCTACAATTCCACTTACAAAATATGAAGCACGTCAAATTCAATGGGCAGCAAAACAAACTAGACCTGATGCTGCTTACGTTGCCTGTGATTTAAGCACTCGCATAAGACATGGAACAGTTGCTGATGCTCGTAGAGCTAACAAGCAGCTGAAACATCTGCAGCAAACTGAAGTAAAGATTGTTATTTCAAACACTCATACTTTTCAGTGATGCATCACATGGAAATTTAATTAATGGCGGCTCACAAGGTGGATTTGTTCTGCTACTGCATGGTGAAAGCAAAATTCCGCCACATATTTGGAGATCTCACAAGTTAAAATGGGTTGTTAAAAGCGCCATGGGTGCGGAAACCATGGCTCTCTTAGAAGGTGCGGAACATGCCATGTTGATCAGATCCCTAATTAAAGAGATTTTTTCAGTTGATATACCAATTATCTGTATATCAGAAAATAAATCACTTGCGGAAGCAGTCAAAAATACCAACGTCATAGAAGATAAACGATTGTATATTGATATTTGTGCACTTCGTGAGATGGTCGAAAAAGGAGAAATGGGGGAACTCATTCTTACGAAATCAAGTGATCAGATTGCTGACTGTCTTACGAAGGCACTGCTTCAGCTGAAAACCTGCTACGTATACTATCCGGTAGAATACCGTTAAGTTTTGGTTAATTAGAACAAATATAACAGTATGCCAAATGACACTTTAAAAGCATTCTTACATTGTGTTCCTGCGTCTTGCAGTTTCTTTTCTTGAACATACTTTATGATTTTGTTTTATTGAGAGAGAATGTAGTGGCAAGATTGTCATTATGTTCATTATATCTTTTAGGTTTAGATGTACGGCTTTATGCCATAATAAAGAATACAGATCTATTCACAGTATACACTATATTAGTGAAATATTATCCAAATTATACCGTTCTGGGATTAAAAAATCAAGACTCATTCTGTTTCCTTGCAATTTACTCTTTAACGCAATAAATAACAAACCAACATTTCAATCTTTTTCAGTAATTTCAATCAGGAATGCTAATGATTACCATGATAACAACAATAGCTAGAACATAGAACTTGGTAATACGACGACCATCTTTTTTTAACGAGGGTCTAAAATACATATGTTACCTCCAGCAAAACAACACTTTTCTTGCTGATTCAAATCATGAATTTTTATGGAATGAATAACAAAAGATCGACTTTTTGTATTGTGATTATTTTTTTTACGTAGAATGAAGTTTATAACACTTTGAGAGTCATTTTTAAAATTCACCTGCACGAGGACCGTTAGTTCGTGTAGGAGGGACACGAAATAGCCAGTGGAAAGTAGGGTCTTCGACTGTAATGTATTTAATTAGCTTCGTTGCGCTCACTTTGGCGTGGGAGTTTAATATTGGAATTATTTATTCATTGGTGGTTCTGTGATGATACTGCTGGTTCGCTGTTGGTTTTCTGGTCGTTCTACAGGGACTGCTGGTTCTGTGGAGACTGGTAGTTACCTGTTTTAGTTATTACATCCCACTTTAACTAATTTACAAACCTTTGTTCAACCGGTTTGGAGAGGTGAAAGCAAAATGCCCTTTCTCGAAACGAAAAAAAAACAGGTCATGGTCCTGGACGCGAGATGAAGAGGGATTGCGAGGATGATGTTGAAGGAAGCAATGAGGCACTATGCATGTACTGTAAAAGGTCATCTATGCATCCAACCAACGTACTGGATCACTAGCCATGTGCAAGCAATGGAGTTGGTCAAATGTGTAGACAGCAAAAAAACTTATATTGATTGGCAAACTAAGTTACAAAGTGTCGTATGTAATCATTTCCTTGCAAAGATGCAGAAAAAAGACAACACACCAGGACTTAACCCTTTATGTGTGACTTATTTGTGGTCATTCTTATAAGGGAGACATTGTGACCACTGCCACTGTTTTTACATTCAGGTCATACTCACCTATATCATCCATTGAAATACACAAGGCTAAAAGAGCATTAAGCATAGGAGAAGAAGCAGGTCAAAGTTAACATACTAGCACTTCTTAATTATTTCCACGTCCCTTTTGGGCACAGGATGGGTAGGCGGAATAAAGGGAAAAAAGTGCGCAAAGCATCAACATTGCCATTACAGCAAAACACAAAAGGAGAATGGCAGCTGAAGTTGTGTCAGTAACAGTTGAGGGCAATATTTGTGTTCTTGTGGCCGAAATACAATCAGAGTTTCCTAATTAAGCCCTAGGGGGCCTTCAAAAATTTTTTGGGGCCCTGTTAGCGGGATATTGGCGCTAAGGGAGGGAGGGGGTTTCAAGTTTGAAAAAAGAATCTGCGAACCATTGAGAAATTTCAAAAATTTGTTTGTGGCCTGTAAATTCTTCGTTCGCGAGCATAATGTCTCATGTCATCAATTCCGATAACTTTTATCTACAAAACACGCCCCTGAGCCTTCTAAGATTTATCCAAATGTATGTATTTCACGGACAGAAATCTGCTAAAAGAGGGGGAGGGGGTCCAAATCTTAGCGGCGATATCCCGCTAACGGGGACCAAAAAATTTTTTGAAGGCCCCTAATTTTGTCTCTAGGAAATTGCACTGGATTGCTTTTAAATCCAACTTTAACAAAATTTAAGGTTACAGACTTAGCTTTACTCTTTCTCGCAGCCAAAGTTTTGTTTTAAAGGAACATTTTTTAAGCTTTTTTGTTGTAGTTGTCAGAGGGATTTTCTCCTCCTGGAGGTCAAAGTTATAGCACATGCTCCAAGGTCTGACAAATGGCTTTGTATTGTACAGGGCAGGATCAAAACCAGTCAGTAGCCATTTTATTACCTGGATTCTATTCTCGTCTTAAAGCAATAATCAAATTTTGCACATGATAGAATACCAATGACAAATTTTCCTCCACAACTACTTAAATTAGAATATACAGTTCGAATTTCGAAGGAAAAAAAAACATTCGAAATTATATAAGAAACGAACCAACCAAATAAGGGTATTTGTTTCATTTATTTTAAACCGACTTACCCTTCCAAACATTCCAAGTCAGCGCATCGTCTGATTCAAATGTCTTTTCGCATGTTACGCAGAAGCAAATTGTATATTCAGCAGTGGCTTTTACTTTTACTTTTTGCTCATGAGCAATCAGAGCTCTTGCAGTATTGAAGTTTGTACAAATTTTTTTGCATAGGGTCCTACTCGCATCTTTTAACTGGCCTTCGGGCTGTTTTGACAGGGCCCCTGCTGGTTGTGATAGTTTGTTAATACTTCCTTGTATTTATTCAGTTCAATTTTTGTAAACTGTCATTCCCAGAAAAGATTATCTGTATCTGTATCTATATCTGTATCTGCAGCCAACGTTCCATGTGATATGTGAACGCTGGGAAGAAAAAATACCCAGAATGCTTTGCGCAACCGTCAAAGATCTATTACATGTATTACAGTATATTACTAAGTATTACAGTGTATTACCAAATACTACAAAATATTACAGTTAGATGTTACAACTACTACAGTGTATTACCGAATACTACAAGGTATTACAGTGTATTACTGAATACTACAAAATATTACAGTATATTACTAAGTACTACAGTGTATTACTGAATACTACAAAGTATTACAGTGTATTACCGAATACTACAAGGTATTACAGTATATTACTAAGTATTACAGTGTATTACTAAATACTACAAAATATTACAGTATATTACTAAGTACTACAGTGTATTACTGAATACTACAAAGTATTACAGTGTATTACTGAATACTACAAGGTATTACAGTATACTACCGAATATTACAAGGTATTACAGTGTACTACAAGGTATTACAGTGTATTACCGAATACTACAAGGTATTACAGTGTATTACTGAATACTACAAAGTATTACAGTGTATTACCGAATACTACAAGGTATTACAGTATATTACTAAGTATTACAGTGTATTACTAAATACTACAAAATATTACAGTATATTACTAAGTACTACAGTGTATTACTGAATACTACAAAGTATTACAGTGTATTACTGAATACTACAAGGTATTACAGTGTATTACTGAATACTACAAGGTATTACAGTGTATTACTGAATACTACAAAGTATTACAGTGTATTACTGAATACTACAGGATATTACAGTATATTACCGAATACTACAAGGTATTACAGTGTATTACTGAATACTACAAGGTATTACAGTGTATTACTGAATACTACAAGGTATTACAGTGTATTACTAAATACTACAAGGTATTACAGTATACTACCGAATATTACAAGGTATTACAGTGTATTACTGAATACTACAAGGTATTACAGTGTATTACTAAATACTACAAGGTATTACAGTATACTACCGAATATTACAAGGTATTACAGTGTACTACAAGGTATTACAGTATATTACCGAATACTACAAGGTATTACAGTGTATTACTGAATACTACAAGGTATTACAGTGTATTACTGAATACTACAAGGTATTACAGTGTATTTCTGAGTACTACAAGGTATTACAGTGTATTACCGAATACTACAAGGTATTACAGTATACTACCGAATATTACAAGGTATTACAGTGTACTACAAGGTATAACAGTATATTACCGAATACTACAAGGTATTACAGTGTATTACTGAATACTACAAGGTATTACAGTGTATTACTGAGTACTACAAGGTATTACAGTGTATTACCGAATACTACAAGGTATTACAGTGTATTACTGAATACTACAAAGTATTACAGTGTATTACTGAATACTACAAAGTATTACAGTGTATTACTGAATACTACAAGGTATTACAGTGTATTACTAAATACTACAAGGTATTACAGTATACTACCGCATATTACAAGGTATTACAGTGTACTACAAGGTATTACAGTATATTACCGAATACTACAAGGTATTACAGTGTATTACTGAATACTACAAGGTATTACAGTGTATTACTGAATACTACAAGGTATTACAGTGTATTACTGAATACTACAAAGTATTACAGTGTATTACTGAATACTACAGGATATTACAGTATATTACCGAATACTACAAGGTATTACAGTGTATTACTGAATACTACAAGGTATTACAGTGTATTACCGAATACTACAAGGTATTACAGTGTATTACTGAATACTACAAAGTATTACAGTGTATTACTGAATACTACAAGGTATTACAGTGTATTACTGAATACTACAAGGTATTACAGTGTATTACTGGATACTACAAAGTAATACGGCATATTACTAAGTACTACAGTATACAATACGGCATATTACTAAGTACTACAGTGTATTACTGTATATTACAAAGATATTACATTAGGCAGTAGTATGTATTAACAACATCACGACGTTGATAAATTGTTTAACGTCGCGTGTCGGATGCAGTTGAGCTGTCGTGAGGGAAGGAATACGACAATGTCGGGTAAAGGTGAGGTTGTGTTAGAGGTTCAAGTATACGACATATTCACAGACTATATGGATCCTTCCATGAAGTGCTTCCCGGTTTTCTACATTGAGAATTTTTCTGAAGAGGAAGGAGCGATGTAGCCGGAGGAATAAGTAAGTTATAAAAAAGTTTATTGTTTTCTCCAGTATTTGACGTGGGACTTCGTCCCCTTCCAAAACATTAAAATTGGTAGTGGGTGTAGTAAAATTGTAATATCTTTTTAACTAAAGTTTTCTGTGGGAAAGACTCTTAGATTTAGCTTATCAACACCATCCTGATGGTAAGTTTAGTAAATTAAAAACCATTTCACTTTTTTTTGTGGTGTTTTTATTATCACAAAGTCGAAGGAAAAAGGCACCTTCCACACCACGGTGAGTCAGCCTAGCTATTCAATGAACATCCAATAAAAATATTTACATTATATATACATGATATACACATTGTGTAGGGATGCTCTATAAACATCAGCTAGAGCTAGCTAGTAGAGAGTTTTCTCTTTTTTATTTCAGGAACCATCCCTTGTCCTACGGGGTTACATCGCAAATAATGCTCCTTTGTCATTAAAAGTAGACGATTTGTGTCCGGTTTTACTGCATGGTATAGCCGTGCAATGCCATTGAATTCAGCATGGATGCTTTCTGCACCTTGTTCTCCATAGAACCCTAAACCTGTACCCCAAGCAGAAACAAAGTTTACGGCATGATCCTCAAGTAGATGTAACTTTGGAGTGATCGATTGAAGGGGAAATATATCTCGAAGAAACACCATCAGTTCTTTTACATTTAGTTCTAAAACAAATGTTTACATGTTATGGCTTTTATATATGTGTGTAATTTGTGCAAAAATGTGACCAATTATTAGTGTTTATATAATATACCTACCAAAGTTTTCAATTTTGTCTTGGTTCATAACTTCACGTGTATTTAATGTTTTGTGACATTTCGAATAATGTAAAAACAGCTGTTTAAAGTTTTCAGCATGTAAAATAGCATCTGCATGTATGTCTGATCCATTGTATCCAAGTTTAGTGACAGTGATTGGAAGTATATTGCACATTTGGATAAAGTTGTTAGGCTAAATATCAAATGTTGTTGATTACAGTTTCTGTTAATGCACTTTTTTAATAATAAGCAAATATTATTAATTACTATTCAAGCCCTAGTTCGTTAATGGTAAGTTGCTTATTAAAAAATATACAATATAGAACATTATTTTTTCACCTCAAGCATTTTATTTACATGATTTCCAATAAAGCTACCACCATAATAAGCTTGGCGTTTAATGTTGAGCTTGTTGAGGATAGCATCAACTGCTTGCACACAAGGACCATCAGTTTTTTTAAAATTGTTTGCTTCTTTTAACTCCTCAATACGGTTGGTCTAAAATATTGAATTAAATTGAGAATATTTTTTTGCATTTGTTTTGAAAAAATTTGTCTTCAAATTTAATATTTATACCTTTTCAATCTTTTTTGCTTCAAAGTGTTCAATTCTTAGTTGGTACATGTTTTTAATTTTATCCTCATTGTTTGGGTCTCGCATTACAGCTGCAATGATGGTGTCATTAATCAATTGGATCTTTTCATCACAGTCTTCAATATTTTTTTCTAACAAGTCTATTTCTGATGTTAAAGCAATAAACTTGTTAAATTCCTCTTCTTGGGTTTTCTGATTAGCGTTTGCCATCTTGGTTGCTAACGCGATGTCCACACTGTGGCATTTATCTTCAAACATTGTAAAAAATTTTAAAAAACATCCCAAGGAAATGTGTAGTCCAGGTAAAGATGCCTAAAATTGAGTAATAAAACTTGACTGATTAAATATTACTTTATTATCACTAATATATATAACTATGACTAAAATGTATTTTAAAACAATAGTTTTGGAGGCAACAGTGATCAAAAATATACATACAGTATAGTATAGCATGAATTTTACTTACCTGGTCAATTGGAATGTTAAAAAGTGGGTCATCAATTACATTGTAGTTGAATTTTGCATTCTTCAAATTGCCACCAGAGTCTCTAAATTTTGCTAAATTCTCCTTCAAAGTTTCCAGGGTTCTTACAGGAAATTTTCCACGTATATCCACAGGTTTCTGTATTTCTTCTTTTGTTGCTATGCAATACAAACATGGGTGTCTCCCTGAATATTTTAAATGAAAATAAAATAAAATAGGATTTTTTATTTTGACTAATACATTTTATATTTTGTACTTTTTTTATATTTTGTACTATTTTTACATACCGTTAGCTCCGGTTATGCCATATGCACTGCTTAAAAATTCGTAATCACCCGAAAGAAATACTCTTACTCTCTGGTCACTAAATGTAGAATATAGGTATAAATTTTAAACATAGAAGTGTTAACTCTAACAAAAATGTGATAAATACCAACCCAAATTTGCTGGACTGTAGTCTATCAATTTGTTCTGTAAATCGACTTGTCCCAATTTTCAAATTTGATCTTCTATCCTTGGCCTCAAAGATACTGAAGACCACAGTGTTTGACTATAAAAATCATAGGAAAATAATGTTTTTTTTTCTAAAAGGTAGTAAAAGTTATCTAGGACTTTCTTTTACCTTGCTGTTTGGATTCTTTGTGTTACATATTTGAAATGAAAGCTTGAATGAACCACCGCCATGATCTCCTCCTATTTTTACATGTATTTCATTATTCATGAAGGGGTAATCAGTTAATAGTCCATTCCTAAATAGAAGTAGAATTGCATCTGTCTTAAATTTTCATTTTTATTTATTTTTTAAGTTTTTTTTAACTATATGTATCTTTTTCCTAAGAGTAAGTAAACACAAAAACCTACTGTCTTAGACAGTGAAACATTGTTTTGACTTGGGATTCCAGGCTTTCAACATAAACCCATGCTGCACTTCTTATTTCAAATTTGCCTTTGTGCCCTTTAACTTCGAATGAGAATGGAGCTAGTTCTGAACGCAATTGATCACCAGTCCATTCCGTAGCCACTTTTCTTTGTTTTCTCTGTGATGGTATGGATATGTTAAAGGTTGATAACCATCTATATGCAGAATATTATTATTTTTTTAAATGTGCATACTATATACCTTAGGAAAATAAAGTTTGCAGTTTTCTTTTTTGGTAAGAATTTAATTTGACAGATGCTAAATAAAATAAATCTGATGAGCACTAATCCACCAACACTGCTGACACACTTTCTTTCCTTAAGGTATTAATTATTTAAAAAGGTGTAACATGTCTATTCTGTCTTTTTTGTGAATTTTCATGTATATAATTATTTATGTATTAGTACTCAATTTTCAGCCATACCTTGACATTGTTTTTAATTTTGACCAGGGAATACTCAAGTCTGCCTTCATTGCTACAAATTCCTCTGGAGTTATACTCTTTGTTGTTATATTGGCTCTCTTGAGTATTTCTACTCTCTCATTTTCCTTCAGACTCTTGACTAATTTGCCAGTTTGTACGCTGAACCCACTTTCATTTCCACCAGAAGAAAAAAGTAATTGGTTTTTTAAAAACTTGTTCCTTTTTTCTATGGGCCGCTTGCAGACTTCATTACTATTTTTAACCGGTTTCGGTGTTGAGGTAAACATGTAGGGCTAAAATAAATTTGTTTGAAATCATTAGTTTAATTTTATTTAATTTTTAAAATATCAAGGATATATATGTATATATATATAATGTAAAATAATTGGATATGTAAATCAGTTATTTTTGTAAATATATGCATTTTCCATTAACTGAGATTTTAAGATACATACCCTAGGTCCTCCACTTTTAAATTCTATGCTGTTATTTATATCAGTTGATTGTTTCATTTTATGTTTTAAAACATGCAAGGTGGCATCCTCTATTTCTCTTGGAACAGGAGATGACTCGTCCAATAAAAATACATCTCTTATTGAATAATTTGCACTTGTATTTGAACTTGTGGATGTGTTGCACGATATATTGTGTAATTTAAGCTCATGTAATTTATCCAATGTAAATTTCTCTCCACATTTGTTATCACAGTCAACTTGTAAACTATTTACCATGTGGTTTCGGTGCAAACTTGGTTTTAAATTTGATTGGTTGACAAGAGTGATGATGTCATCGCGTTTGCACTTAGGGCATTCACTTTCATCTTGAAAACTTCCTTCAAGATATATAAGGATGCATTCTTTACAAAATGCATGTTCACATGTGATAACCATTAAAGGTTGTCTCAGAAGATTTCCACAAAGCATGCACAAACAAAACTTGTAATGTGGATTTTTTTCTAAGCCATGGTGACTGACAACGGGTGGAATAATGTCATTTAAATTTTTGTCACTAATTTCCTCTAAGGCTTTTCTTGACCATATCGGCTTAAAAGTACTTGGTCGTCCTGTTTTCTTCTTTTTTGATGGCCTGCCTCCTTTTTTCATACCTTGAACATTTTCACATACAGAGCAAACTTCTGTATGGGGAGACCAATTTTTAGGTTTCAACTGTGTTGTTGTATTCCTATTTTCAATATTTTTAAGTGTGTTGTAACACCGAAAGCAAACATATTTGGGATGAATGTTGTCCACATCCTCCTGGATATGAACAAAAAGTAGTTCTAATTCTTTCTCCAATGTCATTTTCTGTTTTGCAATACCTTTACTTTTAGTTAAAAATTCTCCACAAACTCTACAAAGTTTTGCCAACATGTTTTCATGGTTTGTGGCGGCCATATTTTTTTAAAAAAGTAGGGTCTGTTTCAAGTCTTTAAATTTTTAGGAAAAAAGTGAAATGCATTCCAAACATAGTTTTTTTAAGAGCTTAAGGTCTGAACTAAATGCTGTAAAAACCTCTTTGGTAAAAAAACTTTGGTTGTCGAGATATTTAATGATGTAGCTAGGTCATTTTTTGTGTTTACTTTCGTTTTGTTTTTTTACCGCGTAACTTCAAAACAAAAGCAAGTAAGATGTTTTTTTCGCTTAGTTACGTAACCTGGCCTCACTTCCTTCAATTAAAACAGTACATTTCCTTAGTTTGTTGGTTAAATCGCCGTAAAAAGCATCAATTTTGGGATAGGCAATCTGACCAAGAATCGGGCTTTCGCCTCTGAGGCGCTATATTTAAAAAACAATTTTTCGCGCATGCGCATAATTAAATTCGCTATCCGCTTACCGCTAGAACTAGCGTGCTGTCTGTGTGTCCGCGAAAGCCGTGTCCCGTAACGGAAACACAAAATATTTAAAATGCGCATCAATACCAAATGCGATATATTTCTGTCCACTTTGTTGCAACAACTTAATTTAAAGGACGGGCGACCCCGTGGATTTTTCCACGGGCTAACGACTATCTCTATAATAATAGCCGTCGTCTGTCTGTCTCTGCGCGGACTCCTGCTGAGTTAGAAAATGATGTTACGGAAACACGAATATCAAATGCGATATATTTTTATCCACTTTGTTGCGACGGGTAAATATAAAGGACGGGCGAACCCGTGGATTTTTCCACGGGCAACGACTAGTCTCTATAATAATAGCCGTCGTCTGTCTGTCTGTCTCTGCGCGGACCCCCGCTGAGTTAGAAAATGATGTTGCGGAAACACGAATATCAAATGCGATATATTTTTATCCACCTTGCTGCGACAGGTAAATATAAAGGACGGGCGAACCCATAGATTTTTCCACGGGGTAACGACTAGTCAATTTATATTATCAACTTGTGTCGAGTAAGGGAATAAAATAAATTGAATTTGTTCCGAAATCTTTTAGCCTGAAAGGACTTTGCATTCTACTTTAATCAAGAAGAGAAAAACTATTAGCTCTATACTGTATTTCAACTATTTGTAGAATATATATTTTTCCCTTTTTAACAAGTAGTTAATTGCTTCTTAGAATAATACAAGACGTATAGTATACGTAAAACTAGCACACCTCATACGTGACACTGTATTATATATATTCATTTGTGGAAATAAATTGAAATCAATCACAATGGGCTATCAAACGGAAAGTGAATGTCTCAAAATATCATTCCCTACGTAATATATAAAAAGGATGACCACAAGCTTGATCATATTATTTTTGAATTAATCATATAAAAAACTTCATATATTAACAAAAAGCAATTTATAAAGAAGTAGCAATCTTCTTGTGAAACATTCTGTGATGCCACGGATGCTAATTATTTTCACTTTCGTTAGTGCATGAGCTTATTTTTAGAAAGTAGCTTTTAGTCTGTGAAATACACAAACACCACTAGATTTCATCAAGACTCTACAACTACAAACTACAATCGTTCAATATATATTAACAATTGTTTCACAAAAAACGGATTCTTCTATATTCGAAAGCATAACAGATTAATCCTTAGCGAAGACGGCGTGATACATATTTGCCGAAATTTTGTTCCGGTATATGTTAACAAGTTTTAATGTTGTGAAACAAAAAAAGGTTTATCATAGACAAGCACCAAATTCGGTAACTTTTGTTCTGAAATTTTATATTCCGGCAAAAATTGTATGTCAAAAAGCATTATCTAAAAGGTTATGAAAGGCCCAATTCACCAAAACAACAGAACCTGTTATGTATAGATTGCTTCTAGAAACATGACCATTTTCCTGAATTTTTATCAATGGCCTAGCTCACCGAAACAACTAATTCTATTATGTACGGATTGCTTCTAGAAACAGGATCTTTTTCCTGAATGTTTATCAATGGCTCAATTTACCGAAATAACCGCATCTGTGATATATGGATTGCTTCTAGAAACAGGAGCTTTTTCCTGAATGCTTAACAATAGCCCAATCCACCAAAACAACTGAATCTGAGATGTATGGATTGCTTCTAGAAACAGGAGCTCTTTCCTGAATGTTTATCAAAGGTCTAATTTACTGAAACAACCGAATCTGTGATGTATGGATTGCTTCTAAAACAAGAGCTTTTTTCTAAATTTTTATCAAAGGTCTAATTTACGGAAACAACCGCATCTCTTATGTAATACTGATCACTCGCCTTCACTAATGGTATTTGGAACATGCATTGATTGTGATGTATTCTGTAAGACTCAAACAAACTGATCATGTCTCGTTGGGTAAGCGCAGTAAAACACAAGATGTGAAATTGAAAATGAATATTTAGGCGTGTCTGCTAAATTTGTTTCTTTGTCTCTGATATTATGATGACCACTGGCGAATCGGCCATCGTGGCTTGTTTATCTACCAACTACAATTGATGTACTGATAAGAATCTTTTTGTGGGAAGATTTCCAGATAATTTTTCGTTTGTATATAGTGCGAGACCATTATGGCGATGGTAGTCATTTGAACGCTGTTTTCCCCAGTTCACTTTAACTGAAAAGTTAGAATATTTTTTGAAACTATTTGTATGAAGCTTAACTGTTGTAAGCCCCTGCCCTTCTTAACCATAGTGCTCTGTGAATAATTATTTTTCTTGTAAATAGAGTTTGTATAGTGATAAATTGTAATTGCCTTTTTAGTCAGATTCTAAATGTGGATGCCTATGTTGCGCAGCACTAGAAAAAGACGCCGCACCACACTATACTACAGGCTACTACGCTCTACTTCAGCGTACTACGCTGTACTACTACGCTCTACTACAGGCTACTACACTCTACTACAAGCTACCACAGGTTACTACACTCTACTACAGAGAAATACGCTTTACTACAGAGAAATACGCTCTACCACGCTCTACTACACGCTACTACACTCTACTACAGAGAAATACGCTTTACTACAGAGAAATACGCTCTATTACAGAGAAATACGCTCAACTACACTCTACTACAAGCTACTACACTCTACTACAAGCTACTACGCTCTACTACAGGCTACTACACTCTACTACACTCTACTACAGAGAAATACGCTTTACTACAGAGAAATACGCTCTACCACGCTCTACTACACGCTACTACACTCTACTACAGAGAAATACGCTTTACTACAGAGAAATACGCTCTATTACAGAGAAATACGCTCTACTACACTCTACTACAAGCTACTACACTCTACTACAGCTACTACACTCTGCTACAGAGAAATACGCTCTACTACACTCTACTACACGCTACTACACTCTACTACAGAGAAATACGCTTTACTACAGAGAAATACGCTCTACTACAGAGAAATACGTTCTACTACGGCCTGCTACAGAAAATAACGTACTGCTACACATCGCTACGAAAAATTACGCTTTACTACATTGTACTACAAGGAAAGAGGGGGTTTGCTACACTCGACAACAGACATTGATGAGCCCCACACTACAATGTGCTTTATGGAGAATAGCACATCATTATCTCCACAAGGCTTGGGAACGTACATAGGTCTAACGCATGTTGAATACTATATCTCCTTCATATTCAGGAAGTAATACGTGGACGACTTACCGAAAAAACTGGGTCTAGTTTGGGGTAAACAAACTGGGACCTGAAGAAAGAACTATTTGGCGCTTATTTCAAATCCCACATCAGTAGACTGGATAGTGGTCTTGATAATGCAAGTATTTATTGTATATGACGCTAGTATATCTGCATATTCGTTTAAGGGAGAACTAACGACTGATAATAAGTGTTATAGACCTATTTCCATGGTTTCCCTTTTTGATATTTTTCAATAAGGGAAGCGTACAAAAAAATTATAGGGCAATAGCAAAAGCAGGGAAGAGAGACAGGTATTCTTTCTAATACCACTCTTGAAAGACTCAAAGATAGGAGTGTTTAAGTAGACGGATCAAGGGACAAACATACACCAAAAAGCAAAATTATAAAAATATCAAAATAATAAAAATTATTTGCAATTAAAATGACTAATAACTCTACTCCTAAAATCTGTGACTGAACCTGTTACCGTATATCTATGGGCAGTGTATTGAAAATTTTTACATCCATTATAGAGAAGAAGTCAGATTATTTTGCGAGTTTTATTTATTTTGCAAGTTTCACTTTAGGAAAAAATAACATTATAGAGTTTTGACAAGTATTTTGACAATGGATTATAACTCTCTAGATCTTTACAAGTATTACAACCTAAACATTTCTTTACAAATTCAAAAACAAAGTTTAAGTCCAAATCCAGTAAAGGTATTTCCAAAATCAAAAATTTCTCTCCAAAGTAAAGTATAATCCAAGTTTAAAATCCAATGCCATTATCTTTATAATGCACAAAGCAGCTACACAATTTTAAATATCTAAATATAAAATGAAATTACCTTTAACCAAGCATTAATTACTAATTACAGCCTTTTAGCTAGCTACAATACACAGTGTCCTAAAAGCATTTTTGGGAGACCTCTAGCTAGCTAAGGTTTTTAGGATATATTAAGTTGCCTTTATTGTACAAAAAGAAATTAAAAGTACAAATAAGTGCCTAATAAAAGTATTTTTCAAAATATATATCATAAAATTAGTATCACAAAGATAAAAACAGATATCAAAAATCAAAACTGTCCTGCCGCCAGCAGTTCCGCAAGGCAAATGGCTGAATAAAACGTGAAGTCCAAAGTTCAACTTGCACCACCGAGTTCCGCAAATTCATAATGGCGCATAATCTGTGAAATGGTCTATAGTTGTTCAGTTGAACTTGTGAGTGCCTTACCACCTTTATTTTTTTTCCGAGTGAGGGTAGTTTTGGAAGTATTTATAACTCACATTTTACACATTTGTGATTTCAGAATTAGGATACTAATTTGACTTGGTGGGGAAAGTTGGACTTTAAACTTTCCTTGGAATGTTCTTGCTTATTTGTGTCACATTTTAAGCCTGTATCGTAAATTGTATTTGGTAAAAAAAATTATATTTAAAATTCCAAAAAATAATTTTCTGTTTAGATTTTTTCAGGCGAATGAAATTGTCCACTGATTTTGCTCAGTCAAAAATAAACTTTTCCTTGAGAGGATCACTTCACAAAACAATTTAAAAATTGTTGTTTGAAATAAACACAAAATGGTTACTGGTGTTACTACCAAGAAAAAAAATTCTGTAAAATTTTGTCCACAAAATGCTTGTCATGTCAAACTTTACATTTAGTAAGTGAAAGCAATGTGAAATTTTTGATTTTATATTTTCACAAATCGGCACTTCGAAAATTTTATCTAGTTTATTCTCTGTAAATAAACCATTTAAACAATTCTGCAAGATTAATTTTCAAGATTTCATGTAAGCAAGAAAACAAAATACATAAGGACCTGATTTTTAAGAACATTAAGACTGAGATTTTGACAAAAATTAAGCCTGTTTACAGCTGAAATCCAGACATTCTTATAAGAAAAAGTATATTATTGTATTCTCATCTTTTTTGGATAAAAACCTAAAAAAATAGGGTGCCATTTAACAGAAGACTTCACTTTTTCTATATATGGAGATTTATGATAAGCTCTATGCTCTATCAATTCATATTACTTACAAAACTATAAGTATTAAGGTTAACCATCACAATAATGCTTGATACAAATGTACAACTATTGACAGTCAGTAAGAGAGAGTAGTGACAGAGGGAGTGTGACAGTTACATAATCACAACAGCCAATAGTTTCAAAATATTGATTTTAAATACCATTTTACGCAAAAATGTTGAAAAATGATTTGTTGATTACTCATACATCTAAGCTATAAGTAACAACTCTGGAAAAAATACTTGTGAAAATGCTATAAGAAAATTCAGCCTTTCCATTATTCTTAATGTTAAAATCTCTTTACTCCCCTCCCCTTTACCCCAGAAGTCAATGTTACTTTCTTTAGTACTCCAGGTTTCTGGAGTACTTCTGTAAGCATCAGTCAAACATATTCAATATTGATTTTGGAAGAATGGAGCGCTCAATGATATTCACAATATGTTTTTCCAGGGTTGTAGCTTTTTTAATTGCTGGCTATTTGGCTACCAGCAAGCTAATTTTAATTTTTTTAAATGATCAGAGTAATACGAAGTACCGTTGAGCATTAGTAAACTATATATTGAGTTTTAGTTGTAAATTTACTTGGAAACAGTTATATAAAAATGTATTCACATCATTCTAAAAACGTGGCTAGGTTTTAGAGGTTTAGCTGGCTAATAAAATGATACACCCTTAAAAACTGCAATATTTTAACTTTTTTGTCACACTACCAACACCCTCTTTATAACTGTGTTAACTACGATTATGTGAAACTGCCTTTAAAACCTATAAAAGTCAACATTTTGTTGATACATTCTTCAAACTTGGATGTAAACAACCAGCATCCCGAAATTTGCTTATAACCAATCTCGTTTTCATGTTATTCTGCATTTTCGCATGCATATTTTGCGGAACCAAATGGATATGAAAATAGGTCTATTGCCCCTAGGCTTAGCCCGAGTTCCTGACCCTCTCGGCATTACGGAACTACACGGCACAGGGCCGCGAAAAGTAGAAAAAATCCAAAGTACAAGTCCCTCACTTAAAAACTGCATAAGAAGAATTAAAGTAAGTAAAGTCAGGTAGGCCGGGCTATATTGCCCCTTACTTTTGTCGAAATGTTTTCCGCGGTAAGCCTTTCTGGCTCTAGAAAAATGCCAGGGTTTCTCTTTAGGATAGCGAAATCTTATTTGTAATTTTAAATCCTAACTTTTAACGTATTCTCATGATATTATCTGTTACTAGTTGATAAGGCGTGATAAGGCCAGTAAAAATCCACTAGGAGAACAATGTCAAAGGAGAACCGTCACTTGAATTTTGATGGCGTCTGCAAGGACCAATCAATACACGAAAATTCTTTTTTCAAAAATTTCTTTACCCGTTAACTATATTTTCAGATCTTGAAACCCTGATCAAAAATAATGTATATGAACATGTAGTTACATTTAACGAACAGATTAGAATATATAACAAATTAAAATTTTTTGCCGACATCAACGAGCTAAACTTTGAAAAAGCCTGCAACTGAAAGACCTTCTACCAATGGAGCTTGGTCATAAAATAAAAGTTAAAAGATCAAATTAAATAAATGACTTTGCATCGCATTTAATGCTATGTATAAATATGAAATATATGTAAAGAGTAAGGGATTCATCATCATCATCATGCAATATTCTCAGCTTAACGTCTGTTTCCATGCTAGCTAGCACGGGGTATATTAATGGCCCTCTTCCAATCTGATCTAGACTGTTAGGTCTAAACTCAACTTTCTCTGTATCAAGTCTGTCCTTATAACCTCCTGCCACGTCTTTCTCGGTCTGCCTCTGGGCTTTGCCCCAGGAACTATCAAGTCTCCACACTTTCTTACCCAATTACCCTCCTCCATTCTTCCCAAGTGCCCCAGCCAATTCAATCTTTTTATCTGGATAACATCTTTTATTCTACGGATACTTATCCTGCTTCTTAGCTCATCTGAACTCTTTCTGTCTCTCAGATTGGCGTTACACATCCACCTAGCCATTCTCATATCATTCCTTTCTAAACGGTCAAAATCTTCCTGCTTCACTCCACATGTCTCGCTACCGTACAACATAACACTTCTTCCACAGGCCTCATACAACCTACCTTTTAACTCAATTGACAAGACTCTGCTAGTCAACAAAGGAAGTAACTCTCTGAACTTTTTCCAAGCAGAACCTCTCCTGCAAGTAACACTTCTCCGAACACCCCCTTCACTCCCCAACATGTCACCTAAGTAACAGAAGTTCTCGACTATCTCTGTTGTACACCATTAAAGCAGGAAATACTTCATTCTCTATAATCTCACCCTTGCAACACTTGCATACAAACTGAATTTAAGCTCTTAACCTTCCACCAATACTACTGCACTTCTTATGTACCCAATGCTTGCAAGTCTGACAAAAAATTGAGTTACTACCAACCCATTTCCTGCAAACTCCACAAGGCCACTTTCCAACTACAAGGTCTCACTTGGCTGCAATGCTACTAATCATGACTTTAGACTTTGCTGTGTTCACCCTTAGCCCTTTCTCTTCTAGTCCATTCTTCCGCTTCTCAAACTTTTCAACTAATTCTTCCATCAACTCTGCCATGAGAACCAAATCATCTGCATACAATAACTCCCATGGACAGCCTGTTCTGAACTCCATCATTGGCGCTTCTAAGACTAGAACAAACAACAAAGGACTAAGCACAGAACCCTAATGTACACCAACATCTACACTAAATTCATCACTAAGTGAATCGTTAATCCTGACACAACTTCTAGCATTCCTGTAGATAGACTGTGCCATCGTAACTAGCCACTCATTCACACCTATTTTTTTCATAGCCTACCAAATAACTGTATGTGGCACTCTGTCAAAAGCTTTCTCTAAATCTACAAAGGCAATATAGAGATTCTTTCTCTTTCCTAAATACTTTTCCTGAAGCTGTCTGAGTAAAAATATTGCATCTGTAGTGCCAAGCCCTGGAACAAAACCAAATTGCATCTTAATATCAATTCTTTCTCTAAGTAACTTTCAATCACTCTTTTTATAACTTTCATTACTTGATCAACAAACTTCAAACCTCTATAGTTATCTCTTTCTAATGCATCACCCTTGCTTTTGAAACAATTCACTATTACACTTGACTGCCACTCACTCGGAATAGCACCAGCCTTTATAATCTGATTAGCAAGACTTGTAATAAGCTCAACTTCAATATATCCAGATGCTTTTACCATCTCTTCAACAATACCTGATACTCCTGCAGCCTTGCCAATTTTCAATTTCCTAGTAGCCTCAACTACCCATTCTGTCTTGATCTGCATGGCTGCCCCTTCTACAACATCATCATCAGACAAATTATCCTCATCCCAATCAAAGTCAGTGTGAAGCAACCTCTGATAATAATTCTTCCAAGCTACCCTTTTCTCCTCGTACCTTCATCACATATCATCCTACGACTTTTGATATTAGTACAAGTCTGTAAACTTACAAAAATTTTACAAAATAATTCTAAACCGATTAGTCAAAGTGGCAATTTTTATCTGAGTGATATAAAAAATAATACTTTTCGCTAATGGTAAAAGTCCTATAATCTGTGCAAAAGTTGAAACATTGCTTTAAAACTTCATTTGGCATAGTTTAGACCAATTTGATGAAATGGAGCCCAATATATATTGAGCTACCATCATAATTCTTAAGTTTTTGAATTTCAGCATTTTTGGGGCCGCAGATAAAGCATTCTTTACAGCATATCTGTTTTAACAAAGATACAAGTGCAAAAACTATTAAAAGCAATTTTCGTGATTGAAATAAGTCAGATAGGGAATTTGTTTAAGCCCAAATGTTTTATTCAGTTTAAAGAAATTGTATAGAACTAGAATGTTTAACCTAAATTATGATGGTAAAAAGACTTAATCATAATGACGACTATGGTTTATGTGATAAAATTTTTGTTTGTCTTTCATTTATTACTGCATCAATTTAGTAATGTTTGACCATTTTACTTCCTGGGGCAATTTTTTTCAGCTCTGAAATTACTGGAAATTGGTTGTACAGCTACATGTCCTTGCTGCATGTCAGTGATAGTGCACGGATTGATGTGCTGCAACATTTACCATCATTAGAGCTTTTTCTTTACCTTGAGATATATAAACAATAAGCATCCTGTCCTATAAAAACATCAAGGTAAGTCATTTGATTTTTTTATTATTCCATCTTACACATGAGAATGCTTCTTTTTACAATTAAACTGGTGTAACACAATGGAATTTGTGGGGAATGGAGTTGTTT
Organism: Hydractinia symbiolongicarpus; assembly: GCF_029227915.1. Taxonomy (NCBI): domain Eukaryota; kingdom Metazoa; phylum Cnidaria; class Hydrozoa; order Anthoathecata; family Hydractiniidae; genus Hydractinia; species Hydractinia symbiolongicarpus. Next base: position 28,560,695 of record NC_079882.1, on the reverse strand, counting down.
TTACTTGTTCTAGCCATACTTGGATTAGTTTGTTTTGGTAGACTAGTTGCAGTACCGCGGTCAGTGTTCTAATCGCAGAAAATTTTTGCCACCAGTTAACCAGTGTTTGTTTACATTATGAAATGTTAAAAATACTTATGCTCAGCCTCATATTCTGTTATTCTGTTTTGTCTGAAAGGTGTTGATGAAGCATGTGATGAGACTTTTAAAACAAACCATTTCTGTAATTTTGGATTAAATAATCCAAAAAAGTAAAAGCAAAATACCTTTTTCCTTTTTTTAAATAAGCTTATTGCGCATAAGTGTCTTTTTTTATTTTTTTATATGAATTATTTATTTTCTTTAATCCTCTGCTTCCTTGAGTCAAGCTTGCTTGACTAGATAGCAGACTGTCCATGTCTGGAAAAACTAATGTTGCATTATTAGGCATTTCCTAGGCATGCTGACGAGCCCTGACATTGGGCGAAACAGTCTTAAAATATCAGCATTAAAATCTTTGTTGTTATTGTTTATTATCTCTGAAGATTTCTGCAACCCTTCACACGATGGTTTGTTTTTTCTGTCAATTTAAAATGGTAGTAGAAAAGATGTGCAATTGGAGTATTTACGCTGTTTAGAGTGCGTCAAAATAGCGAAAATTTTCCCGCCTCACCCTGAGGGGCATGTAGATCCCAACATGTAGATCCCAAGTTATGAGGTTGTCAGCAAAAAATAAGAGGTCTGGGACGAGCAAACGAGGGTCATTTTGGCAAAAAATTTTGTTAATTCACCTTTATAATATTTATGCATTGATAAAGTTCCAACGCACATCCCTTAACAGGTCTAAAATTACTGATTACAGAAAAATAAATATGACATCATAATTTATGCAGCATAATTAAATCTGAAATTCTTTAATGTGAGTACCTTGAGAACGAAAAAAGCTTTAAATTTAAAAAGACTGTTTAACCAAAGCTCTATATTATAAGTTCAACATCATTTTATACCTTAGGTTCCGTTTAAAACTCGATCCTAAAAAAACCATAAAGAATTTTAAAATCCCTGTTTTACAATAGGTTCGAGAACCTCCTATGCACATTAATGCAGATTTTAGTATTAACCAATTAAATTGCCGTGAATAACATAAAAACAAAAAAACCTATTGTATTATATTCAATACTCTTTAGTAATCCAACAGTCAGCAAATGTTTTTGTAATTACCATCTAAGCCTGTAAGTTTGTTTGTTTTATCTTAATTACAAGTCATGTATATAAGCTGTATAATCTTGTGTTGTAATATTTTCCTTCTTGCCACTGTAAGAAATACAATGTTGTTATATTTTTTAGATTTTAACATGACTAATACTACTAAACTTACCTTGCCATATAATGAACGTGACAAATTTTTGTCTTGGTTGAAAAGTGCATTTGTTATTATGTTTATTACATCCATATTATTCATCCTTTTTAAATATCAACCAGATGTAAATGCTCTCGATAATAGAGAAATTCAACTTGCAGAACAGTTAATCAAGGAGAGAAAAAACGACCCGAAAAGATTGCGTGTCATTCTATTATGGAACCAAGTATGGGGTATTAAAAATTGGGGATATTCAAGACTACCTTCAGTGGATTTTATTGCTCATGGTTGCGAGGAAACAAACTGTATTGTTACTGACAATAAAGCTCTATTGCGTGAAGCTGATGCGGTGATATTTCATGCATATGATAACATGAAGAACGTTCCCCACTTTAGACTTCCACATCAAAGGTATGTTTTTATGGTTCACGAACCCCCTTGTAATATCCCTCAGCACAAATATGATTTTCTTAATTCTGCATTTAACTGGACTCAAACATACCGATGGGATTCTGATATCCCAATGCCGTATGGTGTAGTATGTAAGAGAGATAAGCCTAAACAGATTAATTATGATGAAATACTTCAGAAGAAGACAAAACCTGTTGCATGGATGGTTAGTAACTGCGAAGCACCCAGTAAGAGATTGGAATATGTTAAAGAACTGATGAAATACATTCAAGTTGATGTTTATGGAAAATGCGCAAAACTTCTTGGGCAAAATAATGTTTGTGGTAGGAAGACTCGAGACCAATGTATGCAAATGCTAGGTAGAGAATACAGATTTTATCTCGCATTTGAAAACTGCTTGACGAAGGATTATATAACTGAAAAGTATTTAGATATGTTATCAATAAACATTGTCCCTGTAGTACGAGGCGATGGAAATTATTCATCCATAGGTCCAGCAAACAGTTTTATAAATACCCGGAATTTCAAATCCCCAAAAGACTTGGCTAGCTACCTATTAGAGCTATCTCAAGATGATAACAAATACGTAAAATATTTAAAATGGAAAGAGAAGTACAATTTCGATCCAGAAGGATTGGAATGTTCTAATGTTGAATTTGGTCATTGTTTATTATGCAAAAAACTTAATAATCTAAGTGAACCGAAAAAGTTTTACAAAGATATTAAAAAATGGCATGGTAAATGTAGGGAAGCTGATGATATACCTTATGGTGAAAATGCTTAGAATATCATAATACTTTTTACTTGTCCAACTTTTCCATTTAGCAGTGTGAATTGTTTGGAGAAAATTTAGATGAATTGGCAAATTTTTTCCAAGTCTTACGATTTTTCTGATACACGTATAAAAAAACTACTCTTGTCTGTCTGTGTGTCCGCGAAAGCCGTGTCCATAACGGAAACACGAAATTTTTAAAATGCGCATCAATACCAAATGCGATATATTTCTGTCCACTTTGTTGCCACGGGTTAATTTAAAGGACGGGCAACCCCGTGGATTTTTCCACGGGCTAACGACTAGTCTGTTTAATAATAGCCGTATTTTGTCTTTTCGAAATTTTTAAAATGCGCACCAATACCAAATGCGATAAATTTTTGTCCACTTTGTTGCGACGGGTAATTTTAAAGGACAGGCGACCCCGTGGATTTTTCCACGGGCAACGACTCGTCTATATTATAATACCCGTATACGTCTGTCCGTCCGTCCGTCCGCCCGTCTGTCTGTCTGTCTGTCACGCAAAATGGTATACCTGCAATTATAAAAATTAACGTTAATTACAATAATTAGAGATCGTTACAATAACATGTTAATTACACTCTCATCTTCCCCTAGATAATTGGAATCGTTTAAATTTTTTTGCCAGTTCATGCTACCATGTTCGTTATTAATAGTATTGGAGATAATTTTACGTGACCGACATCAAAAGTGTGATATTAATATTGTTTCCTCATTATATTTAATATCTAACAAAAAGTCCGAATGTCCGTCCTTGTTTTAAAAATACGACATTTAAGTTCACAAAAAATTCAAAAAACGTCGGAGCGACCACGGCCCTGCTGCAGACTAGTCACGTGAACACGGCATCCAAGCCATGTTAACCCTATTATACCTAGGGGGGGGTTGAGCACAAAGTGTCCGCAGCAATTTCAATTGGGCATATCTCTTTTGGTGCATGACATTAAATGTTGAAATTTGGTGACTTTTCCTAACTTTTATTATAGATTATAGATTTCAGAAAAAAATTTTTTTAAAAAAATTTAATTTCCTGTAATTTCCCGCCATTTTTGAATTCATGGTCTGTGAATTTTTGTTTCAGCAAGTCAATATAAAACAGTTTTGTTGCGTTATTTTGTTATAAAATATTTTTATATATGCTAATGGATGTTTTTGTGTTACCATGGATACATACCACAACGTGTTTACAATGCAGACCAGAATTTTGCATTATCAAGACAGAAAATTTTATATATATGACGTTATTTCTGATCCCTATGATGTCATCAATTTTTTTTACCTGGAATGAGTTTCTACTAAGACATTCTGCAACTGTGCCAAGTTTCATCACTTAAACATAAGTGGTTCAAGATTTATGACCCGCGGGCACTTTCTTCCCCCGTCCAGGGTTACAAAGGCCAAAAAAGCTCAGGTAAATGGAACTTTCAAAAAAATTTATATCTCCACAAATAATTCTGTAAAATATTCTTTGAAGCGAGTATATTTTAACGCTGCGTAGTTGCAAGTTTTGCTTAAAGCCAGAGCAATTCGTGTGATTCGATGCTTTAAAGGTTAAGAAAATGGTGGAGTAGATTTGGAAAATCAACCATTTTTCATTATCTATAGACTACTTTTCGTGTTATTTTGATTTCATTTTGAGAACAATGGGCATGCGTAAAACCCCACATCAAAAACACTCCCTCAACACCCCCCAAAATAATCTGTGGCGTCATCAACACCCCACACCAACCCCCGCGAATGCGCATCCACCAATATTAATGATGTCATCGATATCACAAATCATGTAACCCTCACACGAAAATATGGCGACATTGCAAAAAACAACGGCATCGACTGATATTGCTGAGTCATCAAAAATCAACGCATGCGCAGTAAAACTCGGCATATTGACCACCACTCAAGGTTGAATTGTGTACGCAAGAAGAAGATGAGATGGAGGCAAGAAAGGTGGAAAAAATTGGTTGAGGAGGATTCCCCGGCGATCAGGTATGTACCAGATCTATTCAAGACGCAGGACATGTGCAACGAAGCTGTTGAGGAGAATTCATGGTTATTCAAGTATATCCCCGATAGGTTCAAGACACAAGGCATGTGTAGCAAGGCTGTTGGACAGTATCCCGGGATGCTCATGCATGTACCGGATCAATTCAAGGCACAAGACATGTGCAGCGAGGCTGTTGGAGAGTATCCCGACATGTTGGAGTATGTGCCGGACCAGTTCAAGACACAAGACATGTGCAAAGAAGCAGTTGAAAAGTATCCCCTTATGCTCATCCATGTATCAGATCAATTCAAGACGCAGGAAATGTGCAACGAAGCTGTTGAGGAGAATTCCTTTGCGCTCGGCGATGTACCGGACTGGTTTGTCACCCGGGACATGTGCCTCAGGGTTTCCGAAGATGAGCCTGAGCTACTCGGGGCCTATCGCTTGAGAAAAGGGGAGAAAGCTAGGATTAAGGAGGAGTTGCTTCCAGTAGCCTGGCATCCTGCCAGGGACATAAACTGGTGGTTCTCAGAGGGTGAAAAGGCAGACCTTGAGCTCTTGTGGAGTAAATGAACGATTAAGGAACACTGCGATGAATGTGAACGCGTGCTCGACGGGTACGACAGGTGCGATTGTGGACGAAGGTTTTTCATAACAGCTAGTTATGAAAAACCTGTCTGGTCCTGCTACCAGGAGTACATCACGTGCAATGGTGGTAGTTGCGATTGCGCAACGACAAAGAGGACCCTGGTTGAGGTTTTGTCTCCATAATAAAGAGGATGTTGATGAAATTTGGAGACAAAACAATTAAGACTGAAGACTTTTACACTAACGTGAGACCACTAAACATCGAAGAAGTGCAAGTCGAAAACATTGTGCTGAGCGATCCAATTCCAACCAACAAGGCCAAGGATGAGCGCTTCATAATTGGCTATCAGGACCAAGACAGCAACCTAGCACCGCTACTGCTCAAGACTCCTGAAAAGATCCGCTCCAAGGGTGTCTCATGCTTCAGTGAAGGCTCCGCGCTAACTATGTCATTCAATCTGGCCAGCTATCCTGAGTGGCTAGATCAATACAAGAAAATCCTGATCAAGGTGGATTCCTTGGAAGTGCATCGCTTGACCAACGGTGGCGTGAAAAATGGTCGCTACCTCAGAACTAAGCTGAAGGAGTGGGATAATGAGCTTAGAATCAACTTTCGCAAGAAAAAGATACCGCAGAAAAGTTGTGAGTGTAAGGCCATCGTGAACTTGGCGAGTATCTACAGGCAAGGTGCAAACTACTGCCTGCAGACCTACCTGGAAGAGTGTAAATAGAAAGAGGTTGAAAGATACAACGCTTGCTACTTTAATGACTATGATGACGACGCGATCGACAGCTTTACTGTCTTGTAAGTGCCTGCGCGAGGGCTTTGTATAGTTGACTTCAACCATGCAACAAACATGAAGTTTTCCGCAAAAAGGAGAAGCAAAATCACTAGGCATTCCTCGTTACTCTACGATGAATAAGGTTGAACTCCTCGAAGCCATTCGGGAGGTCAGGTACATAAATGTTTCAGCACAAACGGACGGGCCCAATTGCGAGCCTTGTACCAAAATTGCATGGCAGAAAAATCTTGAGCAATACTCAAGAGAGCTCGCTGTAAAGCAGCGACGTGTCGTATATGATGGCGGCCTTATCATCGATCAAGACACGGGAGAAGTACTCGAGATAGAGTAGCAGGTTATCTAGTGTGTTGAACAACACACTAGGTTCGAGAGATTATGAATACGCAGGTGGGTTTTCTAGGTACCGCTGACATACTGTGCAGATTGAAGTTTTTTCATAAGTTCCTCCTTGGACCCCTGTCTGCCCTGTGCCACCAGCTGCTGACATTCTTGCTCATTGATAGAGTCCACGATCTTCTTGATACGTTGTCTGATCTGCTCCTTCATCATCATGTACTTTTGTTTTTCCTGTACTGTACTGGCTAAACTCATAGTCGATGATGACCCCATTCTCCACGGCCCTGCTGATCAGGTCGATGATTGAGTTGAACTTAGTCTCCGCCAGTAGTCTTATCCCCTCGTGTTTCTTGGATTTTGCCCCCAGTCTCTTCCCAGCGTTCCGCAGACCGGATTGGTTGAGTCCCACGGCAATGGTTATACCTCCCATGGCTATGCACAGTGGGCCTTGAGGTTGTAGACCTGTGAACTGTCCTCCTGCGTGTCTTCCGCAGGTGCACTTGGTAAATTAGGGTAAAACTTGATAACATCAGTCATTTATTGTATCAGTAGGTGCATTGTAATTCCCACGAACGAAACGTTCTTATTGTGGTGATACTCGTCTGTCAACCTGAACTCCAGCCTGTCTGTTGACCCCTTCAGGGGAAGGGTTGTCAAAACTCCATGTAAGCATGTCTCCCCATGCATTTAGCTCTTTGGTAGGAAGCATGACGAGGATTTTCGATTTCTCCAATCCAGTAGGCAATCATCTTCGTCCAGCTGAGAGCAAACGAGTCTCAGCCACTGGTACACGTCGGTCTTGTAGGCTGAATCGTAGTCGCCCTTTGTGTAGAACTTCTTGCGGGGATCAAAGGGTAGGCCTAGGAGCTTGTGTAGTGGTTCAGTCATGACGAGTGTGTATCCGTCATTGACACGGAGCCTGCAGAGTCCATTTTTCAGGACAAACAGCTTAATCTTGTCTCCTGCCTGACTGTTGACAATGGCCACTAGACCCTCTATTCTGTACAAGTCGTTCATGATGTCGATGCGGAGCTCCTCCTGATCATACCCTACCTTACGGATGGTGAAGTTGTTGTTGCTGTAGATATTCAGCCACATAGGTCGAATACTAATAGATTTTAGAGCCCTAGGTAATCCTCGAATATCGTATTCTTTAAAATAACATGAACATTTACTCGTACAACCCGAGGGTAAGGTATGCACCCAACCTCGGGAGATAGTTGGAAAGTCTTAAGGGAGATGACCTCTCAATGCAGGACATCGTTATTAACTCAAAGGGGTCTTCCTTCAGGGTGGAATTTCCAGACATCTTCGTTAACCACGAATTCCACTCAGGCACAGCAGTGAAGGAGTGGCAGAGCCACCCTTTCAGTCTCTGGTCTACTCAGCTTAACTTTGCTACCTACTGTGCATCATCCGCTTGTGGCATTTCCATGCAGCATCTGACCGCATCTTTGCCACTAGTTCGTGCCGTCTACCGCTTCCACGTCTACTTCCAGATCTGAAAAAATTCTATCAGAGCTCGACGTCTCCCTAGGTTTCGACGTCTCAACAACCCCTTCAACAAGCAGAAGTTCCGCCAACTGGCTCGCAAATTTGGGGTAAGCGACAGCGAGCAGGAGTGGAGGAACGAGACCCTCTTCAGTAGCTGGCAACTTCATCGCTCGGACTACCCTGGCTCAGGGCCTAGCTATCTCGACAAGGACTTGTGGAGTCAGTGGATCATTGAAAAATCACAGGGCCTCGCTCGTATTGGTATTGAGCGCCTATCGCAAAGCGTGCGCTTCAATGCTTACTTGATACTGGAGAGTCAGGCGAACGCGAGATCTGGAATCATTGGGAGCGAGGGAAGTGCAATTGCAGGGGATAGCGATACAGGAAAGGAAATTGCCGAATTCTAAAATGTGCTGAAATATGCGCGGTCCAAGGTGGATTTCATCGTTGCCCACGGGGTCTACATGATCCCGAGTGATATGAGCCTTCACATAGGAAGTGTCGACTTATCGCCTTCTGCGATCTTCATCAGAGTCTCCTTGATGTGTAGCAGTTGGCTCTGAGTGTCGGAGGATAGTAAGCCGGGTGCTGCTTGGCATCTTTTTGATCCTGTAGTCGTTCAAGATCTTCCCTAGCCTTGGCAATGTCTTCGCTCCAGATAGTTTTCTGTTCCTCGGATACTCCAGGTGTAGCTTTCTTGATCTCGAGCCTTTTTATCTTGCCTTCTGCGTTGGTGATCTCGCTGTCGTAGAAGATTATCTTGCTTTTCAAGCGCTTCAGGTTACTCCTTAGCGTTTGAAGCTCGAAGTTGAGCCCTCTTCTTTCACGCTCAGGGAAGTTTCTTCAACAAGGCTTTCCGTGTCATTCAGGACGTTCTCGAGCAGCGGCATCATTTCGATATCATTGGCCTTATCTTCAACGTGATTCAATTCGTTAAGGAGTTTCTGAGCCATAGCTTTACTGCCTTTGGCGTAGTATAGTCGGTAAAGTTTGGCGTGGTATAGTCGGTAAACTCCATGGCTCGCAAGCGAGCCGCGCCTAACCTCCTCCGTATCTCGACAACGCTCCTCAATTCACCATTCCCTTTCGCGACATCTACACCATCAAAAAGCAGCTGGTTTCCTTCTAACTCAAAATCGTTGTAAAATCTCGCGCTCGGCTCCCCCAGCTCATCACCAAGACGTTCGAAAATACTATCAATTTTAGATCTTAGTAGCTCCTGCCTTGCCGTGAGAGTAGACCTGTCGTTCCCCAAGTATGATCGCGAGAACAACCTAATTCTGGAGGGTATTAACCCGAATGATGGCACCATTCGCGCCCTACAGGTAAAAGAGACCGATCATGTAGGCAATGATGAAGAAAAGGCAATCATGGCAGCCTATGGCAACACCTTTTGCATCCCCCTCAGCAAGATGAGACGAGTTGACGGCAGATCTACCCTTCTACCAGGGAGGGCTCTACGACAGTCTACAGTTCGTACTACATTTCGCACAGCACAGCGACGTCATCAAAGATTCTGGCACGGCAGCCTCTGGAAGCACGGAAGCTAAACCCACTGACGCCCAGTACAAGATCAGCAACATCGCCCTGGACTTTGACAAGGTGCTCCACAAGGGTCTCGCAAATGCCAAGATGTCCAGATATTCGAGGCTGGCCTTGCCGTACGAATGCATCCTGCGCAGCAAGGTGGTGAGCTTGAAAAAGACTAATACGAGCTACAACCTCCAGATCGATACTCCTGCCAAGTCTTTGAAGGGCGTCTTACTACTATTCGTGGATCCGGGCAAAATCAAGGCCTACAGTGGAGTCAACAAGGTCTTCTACAATCGAAAGATCAAGAAAATCTCAATCACGGTGGAAGGTGAGCCGAATGAACTGTATAGCCACGCCATGCTACCCAAGGACCATCTCGAACAAGTCGTGAACATCTTTAGTAGCCACGACTCGGAGGTGACCATTGGGCAGTTCTTCACGGAAAGATACGCTCTGTTTGTTGATTTCCGAGCAACCCCGGACCAAACCCTTCACGGTTCTGGAAAACAATTGCAGAGGTTGTCGGACGGTATAACGTTGCATATAACGAAGAAAGCCGATGGAACTGGGGATATACGCTGTTATGTGTATTTGCTGCAGGATGCCGAATTGAACATCCTCGACGGGCGCTTCCACTCTGTGGAATATTAAATAAAATGGCAACCACTGGCGTACTGGTAGCTGGTGCGGCTATCAATGCACTAGCGTTTTCTGGTTCAAACTTTCTGTTCAGCAAGCTCTCGGGGCATAGTGAAGCAGAGCGGAAACGGCACAACAAAGCGGTCGAACAACTTTTAGCGGCTCAGCAACAGTGGGTGAGAGACAGGCAAATAGAAATTGATTGGTACAATCAGCAGCGATAGCTTAAAAGACAGGCTGGAGAGAGTTTATAGGAACTCTACGAGGGGATGAGACAGTACTACATCGCCACGATTGAAAAAGCTCCCAAATTTTCCGACTTCTACGTACCCTCGAAGCAACAACAAGACGGTGAATTGACGTTCATCGTAGGATCCTTAGCCCTCCTCGGTTTCGCAGCGTACAAGTATATGTAAGGCCGCGGAACGCTTTCGATATGTAATAACATGTCGAAAGTAAAGCATATCGTTACTGAGAAGAAGGCAGGAAAGCTAAGCCAAATTTACTACACCCCGGAGCATCTCTGGACTATTCGGAAGGCGATCAAATTACTCGTTGAGCAGAGCGGTCTCTCTAAGAAGAAGGTTACTCACTGGCTGAGGAGACAGCTGCTCTGGCTCCGACAAATCAAAGGCCCTAAGCGCATCAACTACCCACATTTCACCATCACGAAACCAAACGAAATGCACCAATTCGACTTGCTCTATATGCCCCATGATCGAGTCTATGGTATATTCTCACAGGCATCGACGTAGGCTCAAGGTACAAAGTGGCGAGACATTTGCGTACGAAAAAGGCTAGCGAAGTCGCTGACATGCTCAAGGACATTTACAAAGCAGGACCTCTCTGATATCCAAAGACCTTCCAGTGCGACAACGGTAGTGAGTTCAAGTCTGACGTTATGAAGCTGCTAGAGGGCAAAGGTGTTGAAATTAAGCGTGTAACTACCAAATACCACCATACTATCACGGCGTTTGTCGAGTCCTACAACAAGGTCCTCGCGCAGAGACTGTTCAAGCCCCTGGATGCGCAAGAGTTGGTTTCTGCGGAGACGAGTAGCATCTGGGTGAAAAATCTGTACAATATCGTCAAAAGTCTCAACAACACCAAGACAGCCATGATCGGCATGAACCTTCGAAGACGATCAAACTCAAGGAGGTGCCGCTTGTGTCAAATCAAGAATACACTGAAGAAAAGCCCCTACTGAGGCCTGGAGAAGAGCATGGTGATCAAAAAAGACGTGGAACTGATGCTTGGTGGAGCAAAAAGTCGTATAGACTCGATCGTATAGTAGCGGGTAGCCGTCTGTTGTACTATCTTGACGGTGGTCCTGAACGTAGTTTTGTGGGAGAGGAATTGATGCTAGTCCCGAAGGATGTTAAAGTACCTCCAGAGCATATCAAGGAGTGGTAAATTTCTCGACTCCGAAGGCCATTTCGCTGGTTCCCCCGCTGCGGGAAAACCGGTCAGTTGGCAGTTGATAAGTGTCGTTCTAGCAACGACACTACTCAATTTTGACCTTCCTTTACCTATTATCATATTTTGACCTTCCTCTTCCTTACCATGTAGCTCAAAGCGTGGTTTCGACGCCTTGAAACATGTGGCGAATATCAACAAATTTTGTGACTCTTGTGACTCACAAAAATCTCGTAAGCTGTCGCATCACCTCCTTACGCCCCTTAGTTTTCTAATGCTGGAACACCTAGATCGTACAAATCATCTCGAAAAAGGTCTATAAGCTTGTAGTTACATCGGTACCGCTCCACGTGCCTTTCCTCTTGAAATCGATGGAAAGCGTGTAAACCGTTAGGGTTGTCTATGACTACAATCTCTTCGGAATTTGGAAATTGAACACTTAACAATCTCCTTTTGGTGGGAATAGCACGTCTTTGAACATGTGCACAGTTGTACAAAAAAAGATGATACTCGTCATCGTCCTGCGCGGTATGCTTGCGATAGATCATGATGACGTTGTTTTTCCTTGGATCCTGCGCATATGGTACAAACCTTTCTCGAAGACTTGTATTTTCCTGGCTCTGTACTGCAAGTTGTCGTTCTCTGTCGTCCAGTTCCTTCTTCCAGCACCATAAGTTGTCTATCCCTGTCTTCGAGGTCATCTTCAAGGAGCGCTAGGGCTGTATTTTTTTCTTTGACTAGCTCCTGAAATTTTTTCACCCCATTTTTTGCAAGCCACTTCATCAACCCAACAACTTTGGGCTTTCTTGATGTGGCAGCAATTTCCAGGGCACCATCTAATGTCACGAACATATCGTGTGGTTTTTTCGCTCCGGAAGTGTATGTACCACATACGCTTCCTATTTCTTCCCTTAATGATATCATATGACGATCGAGGTTATACTGTCTAACATTTTCAATCCCCAAAAACCTCCTGAGATCTGCTCTTTTGAAGAGGGGCTGACCCCGGCTGTCTACCAGAGTCTCGATGGCTCCCGCGGGCATGGCGTTAAACAGACTAACTTGTGAAGACATTTTTCTTGTAACCTTGGAACTCGATCAAGGGGCCCATCTCATGGGCCACATGGAGCTTAGTAATAGCGTGAGATCTCCACCTCCTTGCATAGCTGACCGGGATAGGGTGCCACCTTCCCCCGATATTTCTGCGTGTGCTGCCAGCATTAACAAATGAATCCGACAAAATTGATCTGGATGAATGACGACGAGTTCAGAGACAAGGTAGAGTCCGTCCCCAAGTTTGGAGAGTGTAGCCAAAATTTTCGAGCCATCGCTTGATGAAGCCGTTCGCTCGCGACATGGCCATTTCCTACGTCTTCCACAGCAAACAATTCGAGAGCACGTTTCCTCTTGGTATAAAGTACGGAGATATATACAAGATCCTATCAAACCTGGGGGATGTGGGCCTTCCCGAGCTGTGAAACTCTGATGGAAACTCGAGCTCTCCAGCAGCCAACAGAACTCAGCTGGCACAGCACCTGCGCGCGCTAAACTACCTGCGCAGCCAGGAAAGGCTTTCGCTCGAGGGGGTGCTGAAAACTCACGGGGTGCTAATGAAAGGGTCCGTAGACTCCCAGGGTAGCCCAATCTTGGTGGGAGAGCTTAGGACCTTTGGCGTTAATAATGGCGTCAACAACTACATGGACCACATGGAGGTGGAGCAAAGTCTTAAAAAGCTCATCGACTGGTACGAGAACAAGGCCCACGTTGACGAAATGGAAACAAGCCACAAGTTGTTATGAAATTTTTTAAAGATCCACCCTTTTCACGACGGCAATGGGAGAATGGCCAGGTTGCTGTTCAGCTACCACATGTTTCGGACTGGCACGCCTTTTGCCGTGTGCATAACCAGCGGAAATTCAAAATCGCGAAAGCACTACAACGCGGCGATCAGGTGAGAAGACCTCATCGACTTTAACACGAGCGATCTGTACACACTCCTGACGTATTCCAAATACTTGGCCTGGAAAAACTTTATCAACCATCACAGAGTCGCAGACTGCGCTAGCAAGGCCACGATAGAAGGATAGGGAGCTAAACGGGTGGATCAGCGATCCACCCGTAGTTATTCAATCGAGAATCCTCCAGATTCTAGGGTGCTCTAATCTAATGTAAAGGCAAGTATGTTTGGACTTTATGAGCTCGGCCTTGATAGCCTCCCAGTCACTGATCATGTTCGTTTCATCGTTGATCAATTTTATATCCTGCACCTCGTGGGGGTACCACATGATTAGCTACTTCTTCTGCCTTCTCAGATTCTTCGGGATGGCCGTGTAGCTTTGAGTGAGTAACCAGAGACTGTGCTTTTTGTGCCTATAACTGATGGTGAGCTCGAGCAGGGGTTGTCGGCGATCATGTCGTCAACGATAAAGAGGGTCTCCTTACCCGCCAAGAGCTCCGAGAATTTTTTGATGAAGTCGAACAGCTAGTCCTTGGGCTCTATGAGAAAGACGTAGTCATCTTTCCACAGCGAGGATCTATCGAGGTAGGTTTTGTTCCAGCGAATGGTCAGACATAGAATGACTATGTTGTACCAGTGACCCTTGTACTTGTTCTCCAGGAGGTCAAGGACCCGCTGGGTCTTGGCGCAGCTTGTCGGCCCACTGAAGATTGCTGTATGCTGATCCTTCACTACGTCTAGAGTTATTTATTCAGGACCGTGTTTGCCCTCTGCAACAAACACGGCTTTTTCGCTGGACAGTTATTTCGGAGGCATTAAGGAATTTATACCAACCTTGTTTTATCGCATAATCGTCGAATAATATCGGTTCCGTCATATAGCCAGCAAGCTTTAAACCGTCCTCCAGGTCCATCTTGGCTCCTGGTCTAGAAACTCTCAGCGTCTTTTTTGCGCCTAGTGCTAAAACAATAGTATACGATACCAGTCTGACAGATTCCCACAAGGAATCAACGACTTCTTTCTGATACTCTTTGCTGCTCATTTATTAAGGGCTATTTCATCTTGAAAATGTCAATCTTCTGAGGCGTGGGCTGTCGCGTGGACTGACGCTGTTCGCGTTGCTGGTGCGCTGGGCGATGCTCACCAGGCTGCTCTTTTTCACCCTTCTGCTTACGTGGGAAAACGTAATAGACCCCAACTCCTACACAGGCGAGTACGGCAACAAGGCCTCCACCAAGGTATACACCACCTAACTGTAGAGAAGAAACCCTAGAACTTGCACCGGAAGAGGTTTTGACTGTAGATTCTACAGTGCTCTCTTGTTGTTTCAGTTCCTCCTTCCTCTTCTTTAACAGTGCCGCCAACTTGTGACCTTGCGCAACTCTTCCCGGATGCGTGATACTGGACACGTGATAACTCTCTCTTCTTGTGTCTGAACTTCAGTCATTTCTTGTATATTGCGAGACATACAAAAATACTCTTCTTTACTCTTCTTCATCATCTCGTGCCTCAGGCTCACGCTTCGGAAACCCTGAGGCACATGTCCCGGGTGACAAGCCAGTCCGGTACATCGCTGAGCGCAAAGGAATTCTCCTCAACAGCTTCGTTGCACATGTCCTGCGTCTTGAATTGATCTGGTACATGCATGAGCATAAAGGGATACTTTTCAACTGCCCCGTTGCACATGTCTTGTGTCTTGAACTGGTCAAGCACATACTCCAACATGTCGGGATACCCTCCAACAGCCTTGCTGCAAATGTCTTGTGCCTTGAGTTGATCCGGTACATGCATGAGCATCCCAGGATACACTCCAACAGCCTTGCTTAACATGCCTTGTGTCTTGAACCTGTCCGGGATATACTTGAATATCCATGAATTCTCCTCAACAGCTTCGTTGCACATGTCCTGCGTCTTGAATTGATCTGGTACATACCTGATCGCCGGGGAATCCTCCTCAACCAATTTTTTCCACCTTTCTTTCCTCCATCTCATCTTCTCCTTACGTACACAATTCAACCTTGAGGGGTGGTCAATATGCCGAGTTTTACTGCACATGCGTTGATTTTTAATGACTCAGCAATATCGGTCGATGCCGTCGTTTTTTTTGCAATGTCAGTATATTTTCGTGTGAGGATTACATGATTTGTGATATCGATAACGTCATTAGTTTTGGTGGATGCGCATGCGCGTGAGCGGGGGGTGGTGGGGGGTGTTGATGACGTCACAGTTTTTTTTGGGGGGGGGTGTTGAGGGAGTGTTTTTGATGTGGGGTTTGACCGGGTGAAAGTGTCGAAGGAGCGCTAAAGTACTTATGGTCATCCCCTACTACTACTACTTTTGCGTAGGTAAGAAGGCAGAACTCACAAGGGGTAAAATGGCTATTATTAAAGATTAGAGAATCTCTTTAAAGGAGAGGCGAACAAAAAACTTTTTTGTGGCAGCCACAAAATAAATTTTAGGTAAGGTGGTAAAAATTAAGGAACGTCTAACCCAAAATCTAATAAAATAACTACTATAACGACACACAAATAACAATGTTTCATAAATAAATATCCATATTTCTTCCTAGCAACATTTTTACAAATTTTTTATAGCTATGTAGGTAGAAAAGAAGCAAGTTTGAGATGTACTTACGAATAAACATTAAAAATAATACCTTTAACTCAAGATAGCCAAGAATATTTTACATACAATCGTTACATACATTTTATAACCTTCGTTAATACTTCTTGGAACTTTATAAACATCTTCTACGGCCAATAATAACATTCTTTTCGTATTTTGATTCCGTTTTTCACAATATACATCCAATTTCGAACGATGAAGTTTGTTGTGATGAGATGGCGCCAAATTTGATAAATACACAGACCGTAAACTTTTAACAACAAATCGAACGTGCAATATGGCAGTTTCAGCTTTGTTTACAAATCTTTATTTTCTTTACCTTTACTCATGAATTACTAAGTTTAGTAATGAAAATAAAAATATTTTCGTCGTGTTATTCAACTAATAGCATATTTTCCATTTTGATCTTTAACTTTTGTATTATTTTTTATAAAACAGTGTGATCATCGAAGCGTGGCCATCAATGTAGAGAAAGATCTATTATTGTTTCTGTGTGAAATGTGTGAAAATACTGAGTTATAAAATGAATGATTCAGCATTCAAGGATAAAAGTAAAAACTGGTATTTTTTAATAAATTTCTAATGAAGAGATTTTCAGGGTATAATGTGAATATAATAACGAGTTGTTGTGCTGCAAAGTTTTAAGCCACAAACTCACCTTTTTTAAATAAACAGCTTTAATTTACTAACCCACTTAATGTAAAAACAGCATATCTTTTGGCAAAACCTTTTGATGCTAATTAATATTACAAAAGCTAAACAATTGTCAAGATTTTACGGGATTTTCCAGACCAGCGGATCTGGTCTTTGAAATTATCTCAGGCATCATGAAATTTCAATCAGCAGCCGTGCCACACGGCTGTTCGCCTCTCCTTTAATTGCCGCCCCATAAGGGCGGCTCTTAGTCCACCAGGCGTGAATAAAAAAGATTTTTTTCTTAGCGAAATCTTGCCTTTCGTGCTGTGCTACTCGATTTCGTGTAAACAAACTACTTAAGAAGTACAGATTCGAAGTAGCACAAACTTTATAATAAACGAATAGAACCTAAGAAAAATTAATTGTGAAGCTGTACTTAAAAGCCAGGCTTGAGCAATCAAACTGTCATGGTGGCGACCATAGAAAGGCTTAACTTTATACATTCTTGCATTACATAGCTGTGAAAAATACTGTTGATAATGTTGATAGCTAGCTAGATCAATTTCCATGCTGGACTCATCATTTGAACACTGCTTAAAAATCCTACCCCCTGGAGGTAGCTAGAGCCGTCATCAAAAATATGTTGCGTTGGCGTCCCCCGATCGACTCACTTTTGGTAATAAAAACCCAAGTCGGTAAGTCGGAAAAAGACCGGGAAAAAATTTCGCGAAATATTTTGCAAAAAGAAAATTTTTTTCGCCAGGACTAATTTATGCAAAATTGACAAAAACTCGCAAAAATTAATTTCGGTAAAAGTTAATTCCTTTAGGGCAATCCTGTGGCTACTTTAAAGGAAGAAACTTTCGCTGGAAGAAAGTTTCGCGGTTCGGAAGAACCGCGAAAATTTTGCATTTCGTGGGAAAAAACTTTCGCGAACGAGCAATTTGGAATTTTTTTACGGAAAAAAACTTTCGCGGACCGATAAAAAACAATGTAAAACAATAAAAAAACCAAGGATATGAATGTTGTAATTATTTTATAAAAAAAAAAATACTATATAATATTCTTAGTCTATGATTATAATGTCTTCGCAATCTTCCGAAATTTCATCAGCCTTTTAAATAAAAATTATTTTTTCGTTGACAAAAATTACAAAAATTATTGTTCTGCTTCTTTATCACCTTTGTTTTAGTTTCTAAGCCTTTCTTCTCAACGCCATTTCTATAAACTCAGCTAATTAAAAAAAAAAATAATAAAGCAACGATACTTGTGTTTTGCTTTTACAGAGTAGTTAAAAAGAATTAACATAGAAAGACTTTACTGGGAACTAAATTTCCAAAAAGATTCGCGGGAGAAAACTTTCGAAGAAATTTTCTTTTTCTTCTTCTTATTATTACTATTATTTACCCAAGATAGCCTCTTCAGTTCCTATTGGTACTGCTATCAACAAGGGTCCTGCGAAGGGGGTCCTAGGGCATTTAAAGCTCCCATTTGAGCTACCAATGTCGTGCAAGCACAGCAATCGCTCAGCTAGACAACCGCCTAAGATATTAATCCTATTCTTATGCTGAACGCTAAGCAGAAAGGATAGATTCACACTGTTATAGTCTCTAGCAAGACTCGGTCGGGGTTTGAACCCAAGACCTCCTGCACTGGAAGCGAACGCTCTACCAAAAGGCTCCCAAACCCTCTAAATCGCGAAATTTTCTTCCAGCGAAAGTTTCTTCCTTTAAAGTACCGACAGTTTACAGGGTGGCGAAAAATGGTCTACAAACGATATCGAGTGGCGCACGTTCATTCAGCCCGACTAAAAGAGCGGACATTCAGAGTACGCATGCGCAAACTTCCAAGAACAAAAATTTCAGTTTTTTACCTAGCTAAAATAAAGGTAGCAACAAAACTTGATTTAAATATTCAAATTTGCAGAAATTTGTCACTTTCTATTTTGCATTTTGGAATACATGACAAATTCTGATCCTCTTTAAAACAAAAACATTAAAAAATATATCAAAAAACTCGTACATTTTCTTCTCCACTTTGACTGGAAAAATAACACTGTTCAACGCCTATATCTTCTGCTGGCCGGTTAGCACGGTGTTGAAATTTATGCCTGAAGTAGATTAGGAAATAATCTACGAGACCTGAAAATCTTAACTGATGGCCACTTTTTTTGAGAAAGTTACATACGATTTCCTACACCTACTACTTATCCAGCGAATTCCTTAGGCCTAGCTCGCATTAACAACACTTTTGTTTACAAAGATGGCTGCCAATATGCAACAGCACGTTCAGCACTTAGCAAAGCTTTGTAGAGTTTGTGGTGAATACCTTGGCAAAAGGAAATGCAATTATAACGTGAGCGATAGGATAAACGACCTTAACCGATTCCTATTCCTTAATGTGGAGAAAGATTCCGCCGAAGTTCACCCAACAAAAATTTGCTCAAAATGTTATGCACGTATAAAAAACATTCGAGATCGCTCTACAACAACAAAGCACGAGCATATATCCTGGATACCCCATTCCGATAACTGTCGAGTGTGCAAGGAGGGGAGCTCTAGAAAGGGGGGTAAACCCATACCCAAAGCTAAATCAGGCAGACCAAAAGCTGGTAAAAAACTGTGGAGGAGAAAAGACTTTGAAGAATTTTTAAGCATGACCCCTGAAAACGAACCTGCTTACGACCTCGGTGCAGTTAAGCCGGAACACAATGCACACTTAAACTTGTGTTTGTGCCCCATGTGTCACAACCTACTTTCTCGGCCTGTTTTACTATCCTGTCAGCATGCATACTGCCTTTCATGCCTTGTCAAACATTTTGAAGGGAAAACTGAAGAGGAAGCAAAATGCCCCACTTGCGGCAGTGAATCATTGGTGGGAACAATTCGTTTTTCGAAACATCACGTGGAAATGCTTAAATGCCTCCGAGTCGCATGTGATAAGCATTGTGGTAAACTGTTTCCACTTAAATCAAAAGCGGCATTGTTAGAACATCAAAGATCTTGTTTCCCGAAAACAACTCTAACACCCCTTTTTGAAAAGACTTTTAATTTGGACAATTCAATACCAAGGGAGATTGAAGATGTG
The DNA here is from genome assembly GCF_029227915.1 of Hydractinia symbiolongicarpus. Lineage (NCBI taxonomy): Eukaryota > Metazoa > Cnidaria > Hydrozoa > Anthoathecata > Hydractiniidae > Hydractinia > Hydractinia symbiolongicarpus. The sequence continues at coordinate 28,541,054 of NC_079882.1, read as the reverse complement.
GCTGTGCAAGTTATTCAGCATAAAATTGCCAATTCCAGAAATCCAATTAAAAGCATTGAATTCAAGACAGGTGGATCCAGGGTATGTATTTATGGAAAGGCTTACATACGGATGTGACTAAGTCTGATTACTACTTATTTTTTTAATAAAATTAGGTTTTTGAATCGGATTTAATCACCTCCATAAACAACAACACATAAATATGCTTCGTAAGAATATTAGACTGATTTACACAAAAAGAGTATTTCATAGAGGTGGGAATAAAATTGATCTAAATAAAAACGTTTTTAACGTAAATCTCACTCTAATATTCTTATTATTCTAATAAAACATTTATAAAAAGCTATGTTATGTATACCAATATTTATCTACGAGAATAATTATTTTCAGCCATTAGTCTTGACATCTACTCCAAAAGGAATTAAAGAAAATGTTAGTCGCCGTCACTTGAGAAGAAGAACAAAATTCCTTCACGACCAAATCTTCACGGCAGCTGGATCGACAAAATTTTCCTTGTTAGGGCAGACTTCTGCCTTGGTAAAGCGCTTTCCTCAGGCAGAACGGGAGACAATTTTGAAGGAAGCACAATTATCTTCTGCAACAATAACTTCTGAAGCAATGGTTGCTTTAAAAGCAGATATGGGTGTGCCCTGGGAGAAGATGAAAACAATGGCTAGGTAATACAAACTCCATGCTTCATCTGTTCCTAAAATTTTTTCAAAAATAGTTGAGAAAATAAATTATTATTTCAGGTGGTTGAAGACTTTCAACATACAACCAGCTTCACAAGCCAGGCAAAGGCAAGTTGCAAAAAATTGGTACGGTGAAAACTTAAAAGTTGAAGTTGCCCCATTCCGCTTCGAGTCTAAGGACCAGAAAGGGGTATATGTAATCCAACCCGCTCCTTGGTGTTATGTTGATGATTTGCCAACACACTTTTATGAACATATGGACAAACTGGCTGAGTGAGTTTTTCTTACAAAAAACATTAAATGCATTCTGACTGTGCACATAAACAACAACAGCAACAACAATTACCTGGTTGTATAATACGAAGTTATTAATTGTTACAATTTAGAAATTCCATGCTGCTAGAGAGACAAGCTTTTAAAGATGAAATCCATCTAAAGATAGGAGGTGACCATGGTGGTGGCTCTTTTAAAATGTCTTATCAACCATGTAATGTCACAAAACCAAACAGTAAAGACAATACTGTTGTTTTCAGTGCTTTTGAGGCTAAAGATTCTTCAACAAACCTGAAAGTTGCATTATTAAAATTCAAGGCACAAGTTGATATTCTTCAAAAAGCAACATGGCAGTATGTCATATACATTTATTTTATGTATTTTATAGTAAAAGTGGCAGTGACAAATAGGCAAAAAATGTAGTTAAAAATAAATAGAGGTTAACAAATCAAATAGTTAGGTTGAGATTTGGTCCAATGCTAAGATCATGTGTATATATGGTTTTTTTCAATGAGATTACGTTTTCATATAATTTGTTCCAATCCTAAACATAGAACACTGAATAAGAACATTTGAGGCTGAAATTAGCCTCATCTACAATTTATACATTATTATAAAAGGTGTAGGTAAGTGTATGTTTTGTTTTCACAAGATTAATTTCCTTTTAGGGGAAGAAATATACGTGTATTTTTTTTTGGAGATTACGCTTTTCTCTGTACAGCATATGGAATTTCAGGAGCATCAGGTACATTTATAGGAGAAAGCAATGTAAGAGAAAATGTCCCAAATTTCATATTGACAAGGTCTTGCAAAAATTAAAAAAATTTTCCCATACATTGTTTTTTTTAAAAACTGTAAAACCTGGCAATATACGAACCCATGTATTTATCCACAGGCCACTTGATATTTTTAAAATAATAATATAATTTTAATCAACAGGACGACATTGCTGTTTATTTTGTACAATTACAAAGGAAGATATACAAAAGCCTGTTAAGGATCAAGGTAAAAATGATGACTATGTAGTGTCATTAGTATAGCTGTGAAGAATGCATAATATTTTCTAACCTGATGGATTATTAGTAATTCATAAAACTGAGAATGACTTTATGTTTTAGGGCAATTTGAACAAAGGACACTGGAATCCTTGGCATATGACCTTAAAAGGTTTAGAGACAGTGGGGGAAACATAAAAAATGCAAAAAACTTTAACAATGTGATAGATGATGTTATGTTCAACATTCCTATTGACCAAGTAAGTATTTACTGATAAGTACTTGAAACAGATATGTTTGTAGATACCAAACCATACAAACAAAAAATTGCATGTATACCTTAGGTTGCCATTCCAGTGCTTCATATTTCCCTGGGGACATACCTAAAATTTTTCAGAATGTTGGAAGATGAATGTCATTTGTTGGACATTAGAATAGCTGCATCTGAACAAATAAAAGATACAGGTGATATAGACAGACTGGTTGAGACTAGACAAAAGATAGAAAATTTAAAATATGTTTGTGAGGATTGTGAGGAGAAAATTGGCCTGGTACATGATGCAATTGAAACTGCAATTATCAAAGACCCAGACAACGAGACTGAGATTAGAATGATATATGAACCAAGGTTAAAGTATCTTAATAACAGAATTGCAGAAAGGGTGAGCAACACTAAAGTTTGTAGGGATAGCACAATTTGGATTTTACATAGTACATAAAAATATTGTTATTTTCTTTAAATTTTTTATATGTTATATAATCAACAACAGTTACTTTTCTTGATAGTTAAAGGAGATTGATGCTCTGGAAAATGGCTCCTTTAAACTTGAAAAGGGGGATGGAATGCTGGTAAAAAAGCTTGACGAAACCTTGAAAAGGTTAAATGTGGAGAGGCAAGCATACCATGGTCAGTCGTTTATTGGTAACCATGTACACAAAATGCTCAAGGTAACTTACAATATTTCTGCACAAAAAGCAACTTTTCAAAAATATTTTGCCAAAAAAAATATATTATTTTTATTAGGTTGGTAACATAATAGAATTGTGTAATGCAATACCCCTCATGGTATACAATGTACCTGGTCTTGCAGGCACAAACATTCACAAAGGAGCTGTGGAATTATCAGCCAAATACAAGTTGTTATTCTATAAATATAGTATGTGCCACAACGCAATGAATTCCTGTCAAGAATTCAACAAAGAAAAGTTATCGTCCTTAGGTAATTAATAACTAAATTAATAATTAGCGTTTTGATAAATCCTGTTTTTTGAAGTATGCTGTCTGCTAAAAATTTCCTAATTTTCTGAAATTTAATTGACTATTTTTGTGTTTCATACTAATTAGATAAAGCTATCAAGGATTTGATGTTGTACTTCCGGACAAAATTTCCAAAAGCACCTGTGACTCCAAAACTTCACTTGCTGGAAAAACATGTTGTTGGGTTTATTGAGAAGTGGGGTGTTGGGCTTGGCCTATATAGCGAGCAGGGTGGTGAAAGTATTCATGCTGAGTTCAACAATCTTCGACGTACCTATTGCATGATGAAGCCAGACAGCAAAAGGTTACTTTCAATGATGAAGGAACATCACTTGCGCATCCATCCTGAAGTACAGGGAATAAGGCCCGTGATTAAAAGAAGGAAAATTGTCCAGGAATAAATTATTTGTTGGATATCAGACGTATTAGATAGCAGATACCTAGCTACTAGTTTATAATTATTAAAGTTTTCATAGAGTAAAAATTGCCAGAGTGCAGATGTAAAAATGTAATAGGATAGCTACTCGGCTACAAATTTGACGAGATGTAGTAACAGTGCAGTGCAGATAGCTATATAAGAACATCCTAAAGCCTTTATCCAGCTTTTCAACCTTTAGCTAGCTATAGTTGTTATTTAGATAAAAACATATACCACCAGTAAGAACCCAGTATAGTGCAGTGTAAATACCTGAACACAGGTACAAAATGACGTCTTTATAAATGCTCAACTTTGACTATTCATAGACTTAACAAAAAAAGTGGCCATCAATCAAGGTAACTTACATTGGTTCCCTTAGCCTTTTAACTGCCCAACAAAACCCAGTTGAATGCCGACATAACCGGCCGAGGTTTGATTTTAAGCTATTTAATCCAGGAATTGAAAATTTCGCGAAATTTGATTGCACATTTTTCGACCTGAGAATCTATCTTTCTCAAGACATTCGACCTTCTCGCTCACGTTTCTTCAAAAGAATGTTCCACGGCGTGCTCAAAAACCTGAGTCAGCAATTCTTCACGTGAATTTAATTTGCTTATTGATCAAATTCAATAAGGCGTGAAAAAACATAACAAACACGCGACTGGTCGCCATTTTGATTTTTTTTAAAAATGTAAACAAAATTAGCGCATGCGCAGACTGAATGTCCGCCCGTGAACTACCGTGGGCGCTATACTGTCTTGGCCCTGGGAACGAATTTGCTTGCTCCGATCTAAAAAACCCTGGAAAAAATACACCCGACCGCCCGACCGACTCATTTTTGCGGGGTCTTCAGGACGCGAACACAACATATTTTTGATGGTGGCCTAGCTATATGTCTATGTAATGTAAGTAGCTGCAGTATTTTAATTGTTTTTCTTTATGTGAAGTTCTGTAAAGTCCTGTAAAGTAGTCACCCCTGAAATTCAGCTATGTAAAAAGAATGTGTAAATATAGGTGAATATTTATCCGTCCGGATAAACTATCTGAGTTCATCACTAACATATTGACGCCACGTAGTGTAGTGGGGTTCGTCTGCGGCTTCCAGTTCTGGGTACCGTGAATCGAATCCCGCTCACTGCCAGGCAGTATGCTAGTGATGAAGGAAGTAGTTCTTCTTCAATAAGAATGTGTAAGTTTGAAATTGGGGCTGTACTTGGGTCTCTACTTGGCCCACTTTTCTTCTTACTTTACATCTATGATCTGCCTAACATTTCATCTAAACTGTTATTTTTTCTTTTAGCGGATGACACGAACATCTATTTTGAATCTGATAGTCTTCTCAAGCTTGAAAACTGTATCAACCAAGAGCTCAAACAATTAACCCTATGGTTAAATATCAATCGTTTAGCTCTAAATCTAAGTAAAACCAACTTTGTTATCTTTCACAGCAACAACAAAACTCTCAATCACTATGTTACTCAAAACTTAATAATTGTGCAATCACTCAAAGTGATTGTATTAAATACCTTGGCGTTTATGTTGATCAACATTTAAACTGGAGACAACATATCTCAGTACTGTCTAAAAAAATTAGTCGAAGCATAGGTCTAATGTATCAACTAAGACCATTTGTGAACATAAATAATAGTCTAATTTATTCTCACATTGTTTATCGCATTCAAGTCTGGGGGTCAGCTTGTGATTCTGTCCTTAGACAGATTCTCACTCTACAAAAAAGGCGGTAGGATGTTAACATATAATGACCACTACCCCATCACATCTGGGCCATTACCTCCAATCCGCTTTTTAAAGAACTACGCATTTTGAAAGTTAAAGATGTATTCAAACTGCATTTTGCTAATTTTATCTACCGTACTCAATCACAAGAAACACCTATCAATTTTTTAGAATGGTTTACACCAACTCATTTTATTCACAACTACAACACAAGCATTAAACTATGGTGGCAATATGTTTAGGGTTTCTGGTCCAGTTCTCCGGAACAGCCTTCCTGTTCAAATTCGAAACTCGCAATCTTTTAATGTATTTAAAATTAATCTTAAAAACTATTTTCTTGAACAATACATTTAACCTAAGTATCAACTCCAGCTATTTGTCTTCTTCTTCTTCTTCCCACTCTTCTTTTTCTTCTTCTTCTTCTTCTTCTTTTTTAAGACGGTATTGAAGTTTGTATAATTTTTTGCATGCAACCCAGAACTAGTTCAGAGATTTTACAGGGTCCTACTCGCATCTTTTAACTGGCCTCCGGGCTATTTTGAGAGGTCCCCTGCTGGTTGTGATAGTTTATTAATACTTCCTTCTAATTATTCAGTTTAATTTTTGTAAACTTTCATTCCCAGAAAAGATTTTCTGTGTCTGTATCTGTATCTGGGAATGTGAGAGCACTCGCATTCTTCCAAACGTCCAATTGGCTAAACTTCAGAAAATGTACACAAAAAAAAATTAATAAAATATAAACTGCAACATAGTTACACACATACGCAGCGAGTCCACTTAAAGATTGTCATTCTTTGTGTGTAGATAGAAGTGCGTATTTACGTTTGCAGTTTTTATTCTCCTGGTCGGAATGTCACGTGGTACTCTTCTGCCCGGATAATAAGCGCTGCCCTGATCATGTACGGCGGCTTGCCCCGGTTAAGAACAGGGCAGAAAATACATAATCAGGCAATATAATCAGGACAGGCCTGCTTATTACTTACCACAATTTAAAAAATATTTTTTGGCACTTATAAAAGAAACATAATCGGGGCAGGCAGGTTTATGAACAACACTTTTATATTATTTCTCACTTATAGAATAAAACTTCCAAGAACAATGTGTGGTTGGGAAAATCAAAACAAATTTTAAATAACTATTAATTCACTCTTTGATCAGTTGTGCTCCAATGTATTAGAGGCTTAAACATTTTGTAATGCTATACTTTGTTGATTTTAATTTTATACTCTTTGTAAGCTATTTTTTTCTTCTTTTTGACATTTTGAATTAACTTTATTGTTGTAGAAGGCATATAATATATATACAATATATATATATGCATATAAAAAAATGGAATTTTGCAAATTTTTGTTTTACCACTCCATTTTTATATTTTATAAATTATTTGGGACAGAATGGTATGAAATAGACGTACCTCATCTTATGAAAGAGTGTATGCAGTATCATCGAAATAACTGATTTTTGTTGCAAACTGTTTTTCTTTGGCATTTTGGATTAAAATATTGTTTTAAAGGGCATATGCAGTAGATATATGTAGCGGAATAATTAAATTTTGCAAACTTTGATTTTGTCGTTACCTCTCATTTTTTACATTTTGATTAAACTTTTGTGGGAGACCGTCGGTATGCGAAGGACCAAAATAAGAGATTTTAGTATTATTTAGAATTTGTATTTTGTGTTTTAAATTTGGTGCAAAAATTGACATAAAATGACCTTATAGATTGATTGCTGATGACTCTTATATATGACTTTTATATATATTTTTTGAAAACATTTGTAACAGAATACTATGTAAGATTTGAAATTTTGTTTACTCTATTGATGGTAAAACAGCATGCAAGTTGCTAAAAGGACTTTATTAATTTTAGGTTTGAACACCGTTTTTTTTTTGTTGAAATTAAAATTTAATGTCTAAAGTTTAGTGAGGAAGGACCGTATGCAATATATCAAAAAACGTTTTATTGCATTATAATTTATCCTTGCAACACCTTAGATAAAAATTTCTACTTAGGAACAATTTATTGTTTACTTTTCACATTTTGTGTCAACCTTTGGCAGGGTTTGCAATAAACTAACTGATTTTAACATATACAACGAGAGAGATTGTTTGACATTGATCAGCTTTTTTTGTATATATGTGACGTTTTGAGTGATTTAAATTTTATGGGTGAGATGTATGTTGAAATGCTTTTGAAAACTTCTTTCCGAATAATTTACGCATTTGTCAGATGGTCAGAGTAAGTAATTTTAGTAGATTTAGATTTTAAATGTCACATATATGCTGCAGTTGTTGGACACCTTTAATTTTTTTGTTTGTTTTTTGATGGACATATATCTGCTACATAAATTAAATGAGAATACAGTGGATTCTTCCACGGGAAATAGCTAGTATACAAATTATTATGTTTAACATATGGGAGAGAAAAAACAACACATAATCAGTTAATTATTTTTCTCTTTATATCGTTTGATCTCTTAGGACGATTATGCTTTTATTTTGTATATACTCAATGAATAATTGTAACATAGTAACATTTTATGCACCGGCAATGGTTTTATACCGAAAAGCTTATGTTTTATTTTAACTTGTTTGTTTTACTTTTTCAAGCTCCAAAGTCAAAACCACTTTTGCAAACGAAATTCACAGCTTTAAAATTAGTTATTTGATATAAAAGGTTTTTAAAACATAAAATAAACTTCCTCGGGTACATAAAGCACAAAATCCGTTATTCTGTGACAATAATTCGTGAATGTTTCATTCACAAAAATTAAATGCAAATCACAGTCTGCCGACCAGCGTGCATAATCCGGTCGCCACAACATAATCAGGGCAAAAAAAACATAATCGGGCCATGCGTACATACTCTGGCCGTGCTGTTTATAAACAGGCTGTTTTCGCAATCCGGGCGGAACAGTTGAGGGAAAAAACGAACTTTTCACGGTCAAACTCTCACAGAAGAAGCCTTAATTAAACAAGAACTACAAGTATTTGAAGCCATGTAAAGTTAAAATTAGCCATAACTCACCCAAAATGACACAATATGACAGGCTTATATAGATTGATAGATGGCATTTTTATATGGCTAGCCTTTAAAGTTAGTAAACAAAGATTTTATGAGAAATTTGCACCTGGATTATAAAGAGCTTACCGCGGGAACGGCGCGTTTTCCCTCAAATCATAATGGCTACCCTTAATTATCACGTGATATTTGCCGACCGGGAGAATATCATAACCAAGATTTTTCTGCACAAATTCTAAAGTTGTTCCTGGCGTTCTTCACGAAATCACCCACCCATCATGACAAGCGCCCATTTAGCTTTGCAGCAACAAAGGTTTATGGGGTCGTTCACAAAAAGTAATGTAGCTAGCATGCTCAAAGAAAAAGGAGGCGGAGAGGTAATCTAAAAGCGTATAAAAGTGTACAAGGGGCCCTTCCCCTTTGCTTCGAAGGGCTTACATATCTATATACGCTTTAAGAAATTATTACATTTATTTAGGTATCTTTTCTGCAAAAAAATGCGTGGTTATTTCAACTTCAACACCTTAGACCTGCTGCCGTTACCAATTGTCCTTTTATAATTAATAATCTAATCAAGTTGATTTTTTTTTGGGGGGGGTTATCTGTACGCTCGGGAAAGGGGTAAATCGAAAGCAGAACATGCAATGGAGTATGAGAGTGACGATATTAGTATGTACGCATTTTTGAATAGACCCATTGTATAGTTATTGACAAATGATTTTTGTCTGTTTTACCCGCATGTGACTGGTTAATCATCATTTTTGAATTGCTTATTTGATCAATTATATATTTTTTAGAGTCAAAAAAGGACAAATTTGATGGAGATCCTAACTGGAAAAATAAAGGACGTACTGGGAAATGATTAAAGGAAAAGTCATTCTCATACGTTACAACCAGTAAACCAAAGGTTTTTTGGCTTGGAGTTCCAGAAAAACTTGCCATCATTAACATGAACTGATGCATATATCTGTAGATTTTGTTTTTGCAGATTTTATAGATTATGCCTTTAAATCTTTCAACCTATAATTTTGATTATATTTTTAAAGTAATCGTTGGCCTAATTTTTTTAAATTTTTTATGTTGTATGATATATACTTTTACATTTTTTATGCGTGCGTCTGAAAAAAGTGTTATTTGTCCTAAAATCTTATTTTTTGATTGGGATTTTTTATTTCCTTTTTTAAATAAATATTTATAAAGTTTTATTTTAAATGCTTCACAGACTGCATTTTAAAGATTTTGAAAGTATCAATTGTGCATGCAAAACAGATTAAATATAATCCAATTTATAGTGAGGTAGAATGTTGCAAGAAATTCAGCCGTATATCACTGTATATGATACTGTGCAAAATAATTCTTTAAAAAACTTAACCGGAAATATTTTGTTATTTTTTCCGGATCCTAATAGTTATAGACTGTTTGCTGCTCTTGAAAAAATCCACTAGAAACAAAATCGAATGTGCTGTAACTTCCAGATTTAAACCTAGCATAGAAGCGTACGGAGGTAGAATGTGCACACGTGATCAGATAAAACGCACTGAGTATCCTTTCATTGTGCACTTCGCGTGTTGGTGCAACCTCGACCCCAGGATTTATGAAAAGAGAACCAGCCCTGGGGTCAAGGTTGGTGTTGGGACTAATCATCGCTTTGGAAAATAAGGGGTGCATATGTATCAGCTTTGAAAAAACAACTGTCGTATCAGGGTAAACAAGAGCGACAAGTAGTTACAACAATATACTAGTAATACAAGTATACGTCTGTCACGCAAAATGGTAGCTCAGCTGTGCGAGTAGCAAGACGCACGCAATGCGGAATAAAAAGGACGGGCGAACCCGTGGATTTTTCCACGGGCTAACGACTTGTTATATATATTTTTCTAAATTTTTGGATAGATTTCTTTGATTACTGTTGTCTGTTGTATACATTTTCTACCTATAGAAACGCTTGCTCATGTGCAAATAGACAGCAAACATTTTTTAATTTTTGTAAACATTGGCAAGTTATCTATAGAGCTGGTTAGTTTGTTTCCTAATAAAAAATAAAAAAATATTATTTTGGTCATTCCGCTCTGCTACGTGATGTTGAAAACGACTAATTCGCAACCTCGCCTTCAGAGATTGCCGTCCCGATGTCAAAAAAATACAAGATGCTCTGGGGGACGAAGTTGACTAGGTCGAATACCTGCTTGGGTTGATTTCTTTGATATTGTGTTAAATTTAGATTAAAGTTGGTTTAAGTAAACCTACTTTTATTTAATTCTGGCCGAGGCTCAATACTGAATTTACTCTCACTTGCAAGGCTAAACTGTTGCTCACTTTTGATGCTTATTGGTTAAATGGAATTCCAACTTCAATTGATTACCTGTGCAGTCAGTTTGTTACAGCTACAGTGCGCTCTCAATTTACATCAAACTTTAGTTGAGAAAAACTTTGTTTTTTTTCCTTTTAGGATTATTATTAGTACTTAGGTTGGACGGTTGCTTCGCTTTTAATTTTTGTTTTGTTTCTTCTTTCTAAATTTGAGGTCTTGCCTAAGTCATGCGGAAAAAGACTGGGGTTGAGGTTGTGTATAAACTATTTCGGAATATGTTCCGAGTTAATCTTGTCACCGGTTTTAGTTTTGTTGTTGTGTTGTCCTGTCGTCTTGTCCTGTGAGTTGCTGGTCAGTACAGGAGACATGACAGAAGTGCCTGGTATGGCTAGTTTCTGATAAATTAAGTAGCTAGCTATCGCTAAAATTATATGGGATTTAAATATCAGAACTATTATTAATCATATTTATTCAGGCGTACATCTTCAGTATGATATAATATAATTGCACCGTTATCAACGAGTGACCTGTTAAAACAAAATAAACAAAGACCCAAAATTGTTTTTTGTTTTAAATAATATATATAAAATTGTGAGAATTTTAGAAAAAAAGAAAGAAAAGAAAATAAGAATCAAATAGCAGACTATGAACAGAAAATTAGCAAAAATGGGAATTAGAAGAAAAAAAAAATTTGAGTTTAGGATTCAAAGTATAAGGTAATAGACCTAGAACTCACTTTGTTTCAAAAACGTTTTAAAATTTATCATACTCTTTTCTTTCCTGATATTAGAGGGGAGACTATTAAAAATTAAAGCTCCTTGATAAAACGTAAGCTTCTGACCAGCTTCCGTCTTGATGCCAGGTAAGACTAATTTAGATCTATTTCCTCTGGTGTTAATCGAATGGCTAACTAATTTGTAATTGCTTTCAACAGTAATATCCCATTTTCTTTGAGTGATCAACGTTAACCAATTCTTGCGGGTTTTGATGATGTGCTTAGCTCTTCTCAGCAAGGACTAAAATTTTCCAATCCATGTTTTTTTCATTCCACCAATTATGTCGTAGCAGTAGAAGAACAGTGGATGGATCATTGAGTTAAAGATGGTTTCAGCAACATTTGGAGAAATTTGGTAACGCATTTTATATAAAAGTTTGATGCGTGAAGTTATGCATTATTATGAAGTTATTTTTTTAAGGTGATGGTTCATGTTAAGGTGAGTATCCAGTTGAATCCTAAGGTATTCCTGGTTGGTTTATATCATTTTGATCGACCACAATACTGACAGAGGCTTGTGGTTTTCGGGACGCAAAGACGACAACTTCTGTTTTGCACTTTTTTGGATTAAGAATTAGGCAATATTCCTTCATCCAATCGTGAATGATATTTGCATCCAAATTTATACAATGTTCAATTTCATCTAACGACTGACAGTTTCTAATTTTCTTCAATTCCTACTAGAACTGTTATCAATAAGGGTCCTGGTGCAATTAAAGCTCCCATTTGAGCTACAGAAGGCATGCAAGCACAAAAGCCGCTCAGCTAAACAACCACCTAAGATAGCAATCCTATTCTCATGTTGGATGTTAGCAGAAAGGATCGATTTACAATTTTATGGTCTCTGGCATGACTCAGTCAGGGTTTGAACCCAATATCTTCCACACTGGAGGCAAACACTTCTCTATATTTATTATTATAGAATGGGCCTCCTTAATTTTTTCTAATGACTCAATAGTTTAGGATCTGCAATTTGGTTTGCAGTTAAATTTTCTGATTAAGCTAATTTGGACCATATTTGTTCTCACAAAATTTTATTGCAAACCAAGGTGCTAATCCCAAGTAATGGGCTCATCACAAAAATTAAGAGACCTGGGACGAGCAAACGAGTGTCATTTTTGCAAATAAAAAATTATTTTTATCAATTCACCTTTATATATAAAATCTGTGCATAAATGAAGTTTGAATGCACATCCCTTAACAGGTTTAAAATTACTGATGACAGGAAATGTCAAATTTGCTATTACTTGAAATATATGACTTTATAATTTATGCAGCATAATTAAATCTAAAATTTTTTTAAGGTAGCGGTATGGTAAATAATTACTTTTTTTTACATTTTTTTAAGGAACATTTTACTATTAAAACTGCTCTTTCCAACGAACTTATTTTTATTCCAAAATGTTTCCTCAAAATTGAAGGATTTAGCATTACAAAATGTTCCACTCCATATGTCTTTGTTCTGGCGATCAAATATTTCTATGCACGAAGTGAGTTATGACTCACGTTTACTGAAAAAATCTGACCTTCAGCATTGAGAACTTTCTGCTTATGCAATATTTATGCATAAGGTGTGAGATATAAGCGAGACAAAAAGTACTGTAAAAAAGTTAAATTATATAATATAGCATTTCGTCATTTTTTTGTTATTATAAGTTTCTTTTTGTTATCATGAAAATGTCTTCGAAATATATATCTTTTTGTAGATGATAATAAAAATGGTAACAAGTAATCAAATTATTTTTTTTACCAAGAGGTTTCTAGCCCAATAGCAATAAAAAGAAAATCGAATTTTTCTTCGTGTTTTAGATCTTTTCTTTCTAATATTTACGGCATCTTTAAGTGCAGAAATAAACAGGCTGCCATTGTATCTAGATGAAATAAAAATTGAATTATTTGAAAGAATGTAAACAAGGTGGAAGCTTATTTATTGAACAAATCAAAACTGCTTACCCTGCATCTCTTATGTTTTTTCCAACTTCTTCTTCCAACGACAAAACATTGCCTGGCTTTCCCTTCCTGTTTTTTTTTTCTGCAGTGTTTTATTTGCTTTTGGCATTTTTATATTCTTATTGTAACATATATTTTCACAAAACAAAAATGAACGTTGAATTAAATCGTTTTCTCGATTATTACATTTCCTGTTTTTGAACATTTATATTCATATTATACCCTCAAACCCCCTGACGTGAGAAAAAATATCATCATATTAGAAATAAATGCTTTGAGAATTATTAATTTTGTTTTATTATGACGGGGGGCATTCATATGCACAAAAATGTTGAATAAGAGTTCCGCAAGTTCACTTTAAATAACTAATGAATCATTAAATACTCTCTTTTCAATTTCTTGTAAACAATCACAGGTCGAAAGAAAAAACTTCGTTAACGAATATCTCTGAATAATTTTTTCGTATAATTTTCGGTTGCCTACTCTTCTTAAAAGGGATCTGTCTCAAAAATACATTAGATGACGTCATGAAACTTTCGTTTTCGGCTTCACAAGTGTTTGTGATCTCTATTCTCATGTCTCATTTTAATTTTTGGTCAGCGGATTTGGATGCAAAAGTGATTGAAAGAAAAAGGAAAAAAAAGAGTTTTATTTTTATGATCTTATAGATGATTTATGGTATATTTTTTACAAAACGATTAAAGTTGAGAAAAAAATGAGACACACAATTTAAATTCAGACTATGCTGAACATGTGGACATATTTTTTTTCTGTAAACCTGTAAACTTTTGAGATAAATCCCTTAACAGTTGGCCACACCCACTTTTTAAGACTTTCAACTATAATTTTTTTCTGTTACAACATTTTAATTTTTTTTTTTTTATAATATTGTAGAACAAACTTTTGTTAACAAGTACATATATACTTTTATAATGTTTTTTTTAAAAGAAAAGTTGAAAAAAAGGCTTTATACAGAAGAGGTGTAATTTACAATACCGCTACCTTAATGTGAATATCCTTAGAACAAAAAAGGCTCTTTGACAAATTTTAAAAAAGACTTAGTAACCAACTTTTTAAGTGATATAAGTCCAGCATCATTTGATACCTCTGGTTCCCTTTAAATTTTAATTTACCAAATAGTTTTTTTTTCTAATTATTCTAAGTTAACAGTGCAAAATTCAGCCTTGTGTTTCTTATAAGTGTGTTTCTTGCATAATAATGTTTTTTTATTCTTATAAAGCGATAAAGGAGTAGTTTATGTTTAATAGATTCCCTAGTTCTTTTGTCTTTGCATCGATTTGTACTACTCGTTTTATCGAGGTAGTATTGCCTGACTTACCAGGAACCAGTTTTTTTAGTGTTTTCCAAAGTTGTTTTGGCCGCTTTTGAAAGTGCTGCAAAACGTCATCATAGTACTGGAGTCAATTTTTGAGACCTTTACCTGGTTCCTTTTTTGTTTGAAAGCTTCCCAGTCTATGATGGATTTTGTTTTTGATGCTTTCCGTTTTAATAAGTCTCTTTCTTTTATAGCTATTATTAATTCATCAGGGCATGTTTGTCAGCCACTGTTTTAACATTTTTATTCAGTTTCTCACATGCTTCATCAAGGTCATCATAATTATTAAAATATGACCATTCTAAATTCCTGAGGTCCTTTTGAAAAGCCTCTTCACTGAACCTCTTGTAGCTATGAACCTTAATAGTTTTAGGTTCAAATTTTGGCCTTTTGAATTTTCTGATCACATAAACTAAATTGTAATCACTGATTCCTAAATTCATGACACCAGTTTTAGAAATACAAGAACTGTTATAAAGTGTCAAGTCTATAAGAGTGCTACTATTTTCAGTAACACGAGTTGGCTCCGTAATATGTTGTTTTAGGAATAGAGTGGAGCATAATTCCTTTATTTTGGAGGAAAGAGCATATTTTGAAAGCATGTTACAGGTAAAATCTTCCAAGATAAAAACTTCTTTTTCTTTTGGGAGTTTATTAAAACACTGTTTAAAATGAGTGCACAGGTTTTTGGTACTCTGCAAATCACTACCTCCAGGTGGCATGTAAACCCCACACATGTAAATAGGTTTAGTTTTTTTCAGGGACACTTTCACCCATAGTGATTCCAAATTTTTGAAGTACAGGTGTTTCAAAAGGTGGCTATCTAAGTTTTCATTGACAGAATCAGAACACCCCCACCTCATTGATTCCGATCATTTCTTTAACAAGTAAGATGGTAATTCGGCGATATACGATAATAAATTTGCCTAAAGGGAAGGTTTTCTCAAAAGATTATATGAAACATAATGAACTATATATACCTGTTGTAATTATTTTTTAACAGTCAAGTATTTTAACCAATCAGAACACTAGTTTTAATTCTTACATTCGTTTATATCATTATTCATTGAAAGAGGTTCATATTAACTGTTTTGTTTTGGAAACCAAAAAGACTGTTTAAATGCAGTATTTTAAAATCTATTTCTGAAGTTTTTCAAACCTTATATGCTGCAGAATTTACATTAAACCTAAGCCAATTCTAAATGCTAATTTCCTTGAACAATCACCAAAATGCAGTGTAAATCATTGTTTGATATCTTCCAGTTTTTGCTGATATTGGTCCTAATCACCATAGCCTCCTATTTTATATTAGAAATAATTATCACATCCAGTGATAATTATTAACGTGACTGTATATTTCATGCCACGGACACCCAAACTTCTGGATAAATATTTCAAAGAATGCATGTAAATTGCTGAGAACTTTTATTGTTTGAAAGAAGGTTTAAAAATAAATTATCAATTTGGACTGTATATAATGATTAGTCTATCTGTAATATTTGCCGAAAGTAAAAAATTAAAATTGTAGTCCATACAAAATTTAACATTTGTTTTTTTTAAATTGTTTTACAAGCATGTATATCAATTTACTAATTATGAATTGTGAACTGTTACATCTTTCTACTTTTTTATATATATTTTTAGCTTAGTACAAGAACCAAGCATGTCAGACACAGACTACCTGATATCGTCTTCAGTCAATAATCACAGCACACCAGTGAGTGTGGTAAGATTGTTCAAAAGAAGATGGCTCATGTTGTTCATTTACTCTGTTAATTCTCTTGCTAACGCATGCATGTTTTCTGCTTTGAGTGCTATCAATGATGTTGCAAGCAAATATTGGGGTGTGAAACCAGAAGTTATTGATTGGCTTCCCAACTGTTTTCTCCTGATTTATATTTTCATTGCCTTGCCGTCAGCATATTTTATGTCATCGTTTGGTCTAAGAGTTTCTATGATGCTTGGATCTGGATTAAATGCTTTATCTGCATGCTTTCATTTTGCTGGCTATCAATCAAATGGCTTTGCTTTTATAGTGGTTGGCCAAATTTTAGCTGCATTATCAGTAGGAGCTATATTGCAAATTCCATCTAGACTGTCCACAGTTTGGTTTGCTGAGCATGAACATGCAAAGGCCACTAGTATTGGCATTTTTATGAATATTTTTGGTGTTGCACTTGGCTTTCTTCAACCTTCACAGATGGTTCCAGACTCTGAAAATAAAGATGATGTAAAAAGTGGGATGTTTCAACTGTTTTTGTCACAATTAGTTTTTTTGATAGTAAGCTTTATTTTGGTGATAGTGTTTTTTGAAGAAAAACCTCCATGTGCTCCTTCTCATGCTGTTGCTTTAATGCAAGAAAAGGATGCAAAGAAGGAGATGTCTTTTATGGAAAGTCTCAAGATTCTTGCATCAGACAAAAACTTTAATCTTTTAACACATGGCTATGGACTATACTTTGGCATGTATTCTTTCTTTTGTGTTGTTTTAAATGAGATGGTTAGATCAAAGGTTCCTGAAATGGCAATTGGATGGATGGGATTTTCCTCTGATTGTGCTGGTATAGTTGGGGTTATGATCTCCGCAGTCATTATTGATAAGTTCAGGTGTTATAAGCTGTTATCAGTCATTTTAGTATTTTTTGCATTGATCTCGTGGATCGTTTTTACCTTTTTGATTTTGAATTCAAACTCCGAATTTGGGCTGTTTGTGGCATATTGCTTTGTTGGTTTCTTTGGAATACCGTATTTTTCAGTTGGTATAGAGCAAGTTGCTGAAATGACTTATCCAGTTCCCGAGGGTACTTCAAGCGCTATTATATTGATTTTTGGCAATATCTATGGTTTTTTGTTCATTTTATTTTTTGGCGCATGGGTAGATAAAGGTAAACTGCCAATTGTTTGTTATATAACGATTGGTGTTTATTGTGTTGCATTCTTCTTTACAGTCGTAACGAAAATGAGGTTGCAGAGACATGATGCAGAAACAAGACATGCTCACCTTGCAGGTACAGAAGACAATGATAATTTGGAACATCTTGCATAATGTATTTTTTATTTCAAATGTCCTAGTAATGCTTTTTGCTTTGCAGATTTTGCCTTCTTTTTATGTAAATTTATATAGTTGTACTTATATCATTGGTATCAACAGTACAGCAAAGATTCTATTTGGAAGAATCAGGAGATCATCTCCAAAGTAGGAAATTTCTTGTCAAAAACAAAAATTTTAGTACCTTTTGTCCTAGAATTAGTCTTTTTCTTAATAATCTGTGAAATCTGTGAATGTGAAATACTGATCAAAATTAATAACATTTAGGAATACGCAATTTTTGTCTTGAATGCTTTTTATTATTTTGACATTTGTTTGCTATGAGCGGTACAAAATTATAGAAATAAATTTTGAAGAGAAATATTCATTCATGCAAGTTTATGTTTAAAAACACCACTGTTAAAGGCCTTTTCAGTAAAGTGTTAATTTTTAATGTGACATCTTTTTGAAGCATTTTTGTATGTTGCTAGACGTTGAAACTTTTAGTAAGTTTTAAGTAAAATCCACTTTTTTATTATCCAGCTTACTACTTATAGTATAAAATACTGTAGTAATTTGTAAATATGGTAAAGGTAGATATTCTTCTTAATATTAGTTTTTTATGCAAGTTCTTTTATTTTCTGTGACATCGAGCACATAAATTCATATCTCTTTTTAATTTGAAACCTGCACAGATCAGTGAAAGATGGCTACTTGTGGTGGTTGGATTCTTAAAATTGTTGGCTATTACTGAATATTTGTTAAATTTTTGCTGATAAAAAACTTTTGAAACCTTTACATCACCCACTGCTTGAGACGTATTAACTTTTGGCACTTTAATTTTAACGAGGAATTATATGCCTCTCGGCTACTATTATTTCATTGACATTTGTATAATAATATATATTTTAGATAAATAATACCTGTATTTTAATGAAAAAGTTCTGTTTTTGAATATATTAGTTAACCAAAATAATAATTGTAATAGAGACAAAGTATATTCTTTTTTTGATATGTTACTATTGCAAAAAAACTTCTAATTTATTGTTAAGAAGAATAAAGATTTTTTTTTGTTCTAACATTTTTTAGATTTTGTGTCATCTTTTTGAATTATTAAAAATAAAATTTGTAAGATTATCAAAGAATTTAAAACTATATCTAACACACCAGACTGCTTAAACAAATTGTTTACAGGATAGGCCAGGTTGAAATATTTGTTCCACATTCACCAGATTCTGACCAGATTATATCATTCTTGGAATTTCATTGTAAACATAACATATATTTAATACTTGCCATTACTCATTACATCATTTTTGATTGCAATGCCAACAGTCTGACAAGATGTTAGGACAGCTTTTAGATTTTTTAATCAGAAGCATATATATGCTTTTAAAGGTTTTATGTATGATATTATAAGGTAGATTGTAAGTGGCAGTTTCTTGAACTTTAATTTTTCAATTCCAAAAAATTTTTAGCTGCACTGAATGTGACAATTCTGTGATAATGTGATGTTAATAATAATGTAAATGAATGCTCAAAGATCCTATAGATGTCCAAAGGACAAAATGGTTTTAAAGCAAACAATATGTTCTTATTATAAGCAGATGTCCCATAATCTATAATATTATTTCTTTAATAGGCAAGTTGAATGTATGGATAATTGATATGAATTTTTAGCACATTTGCAAAGGCAAAACCTTATGAAATTTAGCAACCTTATGAAATTGAGCAATTCGGAAATTTATTGAAAATGTGGATACAAAATCAGAACATAAGTCATGCTTTTTAAAACATATAGGTCATGCTGGTCCTGTCTGATCTATTTAACAAAAAGACCTTTGTGTCTATAACCATTGGTAATCTGTAATAAAAAATTTGACGGTCGGCACCAGGTGTAGTATCCAATGGTTTGTTTAAAATAAAGAAGTAAAAAAAACTGATAAAATAAATTTCTTATTTCCTGTCAATACCACTGTCACTGGAATGGTTAATAAGTTTGATGTTATCGTTGTTTAATGTATTCAATTTGTTTTCTAAGAGCTTTTAGAACAGCCTAAAGTTGACGAAAAAATGTAATATGTATAAGAATGAAATATGTATAAGAAGGTCAGTGTTGTGTGTTTCCTCACCTTCTTTTGCTGAGCACCAGAGAAACCGATAGAAAACAGAGTAGCTGATTTAGGATTGTGTACAATTGTTATATTAGATTTTTTATTATTTTTATTATTTGGATACACTTAAAAACAGTGACCAACATCTCTAGTACATTTGAAGAAAAGCAGTTTTTGTTTTGTAAGGGTAACCTATACATTATGCTGTGCATTATACATTACAATTCATGTAGGTTGTGTTTTTGATTTATTTAATCATCATTTATATCATATTTCCTTGTATATATAAACACTAGTATTTTTATTACTTCTGGAAATGATACGCTTATTTTTGTTTTCGAATAACTTTATAATATATATGCTTTAGCATTATGAAAGAAACAAGTAATGAAAATGTTAGCAGAATATCAGATGGGTAGGAATATTGAGTGCACATCTTGCAAATGGGCTATGAGAAAATTAGGTGTGGATGAGTGGCTAGTTACGACGGTACAGCAATGCTAGAAGTCGTGTCAGGATTAACGATTCACCTAGTGATGAGTTTAGTGTAAATGTTGGTGTACATCAGGGTTCTGTACTTAGTCCTTTGTTGTTTGTTCTAGTCTTAGAAGTGATGTTGATGGAGTTCAGAACAGGTTGTCCATGGGAGTTATTGTATGCAGATGATTTGGTTCTCATAGCAGGGTCGGTGGAAGGATTAGTTGAAAAATTTGAGAAGTGGAAGAAAGGACTAGAAGAGAAAGGGCTAAGGGTGAACACAGCAAAGTCTAAAGTCATGATTAGTAGCATTGCAGCCAAGTGTGACCTTGTAGTTGGAAAGTGGCCTTGTGGAGTTTGCAGGAAAGGGGTTGGTAGTAACTCAATTTTTTGTCAGACTTGCAGGCATTGGGTACATAAGAAATGCAGTAGTATTGGTGGAAGGTTAAGAGCTGAAATTTAGTTTGTATGCAGCGTTGCAAAGGTGAGATTATAGGGAATGAAGTATTTCCTGCTTTAAAGATGTACAACAGTGGCTCGTTAGAGATAGTTGAGAACTTCTGTTACTTAGGTTATATGTTGGGGAGTGAAGGGGGTGTTGGTAGAAGTGTTACTTGCAGGATAGGTTCTGCTTGGAAAAAGTTCAGAGAGTTACTTCCTTTGTTGACTAGCAGAGTCTTGTCAGTTGAGGTAAAAGGTAGGTTGTATGAGGCCTGTGTAAGAAGTGTTATGTTGTACGGTAGTGAGAAATGGGCAGTGAAGCAGGAAGATCTTGACCGTTTAGAAAGGAATGATATGAGAATGGTTAGGTGGATATGTAACGGCGGTCTGAGAGACAGAAAGAGTTCAGATCAGCTAAGAAGCAGGCTAAGTATCTGTAGAATTAAAGATGTTATCCAGATAAGAAGATTGAATTGGCTGGGGCACTTGGGAAGAATGGAGGGGGGGGGGGGGGGGGGTAATTGGGCACGAAAGTGTGGAGACTTGATAGTTCCTAGGGCAAAGCCCAGAGGCAGACCGAGAAAGACCTGGCAGGAGGTTATAAGGATAGACTTGATACAGAGGAAATTGAGTTTAGATCTAACACAGTCTAGATCAGATTGAAAGAGGGTCATTAATATAACCCGTCCAACCCATGCTAGCATGGAAAACGGACGTTAAGCCAAGTATGAATGAATGAATGAATATTGCTTTATTTTACATTGAAAATATATGTTTAGATATGTCACAAAACAACAAGATAGAAATAAAACGAAGGTTCCATTTACTGTTTATACTAACTTGTGGATTGTAAATGGTATGTTTTGTTATTATAAAGTAAAATGTGATGGATATGTTTTGGTTTTAGCATGTTGGTTTTCCTCATGTCAATTGCTCTTGATAATGTATGGCCCACATGAAGTTGTTCACCAGTAGTGACAAGAACTTTCGGTCTTTGTGATCAATATTCAACACTGTTTATACAATGGTATTTTTTATGTTTAGGATACAGTGATGGCTGATGCAGACATAGAAAGTTCAGATAATGAAACATCAACTGTTGAAAAACAAGGTTTATTAGATCATGGTAGTGGTGTTACGGTTTATCCCCAACGATGGTTTATGTTGTTCTTGTTTTCAATGACAACCATGGCTAATGCTGCCTTTTTCATAGGTTTAAGTCCTGTCAGTAACATTGTGGCCCCTTATTACAGTGCAAGTGACGTAGCTATAGAATGGCTATCTAATATGTTTACTTTCATTTACATATTTGTTTCATTGCCAGCTGCTTTTTTAATGGAAAAATATGGTGTTCGCTCAATTTTAGTTGTGGCATCTGGTTTAAATGTAATTTCAACTGCACTACGACTTAGTGGATTTGACAGAAGTGGCTTTTTCTTTGTTTTTGGTGGTCAGATTGCTGCAGCTATAGCGTATGGTGCTATTTTACAAATACCTGCCAAATTATCTGTCACTTGGTTTCCAGAAAATGAACGAGCTACTGCCACATCCATTTCTGTATTTATGAATATTTTTGGCGTGGCTGTTGGATTCTTACAAACGACCCTTACAGTTCCTGCAACATCAGACCAGAACATCTCAGATGGATTGAAATTGTTGTTTTTGTCACAACTTGTATTTTGTCTTCTAATCTTTTGTTTGACATTTTGCTTCTACAAGGAAAGGCCACTAACATTACCATCAAATACAAATCCAAGCAATGTACAGCTGTATTTTTCTCATTCATTACTAGTCCTGCTCAAGGACAAGAACTTTAATTTATTGGGTCAGTCATATGCATTATATTGTGCCTTGTTTCTCACTATTTCCGTACTGTTAAACCCACTACTTACAACAAAATTTCCATCTGGTTATGAGTCTAGGATTGGTTGGATGGGGTTTACTTTCAATATGATAGCCATATTAGGTTGTTTTGTGTTTGGATTGCTGTTAGATCGATATCATTGTTATCAAAAAGTAGCCATTTTTCTAAATGCTTCATCATGTGTAGTGTGGCTTATTTTTATACTGGTATCTAGAAACACAAACAACTTTTCATTGTTGTATTTGTTGATAGCATTACTTGGCATTGTAAACGTACCGTTTTTTTCCACTGGCTTGGAGCAAGCAGCTGAAATGACATATCCCGTTTCTGAGGGGATATCAAGTGCTGTATTATTAACTGTAGCTAATGTTTATGCTTGTGTCCTTATATTAGTCACAGGGATTTTAATTCAAAAAGGACATCTTGGCATTGTTCAATTTGGCATACTCTCTATTTACATATGCTCGACCTTGTACTCTTGCTTTTCAAAAACAAGGTTGAAGCGAAAACTTGCAGAGGAAAACGCTGAGGCAGATAAAGGCTGAAATCATGTAATGTGAGTACACAGACTTGCTTGGTTTCTGTATAAAACACTGAAACGGCAAAGCGTTTATGGATACATATGTAACTGATTTTGTATCATTGAAGATTTGGATATTATTTGCGTTTTCTAATAATTTCTTATAGTTATTATAATTATTATAGTTATTAAATGTTTTTCTTATTTTCTTATATTAACTTAAAGCTCTGCCTAACAATAAATCGTCTTCCAATATGTCCATTATTGTTTACTGAGAATGTTTCTTCAACCAAACACACCAAATATGTTACATCATTTCAGGCTATTTCAGGTTATGTAATAATATGAAATAAAAAATCACATGCAAAAATTAACTTATTTGACATTATTTCACAGTCGAAACCAAGCTTAACTAGGATTTTTAAATAATTAAAAAAGCAATATGGAACCTTAAATAAGTGATTCCTACCATAGTTTTTGAACCAAACAATTGTCTAGTAAAATTTACTGGCTTTAATTATTTAATGTCATGTTTTCATTATTTAGGCAAACTTTTAGTTTCTCCTTTTTGTAGTTTATGGATGTAACAAAAGTGCTATACAAAAACTTTTTATGTTTTATTTTTGATGGGATCTGTTTTTTTTATATATATTTTATATTGGTCGTGTTCATTATATAATATGGTAATTTAGTGAATCTGTCTGTGTCAAGTTAGGGCGATTTATTTTACAATTTTTAACAACAATGGCTTTAAAACATGCTTCAAAAAATATCTTTGAAAGAAGCAAGAACTCGATTTTTTATGAAAAAGTCAACGTGGATTACCTTTTGTTGTTGATTTCTTTGGTCTTTTTTATTTCATTTTATTTTCACATGTTAATAATTGTTTACATTTATGGTCACAGGTTGTGTCTTACGGAAAATTTAATTGTTGTATCTTTCATTTGGAAGAATTGAAGTAGATACAACTTTTGTGCAGTGTATTGTTTTGGTTTTGCATTCAGAACAATAGAGATGCACACTTATTTTATAAGGTGGAAAATGCAAACAACAGACCACAGAAGTATAATAAATCTTTTTACAAAATGAAAGAAAATGTTTAAATTAGGAAATTTCAATAATAGTTATTTTACCACATGGTTTTGCTTTTTCACCTAAAAGAATGTATGCACATGTTTAAAATCCACAAAAAACGTCTGTAAAGTCATCTATTTATTACTTTTTTAATCTGTAACTATGGTTACTGTTAAACTTTGTATATATTAAGACAAAATTTGTACATCATTGATTGCTTAAAAATGGGTGTGTGAACACCCGAAATGTCGCAAATAATGTAGTTTTTCCTATCAATTTACTATCACTGCGAACAAAATTCATTTTGCAAATTTATTTGGTTGGGTTATCTTAACTACTTTTGGTAATCTGACATTTTTATTCTACATTTACTATTTTAGTTTTTCTTAATACTAATTAGTCATTTTTTTACTGAGTTTTTTTACTTTTTTTACTGTATTTTCTTTACTGACATTTTTTTGTAACTTATATTTTTATAGAAAAACCTGTTATCGCTTCTATGTGTTTATCAATTTAGTAGTTCAGTCCTCATTATTGTGGCAAAAATGTTTTTTTTTGTGTTCTTTACAAGACTGCAACTAAATTCTTGTGAAGATTAAATCTCAAGACCTTTCACTAAGATATGGCTTGTATGCTCCTATTAGACCTTGTATTAAATTACATCAAAACAACTTATCATGACAGAGTGTCTAACAGAATTTGAAATTCTTGGAACATTAAAAAATATAGGTGGGCACAAGTACTAATAAAAGTTTCCTGTATTAGAAATTCTTTTTGTGCTTCAAGTAATGTTTGTTCTAATAAACATTGTGTATAGCTTTTTATACAAGAAGTGTTTCTAGTTTTTATATTTTTGTGAGCAAAGCTGAAAAAAATTGACTGACTTTCGTAAAGCTAAATAAACCCAATAAATTTTAGAAAAAAATTCTGACCATAATTGGTGACATAAAAAATCTATTTCCAAGCACATTTATCAAGTAAAACAAAAAAAAACTTTAAAAAAACTTTAGAAAATAACATTAAAATTCCTCTAAACATTTTTATAAGTTAGATTTTTAAATGTTGTACTGAAGAGATCATCTATAGCAATTGCTGATAGCTTAAGGAAGATTAATTTTTACTCTTAGCATCAAATGTTTTTCTATTTAAATTAAAGAATTATGTATATTTCTTTTTTATTATTTTTATCACTGTTTTCACTTTTGTTTAATAAAAATTAGAAATTCACATTTGATTAGTTTTAGAAGTACCCACAAACTAAAATATGCGTACACTTGTTCTGAATGATTTTTGAATGCAATATTGTACAGAGTATGTTTATGCTAGACTATAAACATGCTGAATTCTATGTTCAGCTGGAGTTTTAGAATTCAATTTTTAAATGATTTATTGATGTATGCATTGGAAGTTATAAGTACACTCAATCTCAGTTATACTGAGATGTCTGTGCACTGTATTTAGCTGTTTATAGACTTTGTTAAAAAACTTGCTGTTAATATGAGTAGTGACAATACATGTAGTAGCAATAATTCTCATAATGAGGGAGAAATTTTAGATATTGATGAGTTTCTTATGCGTAGTGGAGAATGTGGGCCATATCAATTTCGTTTAGTAGTTCTAATTAAAATACTGACTTTTCCACTCTCTTTTCCTGTGTTTTTATTTTATTTTATTGGAGTTGATCCAGAATGGACTAGTAGTCAAAATTTAAAGTCTCATCAGAAAGATGACATAAGACGGTGCAGCATGAATCGCAGTGACTGGACTTATGATTATCCTAAAACAACACTGGTTACTGAGGTAAGCAAAGATCTTAACTATTCCATTAAAGCTAGAATAAGAATTTGAAATGTATGTAATAGTCACCTAACTTCTGTTTTAGTACGACCTTGTATGTAACGATTCGTGGATTCTTGCTCTACTTGGTTCTTCTGTATTTATTGGATGGGGATTTGGGAGTATAATAATGGGTTATTTATCTGATATCTATGGAAGAAAAGCAGTGATGCTCCCTACAATCTTTCTAGACTTGTTTTGTCTATTTCTTCATGGCTTCATTAAGCCAATTTGGTTGCTTGTATTCATTCGATTTATGATGGGAGTGTTCCATGCTGGGCCAGCTTTGAATGCATTTATATTGCTGGTGGAATTCATTGGACCGAACTGCAGAGTATTAGCTGCAAACATTGCTGGAACAGTGTGGGTAATTGGATCAGCTGCACTAGCTCTTCAGGCATATTTCATTGATGATTGGAGGATTCTTTGCATAGTTTGTTCAGCGCCCTATTTTGTGGTTTTGGTATTTGGAATGTAAGTAGATCTTAAATTTAATTAAACGTTGCTATCGTTGTTTGTTCTTCACTGGTAGATGAAATCCTATTGTGTTATTTTCGCTGCTTTAATATAAATTATTTTTAAAAACTTTGATCCAGCTGTTTACCGGAATCAATACGTTGGTTGAACGCAATTGGTAGAACTGATAGAGCTGAAGTTATATTGCATAATGCTGCCAAAATAAACAAAAGAGTTGACATGACGAAAGTGTCTATTAAACCTGCCAATGCAGAAACATTGACGTTCTCGTATTTTGACCTGTTTAAAGATTTTAAAACTGCTAATATCGTACTATCACAAGCATTTTTATGGTAATTATTTTATTTATTGTTTTCTTTTTTTGTCGATACTTTTACTGTTGATGTAATTAAAAAGGGGAATTAAAAAAAAGCAGTAACGTTTTTGTCAAATTGTAAGCTTATAAGACCATTAAAAAACTCAAAAGAGTTGTAAAGAACATCTTTGTTGAAAGTGACAATGACGTAACTCAATTTTTTTTAACCTTTTGGTGTCTTGGTTTGGTTTTATGTTTTATGTTTTTAACAAAATACATTAACTGCAAATAGCTTAACTATTAACAGGGCTTAATTATAAGACTATTTGTGTCTTTACTTGCTCCGATCAACTTTTAGAAACATTTTACTTGTATTCTTATTTTAACAGTGAAATACATTTTATTTTATCGAAGATTGGTTGTTTTGATGTGTTTCAGGTTTATAGCAGGAATGGCTTATTACACATTTTCATGGACTTTTGCTGATCTTGGCGGAGATATATATATCAATTTCTTTCTTTCTATTGCTGTCGAAGTACCTATGCATGCTGTAGCTGTTGTTTGTTTACAAATGTAAGTATACATATCCTTAAAAGGCTATTTGTAGCTTGTTTAAATCAGTTATGTATTTAAATATTTCCTTAATTTTACTGCAGTGTCTTTCTTTGTAAACATCACAAACAATAAATTCTGCAACACTTGCATACGAAAATTAAGTGGATTTATATGTCTTGTACATAAAGAACTTTTTTCTATACATCAATTTACATTGCTTTTTTCTGACATTCCTTATTCATACACTGCATAAAGCCATCAATGTGTCATAGTAAATTACATTTTCTTAACATGTTTCATTATGTATAGGTGATAGAAATAACTTAAAAAAAAGCTGTTTTAGACTTCATTTGTCAGCAGCAGGACACATTTTTTAAACTGAAATAATAAATTCCTCAATCTTCCATATATCTCCAAGTATTTGCTGTTGCTTTTTTTGCTTTTTTTTTGTTGTTGTTTTTACACTGTTGCCTGACCCTTTCTTTTTACAGGGCACTCTTACTTTGAAGTGCATGTTTGGGCAAATGACTAAGCTAATGATTCATGAGTATAATACCAGAATTTTTTAAGAGTTGTCTTGCACATAAACTACTATCTTGTAAACTGTCATAATGCATTTAATTTCATTGTTCCCACAAATAGATGTAAAATAATCAATAAACACGTTTATGGATCAATCTTGAAAAATGTTATATTTTGTTTAGGTTTGGACGTAAAACGACAGCAATTACGGCATTTTTGGTGACTTGTATAGCATGCTTAGCCATATCGTGTTTGTCGTTGTTTGATGATTTAAAAGGTAATATGAATGTTATTAGTAATTTGTTACATCAATTTTAAGACAAATAAACACTGACATGAACTTGGGGTTTCTTAAGAATTAAAAAATTGGACCCTTAATGTCAAATTAAAGTTAGGAAGAAGGAGGAAGAAGGTTCATTAATAGGCAAATGGAAAATGTAGTTATTTATTTTTCATTTCTGCAGGACTATGTGTGTTTTTATATATAAAAATTGTTTACACATGGTATGGCACATACTTTTCAAATTTACAGATTTTAATGTATAGCGGTTATGTGTTAGTTGTTTCAGGAATGTTGTTGATTTCAGTATATTATTTCTTTGGTTTGATTTGATGGTAATATTACTGACATAAAATAAATAAATAAAATATCAGTTTGTTAGTGATTTTATTCAGCACCGCTAGTGAATTAGCAAGAATGAAACTTTCTACAAAATATTTTTGTCTAGTAACAGAACAATGTATTACAAATTATCTTTGTCCAATGCAAAATGAACTGAATATTAATATTGTCTGTTATCTTAACTGTCAAGAATTTTAAAAAAATTCTATACTATAAAGATTTTTCTTTTTATATAGCTTACGAACTATTATTTGGATTAGTGGGAAAGTCAATGATTTCACTATCGTTTATGTCCATTTTTATGTGGTCTGCTGAAATATATCCGACAGTTGTTAGGTTAGTGTGTTGATTGTGTTTTTACTTTTAAAAAAACAATTTATTGTCAGCTAAACTATATTAAAGGCAGAAAATATAAGAATAAAAGTAAGAGTGGATAGTGTTTTAATGGTCAGCCAATTGTGCTTTAAAAGATCGAAAACCAGTTGTAACGGCAAATTAATTTTAAACTTTAAACTGTTTGGGTAGTACATATTCAGAAGCAATAATTATGCCCATTTATTAAAAGTATTCTTCTTTTTCTTAATTTTAGCTGCTCTAAAAAATTGATGGTTCTGGTATATACTTTTGTATTTTAAGTTGTACAAGGAGCAATATTAAAACTAAATTTGCATTTTAGGACACAAGGAATGGGCATCAATACAATCACAAGTCGTGCTGGAGCAGCAGCATCACCTTTTATAAAAGTTCTTGATCATATTCATCCATCAATACCGTTTGTTATTATGGCGGCTGCTACTTTTATGGCATTCCTGTTTTGTTTTATGTTACCAGAAACACTAGGAAAACCTACTCGTGAAACCTTTAGTGAACTTACAGATGCATAAGTTGTAAATAAATAGTTTCTGCTTTAGTTGTTTTAATATTCTATTTTTTTCATTCTTACTTTATAGAATAATCCTTTATTTATAATTGTATAATATGTTTGATATTATTTTTACATTACATAAATCGTAAAACGTTAATTACATAAATTTAGTGCTGTTTTAAAACCCTTTTACATGTCACGTAAATTTTGATTTCATAATAATTTCTGATTTTTCACATCTGGAATTATTCATCCAAGTTTGTGATATTTCCAGAGTCCACTCCAATATTGCAATCAATGTTGCTTTTGACCCAAATCACCTTCTAAGCTTCAACAGGGTGTCCACTGTCTAGGGAATGTCAGGATATTAAGGAATTTCAAAAATATTGTCAATTCTGTAGACAAGTTAAGAATATTAATACTTCGAGAAAATCCCGAAGGATTAATCTGTTCTTAAAGAATTAATAGTAAAAATTGTAACATATATTGTAACATTCAGGGAAATAGAAATTGGAAGTTAATTTTTACTGGACACCCTGTTACGCTAGTAAAACCTTTCACTCCTTCTTTCTATGTCTTTTAGAGGTTTTCTCTTGTGTAACCAATGTGTTTGAAAATCTAATTTGGTTTCTTTTTTAACTGTTAAAAGCAGAGAAGGAGTGATATATTCAAATAGATTGCATTGCACTTTGTTTTTAATTGCACTCTATATTTTTAATTTTTAGCATACATGATCAGAAAAAATCATGAGGTATTCCAGACTTTTTTTACAATTCTTATGCTAAATGTACTTTGTGGCTATATGCTTGAGGTGAAAATTATTTACACATCAAAATAATAAATTCTCTGACATTTTACTAACAACATGCATGTTTTTGCTTTTAAAGTCTGATCAATTTTTGCTTTTTTAGAAAATTTCTACCAGTAAATTCTTAGCTGTTATTATTAGAACAAGCAATAACAGAGATGAAAGACAATGAAAGTTTTTTAATGAATGAAAGGGAGCTAGAAGATCAATTAATTGTGTCATCAGATGAAGAAGTAAGTGAAGAAGTTAAAAAAGAGATTACTATTGATCAGTTTCTTAAACATGGTGGTGAATGTGGTCGTTATCAAGTTATGGTTCAAGGATGTATAATGTTTGCTCTGTTACCCATGGTATATCCTATTATGATTTTTTATTACATTGGTTACGACCCACCGTGGAGATGTGTATACAACAGCAACAATATTACTCATAGTGTAGACTTTAATAAAACTTGTAGCAATTCATCAATGATATTTCCACATGATCATAGCAGTAGGTGTGACTTGGATAGATCTGAATGGACTTTTGATTACCATAAAACCACCTTGGTAACTGAGGTAAGTGAACTCTAAATAAAACATATGCTTAGTGTAGGACAATAGGGTGGAAAGCCGCCAAAACTAGTATTTTTCAAAAAACGATGACAATAAGAGGGCGAAACACTTAACTCTATTTAAACCTTTTAGACTTCACCTCATTCCAGGATAAATTTTGCCTTACATAAAAAAGACAAAATAAAAAAGACAAAATACCTTGGATAATGCTAATTTTTCTACTCTGAAATTATGACAAGATTTGGTTAATAATTTTCTTGGAATGAGTTCTCCTTGTAAAATTCTTACTTACTATGACTCAAACTTACATGTTCTTAGATAGTATAATTGATAACAGCGCCAAATATACCTTGTCTATGATGTCTCCATCACATAACTTTCAAATTCAATGTCTCAAGAAGAATTCTTCACAACAAACTCTTGTTTTTTTGCACTACGCATAAATTATCCTACTTCTCACATAGAGAGTTTTAGAAGTATGGGTTTTAGATTTCCTACCAAATAAATATATTTCTGAAGCAGAGGAAAAAGTAGGGTTTTTTTATCACCATCGCAGAGCAGGTGCCAGGTAATGAAACAGGTAAGGGGATATTGGGATTTAAAGTTTCTTAATGTTGTCATCATCTGGCCTTTTCCAAAAGAGGTTGGTTGATCTAGTTTTGGGAAATTTGTTCTAGGTGGTCTCCAGCCACACCCATTGTGAGAAAAACTGAAGTCACCACCATGTTCCTAAATCTGACCTCCAAGTTATAACTACACTGCAATGCATTCACTAGTCTTTTGAAACCCTTTAATATCAGTCAAAAATGTCGTAACGTCCATAAATTTAACGAATTAGGCATAAAATTTTCACCTACATCAAAAGGAGATAAACACATCCACTTGCCTGTTACAGACAGACGACACAGATACAGTTATTGTATTATTATAGAAGATGTAGATTTTAATTAATAACAAGCAAAAGATTTATTTCTACATTTTTATTTTTATTTTTATCTCCTTAGTATAATAATTTTATTATGATTTTAGTTTGACTTGGTTTGCAATAGGAATTGGTTAGATGCTTTAACTGGATCAGTTGTGTTTGTTGGTTGGGGACTTGGTATTATTATTAGTGGATTTTTATCTGATCGATATGGACGCAAGAAGATCTTATACCCATGTTTATTCATGGCCTTACTACTTCTGTTATTCCATGCAGTTGTAAAAGCAATATGGCAACTTCTTGTTATTCGTTTTTTAATGGGTATTTTTTTTTCTGCCCCTGCTTTAAATGGTTATGTTTTGGTTGTTGAGTTGATTGGTCCAAACAAGCGTGTCATGGCAGCCACTATTAAAGGCATCATATGGCAATTAAGCGCATTAGTTCTGACTTTAAAGGCAAAATATATTCATAGTTGGAGATTGCTTGTATTGTTGTGTTCAGTGCCATACTTAATTGGAATTATCACTGCTTTGTGAGTTTTAAGTTAGTTTTAATGAGTTTTTAAAAATTATTTGACGTTCTTCTGTCGTCAGGAAAGGCAAGATAGTGTTAAATACCTGGTTATGTTTTTGTTAAATTGTCAATAAACTTCCGCTCAACTTTTCTTCAAGAAACCTTGAAATAATACAATTGCCAAAAAAACAACCAAACCTGCAATGTAACTAGTTGATGTTTGTTTAGATGTGTTCCAGAATCTGTTCGCTGGTTGAACTTGAAAGGACGAACAAAAGAAGCTGAAGCCATTTTACGTAAAGCTGCAAAATACAACAAAAAAATCTTACCTGCTGTTTCTTTAAAACCTGCTGAGTCAGAAGAAAAACATGGTAGAAAAGCTTCATATATTGACCTGTTTAAAAGATGGAAATTAGCAAAATCAGTGTTAGCACAATCCTTTATATGGTAATGCATTTTTGTCTAATTCTTCTACACAATTTCTCCTCACTTAGAGTCAAAACATTTAACACCTTGGTTTAGGTTTCAATGTGGCATGACATACTATGGACTCAACTGGGCATTTGCAGATCTTGGTGGCGATATGTATTCCAACTTCGTCCTGTCTTTTATTGTTGAGTTGCCTGCAGTATTTTTTGCGTGGTGGTTAATGCAGAAGTAAGTTTTTTTTATTGACGAAAAAATTTAGTTTTTCCATGCCCTTCCCAAATTACCTATATTAAAAATCACCTTTAATTCTCCTCAAATATTCATTTTCTCCTCACATTTTCCATGCATCTTTATGTCGTTAAACTAATGTGTCCACTTGGTTTGTTTGTCCTTCTACTTTGTAGCAAAATTAGTCTTTCTTGACCACCTATTAATATGCGAATGAAAATCTTTACTTTTCACAGGGATTTATTCGTTTTTGATTAAGTTAAATACGTAATAATTTAAGATTTTTTCTCTACAATAAAATTTTCCCTGAGATATATGTTACTTTACTACTTAACTATTAGTCAATCAACTATTAATTTAAGAATTGGTCGAAAGAAGACATGTATATTACTGGGTGTTGGTACTGCAATAGCCTGCTTTGGTGTTGCATGCATTCCAAAACGTGAAAACTTTAAAGGTAAACTACATGTTTTTATCACCATTACTGATTTTAGTTTTGGGTCTTGTAGTAGTTAAGTCTTTTGTTTTGTCTTTTTTTTCAGCTCTTCGTTTAAGTTTTGGTTTAACAGGAAAATTTATGATCCATAGTGTTTTTTCAACTATGTACATGTGGTCTTCAGAAATATATCCAACTGTGCTTAGGTAAGAAAATTATTTTTAATGCTTTTTTGTGTGTTTTTGCAATATTTAAGTTTAGTTTTTCTTTTAATTTCTTATAGAACACAAGGTATGGGTATAAACATTGTGACCAGCAGAATAGGTGCTGCTACTTCTCCGTTCATTAAAGTCTTAGACCAGTTTCATGTTGCTGCACCATTTGCATTGATGGTTGTCTGTGCTGTGATTGCCACCTTATTAGCATTGACACTACCAGAAACCCTAGGAAAACCAACACGCGAAACCTTAGATGATATGATAGACAATGGTAAGTTTTGTTGTATAATTGTTATTGTGCCACCCTGTTCCATAACAGTCAATTTTGCAATGAAAATTGCATCCAACATTGTACAATTCTGGGAAGAATTTTATTTCTTTATTATTATTATTTTCATTATTCTTGGTGTTAAAAACTCTTTTTATTGTGCCACCTCCCAAAATTCTCAATAATTTTTTCTGGGTTGTAGTCATAACTTCACAAATTGTCTGCACAACCAAGAAGAGTTTGGAAATTACAAAACTAAGTCATTAAAGGGATCCCGAGGTGCCGACACAAGTTTATTTTATTTGACAATATGGACCATTTAATTCATAAATTCGTTATTTATTTTACTTGAATTTGTAAGATTACCTAATACTGTTCTTCAAAAGTTTGTTCTTCGCTTGCTTCCTTCGCTTTGGCTGTGTACACCATTGCTCCTTCTCCAACTGTTTTCGAAATAGATAAGAACTTAGTGACATAGCTCAAAACACCGTACGGTTTTGTTGCGTTCTATTATGACGTCACATATACGTAGCTTGAAATTACTGTATCCAGACAGTAAACAACTTGTACGCTTTTACTGCGTTTTAAGCTTACTATAAAAATATGTCCTCATTGAGAGCATATTATAGCTCATTTAAAAACTTTCGTGCAACCACGACACTTATTCTGCAAAATATGCTCACTTTTATAACTTTCTTTTTTATAACTTTTTCTAAATGGTGTGTATGAAAAAAAGCGGTATGATTAATTGAAGGTCATGATGATGGGAGCATATAAGCGAGCTGCTAAAAGTGAAAAACACAGATCAAGAAAACGAGTCATGGCACCGAAAGAAAGAGAAAGTAGGGATGACATTATTGAAAAGAAGAAAAAAATGGCTGGGTATAAAAAATAGATGTTGTTGTTTTGAAACGAAAGGACGCCTTAAAAAATGTGGGGGCTTGGGTTCCGGGTTGTAAAAATTTATATTCATATTTCACCGCTGTTCAGTGGTTGCCTTATATTATTGCTAGAGTTCGCTCTTCATTCTTTATCATTTGCCATGTATTCCCATGCCTCGATTACTTCAGATAGCCCATCAGCACCTTCGTCGTCTCCATCAAAATTTACGTAGATCTCATTCGCTTCAGGAAACGTTTCTCTTATCTTTGATACAACACAGGCGGGATGATTCTTCGAACGTATCTTCCAAGTTTCGTATAGACGAACAAGGAAAGTTGGAGATATGCAGTGTATCGATATGTGCTATAAAAGAAACCGGGAATGAAGTTGTGAATTTTGTTACCTGTATATAACTTTGAGTATATTATAGTATGTTGACTTTGAGTATATTATAGTATGTTGAGTATAATTTTTGTTTGACATATACCATGAGTACAATTTTGTCGTTTACCGATTCGGAACGTTATCTTTATTAGGTATCCATGCTCCTTCCCTGTCATAAAGACTGACCATTGCAGTCCATAACACATGCGGGCTCAGACAGACAGCATTGAACCCTTCGTGTTGAGTGACACATGTCAAATCTGAACAAAATAGAAGAAAGTTTGACTAAAAAAAAAACATACATAGTGTGCGCATTATATATTTTCACATCAAAAAAAGAATATGCCCAATAAAGCTGAAACTTACCACCAGAAATATATCTCAACTTTATTTCGTCGATTTCAATGCAGCACAAACATTCACGATTCACTGGCATAGTACGACAAAATAAACATTTACACCATTCGGATGGTTCAACATGTAGTCGATTATTTCGGGGCTCTTGCTCTCCAACCTCTTCAGGACAGTCAGGAATATCTTCCCAACTGCCATTGCTATCATCGTCGTGATTATTTATAACTTTCTTTTGTGGTTCGAATTGGTAAGGATTTGCAGACATATTATTAAACTTTTGTGTAAGTATATTTGTATTTCACGCAGGATTTTGTTACTTAACCAGCGCGTCACAAAAGTGTTGTGAGTAAAAAAGACTGGTCGCTACTCTTGAACTTTCTGAAAATAAATTCGCAACAAGATGGTGGCGGAGGTTCACATTTTCACGAAGTAAACATGGACATATCTCATATACCATATCGATTTGGTAAGAACGACTATCTTTTTGTAATTTCTTCATATGTTCTGAGGTAAATTAGCTCAACTTGTTTCAGCACCTCGGGATCCCTTTAAGTCAAGAAAAATTTAGGGAATTTAGTAAAAAAAAATTAAAAATCTGGGAAAACATGGATTTTGTTGTATAAAATTTAGCAAAAGTTGTTAGTGTCACCAACCCGTCTTACCCAAAACAGGTTGGTTAACCCACTTTAGAGGATCCATCCAATTTTAGTCCCAAGAGTCAGTTTATTTATTATTTCTTACTTGACTTTAAACTTAAAAGTGTAATTGTAATAGTTTTGCTAATCTTAAAATGCTATTGACGTTATTTCTAATGCATTTACCTTGTCATGTAACATTATTAAAACTAACAAATTAGACAGGCTTTTTTAGCGATTTCAAGGAAAAGGAGCAACATTTGATGTTACAGACAAAGTTTTATGGAAGAAAAACTAATAAAGATTTCTTGTTAAAATTTTTCTTTATATTTATTTGATGGGTGTTTCAGGAGATATCATTGTTTTAAAACTGACAACTCAAGCAAAGACCTGCTCATGCACCAAAAAATTTGGTGTGAATTTGTTTAACTGTTATTTCTGTTTGTGTGGATGTTAATATTTTCACCAAAATAATATGTAACATTGTGTTTTTGACAGTTTAAAAGATTAGGATGAGAGTAATTTTTTGATATTGTCATCAACCCATCAATTCTGAAGCAGATGGATGGATCTTGCTTCTAGGAATTGACCCAATTTTGATGTCAGTTATTTCAACCCATTTCCAAGTTATTAGACCTCAAACGCGAAAGTACAATACAATGTCTTCCCTAATCTTAACTTATTTGATGCATTTACGACAGTTAATGCATTCACGTTGTATCGTAATGTCAAGAAATTAAAAGTGAGACAGAAAAAATGAAGATACTAAATTTATCTGTCACAGACAGACTGACACAGTTATTGTATTATTATAAGAGACTAGTTATAAAACCCTGTGAAAACATTTACTTAAATTTATTGTGCTTCTTATTGCAAAAAGGTTTGTTAATAATTTTATTAAGGCTGAAAAAGAAAGGTTTTAAATGAAAAAACTCAAAAACATCTAAAATTTACTGTATGTTTCTTATCACAAAATCATTTGTTGTCAGTTTCATTTTAAAGATGCAAACAATTAAAACTTTTGAACAAAAATGACTACTATAATAACTACGGTAAATATAAATTTGCATGCAATAAAACTCCCAACTAATGAAATCACTTTATTTAACCACATGATTTGTTTAGCCAATCAGAATCGTAAACAAAACGTTTATAAAATACAGAACATTTTTATAGGGGATACATTTTAGACGGTTTTAAAGAAAATTGTAAATATATAATCCACTTTGTCTGTTACAGACAGACAGACACTCTTGGTATTATTATAGAGATATTAGAGCCATAAAGAATTACAAATGCATTGAAACAATATCTTTGTGAAATAAACAAAAAAGATAAAGTAAGCTTAAATAGCTATTATTTTTGACCTAATATTGCAAAATTCACACAAGTTTGTGCTTTCAAACTATTATTTTACTACAGGAATAAAAATGCATGCCTTCTATGCACTTAACGAAGACGTAGAATTCCACACTGAGTGTTCTCCTATCCCAAGTGATGATCTGGACATAAAACAACAAGAAGAGATAGAAAGAGATCCATTGCTGGTACCTGAGATACAAATGATACCTGCTACCTAATACATTTCAAACTACAGGCTGGATTTTGCGAACTAAGTTTTATTTATTTGTAGCTACAGTAAAATCTCAAAACTTTAATGCATTATTTAATTTAATGCATTTATTTATTTGTAGCTACAGTAAAATCTCAAAACTTTAATGCAAAATTTGTAGCGTCTATGCTTTTTTAAACAACAACAAAAAACAGAAACTTGAAAAAATATCAAAGATGTTGAAATCTTTGTCTAATTTGATAGTTGCTATAGTTTACATGTGAGAAAGCATGGATTTTTTTTATATATATATTCTACCTTTTTTATATTTGTAGCATGTTGACCATGTCATGTGTTTTGCTATTGTGTTTAGTTTATGCAGTAATAAGTCGCTTTTGGCTCGTGTTAAATTGACTGAAAAAATAGGTTCCACTCAGCAAATGTCTCAATTGAGCAAGTCTCCTTGTAAGTGAGTCTTTAACAAAAGAAAATGTTTCGCTTATCAATAGATATGACTTCTTTAGAAATGTGATTTTTTTCAGTGCAATGTATTTAAATTCAAACTTTTTTTGTCTCCTATCTTGGAAGTCATTGCATATTGCAAGTCCCACTAAGGAGACGTTTTGGTTGTTGGAACTGAAAAAATCTGTCCGACTGAGCAAAAGCCCCACTTATCTGGGATCGCAATTAGAGAAAGTGTTAACGATTTAATTTAGTAAGAGAGTTCAAAAGACTGAGAAATTTCATGGCAGTTAAGAGAGAAAGGTCTAACCTATTAAGGATCTCGCTTAACATAGTATATTGTACTTTTATTAGTCTAACATAATTAACTTTCTTTAACTAATATGAATGTTTTTATTAGGACTAGGATTTTTTACTATGCTTTTGAGTTAAATATAAAATTAAAGCGAAATATTTTTGTTTATTCGTTTGTGTACAGAATTGTATTTTTTGATAAATATTTATGATGTATGTAGTATTTGCATTAAATATTTTTTAATAATATATACTATTTAGTAAGTATTTATATTTAATATAAGTAAGTTATTAGCAGTGTTGTACTCAACACCATATGTTATAACTTTAAATGTTTTTACATTCAGTGATTTAATGTGTAATGTTTTTAAGATCTTTAAAATGTTTAATTAGACCAATGCCAATTTTGTCGCCTTATCTTTTGATATTTAGGGAAAAATCTTGTCAAGTAATTTTTGATGCTTCTTTCTTTGGAAAAGTCAAACATGAGATTTGTTTAGCCTGTGTATTGTTTTAGAATTTAGTGATGATAATTTTTACCTTTTTGGGAGGTCTCTGGCTAGACCAAAAAAGGAAAAATCATGTTTTAACATTATTTAATGTATATGGACAAAGGTATCTTTATTTTGTGTTGGATGAAGACTTTTTTTGCATAATTATTTTTGCTTATTCTTTGTACTATTTTTTATGAATGATTTCTTTTAATCGTCATATAATGTAGGTATAATTATTTATTTATCTAACCTAGATTTGTAACAATTTATGTAACATATTTTTTTTGCAAAAGTTGTTGTTGTTTCACTATGTTATTCTGTACTAAAAGTGATCAGAGTACTCTGCACGGTATCACTTTCATGCATGTTTCCCTGCAAATGCATGCTTGGTTGACATGATCGAAATATCTTAGTTGGTCCTTTAACAAACAGTTCTTGACTCTTCTTATTGCTGTATGTTTTATATGGAAATTATCAAGATGTTTTCTTCACAAAACCGTGATGTCCTTCTATAGAGCTTACTCTTTAAATTAATATTCAAGTAGAGAAAGCTGTGTGCTATTTTTTTTAACTAAAAATATTATCACCACACCAACTCCTACTTTTTACAAAATTTTAAATTGTAAACATTAGAAGTACATGAATTATAACTTTATAACGCCCCTGTAATATTTATATTAATAACTGAAATGACAGAATACAAAACTCTGAATCTCCTGCAGTTTTATTTCAAAATAAGGGTTGAGACCTTGTGTTTAGTCTTTCGGAACATTGTAATTTTCATTATAAATTTTTGAAAACTTTTTCTTATAAAGGATTGTGTACTATAAAACATGGCAGATGATGAAAGATTTTTAATACATGAAAGTGAACTAGAGGATGAGCTAAGTGTACTATCAGATGGATTTGTAACTGCTGACGAAGTAAATGTAGGGGTTGAGAAGAAACAGATTGATATTGATGAATTTCTTAAACATGGCGGTGAGTGTGGTCGTTATCAAGTTATGGTTCAAGGATTTATAATGTTTGCCATGTTACCCATGGTATATCCTATTATGATTTTTTATTACATTGGTTACGACCCACCATGGAGATGTTTATACAACAATAACAATATTACTCGTAGTGTAGACTTTAATAAAACTTGTAGCGATTCATCAATGGTATTTCCACATGATGATGGCAGTAGGTGTAACTTGGATAGATCTGAATGGACATTTGATTACCATAAAACCACTTTGGTAACTGAGGTACGTAAAGTAACACTATATTTCTGCTGTGTATTAGTTACTGTAGTAAAACAAGTAGACAGTAACCTAGAGAACAGATTTACGCATAATAAGACAAAAATGTTTGTTTATTCGCTTTTTTTTATATTTTTCTCTGGCTCTAAAATTTATTATTTTAATTGTTGTTTTAGTTTGACTTAGTTTGCGATAAAAATTGGTTGGATGCATTAACTGGCTCAATTGTATTTGTTGGTTGGGGAATTGGTATTATTATAAGTGGATTTTTATCTGATCATTATGGACGTAAAAGGATATTGTACCCATGTTTATTCATGGCCCTACTACTTCTGTTATTACATGCAGTTGTAAAAGCAATATGGCAACTTCTTGTTATTCGATTTTTAATGGGTATCTTTTATTCGGCTCCTGCATTAAATGGTTATGTCTTGGTGGTGGAGTTGATTGGTCCAAACAAGCGTGTCATGGCGGCCACCATTAATGCCTCCTTGTGGCAAGTAGGTGCATTAGTAATGACTTTGAAGGCAAATTATATAGACAGTTGGAGGTTGCTTGTAGTTCTATGTTCAATACCATATTTAATTGGAATTTTCACTATTTTGTAAGTTTAAATTTTTAGGTGCATCTATAAATCATGAAAGGGAAGTTCTGTGACAAACCTATTCTTTTCTTATTGTTTAATTTTTGGTTACATTCTACAAATAAATATTTGTAATACTTTTACTAAAGTTTATTCCCAGAAGAAAGTTACGTTTTTGCCTATTGTTAAAGTAGGGATTTAGAGTTGCAATGCTACAGGCAACATTTTCAAAACGTTTTTTCACAGGTTTATTCATGTCAAATATGAAACTAATTTCCTTTTTTACAAATTTCACTTCTTTTAAATGTTTCTCTTGCAAACTTACTTTCTTTAAAGTACTACTATCTCAATGTTTTGTTTATTTATTTTTTATTTCTCTGATTTTTTTGTTGTTGTTTTATCATTGTTAAAAAGCTAACTACTTAATGTGTTTGTAGTTGTGTTCCCGAATCTGTTCGCTGGTTGAACTTAAAAGGACGAACAAAAGAAGCTGAAGCCATTTTACGTAAAGCTGCAAAATACAACAAAAAAATCTTACCTGCTGTTTCTTTAAAACCTGCTGAGTCAGAAGAAAAACATGGTAGAAAAGCTTCATATATTGACCTGTTTAAAAGATGGAAATTAGCAAAATCAGTGTTAGCACAATCCTTTATATGGTAATGCATTTTTGTCTAATTTTTCTACGCAATTCCTCCTCACTTAGAGTCAAAACATTTAACAACTTGGTGTAGGTTTCAATGTGGTATGACATACTATGGTCTAAGTTGGGCATTTGCAGATCTTGGTGGCGATATGTATTCCAACTTTATTCTGTCTTTTCTCGTTGAGTTGCCTGGAGTATTTCTTATCTGGTTGTTAATGCAGAAGTAAGTTACTGATATTCATTTATTCATTTGCAAATGTTAAGAAAATTTGAATCTTATAACTGTTGTTAGATTTTGTTTGAATGGGTGGACTTGCTGTAGATAATTGTTTATGTTTAACCTGTGTAAAAGAGATTTGTTAACGTTTTTTATAACTTAACAAAAAATTTTACCTTCTTTACGTAACATATATTATGCATATTAAATATAATTAAAATTACTGTCATTGCATGCCCACTATATTTCTGGGAAAATAACTGATAAGTTATCATATTTTTCATGGGCATCCATATTTAAAAAAGATCATTTATCATTTCAGGATTACGCTAGTAGCTTTGCTGCATTCTTTTAAAATGAATTTCTAATTTGAAAAAAATATGCCTTTCATTTTGTCCAGTGTGAAGGCTGAGTTTGGTTTTTAGCATTTCACTTATCAAGGCGAATAAAATGTGTTTCGATGCCTTCGCACAAGTTAGACAGAGGAAAATAGACAAAACGTAAATTTTTTTGCGAAATATTTACCAAATCAGTCACATCCTATGTTTCTGTTTGAAGCTATAACGTTATGGCGAAAGAACTTTCAAATATAGGTCACACTTCTTAGAAATATCCAGTTCATATGATTTGTTTAAAAATAAAAGCATCTGCAGAATAGGTAAACAACAAAATAAAAATATAGTATTATGATAATAATTTATTGTCATCAGTTGTAGGAACGTTCTGTCTCAAAAAATTTAATATCAAAGAAAGAAACATGTTTGGGTAATATTTTCGGTTTTTAAAAACAAGGTCTAACTGTCTTAATAAAAGGTTAACCTGATAAATTACGAAACTGCTGATCTTGTTGCTGCAACATTAGTTACCTGATGTAACATTATTGTAGGTTACCTGATGTGACCTTCTTATACTTTGAAATTGACGTATTACACATTAAGGCCTCTTCAACAGCACCAAAACTCTTTTCTTTGATAACTAAGTTGCATGTGTACGATCTTAGTTATTTTCTAATTATTTTCTTTATCCAAATTCAGCAATTGTTATGCAGAATTAACTTTAAATTTGTTATGTTGGTATTTTAATTAATATTTCTCTTACTAGTACCTTATTCCATGAAATTAACGAGTCAAGAAACGCGAATTAAATTAACGATCATGAAATTAATGCGGTTCAATGAAATTATTTTGAAAAAGGCATTTACTTAACGCGGTTGAGCAAGGTTGTTTTCAAAAATGCATTTAATTAACGCGAATTTGAGAATACGCATTATCACACGAAGCAAAAATTACAGGAACAGTCGAATCCACTGTAGTGAAGCGGCCTCTATTACAAGGCAGTTTGGAAATCAAAATAAAAGTTTTTGTTGTTTGGAAGGACAATGCTAGAAATTTTAAAATTTAAAGAAACAGTGCTTTCAGTTAGTTTTT
This sequence comes from Hydractinia symbiolongicarpus, assembly GCF_029227915.1. NCBI lineage: Eukaryota > Metazoa > Cnidaria > Hydrozoa > Anthoathecata > Hydractiniidae > Hydractinia > Hydractinia symbiolongicarpus. The sequence continues at coordinate 28,498,049 of NC_079882.1, read as the reverse complement.
CACTTGGATCAGAGTATGAAGATTATACAAAAGCTATTTTAAAAACGATCACTGGAAAACAGAACACCGTTGAGCTATCGTCCGATGAGGAGGAAATAGTAGAAAATTTGTAAAAAAAAATTGTATTTTGATGTTTTTTAGGCTTTAACACATTATAAAAAAGTCACCAAATTACCAGTATTTTAATTAACGAGTAATGAAATTAACAGTCTTTAAATTAAGACTGCATTTAATTAACAATCATTAAATTAACACGAATTTTGAAAAACTGCGTTAATTTCATGACTCGTTAATTTAATTGAATAATCTACACTATGTTTTTTTAATAGAATTGGCCGAAAAAAGACGTGTATATTAATGTGTTCTGGTACAGCGCTAGCTTGCTTTGGTGTTGCATGTGTTCCGAAAGTTGAAAAATTAAAAGGTAGTAAAAATCTATTTCTTTTTTGTCTGTGTCATTAATTTTAAGGAAAACCCAATTTGTTTAATTTTAGTGGCTAAATCTTTTTTGTTTTGTTTTTCAGCTATTCGTTTAATTTTTGGTTTAACAGGAAAGTTTATGATTCATAATGTCTTCGCTATCCTGTACATGTGGTCTTCAGAAATATATCCAACTGTGCTTAGGTAAGAAAATTATTTTTAATGCTTTTTTGTGTGATTTTGCAACATTTAAGTTTAGTTTTTTTTTTAATTTCTTATAGAACACAAGGTATGGGTATAAACATTGTGACCAGCAGAATAGGTGCTGCAACTTCTCCGTTCATTAAAGTCTTAGACCAGTTTCATGTTGCTGCACCATTTGCATTGATGGTTGTCTGTGCTGTGATTGCCACCTTACTGGCATTGACACTACCAGAAACTCTAGGAAAACCAACACGCGAAACCTTAGATGATATGATTGGCGATAGTAAGTTATGTTTCATTGTAATACCAGCATTTTTAAGCTAGCTGTGTTGGTAAATCTTATTTCTCACTATAGATTCATGTGGGTTAATATAAGTTAATTTTCTAATCTAGGCCATCAGTTAATTCAAATCTAACAACGCTGCAATAAAGGAGATACTATAAAACCATAAAAAATTCAAGAAATCGTAACATTCGTGCAGTAAATATCTATCAGTCATCTTTGTAGATTGTCTCATAGAATATAGCACAAAAAATGCAAAAAATTACTCCTGATGAATTATTAAATCACATAGTGACGGCCATCTAAAAAAATAGTCATTTTACATTTAGTGAAGGTCAAGTTTTACAGATAAATCAAATTGTTTGTACCTATATAAAGGTTCGATACTGATACTAATTAGCCCAAAAGAAGAAAAATCATGTTTTTGTCTATTTTATTACAGGCATGAAAATGCGTGCTTTATATTCACTTAATGAAGAAGTAGAATTTCGTGATGAGCGTTCACCAATCTCAAATGACAATCCAGAGGAACAAGAAGATGAAGTGGAAGAAACAGATCCGTTGCTAGTACCTCAGATTCAAATGCTACCTGCTACATGAGGATTCGTTAGAATTAGTATTCACTAAAATTTAGAAGTTTTTATTATTTATTTTAGTATTGTATTGGTATTTATTTTTATATTCGTATTAATTTAGTATTTTTATTAGCTATAAACCCTATTAACACCAGGCTTTTTTTGGTCTCTGCAGCACCAGGGATAAAGTGTTAGCAGGCCATAAACCCAGAACTACTTATGCTTGCGTGATAAAAATTGGTATACTTGTAGAAAGTCTAATACAAACAGATTCACACAGGCAAAAAAATAATTTAATGACATCATGAGGATCAGAAATGACGTCAAAGATGCCTGAAATAGGCCATTTTCATAATTTTTACAGTAAATTTAAATTTCTTGAGCATCAATGTTCTTACCGTAGGGTTGGGGTTGATTCTTGGTAGGTTTATTCACTAAGTAGAAACTAATTGATTTCATATGAACCAAATTAATTATAATAACTTTCCTGAAAAGTTATTTTACGATTACGGTGAAAATAATTATGTTTATGTCATTAAACATGGTATATGTTTAGAAGATGTCATTTATAGATGTTCGAGATACGGGGAATATAATGACAGTCATTGGGACACCAGTACCAATAGTGTTAAGCTTTTTATTTTTATTTTTTTACTTATTTTTAATTTACACTGACGAGAATTACAAATTGTCACAAGAATTATTTGGGGCTTTTTTTGTTAAATTTTTCTGATGATATATATTTTATACAAAATCATATAATGATGTATAACATAATTAAGTTTTGGTATGCAAACTAATATTTACAGTTAACACAGTGGATGTGTTTTGTTATTAACATTGTTGTGCATGGTATTATAGATAGATCACATTCACAAGATATTTTGCAGTGGTATAGTTAGTTCTTATTTATTGTGTACAGCACAGTCCTGGAAAATTCTGGAATAAGCCTATTTTTTAAAAAAAATACAGAATGTCTTAAATTTATTAAACATTTTAACCTCTCACATACTCACAAAACATTTTTTTAAACTGAACGAAATATAATAATATTTGATAGACATTTTGATTTTGTTGCAGAACAGGAAAAAAATTCTGACGGTTAGCTTTCATATTTAAATTTTTGTTCAAATATTTTAAACTGTTTTAGAATTTCAATGATTATATCCTCAAGGTTGTGAGAGTTCGTGAAATATTATAATGAAGTGTTTTTACTTTTTATTTCATGTTAATAAATTTTTTCATGTTAATTCTTTTTGTCTTTGAAAATAATGATAACGAGAATAAAGTTTATATTTTTTTTTTCTTTCAGATATTACAGATATTTTTGACCTTATAAATTATGCTTATTCTTTATACTAATTTTTAATGAATATTTTTTTTTAGTTATCAATTAAACATTTATTTATTATAACTAGTTACAATAAACAATAATAACAATATGTCACTGTGTTACTATGTTATTACATACTAACAGTGATTTGATGAATCACACTCCTTTTAAAATACTAATAAAATCTGCAAAACCAAAAGTTTGGTATGGTTTGGTATCGTGCTAAAAGGAACTTAGTGTACAGTGCCAGAAATCTTCACAGTAATTTCAGCTAGCATATATTTTTCAGAAGACAGGAATGATACATTATTTTGAAAGTAGCTGTTTTGCTGATCTTTTTGCAAAAAAGATATTGAAGGACTTGTTGAAGACATCAGATTTCTTATCTGGGAGTGTAACCATGGTGATACTTGTGATACTTGTTGTTTACATAATTACTTCTCTTGCTAATTGAAACATGAGTTAAAAAATTGTTCAACTATTGTTTTTAATTTGTAAGTGATGTGTAAAGTGAAGCAATGTTATTACTATCAATTTTGTTTGTTATAAAAATCATTTCCTGTTCCAATTCAAAATATGTTTGCAGCTCAACAAAGACATATATAATGTGAATTTTAATTTTAGGAAGCAACGTATGGACATGAACACAATCTCATGTATCAGCAATGTTTATAAAACAAATGCAATTAACCATAATCCATTTTTTATTAGGGTAGCTGTTACGTTTGTTACATCTTTGGAAAACAGACCTGTTTCTCAATGAATTATTGATGCATAAAACTAGCTTTGCATATAAACAGGAAATTTTTTTTTTATATCTGTGATCTGTTCAATACATTCTGATGTTATAACAAAAACAAATGTTGTGAACTAAATTAATTTTATTATCACCACATGTCTTCTTTGTGTTCGTCTTTAAAACACGAGAGCATTTATTACAGATTATATTTATTTACAAGTCATAGCAAGTAGAACTGAAACTTTTTACTTTTTTTACTATTTGTACTATCCCAATGTATTTCATACACTTCTTGGTTTATGATTGGTTCATAAAACTCTTCGTTTATACTTCTACCGTTGTTATGTCTCTTTCAAATTTATAAAATCTATCACAAACATGTTCTAATTTTGCTGAATAACTATTTTAAATTACTTTTTTTTTACTTTTTCAGCTTGAGTATTAAAAGATATTTGTTATTTATAAATCTTTTTTTAAACAATAACTTGTAACTGACAAATAACTGATTTCTCTATTTTGGCATTAAATATTTCTTAAGTCTTCTACAGTATCTAACTATGAGAAAAGAATAAAATTTCTTGTATTTAGTAATTTTGTACTATTTTTGAACTAATTAATTTTTCTATTCTTCTGACATTTTAACAAAACTTTAAGCATTTTCCAGGCTTGCACTATTGTGAGAGCTTTTCTATTTTTTAGAAACGTTTTTTGCACATAATAATCAATAACCAGTATGGAAGACGATAAAAGTTTTTTAATACATGAAAGTGAACTGGAGGACGAGCTAAGTGTACTATCAGATGATGGATTTGTAACTGCTGACGAAGTAGATGAAGAAGTTGAGAAGAAACAGATTGATATTGATGAATTTCTTAAACATGGCGGTGAGTGTGGTCGTTATCAAGTTTTGGTTCAAGGATGTATAATGTTTGCCATGTTACCCATGGTATATCCTATTATGATTTTTTATTACATTGGTTACGACCCACCATGGAGATGTTTATACAACAATAACAATATTACTCGTAGTGTAGACTTTAATAAAACTTGTAGCAATTCATCAATGATATTTCCACATGATGATAGCAGCAGGTGTGACTTAGATAGATCTGAATGGAATTTTGATTACCATAAAAGCACCTTGGTAACTGAGGTAAGTAAAGTAAGATTTGTTGCTTCTGAAGTAGGGGTGGTATATAAAATTCTAAATTTTGTTAAGGTTATCGTAGCTTGCAGTTTTAATTTTAAATTGCCAGTTTTTAAATCATTTAAATCATCTACTAACATGTTGATTATTGCGGTAAATAAAATTACTTTTTTCTGCCAGCTAGTAGGTGTTTGAACTCTTCTCTCTTTTTCTTCCTGAATTTTATCCCCTGGAATCTGTGTGTACACTTACACACAATCCCTAACGTGGATTTTCTTGGATCTTTTCCTTAATTCTTTTCATAATCTCTATGTCTTTATTTTAATTGTTGTTTTAGTTTGACTTGGTTTGCAATAAAAATTGGTTAGATGCGTTAACTGGATCAATTGTATTTGTTGGTTGGGGAATTGGTATTATTATTAGTGGATTTTTATCTGATCGATATGGACGTAAAAGAATTTTGTATCCCTGTTTATTCATGGCCCTACTACTTCTGCTATTACATGCAGTTGTAAATGAAATGTGGCAACTTCTTGTTATACGTTTTTTAATGGGTATCTTCTATTCGGCTCCTGCGTTGAATAGTTACATCATGGTTATGGAGTTGATTGGTCCAAACAAGCGTGTCATGGCAACCACTGTTATTAACTTCATGTGGCCAATTGGTGCATTAGCAATGACTCTTAAGGCAAAATATATAGACAGCTGGAGAATATTTGTAATATTGTGTTCGGCACCATACTTACTTGGGGTTGTGACAGCTTTGTAAGTATTTCATACTTACGTTGGTTTAATATTTATTTATTTTTTATTATTTATTAGTACACAGACAAAGTCAAGAAGATGATTTGTTCTTTTTTCACTATCTTCTTTATTGCTATTTCAACTTTTTTATAATGTAGCAAGGTACCATCACAATACGTTGTTACACATTACTGTCCACTGTTTATTAAGGTTAGAGCCTTCTTACAAACACAACATTGTCCTGAATATATAGTTTCGTTTTTTTCCTTAAAAATGGGATTGTTAATGCATTGCTGAAAATCAGCACTACCATCCTGGAATTCCTGATCAGATTTTTATGGGATTCTGCTGAAGCAGACATTGCCATGAGGCTCCTGATATGCATGAGATTGTGATTAAGCCCCTGATCTCTTTTTTTTATAAACCTAGGATTACCATGAATCCTGATAAACATGAGGGAGTTGCAGGCAATTTGTATACTTTGTAGGGACCCGCAGTATACTTTTTACGAACTAATTTAAGCTGTGACGAAATATGGGTTTATATAGGAGAAATAACAGCCACGAAAAAATATTCTAAGATTTGCACTGCTAATCTGTTTATTTAACCGCGTTTAACTTTTTGTTTTCCCATTTCTAAATCATTTTGTTGGCATCTTTATACATCTTTTCACAATATGATGTATTAAAAAAATGCTGCATAATATTTAGATGTGTCCCGGAATCCGTTCGCTGGTTGAACTTAAAAGGACGAACAAAAGAAGCTGAAGCCATTTTACGTAAGGCTGCAAAATACAACAAAAAAATATTACCTTATGTCTCTTTAAAACCTGCAGAATTAGACAAGAAACACGGTAAAAAAGCTTCATATATTGACCTGCTTAAAAGATGGAAATTAGCAAAATCAATGTTAGCACAAGCATTTATATGGTAAACCTTTATTATCCTAATTTTAGTTTCTTTAATATGCTTTACTAAATGACTTGAACCCGTCTTGTTTAGGTTTCAGAGTGGCATGACATACTATGGACTCAACTGGGCATTTGCAGATCTTGGTGGCGATATGTATTCCAACTTCATCCTTTCTTTTCTTGTTGAGTTACCTGGAGTATTTCTCGTCTGGTTGTTAATGCAGAAGTAAGTTACTTTATTTTGTCACTTGTTGTGAGCACCTATTTGGTGTCATCAGATATATATGTACAGTATCCTTTTAACAGAAAATGGGTTACGATAAATATGATCAAATTGAAACAAGGTCTGCTTCAGACATGTTTTATGCATATATTTTGATGTTGTTTCTTTCATCCTAGAAGTTACAAATGTTTATTTATTCAGAATATATATAGATTTGGAGAAGATAATGTTTAATTTCTAATCAAAGACATCTAGGAGAAATTAGGAAAACTAGTCAGTGGCCCGTAAAATATCCACTGGTTCGCCCGTCGTTTTAATACCCCATCGCGTGCGTCTCGCAACTTGCGGTACAATCTTGCGTGACAGACAAACGTATATGGGTATTATGATATAGACTAGTCGTTAACCGGTGGAAAAATCCATGGGTTGCCCATCCTTTATGTATCGCATTTCGTGTTTCCGTAACAGGACGCGGCTTTCGCGGACATACAGACAGGCGGAATATGGCTTTTTTTAATATAGACTTTCTAATTTTGAGCAACAGTCAAGGCAAATTAGAGGATTTTGTTGTGTTGTATGTATCGTATTGCAATTGGAAATCTTTTCTCTTTTGATTAGGATAGACTGATGCAGTGTTTTTCTGGAAAGACAATTTTAAACAGAAACCATATGTTTCAAAATTATTACATTACAACACAAAAAGCGTTAGGATAAGTTTTTCACTTTTTTTTCTTTTTTAGGATTGGTCGAAAAAAGACGTGTATATTAATGTGTTCTGGTACAGCGCTGGCTTGTTTTGGTGTTGCATGTGTTCCGAAAGTTGAAAAGTTGAAAGGTAACTGAACACAACTACTTTTTATCGGTGTGGTAAAAAGTTAAGAGTATTACTTTAGTTAATTTCTTATTTTTGTTTCAGCACTTCGTGTAGCTCTTGGGTTAATAGGAAAGTTTATGATAAGTAATGTCTTTGTAGTCGTATACATGTGGTCTTCAGAAATATATCCAACTGTACTTAGGTAAGAAAATTATTAGTAATACTACTGCTAAGATAAAACCTTTGTCCTATTAAGTTTACATTTTTGTTTACTTGCAGAACACAAGGTATGGGTATAAACATTGTGACCAGCAGAATAGGTGCTGCAACTTCTCCATTCATCAAAATCTTAGACCAGTTTCATGTTGCTGCACCATTTGCATTGATGGTTGTCTGTGCTGTGACTGCCACCCTACTGGCATTGACACTACCAGAAACTCTAGGAAAACCAACACGAGAAACCTTAGATGACATGATAAGCGATGGTAAATGTTTTTAGTTCAGCTGAAGCTTGTTGGAATAATTATTTTGTTCTTTTTGCATTAAATGGCCAAAAGAGGTGTCTAGCTATTTCGAACTTGAATTAACTGCTCCCTACCAATTGTTTACCTCTAAAACTGGTTATTTTCATTTTTTCTGTAGGCATTGAGATGCGTGCTATTTATTCACTTAATGAAGATGTGGAATTTCGTGATGAGCGCTCACCAATCCCAAATGACAATCCAGATGAACAAGAAGATGAAGTGGAAGAAACAGATCCGTTGTTAATACCTGAGATTCAAATGCTACCTGCCACATGAGTATCAAATGTCCATATAGTTTAGACTATTTTATTATTAATTTTAGTATGTTAATATAACATTAAAACTACCAACAGAAGAAATCATGCTTCAAGGATTAAAATACATAGTTTTAACCTTTTTAAACCTATTTGTAATTCTTATCAATGTTAAAATGTGCATTTACAAGAAAATAAAAAAGGAATAAACGTTCCAAATTTTAGGTTAGTATTTTGCAATTTAAATTTTATTTATATAGTTTTATTATGCATTTATTTGTTGTATATATATTTGAATTTTTTTTAATATCGTTGGTTTTATTTTTAATCTTTTGTTTGTTTTGAATGTTTGCGTGTTCATTTGTGTTTTTTGTTATAATGTATTCATTAACAGTTCTTCACTCGCAGTAAACTACTTCTCCCGTCGTGGCTGTCCTCTGTAACAGTTAGAATTTCTAAAGCAAAGAGAGCGTGACCTTTCTTAAATCTTTGTATATTTTCTTGAGATACTGAAAACAATTTCTACGGATATATATTCTGTGATTAAAGCTTGCAGAGTTGCAACCAGAAAGTCAGGAAAATTGTAACCAAGGTATGTTATTCACCATCAATTTTAATTTATTAATATAAGTGTTATTTATGGGAATATCTATTTGTGATAATTTGTGCAAAAAAATGTTTCAAATGTCTTGAGTGGAATTTAGCTTCATTATATTTATGTGTGTGGTCATGTTAATATTTTTTTTAATTTTTTTTTTTCTTAAATTTTTTTGTTGTGGTGATAAATTTTATTTCTTTGTAGTATTTTTTATTTTTTTTTACTAATTCTTGTTTGTTATTTCTTCTGCAACAGTTTATTTAAACAATAATATAACTCAACTCTGTATATAGCTAACATTTTACATTGCTTTTACTCGATATATGATGTACAATTTTCGTTCATTTGCTAGAAGTTTGCTTCTAGAATTTTTGCATTTAGAAAAAAATTGGTCATTGTATTATTTATATTTATAATCTCTAAGTGATATGGAAATTGTAACTCCATGGTTATTGGCAATCTAACAATATCTATCGGAAACATCAATCTTATCTTTAGGGGCTAAAACGCTGGAAAAACGTTGTTGTCAAATATTAACGCAGTTACAATGTTCAATGCATCGTTTTAGTGACTGTATTTTGGCTTTAGAAGTTACCTGTTGATTTTCATTTGCAGCGGATGAAAGCTGCGGCTACCTTTGCTTTAATGGAAACTGGTTGTACAGCCATAAAATACAGAGATCTTTGTTTATACAACAGATTTCTGTTCTTTGAAATATAACCAACTCCAATTTTTTCTGTTTTTAAATTGGTTCTTTTGTGGGAACGTGAAGCGTCGGTTTCTGATAAGATAATTGTAACTCTTAATAACTAATAAAAAGAACATTGCTGTGGAACATTTAAGAACTTATTATCAAATTTAAAAGATTATTTTTTCATCCTGCGTCATTATTATTTTTTCTTTCTTTTTAAGAACACTAATGTTTAGGGTAAAAAACAGAACAGAACACGTTAGCTAGCACACATTCTTCAGAAAGCATGTTTGATGCAACATTCTCTTACGATGAAAGCAGCTCTGATGTTGATCCCCAGTTAAAAAAGAAAAAGGGCGATAACAAAGAGTTGGTTGAGCGTATTGATATCGATGAATTTCTTATAAAAGGAGGAGAGTGTGGTTGCTTTCAAATTTTTGTACAATCAGGTTTATTCTTAGTACTCTTTCCGTTGGTGTTTCCTATACTGTTGTTTTATTACATTGGTTACGACCCACCATGGAGATGTTTATACAACAATAACAATATTACTCATAGTGTAGACTTTAATAAAACTTGTAGCAATTCATCAGTGATATTTCCACATGATGATGGCAGTAGGTGTGACTTGGATAGATCTGAGTGGACATTTCATTACCATAAAACCACCTTGGTAACTGAGGTAAGTGAATTGAAATTTTTGTTCGTGTCATCTTGACCTTCTTTCTCCCACCCATATTTATTCCATCTACAACGTGGGCTTTAATTCCGCAAATCTCCTATATATTTTATATTGACATACAAATTTTTTGTTTTCATGTATTTTAGCAAAATATCTACAACTAATTTTTTCATAGAAAGAAATAAAATGGGGAAAAAACTCTCACTAATGTGTCCTTTAACTTGTTAGTGATCCAACAACACCACATAAATAAATTGTGCGTAAAGAAATATTATTATCAAGCAACTGAAGTTGGTCCAGTTTCTAGAATCAATCCTGTGAAAATTATCTGAATAAGACGTCTTATTTCTTTTTCTGATTTTGCAAATTTATACTGCCACAGAGTATCGCCATCTGCTAAATATATTTGTCGCCTCTACAACAGGAAATTTCAATTCGAAAGCGTCGGAAAAATTTGTTGCATGTTGTACAAACAACAATTGAAATGTAGTAAACACATTCAAGTGAACTCACTTTCTGTGCGATTTTTGATATACGGTTTTCAGCGCTGAAAATCATGAAACATGTAGTTTTCAAAAATGGTATAATTTTTTATCAGGCACCGAATGGAAGCAGTTCAACCCTATTCCGGCCGAGGGGGCAGATTTCGCCCCCCCCCCCCCCCCTGACGGTTTTTTTAATAACTCCTTATTGCTATGTTATATGGCTATGAAACTTACTGAGTTTCAATTAATCCGATTTTCCGATTTTGTCGGATTTTACCCGAAAATCGGGAAAAACGGATTTCGGGCAATTTTTTATGCAATCCACGTAAAAACCGGAAAATATGTTAAATAACTTTTATATAGCTTTCAGAAAGCGTGCCAAGTTTGAACAACCCTATAAAAAGTTATTTAGGGGGGAGGGGCGGACGGGGCGGGGGGGGGGCGGACCCCCCCCCGGTCATAGTATGTTCGGAAAACCCCTGACCGAATAGGGTTAATCGACGGAAACCAAAAATTAGCTACCCCAAGTCTCAACAAAAAAAATGTTATCATTTCTTTAGTTTGATTTGGTTTGCAATCGAAGTTCACTGAATGCATTGGCTGGTTCTATTGTATTTATTGGATGGGCTATTGGTATTGTTATCAGTGGTTATTTATCCGATAATTACGGACGCAAATGGACAATGTTCATAGGATTTTTTGTCACAACGGTTTTACTATTTGTTAGTGCGTTCGTCAATCAAATATGGCAGCTTATCGCTGTACGCTTTTTCATTGGTTTATTTTTCGCTGCGCCAGCATTAAATACTTATGTCATGGTGGTAGAAATTGTTGGTCCTAATCGTAGAGTTATGGCAACGACGATGTCTCATTTTTGTTCAGTAGCAGCGGGAATAGTATTGACTATAAAAGCTAAATTTATTAATGAATGGAAGACGTTGACCATGGCATGTTCAGTACCGTACCTTATTGGAATGGTGGCAGTTTTGTGAGTTTGATTTATGAATATTTTTTTCTCTGTTTTTTTCTCTATATTTTTAATGTTTTCTTTCAACACATACCTTGACAAACACCGTTCTTACATCAAAATGAGAAATTTGCAGCGTCCTTTATAACCTTATTTATCCTAATCCCCCCACCCCCCCACCCCTTTCCAGGTTTTTAGCTGCACCTTTTAATTAAGTTTACCTAACGTTGTCTGGATAACTTTCTAACTTTCCCTTAATTGAAATACAAAAACAAATTGCGGAACAATATTTGTCCATAGTCTAAAATTGATGACGTTGGCAGAAATATGACGACGTCAGAATAATGTTCATGTCAAATGGTAGATAAATGAATAATACTATATACTGTAATGCTGTAACCTGCTTGCAATCTTGTAATTATGCGACAACTAATCTAAACATGCCCCTCTAAATTCTTTCAAAAACAAGTCTTATGTACTGACTACTGCGTCACTACATACCCGACATATTGTGTACTTTATTTAAAGTTTTCCTCGCAATCTGTTGTAAAGCTTAGCTTGTATTATTTGTTTAGTTGTGTTCCCGAATCCGTTCGCTGGCTGAACTTAAAAGGACGAACAAAAGAAGCTGAAGCCATTTTACGTAAAGCTGCAAAATACAACAAAAAAATATTACCTTCTGTCTCTTTAGAACCTGCTGAGTCGGAAGAAAAGCATGGTAGAAAAGCTTCATATATTGACCTGTTTAAAAGATGGAAACTAGCTAAATCGATGTTGGCACAAGGGTTTATATGGTTAGATATTGATCGCAATACTGTTTGTCTCTATTATAAGTGTAGTGAGGATTGTAGTGAAATAAAGTGGGCGAAATGTGGAAAGATTTGAAAGAAAAAATAAAGCTTGGAAATTAGAAAATTGATAATTTTTAAATTTTAGGTTTTTCCGACGTCATGAACCCGTCTATTCTATTTTTAAACAGATTGTTGGCTCCGCTTTGGAAAATTAAAATTACCCCATATTTCAATACAGAAAAAGACGTCCTTTTGCTCTAGCTGCTCTCAAATTATTTGACTGCAACGTGCAACGTAATGACTTTACCAAACAGATTAAAAAATAAGATTTATAACATTTCCTATACGTGTAACATGCGACAAAAAAAAATAAAAAAAATTTCAGTTTACCTTCCTTTCTCTTTCTCTGTTAAATTTCTGTCTCACCCTTCACGTTAGTTTGTTCTATTGTGTGACCACATACCACTGTAGTTTACATTATCTCCAGGTTCCAGTGTGGCATGAGCACATACGCTCTGACGTGGTCATTCGCAAATCTTAGTGGTGATATGTATAAAACTATATACTTTCTCTTATGGTGCAAATCTTTGGACACCTTGTTGTCTGGTTTTTGTTACAGAAGTAGGTTGTGTTGTCTGTTCTTAAGCTTCTTTTGCGTTTTCTTTGCACCATCAGACCAGCATACAATTTAATTCTTAGAGTTGGTCGTAAAAAGACTTGTATCTGGTTCTGTGTAGGAACTGTCGTTGGTTGCTTTATCGTGGCTTGTATTCCAAAAACAGAAAAACTTGCAGGTATTTTATTCAAAGCATTTTATTTGTAAAATTAAGTCAGAAAATTTCTTAGAAAAAATTGTATCAGTAAATTTTGTTCATATCCGCAAAATTTATTCCCGCAAATAATTTTAGTTCTTGCTAACGTCACTTGTGAGCCTCTTTGCTGTATTCTGCAAAATCTTAAACATCTCAAATGTTCTCTCTTAGAAGTTATTGACATGAAAATACTACAGTCTGCATTGCACTAATGATAACACTCTTTCTTATAGTGTATAGATTGGTGTTTGGGATGACTGGTTTCTTCATGATCAGCAATGTATTTACTGTCATGTACATGTGGTCATCTGAAATCTATCCAACTGTGTTGAGGTGATTTATATTGACATTGTTGTATTTTCAAAATAAGTTATACCGCGAAAAATCATTCCTATTAAAAATAGCGAAAATGAAAACGGCGCATATCTGTGAAGCATTGAAATTTAAGTCTTATTTCAAGCTTCCTTAGAGACCTGCGTAAAGAACTCCTGGTTTTATTGTTTTTCCAAAGTTACTCTGTCTTCTTGCTTATTTCGTCTTTTTCTGAATTGGTTGATTGGTTTGGTGTTTATCCAAAATTTTAAATGCAAAATCTTACCTTGAATTTTCTGTACTTCGTTCTTGAAATCATTTGGCATTTTTTTTATTTTTACCATATTTAAGATAGCACTTGGAAAAAAAAGGTAGGATTGTAATTTCTTTCCTTGATACAGTTTGGCGGACAAAAATTTATTTAAAAAAGATTTCATACTTTCTCCTGTATTTTCTACTAGCAATTTCTGCTTCCTACCGTAGAACACAAGGTATGGGTATAAACATTGTGACAAGCAGATTGGGAGCTGCAACTTCTCCTTTCATCAAAATCTTAGACCAGTTTCATCCATCTGCACCCTTTATCTTAATGAGCTTGTGTGGTATGGTAGCAACCGCTTTGTGTTTCATGTTACCGGAAACAAAAGATCGACAGACACGCGAAACGTTGCGTGACATGTTAGAAGATGGTCAGTTTCTTTATTTTTACATGTCAACTGGGTTTCGCAAAACACTTATTGTAATACAGAAGACACAGCAGTTTATAAAAGAGTTTTTGTTTAATTTACCTGTTCGTTCATCTCCTGTTCATTTGACACCAGATTGTTAACAAAATATTAAATTTTACCTATTTCCTCTTCATTATTTCAGCTGTCGAGCTGCGGACCATGGCTGCTGTGGATATACGTGAAGATTTGAGTGACGATTCGGAAATAGACTATGATGCAGATATAGAGGAAACTCATGCTTTAATACTTACAAAAGTATAGTTACATGTTATTTTGCTTTATATAAGGAATTACTTTTTGTCCCATGAAGCAGGACCACTCACAGATCAGAAGGTGCACGCTAAACGTCAAGCTTTATTTAGCCTCACTTTACCCGTCCCAATAAATATTAAAATGTAATGTCTACTGAAGATATTGACATAAATTAAATATGAAATACAGTGAATTCGTCCACAGGCAAACAGTTTATAATATGTTTTGTTTCAGTATCATCAATTCCTGATATCACAAGAACTCACATATTTTTCTATTCTCTCTCAAAAAAATTGTATGCTTCGTAGTTTAAAGGGGTTGACGTTTAGCATATACCTTTCAATTGGTGAGTCATATCTAACTGGAATGGTGGAAGCAAGAATCAAGGCTAGTCTTAGTTTACTTGTGTGAAACCAACAATAGCCTTTTACTAACCTGTGATGTCAGCTGTATTTATGAAGGTTCCGTTTAATTTGACTGTATTTTGCGCTACAGCCCAATAAGTCCACAATGAAATTAGAGATTTTTCCAAGTGTGCACGTGTTAACAAAAAAAATTATCAGCTTTTTTGCGCTATCGAAGAAAAGGTAGTCAAATGAAACGAACCTAAAGGAAGGCAGATTTTTTATCTTGTATGTTTTTTTTAGAGTTTCAATATTTTCATATATTTATATTTGCATTTTTATATACATGAATACACACTCTCGAATATATACAATAGTATTTGTCTGCTAAAAAGTATTTTAGCTTCAAAGAAGTCCCCGCGATGTAAAATAATAAGAATAGTTACCGTGTTCAAACAAATTTTGAAGCAGATTTAATTTGGCGTGAATTTAATAAATTTACTATTTTCATATCAACCACATTACTCTTGAAATCGTGTTTGCTGATTGTGTAATATTGTCCTGCTAGGCTGTCATTGTATCCATTTCGAGTAAGATTTCTGTCAAAAGTAATTTCTGCAGACAAATTTTTTTGTGGGAGAAACAAATAAATAAATGCGCGAAACCGAAAAACATCTCTTTCTATAATATAGTCAGGTGGAAGGATTAGAAACATACAAAGCAGCAAATAGACTGATATATCGCTAAAATTTATGTCACAAAATATAATAAAAAACCTTAATTCGTAATACATTTTTTTATATAAAAATACACTCTTATCAGTCTAAGATTACAAGTTTAAAAATATGATAGGTCTATTAGAACAATAAAGAAATAAAAATAATAACTAGCCTCGATTCGCAACAATTTATTTGGCAAAATCTATGGCACGGCCTTAAACCGCAATAGGATACGTTACAAATCGCAAAAAGAGCCATGTTCTACATTTTTTTCTCACCGTCGCCGTCACAAGCTTAAATAATTTCACGATACTAAGGTGCCCGAAGTGTCTTTTTGTTAGAATCAGTTGTGCAAAGCACTGTACGATATCTCGTAACTATACTCCACACTTGATGTCGTAACAACTCTTTGTATAGTACAAGCGTAAATTACTTTAAGCGGCTCGGTCACAGCTGAACAGTCTTGAGAAGCCACCTGTTTCAAATTATCCATGGTAGTAAAGTTTATGGACACGGTGTAAGCGGTCGAGTTGTCCATGTTTGCAATCTCAAATGAAACTGCTATGATTTCAGGATCTAATACTGTCCCGTTTAACATTTTATTCTCATTGTATATCCTTTCTATTAAAACTAATTTCTTCTTGAGAATCTTTCTTTTTTTCTCTGTTACGGTATTTTCAAATATTGTGTATACTTTCGAAGTTCTATGGTAAAACAGAGCTGCAAACTTACCCTTCGGAGGTTCCCTACCTTTGTTTATATCGCATATACAAAGTCTTTTAGATACTTCTTTCGCATTACAACTCTTGTAACTGTGAAATTTTGAAATACGGTCCCAATTCAGCAGTTGCATATTATGGGTATCGCTAACACCGCTCATCCTAGACTTGAGTTCAACGCTTATTCTCTCTTTCTTATTGTTGGAACCGAATCCAGGCTCCATAACAATGTCAAATCTTGTTATCTGATTTTCGTTCTCGTTTCGTTGCAAAACATTATAAAACAGAATCGGCACCAGTCTTTTGCATTTCGGCGATTTCGCTATAATATTGTTCAATGTTCCCACGGCAAACTCTAACTGACCAACCAGCTCTGTTGAATTCTTTGCGGGAGAGCTCCAGCCTTCGCAAATACACAGATTCGGTAAACGTAACGGTAAGTCCGAACAAGTCCTCTTGAGTGATATATTTTGCAGCAACCCTGGAGTCGCATGACTTTTATCAGTTAAAGAATACAGACCGTGATGAAGATCAATCATAGTGAGAAGTCTCTTTTGATTTAACCTTAATGACGTCATCACATCATCACCAATATATTGTTGCACGCCTTTTGGTACAATCATGAACAAAGATGGATGAAACATTTCATAACGACCTTCCATGTCTAAATAAACGTAATCTGTATACGCGTTTCCATGATCTGCTAAAATTATTGTCAATGTATTTTCCATGTCCGCCATTTTTAATACGAAATCTGCCAAATCATTATCGAAAGATTGAATGCGAACTCCCCCGGCATCATGGGATACCATGAGAGTTGTATAAGCGAAAATATGTTCAGTGTCTTTATGTTGTTTAAAAGCTTTGTGTATATACTGCAAGTAGTAAGCGTCCTGTTGATGTCCGTTGTAGCAAATATATTCATCTTCGTACGTGTTAAACACGTGTGGTATACCATGACGTTGTAAAATCTTACACGATGCAAATGTCAGACCTAAGAAAACAAAAAAATATGAAAATTAGCAGAAAGTACAATTGTTTTGGAATAGAAGTCTTGGTGATAACAATCTCCAACGTAAAGAAATCTTGACTCCAGGGCCTCCTGCCTAAGCACCCGTTATTTAATATTCGTCACAAAAGAAAAAATCCTGAGAAAGAGTTCTATAATTCTGGGGTTGCATCTTGATGACTTCTTTTATTTAACTGTCTCAACCTCTTTCTTTATAGCAACTGAAGAGAAATATCTTAATTCGTTTTTGGAAATATATATTTTCACGCGTATTAAATTTCGCGCAAAAAATTTAGCGAGTAATTTCTGACTAGATCTTGCTTGGTTTTAGATACCGGAAGTTAAACGTAAATGGAATATGAAATACCGGTATCGTTGATGTGTGCTTTCTTCATCTGATCATTAAACTCGTTCCAATTCTCTCCGCCACCTAAATCCATCCTAATTCCCCAGTATGATTGCCAACACATATCGTCCTGGTGTAATGTATAATATCCATTCTTTTGAAAGTGGTTATAAAAGTCTTCTACGCAGAGTGGCATGTCCTCCACCTTAGTGTTCGTAAGATTGTGCGGAGCGTGCGTCCCTGTAAACAAGGCGTACGTATTTGCGTTAGTGTGACCATGCAATGCTTGGTAAAGCTCAAAGTCCAGAACTTCGACATTTGAACCTAAATTAAATTCTTTGAAAACATTAATTGTTTTCTTTAATGAGCGATAAAAATGAGCTCGAGAAAGTGAATCGATCAAAACTATATTGATATTTATTTTATTTTTTATTTTATTTCTTGTAGTTTTTATATTTCTACTCGTTTTATTGTCGTTCTTATTAGCTTTTAGCATGTCTTTACTCAGCAGCAGAAGTTGTGTTTTTTGCACGTCATCTCCACAACTTACAAACAAAAAATTAAAACCATTACGAATTGTCTGGTCGGCTGCACGTGCTAAAACGGTTTCTAATCGTTCATTACTTTGACTTCCCACTGCCAAGGTTGCTGTTTCTCCTGTTTTTGTATTGAATATATGAATATAAACAAAATCACTGTAGTGTCTCCCGCAATTTTTCACATTGCATTTAAACTTTCCTCTGACAAAGCGACATATTCTTATTCGAGGGTCGTTTCTGCATGTATGTACCTCTGGGTTGTATTTAAAGATGTCTGCAGTAAAATTACAACTTGATGTTGTGGGTATATGGTCTGTGCAAGCCTGTTGACCTGTGACTTTTCTGTTGTTGCTGTGAATAGAAAGCACAGGACATGTTGTAAAATTCGTATATTTGTTTGAAGTCTTCTTATATCGAGTGTCATGATGTGTATTAAGTTCCGTTTTCAAGAAACCAACAATAACAATTAATAAGGCTGTAAAAATAATGACAAAAATAATTTTCTTTCGTAATACTAAAGGTCTTGTAAAAAAACCTATCCAACGCTTAAGAGACATTTTCTTGCTTGTTTTGACGTTCAGTATGCTCTCTTGTTCGGATAATCTTCTACTTAATTCCAACACGCTGTAGTTAACATACGGTTAATAACTTCAGATTATAAGCCAAACTATTTTACTGAATCATTAAATTAACTCATTAAATATACTGATTAAAACATGGAGCTAAAATGACGCGGTGAATGGACTTTCTTAAATGATTCGCTTTCCAAAACAAAATGTTCACTTTTGCGGTTTATTTTGAGAGTCATATATAGACCGCACAATTTATTCAACTTAAAATTCTTTCAAATAAAAATTTGCTAACTTGCGTTAACTTTGATAACTTGTTAAACTGCGCGTAAAAACTTTTGAAATCTTAAATAAACGACGTATTGAATTAAGATGACTTGAGAAATTCTCATTTTGTTATATATTTGCCATCCATTAGGCTTGGTTCTCACCTGGCACTAAAGAGCGATAAAAATTGAGCACTAAAGAGCACTGGAAAACGAGCGTCCGTTTTAAATTGATTCACACTATAAGAGAAAAATACTTAATATAAGATCTCTTTTGAGCATGAAGCGTACTCTATTTCCTCATTTGGAAATCATGTTCTGTACAAAATAGTTCTGCACGAATGTCGGCACCTTTGATTTCAGAAGAAAACAATGAAACGAGCACTAAAATCTTAGTGATGTTATCAAAAATTTTTGATAACAGCACTAAGCTTTAGTGCTCGTTAGTGCTCGTTAGTGCTCGTTAGTGCTCGTTAGTGCTCGTTAGTGCTCGTTAGTGCTCGAAAAAAAGCACTAACGAGCAACAATGAGCACTAAGGAGCGTTGAAACTAATTCTCACTCACGAAAAAAACACGAATTATCGCTCCTTAGTGCTCTTCAGTGCCAGGTGAGAATCAAGCTTAACGAAGTTCTAAACGTGTAGAACAAATACACTATTTAAAAAAACAGGTGTAACTTTCTTGCTTGTATACAACACTTAAAGAAAACCAATGTACACCATCCAACGAAGAATTCAATAAAAACTTCAATAAAATTGTTTATAAACCATCGAGACAGGTAGAGGTCATCGAGACGGGTCGTGATTTTTGAGACGTGTGTCAGAATTGGCCAAAGTACTAGGAAATGAGTCGTTCGAAGAGTCGGAAACGTAATTTCTTTTCGGATTCTGCACTAATCGGGTTATCGGATATGCGTACATGCGCCTATTAGAATAACTAAGAATGTTAGGAGAATGTGAAAAGAATCAGTCATGTAAAAGCTAATGTGGTTTAAAATAAATTTACTAATAAGAACACCTTTTAAACAAAATCTACTCGAAATGTCGGGAACATGGTAAATAAACGCAAACACAGCTATTTTAATACAGACAGCCGAGTAGCTAAGACCTGTGGTTAACATTTAGATCAAAAGCAACTGTTTGGGCTTAACATTTGAAAATATAAGGTACCGAAGGTTAAATTGGATAAACTTCACAAAAGTTTTTTAAAGAGTATAACTTTTAAATATTATGCTTAGCAACTTTGAGGTTGAAAATCCCTCAGCCACTTTACCCTCAGCCGTTAAGACTCATTCACCCGTTGAAAAATTTACGAGTTCGCCCATTCTTTAATATCACATTTCATGTGTCCGTAGCACGACTGTAAAATCGGGTAAATAGAGATTACATGCGGAGACGGATGACTCCAATTGTGTCATCAATAAATCTTTGCCAAATGTCAAATCTGCTGTATAGTAGAAGGCGAAAAACGTTTATAGTTTCAATCCGAAGCTGCAAAGAAGAAGAAGAAGAAGAAGATAGATGGGTGTTACACATAATGTGTGTGAGCCGCAAACGCACCTCTACTTATCCAGATCCTAAAAGAATGATTACAAAAATGAGTACTCAAGCATAAGTGCTTTTTGTCTAAACAATAATTAAAACTGTTGTTTAGCAATACTGGACGCTGTTAGCACCAGTCAGATAACACTCAGCTTTGTGTTTCAGTTAGTAATGTTTTTTGTTATCGCAGGTTGATGGTCATTATGTATTATAAATCTCAATTAACCTTTTAATTTTCTTATTTTAATGCAATGTAGCTTTGGTTATGATCGGGTCATTGTTATAACGGGTTAGTAATCCCTTTCTAATGACTTGCTTGTAAACATTTCAATTTGTTGTTAGTGATGGATTTTCGTATATCATCAATGATGACAATAAGGATGTCGGATTAAATGGCAGATTTGTCAAAACTATATTGGTTCCGCGGAAGGTCCTATGATATCCAACTGTGTTTTTTGGAAGGAAGGTTGCTGTCATGAAGAAGGTTGCTGTCATGAAGAAGGTTGCTGTCATGAAGAAGGTTGCTGTCATGAAGAAGGTTGCTGTCATGAAGAAGGTTGCTGTCATGGATCAAAAATCAATAATAAAGATACAAAAATAAAGGACTATCTAAGCATCTCAGCAAAAACCGGTCAAATAAATACAGAGCAACTATATGATGAGTGACAAATTTTACACAGAAATTCTACCAGAAACCACAGAAATTATTTGCGGAAGAAATTTGTGCGGAATTTTTTTTTTTGACTTTTTTTTTTTTGCGGATTTTGTCCAAATCCGCGAAAATTAAATCCGCAGAAGTGAAGAAATTTTGGTGATCCACAAAAATAAATTCCGCAAATTTTCTGAAATACTTCATGCATAAAGAATCGATCTGTTGTCTTTGCTTTACATTTAAAGGCCTCTTTTTGCAGACTTTGCCCAAAAGTTGAAACTGTCTATTCTGAAACCTTTACAAGCAAAATAAGTGGATTGTGGAGCTTGACGATTATCTAAGCTCTCAGAAAGGTCAAGACATCATTTGAAATGGATGAAAAGCTATAGAAGAAGGGTCAAGAGATCTACCGAACCTTGATCCTTTTGCTGCAAGCGATCCATTGGAGAACACTGAAGCATCTCCATTGCTGATTGGACAAGTAACCGTCGATCCTGTAGAGATGTCAAGTTTTTTTTACCTACAATGGCGAAATGATAGTGACGAAGAGGAGTGGTCTGTGGAGGACGATCCATGTAGAAATATTTTCGATATTTTGACGATATTTGAGTATTTTTTTTGATGAAAAAATAGAGAGATGATATTCCATAACTCGGATGTTTTTCATACACTAAGAAGGTACTAAATTAGGATTTTCCCGACCTTTTATTTTACAAATTCCTTGCATTCACAAAAATTTATTCCGCAATATCTCTTTTGAGGTCGCTATCCGCAAAAATAAATTCCGCACAAATTACCTCCGCAAATAATTTCTTCCTTTAAGGCTGCAGTCTACAAAATTAAATCGTAATAAACTATGAGCGAATTCAATGTAAAACCTGTTTATTTTCTCATTCTTTCACAAGTAAAATTATCGGAATTTTTACTCAAAGAATCGGTAATTAGTCGTTTTGCGAGAAACGCGCAAAAAGAGTTGGAACCGAGTGATGCGTCTTCTCCGCTTTGTTTGTCTTAACAATAGGAATTTGAATCGCGTTGTGTCTCTTTCTCTTTAAATAATATCTGATATTATTAAAAGAGAAAGAGACACAATCTCTATGATTAAATATATTCACCACCTGCTTGTGTAAAGAGTTTTACAATGACTTGTTTGATTTACGGCTGATTCGGAAATGAGCGACGATCCCTTTTTGTACACATTTTTAAACAAGTTTTAACTGTGAAGTGATCTTACTTTCAAAAATGACAAATAGCAGTATGATCACTCGAAAAAACACTTTTTTGAGTGACTATGGTAGTAGTAGACTATTGCCCTGCAACTAGTAGGCTACAGAGCGCCATTAATAGCTTGGTCTTTAAAGCACTGAACAATTGGCGGAAGGGATATGCTGAGATCAGCAAAAATAGAATTTTGTAAAAATCTTAAGTCTGTCTTCTGTGGATATGTGAAATAAGTTGATGCATGAAAATTTGTACATAAAGAAATGTGTGCACACTATTGCTTGTAAGGATGTTCTGACAATCTGTCCAGAAAAATATTGAAAAGCGCGCATTTGGAAAAAAATTAATCAACATAATATTGCTGATTATAACTAATCAACTTCTTCAGTTGGTGTTTTTGAACTGATGTGTTGATGACTTATGTGCAGGTGTTGTTATAATATTGCAAAAAGGAATTTCATTGGCTATGGTGTTGGGCTATGAACTTATTTTTATATTTAGCAATTCAACAATTCGTACGAAAACAAAATTCGCAATAAACCACAGAAAGAGGAAAATGATAAAAACAACATAGCATTTGATTGGTGTTCAATTTTTCGGCATTCCATAGAGATTTATGCAGACGAACAACTTATTCTTTAATTCAACCAACCACACGAAAACAATAAAAGTCAATGCACACAACTTTTACGAAAAGGGAAACTTTTTATATATCTGCTTCTCAGGATTTTAAGATTTAAAGTAAACAAACTATAATCAGGCTGTTGTGACTCCACTTTACAGCCAAGACATACATTTCTGGTAGCAAAATGTACATCTAAAACACTGCATCTTAAAACATCACTCAAACCATTCTGAAGCTAAGAACCACTCTGTAGTCTGCATCGGTAAGGGACCAAGTACTGACAACTGAACATATATAAATTACTTTATTTGCTGGCACAACCCCTTCACATTTTCCAGCAGATGCAAATTTCATGTTTTCTAAACGTGTGAAGTTTAAAGATATGTAGAAGGAGTTGGAATTGTTGACAGAAGGAACGTTCAATACTTCAAATGAGGCTGACACGATTAGATGTTCTTCATCGGTAGGATCCTCTTTGTATTTATAGATTCTTGTGAGTAACGATACTCTTTCTTTATATATAGCTATAATAGTTTCATGATAATGAGCCATGGTGTACCCAAGCGATGTACGACTTTCGTAAAAAATATTTGTTCTATTCTCAGCATTCAAGAAAGTTTCGTTCTCAATATCCACAGGAAGATCACATACGCATAACATGTTAAATGACTTCATATCATTACATGTTTTATAAACCCCATATTGAGAGACTCTATCCCATGCTAGCAATTTCATATGAAAACTATTTAGCTCTGAGATTGTTTGAGATGACACCTGCACGTTAAAGACGTCATGTTTATTTTTAGAATTGATGCCAGGTTCAGTATGAACATCAAAAGTGGTGATCAGCTGGCTGTCGTGCATCTGTTGATAGGCGTTTTCAACATGTATCGGTACCAAACGTTTACATTGGTCATGCGTTGAGTAATTTGTGATCATATTGTTCAGTTTTCCAACAGCAAACTCGAGCTGTCCTAAAATGTCTTTCAAATCTTGAACTGGGTGGCGCCATTTTTTACACAGACATAAATTTGGTTGAATCAATGGTAACTGCGAGCAATTTCTTTTTGCTGAGATTTCTCTTAATAAACCTTTTTTCTGGTAGTTCTTATCAGTTAAAGCATACAGAGTGTGATGAATATCAATCATAGTAAGAAGTCGCTTTTGGTTTAACCTTAATGACGTCATCACATCATCACCAATATATTGTTGCACGCCTTTTGGTACAACCATGAACAAAGATGGATGAAACATTTCATAACGACCTTCGATGTTGGTATATACATAATCTGTGTACGTATTTCCGTGATCTGCTAGAATGACAGTCAATGTATTGTCCATTCGTGACATCAAAGACACAAACTTTGCCAAGTCTTGATCAATCGTTTGAATGCGAACGCCACCTGAATCATGCGCAATATGTAATGCTGTGTACGAGAATAAAGCGTGTGCATCTGTGGATGACAAAGATCGATACTTGTTGGCGATGTAATCCAGAAAATAGGAGTCCTGTTGCTTGCCGTTATAACAAATATTTTCATTTTCGTCTGTGTTGAAGATGTGTCGTAACTTAAACAACTCCAGTACCTTGCAGGATGCGAATGTAAGACCTACACAAGAAGTAGCACAACATGCATATAGTCATTGTCAGTACAACAACAAAAAAGTTGCATTTAATTCTGGACATGACAATAGGTGGTGATTAATGAAATGAACTCCATCACATCCATTTTTTATCAGAATCTGCAGGAAACTCTAACCTCAGAAGAGGAATGAAAAAATATCCAAGATACCCCTTTAGGCTTACGTGACCTCTATGAAAAAACGTTTTTTTTAAAAAAAACCTTTTAATCTGACTGTTGTCTGACTGTTAATTCTCCAGATATCGAAAGTAAGAAACCTGTGTTTAATTATATTATAAAAAGTGTATATAGTTATAAACACCTTTTATAGAATAATATTCTCCACAACCCATCGTATTGGAATTTTTCCAAAATTACATGATAAGGCTATGAGAATAGTCCTTGAGTCAATCATTTTGTTTAATTGTCAAATTGATCAACAATGGACATATGGCAATTTACCTGTTTCGTCGATATATGACTCATTCAATGCCTTGTAAAATTCACTCCAAGCTGTATTTGCGTGAGAACCAAGGTCGAATCGAAGACCCCATGGTGATCTCCAACAAAGATCCTCCTGATATAAGGTTTTGTAACCCAATCTTTTGAAATGTTTGTGAAAATCATTGGCAACCACAGGCACGTTTTCAATTTCAGGTTTGCTCATATTGTTTGAAAGCGATTTTCCCAAGTATAAAGCTCGTATATTGGGGACAGTGTGACCATACAAAGCTTGAAAAAGTTCGAAGTCAAGAACTTCAGCATCTCCGACGGAATTTATTTCATTAAAAGAGTTTATAGTTTTCTGCAACGAGCGATAAAAATGTCCCCTTGAGATCGAGTCGAAAAATACGACATTTATATTTAAACAATTATTCAAAGATTTGTCGACTTTTTGATTTTTTCTTGGATGGGAAGTCTTCGACGGGAAGTGTTCATCCAGAACAAGTAGTTGTGTTTTATTTTCTTGACCTGCACAACTTACAAACAGAAAGTGAAAGCCATTCTTTATAGTTCTTTGTACATAAGTAGATACAAAACTGGTAATATCTTCGTCCGCCGTAAAATTAGTTGCAAACGTTTGAACTGAACCAGTCGAGTAGTTAAACATAAAAACAGTTATGTTATCATTGTAGAGTTTACCACAAGTTTTTCCAGAGCAGCGTAGCGCATTGTTTTCAAACCAGCATATACGTACTCCTGAACTTACATCGCAGCTTCTGCTAGCATTATACTTGAATATCCGCGCTGCTACGTCACATCCAGATTCAGAGGGTTGACGTGGCACGCACAAGTTGTCATCTGCAGTAATAACGTATTTTTTATTTATAGCTAGCACAGGGCATATGGTCTTGTTTTTATCTACATTACTCATTCTTTTAACAAGTTTAAGCAATGGTTGAAGGCTGGTAAAGACTGTGTACTTGATGAATAGAATTGAAAATGCGCAATATAAAATAACAAGTATTAAAAACATCAGTATATAACGATGTTTGAAAACATAATTGGTCCGTAAACACATTTCAGTATGTAGTTTGATGGTATAATAACTTTGTCTTGTTTTCATCCTTGTGGCATCTTATATATATAACCAATGATGGCCGAAATACGAATGTGGAACCGGATATAAAGCATCCGGAAGTAAACATTTGCTAAATAATGCAAATTTCTAAGCATTTATTGAGCATAAACTTACTGAAGCAGGAAGGGAACCTCATCCCCAGGGCTTCTCAGGTGTTTATATTGAAACAAAAAAATCTAAGTCTGGAAGACAAATTGTTCAAAAGGTTACATTCATTTTTCTTACACAATACCTCGTCCGTAAACTTTGGAACATAAGAAAGCATCCTACGTAAGCTAAAGGTAGCCCAGTTAATAAAATTTAAAGTTAGAAACCTTAAAGTTTCAAATTATCGATATAACAGGGAAACAAGTTTCCAGGAGAACTTAATAAATCAAATATATCGTCTATCGTCTCTATTATTTTGACCCCGCCCCACGTCCTCTTTTTATGGGGGGGGAGAGATTTTTCCTGACATCGCCTGGTGATATTACAATAAAAAGGGGTAAAACTCAGAGAAAGTTTTCTGATTAAAAAGGGGGTACAGTGTTCAGATATTTTTTTAACTAAAACAAAAGAATAAAGTGAAAAAGACCGAAGCTAGCTTTGAATATATAATATATAAATATATATTAATAACTATTTCAATTCTAATTTGTTTATTTTTAAATTTTCTTATAATAAATATCATAATCATAAAACGTTGACCACGCTGGTGCACTTCTTACAAGAGTACATAAATAAGTTACAGTGTTTGTTTTAACAACGGAGCTGCAGTTCCTTTGCGTGGCCTTTATATTCTTCAAATTAAAGAAATCGACATGGATGATGTACGCATGCGTGTTATCTACATTGACCACCTCAAACGATAAAGAAATGACGTATGGATCAATCTCATTTTCATTTTCATCGTAATGAGGTTCATTATACGATCTAATAATGACTGCCAAATTTTTTTCTAAAGTTTTTATTTCTTCAGACACGATTCCTTTGAATATATCGTAGTTCAAAGACGTCCTTTGAAAATATAATTTTTCAATGTTGTTTTCGTATTGCAAATATCGTATCTTTGTATCGCAAACACATAATCTGAACGTTTCCTCGGTATCGCTACACTTCTTGTAAGGACCGAATTTGGAGAGTCGATCGTTAGATAGTAATTGCATCTCTCGTGACGGAACGGTATTACTTAGAATAGACTTCACTTCGACTGTTATCGTTTCGTGTCGATTCGTGAAACCGTAGCCTGACTGCGTTAAAATGTCAAACGTGGTTCTAATGAACGCACCATCTTTTCTTTGCAGAACATTAACTATCATAGTGGGAACAAGCCTTTTGCATTTTCCCTCCTTTGAAGATGCCGTAATAATGTTATTCAAAGTACCGATGGCAAATTCCATTTGACCGATCATTTCTGTCGTATTTTGCACCGGAGTGTTCCATCCCTGGCACACGCATAAGTTTGGCAAGCGTAAAGGTACATCGGAACAACCTCTGTTTATCGACACCGGAGTAAAAATACCGTTTGCTTGTTTGTTTTTACTAGTTAAACTCAACAGACCGTGATGAAGATCAATCATAGTGAGAAGTCTCTTTTGATTTAACCTTAATGACGTCATCACATTATCACCAATATATTGTTGCACACCTTTTGGTACAATCATGAACAAAGATGGATGAAACATTTCATAACGACCTTCCATGTCTAAATAAACATAATCGGTATACCCGTTTCCATGATCTGCTAAAATTATTGTCAATGTATTTTCCATGCGGGACA
The DNA here is from genome assembly GCF_029227915.1 of Hydractinia symbiolongicarpus. Taxonomy (NCBI): domain Eukaryota; kingdom Metazoa; phylum Cnidaria; class Hydrozoa; order Anthoathecata; family Hydractiniidae; genus Hydractinia; species Hydractinia symbiolongicarpus. Next base: position 28,470,048 of record NC_079882.1, on the reverse strand, counting down.
TCAAAGATACAAACTCTGACAGCGATTCGTCAATCGTTTGAACTCTAACTCCACCCCCGTCGTGAGCTACGTTTAGATTTGAAAACGAGAAGGATTTTCGGACTCCACCTGCTTCAGCTTTTTGGGAACGTTCGTAAAGATATTGTAGATAATACTCATCTTGCTGTTGACCGTTAAAACAAACTTTCTCTTCGTCCTCTAGATTGAAAATGTGTTCCACTTTGTACTGTTTCATTATTTTACAACTAGCAAAAAGTAAACCTAAAAATATATATAAAACAAATTTGAAATCATAAAAAAATCACTCAAGATACAAAACAAAACCAATCCGTTACACCAATTTGATTTCGATGCGTTTTTCGACACAATAATATTAATTTCAAAATCTTCCTCTTGATAATACTATGGTTTGCCTTGTTGTCGGTATAGACACCAATCACTCCCCCCCCCCCCCCCTTGCCGACTCTTTCTTCTTAAAAATACACCTAAAGTGCGTGTTAGCAGGCATTTTTTATTTATTCACTTTTCTTAATGGTTTTATCCTAATCAACAATAATTACAAAAGAGATTTCAATTGTTCCCCCTTCTTGGTTAGCTTTTTAGCCATTTCTCAGTGTAACGCACAAGATAAACCGACAGGTACCTATCTAAAGAAACGCAAAATTTTATTGGTCGCTGTAGATCACTATATTTAATTGACTTTTTAATATAGTGCCATATAGAGTAACACAAAGAATGAGAGGTCTTTAAAAAACAGATATAAGATTTCACGAATTTAATTCTTAGCTTAAATAGAGCTCTATAGTTACTTTAGAGAGGTTAGTTCTAAAAGGTACTTTAAATTAGCATAGAGGTGTTCGCTGTAAAGTGTCTGCTACATAAAGGCTTTGTCAAGATTTTCATTACATCCGTTCCTGTGAAAAACGTGCGCTGTAGAGATGTTTCCGCTACATTAGATGTCCACTATAAGAACATTTTACTGTATAAAAGTGTTTTGAAAAAGAAAAACTTGGAGTGCACGTGCTCACCAAATACACTATCACACATAATTGGGAAAATTGATTTCTATTTTATGCTTTACGTCATCCTCTTACCGCGTTTATTTTTAATCGTTGTTGTTGTTTTTTGTCACAGTTTTTTTCTTGAAAGATGACGTTTTTAATTTCCTCTTTTCTTACATAATGACGCAATTAGTTTATTCTCAATTTTTTCTTATCGTTTTAAATACGATTAGCGTTTGATAATTTTCTGTGATTGGTTTTAAAGTTGTGTGATGATTACTTGATCGAACGCTACCAACTTTGTCGAAGTTAAAGTCGTTTCTTATTTTTATTAGAAAGAAAATATTTCTTTGAGATAGCTAGATTCTAGGGATTAGGGATGCATATTTCAGTAATTTTTTCTTCGGTAGGAGAAGCCGAAAAAGGATTGCCAAATGAAAGGAAGCTTCACCTGTATCATCCAAGTTTAGTTGGTCTATCTTGTACGACAAGTCTTTCCATTCTTCTGCTCCTCCAAGGTCCATTCTTATTCCCCAAAATGCTTCCCAGCACATATCATCCTGATACATGACGTTATAACCATGCTTTTTAAAATGGTTTATGAAATAATCTATACCAGTCGCGAGTTCTTCTCTATCACTATCCGAAATGTTAGATGGGAACACGTGACCAGTAAACAAACCGTGGTTGTTTTCCGCGCTATGTCCGTGCAACGCTTGGAAAAGCTGGAAATCTAAAACCTCGGTTTCAGAATGAGGATCGGAGTTTATTTCGTTAAACATATTTATGGTTGCTTTAAGAGAACGGTAAAAATGTGCTCGAGCTATGGAATCAAACAAAATAATGTTAATATTCACGCCATCTTTCTCACCTTTTTCTAGTTTTAATTTCTGTTCTAAAATGTCTTTATCGAGAAGAAGCAATTGCGTTTGTGTTTCATTTTTATTACAACTAAGAAACATGAAATTATAACCACTTCTAACAGTTTTCTGTGCTTCCCTGTACACTAGAAAATTCAGCTCTTCATCGTCGCTGCACCCCTTTGGTACTACTTCAACATGTCCAGTCTCTTTGTTGAAAATATGAACGTAGATTTTTTCGTCAAAGTTTACTCCACACGATTTAAAGGTGCAGAATATTTGACCTTTGTCGTAAGTACATATTTCGACACTTTTTTCAACCTTGCATGTATGAATGCCAACATCGTATGGATAGAGTTCTTGGACATACTTACAACCCGATTCGGATGGCTGATGTTCAAGACAAGAAATGTTTTCCTTCAGTTTAATCGGATGTTTTTGTATAATGCCTAATTTAGGACAAATAGAAGTTGATTCTTCCTGGTCAGTAAAGTTGGTTTCTTTTTTAGCATAGTTCCTACCATGGACCAACGGCTCGTTTAAGTCCGATTTCGGCGATTTAGCTGTTTTTAAGTACTCAATTTTATAAGTTTTTCTTTTTTCCGTCGGTGATACGATTGGTGTTACATTATTCTTAATTCTAACATCTTTAACAAGGTTTTTTAGATTAATAATTCTCTCAGAGCTTTGTTTTATGCTCGAGGAGTGTACTTTTGATTGTCCCGTTAAACCCACTTCTCGAATCCGAATACTTTGGTCTATTTCATTGTTCTTGTCTTCACTTATGATCAAAATATTTTCCGTTAGCAATTTGTATTTGTGAACGTGGTTATACTCAACCGTAAACAAAGTAGTTAACAATCCATAGATGAATAAAAATAACAACCCAAACACGAGATGCCGCTTCTTAAAGTTAAACATTTCTTCGTCGTATCATATAAATTATCGGTCTGGCAGTAAGAACTTTAAAGTTCTTTAACAGAAAATATAATTACTTGCAATTTGTGTTAATTGATTGAATAAGGAGACAATTAATGTCAATTACAAACTTTTCATAACTCGATATGCTCCAACTTTATAGTTTAAAAATATTCAGAGCATTTTTTTTGATCGCGTAACTTTCGAAGCGTTCATCGACGACTGTTCTCGAATGTTTAGGACAAGATGTTGAAATATGAATAATATTTTCCGCGCTTTTAAGAAGTGATGGTGACGAAATTATCAGAAATTATCAGAAAAGGCGAAACTGTTGATTGATCGAAACTGGCAGACGGAAGGATATTAGTGATGAATTAATTACGTCACAGATTCTCTAATTAATCGGACTAATTATTGACATTTAACAAGTGCGTTTCAGTCTTATCAAATCATTAGGAATACTAGAAAGTTACTGGATGTTGTGGAATTCCAATACAAGATCTTGAAAGGCCTGTAACTGAATAACGTCTGATACTCCATCGCTTTTTACATATCTACAACCTCACAAAAATATTGAAAATTTAGAAAAATGATCATGCTGAGGTCAGTAAAAAGTTAGTACCTATTTGGAGTTTGATTAAACTAAATAATCTAAGATCTGAAACTCGCTGCGATAAGTCTGCTGAGAATATTTGCAAGTTCAAATTGCGTCGACTTAAATATACTACATATAGCAATGGCATCACCCTCATTGGTGGAATCTAACCTCAAAATTAGCCACCTTGTATCACTATATTTTTCTGACAACCTTTCTAATTGAAGTACCTAAAGAAGTTAGGACGTAGCAACACAATCTTTACCTTTTGTAAAAATTCTATTAAATTTTTTTTAACAATTATTTTCACCTTGTAACATTTCATACTATTAGATAAACGAACAAAAACAATTATTTGATGTTGCATATAAATCAATTATGAACAAGGTAAAAAAAATTACGAAAGAAATTTATCATTCACGTGACCCATAACAAGTCCGTGGTCGCGAAGTACTTTTTGCTGATGACGAAGATCTTTTTGCGTCGGAAAGCGGACTTGAGTTTGTTTATCTGTTCTCGAATAAAACTTTGGTCTACTACCTCCTCTTTGTCGCAAGTGTTCCTCGCGCTCTTTGCGTCTGTCCTCCTCCTCTATCAGTTTAGTTCTCTCGCGTTGTTCGAATTGTTCTTGAAGTTTGCGTTCTTCTTCCTCCTAAAATAAAATTCAGAAAAGATTTTGACTTACCGCGTGATAAAGACGTTGCAGAAATCTGATGAAAGGTGGGTCGCCTACTAAAAAAGGACAAATTTTACTTAAACTATTATAACCTAATATCGCACGCTAAGTTCACCATGAAATGCGGCTTTATGATAAAACTGGGCTTTGATTAACTGCATAGTAACCCGGTAGCAACCGTTTTACCCATTCAATGGAAATCATCCAGCTTCATGGTCGGTAATAGTATAGTTGTTGCTTTACTCCATATGACACAGTGTGCAGCGGATTAAATTATTATTATCAGAACATTTTTATTTCTCTCCCTTAATTTAAAGAGAACCATATGATAGAATCATCAGATTTTCTGGTAGATGAGAATTGGCGTTGTGATTATATTATTGGTTATGGATATTAGGTGAGGTCGCCACAAGCAGTGAGAAGGCTGCCCTCTGAGCCTCGATCTTAGTCGTCAAGAAAGTAAACGTAAAATTTAAAATCTAGGATGGCAAGTACTTTAAAAGGTAGAAATAGTTTTATCATATTTATTCAGTTCATCAACAAATCATGCAGTCTAAAAAGAAAATCCTTAAACGCGCTATGACCGTACAAATACGACCGGACTGCCAAAAGAAATTCAAAATTTAGCCAGTGTTCGTATCGGAAAGATCTACATGTCAAATCTTTTAGATCAATTTATATGACTCAGAAGATGTCATTTTTAGGTTACCTTTGTTTAAGCGGCGCATCATCAGTGTTGAAAATGTCATTCTCATAGCAGAAAATCTGTTTATATCAGAACACAGCCTTAATGTTTGCTTAACAAAAACCGCCAAAAGCAAATTCAAAGCTGTATCCGTTCTTTACATCTCTCTGCAAAAGAATGCCTTTAATGGTACAACAATGGAAAATAAGCAGATAAATAATCGTCTAAATTTTTATTTTTACCGAATACCGAGAGAAGAGAATATCATTTTTTGATATGGGGTCTCCTCAAACAATGTTTTTCAACGAGAAGATGCTACAACATATGGCAGAAAATAACAGTAAGAGTCTTGACTTGCGGAAAATCAAAAAAATCAAAAAAAAAAAAAAAAAAAAAACGGAGAAGTTTAATGGAGAAAGAGGAACTAAAGAATGGTATATGTATTTCATCTTAGATTTTTTGCTTCCCTTACCTTTCCCATGGCAATCCTAGCCAATGCACCATGTTTACGGTCAATTACGCGCTGTCTACGAAGAGCTTCGAGATGATATGCAGCCATTTTCGGCAGAACTAATGTGGGATAAGATCGTAGGACACTTTTGTTTATGCCAAGTTCCCTTTTGTTTTGACGAAGTCATAATCTGACGTAATATTAAACGCATGACGTTTTTCCCATAAATGACGTCACACAAGCTTGTGTTAACATCAGTTTGTAGGGTTTCTCGATAGAGAATCATTGTACTTTACTTTAGTAGCAAAAGATTTTGATCACCTGAAGAATCGTTACGTAATTCTAGCTATTAACTATTTTAAAATCAGAGGATTATGCTAAGACAGAAGCTGTCTTACTTTCGCGAATGGGACAAATATTTATATAAGTTGGATCCGGAAAAGGAAACAATATTTCGACGCTTCATTTTTCACTGTAGAGAGAGTGGCACCGCAAGAACAACCTCATTCCCAGGGTTTCCTAGGCTTTTCACATGTTTGTATGTACATGTTCTGGATTCGTATGTATATAATTTGTATTTAAAATTTTGCTTAGAAAAGTTATTTTCCATGGACATATTATACGTAGCTAACATGCAGAAAAAATACGACTGTGTTTAATACGCTAGGTAACGTACAGAAGACAAAAGTAGTTATCGAGGCCTGTGATTTCTAAGATCCACAGTCCCTGTTTATGGGAAGGAAGCCTTGTAAAGTTCACACAAAGCAGGTCACCTGGCACTGTATATGGAGGTCAAGTAACACAAGGATATTCTAATCCGTAGCTAGTTCCGTATCAATGTCAAAAAACTAAAAATAAGTTAGCTGTGACACTTTTAAGAAACCATCAATTTTCCATTAATGGGAGCGAGGTTGTCGCTTAACTTTTCAGTCAAAACTGACATGGTATTTCCAGAAATCCAAATCAATAAAATTGTGCTTAAAGTACAATCTCGTACCCAGAGATTGTTTTTTTGTGTGTTTGAACGGTCCATCCGTCTAAGTCCTAAAATCTTAACAAGCCCTGGGGACGAGGATAATTGAATTGAATCGATAATTTGAACTATGTCAACTTTGTAGCTGCATTTATTTTCATCAAATTCATAAAGGTTATCAAACAAGGAAAACTCGAACAACATGCATTAGAAAAGATTAAACAAACCTCCTTGGTTAGACATATGTATGCAGTTTACTTCTTCTTTTTTTACCCTTTGAATGGTTTAGGGTCCCGCTTTAAAAAGATAATGAGATTAGAAAACAAGAGAACGAAAACAAGATAATGATTCTTGTGAGAGGTATGATGTTTTCATTTACGGCAATAAGCGGTTCTCAAACTTTAGATAAAAAGTTGAACTTTTACTTTTGAGCAGTCTGTTTTAAGGGTGCCAACTTAAAATTATTACTCATTTCTTTTAAAAATCTTTTGACTAAATACCTAACATTTCACTTATTTCCACAACTATTTTGGGTTGGTACAGGCATCCTAATAATGCTTGGATTTCCCGTAAAAATGTGCATTTGATAAAAAACCAGGAACCTGAACCTCAGGGCATCTTGTATCCTTCTGATATAGGAAGTACGATACGAAATCGCTGTCCCGATGTCAGAAAAGATACAATATACCCTGGGACCGAAGTTAGAAAGACAGAACTAACCTGAAATTTAATACTTGCCAATATTTTGAATAATAAAAATAGTCCTGATTGACGATTAACTTTTAACTTAAAATTCCTGACATATTAAAGAAATGGTTTCTCTGACATTTTGAGAATATTCAATACTTAAATAATTCCTGACAATAACTTCATACCAGAGTAATAACGGAAAATTTTCAATCTTAGACCCGTCATAGCAGATTTTATGTTAAACTGAAACACATTGATACCTGCTGTTCTTGCAGTTTCTTTAGAGCTGCGTGTTTTCTTTCAAGCACCCTCGCTCTTCTCTGCGCTTCCAAATGATAGTTTATATGAGTACAAGTTGGCATTATTCTTTTATATGTTTATCGTCAAGAATATAGTGCGCAAGACTTTTTCGCAAGCTAACTTTTTCTCTACCATTTACAATAACAAATGTAACTATTGACAAATATATTTTCAAAATCCTTTTAAACTTTTTATTTGTACAGGATTATTAAAGAAAATAATACGTTTGAATCGTTTCGTGTAAACTTGTAAACTTTTGTCTCGTTAAAAACACACACGACGGGGGTTATAAAAAGTTGATATAAGACGGGGGCACTAATTCACTTAGTTTAGATCTAATGACACATTAACAACGCTATTTCATATTTTAAACCTTTTTCCTCCTTTTTAACATTTGATTTTAAAATACTTGTTTCCTTATTTCTTTGCACTGTCACACCTGAAGCTAAAAATTTATAGAATGGATTAATAACAAAGTTAAAAAATTCACAAAATGTTAAAAATAGCAATAAAATATGTTCTGCCAATGTCCATGTACAAAACGCGAAAAATCCGGAAGCCGAAAATGTTTCGCTGAATTCATTTTGTATGATCCTATTCGAAGTCACCGCAATAAAACCAACAAAATAAACTTCATCCGACTTTATCATCTGCCCCGGCCTAAATAATAAGTCACATCACGGGGGGTAAAGATTTTTCATATAACAACAAAAATATAGCTAAGACTTTAACGGCTGTTGAAGAAAGTGACCGTTGAAGAATTGTTGACTCTAAGCTTTATGTGACTTTACTCCTCATAAGATTCAAATTGGTACTTTCAGTACAGCATCAGAAAAACACTTTATTAATTTCAACTAATACATACCTCTGAAACCTCCCCCACGGCCACCTCTAAAACCACCGCCACCTCTAAAACCTCCACCGCCACGTCCTAAATAAATTTTTAGGTCATTTAAAATCAAAAATGCCGCAGAAAAGAAAAAAAGGAAAGAACACAAACCTCCTCGTCCTCTTGGTGTTCCACGACCTCCGCCTCTACCACCACCTCTGCCTCCTCTTCCACCACCACGCCCGCGTCCGCCTCCACGACCAGCTGATCAAGAAAATAAGATAAAATTAAGCAGAATCAACAGCAAACTAAAAACAACTATTTACCTCATACCAAAAACTTTTCGCGTGAGTGATAAAAAGAAATAATTTTTTATTATAATTTTTTATAGTACTTACTTTGTAAAAAAAAAGTTCACAAAAAGTGATTATGTTGGCAAACTTGAGTTCTTGCGATTTTCTTTAACGAAAAACTACACTGTTTTCCGTTCACTAAAGAACATCTCCAACAAAAATAATGTGTATTTTTCGTTTTTCCAGTCATTTTCAGTTGATTTAAGATGAAATGCTGGTATATTAGCGATCAATTGTGCAACTTAATTTTCACGCACCTAAATTCGGCGAATCAGTCATTCGCAAAATTGGTAACAGTTTGAGCAACTGTCAAGCGAGAAAATAAAAGTTAGGCAAAAATTTTATGTATTAAGGTATAGCTGGATGATAAAACATCTAGAAACTGTTCAAATTTATTAGATATCTACAAAGTAGAAATAGAGCTGAGTGTAAGTGAAAATTAAAACCAACCTCCTGGGCCTGTGAATCTGGAGAGTGGTAGCAGCTTATTTGGATCAATGAATAACTAAAAAATAAACATCACAATACATTGCTTTACTTGAGATTACACTTTTTTACTTGAAATTTTTACTGAGACTTACTTTTTGGAGTTTCTTAAAAGACGTTGCCGTCATACCTTCTGAGAGTTTCACAGAAAAGAAGTAAGAATCAGTTAAGGGACTGACGTTAAGAACATTTAAGATAACAAAACATCCCACAAAACATCCCACTGTTGCTAATAACCAAGAAGTAGTTGAAATTAACAATAGAAAAAAAACTATGCTACACAACAAAAACTTAATAAATTCTTTTGTATTAAATAAATTGTATAAATTGCAGGGTGAAAAGATATGAATTCTGTTATAGGTCCAAATATTTCATCCACTTTTCCAATTTGTTGTTTATTCTCTAAGTATATTGGTGCATTGAAATACGGTACACTCTCATTTGTGCACTTTAAAACAAGGTCGCTTTCACAAGGATGAAGAAGATGGCCAATTTCTAAAAGAAAAAAAGGGGAAGCAACACTGTAAGAAAATTTATTTAAAAACATCAAGCTCCCGCTTAGGTGCCCTGCTTGAGAATCATTGTACATTGAGAAGATTTTAGCATGTCAGCAATTGTCATTTCATGGTGTGACATACTACAAATTTATCAAGTTTTCAAGTAAAACTAAATACTGAGAATTTTTTCTTTTACATGATAAACTTACCAATAACTCTGTCAGGTGGTCCATAATCCATTTGTCTGTATCCTCCTCTGCCACCACCTCGGCCACCACCACGACCTCCACGACCACCGCCTCTAAAACCTCCTCTACCCCGAAAGCTCATTGTTTTATATATGTATGTATAAATCACTAAAAATACACAATTAAGAAGGCTGACACACATGCAATGTCAACTTCCAATGATGCAACGTTAACCTGCATTTAAAAACTTTGCTTTAAAGAAAACAATATCAAATCGGGTTGAACGCTTATATACATCATGCAGAAGAAAACCTCAATCCTGGAAAATTTTGTCCCTAAATACTTCCTCAGATTTTGAATGTAACCTAATATATTTAGAGTCCATGTCAGATATACACACATGGCATTCTCAATTGCTTGTGGCTACTATCATCAAAGTTTTGCCTTTGTTCTTACCTAGCCTAGTTTAGAGTTGTAACGTTACAAATGTGACAGAATAAACAATAAAAAGATGTATTAGCTAGGTGCGCATTTAGCCAGAAAACGATGTTAAGTTTATGCGAAGTAAGGTAAAAACTTTCAAATAAATATATATCTAGGATTTATACATGTAGGTCACATAATTTATAAAGATTTCAACAATAGTTGGATTTACATAAAAAATAATAGAATAGGAAAAAGGAGGGAAAAAAACGTAAAATAGAGAATGAGAAAGGGTCATGTGCATACTTAGTTCAATATGTGAAGCATGAGCAATAGTACAAACAAAAGTATAAACAATTATGTGAAATTGCTGACGCGAAAGAGTATAATGAAGGTTCACGTGGGCAAAAAATTGCTTACATAATTTTTTTTTTGAATTTGTTGCTGCATCCGAAGTAAAGTTGCTAGACAACTATTATTCAAACCTTTTATAAAACTGGTGCACCCCTAAGCAACTTCTGACCTCAAAATCAGATTAAATCCGAAATAAGCTTGAACGAGAAACCAATTTAATATGGTAGATAGATGTGCATATTTTACATGGCTAGCCTCACAAATAACGAGGGATATACCCTCGTCTATAATTTCCAGGAGGGGCCATAGCTTAGATGAGGAATCCTAAAATGTTTAATACTCATTTTGAGCTACCAGACCCAACTAGGGTCCACACTCTACCAGACAACTGCAAAATCTTGGTGACTTTAATTTCGTTTCTTTTAAATCACCTCAGCATTTGCATGCAGTGTGACAATGTGAATTAGAAAAGCCGAGGTTTAGATGAATCCTGTTGTTTACATTTTCAGCAGTAAGCTTTTTTGGCTTTGAAAAGAGATAAGGGCGCTATGTGAAGCAAAGCAAGTATTAGTCCATTTCTTCACACAAAGGCATTCTTAGGACTTTAAAGTAATTCAAATAAATCAGAAGGCATCGAACCTACACTTGATAATCTTATATAATAACATGAAGTGTATGTGACAGTCATAGTGGATGTGTTCTCTTTCTTTTGAATTCACCAAAAATTTTCTTTGAAGTCGCCAAAAATTTTTTGTCCATTTTGCTAGCGGGTTTACTTTGTTTACATCAAGAGATGAAAACGACTCAATTTGATTTGTTGAAATAAATTTAACGGCTAATTTTTTAGACGTTTGGTTTTTATGTCGCTGGAGCAACCAGATTCCCTTTTTTCAGGAAAAGCCACCTAAAAGCCTCAAATTCTTAAAGTTTTATATTCTAACACGTATGTAGCCATATTTGTTTACAAATTGTTGCATAATTAATGTAGGCCCTGGCGCGTAACTAATGTATTTGTCCTAAAATTCAAAATGCTACATAAAGCTGTTAGCTGACTAACAAACGAAAAAAATTGGTTTGTTGAACTCACTCTAATGTCATATTTTTACATTACTATTGTTTTTCGTTATATTTGTTTCACTAAGCATAAATAGCTTTAGTTTTAGCTGCTTTATTCGGAGAAACTTTCGAGGATTTCGCGTTTTTTGGCCTTTTTCGCAAAACTTTGTCTCGCAAAACTTTCAAAAATGGCAATTCGCGAAAGTTTATTCAGTACAAACTTTCTAAATAGTCGCCTTGCGAAAGTTTATCCACTAAATTTTAAATTAAGTAAGCTGCTGTCGATAGAGCCTTTCCATGATATTGATCCCTTGGTCGATCAAGACCCTACCTTATTAGCTTTGAATCTGGACACGGTTTGCAGAATTGATGAAGATTTCTATCATAAGAAATATCGCCCATCTTTTTTATAAGAACATAAAAAATAAGTTCATAATCACAAAATCGCGAAAGTTTATGTCGCCAAAACTTTCCAATTTCGTATTTTGCGAAAGTTTATCTCGCGAAAATATTTCAATTTGTAAATTCATGAAAATTTATCGAAACAACTTTGCGAGTTTTTGGACTCGCGAAAGTTTCTCCAAATAAAGTAAGTGTTCCCAGTTTAAGTATATTTAACTGGGTGTGTTAGCTACTGATAGCTGGCTAATGTTAGCCACTTCCTACTCACCATTCCCATGGCTAGCTCTAACCTATATGACTTATGTTGTTATTCGTCTTTTTTAATTATCTATAGCTAGCTACCTTAGTTTCCAAACTTCTCTTCTTTCATGAGCATGAATTATGATGTAACAAGCTAGCTAGCTATCTACAAAATCTTTTAAAGACTTGATTTTCCAGGTAGGATGATCAATTGTAGGATGTATTTTTATGCCCATAAGAGTATAATTATTTTCACATTTCCTGTAAACTTTACAAGGGGACCACGTGCAATATGACAAGTGGAATAAGTTTTTTCAGAATTTAAAGCGTGTGTGTTAAGTTATTTTTTATTGTTTTATTTCTGACATCCTGTTAAACTTTTGTCAGCCTACATGTAAAAAGCCAGGTTATTTTTACCGGGGTTGTAGAGATTTGATTGGAAATTTACGTGGGTTACGACTTTATTTTAATTTATAAGAAGATGGTAAGGTTGTTTGCGTTTTTGTTTGTGTTGCAAACTGCTGTTTTTTAAAATTTTGACTTTTGTGGAAAAAAGACCACCTGCAAGATAATGATAGAACAAATTTTGTGGAATTGGCCTCCACTGAAGGCTGTTGTGTAAGCTAATGGCTTTTTCATAGTTTGTATTATAAACTTTGGGGAGTTGGGGAGAACTAAACTGTAAACTGAAAATTCCATGGTTTAACGTTTTTGTTAAAAATTTTAAAATTGTGGTAATAACTGTGTTTGTTGATGATGAAAAAATTACTAATTGTTCTGACTAAAACTTGTTTTTTATATTTTACTAGTCTATAAAGCCTGTGGAGAAATCTACTTAGGCAAAAGGTCAATAAAAAGTAGTTTTAGACGTTTTGCTCACGTCAGCAGTGCAGTGCAGATATAAAAATTCGCGAAATTTGTTTATTCTTTGTCTGTAATGTGTAGAGGTTGAAATGCTGGTTAAAATAATGTACAGGATCATATGTTCTCAACGAACGCCTAAGGAGATATCAGGGATTAAAAATTTTGCTGACGTCAGCAAAGACCCGTCAAAACCTTAAAAAAATTTTTGAGAAATTTTATACCTGTTGCCTTCATCGTATAGATCTTGAAACGCTGATCAAGAAAATGTATAGGATCATGCATCTTTTACAAATGGTTGCAGAAATATTAGGGTTTGAAGGTTTTTTGATGACGTCATCAACCCGCCCATTCCGAAAAGGATTTTGGGACCCAGGTTTGGGAAAATTACCCAAATTGGTCCTAAGTGAAAAATCATTGACATTATTACGTTGTGCTGTAACGTCAGAAATTTTAACATCTGAGACAACTTTTTCGGCTACATCAAAGGAAAATAAGCATATCCACTTTGCCTGTTACAAACAGACACAGTCTGTGTATTATTAAGAGATGAAATGCCTGATTTTTCTATAATTTGATGTGTTTCATAACGTTTTTGTGAAAAATTTATGGGCAATGGCAATACAAAATATGCTAAATGAACTGATTTTTGTTGATTTGGATATGCTCCTCGAAAACTGATCTGTTTTACATTTTGTGTAAACTTTTGTGAGGACGGACCGAATATACACTAGTATGTTTTCCAAAAATGATATCTTTACACCTTTAAAATGGTTGGTAAAGGTCACTACAGATCATCTTACTACGAAAACAAATTTTGTGTTCTTAACTGGTTAATTTTTCCATTTTGTGTATAATTTTGGGGAACAGGATAGTATATATGTAACAGAATAAATGATTTTCCAGATATAAATTTGATGTTTTTTGACACTTCTAATTGAAATATTAAAGGTTTTCAACGAAGTAAATATTTGAGATGTGTTATTTCTGATTTTATTATTATTGTTGGTGTTGTACATGATTCTATGCATTATTTTGATTAGTGTTTCACGCTCTACACATAATCTCTTTGTTAATTCAAGTTTATTCTTTGCTCATTGATTTTTTGACATTTAGAGTTAAAATTGTTGGTAAAGGACAGTACGGAACTAAGAGAAAATTTTGGTTGATTTTTACATTTTGTGTAAATTTTTGTGGGAGAGGATGGTATGCAACTGAAATGACTGATTTGTCTAGATTTAAAATTGATGTTTTCCAAACTATGGCTTTTTCATATTTTTGTATAAGCTTTTAATGGTAAAAAACTTATGTGTAAAAAACTTATTTTTGTTGATTTTTGCTAACTCTTACAGGCCTCCTTTTTGACATTTCAGAATAAAGTACTGAGGGTTTTCAGCATAATCACTTAAAAGATGTACATTTTGAGATGCGTTATTATCCATGTTGTGACTGTCAGTGTTGTAACTGTCGGTATTCTTACTGTCAGTTTTGTGAGTTTGGTGTTGCAATTTTCTATCAACTAGATTTTACACCTTGCAAGCCGTTTTTTTTATTTGGTGTACGATTTGTGTGGAGGATTTATAATGTGATTTGACAATTGACTTTTGGTGTAAGATTTTAAGAACATTTTTTTTGTATATGCACTGCTGACGTCAGAAAAACGTCTAAAGCAACCTATTTTTCATTGGCCTTTTGTCTAAGTGGGTTTTTCCACGGGCCTTATCTACTAGTAGTTTATATCCTCAACGATGTTCCCGTTAGAAGAAATCCACAGTAAAAGATCTCTTTTCACCAAACCCTAGCATCTTTATTCCTGTCACGCCAATGCCAGAACTAAGGAGCTTACTGCTGAAAAGTGAACACACAACGTTGACCACGAGTGTTTTGCACTACCTAGTAATTAAATGTTGAAAAAAACAAAAACAAATACACCGTCCGTCCGCCATCTTGGAAGCACATGTACAACTCATTCATCCTAAATTTTCAGGATCGACTCTGTAGGCATCCGCCCTAGTCCCACTCCTCACCGCCCGCTTTATTATGTAGTAACGCCTTACGCGATACCAGGCGCCTTAAAGATCTATAACGTAACATCTTGCAACTGTCTAATTACGCTTAAGATTTCTCTGCGGTCAGAAAACTGACCGCGCTTTTTGATTAATTTATCCATTGTTCTTTGCATTCTTACGTGGTCCGAAATCGGTAAATCCTTTGTTTTAAGCGCGAATGGCCCTCACTTACCCGAACAAATAAAATGAATTCCTAACTTATTTAAGAAGTGACCACGCCAACTTTGTGCTGATTGTAATTAGGGGTTTGCTATGAGGTTGATTTGAATTTTAGGGATTTCCTCTGACGTTTGTTTGCGTCTAAGCTTTCCTTTGAGAGGAACTGAATTTGATACCTCGAAAAAAGCTCAGTTAACTAAGCTAACTGTTTAGAGGCTTTACATAACCTTACCCCACGTAGAGTTCTGGTTAGATATAATAACCTTACATAGATTTCAGCATGTCAACGGTTTTTAGTGGGTAAAGGCTCAAAATAGCGAAAGTTTCCAGGGCTGCGCCTTGGACCCGCCATGGGGGGGGGGGGCTTACAGCTAAGCTAGGTTTGTTAGGAGAAAGTGCCTTGATCATATCTTTAGCTTAAAAGACTCGGACCTAGAAGAAGTAACACAAGCTTCCAATTTTCACCAAAATTTATGAAATAATGGCAAAAACGGCTGATTTCACGAGATGCCCAACTATTTCTGTCAGCTTTTCTACAAATTTGTCTCCCAATAAAATCGCAAAGGAATCATGAATATTGCTTATTTCTTGATCGATTTAAAGCGTTTATCCTAACTTTGGTTCCTATATATCCACGATAAACGTGAAACCCCCAACATGCACAAGCAATTTCAAACTTTTGTTTTCCGCATTCTGCTTTTTTGCCATGTTGAGAGATCCTATATCAAAAATCAAATGATAAGTGCTTTTACGTAGCCTGATTTAAACTAAAGATTCTACTGCACAACGCTTTCGAATTTTTTTTAGAGGATGCGAATATTTTTAAGAAATTTCAAATTTTGGAATTCGACAGTAGCGAGTCTTCGTGGAAAGTGTAAACAAACTTACGTGATGAACATTGCTACGATGGTCTCTGTACAACTATTTCAGGGTGACCCCTAATTAAATGAGAACAAAACTAAGGATATTTAAGGAGACAAATTGACATTTTTTAAGTGAAGTTTTTTTGCTGTGAACGAGCATAAAAAATAAAATAAGGATAATTAAGGAGAAAACCAATTTTAGCTCTCTATCTTTAATGTTACATACTATGTTCAATGATAGAAAATTATATATATTATACAAAAATCCATATTAATTATGCCCTGAAAGATATAAAATATAGGATTTAAGATAACAGAGAAATATGTCTTATTTTACTGGTGATGAACAATCCATGAACACATTTCCAAAAAAGCTACGATCAGAAAAAATAAGAAATTAAGGAGAAATTAAGGAGAATAGCTAAAATTTTTTAAGTATATTTAAGTACTTTTAAGGAGATTTTCTTTTTCTAAGGTTATTTAAGGAATTTAAGGAGGAGTGGTTACCCTGTATTTCAGTAAGTTCAAAACACCGTCTCAAACGGCCGTTCGAGTCTATGACCGGCAACTAGGTTGCCCGTCATAGACTAAGCGCGCTGGAAAATGTTTCTAAATTATCTTCTCAAGAACGCCCAACGAAGGGGAAAGGGTAAGCATAAAGTTCATTCCTTCAAATGTTGTTTTATTTCAATTCAGCTCATAACAGGTGGTTGTGTTTAATGATCAAACACAAATGTGGTAAGAACAAAATCTTTAAAATAGCTGTAATTACAGGACCAGGGCTGGGAAATTCATGAAAGAAAACCTATAGAATAATTAACTTAACTTAGATTATTATATCAAATATACAAAACTATAAAAAATAAATGCAGATGATACCTAACATATTTACGCAATAGACACGACAAATAAGCATGCATGTTGAAGGACAGGTTTCATTTGATAGAATCAAAAGAGTGGTTCCCACTTTTACTTTTCTTAAAGCATGTAAAAAAAATATAAGATAAATAAAAGAATCGAAGCACAAAACACTGAAATTACAATAAAAACTTTGATCTTCTCACTTAGTCCGGACAAATAGATAGTGACTATAAAATGAACTGCTAAAAACTCTTTTAACCAGAGAGCTACAATCATGTTCATAATAGTTTTGGAAAAACCACTTTCCCCCTCCCCCCACTCTTCAGTGTTGGTTGGAGGTCTTTTCCAGAGTCGCCGGCAGTATTTTGGGGCACAAATCAACACAAAATCAACACTGACTGTAGGGGGAGAGGGGGAAACTCTGAAAAAAGCCTCAAAAACCGTTTTTCCAATAATTTATGAACATGATTGTCTGTAAATGACATAAAAAAAATTGAAAAGGGGTTGCCCTTGTTTAGAGCCAAAATTTTGCTTTGATGACACGTTACACACGTTCCGCACACGTTCCACACCCGTTCCAAGGTGCTCCACCATCGGTTGCACCTAAATTGAATACGTTCCACACGTACCGTCAAATTCAATGAAATTGAAGTAAATTTTAATTTTTATAAAAAATTGACGGAACGTGTGGAACGTGTGCTACTGCAGTCTCCTCTTGTACACTTGGCTATGGAACTTGAGTGGAACGTGTGTGGAACGTGTGTGTTTTCCATCTCTTTTATACTACAAAGTGTCTATGTTATACAAAGAACAATTTTAGTCATGTATACACAATATATAAGCATATAAAAGCTCTTGCCACACACGACAAACAATAAGAAACAAACAGACAATAGGAGGCCTGGAACCTAGTTTATGAAACAAGAAAACCAACCAGCTCTGCATGCACGGTATAAGGAATGACAAAGTAGTACTTGTCCTTAATTCAGCCAACACAAACGCACACAAAGCTTTTGTAAAAAAAAGCCACTTAAAAAAACTAAGTCTCACATTATAGAGACAATCATGTTCATAATAGTTTTGGAAAAACCACTTTCCCCCTCCCCCCACTCTTCAGTGTTGGTTGGAGGTCTTTTCCAGAGTCGCCGGCAGTATTTTGGGGCACAAATCAACACTGACTGTAGGGGGAGAGGGGGAAACTCTGAAAAAAGCCTCAAAAGCCGTTTTTCCAATAATTTATGAACATGATTGTAGTTAGTACAATAAATTCCAAAAAGCATCTTTGGTTTTTTTTTTATTCTCTTCTCATCCATGTCCTGAATCAAAAGCTGTCAGTTCGACATTATCGTATGAAACATTGTACAATCCATTCCCAGTTGACATGGTGCGACCTGAAGAAAAAGGTTTTTCGGATGTGTACGTTCAAGCTGTTGTAGAGACCGTTTACATGGAGTTTTGTGTCGGGGACGAAATTAGATCTAATCAAATCGCAATAAAATTTCGTTGTATTTAAATTGAAGTTTTTTGAATCAAGCTTATGGGGAACTGCATGTGTCATAACTTCTTACACATGCACAATAAACTTTTTGCACATGCGCAATAGTTTTTTGCACCTGTCATGCGAAACAATTTTCTCTACGTGAAAATTGTGTTTACATTGACATTTTAAGGATAAAATGAAACTTTATTTCACTTATTTGGATCGCCATGAAATAGAGCACGAAAATCTTTTATTTCGCGAAAAAGATGAAAGATTTTTATTTTTCTCTGACATGAAATTCTATGCAAACCTTCTATTAAAAATAAACGAAACTAAAACACTCTGGTACCAAGAACGCGACACGTGACCTTTCATTCACAAATACTTACTTTTCTTGCTTCTTTTACGCAACTTAGCAGGCCGGTTTCCTGTGGATGAAGCCTCATTATTTTGTCCATCCAACCCAAAGCATTTCATCCATTCTCTTTGTACTTCTTTATTTCTCACGGTATAAAAGACGAAGATAAAAAAACCTTGGAGAGAATTGAAAATACAGAAAAGCCACTGAAAAAAGGTCGTCGCTTTACCCACAGCTAAAAGCGCAAACACCCAGGTCAATCCTAACAGTACGGAACACATAAAGGCAATTCTGGCTTGTTTTAACGTGTCTTGTGCGCTCTTGTTGGACTTTGCCATTGATCCCTTTGAAAGACCTCGCATAACTAAAACAAGCGCGACGAAGTTGGCCAGCAATATGATTGCAACTGGTGATAACACACCGTAGTAGAATGAGTGTCCTCTCACCACACAACTAAAAGAAGAAAATCGCAAGTCAATGTTTTACATCTTTATTGAGACGTTAACATGGCGTAACCTAAAGGAGGATTTTCACGAAGCAAATTAAACGACGAATTCGCCGGCGAAATGTTTCTGAGCATGCGCAGTTTTAATTGTTTTCATTTTGCTTCAAAAAATTCGCTTCGCCGAACAGTAGAAACAGTTCCTACTTTTTAGCGGCGAAATATTTTAATGTAAACTTTTAACCAATCACAACACAATATTCAGTGTTTCTTCTTAGAAAAACTCGTTAGTGGAAAGAATTCAAAATAACTATCATGTTTTTAATACGCAAAAGAGTGCTTACATAAAGTATTTAAACTCGCCACATGTTATTTGTTTCGTGTGAAAATCAAAAAAATTAGGTTCGTGAAATTCCCATGTAATTCACTTATATCTTCATTAGAAATGGCTAGGGCTATTTGCACACTGTGTTTGGTTTAAATTGTCATGATATTTTTATTTACCAAAAAAATTAATCCGAATTTTCTTTTTTTTTGCGATTTTTTTGCTTCTTTTCAGCTTTTTGGAAGTAACACAAGCAAACATGTCGTCGGTTAGCACGTTGAGGGTAATATGGTAGTTTTACCAAAATAATCAAAAAATGAACTTGCCGATGAGGGGGTGATGATAGTGCCACTCTCCACTCCCCACAAAAATATCGCATTAAAATCGTAACCCTGTCACATGAAAGAGAATATACTTACAATGTGTCATTACCAAGATTATGAGGTGCAACTCCAGCCGTGATTGCAACAATAACTAGTGGAACACCTGAAACATAGGTTTGTCAAAATTTTAACCTAACAAAAAAAGGCCGATAAAGTATAAGCTACGGTAATGACATAACGTGACACAATATCTTGCACTATTCGAAAGACGTTTAAGTAGGTGAACAGTTTATAGAGTACTACACTTCTTATATCCTGCTATACTTTTTGAATCTCTGATAGGCAGGGAATCCTCCTCTTATCCATATTTAACTTCTACCCATTTCCCATGAAAAGTATATTCGATAAATAAATATGTCCAATCAATAAAACGAGAAATCTGGTCCAAGTATAAATTTAAAAAATAACAACAAGACTACCTTTGTAAAAATGTGTTTGGGAACTTTAAGTTTACAGTATTATTCTTTACTTTTCCCGAGTTTTTTTCTTCTTAAAGAAGTACAAATATGTAAAAACAATTGACTGCGGACAATATTTCCATCCCATAAAAGTGAAAAATGGTTTTTGTAAAGAAATATTTAGTCCATCAAAGTTGGCTGATGGGGTAGATATATAATGTACCATAATGTAAGTTTATTTTTCGATAAAAATTAAGCTGGAATAAAAATACATCTTATGAATCACAACTTCACACTCAAGAGTCATCATTTTTTAAACAAAAACAGCAAACAGCTGGACCTACCCCACGCATATATCGATGCTTTCACCATAAATACTGTATCGCCACCAGATTTAAAAACTTTAACGAAACATCTATATAAATTCGCCCCTTCCACGCTCATCCAACAAAACGTAGTTAAAATGAAGTACTGAAGTAGCGCAGCAACAGCCTGGCAACTCGAACGATTAGTTGAAGCTTCGACAGCAGATAAAAATAATATCAGTAGCGTTGCCAAGGAGACACATAAACAAATCAGGATTTTTGGAGCCAGTTTCTTGCGAAGACTTCTAAAATACAAAGACAACGTGTACAGCACAAAAGTTGAGATAAAAACAGTGGCGCTTTGTTGTTTTAATAATTATGTATAACTATTTACACGTCGTGTTTTTAGTACGACTTTTTTCTTGCGTACAGACAAACAAAATGTTGCGGGTATTGATAAAGGAGACGAGTCGGTAAACTATATCGCATTTGTTATTTGTAGCATGAAGATTTCACGCGTGGTTAGCACGACCCACATTTGGGCAACAGAAAAATTGTTAATTCTATATAACTATAAGTATATGTTATGGAAAGATTTTTAAAGACTAGATAGCTTCACCTTGCAACTATTACGCTAAAACCAAAATCTTAGCCTCGGTTACGAAAATAGTGTACTGGTATTCAAAGTTTTGTCACAAATCCCGAGTATATGTTATGGAAAGATTTTCAAAGACTAGATAGCTTCACCTTGCAACTATTACGCTAAAACCAAAATCTTAGCCTCGGTTACGAAAATAGTGTACTGATATTCAAAGTTTTGTCACAAATCCCGAGATTCTTAACTTCTAATAAATTATCTATCTTTAAAATCACAATATAATTACAACTTTAAAAGGTAAACCTTGGAATAAAAAAGGGAACAAGATAGCATGCTTCGAATAATTCACTCTAGATAAATTAGTTACAAAAAAAAAGTGTCAAAACTTACTGGAATAGCAAGTAGGTGAGTATTGTTAAAACAAGTCCTGCAAGTGAGATACCACAACCAATCCATGTGACGATCTGAAGTTCCAATGGATTATTATTCGATTGTGAAACATCAAGTAACAAGGCAAAGTTAGTCAAATGATCACACGTACAAACCACGTGACCAGTAGCCAATTCATTTGTTTTCTTACAACCGTCATCTGACCACTTGCCCAACTCTAAAATGTGTCAACAAATATAAAAAACTCTTAAAATTCAACTTCACACAATTTGTAGTACCCGAACGATTTTGCGATAACGTCTCATTTTTTCCACATAGCGAATAACTCCGTATGATAGATTTTTATAAAAGCTAGGCAGAATTGTGCGAAAAATAAATCAATAAACCCAGCAAATGCAATACAAGTATAAACTTACCAAAATTCCAGAATTCGCAGGTATTTTGCCCTTCCTCCTCCAGACTTCTGATTTTCTTAAATCTCAACATGACTGGGGTACTTAAATTTGCAACGTTTGTGTCGGCTACCGTAGCTGAGAGGACGTTACTTTGAACAATCCTTCTTAAATGTGCGTCAGGTTGAAACTTGTTCTGTTTAAGAAGTGTTTGTGGAATAAATAAAACATTATTTTTGAACACATAGGAGTATATCACGGCCTTTTCGGTTTGAAAGGCTTCTTCTGGAATTCCTAATTCAGAAAGAATCTCACGCGATTTAGTTCCGCGGTGGAGTGTATCCTCTGCAATGACAACTCGTTGCATATTAGATAACGTCTGCGTAGAAGAGATAGAAAGGTTTGCCTTAGGAAGGTAGGCAACCGCGAGCGCCATATTACTTCGACTGCTCTTGTGCGAAGTCGCGTTTGATTTTTTTAGAATTGTGCCAATCTTTTGCGCTAAATTGTCCAGACTTCTAAGTAGGTTTGTGGAGGACTGGGAATTAAGTTGTGCCTTAGCTATGATTTGGATATCAGCGCGGATTAAATTGTTTGTTGTATTCACAATATTCTCGATAACCTAAAGGAAATAAGTAAAGTAGAAAAATTATAATTTGAACTGACTCCTGATGATGGATTTTATTTAAAAATTCGATCTGCTAGTTCAATGTCAGGATGATGGGTGGGTTATATTCAATACAACAAAAAGGTCATTTGATGATCGCAACATATTCCCAACATTAAAAACATCTAACAACAAAAAATAACATCGTTTCCAGTAAAAATGTCACTGCTACTGCGTTTTCTTGAAGCACAACAAAACAAAGGCGATGCTCGTAAACGATACGGAAAAAACAAAAGTTCCAATTCCCTTTTGCTGAGAGTGCGTCAGAACTTTTATTCAAAATAGCAATCCACAAACATGGGATACTTACGTCTTCAGGTACAATCGTCGTATTTGTGTCAATATTCTTCACCACGCTGGATATTATATCTGTGGCAAATGCAACATCTTGTTGGGTGGTTATATAGGAACCATCTTGGACAGTGGCAGCTAAAGACGCTGATACATTGTTTGCACTCAAGCAATTCGCTGAAATGTTAACACCACAGACCACAACCTAGAATAGATGCTTCGTAGTCAAATAAAACATTAACCACATAAGTCGACAAGGAAAATATCCTCTCGCACGGGCCATTTTTTAACTGGTTACTGCGGTAAAGTGTGTAACTGTTCCAAAAAAAAGCGAACCTACATTGCTTAGTTCTAACAATTTCTGCGTTGTTTCATTCTTCGGGAGGCATTCTGTCAAATTGACTTGTGACCATTGAGGGCCTTTTTGAAGATCTGGAACACATTGTCGATGGGTTGTTTGTCCAGAACTGCGATAGCGACATTTATCCGTAACTGTTCTCAACACAAGTGTGTCGTTGAAATTGTATTCTCCTTTGAAGGACTCCTCTCCTGCTCTTGATTCATGACAACAATCTAATAAACAATGGAACCAGATAAATAACAAGGCTCAAACGAATGCGATAAAATAGTAAAAAAAATAAGGTTCAAAGGAGCAATGTCTGGTTCCGTTTCGGACAAATGTCAGCCCATTAGAAACCATCTACTGAACGCGAAGCAACTTTTGTGGCGGCATATTTTAAACAAGTTGAAAATCATGCATGTATATCTGGCGTTAATGTAATGTAGTTAAATTTCACCCAACTTCTCAGATGGTTGACCTAAATAGGACTAGTGTGAAAATTCATATGAAAAAAATATTTGGCGCAAAGAAAAATCTTAACAAGGCAGGAGCATTAATTTTCAAACTAACTTACCTAAATTATTAACTCTGACTGACTGTACCTTTAAACCAGAAAATTTATCCCTTGTAAAAAGTGCGGGAAGCTGTTTGCAGTTCAATAATCGTTCGGCATCCGTAACATTCGTGTAAATAATTCGCGTTTCTACATTTATGCTGCCTTCTCTATAAAAGAAAACAAACAAACAAAAGTTTTATTTTATTTCTAAACTTTTTTAAAAAGTTCCAAAATGAAAATTATGGATGGTAGCTAGATATCATGTTTATAACATTATTCTTTCAGAAAAAATTATTCTGGTGTAGAAGGGAATTAGTGATTGAGGAAAGTCGCCTGTCTGTCTGTCTGTCTGGCTGTCTTGCTAACGCCGTCTGTTTGAAATGGTGTACAAACGACTCGGAAATATGGTAAAACGCAGAATGATTGTGTGACTCGGAAATATGGTAAAATGCAGAATAATCAACGATTTAAAAATATGATCTATAACTGTCAATTAGTAGAAATAGCTTCAAATGAAAGAAATCAATCAGTTATTTTAATCGCTGACACAGGAGAAATATTCTTACGTGAATCTCAACACCTCGACGAATCTATTTATACCAGCATCAGTATCTCTGTCTTTTAAACTCTCTTCGACCTAAACAACAACAAAAAATACGAAAAATAGTGTATAAATAGATGGATACCTCTTATTATGTGTCTTCCACCTGTTATATATAAATATACCACCTATTATATGTACACCACCAGTTATATATATACCACCTATTATATGTACACCATCAGTTATATATATACCACCTATTATATATATACCACCTATTATATATATACCACCTATTATATGTACACCATCAGTTATATATATACCACATATTATATATATACCACCTATTATATATATACCACCTATTATATGTACACCATCTGTTATATATATACCACCTATTATATGTAGACAATCTGTTATACATATACCACCTGTTACTTCAATAACGGATGTACGTGAAAATCAAAGAATTGTCTTACTTTTGCCTGCATAAATTTTGCCTTCTCACGAATAAAATAACTCTATCCAGAGTGTTAAGATTTTCAAAAACTGAACTGATACGCAGTGAATTTTAGCTTTGTTAATTTACTTGATGTTCCCAACTCATTGTGGAACACAAAAAACAAATGTGTCAAACAAAATAAATACTTAGATGTTTGATATACTTTATATTACCAGGCTAATTCTTAGTTCAACGTGTGCATGCTTTATAATGCGTTTTTTTATTTCAAAGCAATTTTCTGCATCTTAAATTATTCGTTTAAAAAAGCAAGAAACAACTCTACAGTAAATACACATTAAAGAGAGAGTAAAAAGTATTTGTTAAAAACAGTCCTACTTGTTTTTCAATTTTTGCTTTCAGCTCAATATATTCCGGTGATGTAGGGACAAGCAGAGCATCATTGAATGTTTCGTCAATCCTTACAGTCAATCGTGTGTCAGATATATCTAACAAAAGTAAAAGTAAAGTGAAAAAATGTCTAGTATGAAAAGCATTAATTAGATACCATCTCGACTGGGTATAATTACGTCGCTATAATTTAATGAACAAACATCGTTGAATACTAACCTTGAAACTGTATATTCACCTTCTCTGATATAACTTGCTTGTTTAAATATTTCGGCACGTCAATGACGCATTGATAATAGCCTTGTAGTGTATAGTTGGAGTTGCGGAACACTAGACTGGAATGTTGATAGGAACCCTGTTGAGTCGTAATTACTTGAATAAATGGATTTATGTCCTTTACAAAGGCCTCAATTCGCTCAAAACCATCTTTTAGCCAATAGATGCTGCTGTTTTCAAGTTGGACAGCAGATTTGAATTTGCATCCAACGATCTCTACTGCATCACCAATCTTCCACGTTTCTCTTCGAGTGACGGGTCCTTCACTGTAAATTGGTGCTGATAAGAGCAACAAAAAAAACAAGTAAAACGTTTCATAAGATTTCTTAAAATATAACTGCCAACATTTTTATTCTACAAAATTATTTTTGCTAACTATCTCTGCCCATGTTATTACTGGCCACTGTACGAGAGATATCGCATGGAATAAGCAGAACATTCACTCTGCTAAAATCCATTACAATAAAGAATTTGATCCCTTATTTCTCTAAACGCAACAATAAAATGGTAAAAATTTGTCCAGTATCATAATACTTAGACAAAAAAATTAGAGAAAAACACGTAAAACAAAGATTTGAAATATTAAAAGTAAGCCTACCAGGAATCCTTGTAATTTTCACTTCTTCAGACGTAATGTTTGTACCGTTGTAACCAATCACACATCTGTATGAACCAACGTCACGAATGTGAACGATGCGAATTTCTTGAAACGCATGCCAGTACTCATTATCTTTCGCCACATTACTGCCATTGGAGAATGGTTGCACAGAATTACTTGTATTCACTTTGAACTTATTATTAAAAAGCCAGTAGGAAGATGTTCTCAAATTCGTCTTTGCTTGATACTCGCAGCCAGTGATAGTTACCATTTTGTCTGTGATGGTTAATTTTGGTTTTCTAATGAACTTAGTTTCCACTAGAAATTAAAAAAAAAAACATTAAAAATCAATTTTCTTCACTCTACCCTGTAAAAGTTATGAAACAACTGTCAAGTGATATCACTTGAACACAAACGTTTCAAAATTAGCAGTTAGTAAAGGGACTACGGGTTGAAACATCATGATTTTTATGGACAAAGTTTATAGCAGTTATCCCAATAAAAATTCCCTGTATCAAAATTTTCAGCTACTGTAAATGAACGATTTTTCATTTTTTAAAAGAATTTAATTTTACCTTGAGATATTTTAATTTATCCTTTTTGGGGGGTATGGACTATTATGAAGGTTTCACCCAACTTGTGTATTCGAGAACAATCGTTTACAGAATGTAATATGCAATTTTTATTCTAACAAAATTTCTGCAAGTTAAAAGATTTAATCTTTCCTTTTTAATAAGCTCTCAAGTTGCCAATCACTTACCTTGTATATCAACAACTACTTTACTTGATTTGATCTGCCCGTCAGACCAATCTACAGACAGGACACACTGATATTCACCCTCATGGCTGGAATTCACTTGAGGAATATATAAATCTTCCATCTTGAAATTATTTTCACTTTTATTCAACTCAAGAATGGAAGACTTTATAACAATTTTGTCATTTTTTTGCCAGTAAACACTACCTTCAACCAATGGCACCACAGAATCAAAAACGCACCCTTTAATTGTTAGTGGTGCACCAGGTGTAAGCAAATCAGGATTTTGTGGCTGTGAAACTAATTTAGGCTCTAAAATTAAAAATAATTTAGGATTTGATAAATACGTAGTTGACGCGCATTCGAACAGTTGACACACATTCGAATTGCTCTGCAAAATTTAAACTGTATTTTTTCTAATATTATTTCGACCAAAAAATTAACATAACATCAGCCTCTTTTACAGTTAGATGGTTACTATTAATATGGAGATTAAAGATAATTACAAAATTGAAAACGATCAATATAACAACATGTTTTTTCCAAAATAACAATGCAGATATTTTTAATCCCGTATTTATCTTCATGCTAAAAAAATGAGCTCCTTAATCACAAAAAACACAAAACATTGCTTCTAAAATACTGGTTAGATATGCAATATGACATTAATAAGTTATTAAGAAGCAAGGTAGAACCAATAGGCAAATTAAGTATACCTCGAACAGATCGTAACTCAAGAGACTGTGATTTAACAATCCTCCGACTTCTGAATCCACATGAGAACAGTCCTGTTTCGTTTGCATATTGAAGAGTAAGTGGCTTTTTACTGTAAATCTTTTGGCCTGGAATCATCTGATGAACCTCTCGTGTTCGTAATATTGGTGAATCGTTAAGTAGCCAGTAACTTTCTAACTTTCCTCCATAAGGCCCATCTTTAATTTCTATTGTACACCCAGAAATTTCTAATATACCATTATACAAGCTCCGCGATTGAGTTAAATTCTGTGTAAAATTGAACTGCAGGTCTAGAACAACAAAGAAAAAAAATGTATTAGTAGTGGGAATAATGAAGTTTAACCTGTACCAGCGAGTCTGCACATGTTATTTTTACAGTCTACTCCTTTAACACCCAATATACATATAAATAACCCTTCAAGGGGTTGCGAAACTCTTGTGCTGTTGTACCTGATATAAAAGAGAAGCACAGTGACTTGATAACTCCTTCCAAGGCTGAAATTCCCAAGAAAATCAAGTAAAAGTTTTTATTCTTTTCTGAAAATTTCCACAATCGTAAGATGTTAAAGGGTAAAATAAGTATATGGTGTAAAAAATGTATTCTGCTGCATTAAACAATATGGTCATCACTTTGTCTTTTTGCCTAATGTCAAGTACACTAGCTCCACACACGACGACGACGACGACGACGACGACGACGACGACGATGATGATGACGATAATAATAAAAATGTGATCACCTTGACACTACAATTTTTTTAAAAAGTTGTATAAAAAATTACCTGTTGCAAAATGTTTCAAAAATACAGAACCTAACCTCCAAAGGTTCTTTTACTCATGTAAAAGAAAATAGATTTGGCAAAATAACACTTAGTTAAAGTTTTCTATCAAATGGGTCTGGAAATAAACAGTTATTACATGTAAGAGAACTTACCTAAGACAGCTAAAAATATTCTGTTGGAAAATACAGGTGCAGGCATCACATCAGCATCGATTACACAAAAATAACTGCCACTGTCACTGAAATTTACTCTTAGCAGTTTCAGATCACCAAAGGTAAACAAATGGGTATTATTCCTATATAAACTTGTTGTTGTATTCAACCGCTTCCTTTCCTGAAAAACCTCTTTTGCCCAATACACGTTCTCCTGCGAAACGATGACTTCAGAAGTGAAGGATAACCCTTTTAGAATTATAGAATTGCCAACAGTTACATCATACATTGTTTCATTCGAAAATACAGGATCTAAAATTAATGTAATTAAAGCAATATTTTGATCAAAAAAAGAATGTAGTTGTTATCTGTATGCTAAACATAGAGAAAATGTGCGTTTATTTTAAATTTACTTGTAATAAGTAGTAGTTAGTATACGTGGCATCAAAGATGTTGTAAAGATATAAAGGTTGAGTT
Source organism: Hydractinia symbiolongicarpus (assembly GCF_029227915.1). Taxonomy (NCBI): domain Eukaryota; kingdom Metazoa; phylum Cnidaria; class Hydrozoa; order Anthoathecata; family Hydractiniidae; genus Hydractinia; species Hydractinia symbiolongicarpus. Next base: position 28,441,156 of record NC_079882.1, on the reverse strand, counting down.
GGTTGGGACATATGGAAAAAATAGAGGAGGATAATTGGGTAAGATAGTTACTGACCAAAGCATAGAGGTAGACCGAAAAAAGACTATGCAGGAGGTAATAAGGACAGACTTGATAGAGAGGAATTTAAGTAAAGAAATACCAAAGTTTAGATCAGATTAAAGAAAGGACATTAATATAACCTATCCAACACATAGAAAACTGATGTTAGGCTGCTGCTGCCGATGATAGTGGTGGTGACAATGACAATGAAGAATATTTCCAAGTGCCTACCCCATCGTTTACATAGTTTGACAACAAACAACAAAATTACTGGACAATTATGATAAGCTAAAACTGAACTTACCTCTAAAAATAACAGATGAAGAAGATGAATTTTGTAGGCTTCTCATCAATGTCTGGTTGAAAACAATGCACTGGTATCTTCCAGCTTGAGCATAGGAGTTTAAAATTAAACGTTCAAATTCATAAGTTTCGCTAGTTGTATTATACGTTATTGTTGTATCAGTACGCGTCTTGTTATCCATAAGCCAGTAGCCAGTAAAAACAACGTTTTGAGGAGCACTGAAAGAGCATCTTAAATGAACCATATTTGTGTTCAAGTTTCGGTTAATCAACGGAGCACCAATAAAGTTTACAGCGATACCTAAAATGCAGGAGAAAATTATTTGTTGATGTTATTCCATCACCTACAAAAAGTAATAATAATGTGTAATAAAAACAAAAACAAAAAAAGAAAGCAACTGCAACAAAGTTAATCTAGGAAAAATATGTATAAGATTTAAAAAACATTGACAACTTACTTTCAACCTTAATACGAAATGGTTCAGACAAAACTGCAGTTGTCATGTGACCTCTTGCATGTATAGCACATTGATAAAAATTATCATCAGAAAATCTTGCTTTTGCGATAAGAACTTTTGGGAACTCATACTGAGATTCATTGGACAATGTTGCGTTTCCACCAACAAAAATCTTCTCTGTATTATTTTTCAACAAATACATGTCACGAGGATGATAGAAAACTTCAGATTGAAATCTACATCCTGTGATTAATAGTGACAGACCAGCAGTCACTGTAATGGTGTCTGGCGTAGAAAGAAATACCGGATCTATACAAATAAAATTATGCATGTTAGCAAGCTGTTAATGTATATGTTTTCTTAATTATTGGGATTAATATCAATGCTCTTATACATAAAAAAGTTTAATATCTTAATGATAGTAATTTCAAAGCAAGGTGTAAATCACAAAGTTAATAAATATATTATGGAATTTATAATGTTGGTTCTATTCATTGGATATATTCCATTTAATAACTTATCCCGTAACTACTTTTCTAAACTAGAACAAAATTGCGGGGAGAAGATCAACATCTTTTAAGTGCACACAGCAGAATGTGGTTGCATGATCATAATCAACATTTTTACTACATTCTACGTAAAAAAATGCAGTAGAATATTGATTTGATTCTGCTGCAAAATCCTTGCAATAAAATTTGGCTGCGCACACAAATGCATTTTATAGAAAATCGTAAAAAAAAGATAACAATAGGTTTTGCAAATTTTTTTTATGTAAGGTTATATATTATATTTACCTGCAAAACTGGATAGGTTAACTTTGCGTGAAAAGGTGGGAAGTTTTGTGAAATCTTGTATAAAGACTGCACATTGATATGATCCAATCTGTGTGTAATAACTTCGATTTAAATTAGGAAATTCCAATTCATTGCGAGAACGTGTTATGTTCTCTACGTTTATGCGTATGGTATCATTAAAAAGCCAATATCCATTTATTTTCAATTCATCCAATCTTGAAGATCTTATTCTTCGTAGTTCAAATTTGCAACCAGTAATAAAACGGCTTGCACCATTGGAAACAACCCTGGGTGAACGGGTGTCAACAACTGTAATTTCTAGTAATTAAAAATAAATAAATAAATACATTGAAAACAGTTAAAATGCTGACAGAATGTTCGACATTCTAACTGATGTTAGGTAGTTTTATAGGTGATGATTGCTGACAAAATGATTGTTGATGAGAAAAAAAAAGCTAAACGTTTTGCACCGAGGATGTGCAGAACAGGGTGGCCAGTTAATTTCATTTTCTTTGTTTTTTCATGACTAAAATTTTCAAGAAAACATGACTAAAATTTTCAAGAAAACAATAATTTCAAATTTAGACGGTTGACAGCTAGTTTTACAAAACAAAACTCTTCAACTCTTACCTGAATTTTTATTGATACTTTATAATTCCTGAATTGTAAAGGTTGTTCAGGTTTTCTAGATTATGCTCGGACTGTCTTAAAAACACACGAAGCAACAAATTTTAAATTGTGCATAAAATTTTTCTCAATGTTCTTATTTTGGAAAACGGACAGTAACTTTATATTCCATGTGGATTTGGTTTAACCGCAGAAATAAAATGATAATTAAGTATAAACTTTGATTATGCATTTAATCGACGCAAAGAAGTTATAGCATCTTACAAACAACAATTAGGATTTCTAAAGTCCTAATCAAGGAGATCAAAAAAAAATGAAAAATAAAAATATGTACTTGATATGCTAGGTGTTTTAATGAAAGCATTATAAATCTAGATCCATACAATAGTTTTAAAAAGAATAAAATAAAAGAGAGTAGGAATAAATAATTGGAACAAGAACTTGTATCAGATCTGAACAATCACAACAAAATATTTTTCCCCAAAACAGGGCTTCTTTAGATTAAAAGCCCTTGGTACCTTTAGCATCGAAATAGAAGTTTTTTTTACCTTGAACAGTCAAAAATTTCTTTTTAGACAGAATTTGACGTCCCAAAACTGTTATCCCACATTGATAAAAACCTCCAGCAGTCAAGTTCACTGATGATAGTACCAGATCATTAAACTTATACATGTTGACATTACTCAACTGAGGATCTGAATAAACCACTAATCGTTCGCTTCCATTTTTTAGCCAGTAAGTAGCGTTTGCAGGCAATTTTACAGGAGATTCGAATAAACAACCAGGAAATCTAATGCTACCAGCTGCCAAGACTTCAGAATTACTCTCATCAGAAGTAAACATAGGATCTAGATTGTAACACAAATAATTAGTTCGAAAACATCACTTAATTTTTTGTATAAAAAATCTGATTAATCATCACATACCTGCAAGACGTACAAAGTTAGATCTTTCCGACTTGACTTCACTTGACATCCTGTTTGCATCGAAAATAACACATTGAAAGTAACCTTGTTCATTATAGCTTTTTATCTGATAGGGTCCTGTTGTAAAGAGAATTTCTGTACCGTTTAGAATGTTACTAGTATTTCCATTGACATCTCTCCGTTTTCTTCGTTGTGGTCTTGGTGAAAATGAGGAAGGAGGTGTTAATGGCAGATCTGGGGTTATTGGAGTAGCAGGTGTTAATTGTGTTGGTAGTGTGTCAGGGGGCGGCGAAAGTGTCCCTGGTGGTGATGGTGTGTCTCCTGGTGACGATGTGCTTGGTGGTGATGGTGTGTCTCCTGGTGATGATGTGCTTGGTGGTGATGGTGTGTCTCCTGGTGATGATGTGCTTGGTGGTGATGGTGTGTCTCCTGGTGATGATGTGCTTGGTGTTGATGGTGTGTCTCCTAGTGATGGTGTGCTTGGTGGTGATGGTGTGCTTGATGGTGATGGTGTGTCTCCTGGTGATGGTGTGCTTGGTGGTGATGGTGTGTCTCCTGGTGATGATGTGCTTGGTGGTGATGGTGTGTCTCCTGGTGATGATGTGCTTGGTGGTGATGGTGTGTCTCCTGGTGATGATGTGCTTGGTGGTGATGGTGTGTCTCCTAGTGATGGTGTGCTTGGTGGTGATGGTGTGCTTGGTGGTGGTGGTGTGTCTCCTGGTGATGGTGTGCTTGGTGGTGATGGTGTGTCTCCTGGTGATGGTGTGCTTGGTGGTGATGGTGTGTCTCCTGGTGATGATGTGCTTGGTGGTGATGGTGTGTCTCCTGGTGATGATGTGCTTGGTGGTGATGGTGTGTCTCCTAGTGATGGTGTGCTTGGTGGTGATGGTGTGCTTGGTGGTGGTGGTGTGTCTCCTGGTGATGGTGTGCTTGGTGGTGATGGTGTGTCTCCTGGTGATGATGTGCTTGGTGGTGATGGTGTGTCTCCTGGTGATGATGTGCTTGGTGGTGATGGTGTGTCTCCTGGTGATGATGTGCTTGGTGGTGATGGTGTGTCTCCTGGTGATGATGTGCTTGGTGTTGATGGTGTGTCTCCTAGTGATGGTGTGCTTGGTGGTGATGGTGTGCTTGGTGGTGATGGTGTGTCTCCTGGTGATGGTGTGCTTGGTGGTGATGGTGTGTCTCCTGGTGATGATGTGCTTGGTGGTGATGGTGTGTCTCCTGGTGATGGTGTGCTTGGTGGTGATGGTGTGTCTCCTGGTGATGATGTGCTTGGTGGTGATGGTGTGTCTCCTGGTGATGATGTGCTTGGTGGTGATGGTGTGTCTCCTGTTAATGATGTGCTTGGTGGTGATGTTGTGTCTCCTGGTGACGATGGGCTAGGTGGTGATGGTGTGCTTAGTGGGGATGATGTGCTTGGTAGAGCTCCAGTATCTGTACTGAATGTCGTGCTTGTTGATGGTGTGGAGACTAAAAAATCTGAAGATGTTAAATTTATTCTGATTGTATCATTTAGTAACAGGTAGACATATTTATTCAGGTTAGTGGTGGAGTAATAGCTGCAGGCACCAATGCTGTTATTCGTATTTATCTGTGGCTTGGAAGCAAATCTTAGTTGAAGATCTAAAATAAAGGAAATATTATATACTAAAATATGTATTGTAAACTTTTGCCTGGTATAGGCCTGTTCAAGATTTCAAGCATTTCTGACTCACATAAACAAGTAGAAAAAAACTTGAATGAAAATAAAAAATTAAAGAAAATGTAAAAAATTAGAAACAAGATGATAAAAACAGAAACAAAAACAATCATATAACAATGCAGAACAAGATAAACAAGTATACATAACCTAAAAATGATAGCCAAAATTATTTTAAATTAAATCATCCACGAAATTGTTGCTGCCACAATTTATATCATCCACATGAAACACTTTTTACAAAAATAAGGAGTTGAAGTAAAAACAAAAGTCAAAAAAATCAAAAAAGACAAACAAAGACGAACAAAAGGACAAAAAAATATATATACATACCTTGTGCTTGCAAAAAATAAATAAAGCATGATAAAATATAAATCCCGACAAATTTCATTTTGATTTATTAATAGTTCTTAAATTTACTGTTTTTTCGTTTTTTTATCAGTATTTCCTTAGAATCTTAGTTATATTGAAAACCTAAATTTACGTGTAAGCATATTTTAACATTCCACCTTTTGTTGATGTTAATTTACAGAAAATAAACATTAAAGGACAACTGTCATTATCCTGCAAATTAATTTTAATTATTTTTTTAGTTTCGGTTGTAATTAAAAAAACACAGGATGTTTTAATTGGTTGTCATTTTAAAAGCTAGAGTAAAGAAAAATTCCATAAATATGAATATCATAATTGTAATCAAATTGTGTATCATTTAAAAAATTGTGTTAATGTCAGTTCTGTATTTTCTCGTATTCTTTTATAATTAATAAGCTATATGTGAAAAAAAGGAAAAACAAAATATTTGGTGATGTAACTGTATTTTCTGCAAACAAAGATAAGTTGGTTGTATCGTATTGACAATATCACTGGTATGAAAATTAAAGAAAAAGGACTTTTTTAAATGAAGATTGCAAATCTACATTTTTTTATTTCTTGTTGACAAGCTAATCCAAGTCTCATTACCAATTTCAAAAAACTAGAAAGCCATTCAATTAATCAGCCATAATTATAATTCTGTAACAATGACACTGCAAAAACAAATGCAGTCTGCATATCATGAATCTTATTACATTTGTGTGCAGAAATTAAAAGATGCATCAACTACAATTGGCACAAACATATTTTCGGTATTTTTAGGCATTAAAAAAATATATGCAATGAACATAACATGATGTGTTGTGTTTTATATATTTAGAGCATAGTAACAGTATTTTTTATATGTATTATTATCGAACACAGCTTTCACTTATCTTGGAAATTCCAACAGTCTGGAATACGAATTTCTAACACGAATGTCTGCCATTTGGGTTGCCAAACCTTCTTAAAAATTCCCTATACTGTTACTAGTTAAATTTGTGATGTGCTTTTTTGCTAATGATTTTTGGTAATTCATGGAGCAAGGGGAATGTTTTTCTTTGGTAAGAAAACTCGTTATTACAAAAAAAATATATATTATAAACGTCACGTAATCTTATTGTGTCATGCAATGTCATTGTAACATGCAATGTCATTGTATCATGGGAAAGTTATTTGAAAAAAATTCCAGACATATTTTGATAAATTTTGCGAAGCATTGAACAGCAGATAACAAATGTTTTCTTAATGACATATTTGCAAACATTTGATATCTGCTGTTGTTGTTTTCAGCAACCAATTTTTTCCCACTTTGAACTATAAAGTAACTTTCTATGGTCATTTAAAATTGAACACTCATTTGTCATACTCAACTTACATGGCTGCTGACTAATACTACTTTTTGTGTGTAAAAATACGACAAATAAAGAGAGTTAAATAAAACAAGTAACAAAAAAAGAAAGAAAATACCTTCTTAGTTTAATTAGAAAGTCTTGTGAAATTAATTTCAAACGCTACCTTTATCTCCAACCAAGCATTTTCTGATGCTGCAAAAAAATTTAAAATCACAAAACTAGTAAACTTGTAAAAATTTTAAGTATCCTTTCTCAATTGAATCAAAGTTTTTTTCTTTATAGATTTAACCATAAAACAATATGGTATCCAACCTCAGTTGCAACAAATTTTTTAGTGTTGGGCAAATGGGCATAATTGCAATGCTATACAGAAACCTTTTGTTATCGTTTGAAAGGGTAAACTTTCGGGAAGTTTATAATAAAACATAAATTTAAGTTGCTTTAATCTTCTTTAGATACGAGTTTTTTAACAAACTCAAATGAAATAATTAAATAATAAAAAAAATCTAGTGCAGGAGCATAAAAAATATCGCTCGGGTAACTATAGTAACCGTGTGGCTTAACAAATGTTGCCGTTAAATTGGATACAACTATTTCTCTTAAAAATGAAGTAAAATGTAGACATTAAATAGAATATATGAGAAATTCACATAACTATCAGGAAATGCAAAGAACATTTCAAACGCTAAACGTCCGGTTTTTATAGAAATTCAGACTTTTCATATCAGATTAAAATTTGCAGCTAATTCTACCTAATCAAATGCTATTCTGCATTTAAGCATGAAAAATTTTGATTTAAAAAACAACAACAATTATATAATTTAAATTACATCCGTAAAAAAAATCAATTTCGAACACAACATAAGATTGGATAAAAGACGAGTAATATATAAAACAATATATAAAACAACAAACAACAACAAGCAACAACACTAGAAAACAACAACCACAAAAGTACTGAAAAATTAGGTTGGAAAATTTTCGGCTAACACATATAAATGCCATAAATAATTTCGGCCATTTTATCATAACACGAGAAACTAAATTGCAGTCATAACGCTGAAAAACTAAATTGATCTCCTTATGGTATTTGCTAAATGTTAATCAATAGGTCTTTCACATTGAGAACTCTTTTTAGGCGGTTAAGCTCTCCTTCATTTCTGCTTGATGCGTCTTCAGACAAATCCATCAAAACCTTTGGAACTTCTGTTTCGTAAAATGACCTAAAATTTAAAGAATAAAAATTTTTTTTTAAAAAAAATTAGAAAAAATATCTTTTTTACATCTGTTTTTAAAAAACTATGAATTTGGCAAAAAAAATTTTGGAGTGGGACTCTCCAGGAGTGTTACTACACATATTCAGTGAGTCAGCAAAATCAGCAACATTTACTTTATTTCATAGATGCTTATAAAATCAGCTTATAAAATTTCTTTAATTATTCGTTTTTTATACTATATTTTTGATATTTTTTATCATAATACAGATTATAAATTAATAGGAAAATCAAAAAGTTGTGTTTGCTTAAACATTCAAGAACTTTGTTTACTTAAATTTACTTTTGAGAAGTCCCCAGCTTAAGAAGTCATCAAATCAACTTTGCAGAAGATAAAACAGGAGTTTTTAAAAATCTTGTACTAACCACTTAGATGTACCAGTTAACAGGATAAAGCAGAAAATGTGTATAAAAAGAATTCCATAACAAGTGTACTTACCATTCCAGACTTTGCGATGAATCTTTCTGTATCAGGGAGTCAAGCACAGTACTTAACAGCCGAATGCTCATCTAAAGAAATTTAACGAAACCATTAAAAAAAATCAAAAACATTTTTTTGTTCCTTCTTATTCCTTGCATCATGATTGCTGTTGATCAAGTGCAATATCTATAAAAACGCTTGTCAACATACGTGCTTCTGCATGTGTTATTTTTAACCTAATCATGTTGTGGTTTGAGTGAGTTTTAACCATACAAATTAAACTTGATTGGTGAATACTGACTTAGGTAATAAAGCCTAAGGCCAAAAAAATACATCACAATTTTTACGGAATTAATTTTTGCAGTGTTACACAATGTGGCAGGTTTTAATTATTGCAGATGTATAACCAAAGTTTATCAACATTTAAAAGAAAAATATATAAAACTTTCTCACAAAGTACACCTCCTTCATTGAGGTGGACTTTGTGATAAAGTTTTATTTTATTCTTTGTAATAGTTTATTGTTAAAGAATTTAGTTAACAAAACCCTAAATGTTTCAGAATTAAAAACCTTCTTCCTGCATTCTTTTCCCAAAAAACTTTCTGACAATAAGTGGCTGACAATAAGTGGCTGAAAATTACCTGCTTGTTTATTTACTAAAATATAGCCGGGCAAAAAATAGGCTGGTGTGTAAAAATAATTGGTCATGTCAACTTATATTTTAATTGCTGAGAAAAACTCTACAATGCTCACAAGGGGACCAAAACATATAGAAATAATACTTACTTTATAAGACAACATAGTCTTTAGATTAACCTTTCTGAGCATTTTAACACATTTTAGCTTAAAGTCTTCAGAACTTTTCTTCAGTATAATTTTTATTTTATCGACGGTGGGAAGTAGAGCCTGGTAAGAAGACAAAGAAAAACTTAGAAATGACTGTCTGGAAATATGATTTATTTCAAACACTTACATTAAGTATACTAGAAGGTTCGATTTGATTTTAACTAATTAAACCAACTAGACGTTAGGTCAGGTAAGAAACACAAACCAAATGAACACTTGTCTCAATAGGTCAGGGAAACAAAAAAAAATTAGCAACTGTGTTTCCGTCAGTGCATTTATTCACAGCATTTATGACTATGTTACATATGTAGTTTGCATTTGCATTTTGGTTTTTTTATATTAATTCTACAGCTATTAAACCCAACAAAACATTATTAAAAAATCTTAGGTAAAATATTTTAGGTAAAACTGTACTGAACAAGATGACTTTAAATGGATAACTTAGTTCCAATTAATTTTTGGTACTGAAGTGTTCTGTCTGCCACTTTTTTGGTACTAAAGTGTTCTGTCTGCCACTTTTTTGGTACTGAAGTGTTCTGTCTGCCACATTTTATAATTGTACAATATTGGAAAAAGACACAAATAATCTTTTTTTACCATAACAATTTGACTTTTTAAAGGTAACTTTATAATTTCATAAATTCCATAAAACCAGAGTATGAATGTTGTTGTTTTAACTATATATTTTCCTGTTTGCATGGCAAGACTAATTGTTGATGATGGTCAAGCATAAACTCTGAATTATAACTCCAAAATTTGGTTGGAATTAATTAAATCAGTAAATTTTATTATTCCTACTTGCAAGGACAACATCAGACGCAATCAGTAAAAATTTTGCTACAACTTACCTGCTCCTTATTATCTTTCTTCAGTAGTGCTGGCAGAACATGGATAATTGAGATCAGTAAGGATTCGGATTGTTCCTACAAGTTAGAAATAACTTTGATATGTATTGTTTACCTTGTATAAATTCACATTTTTAAGTAAGCATTCTTAAATCAAGTTTCAATTGCTAGATATTCATTATATATGGGACATGCATGTTTACCTGTTTTAAGTAGAGAATAATTCTCGGTATGAGTTTTCTTGACTTTGTTATCGACATTAAGTGAAGAAAGTGGTCAGTGTCACTAAATAAAAAAATATGGAAAGTTGACAGTCTTTTTTATATAGTCACATTTGAAGAAATTTGATGATAATTTTTGAACGTTTTTGAGAAGTAATCTCATAAAATAATTGAGGAGATCTAAGGACATTTTCCTATTTTTCTAAAGAAATTGAGAATGTTTCAGGAAATTTTAACGCCACAAGGTATAAAGAAATTAATTCTGCACCCATGTACATTTTTATACAGTTTTGAAAAAAAAGTTTTGTAACAGGCAAAATTGAGAAGATTTAAGGGGAAAATTAATACAAATTATATTTTCGGAGGAGATTAAAGGTTTTTTGAGATTAGTCTATCTTTAGAATGATAAAAGCTGATTGTTTAGTCATATGCTTCTCACATGAAATGGAGGCTAATAATTAATTTGTTGAAATACAAGTAACTTGTGGGTTTATAATTTTACAATTAAAAAGATGGACTTTTTTGTAAATGTTCATATTTTTTAATAAGGGTTTTTTTGTAGTTTCCACTTTAATGGATTGAAAAGATGTTAAGACACAATAATATTAATGCTGCAAAATTTCTATTGTTATGCATATTCCTCTCCTCTGTAATTTTGCAACTTTCCATTTTTTATTTAAACAAAGATCTTAAAAAGATTTGCAAAATTTTTTTTAATTTTTTTAAAAAACAGTATTTAAAAAAGTATTATAAAAGAGTATTTGGAAAAATAATTACCTTGGTTCCGGTGATGTGTGCAGCTGGATTTTTAACATACTAAATATTTTATCAATTTTAGCTGTTCGTTCCTGTAAAATAGCTTCCCTAAACAATAACAAGCAATTTTAATTAGCTGTGAGCTAAAACATACAGATTAAACAGAGATAAAAAAAAAAGCTTACTGCTGCTCTGCATTTGAATCAAGCAAACGTCTTTCAACATCAGTAAGAGAAAGAAATATATCATAAATCTAAATAAAAATAAGCTGTAACCCTTAATACTACTTTTTTATCTGGTACACAAAAACTAGTGATGAAATTAACTAGACTCCCCGTCTCTAGAATCTCTCTTAACATTAAAACATACGTTTTCAATCAAACCATACATCACAAACTTCTTCTTTCCACTTTCCGGTATGCGAGACTGAGTCTAAAAATATTTTGAAAGTTTAAACAAACCTATATGCTCTTATTATTGACTTAATCTGATAAAATAAAAAAAGATGTTACCTTTTCTTGTTCTGGTGTAGAAAAATCCATTATTTGTCTTGGATGGTGAACAGAAGTGATAGACAGTTTACCAAGAGAACCTTCGAACTTGACTACAACATACAAGTTATGGTAGCATAAGAACATGTGATAAAGAAATCCAGAAGTAAACAACAATGGAAAGTATTTATGTATATCCTGTTATAATTACCTGGCCTATGACTGTCTTTAGACTGTTGTTGCTTCTGAGCATAATTCATCAACTGCTTAGTTTTCTCCAAGTTCTCGCTAACATCTTCTTCCTCGTTTTCTTCTTTATTACCTTCTGTTGCTTGTTTTAAAAGCTTTTTGTTCATGTAAGACTGAAAACAAGGAAAGATATTATTGATAATTTCGCATACATTGCAGCAAATGAAAATTTACACTTGCAGTTCATTTTATAAACAGTCTTCGTACAAGAAGCTACATACTATGAAATAATAATCTGAAATGTTTGGATCACCACTGAGAAGGCTCATTAAACTAATCTTAAATATCCATTCCTTCTCTTTTGCATTCATCATTTTAGAAGATTCCATATGGATGAACTGATCATGATAAGAGGAGTCATGACCTTCTTGTTTTGGAGATCTATGCCATGTTTTGTCATTGTTATTGTATCTTGATGAACCACGACCTCGGTTTGAATTCCATGGACTTCTGCCACGGGGAGTTCCCCGTCGGTGATCTGTTTAAAATTAAAGTAAAGGTATTCTCAAGTGGCATGAAAACGATATTTTAAGAAGGTTGATTATGCCAGAAATCTAAATTGGGGTAAAGTTATGCACAGTTAGATTTTGTGGAGATCCTAATAATTTGAAAAAACTTGTTGGAGGCAGATACCTCTATCATACATTTCCTATTTCAAAACTGATGTGTTATACTGTTATAAAAGTTATAGATAAAATCTTTACTTTAACACTTCTATCATATGGCAATTTTAGGGATTAAATAAAGTCTTTTATGAGTACCATGCTGATTTGATAAATTCGAAAAAGAATATGTACCAAATAGTTACAGTATTTTAGAAGCCTTGATCTTAATTTCAAGAAATAAAAAACCTTTTATTTAGCTTTAATTTTCTGAAAATTCTTCTTTGGAAAATATGACGAAGATTTGTCACGGCAAATTGTTTTTATAAGCAACAGGGGACTTTTTATTATCAGGCTATTTGATAAGGTTTTTGGTAGGTGTGCAATGAAATAAGTGCGATCTTAAAAAATTAAATTTTTAAGAAGCAAAAGTAAGAACAAAATTTCTATACCCTCTTACATCGCACAGGGACTATTGTTTTGGTATGGGAAACATACTAAGAGCAAGAGCGGGAATTTAAACCCATAGTACTGTAGTATAGTACAAAAATTGTGAGTAAAGTCATTAAACTTTAACTACTAACTATTAACTATTTCCGTTACATCCAGGATTTTTTTTACTTATTTTGTTTTAGTTTAACTGTTTTAATTTAACTTTATTTCTCTGAAAGACGATTATAAATATATAAAGATTGGATTATAAAATCACAAAAACGCTACTGAACGGAACATATAAATATTTGCCATATTTCTTTAACAAATGACATAAATAACACACATTATAATTTATCCACAAAGTTTTTTAAAAAAACCAATACTTATGACCTTACTTCACTTATTTTTTTCTCTCAATAACGATTTCCTTACTCATTCAATTTTTCTTTTGTGTTGAATGTTCTTAAATTAATTTCTAATTTTTACCAACTTTTCAAAATTTGTGGAAATCAACAACTTTTTCTGACCAAGTTGTTACTAAGTTCCAGACAACATTTGACGTAAGTTTCACAGTGACCACTCAGAATTTAAAAGTCAAGTCAATTTTCTTAGCAATTGAAAAAATATCATAAAGTAACTAGGTTTTCAACATAAGATAAGTGCATGGGAAATGTTTAATTAAATTTTGTAAGATCTAATGTTTTAAAAATCAAGTATGCCATTTAAGGCTCAAGTTGCCATGATTTTTTTTATTATTTCCCTTTTTTACTAAATTCAAGAAATTTTTTGTTTACAGTAAATAAAGTTTAATTTTCTTAATGAAATCTAAATTTTCTCTGTATGTCCTTTTGGAAATGTGATATTTTATGCTATCCTTTAATTTTAAACAACATCAAGAAAGTGGGATAGCCTTTGAATTTTTTTGATAATTAACTTTTTATTAAGGATCTGTAATAAATAAAAAGTAAAGTTACTTTATAAAAACTTTATAAAAAATATTGTATTTAAAGAAAAAGGTGCAAGAAGAAGAAATATTTAACTTTAATAGGATAGTAAAAAATAGCAATTTAATAAAAATGGCGTTTTTTACATTAATTTAATTCACTTACAAGTAATACTGTTTTTAAAATACAAAATAAAGATTATAATAGTGACCTGTACTTTATAACAGTAAAAAAACTAACCATGTGAAAAAAGTGGAGGCCGCATCATCATCATTTGTGGTGTCAATAATGGCGGGTATAGTGGTGGTAATCCAGGCAACCCGCCCATTTGCATGATATGCCTGTTCATGAGCAACAGCGGAGAAACCTTCAAATCTGCTGGAAGTCTAGGAGGCTAAAATTTCATAAAGCAAGTGAAAATACTATGTATGTATTAAACATAATATTATATTGCCACTCTAACTACAATAAACAGTTTGTTATTACCATTACTGGACCCATAATTCCTGGAGGTATAGGTATTAACTGATGCAGTGGTGTCATTCCTTCTTGTGGAATAGGCATAAGTGGTGGTGTAGGTCTAAAGCATGCACACAAAAAAGTGAATCATATTCAACTTTAGAACATGGTTTCATTTTACATAATCAATATTATAAAGCATGAGTACATTAAAGTGAGAACTAAAAATTTCTACTTTACAATCTTATTTTAAAGATTTATTAATTATTTGGTACTAGGGTTGATTCTTATTCAATTTGATGATTATATTTTTTACAATTCAGCCTTAAACATTACTTTTATGTACATTTATTTCAAAGCAAAAGGTTTTTTATAAACTGAAATCAATATTAGGTCTTTACCTTCGTAACACTGCTTCAGGTTGTTCTCCTAAGACAAAAAGATTTTAAGCATTTAAAACTATTTGTTGACCCATGGGAAAATCAGTGTAATCATTGTAAATATATTAGTTTTCAGATTTCTATCTGTCATACATATCCTAGGCTTTGCTATCTTGTGCAGCCTTAGTACAAACTACCAATTTGATTACCACACTAAATAACAGAAGCTATGTCTTCTATGTTGAATACAAAAATGTTACTACAGTTGGAGTTTGTGACATACCATCATTGCGTAATCCTCTTTCGAGATCCTCAACACGAATTGCATGATTGCTTGGCGTTGTGCCACCTTTACCAGCTGTAACAATGTCATGACCACCAAATAACTTTTTAATGATATCTTCCTGAAAATATGACACAGTAAATAAGAATTATTAAATTAAAATGGTGCATCAATAACAACAACAAAAAAATTGTCCATCATTAATAAAATATTTTTCTAATGTTGAAACAATAACCCTAGATCAGTTTTTTTTTTTGTTAAATCAGTAAATCTTTTTCTTTTAATTGCAACGTGACACAAGCCTTAGTAGTTTAGAAGTAATACAAATTTTATCTATTTTCAGAGCCCTCTTTTTTCTTTATGTTAAATTTCCTTTATTTCACAGGAATTGACTCATTGGAAAATCTGCAGGAATTGACTCGTTGAAAAACCCACAGGAAGACGCCTATGGTTACTTGCTGCTACAAATGTTGGCTCACAGACAGTCAGGGTTTATAATAAAGATCTTACAAAACACATTTATATTGTCAGGGAACCAAGTTTTCAAAATATAAATGTCTTCTTTGAATACACCCTTCCCAAATTTCATAAATTATAATAATTATGACGTCATCCAAAAATTTAATGGTTCTATGCCCTCCAAATAAGAATATTCAGATAGAATATCAAATTATCATGACAAAACTAAAGTTTTTAGAGCAATATATTCCGGTTGTATTTTATTTGGATGAAGAAAATAATTATTTTGAAAACGAGGCTATTCTTAGAAAGCTTGACTATATGAAGGGTTTGACCGTAACTTTCAGTTCGACACTTAATAAACAGACATAGTTACGAAAGTAGGTAATTTGTATACCTTTTGTTAATGAACTTAGGGATAAGAATCATTTTTAGTATCACCCTCTTTAATTAAACTTGGCATAATTAGAAAATTCGGGAAAGGTCCATTGCTTAGAAACTTACTCAAAGTGTACTCAGCAATTTTTTTCAGTAGGTGCTTCACAAAGCACCTGACACTTTTAAAATATCAGCTTTTAAAGCTGTCTCAGTTCATCAATTTTTAAAAAAATACACATTTATTCAACATAAATGTCTCAATGTAAATATGAGAACAAACTCAATCAGACGAAAGATTAAAAGGCTTCATTATACGAACCAATATTAATATTATAGAACCTACATCCTCTTTCTTTTTAAAATCAATATCAGGCACAACATGATCACTACTTCGCAGCATCGCTCTAGATGGGGAAGCCCAGACTCCTTCACCAGGAGAGATCTTAAAAAATAAATAAAAAATCAAAATTTGTTGGTAATGTTTACAATTTAAGCTTCTATTATGATTGTAATTACATAATCCAAAACCGTTCTTACAAGCTCATGTAAGGAGTCAGGTCGATGATCCTTGCCTCGTGAAGGTGATGTCCATGACTCCTTACTTTCTTGAAATTCAAAACTATGAGAAGGAGTATTTGATTTCACCATATCATCAGTTTCATCGTCTAGGCCCAATTGTGATATTGTATTTCCAACAATAATCTAAGGTAAATGTTCGCAATATTTTCATTCAAGTATGTACACTATTTGATTACTAACTCTTAATATTTTATTTTTTAAAATACGAAATAGAATAAAACACATTGAAAGAAAGTAACTGAGTGTGATCTTTCAATACACTTTCGAATAACTTGTTTTTTGGAACAGAAGAAATTAAATCAAACCATTGTTGAATATACTGTTTAGGAAATGTTTGAATTAAATTATCTCCATAAAAACATTTATACAATAGATGTATTTATGCATCCTTATAATTTGTTCATAAATTCTTCAACTACATACATAGAAGAATACAAGAACATCAAGACAAAAATGGCTTTGTACTTTCAATTTCAGGAATTGTATTTCCCAGTAACACATCAAACCGGTTAGTAATAGTTTAGGAAAGATTTAACAAGTCTTTCTTAAAAAAAACATATCTATACCTCCTCCTCATCTGATGAATTTTCAGACTTTGTCCCATTTAAGGAGTCGTGCAAAGAATGAAAACTTGTTGGAATGTCAACACTTTTTGATTCAATTCGCAGTGGTGATGACTTTTTAACTTTTTCATGTTCAATTTCAAGCAATTTTGCAAGATGCTCATGCTTCATTTCCCAGTCTAAACAAAACAACAACTATTAGATAACTTTTTGATGTTTTTTTATAATGAAATATGGTAATGTTCATAAGAAGCTTTTAAATTACTTCTTAGTAGAATATAGCAACATTTCAAGAACTAACAAAAATTCTTTTCCATTTTGCCCCCATGAACAATAATTACAATAACAGTCATAAGTAAACTTGGTAGTACATATTTTGTTTTTTGTGACGTCACATGGTGTACATAGCTCAATAAGATTGGTAAGATCATGGATGAAGATTTACCCGCTTCTTTGTCTTTTCAGGGTGATTTAAAGTTATCAGGAGGTTCATGCAATGAAGAAGACAGTTTATTTTTAGTAGAATAACATGCTCATGATATTTACTTAGGTCACTTGCTGTTGATTCATGGTAAATTGCTGCATTTGTATCATCGCAAAATATAATGAGGAATCTTAATAACAAAAAAAATAAAAATAGCTTTAGCATAGGTTTCATCAGAAAATTAATACATTGATTACAAAACCATTGACTGATGTATATATTCAGTAAGAAAGTATTGTTGCTTTCTTCGTTGTTTTCAGTTTCTCTGGTCTAAAAGCATGCGATTATTAATTTTTCAATTACTGTCTACAATGTAGGAGGGTGTTACAACAAGCATATTTTCCTTGCATTTTTGCATCACACACCCAGTTAATACTTCTTTGTTGCGAAGGAAAAAAAAATAATTTGTCTTAATTACTTGTTTCGAATTATTAATTACTGGCTGTCAAGGTGAAAAGATAAAAATACTTGCATGCTCAAAAACTTGTTTTTAAAACTTATGTAACAAGAATTATTCTTGTGCTGTTTTGGAAGATATACAAGATATACTGCAAATTATACTTGCACTCTTTCCATACAGCTGATGAACAAAGAATCAACTGCAAGTGGTCTTACTCTTTCTGCCCTCGTTTCCCGCGAGAAATTTATCTCTCTCACTTTAGATTAATGCACGTGTATATTTTTTTCCCAAACATTATAAGAATTATAAAAAAATCAAAAATCTTTATTCTAAAATAATATATGACACAAAAAAGACTGGAGCTAGTTTAAATTTTTCAATGAAAAAGAAGTTCGAAGCGGCAGTCATGTTGGTAAGAAAAAAAACATCTAAAAACGATATCAGGGGTTACATGGATTTATAACAAAAAGTGGATATGTCACTGGGAGTTTCTAAAGAAAATCTTTTAGGTAAGTCCAACTTGTAAAAGTACCTCTGGATACTTTTAAACATAATAATAACTTTTTAAAGACAACCTTGAAATATATATGCAGAAAACATACAATAATTTAAGGTGGCAGTAACCCTTTTTTAGCTGTCCAAACAACTGAATTATTTACTCCAAATTTTTACAACCTTGTGATTTTTCATAAGCTTCTGTTTTTTAATAAATTTTGGGTTAACCATGTTATAAGGGTGTGCAGAGAGGTCGTACAATTTATGTTATACGCCATCTTTGTTGTTATCAAGGTTTCTCTTTAAATATTACATTTCTTTCTGCATAATTTTACAAACGCGTAGCATTGGAACTATATTCAACAGAATAATTAATTATTCCGGATGTTTAAGTTTAAGGAGGAATTGTTAAAACGGGATATTTTTGGTGAAAGATAATAGTATTATAGCTATATAATCGTAATAAGAGTAGTCGAACAGAAAAATATGGATATAGTCTGAAATAAACTCCTAGTATCTAATTATGTGATTTTTTTTTGAATTTTAAAGGGATTACTGGCACCTTAGAGGTGGGATCTAATTTTGACAATTTTTGTGCAAAAATACCATGTGGATGCCCCAAAAGTTCTAAAAATATATATAAAAAAAAGGGACTCAGGCCTCGTCAGGAAGAAAAATGCTGCCGTGCGAGCTTACACGTCATGATACTTTTCAATCATTTTGAGGCGTGCGATGTTTGCACGGCATAATTTTTAATGGCGTGCGATGGCGTGTGCTCATTTTTGTTCCATTTTATTTCTTAAGTAATCATAGAACTCGCATACAGCAACACTAATTTTGCCATGTTTTGAAAAGCAGGTAATTTGTTGCGACAAAACTAAAAGGTGCGATGCGTTCATTATTCATTATTTTTGAAAAAATAATTATAGCAACATAGCAACATAGCAACAGAACGAAGAAAAATTATAAAACATGCATGTTACAGTCATAAAACTCTTTTAGTTAATAATTTTGTTGTATAAATATTTTTTTAGATGAAAATATTATTTTATTTTTAGATTTTTTTTAAAAAAATATCATTGTTTGTTAAACTGTTTTTCTTTATAAAAAAAATCCCTCACGTTATTGTTGTTGCTTCGATCTTATCCCCCCAAAAACAAAAAGATAACAAACTTTGTGACATCCTGTTTCTACGGGGATACTTTAAAATTATACAGATTGTTGTATGAGTTATAAAGCAATGTTTGTTGAAAAATATTCAGAAAGCAAAGTCTGCATGTAGCAATTGATCACCATAACTATAATTAGATATCATGCTGACTCTGCTTGGGAAAGAGCATGCTGGAAGTGATTTCATATAATGAAAGTAGTGAAAGCATAAACTTTTTTTTAAATTTTTTTTCAATTACACGATACATTTTTTTAAAGATTTACTTGTGAGCAGTGTAATTATTGCATACTCGCGTTATTAATAAGATTACTCCTATTTATTTTACTTGCACTCGCATTGTACTCTCACTATGAATTTTTTACTCGTATTTATTTGTACTCGTACCCCCAAAGATGTGTAGCTTTACTCGCGATCGGCACTCTATATTATTCCCTTACGCCTTCATTGAACAGAATATTTTTTTTTTTTTGGTGTTCGAAGATCACACGGGAACATTCAAACATGGCGTGTGTGGGTGTGTTCGCGTGCAATCGCACGTGATTCCAGATGAGGCCTGGGGGTTAATCCAGAAAATTACTTTGAGCATCTTTAATCCTTAAATTCTCTTTTTAACCTTTTCGAGAAATGAGAAACTCAATTTGTTTGTATCAAACAGTTAATATTTTAAAGTGAACCTACAAGATCTAGAACTCTTACCACCACATTTTTTCCCTATCCATCATTACAAGAAGTAAAACAGTCTTCACCTCTCTATTTTGGGCGCCCAAATTGAATGTCCCCAAAATTGTTATAACGATGTCTAAATTGACCTGTATTAGCCCCTAAAAAATTATTTATTAATTAACTAAAAAACTAAATACGCACCATCATTCAATTCAGTATCTGCTTCCAATCCAAAGGTTTCATCATTGTGCAAATCAGCATCTGTCATTATTTCCTAAAGGATAATAATGGTATTTAATATATCAATATGAATCAAATTTACTCCAATCTACAACTCCAAGCACAACATTACAAGTATTGGCAGAAATTGTTTAACAATGTGGAAATTCTAAAAATTAAACTTCACATCTGGTGATTTTTGGTAATAATCACAAAAATCTAAAACAATTTTTTGAAAACAAACAAAAATCACAAAAACATTTTTCTGTCATGGCATGAAAATCAAACTTTTTCATTTGTTTTTTTTCTGATTAAGACACATTTCATGTGACCTCTAAAGTGCAGCCTGACTAACTGTGTAATTTAGCATAATATAACTTTACATAACTCAACGCAATATAACTTTTCATAACAAGTTTTAAAGCATCTTGCTAACAAGCCCCACAACCGACACCAGGGTAGTGTTCTTTACCACTTTTTAGACAAATTACTGCCCTGCTTAAATAAGACACCAGCTTTGCAGCTCAAAAACGAAATAATCAGCTCAATTAATCTGTATGTACAGTCAAACTTGCTGTTACGATAACCTGCATCAGGCTATACAGGTAAACTATACAGATAAACAACCAACATTTAATTCGAGCTTTAACTGGATCATTTAAAACAGTTTCATGTCTAATTAAAATTCTGAAAAAAAGACAAATTTTTATTTAGTTAATAAGCTGTTTTTCTCGTCAGTGGTTAATTTAAACATTCCTTTTTTAAAAGAGAAATTATTTTATGAAGTTTTTTTTTACAGATCCCTGATCTGAGCTAAACCTTTTCGGTTACCAGCAAAATGGTAAGGATCGCTAAAACTTTTTGGATAATCAAGACACGGGAAAAATTACGATAGGTAACACCCTGATAATTAAAATAATGGCAATTTAACCCTTGTAACTAGATAATTTATTTTCTAAATATTTTCCTAAAAAATTGTAAATGCAATTTTTAATTAAGTATCTACATCATATCTACATCATATTATTGTCAAAATATGTGTGCATTGGATTTCATATGTTTAATACATTCTGTCCCATAAGTGGTTACAAAGTTGAATTATAACTTAACAACGCAGATTTTTTTGACCAGCAAAAAAATGACCTGACCAGCAATTTAAATTATTGGTGGGCATAATGCCCGCTGGGGATAGAATATTTATTAAGCGTTGGTTTGTCTATCGAACTAAGGGGCACAGGTCAGTTGATTTAGTTTTTTTAATCTATAAATTATTATACAGATTCTGTTTTAACTAAGTTTATTTTTCGTAAGTTAACATGCTAGCCTACTTTAACCTAAAATATAAAAAAGGTTAAACTGTGAATAGGTGAATGGATTGAATTTTTTCAAGTGGTATTCTACAGTTTAAAAACATTCCATTTTGGGAAAAATAAAATGCCTTCTGCTCTCATCATCATCGTCATCATCATCATCATCACTCTCAGCTTAATGTCCATTTTCCATGCTGACATAAGTTCAAGGGGGCTTCAATCTAATCTAGACTGTGTTAGATCTAAACTCAAATTTAATTGCATTAAGTCTGTCCTTATGTACCCAGTGCTTACAAGTCTGACAAAAAAGTTGAGTTACTACCAACCCCATTCCTGTAAACTCCACAAGGCAACTTTTCAACTGCAAGGTCACACCTGGCTTCAATGCTACTAATCATGATTTTGGACTTTGCTGCATTCACTCTTAATCGTTATTTTTTGGTCCTTTCTTCCACTTCTCACACTTTTCAATTAGTTCCTTCATCGAAAAATCAAGGGAAAGAAAGATTCAAATCTTGATGTGACTGCTATAACTGATCATAAAACTTATGTTATCTTTCTCACTGAGTCCACAATGTGGAGCATAAACTGACATAAAAGTGACAATTCTGTTAACTATCGAAAACTTTATCAATTACTACAGCTTACAAAACATAACATCTATTACTTTTTCTACTCACTTCTCTGCAACAAATATCCTCCATATCCATCACTATTACCAATCCAAAAAAGCTTTACCTTGCACTCCCACCTTCCACAAATCTCATTGAATCTGCTCTCCACCTGACTTATACTGAACACAACACATATTAACAAATCTACATTCTAACATTTGAACTCACCTGCTCTACATCTCAGTGTATCAACATTTAGAAATAGCCATCTGCAACCTAATGTTATCTACCTTGTTATGTAAAGCTTGGCAATGGTCTGACAATGCTTACACCTGGAATCTGTCCTGTCATGCCGACATCTTCGCGCTTACGCATTTTGTTTGATCAACTGTTCACTGCCATTTATAAAGGGTTTTGGTATTGTTTTACAGCTGGATGTCCTTCCTTACGCCAATTGTTCACAGGCCAGACTGGGTGTTTTTTAAAGTGACACTATCACTATCACTGGGACTTCTACAATTGCCCCTAGGTTAGTTCTGGAGATAAAAAGGTTTAACTTTTCACTTTAGTTCAGTAAAAACCACAAAAGTGATTGACTGTATTAATTCAATTTTTAACAATTGTTTTTTTTCTGTGTAAATGATAATTTTTGTGTTTGTCACAGTTACTTTGCAAGTTGTTCTGTGGTCTTAAAAATAAATTTAAATTTCAGATAGAAAAAGCTTTGGGAAAAATCCAGCTGACATACCAACTCAGGGCTACTCAAGATGCAAACAGACATACTTTTCCATGGTAGCCTTCGAAAAAACTCTATTCTGTGCCCTTTTGGGACAACAATTTAAAGTGAAGGAGCAACTTTATTATTTACAACTTAAATATTGAGTAGCTGTAAGGCTTTCTGACTGAGTGGCTGCATGATCGCCTAGTTTCAATGCTACATGGCTGCGTGATAATCCTAACCCTACGGTCATGGAGCCATACAGCTACAACAAGTCCAGTGTCAAGTGTTCTGCAATTTAGTGCACTTGCGCTTGGAATATTATAAGGTTGGCACTTATTTGGTGATTCAGTTTGGTGTCATAATGTCATGGTGTTTGGAGGTGAAAAGTTTCCGTATTTTAGGTGAAGAGAGTGCAGAGCTAGACACATTTTGGAGTTTTAAGAACAATGTTAGGAAGTTTGAGCACAGGTCTGCATTTTTGTGCCTGACAATTTTTCTGATTTTTTCAACACATCACAAGAACTTGCCCGCACACTCGTAAAAAAGTTTACGAGTGCTTTTTATCGCCCTTGTGAATTTTTTCTTTGTCTAAAATATTATAGAGTGATGAAAAAGGCTATTACGCTGATTTTAATAGTCTCCCCTCTAATATCAGGGAAGAAAAGAGTATGATAAATTTTAAAAAGTTTTTGAAACAAAGTGAGTTCTAGGTCTATTACCTTAGCTTGATTAATTTTTTGCTGAGATACCCCGTAGCTACAAGGCTTTGTGAATATTAGAATCCTATTTTTCAAATTCGATTTTGGTAACTTACCTTAGTTTGATCCTAAACGTCACAGGGTGTCTCGGAGATACGCTATTGTTTCTCTGATTTCTAATGTTGTGAAGTTTGAATCCTAAACTCAAATTTTTTCTAATTCCCATTTTTGCTATTTTTTCTGTTCATAGTCTGCTATTTGATTCTTATTTTCTTTTCTTTCTTTTTTTTCTAACATTCTCATAATTTTATATATATTATTTAAAAACAAAAAACAATTTTTGGCTCTTTGTTTACTTTGTTTATTTTTGTTTTAACAGGTCACTCGTTGATAACAGTGCAGATATATTATATCATACTGAAGATGTAAACCTGTATAAATATGATTAATAATTACATAACATTCATTTTTGTTTAAAAAGTATAGAGAACGTTAAAGTTGGCCCCTTTCCTTCAGGCTGACACTCTTATGCTCGGCTGGTGCATTACACTGAGTCTCGAACGAAAGACGGAAGACCATTTAGAACCATGCCACAATCTTCATCGTCACAGAGAATACTGCAGGAAGAGTGCGCACCCATGCAAGTTAAATATAACCAGAACCTGGGAGAGGTTAGGTGTCCTGTACCTTAATACAGCTTTCGGACGAATGTTTTCGTGATGTAATACCAAAGAATGTTGAATAAAGTTTAAAAAATCTTTTTAAAAGGGGAAAGAGAAATCAAAAATGTCTAGAAATATATTTAATGCCAAAAACATATAGCAAATCTGCCAACACATCATCGTGTTCAACGTTGTTTCAACCTTGCACTTGTGGTTAATATGTTTTACAAAATTCATTTCTATACAGCTTAAATAACATATAACGTTGCATTAAACAAAAAAGAGTTAAGTGTGAATCACACTTGCAAATATTCACATCGCACTTGTAAATTTTGCTTACAAGTGCGATTTTTCACACACCATAGCACTCCTAATTTTTTTAGTGGGTGCTTTTTGTAGCTCTGGCATAGTTTTATTCAAGAAATGGCCTGCACAATCAGAGACATTTTGCTATTTTCAAAAAACAAAGGTTTGGCAAACACTGGTCCATAGTTTACTGCCTGCATTATTTTGCCTGTTGATTTGCCTAAGAAGTCTGGGAAATAAACAACACATGAACGATAAAATTTGTCTTGTCTGTCTTGAATGTGACATTCTGGCTAGGGCAATGCATGTTATGCTAGATTTTTGACCTGTCAGGGGCAGTAAGATATATTCCAATGTGAGTGGGGCAGATTTAAAGTTATTCAAAACTGTTCTATAAGGATTTGCTGAAGAACAGCTCATTGCTGGTCTCGTTGTGGTGGTTATCTGTTATCACTTCATTTATTCCCCACGGCAGTGGTGTGCACGGTTTCGCTTTTACATTTTAGCTAGTTAGCTACAGTTTGACAGTAATAAAATTTGTTAGATAGCCATTTAATTATTTGAATTTTAAAGACTGCTTTTAATAATCAAATTCATAGCTACCTTTTTTGATTGCAGGTAGTCTTGACCAGACTGACCCTCCATGTTTTAAAACTGGTACCAATTTGCATGCTAGCGCATGCGCTGTACATTGCGCGTCCGCACGCAAACCGCCGGTAACGATCTGCACTTCTTTTATCGTATTTGCATTTTGCCATTTGTATAACAATCAACTGGCAACCTTGTTAAACACGCACACGTCGATAAATACACAGTAATCCCAAAATTATTATAATTTTTAAAGCACTTTCATTTCACCTGAGCTGAAAACAGTGACTAAGACCTTTACATTGAATTGTGTAAAGAGGTCAAAAAAATATTTCTTTTTTAATCTCTAAAAAATCAAAAAGTTATAGCATAAATCTTGCGAAAAAAATAAGGGACATTTGATCCGACTGGTTCCTAGAATTATTATTATCTTATTGCATCATTTCTTTCTTCACAGGGTGAACATTTTCCATATTAAAGAGTAAAAAATATTTTCAATTTTCTTTTTACTTTTCATTTTATTTTTTAATAATAAAAACATAAAATAAATATAACATAAATAATTATAGAAGTCATTTTATTCTAAATTATAAAATTAGGAAAGTTTCTACAATAACTTTTCATTAATTAAGTTCCCCCGTTTTTTGTTTCGGTCACGTGCCTGGGTTTGTTGACTCAGGCACGTGATGTTTATGTTCTCAAAACCAAAACATTCTATTTTCCGTGGTTGCACTTTCTACGGCCGTTACTAGAAATTCAGTTAATCCCTACGTTTAGGCCAGTGTGTGGTGATATGTTCTGTTGGAACAACGTGCTAGCTGCAGTTTGGAAGAGAAGACGCGTTCGATTGTGTTTATGTGAAGAGTTTTTTAAGTTTTCCCCGTTTCTTTCCTCCCTATTGTCTCAAATATCTCAGAAAGATGAGCAACGCAAGTACTACTAAAAGCATTCCAGTACGACGTGTACAGATTACTGAACCACAACATATGCCCTCGCGTTACTCAGAAACTCCTGGTGGAACGATTTTCAGCACGACGCCTGGAGGTATTGTATATTTAACTAGCTACCTACCTAGACTCGTTGAAGTAAATCACATTTAAGTGCAAATGCAATTTTTACTTTAAAATATTTTGACATTTTTGCATTTCTTTGTAAATATGGTGCTATGGGTAGCCATACAATTTACAGTCAGGGTAAACACCTAATTAGGCGGCATGTCCTAATTAGGCGAGTCATTTAGTTAGGCCATGTGATGTAGTTTAATTAGGCTACCTGTAGTCTAACTAGGCGAACGAAAACTTTCTGTTGTAAATACGTCGAAATTATTGCGTTTCGCACTACAATTTTTACGTGAATTAAATCTGTCCACTTGCAGACAATTTTGACCAATTATCGTCTTATTTGCATCGCACATTGGGAACTTATGGCCCAAACCTCGTGTGGCAATATTTGTTGTTTTAAAAAATGGATTTCAGCTATCCACGCCACAGGAAAAAAAATATGGCGGACGAAAACGTGGTATTGTTTGACGAAGATTTTAGCGTTGTTAAAACAGGATGTGAATAAAAAAGAAACGTTACAAAAGAAACAAAGTATTTGTTACCACATCCATCTTAAAAAAACATTTTTTTTTTGCTTTTTGTGAAAGAATATCTTCATTAAATTATGGGGTATTTTACTATCGTCACCTAAATAGGCGACACGTAACCTAATTAGGTTATATATTTCATTTTACTATAATTCTTACTTGCACGAACATATCAAGGCACGATTGACAGTTTTGGAATCATGGTTGCGTAGACTATCCATTCTGAGCAAAGAGTTTTTGCGATTTTTTCTTAGGAATGTATGACAAGCCATTAAATATTGTAATGTCTTAACTAGGTTACATATGGCCTAACCAGGCTACAATGAGTCGCCTAAATAGGTGGTATGCCCTAATTAGCCTACTGTTGCCTAATTAAGTGTTTACCCTGACTGATTATCACTGACCCATGTTTTTGACCAGTCCAGAAAAACTTTTGAAAATGCTGTGGCAGTATAAATACACTATGCCTCTTAATTACTAGGTGTCTATTACACCCTATTAACAACTTTTTGTAAAAAGAAGAAATTTGTGCTATTCTACACCAGTAACTATATATAATGGTCCTTTTTTGAACTTGTAAATGTAACTATTTGTAGCTCAAAGAAAGATAATCTATCTAGCGTATAATCCGCCAACTTCGTGAAAAAAACACATTTAACGTCCTTATATCCATATTGTCAACATATCAGTTATTTCAAGCTTTTATTATCGTAGCACTATCTGTTGCAAACCGTTTGGGGGATGACAAGAAAAAACCCATTTATTAGTGGACAAATAAACCAGATCCGACATGTACTATCCTCCGATAAAGTTGTGATCGATCCTTTAACTTCGTGAAATTTTAAAAACGCATTTTCTTGCTTTCTGATGACTAGCAAAAATAATTTAAAAATTAAACTATTCTCGACTCATTGGGCCCTTAAAAAAGGTATAATATGACCATAATTAAAATCAAACTAGTCGTTAGCCCGTGGAAAATCCACAGGTTCGCCCGTCGCAGCTAAGCTACCATTTTGCGTGACAGACAGACATGTATACAGGCATTATAATATAGATAACTGAGATAACAATATATATCAAAAATGACCACTTGACTTGAAAATCACAAAAAGGTATAGCTGGCTGAACTTACCGCCAACTTTTTGTCATATGCGAGTTCCGACACCCCTAAAATGATTAAGTTGTAGTATCAACCCCCCCCCCCCGAAGGGAGTTCATTCATTAAATATAGTAGACAGAACTGTGGTAAGTTGTTGTAGGCTTTGAAAGCAGTTTCACAGAGTTATTCGATTGACGGAGTTGGCGGATCATACGCTATCTATGTATCTAAAGCTGAAATTTTCATCTTCTTTTAGTGCTGAGAAGCAAGAATGTGTGACCAACTACAATTATTTTAAGCTAATAAAAAATTAATAAAAGAAAAACATGTTTTTACTGGAAGCTTCCTTGCTTAAATAATCTGTAATATTCATCTTGTTTTCATTCAACCAAAACAGCGTGTACAGGCAAGATGGTCGCAAGTCATAGCTGTGGTAAATTTTTTGACGAAAGCCTAAGGGGCTAAAATAATTTTCACAAAAAAACAACAAATCAATGTTTCCACTGGTTATTTTGATTGTATACATTTTAGTATGGCTGTGTGCAGGCAAATTAATCTCTGCCTTGACTGAAAGTGTGTATTTTTATAAACCCTCGCTAAGTAAACATGACTTTATCAACAAAACTAAATTTTAAGTTACTTCTATTAAAAAATAAGAGCTGATTCGACCAGGGATAAAACTGTATATGTAGTTAGCTAAATTTTAAGAAAATTAAAATTCATACGAAGGCTTCGACGCAAATAAAATTAAAATCCATCAATTAACACAAAATAAGACCCCTTGATTAAGTTCAAATTAAAATCAAACATTGAGTACAAGGCCAGTGTAGTCATTTTTACCGTCTTAAAAAGTATGAGAATTGATTATATTTGTTCGGGTAAAACCATTTGCACTCAAAACAAACAATTTCTTGATAATCGTGTGAGTAAAGAACAATAGAAGTAAACAATCTTGAAACAATCAATTTTTTCAACCTTTGCTATTCCGATTGCCCAGTGGGAAGAAAATAATGCTGGATGCTTCAAGGTGATTTACCTCTCGCAATTAGGCTATTACATTGGTTCTTGCTGCTTATTGCTCTTCCGTAACATTCTACTAAACCTACCTTTAATGACCTGAATACGTTTTATATTACTATTTGTGTTGTCCGAAGATATAAGTTATTGTTGTTGTTTTTTTTAGGAATACTTGTGCTATTTTATGTTTCCTTTGTTTCACGGCCACGGTAGCATCTGGAAAAAGGCTAAATTTTCTGTAGGATATTTCCAATATGACTGTGTACAGCCTAAATAGTCTTTTCCTAGCTTAATTGGCTGATGCAAAAACTTTTAACCTATTATTTTCTAGTCCTGTAAAGCAAAGTACATAAAACTGCAAAAGAAGATAATGTGAATAGATGTGGTTGTTAAGATGATCGTAAAAGATAACAAATTGCCTAAGTAGGATATACTCTAATTTATAGTTGTCCGTGACTGCATGTAGCAGACTGTGCTAGTCTGGAGGCAAGGTTAATAAAAATCCAAAAGACTGTTTACATTACAAGCATAAAGGAATACAAAAAAACTGCTGATTGCACAGCTGTGGTCTTGAAGCAGAGTGGGCTACTTGCTATTGATCCCTTGTTAATGATTATTTTGTTGCAACACCTATCATGGAAAAAGGTGATACAAACAATTGATGAATATAGGATCTCAACATTGTTACGAAAATGGCATTTTAGTTCACAAATTGCAAATAATATTGTGATCTGCGCTAGACACTTTATTTTTGCATATTACAGATGTGCAAATATTACGTTATAAAGTTGAGAAAGATGTGGACTTGAAATGTTAGATGTTGTTAATTTTCTGTTTTTTATTTTTTTAGGAACAAGAATTATATACGAAAGAAAGTTTTTGTTGGATCTAAAGAGTTCCCCTCTTTCTCAAACGCCAACGAAACTTCCAATCATTCCAGGTGTCACATTAGATAGCAATGGCAAAATAATAGAGGAAGAAGAGGAAGATTTGAACAACAAAATTCCTGAATGTCCAAAAGCTGCTCAAAATGGCGATGCGAAGAAATCTAATGGTACTACTACGTTCAGTCTGTTATAAATCTCAAACAAACATTTTTGAACTGATAAGGCTTTTTGAAATCCAGAACTACCAATGAAGTTAAAAAAATAACAACAATGGGAAATTCCACTAGTATCTTTTTTTCCTAAAACAACAACATCAATTATGGCGAAAATTACGCGACGATTTGCACTATTTTTTTTCTTCACATTTGCTTAGAACTAATGTGAATATCTGAAACAGCAGTCTTATTTCTGCAACACAAAAGGCCTGGAAAAGCGGTACAAGTTGAAAAAACTGTACACAATTTTTTGCGCGAGATATTGGAATTTGTTCATTTTACTTATTAATTTAAGGTATTAGATTTTGCTTCGCGAATATTTTTTTACTCTGCAGTAAACAAAAAATACTCAAAATTTTGCAACAAAATAACAATTTTATGCTGAATGTGACACCTCAGGTCACAACTAAGTTTCTGATTCTTATTAAAATCTATTTGTTTTTATATTTTATTTATTGTTTTCATTTAGATGACGATCTATTTGCAATGGACATGTAAGGTGCAATCATTTCCTTTGTATATATTATTGAGAAACTTGTGTTCCACTTGTTCAAGAAAGGTTGGGATAAACTTGCTTAAAAAATCAGATGATTAAAAACAGCTTATCATGTAATGATAAACATTGTCATGATTACGTATTTTATACTGTACTGTCGTTAGTCTACACAAGACCTTCATGGGAAAACCTTTATCATTCTCGTTATCATCTTCACCCAAGACATGTAATGGCTGCTTATGGGTTTTTTGCTGTTCTGTTCCTAAAAACACAAAGATATTTTTTCCTGTTAAATTTATGTTTTTAAATAACTATAATTTCCTAAGTTTTAACAATAATTAAAAAATACATCTTTTATTTCTTTTTGAACCAACTACTGCAAGAATATCTTTCAAACTAGGGTGAGTGCGTCTCTGTCTGTTGCGCCTTTGCATACCACTTTTTTGCGTCTATTTTCTAGTAGTTGACTCCTTTTTTCATCTTTTATGTGATATGTGGGTGTCATTTTGGTGTTGTGTTTCTGTATATAGTTGCAAACAAACATTTTTGGACCATTGTTCACGTTGTGTCATAGATATTCCTTGTATATTAATTTGCCAGAGAGAAAAAAATACAAAAACTATGTAATTGTGAGTAAAAAAAACGAAGAAAAACAAAATATACATATAATAATCTCGTATTTATTGTTGTTGCGCTGTTTGAATAAAGCAAATGCCACAGGAGAAGACATATAGCGAGAGGCGGGTTTCAGATCATTCTACAACCTGCGAGTTTCATTGGAGAGAACGTAAAGCTTTAAAAAAAATGTCTATAAGAATTTTTTAAATTGTCAACCGTTGCAGCGCGTACTTTCCTGAAAATTATGTTGTCATGGCAACTGCTACAATTTGGAAGTGTTTGTTAAATTCATTAATGAAAAATTTTGCCTCAATTACCAAGCAAAGCTACATCTTGTGTCCAAAAAATACTTTTTTACCTTAAAATTAGTTTGCTGTTCTACTACCTGGAAGAACATTCTTGCACTTGTATTGTCCTAAACTGCTTCTATCTGTTATGCCTAACACTTAGTCTTTATTACCTAAACAAGTTAATATTTCCTTTTTGAATTTCAGCGCCCGAAGGCGTAGGAAATTCTTTAAAACCGTCGTTTTTTTCTTTTGGAGCATTTTTGAGAAAAAATCGACTCTGGGATTACACGTTCTTCCGTCACAGATGTAAACTTCGTACCCAAGCTCCCTAACTACTGGGAACTCATCTAAATGACGTGTCAGGACAAAATTAGTATTTAGTTAACAAATAAAGTATGCTGAAAATGATGGTGACATCAAAATTTTGGTTTTTTGCCACCTTAAATGTCATTTTAGGCCAAAATTGGTCCAAAAATTAAAACCACTATATTTTCGGCTAAATCTGGCACAGTTAACAAATAAAGTATGCTGAAAATGATGATGGTACAAAAGTTTGATTTTTTGTCACCTAAATGTCATTTTAGGACAAAATTGGTCCAAAAATTAAAACTACTTCATTTTCAACAAAAATTGGCAAAGTTAATAAAAAAAATATGCTGAAAATGATGGTCACAGCAAAATTTTGATTTTTTGTCAACGAAATGCCGTTTAAAACCATAAACGTTTCAATCGCAAGACTTTTAACCATGAATGATAGGCTGTGTTTTTGTTAGCAATTTCTTTTAAAAATGTGAGTTTATTATGACACGTTTCGTTTTGTTTGCGTTTGTTGTAAGATATAATATCACTTGTGTGCTTTATGTTCAGAGGTTCATGCACCAAACCTCCTCGAATGTTTGGCACAATAACACAACGAATTAGCAGGTTTTCATTAAATATTTTGGTAGCGAGCGGAAAGTCTTAAAGCCCCCAGGGCTTCTTGTTATTGCTGAAATATTTTTCTTTTAGCATCAAAATCTGCAAAATTGTAATATAATTTTGTTTAATAGCTGATCTAACCCTTGCGTTTTGTAAGTTTTTAGTGGTGGGTAAGATTGACTTGATTTGTTTTAGACATCTAAATGGTGATACTTGATATCATTCAAGTCGAAAAAATATTTGCTTTCAAATCACGGGTTCATTAATACCTTAATGAAGTAATGTTAAAGCAATTAGGAAAATTTATGAGGTGAGGGAAAAGCAATCAACCTTTCCTGAAATAATTAGAACAGGATGCGCAAAAGTAATTAAATTGATGCAATCTATTTCGCAATGTAGACTTTTAACACGTGGAGTTTTACCTAATCCAAATAGCGTCCGATCTAAACATTTTAAACTTCGTTTCCACGATATCGCGCTATTTAACTAAATTAAAGGTGAAAGACCCTGGAAACGAGGAGGAGTTTCTATTATAGCATAAGATTTTATATTGTGAAAAATCTCGAAAACAAACACTTACCATTCGTCAACCGTAAAGTACTTGGTGAAACAGATTTAATTTTCTTTCCCGAAATGTTATGACCTTGCAGAATCTCTTTGCCTGGTTTATAAATTACATGTTCAATTTTACAATCATTTTCCCAAAACGTAGCAATGGTGTCCACCCAAGATGGGTAACATAAAGTACACAAATAGGTCCCTTTTATCGGCCCACCTACGCTCTTGGACTAATGTGCCTTCTCTCAGGTGATGATAACACACACACTTAAATAATGCAATTATAGTTAGAAGTAAACCTTTAACCTTGTCCCCGCACCTTATGTTTTTTCTGACAACAGGACGACCAAAAAAGATGTCCTGGGGATTAGGTTGATAAATCTCATCTGGGTTACTATTTAAACAAAACCAAGTTATGGCTTGTCGCAAAAGAAGACTTTGATTTTAGGTAAAAGTTTTACAGATATTTTAACATTTGAATTAATGCAAAAGGATATCGTCACCGTACTGGGTACACGAGACAACGAAAAGTTTTTGTAAAGAAAAAAATTATGGAATGGGCCAGACAAATCAGAGAACTTTCGGGTTTTTGAGATCAACGTTACCCATTATAACATTTTTAGCTGTTCTGGTGCCTCAAAAAAAAGAGCTGTGGGCTTCTCAAATAAAAAATATTTAATCTCATCAAGCTTGAGACAATTTTAATCACCTTTTTGCAGCTAGGTTGGGTTGCTTGGATACGACTACAATACCGACTTATTCCACCGAAACACGTTGAAAACAAGCGGGGTGAAAGACCCGTGTTCAACCGTCAAATTACTCTTATACTGCCTTTGCTTTTCACTTCCATTCTTCTTGTGTGCTGAGAGAAGACTGATTCCAATTATATTTTTTAAAATTTTGCGCTATTTTATATATGAGCGAATTGCGTTTGGTTCTCTTCTAAAACGTTAAATTTGAGGTTAAAAAGTACCAAATAGGTATCTAAGGAGTAAAAAACTGATTGAATACAGATGGGAAGCTTATATTCCTCTTCAATTCCAATTTATTTTATTCAGACATGTATGAAATCTAACAAATGACCATTTGGAATTTGTCAGAAATATATTACATATGATTATATAATTATTATAAAATAGATAGTAAACATTTGTAAAGTATTCAAAAAGGAATCTTGCGTGCCTAAAAGACAAACTTTCACTTTCGCGATTTAGTTTTGGTACAAAGAACAAAACAGTCTTTTCTCTGCTATCCATTATTGGAAACTAACATGATTTCTCTAAAGCTTATAATTCATTGGCAGGAAATTGTTTTTAATCCGTTCCATGCGTAGTTTTTTGTAAAATCATTGTCTGTTGTATTTATAATAAAGTATTTATTACTAAAACTTTTCGTACAATAATATAATACATCTTCAGACTATTTTTTCTTTTTTCTTAATTAATAAACTATGGCTGCTATTTTTTACCAATAAACATGCTTGGTTTCGAAAAAATACCTTGCGTATGTTGCGTTTCGAGTTCACACTGCAAAAGTCGTTTACTTCACTTGTTCCATCAGTGTTCACACAGTGCTTGCGTCTGCTTCCGCTTCTGCTACTGTGTCTGATTCATATGTGAACCAGGCATCACATTCCAACCTGAAATATCGTAAAACCTTTTCTCTGTGATTTTGAAATTTGTTGTATTGCGGTGGTCGACTGGAAAATCGAATTCGTTTTAGCTCTTTTGTGTTTCCCGATCGTCTTGCATTTGGTGCCATACTTTTGTTAATTAAAAAAACAGTAATAGTTTGAAATGGTTAAAGTATTGTTTCGTTCTTTCTACACTTGAGTGTACACTAGTTTTGCATTGAATCGGGTAGTGTAAAAAATATGAAGCTTTTAAAAATTAGGTGGGAGGGGTGGTGGTGAGGGGAAAGGAAAATCTTTAAACCCTTCAGTACTTTCATTTTTATAACTGTATATAACAAGGCTATTAAAGCTAGAGCAGTAAAGTAAAGGCACTTTACACTGTACCTAATTCTGACATCACTTTAATGAGAGGTTGTGTTTTATGCGAAAAGCGTATGAAACACATTTAATTAGGTGCTTCTCATGTCTAATCTCAAAATATTGTAACATTCTGTTTAAAAAACGGCGTAGCATCAAGCGGCAATCAAATACTCATTCCGCGCGACCATTTGAATGACGCAAACCACATGTTTAAAATGCTAGTGCCCGGGCCTCTTTAAGTCAATCGAACATAACGCGTTCGCAACACAGCCAAAACATTTTAGAAATGCAAAAACATAAAAGAAGATCTAATGGCCTATCCTGTTAACATGTGCATAGTAACACTTTTTATAGGATTGAAAATTCAAGTGTTTCTAATTATAACACTTTGTCTACTTGTACCAGATATATATAGTCGATGTGGATGTCACAGAGTGCCTGGACAAGGTAATTTTTATCTACTTTTTTGTTGATAAGTTATGGTTAGCAGCAGCCCTGCCAGAACAAAACTTTGAACTCTAAGGATACCCTTCCTATTATTCCAAGTACGTTATGCGGAACCAAATTTATTGGACAGTAAATATTTAAATCTTTATTTTCGTATTTTTGTTTTTGGAAAACGGTAGCTAGATTTTAGCAGCAACAATGACTGGCATTTTTTCTTGTAACATGTGGCTACCAACCATGATTCTTTCCAGTTAGCTACTTACGTGTATTATACAATATGTAACTAGAATAAAAACCTTAGATTTCTTTAAAAAAAGTTCTTGTAAAGTTTAGCTAGAAGATAAAGTTTCCATGGTGTATATATTTATATAATGTTTTATGCTGTTTAATGTTCTAGGATTTCTAGCTCATACCAAGCAAGGTGCCGGAAGTCATAACTTCGAGGTAAAAATTGTTGTAAATGCTTTAAAGAAACAGGGTTCAAAATGGATCAAATAGATATCTTTCTTGAATTTCTGTTGACATTTCCATTCTGTCTAAGTACAAAAATTTAACTCATTTCTGGAAGTGGAACTTTTTATTTTTTAACCACATGTTCATGGCGTAATCTGAAAACCTTTAGTCACTTGTACATGCCATAGTGGTAATGGAGAAACAATTTGATATCAGACTAGTCTCAAGCGATGTCATAAATATATATTTAATTACTATTTCCCTATAACATTGTGCCCTCTTAAGATTAATTTTTTCGTGTGTTGCCTAGTTAGTTTACTACTTTATAGTTAGGGCTTCTTATTTATAGAAATTTTAAAGTATTTAAATTCTGTTTATGTAATTTTTGATAATCAAAGCAGTATATATATATAAGGTTTTGTATTTTAAAAATCCATGTGAAAACGTTAAAAAACCCCACGCATATAATTTAAATTTTTGGGAAAAAAATTCATTAAAGGAAGATTTTATTTATAATTTTCTATACTTCTAACATAGTATGTGTAATTTTGTATAATATAGGGATTTTTTTGCCATATCATATTTTGAAATAGTCATATATAACCCCCTCCTAATGGTGAAACACTTATATAACCATTCTCCAGCTATATTTTTTTGATTCACTGAAATTATCAGAATAAAAATTCTTTTAGAATGATCTTTTTATAGATATTATCTATCTTATTCAGATTTATAAGATAAACAAAAATGCCTTTTTATGATGATAATGAGGGAATATTTTGAGTAATGGTTTGATTCTGGTTATGATTCATAAGACATGTTATTTAAATATGAATTTCTTTTCTTCATTTAGCCTCTGCCACAGGCCATTCAAGCTGGAAGGTATGATGTTTATTAATGCATTAGGATTTAGTTCTAACGTAGTTGTTTTATAAATGATAAATATTTAAACACTACCAATTTTTTACTTCTATGAGGATTTATAAATATTTAAAATAACTTAAAGAGCCCTTTTTCAAACTATTCTGTATACATGGATTCACTTTCTCCTCTGTTTCAAAAAAAGGTTCATTAAAAATTTATATATTTTGTTTATTACTCTTGGGTGAAGTTGTTTTCTATTTTTAATAAATATGCACTGTGATTTCATGCAACGATTTACCTAGGTGTTTATATTCTGATCAATGATATATTTTTTCGTTAACAAAAACATAAACCTTAATACATTATTATATAGCTCTTTACATAATTTGCAGTTTCCATTTAAGTGTAATTTCCTTTTTGGAAATGATTGGTGCTAGTTAAAACTATTAAATTAATTTTCGCCATGTGCATCTGTTTGTCTACTTTTTTAAATGAAAAAAACAATGAATTGTCCGGTAAACCAATTATATAACATAAAAAACAAAACATTACAGCCTATTGACCTTTTGATATGAAAACAACGAGTAATTATCTGCTAGGTAATATAATGAGCTTTACCAAATGTTAGGTTAGACATGAAATAGCATGCAATTATCACTTAAAATATGGCAATCTATAAATGTTGTGTGATGTTATTTGTTACTTTACATAGGGTTGTTTTCATTTTGGTAAATGTTAGATGCAATCTGGGGTGTATAGTAGACTAAACATTTATTAGACATGTTAGAAATAAAGCTTTGATTCTATCAATGATCAATTTCAAAACCCAGCAGGGAGCGGTATAAGAAACAAGGCCTATGAGTCAGCTGAATCCCTTGTTTCCAAAGTCATCCCTTCTCACACAAAATCCAGCTGGCACTTTATGCCCTCGTGTCAAATAGGGCTTACTAACGCTTTACAAGAAAGTTTTTAAAGTGTTTTATAATAAAGTATGGCAGTGTTTCGGCTGTGTAAGGATAACTTTCGTGAAGATGATTATGCTTTTTAGGAAACTTATTTTGACAATTTGATAATGACATACTAACCTTTTTGCCAACCTCCTACCTAAAAAAATAGTAGAAATTGTTAGTTTTATATTTACAAATCATTTTTAATACTTAATGGAACTCTGTTTTTCTTGGAAAGTTATGAATGGCCTGTTTACCTTTATTTTTCATGTGACGTGTATTAGGCTTATGAAATTTGATCAACTTATTTGTGTAACACGTGCGTGTTTTAAAGTCTGAATGTATTTTTAGCTTTTTGCTTTTACAGATAGTGATTCTTGAGTTTATTTCCTTGTGACTGATAACTAGAAGAGAAAACCTTACTTAACTCAAACAGTAAAAGAAATATTACCTGGGGTAATGAGGTAATGCTTGATAATGATTTCAGTGGCTGACTCAGGTCAAATTAGACTTTGATATACTGATTTGATGGACATTTAATTAAGGCGCCCCAAATAGAGTCACATATTTTTAGGGTTCTAGTTATTAAGAACATAGTTTTATAATGAAACGCTCACATATACACAGTAAAATGAAAGAATGCATGTTTTAATTTATGTAGTTTCGCATACTTTTACAAATAACTTTTTGTGCAAACATGTAATAACCAAGCACATGACAGCAAAACACCCAGACAGCTGATTATCGTTATGAAAAAATTTGTCAGTGTGCTAATCAAGGCTGAATATTTTCCTGGATCAGCCTTTGGATTTATATCATTTGATAGTGGTGCAGTGTTTAAGGTTTACTGTTCTTTCAATGTCCTGCACTCTTTCAAAAAGTTGTAGCTCTTGGTGAAAGCGAGCGATCGTTTACGATACTTGGCAAGGTGTCCAGTGTTCAAAGTATCAAATGTATCCTTAAAAAATGAGTTTAATCAGCAAAGAAGACAAAACAGCACTCACAATAACAACAACCATTAAAAATTTCAATTTGCATTCTATAGCAAATGTTGTTCTCAAGAGCAACAATCTCTCTTAAATTAAATAACTGTTTAAACCAAAAATTAAATCCAAATAAAAAACTATTACCCAGTGCCAAATTTTTTTTAGTCTTCTTTTAGTCTTTTGTTCTGTGCAGACATTGTCAGATGGGGCGAATGTGCACACCCCACAAATAATTTAGCTAGCAATAGCTCTATTCCAAACTTTAGAGAAGTTGACAAATTGAACACATCTGAAAGCATGCCTAAAACACCTGCTTTTTGTTCCTATTGTCCTTATTGCAAACTAACCAGAGCTGGCTAGTCAATTTTAAGGCTTCCAGGATTGCAAGGTTTGTGTTATGGAGTGTTGTAACTTGAGTGATTGCAATTTTTTACCAAAAGGATTTTAAATTTTTTTCAGGCTTCAGCAATTCTTTTAGCATTGCTGAGTGCCAAATTAATATCATAAGCAGTGTCTTGTGGAAAACCTCAATCTTTTCTCTATTCCGTAACTCATTTGGAATTAAGCATAAGAAGTTTTGGAACCATGCGTATGTAAAATGTCAGATTTAACTGGTTCCACTGAAATACACAATCCCTTAAAGTTTTATTAAAAGAGATCAGCAATTTTAGCAAACAGCAATTTTATGTATTTTTCATTGTTGAAAATAATATAGAAACAGCTGCTGCCAACAGCTTAACAATCATAGTTCTTATAAAAAAAATTCAAAAAAATTAGGATACATTTCCCTGCTGTATTTTTGCGCTCTTTAGCATGTTTACAAAACATTGTTTTTTTTACTAGATAAATTGTATATTGTGTATTTTATTTGATAATTTTCTTATAAACAAAAGAACTTTTAACAAAGCGAAATAAAGAAAAAACTAAACAGATAAACGTATAAATAGGAACACATCCTTTTTTTAAGCTCTACACAACAAGTTTCTTTGTGGAAGGGTCATTGCAGACCTCATAAAATTCAAACAGACCTCCCTAAGTGGATTTTTCCACATACTTATCGACTTCTTATGATACAATATAAAACCCATGTGTTGTTTATTGCCATGCTTTTTATTTACTTTAGTGATGGATCCAGTGGAAAGTATAGCGTTCCAAATTTTAGAGTGTTATTATTTCAGCCAACATTTTTGGATTTTCAGGAACAGTAAGTTCACACTATTATAACATTACAGAATATTAACACAAAGGATTATGCATAGTTTATATTATACAAGCACTAAATTAAACAAAGATTAAATATTTCACAAATTTTGTTATATTTTAGACCAGTTGGTATGCCACATGTCCAATCCATAGTTTTGTTAAATCCAAGTGATCAGAACGACATAGAAATACTAGCTGTAAATGCTTTGCCTCCATTTCATGCATCAAGATTTTCAAAAAAAGTGAGTCTGGCAAGTTTATTGATAGGGGAAAATAAATGGTTAAAAATTAAACAATATGTTGGCAAATCATTGATCAAATAAAAAACATTTCCATGGTATCCCGAAGCATAGTTTGACAGAGAAAGCCTTTGCAACCTTAACTTACAGTAGTATACTTGAGAATTTGATATTTTACGGTCATAAACAACACATTAGCTAAGAAAAAGGCAGAATCTTGTCTTTTTCAAATGAAACAAAAATATACTTTTATTAGCATATACAAATAAACAATGACTAAATAATTTTTGGAAGCGTTTTTCCTAAGTATCTAACTAATATTTCTGGGTGAAGTGCGTAGACTCATTGTTCATTATAAAAAAGTGTATAAAGTTTTGCTGATATAAATATCTCCCTGCTGATGGTACATACATAGATTTATTTTCATTCGATTCATACTTTTCTTGTTTCAGATGTTGTCACCACTTACCAACATGACGATAGACTTAGTGTTTTTAGCCACCATGATTGGAAATGTGGAACATACTGTTTATATTCATACTTCAAGGGGAAATTTTCCATATCAGGTGTGTTATTTGTTTATTGATTAGCTTTTGTTTTGATGATTTCGAGTTTGTGCAACAACTGCAATTTTTCTTTCCTTACAGGTTTTTGGTGTTGGAATGGCCAATCCTTACAGATTACGAGCATTCGTCTCTGCCAGAATACCATTAAATGGCACTTTTTCTCCCTATATAAACATGTATAATCCATATAGTGAAGCTATTCAGGTATTAAGCTGTTTAATTGACTGCAAGATGTTGTTAAGAGAGAGACTTGCTTTTTTATTTTAATAAATTAGCTTTCTTAAACATTTGAGCTTGAAAAATACATACAGTTTGTAAAATTTGGTGTGCTGTTGTATGCAGCACTGTTAAATGAGTCTGTATTAAAATAATGCACCAAACAAATAAACTGATCATTAAAGGTTGTAGATTGTACAGCACTTAATCATTTATTAAAATCCTTAATAACCTCTTATAAAAGATTAATAACCAATTAATATTCCATTACCAAATCATTATTTAATGTAATTGCTGTAATTGAGAATTTTATAACAATTCATCTACCACATGCAGGGCGTTACTAATTACTTTCTATCTAAACTTATATCTAGCTTGACCAAAATCGTTTTGCTGAGTTGCCATAGCTTCAATCTATGAGCTCATTTGAAATAACTTTTTTACTTTTGCAGACAATGTTGAAAATATTCAACTTTTTTTAAAGGAGAGTTGAATAGATATTTCTTAGTGTATAAATTGTACACACCATTATGATCATTTTTTTTATTAAAAGGTTGATTTCCAGTAAAAAAAATGCATTGTAGAATAGCATAGAAAGTAAAGCAGGGAAAATCCCCAAACATTTTTTAAAAGGCTTAATTTTATCATAAAATAAATTAAGTGAGCACAAGTTTTTAAAATAAGTATTTTGACTACAAACGTTTCTAACGCTAAAAGTATGTCAGTGTATGATGTTGCAGGAAATAGGCGTAAATATCCATACTGAAAATACCTTTTTTTGTGATGTAATATATTTGATATAAACTGTTAAGGAAACGTAAATAATTCATTGTAACCATCAACACACGTTTTTTCACAGATAATTGTGGTGTTTAACAAGGTGTCTAACAATGTGTACTGGTGTCACGGGGCCAGTGTTTATAAGTGCAAACAAAAAACATTAAGCATGATCTTAGTTTTTTAAATTAACCTAATTTTTCAGAAAGCCATCAACTGATAATACAGATTTTGTCTTTTTACTCCAAATTATGAAACTTGTAAAAAAAGGAAGCATGAAGTCAAATGGATTTAAGAATGCTTTAACCTAAAATTCTTTTTATAAAGCTTATTTAAGCAGTTTCTTTTTACTTGACCGCCATAACTTAAGCCTGTTATAACATGATTCTTTTCGGTAATGATTTTCATAATTGATTGTTAGTGTTGTAGTTAATTATTGAATATTATTTGTAGTAGCCACCCTTTGACTTCATATAATTCAATTTCTATGCGCTTTGCAAGAGGAAATTGTTTGATTTCTAAATCATATCTGTCTAGCATTTGAATTTCTGATAAAACACAGACTTATATCATCCTATCATCCTAATCAACTAACTTTTTTTTTCACAACAAATAATTTTGTTTTCAACCTGGTTTTTAGTTTACAACAAGGTATTTTTTTGATTTTTCAAGCGCTGATGGTATTAGCGTAACTATGAAATATATTTCATTCCTAAGAAGCTTTGTGGGAGAGTTTATTATTATTCTCAAAAAAAAATTGAGATCATCTGCCAGCATTTGAATTTATTCAGAGCATCGTGCGCATGTTTTTTATTGTTTATGTCAGCGTGAGGAACAGCGATATAAATTTCAGGTTTTTATTTATTCATGTAGTTGTAAGCTGAAAATGAAGGAAGGCTACAGAAGCATTACTTTAAATACCAGATTTAGTCCAAATTGCTTTGATAGACCATTCTGATAAACGTGTCATGAACTTCTTCGCTTGTTTTGTGTTATATTGCCTTCATTGCAAAATTGATAAACCCCCTGAGCTTCTTGTTTAAATTGAATATTTGTGTGCTTTACAAATAGTAATAAAGTTTTATTACTCTACTTACAACTTGTTTGTGTTTGATTTGAAATACCTGACTGAACGTAGCTTAAACTTGCATTATGCTTGTTCCCCACACCAAAACAATAGGGTACATGGGGTAGAAAAATTTTCTTGTTCTTTTAATTCCATATACTATAATTTTTTAGGAATGCATAACCTATTTTTTCTTTATATTTATTTTAACATTCTCTGCGAAATTTCGAAAACAACTGATAGATTCTTCTTGTTTCAACCCTGCCATGCAAGCAAAATGTTGTTTAAGTGTTACCTTGTGAAACTTTGTAATTTGGAACCAAAGAATGTACAAGACAGAAGTGGAGCAGGAAGCAAATAAGCATTACCACCAAAATGATGTTTTAGGCAAAATTTTTAGGCAAAATATAGTCTCAATAGTTACATCACTCTGTTTTAAACTCTGAGAAACCATAATCTTGAGTCTGCGAAAGATTTTCATCGTCCTTTTCCAAAAGTTTAGTTATTATTGTTGCTTTTAATGTTATTTTTAGGAAAACTTTTTAGCTGTTTTGTTCAGCAGCAAATAACAATTAAGCTTCTTAACAGTGAAATATTTTTTTAACAAATCACACTTCAAGTTTTGATTTTCATAATTTTCTTGATAATGACCCATAAGCTAGACCATTTTAAGTAAAAGAAAAAGTTTTAGCTAAATCACGTCTAATACATAAAACTCTATACCAAGCATTAAAGGAAAGGACCTAACAAGACTTCTAAAAGTCAAGCATCCTTAACATTGCAAAAAAAATAACTAAACGTGTAGACTTACAGCTCTGTAAATCACAGAAATGCGATAAGTTCCTCAAGACTTGTTTTAGTGTTATGTCAACAGAATTAACTCATTTAAATACTGTGTTTGT
Source organism: Hydractinia symbiolongicarpus (assembly GCF_029227915.1). Taxonomy (NCBI): domain Eukaryota; kingdom Metazoa; phylum Cnidaria; class Hydrozoa; order Anthoathecata; family Hydractiniidae; genus Hydractinia; species Hydractinia symbiolongicarpus. Next base: position 28,397,742 of record NC_079882.1, on the reverse strand, counting down.
TTTAATACTTGAATAACCCAAAGGGTAACCACTTTGGTGTAATGTTATGGTATTTATCTAATCCCAAGACTATTCACATGTTTATAACAATTACCATGTTCAACTGTTTGTTTCAGATTACAGAGATGTATTCCAGTGGCAGTGACTTGCATCTAGATCTGCTTGGAAACAATAATGATAGTATTGGTAAACTATGGGAGATTCCACCTTACGAAACAAAAGCTGTGATGAAGGCTACATACTTCTCCAAGGAGGAAGGACTGGCTATTCGATTCATTAGAATTGTGATTGGCCCGCCTGCTCCACCCACAGATGTTTTAATTTTGCCGTTTGAAATGCTAGTGTCTACAAGTAAGCCACTTTATTATGCTTCTGTCTTGTACACTTGTCCAGACTGAGTGATTCATAAAAAAAATAAATTTGTTTCTAGAAAAAGGTTTATATACCAATGTTGATATGCTTGATTTTGGAACGTTGCGAACCATGGGTAAGTTATATTGCAATTTACAATTTAAACTAATGATCAGGCCAAAGAAAAACACCAGTCCATATAGTATGCATGCTTGATTAAAAAATTCACCTTTCTAGATGAGCCAAAATCATTAAATTTGAATGCATTAAACAATGGAAACAAATCCCTACAGTTATTGGTAAGTTTCTCCAAGTTTCACAAAAACATCAGTGCTTTTTAATACTTTTACCTTCAGATAAAATGTAACCTAAGATGTATTAATGAACTATTTTTAGTCAATACAAGTGGTTCCACCTAATAAAGCTGTCAGCGTGCAGTTCACGGTAATTTTTTTTTTTAAATATCCATCTACTTTTTTATGGGATAAAAACAACAAATTTTCATTTTTATGTCTGTGCTTAAGTCATATATTTTTAAAATGTTTTTTTAGCCGTTTAGCTTGAAAACATCAAAGAAGTATTCAAAAATAGCGACAATAACTTATACAGGTATAAGCTGTTTTTCCCACTGTTCTCAACTTTAGAACTGAAAGATGGGAGTAGTGATGTGATTTTGTTTATAAATTTTTCCATACTGCCAGCCAAGGTAATGAAATAAATTTAATTTGTTACATCAGACCATTATCACTTTTTTGCAAAAGGTGAACATACACCCCACCCAAACCTTTCTTGATAAGTATATATTTTTATAAGCAAGTCAAATTCGAAATCAAGATGGGATATGCTTTTGCAAAAACACAATCAGACTAAGAATATGCTTACATTATGCTTGCTAAAATAGTCTTACTGTATCCCACTTGGTCTCTGTAACACGTCAGCATAAATGCATACAGTACTGATACATGTAAACTAACATTTTAGGCACTTAAAGAGAGCTATTGCTCTGTTGTTTTGAATATTTATTTGCTTAGCGTTCTTTTTTTGCCACATTTTTATTTAGCTATACTTATGCTTTATAAAAAATTAGAGTCACTACATTTTGACTGTTTTTAGGTCAGAAATTGGCAAAATATTTGGAACATAAAAAAATATTGAAAAATCCTGAGCCAAACCGAGAAATTGTGAAGTTTGGTCAGAAATCGGCACACAGAAAATTTTTAAGGACGGCTTTAAGTGTTGCCTTATTTGGATGAAATGGCTTCATTTAAATTTTCCAAAGAACAGCAACAAAACAAGGCCAAGTTCAGACGGTATAGTGGTGTTCATTAAGTTAAAATATTGCGTTCTAATATACAATAACCATAACACCAGAAAAACCACATAACTGTAGGATTAATTGGCCAATATTCTAAGCGTATACCTAAAAAGTTCCCCCATCTGGGCCTGAATATGCTTATAAGTGTTAAAAACCCATCTAAACTATTTTCCTAATCTTTTGCAGCACTGCAAGCTTCTCATAAAAGACAGAACAGTGGCAAAATAATTGTTTACACTTCTGATGATAAAAAGAGATTAGAAGTTCCTTATCAAGCAAACGTGCTTCAAGGGTAATTTTTATTTAACATTTAGATGCTGGACAAGGTTATTTCCTTATTAAGGAAATTAAAAAGTGGAAATTCCAGATAAATCATAAAGTTTTAAATTATGTTTTTTATTTTTAATATGATGACACATAAGTTTTGCAAGATATATTGTTTGTTTAAATATATTGTTTTAACTTCAATTTCAGGACTCTTGCATATTCTGTGGGAAAGACTTCATTTTTTGCTGGCGACTCTCCAATGACACAAGTTTTAACCATAACAAACACATTCAATACAACTTTAGTGATTTATAATGCAACTTTGCCAGTGGAAGCACAACATATATTTTCTGTAAGGTCTTTTTGTTTGTTAAGCACTGATGTAAGCAAAGTATTGTCAAGCAAATATCCTTTATCTTTCTTTTGTAGATTCTTAATTTTTCCAAAGCCATCATGGTTCCACCAGGCAAGTTGATATCACCGTTATCGTTAACTTTTCAAGCCAATGAATCTGAGTTATCTTTTTCTACTGTTCTACGGCTATACACCAATGCTTCAATTTTCACAATTCCAGTTCACTGCTATAATGGAAAGCTTAAGGTCAGTGCAACTGCGCAATATTTATAGTATTAGCAATATTGTTTAATTACAGGGAAAATGAATGTTGTCTAACATCTGTATTTACTTGGTGTTGTAAGTGAAGGCATATTTTATAATAAATTTTATTTTATTTTAGTATATTGTGGATAGTTTAAATGATGATGTCTTGGATTATGGAACAGTTGGAACTCAGGAAAATAGAAGCCTCACATTCAGAATTATTAATAACAATCCTGTAGAGGTAGGCTGTTTTAATTTTACCTAATTTAATCTTTGTGCTGCTAATAGTTTCTTTTTAAATCAAATTTAAATTGCATCCAGATTTTACTAATGTAACATTTGCTTGTCACATTTTCTGTGTAAAAAAATAACTTAAGGCACGCAGATTTCTCAATGTATTTGTTTTTGGGTTTTTTTGTTTGTTTTAGGTTATAATTTGTTTTTGTTCTTAGTTCTAGGCTGTATTTTTTCATTTCCACTTACTTAAGGTTTCGATAAAAGAATATGGAACACAATTTGAGTTTGCCCGATTACGTCTACTTCATGTAAAAAATTTAAAGAAAACTAAGCACTCGAAACGAAGCAAATGGGTTAATGAGAAAAGTAATAACACAACAGCATCAAAAGGTTCAACTAGCAAGAAAAAAACTGGAAAAGAGGTTAGTCTGTTTAACTGCACATTGTATGTTTTTACACCTATTTATGGAGATGATTTGTTGGGAATGAAATGGCACACATTTGTCAAGGGATTAGGATTACAATTCTTTCTATTTCACGTTCAATTGCAGAGGACAATGCTGATGTGTTCACAAAAACTCCCTAAATCAAGTTGTCAAATTTTTGGCAACAAGACAAAAGTTTTCTCTCTAAAATCTAAGCATGTGGACGTAAAGCAGGTAATTAGCTTTCACAGTTCGAAATTTTTTTGCTGACATGAAAAAAATTGAATAAGAAAGGTTGTATACACTCAAATGTTGGGAATATAGAAGAAAAAAACTAATCCAAAAAATTTTAACTTTAATACACAAACCATATTGCAGTGGATTTTTTGGCTGTTATTTACTCCCCTTTGCTGACTTCTAGTGCCCTTTAAAGTAAAAATTTATATTAATTTGTTTCTTTGTCTTTAATGACATGTTTTTTTTTTGCATTAGGGCGATGAGCTGATACTTAAGCCCAGTGATGTGGTTACCTTCACGGTTGACATTGAAGCACCTCAGAAAGAAGGGACTTACCATGGAGAAATTATTATGAAAACAATATTTGAAGTATGTTCTTTATTTTTAGTCTGTTCACTATTGTAATAAATATTTTCATTCATCTAAATATATAGCAAAAATCTTAAATTTACTTTTCCTCGTTCATTAATCAATTTAATGTCTTTGTTCTGTTAGGCAATACGGATACCAATATATTTGAAAGCCGTGGAAGGAAGCCTTGTATCAAAACCTAGGAGAATAAAAATTGAAAAAGCTTTTCCTGTAAGTACATTTTCTATATTTATTGAGTTATTGAGTCAGGAAATACTATCTAGAGAAACTTATAGTTATTTGTTGACTCTAGGGACGAACTGAAAATTATGCATTAACGATTGAATCTACATTTCCATACCCGATAACGTTGCAGAACCTCAGTGTGTATCCGGAGGATCCTAGATTTCACTTTATACGCCCAGACTATTTGCCAGAGTTACCATCGAAAGAAAAAGTTCATGTAAGTTTCACATTTCATATTTAGATATTTTTAATAAAGACCTTAAGTTATGTCAGCAGTTCCGTCAACTTTTCAAATTTTTTTTCAGATTGGTTGGGTTAAGTTTGATCCATTTTTTGGGGAAGAATCCCAATGTTACCTCTGTGTATGTGAAATAGATCCAGGTAATAAAAAATTTTCTTCCCTATGTATTTTCAACAGGGATACACAATGAAACTTATCAAAGCTCATTAATTTTTAGGTTTAGAAATATAAGGGTTTTTCTGCTCTTATCTTACTTTACTTAAGGGATTTACCATTGTTGTATTTTTTGTGCTATTTTAGATTATTTACTAGCTTGTTGACATATTGAAATCATGTTTTCATAGCTTGTGATCATTGGCATCAAAGTTTATCTCTTCCTGCTGATACATGGGAGCACGATTTTAATCTGCTTGATAAACTGCGAAGAAAATGGGATATCGTCAACAGCAAACAAGAATCTAGGTATATTAATTCCACAAAAAGTTTAAAAAAAACAAAAATACTAAACTCTGGAAAGAGTTGTGCATTCTGAATATTGCTTTTTTAAAATATCCCAATATGAAATAATAATAATACGAAAAAAATTAGAAAAAATTGGAACTGTATATTAGATATGTGTATTGATGTTAATGTTTGTCGGTTTGTCAATTGGTCAGTGCAATTGGTGGTGATAAATTTTCACTTGCTTTATAGTTTCAACGCATCGATCATCATTGACTCATCTGTGATTAAAAGTTACACTATACCCGTCCAAGCATCACTAGCTTGGCCAAGTTTAGTTGAGCAATCGATCAGGTTCCCGCCAACTCATGTCGGGAATTTTTCTTTCGAGAACATGGTGATAACAAATCCTTCAGATCATCCTTTAGTAGTACAGATTGTTCCTCTACTGAGTTACCCTCAACCGGATGGTGGACTGGATCTGTTGTCTGATAGGTAGCTAAATATTCTTTACTCTGACGGATATTATGTCATTACATTGGTTTTATTTTTGGAGTTAGAGCCTTGGGAATATAGCACTCTGCACTGACTGCACTTTAAATTTTTTTGTAGTGTTCTGTCTAACTATTCTAGTATTGTAATTAACTTGACTGAATTTGGTGTCGTTCCTTTCAGATTGATAATGGATTCTTTTTCGTTGGATTTAAATGGTCATTCGCAGTTCACACTTCCTGATATCAAGGTAAAAACATGTATAGTTGAACTCTTCGAAAAATTTAAACAACTTTTAATACACGCTCAAAGAATTTCCGAAAAAACCATTTTTTTTATCTGTATAGTCTATCTAAGAATTAGCTACATTTATCTGTAAACAAAAATGTTTCTTAAAAATCTTAAGATAGGATTTTTTTTAATATTACGTTGATAATAGCCTCATGAATATTTTTTGTTACAGGACGGTTGGCAAGACCATCAACAAGTGTCCTCAGCTTTAAACGTGTATCCATCAGTAAATAGTTTGTCTATGATACTTCAACCAAGAGAAAAGAAATCTGTGCAAGTTGGTTTTCTTCCCAATGACGAGTCACCTAAAACATCCATTATGGTCGTCAGGTATTTAATAGCTGTTTTGCAGTGCACATAAAATTAGCTGTTTTTAAAATAGCTTGGGAAAAACCTAGTGAGCTTGAAAACAAGTAGTTTTTAAACATGCTAGAAAACCTGTGTGCTTTGCACAAAAGTCAAAATGCTTTTTGTATGTTTCAAGGATTTAAGAAGTTTTTAAAACTGGGAGTGACATTTTCGTTTGTTTGTTTGTTTGTTTGTTTTTGACAATCTTTGCAAACATCTTTTACAAAAAAGAATGTAAAGTTTTTATGTGGCTAACAAAATACCTTAATAAAATCATTGACATTGTTGATTTGACCAACAAAAAATCAGCATTGAAATGGAACATTTTAAAACTTTTCACTTTGTAGGAATAACCTTACTGTTCTCGATCTGGTTGTGGTGCATGGTCAAGGTGCTCGCACACATTTCAACATGGATGGCAATGCGCCAGGCAGCAAATCATCTGTTCTGTTTTTTGAGATAAAAGCAATTCACTTAAAAGATTGCAACAGTAAGTTTGCTGGTGAAAACCTTTACCTATTACCATTTTCTTGTGTTCTGTGTTTTGTCAATTTATAGACGACTAGCGTCAATTTGGCTGGGTCTGATTGTAGCGCAAGTTAGACGCTTATTACACCCCACTTAAACGCAAATGTCAATTTTAAAATCAAAATTTTTGGGTTATTCTTTGGTGTTTTTTTTAGACGGCTGATCGGCGTTTATGCTGAGATAAGAGAAGTTGAAATTTCTCCATGTTTTTTTTTTCATACTTCTGCATTATATTCTGCTCTGTAGATGCTAAAAAAAGTTTTGATGCCAAAATGCTTCTAGTGTGAATGTCGGACAATATGGATCAGCGTCTAATTGAGTTGTTTAACATACAGTGTGAATAACGCCATTTAGCCGTGGAACCGACCTCTAAGGTCTAATGGTACATTTTTTTTTGCAACATGGTAAATTGGTGAAATAGGATCAATGACGTATCATTCAGTCATATTAAGCTGTATAACATTTCATTAACTGTTTATCTTTCATAGAATCCACTCCAAAAGCTCGCGTCTATCCATCTTTTACTGTGAAAAGATCTTTCACAGCGACCAATGTTGGTCAACTACCAGTCCATGTCGTTTCGATGAGTATCAACAATTACGAGTGCGAAGGCTTTGGATTTCGCATTTTAAACTGCGAATCGTTTATCCTTATGCCAAACGACACTAGGAAGATAGATGTGACGTATGTTATTTATTTATTTATTTTTTTGCCTAGTCTGAAACTTCGTGAAGTTTTTTGGCTTGTAAGGAATACTTTGTTCCTTTTAATCGGAAGGTCATTGTCTTATTGTTATATCATTGATCTTCGAAATAAAAGTTTTTAACTGATTTTGTGTTTGCAGGTTTATTCCAGATTTCACAACTTCAAGAGTTACCCGAACTTTGCGACTATTGACAACGATGGAGCAATCGCTTGATTTCATCTTGTTAGCCACGCTTCCACACCACTTGTTGCCACTATGCGCAAACGCATTGCCTCGTCCTTTTTGGGAGCCGTACATGCATGTGGCAGCTGCTGTTGTCATGTCAACGGTGTTTATCTTCATAATCTTCTTCGCTTATTTCGACGCACAAAAGTACGTGGTGAAGTGCACGTTTACCGCTGGCTCGGTAACCTCCTCTCCCTACTTCGGTGGCTATAAATCTGATGGTCATCTATTGGATCTGAAGAATTTTGGATTTAAGATGTGAGTAGCTTTGTTTGATCATGTTGTACCTTCTTTTGATCAATTTTATTCTCCTGTTATGTCATTCATTTATTTGTTTTTAATTGTCTAATTTAATCATTTATAGTGTCGCTGATAAAAACGATAAATTTAGTGATCCCAAAGATCATCAGAGGCTTGCGAAATCACACAGTTCTCCTCCAGTGCGCACACAAATAATTCATTCGGCTAATAAACCTAACGAATCTAATTATAGTTCATCAGGCTTACGAGACCGAGGAAGAAGTTCCTCTGACTCGAGCTCTGCTTCATCTCGAAAAAATTCAAACACGGTTCAGCCTTCACACCATTCGTTTATACCTGAAGAAAAACCGGAACCGAGGTCTACTGTTAAAGAACACGAAACACAGACTAAGCGCTCCAAGAGGAAACCACACGATGCCAGTCGAAAACCGCAGCGCGTTACAACTTACGAGGAACCACAGGAGCCTGTTATTGAACCGGTAACTGAGGTTCTTTGCGACCCTTACGATCGATCACAAATGGAAAAATTGCGACAAGAGCGAATACAAAAACAGAAAAGCAAGTTTGAATATAACGACGACTCCGAGAAACAAAAGAGCCGAAAGAAATCGAAAACAAGTCAAAAAAGCAAAGAACAACATCGAGTGTTACAAAAAGAAAACAGCTGTGGCAGTAGCAATGCTGAAGACGATGAACGCGTTGATGAGAAACCTGGCTTTACAACTGTTAAACTGAAGGGCAAGAAAAAGAGCGAGTCGCCTTCCATGTATCCTTCTTACAATGGCCATTTAGATAAACTAGATGACTTTTCGTTGACGGAACCACTAATTCAAAGCAAAGACATGCGCCCCAAGTCGAAACCGGAATACAAAACGAAAGCTCCACCTCGCAAGAAAATTGCTACCTACCATGAAAAAGAAAGACTAATGATGGACACGCCCACATCGCCTCACGCCATTGCAGCAGCGATCTTCGATGCTGCTTTGATGAAGAACAAAAAGAAGGGTAAGAATAGCAAAAAGTCTTCAGCAAGTGGTCCTGCATCTCCATCTGCACTGAGTAATAGCAGTCGTAGTAGTAGTCACAGTAGTATTGCTAGTGAGCCGAACAAGTATGGTGAACGAGCAAGATCTGCTACCCCGTCCGGTCTTTTACACGGTAGGTTTTACTTTGCTGTTGAAACGGGGGTTAAAATGGCAGACTGATGGTGTGCATTTGTTAGTTATTTATAAACTTCGTAGGTAGGATCGAGACAGATATATTAGATAGTATTTTGTGCACGGACAGGAATGTCATCACATAAACACTTTTTTATTGCACGTTAATTATCTGTGTACTGTTTGTTTCTGTTTCACGTTAGCATGGTTCATATTTCAGATATCAGCCCCTCAACGAGCAACAGAGGTTCACCACAACACCGTTCATACGAGGAACCCTCTGACGCAAAGAAAACGAAAAAAGATAACAATATTGGTTGGTCTTTTTTCAAAAAATTCGGACTAGGACTGGGAAGAGACGAAAAAGACGAAGAACCTACAACGAGTTCTGCCAGCTCGATGTTTTATTACGATAATCTTACTAGCCTTCGTGCCAGCCGACAAAACTCCGACAATGAAAAACGACAGCGATACGCTCCAGGATTCAATGGTAAAGAAAGTTCCGTAGTCAGTAGTACATTGTCGCCGGATAGTGCCGAGTTTGTACCGAAAAATCTTCGTATGAACAAAGCTGTTGGTTCTAACTTGAAGAAAGATAACTCCTGGGCGACGGTTGATGACTCTGCATTGGAACACTTGCGACCTCCCCCCGGCTTAACCCGACAAAAAACTCGTGATATTTGGGATTTCGATGATATCGTCAAGCCTAGTAATGAGACCACTGCCGATGACGGATGGCAAAAGTCTTCGCTCTTTGATTTCAAAAATGGAGGAAGCTATAGCAGCCTATTAGGGGGTTCGCGTGGCTCGAAAAACGTAAGCTTTGCTGATTTGTTGAAATTTTTCGTTGTTTTTGTTGCACCATTTTTCGTCGTCTTTGTTCCACCATTTTAAAAGTAAAAAATGCGTCTCCGTACAACATTTCTGAAAAATTAGTTTCTATGAAATGAACTTTTCTTGGAGCACGTATCTAAGACTATTTTCTTAATTCATTTTGAAAAATACTAAGCCTGACTGTGTAATAACATGTTTGTCAAACGTGATATTTTAACTTTCCTGTGTGTTTTTGTTTTTTTGTGAGATCACAATTTTTTTGTAAACATGAACACTATTTTGTGTAGTTGTTTGGAGGATTTGATTTGCTGGGAAGTCGAGGAAGTCGCGAAGATTTGTGGAAGTCCAGTGATAACGAATTCTCAAACATTGACAAGGTAAGAGATGTGATAGAAGTGTTAATCTCATCTTATCGTGGTCAAATTCGCCCTGCTAAAGGTTATTTCTCTTAACTAATTGATTTCTTTAGCATTTTTTAGGTGGGCGTCCACTCCGATACATAACTGAAAATTGCTTTTTCTAAACCTGACTGGTGTATCCGCGCCAAAACGTAATTTTTTGCGGACGTATATGGAAATTTAGTAAAAATAAAGGATTTTATTATCAGAATGTCATTTATTGGATTAGTGTAAGAAATATTGTACAGCGGAGTCTGTTTAAATTGAACAGGATCTAAAACGGACACCATAAAACGGACATCTCCATAAAATAAAAATCTCCAAAAAAAGTCACTTCTTTAAACGAACACTAACATTCGGAACAAAGTGATTAAATTCAGGAAATCTGTACACTGGCATAATGGTTGACGGGCAGCGATACCGAGTTGCAAAAATCTTTGTGTACTAATGTCTTGTTTTGTAGCAAGTCCAGCTTTCTATGACGGTTACATGCGCGATTGTATTCAATTTAAACCTTTTTTATCGGAAACAATTACACTTTTCTAGGATCTTTGGGGCAACGGAACATCTATTCGGTCTTCCATTTGGGATGCACCCGATTCTCTTATCACAACAACGTCATCTGCTGGCAACACTCCTCGTAGCCGTCTTGGACTAGGATTGGATTTGAAACCTGTTAGTGAAGTTGGTTTGAGTGATGCTGAAAGTCCACTTGATCCATTCAGTATATGGGCGTCAAGTTCTCCGTACGAAGGTTGGAACCAAGATATCAAGGAAGACTAAAGTTAAAACTTATTCTTGTCGAATTTCTTTTTGTGTGATATGTTCGAAAGGATTGTTAGCTTGCTTCAGGCTGTTTTTAGTCTTGGTGCCTCCATTTTATGAGCGCCATTAGTGATAGCAACGATTATTCTCGTTAACAGCGACAACTCTCGTTAACAACGACAACTCTCGTTAACAACGACAACTCTCGTTAACAGCGACAACTCTCGTTAACAACGACATCTCGCGTTTGCTACAGTTTATAACTCAAATTGTTTTGATGAAAAGTTTTCGCATAAACCCGTGGCATCTTGTGTTTCAATGAATACCAAAATTTTATCGGTTTATTTTTTTGTAGTTTTTATTTGTGTTAATAGTTTTGAAAAAAGTTTGTACGGATATGTAGTGTTCGTAGTTTTTATTTGTTCAAAAACAATTTTTTTCTTTATACGAAACGGTATCAAAAACTTTCATATTTTTCATTGTTTTTGTATTTTTTTCCTGTTGTCTTGGAAGTTGTCATCTATATATGTTAGCAACTTTTCTCCCAGTCTTTTTTAACTTTTATTCTGTCTATATTTTAGTTAAGAGGACTGGGAAAAGATTGCATTTAGAAGAAAATGTTTTTTATGACGTCATATTTATTGAATGTTGCACGCTTTTAAATACGAATGAAACGAGAAAATAAAAAGTTTTTAAACTAATTATACTGTTTGTTTGTTTTTCGTCTGCCGGTGAAACTCTCGAAGGTTCCTAAGAATTGCACGAAGCAGAATTTGCAAGACCAGGAGTTGACAAGACCACAAACTTTTACGAAAGCTCGCGAAACTCGCAATTACGTACATGACACACCTGCGAACTAATCGTATTGTGGATACAGGACAGTGTTTGGCCAAATTTAAGTTTCTTACGCTTCAATTCGACATTGTGAACATATTTTTACGAATGGATGAAGAAGCAGAGACGCAGTTAAAAGAATAAATGGAAAATGTTCCTTACTCAGATTGTCCTCGTGGGATTGGTCCACTTTTGTGAACCTTAGTATTGCTATTTGCTCTAAACAGCGCAATTTCGCGGAACAAAATTTTGCGAACAGGTTTAAAATCGCAAAATGAAACTCCGCAATTTATTTAATTGCTTTCCTGAAACTACATATTAGCTGTAAGAAGATATCCTGAACTTAGCTTACAGTAATAACGTGATTAGTTACGACGTTAAACTGCAACTGTGGTGAACATAAATCATGAGATGTATAAGAAATTAACGTTGTGAATCAATGTTGTGAAGTTCAAACATTCGACAAATATAAACCAAGGCTATCTACAATATTGAGAATAGGAAAGAGGGTTTTTTTTAAAAAAAATTTCAATCAAAAATATCTCGATATATTATATATATCGATATGTATATCAGATGAACAATCAAAGTTTATTATTAAATAATGTATTGTAGCGTGAAAAAAAAGAAATTTTAAATATTGTGATCAAAAATTTGAAAAAATGCTGAGATCTTCAAGGACGCTAATAGCTCTCAGCACTTCTTCGGTCGTTGGTTTGGTGATTACATCCTTATCTTCCTTGTTCCAACTCTTTTAAAGCTTTAATTTTGCAGGACTTGTTTTCTGTTCGACGTTTTGTACCCGATGGGATAACGTTTACGTTTTGTTCGAATGACATTCGAACACTCATTCGAATCACTTAAGGCCTCTGACACATGTAAATATCCAAACATTTACGTCAAATAAAAGCAAAAAAGAAGCTGCTAATTTCATTTAAATCATTTAAGGTCATGGATACATGTCGCGTGGTTCGAGTTATTTAGAGGAAATACGGTAAGGAGGTTTTTTTCGAGTTATGGAGGTTCGAGTTATAAAGAGTCCACTGTATAACAATTTAACATATTTATTTTGTTAGCCTGTGACGACATAATTCTTTTTGATTGTCAGTGAGCTGATCTTAGAACTTCAAATGTGGGATGAAGTTTTACAGTCAAAGTGAAACTGAAAGTACCTTGTACCCAGACTTCTTCTACTTTTCAGTCATTAACATGATAATTTATTTAAACGATCTATTTATTACGATTCGGTTCAATTTTATTATATAATTTTAATTGAACATCTAGTGAGGTCAAGCTTTAGAATTTCCTAAAAGTGCATGCTGGGTTATTTTTTCAGTCTTTCTACCCCTACAAGAGGTACAGGTAAAGACAAGATTAAAATGAGCTTGCAATAGATAGATTTGCTATATATTTGCAACTGGAATTGTTGAGGAATTTTGAAAAATTTGTTCTTCTTATGAAATGTAAAGAAAATCTAAAATTTTAGGCATAGATGGTCGACAAGAACTATTTTCATTTACCAAGAGGTTAAATTTAGAATTGATTTACAAGAATTGGCGTTAATCTTTAACCAATCTGTTCTATCGATATGTTTGTTATCAAAATTTTCATTTTTCGGGTAATCCAAGGTTCCAATAGTATTAAATCCTGTCGCAAAGTAGCCGGAAGTGTAAAAATAAATGTCGAGAATATCAGAAAAATCAAGAAGTAATATTGAGTGGACATCTAGTGAAAACACAAGCGAAACATTTTGAGAAATTAATGACGACTTTTTATTATTCTTATTATCTTTCTTTATATCTACATAAAAATAACTTATTAAATAATTTGTCATTATTTAAGTGAATCGAAGGTAGAATACTGTACAACACTGCGAAGATTCCAATTCCAATATAATATTTGTTTCATGTGTACTTTCCAACATTTTTAGAAAGAAAGTTCTCTATACCCACTGTGCTTGAGTCGTGCATTGAATTTCCGTACCGCATCCAAAACAGCCATCACACGAAAATTTGCTTTTTCTCGCATCTTCTGATAATCTCGATCTAATATAATACAACTGTTGATAAGTCTTACTTAAAATTTTCGCGTCAAATTCTTTTGATAACTTGCAGGTAAAAACATCATAAGAACTTTCTATATTTGGGGATGAACAAGACGATGATGAGTCAGCATAAAACATATCGTCGCGCAGCTTGTCTTGATAACCCTCAAAGAAAAAACGAGTGGAGCCAGTGGTGCGTTTTTGTCTCAGGTGGCGAGAACTTTCTCTTTGCAAGGTTGCATAATCTACACTCTGTTTGCTTAAGGTGGAAACGTTACTCATTCTTCTTTTCTTTAGTGTGCCGCTATTTTCACTGTTATGCCGTCGCAAACTTGTCGGTGTGCTGCGTTGATTGGTGCTGTCCTTAAAAGTGCCGACACGACGTATCGTCGCTGACTGTTCCTTTTTAGTTAAAGTATCGATATTGAAAGATTTCTGACGACGAAGCGATGAGAATTTCCGACTACTTCTTCTGTGTTTAAATTTATTTTCCTTTGTCTCACTAGCGACGATGAAACTCCAACGTTTTGTCCAAGGAATAAATAAATCTGTTTTCAGGTCAGTCGTGCAGTATGGGTCACTTTGAACTGATATCGAGTCTTCAGCCGCTGGATAAACTCCTAAAAACAAAATAGTGTGTAAAGGTCTTTCTTCAACTGCAGCATGAGGTGAAATGAGAATATGCAATTTTTGCAGATATAATTGTACAGCTTGCGGTAAATTCCTGATGACCTCAAATGACTTGCACTGAAACAGTTATCATTTGAAAACATAGATGCTAGTTCCCAGGTCATTACAGAAATAACAACAATCATCTGCATTTCGTAATCCAATAAAAACCCTTATTAAATGACCGACTGTGATTATATAACTGAACACATTTTATTAAAGGTAGTATTTTAAAGATATCAAGTTAATTTTAGGTTATCTATCTCCAATCTTGACTCCGCCACTTACAGGAAGCGCTGGGGCCGAAGTTGTTTTACCTTGATAGGTTATTATATGAACTAGAGAAACAGACTTAGAATCGAAGTTGTTAAACTGTTGATAATCTAAAACTGATAAAAGTGAAACGACCATGTATGACTTAATATGGACTTGATTACTTTCTGTATCTCTTTCCCATTACTTCAAAGAAGTCTGCAGAACTAAATTAGACAAGACACATCAAGATGAACGCAATATTAAAAACTTCGTTAATTGTATTTTTAATGAACCATTAACAAAGCTTGTTTTTGAAGTTCAATTAGTTTATGTCCACGTGCTGAAAGAATTAGGGATGTCGAAGGGTGTGAAAGTTCAAAATGTGATGATACGCAACACCATGTGATTGACCAATAACAAATCAGAGTAATGAGACGTTTGGTGTTTGTTGGAGAGCACCAATTCAATTTAATAAAAGCATTCCCTTTTCATATCTTCGTTAGAACTTAAATCAATTTTTGACACCTGGACTTTTTAGCTTTATTTTGGATTCTACACCTGAACAGATAGAATTTTGTGGAGATTTTTGGCATTTGGAAATACGTAGAAAACGAATAATATAATAATAACTTTTATTAATAATAACCTTTATTTGGCTATCAGAAACTTCAGACAACTGAAGTAAATGTACTTTAGGCGGATATTTGGTGTTGTGGACAAATTTCACAATTCTGTGGACGTCACGTTGCTACCATTTTGTTCCTTTTTATAACATACTACAACTGTCCCAAATTTCCATTTGAAAAAGTGTTTCCACCCCTTGGTCCCCTCCAACAAACCCCCGATCATAAAGTTCCACAAAGCAGGGATCGAATAAGATTATAAGGGAGGTTGCGAAATGCATTAAATAAGGGTTTGTTGTATAAAAAAGACTGGGTATTATAACGGACAGACTTTAACTGCAAGCTATCACGTGCAAGTAAGGCAGAAACGAAGTTCATAAAAATATTTTACGCAAACCTGAAAATCCTGTCAGCAAGTTTGAATTGATTCAAATTCATCTAGCGTTTTTTTAAAGCAGTCAAACAAAAGATTTGAGGTTGCAATGCGACAACGACGTCTTGACTAGAGATATCGCCTCCAAAAGTAGCGCAGGGATACGACGGAGGGATGAATTGGAATGATTTTAGACTATTCCGTGGAAACAAAAAAAAATAAAAACCAGATGAAAATAAAGAAAATAAGAAAAGAAAATAAGAAAATAAATAATTTAAAAAAATCAACATGAGATTAGAAAGAAGTATTGTATAACATTAACGAAAATAGATTTTACCTTTCTTATCCAGAGAAAGCTGAGCTTGAATGAAAACAAAGAAAGATTTGATTCTCATAAAGATATAGCTAACCGCAGGGCACTTGATAAACCCACTTTTTATAACCAAACGCGACGAAATTCTCATAAGTTAGCTTTTTTACTCATCGTAATGTGAAAACGTTTTTTTTCCCATCCCAATTGAAACCCAGTCCACATAAAAATGTCGACAAATACTTCAAAAACGTCAATAAAATATCATTTTTTTAATGACAGGTTTACATGAAGTCATTGTAACCGCACGGAATATTGTTTGCAGTTAAAACGGGAATTAAAATTGTATTATCGAAATACTTAAAGAAGATACTTTTAAAAAATGTTTGTTTTAAAACCTTTGAAAATATACCTATCACATCGTTGGATAACGAAGACAAAAATGCACACCTTAAGGAATCGAGTTAACGGAATGAGATTTAGGAAACCTTGAAAAATAAAAGTTTAAAAAGCTGTAAGCTTTTTTCGAATTTCTTCTCTTTTTTTAAGACTATAACTTTTTATTTTGGACGATATTCCTTTTGTTTTACATGTTATCTTACGAAATGGCTGAGCGTTATACGAAAACAGTGTTCTATTCTTATCAGGTTTTATCAACCATAATATCAATGTGGTTACTGTAGTTACCTAGCAACATTTTCATTTAAACAGGAAAATTTCCTGAGAGAAAATAAATTCAGTACACAATACTCAGCATGAGAAAATACAAAATAACTATAATAATAATTGGACCAATATAAAGGAAACTGAATTCCGGCTTTAAGGGTTTCTTAAAAAAACATCTTGGTAATGGGTGGCTACGACAAAGATATCTAGCAGATGTGCATATTCTAAACAGCCACTTTTTGCATCAATGAATAATGGACGAGGGGTTAACGGAAAATTTCATGCCACCATTAACCATTAAATACTAATACTAAATAAATTTAACAACTTATATTTGAACATGACGTATGGATATTAATGAGCAGTTCAAGTAGAAAGCAAATGAGATTATCTGGAAAGTAAAAGTCGATTTTGACGTCATTGAAGGATCATTTACAAGTTTAGTAGTGACTCAGACTTTTGAAAAAAGAATTTAAATTAGCTAGTTCTTGACATGTAGATTGTAGTAAATTTTTAATTGTATTGAGCATTAGCTACCTCACATTATTTGTTACAACAAAGATGGCTACTTGTCAGAGTCATCAACAAAGAGCAATATTGAAAGTCGAGTTAGAAACAACCATACACCCAGCTCATATGTGTGGCGGGTGATTATGTTAATGTAACACAGATGTCCTGGGTTTTATAAGTGCCATGATAAAAACAAATTTCTCATAAAATCATCGTCGCTTAATTTTATAAGCAGAATTAACGAGAAAATTATTGAAGCCCTGGGTACAAGATTAGGATCTGTTAGCATTTTACCGCATTATTTTTACCCGGATTTCCGAATGTCTACAGATTACGTTTCTTTATTTATTTCCTCTAATTTTTCTTCTCCAACTTCCACGAATGAGCTAATTTTAACTTCTTTCACTTTTTAAAACTTAAAAGTAAAATGAAACTAAGAAATTGTGACAATATTGAAATTTTCGAGAAAACTTTCCGTGTCAAAGGTTAATTACTAATGCATAATCCAACATTTTATGACAACATTTTATAATGAGTAGTTAATTAAAAAAACATGGATAAACTTTTTACTTCTAAGCAAGTTTAGTGGATTATTAACAAACAACTTTCTGATTTAACAACAACAGCAAGAATCAGTGTATGCAAAAATACAAACGCAACTATTCTTACAACAGCTCATTAGTACACACAACGAACCATGTTTGTCAGTCACAGCTCAGACAATATATCATACCTGCACAAATGTCTTGATTTGCATCTCTTAAATATCTTTCAATCATAGGATTGGGATCAACTTCTTGATCGGGTAAACATTTATCTAACTCCGGTGATATCGGATCTTTTATCGGTACGTTTAAAGACAAATTACCGGCAGATGTAAGCGATATTTCGTCGTCAAGTTTCTTCACCAAACCCGTCGATTTAAACTTTGTTGGATCGTAACTTCGACGCTTACTACTTCGTCGTAAAAAATTGGTGGGTGGTGATTTAGCGTGCGGGACATAAAAATCTGCGTAATTGCTGCTTTCCTCCTTTAAACTTGCAGTATCGGAAACTTTTGATGAGAAATAACTTAAAGGTGATAAATTTGTTCTGTTCTTTGGCGGGGACATCGAGTTAATATTGTTGTTGTTATCATTTGACATACTTTTATGTGAAGGAACAGGACTTGGGTATTTTTTAATATCCAAACGCGTAAACGAACTTCTCAAACTCTGCTCTTTCATGTAACTTGCCAAAACATCACTTTCTTGTGGAGAACCTTTCTCAATAACACCGCCATTTTCCTCGTTCTCACCGTAAAATGCTTTTTTAGGAAATTCGTAAAAAATCTTTCGTACAGATGTGTATGGATCGATATCAACATTCTGTGTGGGCAAATACCAACTTCTAGGCCTTGAGAAAGCTTCTTTCGTTAATTCCGCGAGCTTTCCGTTCGGACTTAAATGTAACGAGCGTCTTTTATCACGTAGAACCATCGGCATTTTTAAGTACCACTAAAACTTTACTTTTAAATTTTTAATGAATCTTAACTTTATAATTTTAAAGAAAAAACTTTCTCTCGTAAAACTTTATCTTCTCATTAATCCAACTGTATTTTGTTCTATCTATATAACTGCTATAAAAACACACATCCAAAAGCTTTATCGTTAATTTATGCCGGAATGTTAATTATTTTAATCATAAATTATAATAACCTAATTTCTAATCCGTTTCTTTTTGAGTTCAACAATGGCTATTTAATAAAGCATTAATTCATAAATTAGATCAGCCGTGCGAGTATTTACATCGAAAAGCCATTTTTGCAAGCCAGAGAACAATTTTTTAAAAACATCACGATTTAAGGGTAGTGTTATACATTTGTTGATTGACAACTTGAAGCGAGGATAAAGTTACATCAACAAAAGAACGGAAGAAAACTTATACCTCGAGAGTAATGTAAACAAATAAACAAAAAAACAATAACCAAGAACTACGTTAAACGTGGCTGATGATCTTTCACTAAAGTCTATTTTTATTGAAACAATAAGTGCGCAGCACGAAGAAAGATGAAGTGCATGATATTTTTATAATTTATCTAATTAAAAAAAATTGCCACCTTGATTACCGTATTGTATCAACGTAATGAGAGATTAGTTGGGCGTTTTGAATTTGTGTGGTTTGTGTTTTTTAAAAAGAAATTAGCACCATAAATTAAACATGAAGTTTGTATAAAGAGAAGCGAGCTTAACTAGGATTAAACGCCCGTATTGAACACCCTCTCAACGCCCCGTTAAAATAAATCCAGCCTAAAATAAGTAAAATATTGCGGCTTCTAATAAACTTAGATGACGTTATGTACCAAGCATAAGTCTTTATGCTGGATTATTTGACGAATATGCGCAGTATAATAGAGTTTAATAGGGCGAATAATGTTTAGCGCCTAGCTCCCGATCAGCAGATCGTCTTCCAGATTTTTCAACACAACACGAAAAAAAAACTTGTGAAATCTTTTCTTACGTACACAAACGTGTTTTTTTGTTAATGTCAATATTGCATGGACAAATAGAATATTGCAAATAAAGACAAAACTGGCGTCAACAAACTGTTTCGTTGACAGCACCGAGTTTCACGCAACACAAGCAGCGGGATGTTAAAATAACAAATCGAACCCTTTTTAAGATAAAGAACACGCCAGCAATCTCGTCTCCAGTTCTCGTCTCCAAATTATTGCAGTACAGTGCCAACAGAAGTGTATAAAGGAAACGAATTTGTGTGAAGACATTAAAGTTTTCCTGACAAGATTAATGCAGACGTCATTATCAATTTTTTTTCAATCGTATATATATATACGATTGAAAAAAAATATATACCAATACCAATAAAATATATATACCGTATACCAATAAAAAATGATCTTGGTGCAACCTCGTTTTCAGGGCTTTCTATATTTTGTTGACTCTGCGTTTAACAGATCTGGAAACAAGGCTATTTACTGCTTTCAGAACACGGAATGTAAGATGAAGCCATAAAGCCACGTTAACATATAGAAAGAAACGTCTAAAATGCTCCAAATCTAAAATAGAGCTTCTGCGGTTTTTTTTAAATGTATTGTTTTACCTTCCACAGACCAAACGCTAGATTTATAGAGTTGTATTAAAAAAAATCACAACAGGTCTTTTTCGATAAGGTATTTAATTTTAAAAATACGGTGGATTCGTTTTTGTTTAATTTTTCAAGTAAGAAACAAAAAAGATACAAAATTGATTAAAAAATTAGTCCTGGAGTAGCTATTAACCTCTATTTATCACGTCCCAAAAATTTCAAATTTGTCACCTCAAATTAAATTTTAATGCAAAACATTTGAGAAATGCATCATTAGAGCGTTGTTATAAAAATAAAAATAACACACATTACCTAAACGACGTCACTGTCTTTGTTGTTCAGCTTTAGTTGACTTAATGAGTCATGAAGCGCGGTTTGAACACTTGAGAAGCAAATCTTAAGGTTGCTAAATATATTTTCACTGTATAACAACACTCAACCACATGAAAATAAAATACATTTTACGTACACATGCAGTTCACTTTCAATATTTACCATTGATATTTTTCTTCGTCAGGTTTTTATTCTCATTTGACCCTCCGCTGTAATTATAATATTGTCACCGGATAAAGTATGTCGGGAAATTGACGTTTTTATTCCGACACAAATTACACAAAACGTGTATTTCTCATCGACACTACAAATCAAACGCCAACTCATATATCTCAATTAAAGATTTTATGAAATCTGAATGTAAAAAAGGTTTAGGAAGGAAGAAGTAATTGGAATTAAAAAAAAAAAACAAAGCAAGATCTTACACTTTCATTAATTTCTATACAAAATCATATACATGAAAACCTCGCATATAAAGTTCATCTTTGACCATCGTTTCGTCTGAGTTGTGTAAAAAAATTGTTAATGAGAAATTTCAGTATAAACATACTGTGTCGCTACATATTCACACGGGTGTCAACATGTCGTATTCCTTCACATATGCCACTAGAGAAGTATTATTTGAAAAACAATATGGCTCATGTTCTGTTAAAAAGTATTCCCCATCATTTCCTGGGACACAATTCGTATTTATATTCCGTATACGTCACTTGTTCTGTCGGATGTCGATGGCAAAAGATCTGGTACATTTTTCACTTTGAAATCCAACAACATTTGTCCCAGGCCTTTACCCTAGAAAGATACCCGAAAATGTCAAATAAGAGAAAAGACCTGTTCATGTAACAGTTCATAAAAATACTCATCAAAAGACCTATTGATGCTCAAGTTGTTACTATTGCTTCACAGCATTATAATGAATGGATGACTGGCCAACCGGAACAGCAATGTGTAAACAGCCTACAACTATAGTAAAGCACTCGCCTGTGGGTCGGATCGTAATGACGCGATACCACCACCCCCAAGCACGTTCTCCAACACAAAATTAAACCCAAAAATCCCCGGCAAGTCGTATCTAGAAAAAATATTTTGAAATAAAAAAAAATTCTAGGGGCTGGAAACATATCACACACACACTCAACACAGATATCGATGGCTTGCATCGAGAAAAAACAAAAAGTTTGCTTTTCACACCTCTTTACTCTGCAGTGCATTGCTTCTCTGTCAAAGTAATGTTGGAAATACTTCTCGACAGCTTCTGCAGTCAAAGCATCACTCAAGAACGGATAGTAGCCAGCATTTCGACATATGACACCTACAGAAACACAAGATCTATATCATTAAAATCTGTTCAGAATAGAATACTCTCTTTTAATTCACTTCTATGTTAGCTATAATAACCGTTGTCTGTCCGATGGCCGAAGCCGGGCCATGCTAAAGCACGCACGAAATTTTCAAGCTACAAGTAACAAATGCTATATGTTTTATCGATTTTGCTGCAACGCGTGAAAGCCGTGGATTAGCTTTAATAATAATTGGACTAAAAAAGATATATGTCTCCATAATTCGTTTATAGGGTATAATTGCGTCATATATTGAAATAAAAATATCACCAATAGAATTTTTAGTCATTTATTATTCTCCTTAGTAAATCTGTCTATTGAACATGTGCAATTTATTTGCTTCCCATAAAGTCACAAATCTCCATAGTAACAAGGTCATAAGCTTACAAATATTGTTCACTGATCGTAGCGTGGTTAAAGCGAAGGTTAAGCTACGTCATGAACATGAAAATAAAACGTCATCGTGACATACCTATATTTGCATTGTTTCCTTTATCGCCACTGCGTGTATAAGCCAGTGCACCGAGTGGAAATGTGCAGTTTCCTTTTCTTGAACCTAACAAAAAATAGTAAAAAAAAAATAGTAAAAAAAAAACACGAGGGGTACAGCCAGCTTAAATTATAACTAAAAAGTTGGTCAAAACAGCGTGTTACTATACAGGATTACCCTTTCAAAAATGCTACGTTCTTCTTGGAACTACAATCCTGGCCAAAATTGTTGATAAAATTTCCAATGCAACATAAGCTTATAAGATAAACAAAGATGCAAGCCCCCCTCTCCCCCCATTTCAATGTTGAAGCCAATGGCTGGCTGTGGGTTGAGTGGCCAACTGCATTTTTCAAACTGTGACAATGTGACAATGACTTCAACATTGAAATGGGGGAGAGGGGGACTGGAAACTAGCTACTATTCTATAAGTGAAAACCTGCACTGTTTTAGTATACACATACCACAATTTTGCTGGCTAGTTTATGTCAACAAAACAGAGAATCTCTACACATGGGACGACAGAAACAAAAATAATGATAATAAAGATAATAAATCCACATGTGTTTGGCCTTTTCTCAACCAATTTTGGCCAGGATTGTAGCTGACAGCATTCGAAATAGTTTAAAATATTGACAGAACAGAAATGACTAACGTTTTGTAAGTATTTGCGAATCGTTTAAAGTGTCGAGTCTGTGTATAGAACGCGAGCTTGCATCATCTTCCACTATCTCTGGTTCTTCGTACGTTTCAACAAATTCGTCATTCATGTGAATATCAATCTAGAAGAATGAAGAGAGGGAGAAGTCATTTGAAATTATCTCATATCGAATATGGAGTCAAAATTTGTTTCAAGAGATAAACATTGAGAATTTATTAATAAAAAAGAAGTTTCGAAAAATAAATTCTTATTTACCATCAATTATAAGCTTATGAAAGTTTAACAACGAAAAATAATATAGTAAATAAATGAAAATATAAAATAACGGAGCAACCTTGACTTTACTCTTTGGATACAAGAATGAATAAAGTTTTAAAATTGGAGATCTAAAATTAAAATGATGTAAAGTAAGAGGATGTACACTCAAAATCATTTTCTTATCTTCTTCACATTCCCAGGATTTTCTGACATATTTTAATTAAAATTCCTGATATTTTCCTCATTAGGGAAACTTGTGAAGGGAACATTGTAATATTCCAGAGCTTTAATTTGGTTACAGACTAAACGTATACTAAGGTACCAAGTGAGGAAGTAGAAAACTCAGTAAACCATCACGTGACCCAAATGTATCAAAAAAACAAACAAACAAAAAAGCACTTACACAGTTGGCCTTCCTCCTACAATACCTGTTAAACCAGGCGCTGAAATAAAAAATAACAACGTGAAAAATTTATATACGCACACAAACTTCATTGACCAACTTTAGTAGAGATAGGAAAATTCACTTACCCATGCCAGTGCCAGCTGGAGCGATTTCTCTTGCAAATATATCTAAAGCTTCTTTTTGTTCATGTTCGACAGCCAACCACAGCACTGCTTCACGGCTGTTCTGTGTAGAGTTGAAAATGATAGTAAGATTTTTTCAACATTTCGATCAAAATCATATTAAAATAGATCCAGTGAGCAATTAAATAAAGATTTGCATATGGTAAAGGATTCTTTTTTCCACTCTCCCCAAGCATTGTTTTTAATATATTTTTGATGAAATTCTATGTAATTTCTCAACAACAACAACAACAATAACAACAAAAATATCAATCTTTTTGAATTACACCAGTTCTTTTTTATTGACCGCCATTTTGAATCATAAAAATACGTTAGGGTTTTGATGTGAATAAATGTGAGACAAGAAATAGTTCTCACTTGGAGAAAAATTTATCAGTCACTTTATGTCAGCATTACCATAATTTATTATTAAGTTATTATTTGAATGCATAATTTGTCGGGCAAAATTTGCGTCATTTTCAACCGACATTTTTTTTCCTCCTGAGGTACTCCTGGACACGGTCTATCATATTTTAACTAGATTGCGCATTTTGTTTATCAGGAAAATGAACATAAGCACTTATGCGTACATCATATTCTATATAATTTCTTATGTTGTTCACTACATCTATGTAAAATTCCTTAACGTGAACGCGTCTAAAATTATATTGATGAGAAATCTTGTGTTTTTCCTTTACCACCACTTTAGATTTGATCAGGTCTCTTTAGAAAGTACAGATTTTGCTGACTTAACTGACTTTAAAGCAATTATAAATATAAAATGCAATTGAGTGATAAAACAAAATATAAGAAGGCAAATACCTACATAATTGTTTCTATGTTTCCCATAATTCCCTTCACTACCCAGCAACTAAAACAAGAAAATTTAATAAAAAATTGTTTTAAATCATATCCAGATATTTAAAATATTTTTTTTGATTGATGGGTTTATTTTTTTACTTTCTTAGTTCGCTAAGATAAAAATAATGATAATTTTTGATTTTGATATCCTAAACTAAATTATTTTTATCTGAAATTTAACTAAAAATACACTCAAATACCTCGACATTCGTATTTCGAAAATCCTTTAATCCTAGGGAATGAAATATTCTTTGACAGCTAAAAACAAAAGATCACATTCTAAAAACATTTTCAGCAGCTAGGTAACTATCTCATAACACTCACTCCCTCGCTAAATCTCTCATAGGTTAAAAATTAAAAACTCTGCAAAAAATGCTTAAATAGAACACTAGTCTGTCCAACTTATATCAACAGAAATGTCATGATGTTTAGCAAAGAACAAGATCAATCAGACTGCAGTTTGCACAACTGAGGGATCACTCACCGCTTAAGGATGCTATTGGCTACTTTTTCTCCCTTGTGTGCAGCATGAGGGCCAATCACTGGAGCAACAGCTGTACAACGAAAGCCATCAAGGTAAGTAGCGCTAACCTGAAAACAAACAGAGTTATAAAAAAAGCTGATTTACAAAATGTAAGGTTGTAGATTAAAAAAAGTAAAGAAAACCGCAGAATTTACATTTTTAAGAATATTTTTGAAGAGCAAGTCGGTAATCTATATTATTAATATTTAAAGAGATTTGAAGTCATAAGAGACAACTCATCTACTAATTTCCACATAAACCTAAAAAAAAAAATTCCAAAAAATATTTTCAGATCAGAACTTTGCTTCCAAAAGAATTTCTTCAAAATCATGTTTTTAAAGAAATTTTAAAAATTTTTGATTTTAATATGTCTGAAGATGTTTGAAGTGATTTGTGTTTAGCACCACACTTACCTTGTAACTGTCAGATGGATTTTTTCCATACGCTCCTTTCACCAAGACAGCTAATTCTTTCCCTAACAAAAATATAGTCAAAGTGTGAGATTGACACTCCCAAGAAATTGTACAACTTATCAGGTTTATAACAGTATTCATTTTTATGACGTGATAAAAAATCGGGTCGGGTCACAAATATGGATCGGCAAAGAGTGGGCTTGCAGAAAATCCATTTACATATAAAATTTGTCGATATTAAAACAGAGTAACGGCTATTTTTAACCATGGTTTTCAAAAAGTTTTTCTATTTTTTGGCTGATATTCAAGTTATCTTGCAAGCAATTTTTGCCATCAAGCACGGAGGATTCAAGGTAAAAGCACTTAGATACAAGGTAATCAAAAGAGACAAAGCAAATGCAAACTAACTTTAAAATGGCATTGTCGGACAGACAAACAAACTATATAAAAGTAAAAATCTGTACAATAAACATAATATGGCATTATTTAAATTTCAAGATTTACCTCCAATTTTTTCAAGTTGAACATCAGAGAATGCACAAGTTACGTCTGGAAGGAGATAATTATTTGGGTCATCTATTTCATACACCATCTAATAAATACATTTTTTTGTTAGAAATCAGAAATAACAAACTAGTTCTAGATTATACCATACATATGTATAAATTTCCATTCCAATAAATAAGAGCAACTATATAGAAGAATTGATTCAGAAGAAGATTTCAAACTCTTAAAAGCATCATACTTGTTCTGAGACTGTAGCAGTGTTTACGATTCCACCAGTGTCTGGAGGTTTTGTTACAATAAATCTTCCATCTGATGAACATTCAACTATTGGAAATCCTATGTTGTCCCTATACAGAGCAGAAATACCTGAGATGAATACGTTCACAAATATTCCATACTACATCATAACATTTCATATAACAAACGTTGTGACACAAACTCACTGTTGTACAAAAATACAATAGAAAAATTACGGAGAATACAATCAACTAACTATGGTTAGCCCTTGGGTATGAGTTTAGTTTTAAAAAAACTGCTACAGATTTCCATTCTAATGATGCTTTACTGAATTTAAATGTTTGATTTGGTATTTTAAACAAAATTTCTCCACCTCTTATCATGTTCGAATTAGCAGTTGGGTATATGCAATAATAAAAAAAATTACCAGCCTGGAACCATTTCCCAATCAGTAAATATACCACCAGTGACCTGTGCACCACACTCAATAAGATGTCCTGCCAAGCTAAAATATGACATCGATTGTAAACATCTCATAACACACGCTATACAAGACAGAAAAAAACATGACCACCGTACCTGCCTGCAGCCAATAAATCATAGTCATTGAATTTCCATTTAAACTAAACATCAAAAGCATGTAAACACATTAAGAAAATGGAGTAAACTATATCAACAATTATTAGAAAAAAAAATTATAAAAGAGTATAGATTTTTGCATCTGAATAAAGCAAAGATAATAGACAACTGTTTCTGAGGTTGCTATCCTAGCAATATATGAGTTAATAACAAAGGTGTCAGAATAAGTCAAAGAAAACAACCAAATAGAAAAAATGTAATACACAAAAAACCTACATTATGGATAAGAGGGGCAAGTGTAACTGCACTATCAACACATCTTCCTGTAATTACAACATCTGCTCCAAGGTCTAAAGCTCTTGCAATAGGACCAGCACTATACAAAAATTGTGTTGACACAAGCTATTCACTTACATTTTTAACTATTGTGTTTGCTTTCTGGACAAATGTAAGAACAATCAACAAGGTCAATTTTCATTTCGTCAGTCTATCAATTGACTTAAAAGTTGGCTTAAAAAGTTTTTCTGCCATACAGCATCACTATCCCTTAAATCAGCATCTGCTGATAATGGAGATAGTGCTATCTTCCATTCCAAGTGAGAATAAATCCTTTTTGCTAACACAAATCATAAAAATATAATTTATAGCCAGCTGTCCAGTTAAGCAGTTGCTGCAGTTTCATGGCTTTTATAGCTTAAATGGAAACTTTACATGCCCTAGAACCACTTTGCAAGCTTTCCCCAAGAGTATTAATAGAAACTAAAAGTGTATCTGGGTTAAACATAGTGATTGAAAAACAGACAAAAAACCTTAGTCCTTGAAAAGTACTGTAAGCTTCCTCCCAGGTGTTTTTATCAATTTTTACTGATCTAAATGGGCCAAAAATACTTCAAAGCAGTTACACAAATACTTATATTTTTCTTGGCATTTATGTTTTAACAGTTAAAATTATTCTGCACAGTTATCTTTCACACTCCATTGAGGAAAGTGTATCAGCAATGTAACAAAAAAAAGCATCTACCCTAAATATGCATTCATGCTGTGGATTCCTTTTGGTAATGCATCAGGAATCTCATTCTTAATATCTTTTACCTGAAACAAGAACAACAATAAATGGTTAGATATTGCAATAAAAATGCAAGATTCTAAAATAAATTTTAAAATAAAATGTATTGTCATCTCTGCCAGTTCATCTAGATTTTGTTTAAACTATTAGCATGACAGACAAAGTCAAAAAGCTAGAATAAAAATTTAAAGTAAACCTTGTGTAATAGATCATCTCCTGTAATGACTGCTATGTTTAAATCAACTCCATGCTTTTGGGACACTTTTTCTAAAGCTCTTGCGCATGCTAACGGATTGATACCTCCTGCGTTGCTTATAACTTTTATACCTATAAAATACGCAAAAACTCAAGGTTTTTATACTCTGGCCTTATTATTTTCATAAAATTATTTTTCTTTAAACTAGTACATGATTTTTCTGACATATTGCAAGAACAAAATCTTAAAATAAAAAGATTCATGTTTTTGTATTTACTATAAACAAGTAGCCTTAAAAACTTTTGGCGGTTTCAAACTTATAATGTTAGATAGATCATTACATTCCTTTACCCGGCATGCTTCTCAGGGAGTGTTGTTGTAGTGTGGGGCCCAAATAGACAAATGTCTGACATTGTATACAGCCATGAATTTTAACTTAAATTGTATTGGCGAATGATCAGTGGGAACTTTATTAGACTTTACAACTACCTGTGAGACAAACAAATATTTAAATATAAATTAAATTATTCTTTATTGTGAACAATTTTTCTTCAAAATTAATCATTCAAGAAAAAAACTCCAATTATATACCTTTTTTACAGATGCATCTAAGAAATTTTTTTACTTGGTTAATACCAGGAAACATTGAATCTTTTTACTTTAGCTAAATGCTTAATTAACTAATTAAAGCCCTATTAAGACTTAAAAACTTGTACAAATATAATTAAAAACATATAACATATCACAATAAATTTTATTTATGAAAATATATGTCTAACATTTTAAGAGAATACATTATATACCTTTTTCTTTAATTTCTGGTATCAATGGTCCAACAGCATAGTGTACAAAATCCGGTGCAAATCCAAATTCCTTAAAGTAACAAAGAGCAAGTCACAAATGTTTTATGCATTCTTTCTTCTCCATGTTCTCAAAAAAAGACACTACCCAACAACATGAAGACTAGTTTATTAGTTGTTAATTAATTTACTAGCATAACCTTATTCATACCGGATTTTTCTGTTTAGCTCTTGCAAGAAGTGACATTGTTATCTCTGACAAGTAATCAAATACAAGATAGTCAATGTTGCCATGATGGACCAATTGAGGTGCTATAGCCAAAATATAATATATAAATAAATTATTTCACCATTGGACTATGGCTTTATTTTGTAAATTTGCTCTTAATAATAGGGACCTCTAATTTCTTGAAACTGTTTTACATAGAAGAATGCTTAATCTTTAATTACATTTTTACTGCGAAAAAAAACTATAGGTAGTTTTCTTCTGTGTTCTTTGTTATGTGGCCATCATCAAAGCTGTGAATTGTAACAGTAAAATATGTTTTGTCTGACACAACCTTAATTTTAGCAACCTTTTATTTTGTTTCTCCTAATAATTTGATAATTTTTATACCATAAAAGCTTAAAAATGCTGAAACAACCTGTTAACATCCTACTGTCTGACTCTAACAATGCAGTTCATTTATGTTTATTATATGTTTGTATATTTATAGGTATTAATATATAGTGGTGGGTTTATCTATCTCTATTAACATTTACGAGTTTTCATGGTAGCAGACGGTAGTTAAACAATGGCTAGTGGATTTTTAAACCCACCACGGTGGGATGAAGAAAACAAAGAGTTTTCATTATGGCTCCGAGAAGCCAAGGCATGGAAAGTTGCCACTTCTGGTGTAACTGGACTGAAAGATGTTCATGGTTTGCAATTAGCATTGCATCTTCCGGATGGAAGCGAAATACGTCGTCAACTATTTGATACCCTTGATACGGAGAACATGACAGGTGATGACGGGTGGAAAAAGGTGATAGAATTGATAGAAACGTACTATAGTAAGGACGATAACACGTCAGCCTTTGACACGTGGAAAGACTTCCGTATATTATGTAGAAAAGAAGATCAAAGTATTGAACAATATATCATGTATTATGAGAAATATAAAGTCCGAATGGAGCGCTTCGACATGAAACTTGGTGAACGTATTCATGGACTTAATTTACTGTGTGGTGCCAATCTTAATGATTCTGACCTTCGTCTAGCAATGAGAGAAGTTGATGGGCATCAACCAAATGAAATGTATAAACAAGCTAAAAAGGCGCTTAAGAAATATTTTGGCAGTGCTGCTGTCACAAGTACTCAGTCATCCAACACCGCTGTAGCCTCAGTTCAACCTGCTGTCAAACAAGAGCCTTTTTTTGCCACACTAGATGAATACGAAACATACGTTGCATGGAGACAATACCGATCGAAAAATGGTAATTCATCAAATAAAAGTTATCGTGGACAAGGTCGTGGAAAATTGCAACATCGCAATCCCCTAAATGCTGACGGTAAACCTTTAACATGCCGTGTTTGCCGTTCAATTGCACATTTTGCTCGAGATTGCCCACATCGTTCTGAGAAACAACAAGGTTCGGAAGACAACCAACAGCATGATAGTTCTACAAACCGCTCCTGGGTTGCTTCTGTTAACTCTGATGTTATTGAATGCCAAGCATCTGATGCGTCTATGGCAGGTGGTGTTGCATTTAACTATATGATTCTCGATACAGGTTGCCCACAGAATGTTGCCGGAGTAGTATGGACACAGTGTTTTCTTGATTCCATGAGTACTGATATGTACCAAAATGTCAAAAAGCTTCATGGTAATAACAAATTTAAATTTGGTGGTGGACGTGTCATGAAATCTATGTATACCATTATAGCTCCTGTTTTGGTTGCTGGGGAAATCACTTCCTTAAAATTCGATGTTGTTGACACCGATCTTCCTCTTCTGCTTGGAAAGGAAACTATGAAAGCATGGAATCTGCTCATTTGTACAGGAAATGACACTGCTGAAGTTACAATAAATCGTGTGAAGAAAAATGTTGAGCTCTTCACATCCCCTACTGGACACTGGTGTATAAATGTGCAGCCAGGTTTTCCTGTTGAAGTACTGGATGTTATGTTTTCTGTTAGTGAATTGTCCAAACATGACAAAGAACTTGCTGCTAAACGCTTGCATCGCCAATTTTGTCATCCTCCCTTTGAGTTCTTAAAGAAAGTCCTCAGTGTCCTGGATAAGCCTGACAAGGAATTTTTGGACATTCTGCATAAATATTCTCAGAATTGTCTAGTGTGTAAGCGATACAAACCGACCATTCCAAGGCCAGCTGTCGGAAACTTAATGGATCCAGATAAAATGAAATTTAATGAAATAGTTAGTATTGATTTGAAAGAAAGGAAGGGTAAATGGATAATTTACCTCATCGATATGGTTACTCGATACACACGTGCTGATTTCATACTATCTAAAGAAAAACGCATCGTTGTTGCAAAGATTATAGAACTTTGGTTGCCCATATTTGGAGCAGCTAAAAGTTTTCACATGGACAATGGAGGGGAATTCGCTAATGATGAAATGCGGGAACTTGGCAATCAATTTGGGATAAACATCAAGCACACCGCTGCTTATAGTCCTTGGGCAAATGGTCTGAATGAACGGAATCATGCAACTATAGATATTATGATGGAAAAAATGCTAGAAGATCACCCGAAGTTATCAGAATCACTGGCATTGCAGTATGCTATATCTGTACGAAATTGCTGTATGTTTGTAAATGGATTTACACCAGCACAGTTAGCAATAGGTCAAAATCCTAGACTGCCATCAGCTTTCCATGATGAACTCCCGGCCTTGGAAGGCATTACCACCAGCTCTGTAATAGCCCAGCATCTTAATGCCAGCCAGAAAAGCTTTCGTGCAAGCAGAAATAAGCTCAAAGCTTCGCAAGGCATTAAAACATCCTGTTCGCGAGTATGCAGATATCTTCTATCAGCCTGGTAACCAAGTCTTCTATAAACTACCAGACGATCGGCGTTGGCAAGGGCCTGCTACTGTCATTGGTGCAGATGGTAAAGTTGTAATGATTCGTCATGGCAGTGTTCTTCGTCGTGTTCATCCATGTCGTCTGCAACTTGTTAATGAAATTAGTCACTCCTCGTCACAACCAGATTCCTCACCACAAGCAGCAGGAAATAGTCAGTCAGATATTACTCAAAATCTGGAATCAGGGTATGAACAGCACCACATTGCAGAAGAAGAAACTGAACAGGAAGTACAACATTTTACTGAACATGTTGCAACTCACCAACCAGAAAGCTCAATTCAGCAACCAGAATCTGGTCCTGTTGCCAGATCCAAGATGTCCCACCCAAAAAGACAACAGACAGTGCAATACAAATATCCTGATGGAGAATGGAAAGAAGTAAAAATTCTAGGCCCTGCTGGAAAAAAGGGTGGGATCCACAAAGATTGGGTAAACGTTCGAGATCACTCTGACCATGAGTATTCTATGGATTGGAGTGATGTATCAGAATGGAAGTTAGTCGAAATTGAGTCAGACCCAACAGGAGGTGATCCCTCTACTCCTTCTAATTGTGAAGAAGAGATGTGTGTTGCCGTATGCTTCAACGCACCAGATGAGTTCAAGAATGCCAAGAGTGCAGAACTTGAAAAATGGAAACAGTATGAAGTTTACCAAGAGGTTCCAGATGTAGGTCAACCCAGACTAACTGGTAGGTGGGTATGTACCCGAAAAATTGTTGACGGAAAACTTGTACCGAAAGCAAGATATGTCATCCGAGGCTTTCAGGAAAATATTAACATACCTGCTGACTCACCAACTGGCAGTAAAGAATGTATGAGACTAGTGCTTTCTATAATTGCCAGCAAACAATGGACACTAAATTCTATTGACATAAAAGCAGCTTTTCTCCAAGGCAAACCAATACAACGGGATGTCTTTATTGTTCCACCATGTGACGTACCCCTTCCAAACACACTCTGGAAGTTAGAAAAATGTGTGTACGGTCTAAATGATGCTGCTCGTATGTGGTATTTTGCAGTATGGGAAGCATTACAAAATTTAGGATGTCATAGATCAACTATTGATTATGGTGTTTTTTATTGGAAAGATAAAAATGATCAATTGTCTGGTGTGTTACAAGCACATGTTGATGATTTCCTTTGGTCCGGTACTGATGTTTTAAAAGCTGATGTCATAGATAAGCTTTACCAAATATTTCAAGTTGGTCATTCAGCATCATCACATTTTAAATATGTTGGTATTAATATCAGCCAGAGTGAATCTGGACAGCTATCACTTGACCAATTGGATTATATTGAAAAAATCGATCAAATTCCAATCACCCGAGAAAGTCAACTTCAGAAAGATTCCATTTGTACCAAGACTGAATCTTCTCAATATTGCAGATTGGTTGGTCAGTTAAACTGGACTGCTACACATACTCGCCCGGATATTGCCTTCGATATTTCTGTATTGAGCTCGACTATGAAAGCTCCTACTGTGTCTAATATCTTGAAAGCAAATAAAGTGCTTCAAAGAATCAAAGGTAATCCATTAAAGATTCATTTCCCTAGCCTTGAATCATTGGAAAATTGCTCCATCATATGCTACAGTGATGCATCGTTGGCAAATTTGTCATCAGGTCAAAGTTCAGGAGGATATGTGGTGTTCCTCTCTGATAATAAAGGGAAGGTGTGCCCATTAGTTTGGAGTAGCAAAACTATTCGACGTGTTGTTAGAAGTACACTTGCTGCTGAAACAAGTGCCATGGTGGATGCTCTTGATGCTGCATACTTTATGTCACAAGTTCTTACTGAAATGATTTCCATACCAAACACGCAATGTAAGCACATTCAGATTCATGCATTAACTGATAATGAATCTCTTTACCGAAATACTTACTCAACAACAATGGCTGCAGAGCGCCGACTCAGGGTTGATATTTCTGTTATAAAAGAAATGATTTTGAGAGAAGAACTATCCAGCGTGAAATGGATTCCTACATCCATGCAACTTGCAGATCCATTGACAAAAGTTGGTGCAGACCCAACAAAGCTGACAGCTGTTTTGGAAACTGGAAACGTCGGATAGAGACACTATTTACACACTTCTGTTATGAACCTTTGGTTATGTTTTGATTTTGTTTCGGGGCATTTGCAGTGTCGCTATGCATTTGCAGCCGTATGTTTATATTATTGGTTGCGAGAAAAGAGAGAATGGGAATGTTAACATCCTACTGTCTGACTCTAACAATGCAGTTCATTTATGTTTATTATATGTTTGTATATTTATAGGTATTAATATATAGTGGTGGGTTTATCTATCTCTATTAACATTTACGAGTTTTCACAACCTTCCATCAGCTATATCTTTTGGAGAAAAACACAAAATTAATTACCTGAAACTGCTGTATCTCCCCAAAAACCTGATGCACATCCAATTCTGATGGTTTTATCTTCATTGGAAAAAGTTCTTGTCCATCTTAACAGATTTTGTGCCTTCACTGGTGAAGAAAAAAATAGTTTTTTTGCAGCATTCAGCTGATGGAACACCATGATTGTTGATCAAGCAAAGATCTATAAAAAACACCAATGTTTGAATTTTATTTGTTAAAATTGCAACTTAGCTATCAGAGCTGACAACTGCATCCGACAATGCCGTCAAAACTCATTCTTGTGAATGAAGAAAAGGGCAATGCTTTAAAGTTGCGACCATCAACCTAAAAAACTAATTAACAATAGAAAATTTAATTAATATTAGTAGGCTGTTTAGTCAGAAAGTCGGATGACAAATTAAGCAAGTGGATCCGCACCGCCTCAGCAGCTTTTTGCCATCGCGAAATGAAACGGCGCCAGGAATTGCGACTGCAATTGCCAATTGCAGACGCTAATTTTGACATATGTGATTTTTAAGTCTTCAATTAGTCTGTCTACAAAAAATAAACTTTGAAAAGAAAAATAAGCATGCCTAGAATGACAAGATTGGTAACTGCCTTTGTACTTTGCACTGACGGGGCAAAAATAAATTCTTTTGTGACCTTTTTTAGTTTTTTGCAAGGAATAAGTTGTTACGAACACCAACCAAGGGAACAACTACAAATTTCGTCTTACGGTATAAGCCAATTGGCACAAATTAAATTTCAACATATAATAGGGAGTAAATTCATCTCAAATAACAAATAAATAGATCAAATTGAGAGACAAATTAAGGAAAAATTATCTGTGTAACTAAAAAATAATTCAGAACAGTCATGTTTTTATTTGAAATATAGTGATATTTTCAAGCTTTGTAATATCCCGTTTTGGAAATTTAAATGTTTACAAATACGGTGGTTTTAAAGTTTTTTATGGACCAATTTCCCTAAGTCTAAGGCTATGTGTTTGATTTTTTTAAATGAAATACAGTGTTTTTAAAATATGGCTCTGTTTTTGTCATTTTAGAACAAAATACAGTTAATTTTGTATGGTTATTTTTTTCTAACACTTAACAAACAAAACTTGATTATTTCTTAGTTTCATGCAAGCGTTTTTGTCATTTCAAATTGAAATAAGGCAATTTTTAACCTTCACACAACAATCAATACAATAAATGTAATGCAATGTAATGACTTCCGTAAAATTCAATGACTTAGAGATAACGAAATAGAGATATTGTTACTCCCTTTTATGGGCCTTCTGTTTTGCAAAAATGTAATAGAAAAATAAAAAATGTCTGACAAGAGATGTTATAATAAAGCATATATTGCATGCCCGTTGTCAAATATCAGATTTATCCACTCTTGGTGATAGATAGATGTGCATATTTTACATGGCTAGTCTCACAAATATCGAGGGATATACCCTGTCTATTATTTCCAGGAGAGGCCATGGCTTAGAAGGAGAGTCCTAGAGTATTTAATGCTCATTTTGAGCTGCGCAGACCCAATTATAACCCCCGCTCTACTAGACAACTCCTGGCAACATCCAATGGCCCACACAGTGTGCTATTTTCCCAATTTCCCTCACATGGCTTGGGTTAACCCAGGGCTATGGTAACATTCACTAGCCCATGATGAATCGCTGTCAAGAGGACCCGAACCCTGGTCTCCCGCACAGAGTACGAGAGCTATAACCACTAATCTACATTGCTCATCTCGAGTGGGGTAATCTATTCAACGAACAGTCCTGCAATATCTGTTTATTATTCCACCTATGAATCAAGGAAAGAAGGATATAACCTTTTATAAAAAAGCAAATAGAACATATATCTGAGCACTCACAGTAACTTTTGACAGGGTGTATAAGTGTTGTGTGTATTAACACTTGAACTGAAGCTAGACCACTGCTCTCTCAGTATGGCAGAGATCTCATTTGGGAGATTTTATGCACTTCAGGAGATTGCTCTTTTCAGAAATTTTTGCCCCCAAAAAATGGATACCAGAAAAAGAGAATGACTCTTAGAAATCAAGATTTAATTTTATGACCTCAATCACATATTACATTGTTTTGAGTTTTGAGAGTAAAACTAAAAGGTATAGACAGCAATATTTTTTACCTTTAATGATTTTACATAGCTAAATGAAAGAATAGGATGCATGCATGTGCAGAGCAGCTTGTAATTACTACTGGCAATGACCTTTGGACCCGACGGCTCTCTTGACTCACGTCGTTGAAGCGCCTGGAAAACGCCCATTTCAGTAAAGGCGGAGGGGTGTGTCATGGGTAGGTGTGTATAAAAAACTATTATTATTTCCCAACCTCGTCCCCCAGGGCGTCTTGTATCTTTTCTGACTTCTCGCGGGACGGCAATATATTCGTCTCTCGCCCGTCCCGAGATGAAAAAGGGGCAACAGGCGCTGTGAACGAGGTTGATTGTTTCCTTGCTTTTTTAAAATCGATTCGTCGGATTTCGAATTTCAATGATTTTTTGGAATATCTACAGCGGTGCTAATTATAAATATCCTTCCTAAGCCAAGTCATTTTCGTGGCTCTCATATCGCGTAAACATTAAATTTAAGTCTCTCCTCCACCCCCCCCCCCAAAAAAAAAAAAAAAAAATACCGTAAATCAATTAAACGCTCTGGGCGTTTAATTTTTAAAAATTTAAGGCATAGAGGTATTATTGTATCTCTACGTTTGTTCGAGAGAGCCATTTAATTAGGGAGCTGCGTTTATTTCAAAATGCAAATTATGTTATGAAAAATTATGTTCAATTCTTTCCATATCGAATGATCTTATCTTTTCGAATTACGACGCGGATGGTGTGTAAAGTAGTAAGTGTATTGTCACTTACCGGAAAAATGACGGATGACATGTTGCATGGCTATTCAAAATCAACTAAGGTAAACAAGATCAAACATTTTATTTTCTAATATTTTGCAATAGTGGACTCTCCGTAACTTGAATAGTCACGGGGAATTATAAACCTTTCGAGTTAAGGAGAGTTCGAGTATTAGAGAGTTTGAAAAATTTAGCATAATTTTTCTCTTGTGGGATGGTAACAAAAGCTTTCTTCGTTCAGAATAAAATCTATACCTTACAGTTTATTAAAGGGACTGAAAAATAAAATATTTTAGCATAACAATTTATTCTTTTATTTAAAAAGAAATCAGAAATTGCATTTGCTTTCTTCTGCAAAGGAATTCTTTTTGAATATTGTGATTTAAGTCCTTTAGTGACTTCACCATTTCTTCCCCAAACTTAGAAAAAAAGGTGAGATCTTCAACAACAATCTCGTTCCCAGGGCTTCTTTTTCGCTTTCTGATATGTGGCTGCGCGCCATCAGCACGCATATTAGAAAGGGAAAAAGAAGCTCTGGGGACGAGATTGCTTCAACAACGCTAATAGCTTTTAGCACTTCTACAGGATAATGTTTGCGTTTTGTTCGAATGACATTCGAACACTCATTCAATCACTTGAGGCTTCTTTCCACATGTATATATCAAACATTCGAATCGGTTAGGTCCCCATTTACGTTAAATAAAAGCGAAAAGGAAGCTGCTAATGTCATTGCAATCATTTTGGTAAGGGACAAAAAAATTGTTCGAGTTAAGGAGAGATTTAAGTACCAGAGGTTTGAGTTATAGAGAGTCCACTGTGTCTTGATATTGAAAAAAAAAGTTCATCAAATAGGTTCTATTGGCTTTAAATCACGTCACTATATCAACATTATAGGTTATCAAAAGGGTGGAAAGAGAATGTCAAACGAGGCGTAGCGTATTCCACGCTAGCAACCTTTAGCAATTTTTTCTTCCCTTTAATAGACCACTTTCCGCGTGACGTAGTTGTTTTAACTTCATTTTGAGAACAATGGGCATGCGCGCACGTTTGTTTAGGTAAAAAAGCAGGACTCGCACAGGGTAAAATAGTTTAATGCAGATTAAAGGTTTTTTGGGGTAGCATAAGATGCAAGATGAACTGGAATTAAATGTTAACTATATTCGTCTAATTATTCTTAAACAATTTCACTAATTTTGAGCGAATATTTCTTTTTTGGATGGATTTCTTTGATTATTGTGGTCTGTTATTTATATTTTCTGCCTACAGAAATGCTTGCGCATAAGCGAAAAAACAGCAAATTTTTTAACTTTTGTAAACATTGGCAAGTCATCTATTGGTTTCCTTTTAATATTAGTTGTCAATTGTTTCTCCTTCAAAGCACGCATTTAAAAAGAAGGAAAAGAAGAAGCATTTATTCTACAGTAATAGCTTACACAGTGGGATGTAAAATAAAAATTATATTAAAAAATTAGGCTATCACTGTAAAGAAACTTTATTAGCCTACGGATATGACAGGGGTCACCTTAAACAAACAAAAGAAACACAAAAAAACATATGCAAAACGCGTGAAAAAGAAAACAATTTCATGCTATATAAAATGTAAAAAAATATATATTTTTCATATAAACCAAATCAGTAGATTAAAGAAAAGTAGACCTGCGTTGTTTAAAAGGAATCAATCTAACTGCACAGCGTTCCAATCAACAAATACGATCAATAAAGTGGTGACCAGGTTTCCCCTTCATAATTGATAAGCTGCATTAGCAATTTGCATATCCTCGCGTTGAAAATGTTGAAATGAGTTTATTAAAATTTGCAACAACAAGCCAAATATTATATACTTGGACATATTAATTTGATTGATTGATTACGTTATATTGCCTTTGGAAAAATGTTGTGCGTAATTTTTGTAATATATTTTGCGAAATACGCGAAAATTAGTACGACCATCAATTAGTACCGTAATTTTTTTACTTTAAGCAACCTCTCATTTGTGCAGATAGCCTTTTTCCGAAAACTGAACAATATTTTTTCTCTTATTATTAGTGCGGGGGATTAGTGTAGGAGTTTTCGGTTTTTCCTCTCATTTAGTGCGGCTAGGGTCTAATTATAGTTATTTTTGACCTTTTATCGTTTCTTTCTCTTAACAATGGGGAAAAAATAATAAAAAAATAGATAAAAAATTTATTATAAATTTTATAGAACAACTTGTCTAATTACAAAAAAAATCCTTCTTATTTATGCAAAAAGGCATAGGAAGATTAGATTTATCCAATGTCATCGTCCAGCGGCTCCAAATTGTCGCCATCCAGAGATGTCTTGGTGAGATCAACCTCAAAAAGTACTTCATAATGATTGGTTAATTTTTAAGAATTTTGATCCTCTGCAATATTATATATGCTCAACATCATTTTACTTTGCCCGATGATGGGAGAAGGATCTCCCGAATCGTCACCTACTAAACTATCATGTTCAAGAAATGATAAACTTTCCATATGAATACTGAACAGACAAACCGAAATAATATCTTCAATAACTCAAAAAGTACGTTCGAGCTCTCCTGCGCGGGGACGAAAATGGCGTCTCCCCTGAAAAAAGCGCAGCATTCGGGCGCAACCGCCATCCCTCCCCCGACACACAATGAGGAAACGAAAGAAAAACAATCTTTCATAATGGCTTCCAAAGTTGCAGATAGTTGAGTAACCACATCACATCTATACCACTCACGAATGAAATAAAATGTAGCCCAGGTAACCTTTAACGACGTAGGAGTCTTTCCTTTAAAGTTTTAGGCCAAATATGTTTTCTCTGATTTATCTAGCTAAACAAGGAATATTCAGTCAGCCACACACAAAAGGGTAAAAATTATTGGGAGTTGCCTGATCATCGCCAGAGCCATTTCTTTAGATAATCACATAATAAGGGATGCTATATATGCTAAAATTCTCTCTTGGACATCCCGCTAACCAGCTATTCTCGGACCCGGTCAACATCTTCAAATGAGTGTTACGATTAAATTTACCAGCAAAAATTATTTAAGAAAGGAAATTTTTAATACCTTAAGATGATTATTAGAACAAGACTTATGTATATATAGCTAGCTAGCTAGTTAGCTATTATATAATATATTGTAATTTGAAGTTTTAAAACATTTTTTACTGCAGTTGTTTTTCATGGTCATTTCTTCATAAAACGTCAAATGTTTGGCTACTAATAGTAAATGTAGTAACTAACAATGTGTATGTTTTCATAAATTTTGATAATGCTAAATTTCAATATGTTGGTCATTTTTGTTGAGAATGATCAGATAATTTCAAGCATGTTAACCTGGATTCAAGAATAATGAGTTGCGGATGTTTAAAAAGTTCTGTATATGGGCATGCACTGACAGGCAGGAAAAGACGGACCACACAGGCAAAATTTGCTGATTTTTAGGAACATGTGATTGGAAATTTGTGGCAATCGTTTTCTCTCAATTATTATCACTGTTTAAGAGCAGACTTTACCAATTTTAGCATCAGCTTTTTCCACGCAATATTTACAATTGCACAGTCTGTTATTTATATATATTTTTTGCCTGTGTATTTGCATGCACATGTGAATTGTTCTCCATCATCATTCATCATCATTCTCGGCTTAACGTCCGTTTTCCATGCTAGCATGGGTTGGACGGGGTATATTAATGACCCTCTTCCAATCTGATCTAGACTGTGTTAGATCTAAACTCAACTTCCTCTCTATCAAGTCTGTCCTTATAACCTCCTGCCAAGTCTTTCTCGGTCTGCCTCTGGGCTTTGCCCCAGGAACTATCAAGTCTCTACACTTTCTTACCCAATTATCCTCCTCCATTCTTTCCAAGTGCCCCAGCCAATTCAATCTTCTTATCTGGATAACATCTTTAATTCTACGGAGACTTAGCCTGCTTCTTAGCTCATCTGAACTCTTTCTGTCTCTCAGACTGGCATTACACATCCACCTAACCATTCTCATATCATTCCTTTCTAAACGGTCAAGATCTTCCTGCTTCACTGCCCATGTCTCACTACCGTACAACATAACACTTCTTACACAGGCCTCATACAACCTACCTTTTACCTCAATTGACAGGACTCTGCTAGTCAGTAAAGGAAGTTACTCTCTAAACTTTTTCCAAGCAGAACCTATCCTGCAAGTAACACTTCTTCCAACACCCCCTTCACTGCCCAACATATCACCTAAGTAACAGAAGTTCTTAACTATCTCTAACGAGCCACTGTTGTACATCATTAAAGCTGGAAATACTTCATTCTCTATAATCTCACCTTTGCAACGCTTGCATACAAACTGTATGTCAGCTCTTAACCTTCCACTAATACTACTGCACTTCTTATGTACCCAATGCTTGCAAGTCTGACAAAAAATTGAGTTACTACCAACCCCTTTCCTGCAAACTCCACAAGGCCACTTTCCAACTACAAGGTCACACTTGGCTGCAATGCTACTTATTATGACTTTAGACTTTGCTGTGTTTACCTTCAGCCCTTTCTCTTCTAGTCCTTTCTTCCACTTCTCAAACTTTTCAACTAATTCTTCCATCGACTCTGCTATGAGAACCAAATCATCTGCATACAACAACTCCCATGGACAACCTGTTCTGAACTCCATCGACAGCGCTTCTAAGACTAGAATAAACAACAAAGGACTAAGTACAGAACCCTGATGTACACCAACATTTACACTAAATTCATCACTAAGTGAATCGTTAATCCTGACACGACTTCTAGCATTGCTGTACATAGACTGAACCATCGTAACTAGCTACTCATCCACACCTAATTTTCTCATAGCCCACCAAATAACTTTACGTGGCACTCTATCAAAAGCTTTCTCTAAATCTACAAAGGCAAAATAGAGATTCTTTCTCTTTCCTAAATACTTTTCCTGAAGCTGTCTGAGTAAAAATATTGCATCTGTTGTGCCACGCCCTGGAACAAAACCAAATTGCATCTTATCTATATCAATTCTTTCTCTAAGTAACTTATCAATCACTCTTTCAGTAACTTTCATTACTTGATCAACCAACTTCAAACCTCTATAGTTACCCCTTTCTAATGCATCACCCTTGCCCTTGAAACAGTTCACTATTACACTCGACTGCCACTCATTCGGAATAGCACCATCCTTTATAATCTGGTTAGCAAGATTTGTAATAAGCTCAACTCCAATATATCCAGATGCTTTTACCATCTCTGCAACAATACCTGATACTCCTGCAGCCTCGCCAATCTTCAATTTCCTAATAGCCTCCACTACCCATTTTGTCTTGATCTGCATAGCTGGCCCTTCTACGACATCATCATCAGACAAATTATCCTCGTCCCAATCAAACTCAGTGTTAAGCAACCTCTGATAATGATTCTTCCAAGCTACCCTTTTCTCCTCCTCTGTGCTAGCCAAAACACCTTCATCATTACGTATACACTTCTCACCTACAATATCTCTATTAGTCTTCTTCATTTGCTTTGCTATATCTTGAATACCTCATTGCGCTGATCTTCCCTTCTTAACACATCTGCAAATCTGTTTCTCTCTGCTTCTGATTTTGCCTTATACACTGCTGTACGAGCGCGACGCTTAGCTTCTAAGTAAATATTTTTACTACCACCTGACTTCCACTCTTTCCAAAGTTTCCTCTTTTCCTTTATACACTGGTCAACCTCATTATTCCACCACCATTTCCGTCTATGTCTAGCTGGTCCTGCAATTGGGAGCTAAAGGCCAGGCCTGTCAGATGCTTTGATCTACTTGGGGTACCGTAAATGATAAGTACCCACTCTCGAATAATCACCCCTCTGGAATAAGCGCCCACCCTTTATAATAATATTTTTATAAGTGCCCCTCTAAGCGCCACTCTCAATTATTTGAATATATTACTTATTTATATTACTTAATTTATTCTTTGTTTCAAAAATGCAATGGGAAGAGCACATTAATGAATTAATAGAAAAATACTAATTAAATATTCTAAAATTTGAACTATTGCATCTTGTTTAACACCTCACACAAAAAACCTTTTAATTAATGCACTTGTCATGCCATATTTCAACTACTGCTCCTCGGGATGGGCTTGTGCCACCCAAGGTAGATCAGGAAAACTAGAAAAACGATTAAAATGTGTCCGTAC
The DNA here is from genome assembly GCF_029227915.1 of Hydractinia symbiolongicarpus. NCBI lineage: Eukaryota > Metazoa > Cnidaria > Hydrozoa > Anthoathecata > Hydractiniidae > Hydractinia > Hydractinia symbiolongicarpus. The sequence goes on along the minus strand of NC_079882.1, from coordinate 28,354,340 downwards.
CTTTCTTGGGAGAGGGAATATTCAATGAATAATTTACTCATCAAAAATGATGCCATATTAGTTTTCAAAGCCATGAATCATATTGCTCCTGATTACATGCGCTCAAAATTCCTCTTGACAAAAAATTGCCATAACATCAAACAAGAGGAGCTTCAAAAAACAGGTTCACACTTCCCTTGGTTAACACGGAATTTGGCAAAAAAACCTTCTCATTTAGAGCTGCAAAAGTGTAGAATAATCTTCAAGACCAAGCCGCCTGTGATGGAAGTCTGCTTTCGTATATACGACTTTCATCTCTAATGTATTTGGCAAATTCTAATGGAGATCACTTTTTAACTTTTTAATTTTAATTTTTTATTCTTTTTCTTTTCAATTTTCACAGATTATAAATGTTACTATGTTTGATTGAGCTGAGGCAGTCTAAGGTTTATCATTTTTTGTTTCTTTTTTGTTCTAGTGGCCCCCAGTGGAAACAATCCACTAACTATATGTTTTTGTGATTTTCTGGGCTAGCCACTTTAAATATTTATTATTATTATTATTTTACTAGAGCTGAAGGGGGCGCTTATTCAAATATTTTTAAAATTAACTAAAGCAAACATGTTGTCAAGATTTTTGTTTAAAGGGAACCCGAGGTATAAAATGATGTTTGACTTATATTATAGAGGTTAAACAAGTCTTTTTAAATTTTTTAAAAAGTCCTTTTCGTTCTCAAGATATTCACATTTAAAGAATTTCAGATTTAATTATGTTGCATAAATTATGATGTCATTTTTAAGTAATTTAGCAAATTTTGACATTTTTTGTCATCAGTAATTTTAGACCTGTTAAGGGTATAAAGGTGAATTAATTAACATAATTTTGTTGCCAAAATGATACTTGTTTGCTCCTCCCAGGCCTCCTAAGTTTTGATGACCCCATAATTTGGGATCGGCATGTCGGTTCTCAATCATATTTTGTGGGTAGACATATAGGGCCTATACAAGCTTACCCACAAAATTTTATTGCAAACCAAGTTACAAATCATTGGAAAAAAATTAAAAGACCTAGGACGAGTGTCATTTTGGTAAAAGAATTTATGTTAATCAATTGACCTTTATAATGTCTATGCATTGAGAAAGTTTGAATGCACATCCCTTAACAGGTCTAAAATTATTGAAATTAAAATGACTGAGAATGTCTAAAAAATTTTAAATGGGAATATCTTGAGAACAAAAAGAATTTAACTGTAGGGAGATGTAAAGTATTATAAAATGTACTGAAAGGACATGTTTTTTATACATGCTATGTATTTACCTGCTGTTTTTATATTTTACTATTATAGTTCCTCAAAAAGAAAGCTTTAACATGACAGAAAAATTTTTTTTATTATAAGCTTCATATCGATTTACTGCCCCTCTTGAATAAGCACCTACTCTAGAAGTAAAAATTTTAAATAAGTGCTTAATTTAGCATTTATAGTATTTACTTTTATGAAGTATGATTCTTCTATGTTGTTCTATGTTGTTATCCTAAAGAATATGCAATGCAATATATATAACCCTACAATATGTATATAATATCAAAATTTCGTTTTTTTTTCAGTAATTTCACCTCATCATGTCTATTGAACAATACGTTCTGGGAAATGTCATTGGTAAAGGCAGCTATGGCGAGGTCACATTGGCAAGGCATAAAAAGGATAAAAGACAGGTATGTCTAATCTCACTGTACTACTCAAAACCTGAGTAGAGTTTTTTATGTGGTATGTGTTAACTAAACTTTCTATTGTAGTAAATGGATTGTTTCCAACTTTTCTGTTGAATTTAAAAAGAAGAACTTCAATTAGTACTATGAAAAAATGAATTTGGGAAGAACAAGTTTTTAATTTTAAATGTTTTATAATGCCATCAGTAGCACAGCCATATCCACTAATATGTTTTTTGTTTTGTTTCCTCGTTCCCACCAAGGATCATACTCTTTCGGAATGCATTTTTTTGTAGCAGACATTTAAAATTATGGTATCAACCTACATATTTTTAGTATGTCATCAAAAAGATTGACCTCCATAATGCTTCACCAAAAGAACGACTTTTTGCCCAACAAGAGGTATGCAGTCATTATTTTGTTATGTGACATGTAGCAGTCACAATTTGAGAGGAAAAGAATTCTAGATTCTACTGTTTTTATTTCTTTTTTTTTCAAATTTTCTAACATTTAGTGATGTGTATAAACAATGAATGTATTTGCCAACTTAATAAAATGGGCAGTGAATTACTTTGTATGTCTGTTGTAAATCGGCTTTGACCACGAAGAAAATAATAATGTGCAACAATGCTAATTTTTGAAGATTGTTATGAAAAAAATAAGAACTTTTTTAAATCTGAAATGAATAGGGTTCGGATTTAAAAACACATTTCTCAGCAATCACATGCAAAAATTAAATATATAACTATTGTGTTTGCAAATTTAACATAAAACATAAAAAATGGTTTGCAAATTTTATGTTTTCTTTTATTTCTAACCCTGAGTGACCTAAACAGGAAACTGTTTTGTCACTATTTTTGTTTTATTTAGGTTGAAATTTTATCGAAGCTTAGACATCCAAATATTGTTTCTTATAAAGAGTCATTCCAAACATCTGATGGGGGTTTATCAATTGTAATGGGCTATTGTGAAAGCGGAGATATGTACACTAAATTAAAAAAACAAGCAAAAATTGGAGAATATTTGGAAGAAACACAAATCGTTGAATGGTTTGTCCAGATTGCAATGGCACTTCAGGTTTCTAACACTTTTGTATATTTTAAAACTACGTTATGCTCAATAACAGTATTTGTTTAATTTTATTTACTCCATTTTTATTGACTTTGTTTCTTAGTATATGCACGATCGACATATTTTGCATCGAGATTTAAAGACACAAAACATATTCCTCACAAAAAGTAAAATTATAAAGGTAAGTCTCATTGATTGTATGTAAAACAATTTGTTGACAACTCAGTTTCCTTTATATATATTTAGCTTTAATTTAAACTGATAGACCAATGAAGTTCAAACTCTGTGTAGGTTCAAACCTGCCCTAAAATTTTATTATATATCATATAATATATAATAAAAAATTTTTTATAGATCTTGATGATATAATTATATTAAACTTTTATTGAAAACTTGTTTAGTGGCCTCCACTATTAAGAATAAAATTGAAAAATTTCAAGAATAAGGTAGGGTCAAATAAATATGAAAAACAGGAATAAATTTTATGGTTGATGTGTTATTAATAAAGATTTATTATTTTTCACTAGCTTGGCGATTTAGGCATTGCTCGTGTCTTAGACAGCAATTTAGACATGGCAACAACAATGATAGGTACACCATATTACATGTCACCTGAACTCTTCTCTAACAAACCATACAATCACAAATCAGATGTGTGGGCGCTTGGTTGTTGCATTTATGAAATGGCTACTTTAAAACATGCATTCAATGCAAAGGATATGAATTCCTTGGTGTATAAGATCTTAAAAGGAAAGGTACACCATTTTATTTTAGTATTCCAAGCATTTTATGTGTTTACATATTCTTCAACACTATAAAATTTACTTTGACAAAATAGTAAGATGGTAAATGTTGCAATCTACCAATGCTGCTTTTTCAAAATAGCATCAAAAATAATTGCAGATTTTTTTTAAAACAAAACAAAAAAAAAGAACTATTTAATATCTATGTATGTAATACATTGTCATCTTTACAATTCACCTTATATGCTTAATCAATTTCCAAGAACTAAAACTATAACAAATAACGAGTTTTAATTTTTGATCTTTTTTTTATGTAAATGTATGATTGCATTTAGACACCTGCAATGCCAAAACATTATACAGCAGAACTGCAAGAAATTATAAAATCTATGTTGAACTACAGTCCTAACCTTCGACCCAGTGCATCACGTATCTTACGTCATCCATTTATCAAAAAACATATAGCAATATTTCTTGAGGGAACCAAAAACAGGTAAAATTTTCTAATCTCCAGTTATCTCTACATAATTGCAGGGTGGTCATGCATGCTGATAACATTAAACACTTGACAGTACTGTATGTTTATAATATAATAGTACTCAAAAACCTGTCTTTTCCATTGAAATACACTTGTGTATACAGGAAGTTAAAAAAAGAGTGATAACCTTAATAAGGTTACTAAAGGGAAGAGGTTATCCAGGAAAAAGCTGTGTGCAACCATTCATACGCACAGAATACGGTTATTATTTTAAAAACAGTTTTATAATGATAACTTTCTGACAGTTTAAGAATAAAAGAAGATGTTTAGACTTTGCACAAAAACGTTTTCACATACAATTTGTCAAGTTTAATACATACTTTTCTGTTGTCTATGTTGCCCTATTTTTCAATGCAAGATGTCATCACTAAGGTTATAAAGGGAAGCTGAATATAAATAAGCTATGGGTTTTTTCATAAATTATAAGGCAGTAAAGCTTGAATAACAGGATGTTTATTTTTTGTTTTAGAAGAAAAAGCCGTGATGAGAAGCCACGCAAAGCAACACCCAAAGTATCAAAGAACTCTAGATATAGTGAATCGTCTGTGGGATCCAACAGCAATGCTGAAGTGATTGCAACGGCTTCCAAAGTTGAATTAGATATACTTGATGTTAATGACAACCCAGACGAATGCATACAAAATAAAAAAGTACCTGATATTTTGCCTGACAGAAAGGAAAGAGAAGCACAAAAAGACAGTTCTTTAGAACATAAAAAAACTGATAAGTTGAAAGTTAAACATGGTAACGACGCAGGACCTGATTTGGGATCATGCTCTGATCCCTCAGATAGTGATAAGTACAAAGATTTACCTGGGAATGAAAAGTCTTCACATGTGAGAAAAGTATTAAGTGAGAAAGTACAAGCAAAAACTAGACTAAAAAAAGAGGAAATATTGTCAAAGAAGAATGAAAAAAATCATAGAGAACTTCAAATTAGAAAAAAATCAGAAGAAAAATTACCTCAGACTCCATCTGAAGAACGAGTTTCACGTAAAACTTCAGATGGGAAATCGCCACGTAGACGTAGACAGGAGGTATGGATTTTTTTTGTTGTTGTAATTAAGTTGTAATTGTAGATGTTGTATTGGCGAATGTAACAAAATAAGGGCGTTGTACAATTTATAAAGATATTTAAAAAGGGTTTGTGGGTTTCATGGAAGTATACCTTTAGTTTAACTGTTCTATTTACGTGCCCACCATAAAAAATCAAAGAAGATGTCCATATGGGGTAAGGCGAAACCAGAATGGGATATATTTTTGTTGGACTTTAATAGTGCTTTATAATTGTTCTCTCTTAGCTTTCGAAACGACCTCTTCCAGTGTGTCCAGTCCCAAATGAAAATAATACACCAAAACTACCTCCACCAAGGTTTAAAAGTGACATAGAAGAAAAACCCAGGTAACTTTTCTACAATGTTTGTTTATTTTAGCAAGCGTTAAATTAGAATTTTACAAGATTAAAACTTCAAATGAGCTTAATAAACGCAAGGAGTCCATTCAAGGGCACAGAAAGATGCAATTTCCATAAATACGTTCTATATAATCTTGTTTATTTTATCATGTTTTCCTTTTTTTGTTGGAATAATGGCGTTTTACATATGTTATGTGTATTTAAAGAAATCTGATAGTATATTGTAAAAAATACACATAAACTAGTCTATTTCAGTCTGTTAGATACTCAATTAAATGATTGTTACAAAATTCATTTCCAGTTTTGTGTGATATAAAAAAAACGAAAAACGAAGTATATTATTGTCATTTTCTGTCTTGTTGTAGTAATCAGGAAGCTGCTAGAGACCAGTGCAAAACACCCAAGGTTCGTATATTTTTCTTATTTGCACCTACCACTGTGGGTACATGTAATATAGATTCGATATGCTCTCTTGTTTGGATGCTTAAATTTGTCTCGACTTTCTACTTAGTCAGAAAAAGAGGTCAAAATTTAAATTAATCATAAACAGATTCTAAAGTATTTCCTTCCTTTTTACCTTGTCTCATGTGTCAGTTGTTAATTCGATAAAGAGAAAGTTACCTTCGCTCGTAATGAAGTTGACATCACGAAATAATTATTTTCTTGTCTTTACAACTTATAATACGCGTTGTGTTGACATCAAAGTAGATTTTTCACTTAGTGGCTATCTGACTACCTTATTTTCAGAGAAATTTCATGTTGTTAAAGTTTACGTTCTAATCTAGGTTTCGTCCGGCGTACCAAATTTAGCAGCGAGGAGAAAGCGCCGCCAACGACAACAGGAACTAGAATCGCAAATGAGTCAACCAGCGTTGCAAAAACGTGGCTCTGAAAGCAGTCTTTCTGGTCGTAAGTTTGCTCGCTTATTTGTTCGCTTGCTTTTTATTGGTTCTAGTCTTTTATTTGTTAGTGCTATTTTTTTCTTTATTTATTTCTTTGCTCGATCAGGAATATCCAGAATGTTGTTAACATCTAGAACAGAAGGAGTTATTTGTTTAATTTTTTATTTTCTAGTAAGCTACCCTTCCTACACACCTCGGTCGCATGAAGAGATAATTAAAGAGCATTTGCAAAGAAGATCTACCGTTGACGAACCTGACAGTGTGGATGGACCACAAAGGAGTAACTCACTGGTAAGGGTATTTTTACATCATACGCTACGCATACAGTTTGAAACAAAAAATTCTGAAGGGAAGGGTAAACATTGTCACATCGTCTAACTTTGACAACACGTCTCATTTTCATATATGACATGCAGGGGATGGACACTCACTTAAACAAATTTTTAATATAATTACAATATATATTATTAACAAGTATTATTAAACGACTAACTTACACTATTCGAAGCAAATTCTCTGTCATAAATTATAAACACATATACAAAATAAAGGTAGTTTTTTCTTGGACAGAATCAATAGCAGAAGTAAGCCAGAAGATTAGAGAAACGAAAGCTCTGGTGCAGAATTAAACTTAGTACCATTAAATTACTTTCATAATTCGTGTTGGAAGGGACCCCGAAGTCAAAACGATGTTGGATTTATCTTGAGCTAAGAAAGTTAACATGTTTTTAAAAAGCTCTTTTCGTTCTAAAGATATCTGCATCTGGATTTAACTATGATGTGAGGTTTAAAGTGTGACAAATTTTAATATTTCATAGTCATAAGTAATTTTAGGTATATTGATTATTACAAAAAAAAAAATATGCCGAAATGAGACATATTTGCTTGATCCATGCCTTTTAGATTTTTGCTGATAAAGCAATAATTTGGAATATGCACGTCAATTTTTCATAAATTTGGTAGGTCAGCTTGTATATTAAAATGTAAGCAGGTGTGCAGATCCGAAGTGTTTCGATCGTCAGAAAACATTTAAGAGGTCTGGGACGAGTGTTATTTTTGTAAGATTTTTCACAATATTTATTAACCCGTGTATTATCCATGCATCGATGAAATTTGAATGTATTTTGCTCTAGAGGTACAAAAATTACTGTGACAGAAGTATGCTATTTCTTTGACATCATAATTTATGCAGCATAATTTAATTTGAAATTCTTTAATTGCTAATATCGTTAAAACGAGAAATGTTATCTAAAAAATAAAAGCCTTGTTAAAAAAAATTTTAACCCCTATATTATAAGTCAATCATCGTTTTTCACCTCGGGATTCCTTTGAATTCTTTAATAGTTAAAACCTATTTTTAAATATAAAAAATGTCCGTCCTGTGTTAATTTCCAAAACTTTTATACGCTATACCTTTCGACAGATTTTTGGCTTGCTTTATTTGCGGTAAAGGCTTCCGTGAATTTTCTGCGAAATATTGGCGGCAGAAATTACTGGAAAAACGTAATCTCAGATTATTATCTTTAGTCTTCTTGCATGTTTGTTTTGGTATTTGGTCTTTAAGCAATGACTTGTTTTGACTTGCAGCAGAACTTTTGAAATTAGACGTCTCATTAAACCTACTTTTGTGTAAACCAACATTTTTATTTGAGTTGTACGTACTGGACATTTTCACCGGCTTGTGTATACCGTCTGTTATTTCTTTATGATTTTTTTTTATATTATTTTGTTGTGGGTGGAAGGGAAATATGTAAATAAGAAACAGATGTTTTTAGGTTGTAAATATTTTTACCGCCGTTATTAGTTTTTTTCTTTTCTTTTTTGTCAATTATATGTTGAACGAGAAGATATAAGTTATTAACCTACATAATATTTCCAGCTTTAATGGATGTGTTACGCGCAGCTTATATCTTATTCTAAGTACGGATAGGTGTTGTTAGGCCCTAGATACATCATGGTATTTTTTACCCATGAAATGTTTACCCTTGCACCTCTCATTGATTCACTCGGTGGTCTCGTGTAAGCTCGACAAGAGAAATAATAATTTATTGATCGGGAAATGATTAGAAAGGATACTTACCTGAAATATTTGCCAGTGTGCTAAACGACTGATTTACGTGTGAATGCGAACACATAAATTGTAAAACTTGTTTAAATTTTGCCCTGAGACAATACGCAGAAAAACAGTTACCACTCCTTAAAACTCCTCAAATCTGTGAAAGTAAAATTTTTAACAACTGTCTTCTCAAATAAGTGAGAGTAAATTTTTTTTCTTAAATTCACTCAATTTTAATTTTATGACCTGTTTTTTTTTTTTGAAAATGCATAAAAATGCTGATATAGAAATAAATTTTTTGCACCCATGGTATCACCTTTAGAATCTCAATACCCTTATTTTTTTTGAAAAAATATAAAGATCTCCTCGAATCTCCTCATTTTTTTTATGAAATCTTCTAAAAATGGGTTAAAAATTTTTAATAAAAAGTCCTTAAATCTCCTCAAATTTTATTATTCTGTAAAAAGAGTAGCAAACCTTAAAAAATAACAGTAAAAATTTCGAAAGTAGTCATGGAATGATGTCTTTTATTAACTCCCCTTAAATCCTTTCATTAAGCTCTTGTCTCAATTAAATGATTCACTCGATTTAACGTCCCTCTCAATTTTAGCAATCGATTGACGCTGAAAGCGGATCCGAAAACGACGACACAGAAACGTCACAAGAAAAGTGTAATAACGACGTCTCTAACTTGATCGTTACTTTGCAAGCTACTCTCAAAATGGATTCAAAGTCGAAACATCGAAGTTCTCCTGAGGATAGCGTGGATGCTGACGATGCAGGTGTCCCATTTCTTGTTTCTTTGTTCGTACAATGTTAGGATATATCGTTACGTAAGGCATTGCAGCCATTGTACTAGTCGATAAGCTCATGGAAGATCAATGATTCAGATAAACAATGGAAATTGCATGTCGAAATTGCCCCTCACAAACACAGACTGGTGATTCTCAATGAATTCTCCACAAAATGGACTAGTATATACTTCAATTAATAGAGTTATGAATTGCAATAAATTAAATCATGGTTTTCAAATGAGAAGCTTGATATGATTGATATGATAAATAAATTTTTATCTCGAGCCTTGAAAATTCTTTCAAGATTGAATTCAATAGATTTTGGATTAAGTTTTGAGAAATTTCTCTACTTTACTTATAAAAAAATTTATAGCGTTGTCAATATTACATAGTTGATGACAATTCTCTAGCGAAGCAAAGAGGATATTTTTTAATCCCTTGTCCTTATTTCAGGTAACGATTTTTCGCCTTCGGCGTCTGGAAGATTAAAAGATCGAATAAAACGACTGAGAAGGTTTGTACTCATAAGCTTTGTTTGTTTTCAATCAAAACTTTAACTTCTTTTGAAACTCTGTTTTATTATTTATGAATTTTTGTTTTGGATTTTCACATCAGAAACATATTTTAAATAAAGTATGTGATAATTTCGATAACGATTTGCAAATGTTTTTGCTTAAGGAATTTCTCTAACATGTTGTGAGAATTAAACTTAAATCGCATACAGGTGCGAATGGAGGTTAAATATTGTCTCAATGTTCAACTTTTTGAGGAGCCTTAATATTAATAAATAGGTCAATACAGGTGCGAATGGTTGTTATATATTATATATTGACCATGCATGTTTTCCCACTATAAGCGTTTTGGTTTTAATCACCCATAAAATTGCTGCAATTTCACATTATACGGAAGACATCAAGATTTTTACCACTAAGAAAACAATTGACGTCAAATATACCTAAATTTACAGGTTTCCTCTTGGACATTTTTGGTAAAAATGGACGGGACCCCAGCGCCCTGGATAAAAGAGGCAACACATATTTGCTTTTTTTTCGTCAACTTTGCGCAGCGTTCGTTTATGTTTGTTTACGCAAAAAAATTTAATAATATTGGTCATAACATTGTTATAAAGGATGTTGGTCACCAGTAGCTAAATTCCCACTATATTTTTTAGATAACATTACGTAGACTTAATATTGTCTATTATAGTATAGTTGCTGGAATGCTGTATATTTTATGTTCACCGTCTGTATACAATTTTTTTTCTGTTCAGTGAATGCATTTCTGGTCTCGGAGAAGCCATCTTACATGAAGCATATAGAATTATTGATACCCAAACGGAGGAGAGTGTCGAGGTAATAAAAACATTAGAACGCGTGTCACCCCTCGCTTAAATCATGATTTAAAATTATTTCTGTCCCCTGTCCGAATTTCTTTTTTCAAAAGTATTGATTTCTAAATTCATGTTTGGCATCTGTGAATATATACTATTTTTTAAACAAGGCTAAATTTAAACAATCGTCCCCTAAAATAGTCAAGATCTTAAACTTAAGTGGTCAAAAATAGTGTAAAATAAATACCCTCAAAATTTTTTCTAGGTAAACAGTTACTAAACAATTTTTTTCCCTCCGAAGTAGCGATATAATGGTTGCAAAGTATCAAAAATTAAGTTCTTATCAAGACGCGCGTAGTCCTAATGCTTGTATGTAGTGTGGTAACCAAGCATCGATTAGTTGTTGCTAGCGTCGTTTTTAAATGACGATGTTACTATAAATGGCGCCAACAACGTGTACTATTTTTTTCGTGCAGTCTCTAATTAATTTTTTTTGCTGTTATCTTCTAGCCTGCATTAGTTAAGTTGATGGGGAAACAGAAGTTTGAAGATTACGGTGGCCAGATATGGCAGTTAAAGTTTTGCGAAGAATTTAAATTATGATCTCATGTGATGACGCATAAATATGTGTCTGTGTGTTAGCGGCAGTTGTGCTTAGTTACGTCACAACAGAAACGTTGTCATGGAAACTCACCCATTATATCTATGAAGAAATCATAATATAAGGAATCTGATAATAATTTGTGACGATGCAAAAACTTTTACGAGTGTATTTATTTTTATAAGAAATTATGAACATTTTATTTTTCTGATAAATAATAATTAATTTTGTAAATATGTGCATAGAATAAATTTTGGCTTAAAAACAAAAATGTCTCTCTGGCGGCCTGTGCTTACATACCATTTTGATTTTGCAACGATGTTTCGCCAATGTTATGTTACTGTAGCAATAAAAATCTTTCTTGGGTTGAAGGGGAAGCGGTGCAAATGAGTTGAAGAAGGTCACCTACTGTAGCAGATAATAAACCAATATGATAGACCTGATCCTCGATAACTAAATCTTAACCTTAATCTCTAGATGTCAGGGTTGGCTTAAATTTTGACGTAGTTTTTGCAAAACTAAACATCAAACAGAATTCTTCTGTTTGTCTTGGCATAGAATGAAAGTCAGTTATTAAGAAGGAATTAAAATCAGAATGATTATTTGATTAAGTTTTGTTTACTGCATGCGTTGCTATGACTACACTTTAATCTCTCGTAAACCTGTTGACAATAAGGCTTTGTCACCAAAAAAAATGTCAAAGTTTTTTGCTGTGTCACGTAAGATTTTAACTCACACATGTGGGTGCTTCTGGTGTGCTAACTCTCTTTAATCCTTTATGTTTGTGGGGTGTTATATAAACATGGGTACAAATTTTATTTTAAGATTTGATAAAAGTCGATAGTTAGCTGCAAATATTGAATTTAGAGGGTTTAAGGTCAGTCATGGTGGACGCCATTTCTTGGTCCCTCCACTTTGAAAATTGTGTGTTAGTCCACTTTGGCCGCATCGATTAACTTTTATGGTTTTCGGACATTAAAAAATTCCCTTTTTAGTTTTTTTATTATACTAGTTTATTATACTTTAGTTATTTTATTATACGGGTTGCCCATCTTTTTTATACCACATTATGCGCGTCTCGCTACTTGCGGTACCATTTTGCGTGACAGACAGACAGACGTATACGGGTATTACAATATAGACAAAAATTTAGACTATTCGTTGACGTAAAAGAAGGGAAGGGGGGTTAAACTAATATACTATGGTGTAAATAGTTTCTGTCCTATGATAACTTCGTTCTTAATGTAGCTTCTTTCATAAATCAATCCTTAATTTTAATGTAATATTCTAACATATTGTACTATTAGTTTTGTTGCTGGTCTTTTAAAGGTAATAACAGGTCCATTTCATCCCAATAACGCAACATTTAAGTTTTTAATTTGTTTCTCTCATAAGCGTAATGTAAGCATACTCTAAGCATGATTGTTTATTTTGCATAAGCATATCCCAGTTAAGCACCTGCTTATATGAAAAAGTATAATGAAAAAAAAATCAGTCATTCCTATTCTCAAAAAAAAGATATCCCTGTCAATTTCAAATAGGGTGATAATGTACTTAAAAGATATCCACAAAATGGTCTGTCGGAGGATCAATACTGCTCACTTCTGCATGATTCGGAAATGACATAACATAATTATGTTGTAGGCAGATACACAGACATAAAAAGTTCACATTTCGATAGATTCAGCTTAAGTTAATCTCAATACAGGTGAATGAAGCAGTATCGTAAAGAAAACTGCACTACAACCAGGCCAAAACAATCTTCGCATAAAACAACAGACCAATCAAATAACAGAACACGATAATACTTCTTGGTTTAGGATTACTTATACACACGATGGCTGTTTTTGTTAGTATTGCACTGTTTTGCAAACCACTTGACAGTCTGAGTGACCATTTAATCAAAATTGTATATTTACTTTTTGTAACTAAATATTTATTTATTTACTTTTGTGTAATAGCTTCTCTGTTTTCACAATGAAGTTTACGTTTTACCATAAAAAGAAAACTATTATCGGTCAGCAGAAACCCTAACGAGGGATAAATCAATTTCCTTTCCAGGCTCCTAATTTTGAACAGGGTAAACAAGTTTAAAATCCTCTTTGTCTTTTTTATGGTGACATCGTGTAATCAACTTTCTTCTGCGCGAATTCTCATTGATTGAAAATAACTGTACTGTATAATTGTAAAGGATTGATAAAAAGCTTCGTATGCGCTTATTAAAATTCCCACCCTTCTCGCACGTTTTGACACAGAAATCTTGTTGTGCATTGGACTCAAAAACAGCATTTGTTTTCTATTCAGGCAAGAAGCATTTTTAGTAATATTTTTGCATAGAACTTAAACAATAAAGCTATTTTTAATTAAATAAAGTAAGTTTGTTTCATCATCTCTGTGTGCAACTAATAGCATATTCAAAGCAAAAAATCATTGAAGAAAAAATATCCTTGTTTATTTGAGCCAGCGCTCCTTTTTATCCTGGACCCCGGTACTTAATTAAGCACGGGGCACCAATTAAATTTCTTTTTTCAAAGATGACTGCTTAATTCATAACTGACACTTCTTTTGAAAACACCTTGACGTTCTGGGAAATGAAAAATAATCCTGTGAGGAGAGGATGGAAAAAAACTCTTTAAAAAAGATTTTTTGGATCGGTTTTTTGTTTAAGTCTAATTTATAAACCATCTGGTTAAAGTAACCGTTTACGTTTTCTTTCTCAATGAAATTTTCTTTTTTTAACCGGATTACCCATTGAAATATTTTTTTCTTTATAAATGAGCGATCATGTCATTTCGAACGGCGATTATTTGATCCAATGGACACTTTAGTTTTATTCTCCTCTGTGAAGAGAACACGGACAACTAATTAAAAAGTTTTTTTATCAACAATCAAAGAAAAGGTTATAAAGATTTCGTGTCTCGTCACTGATACCTTCTCTGTTATTGGTTTGACATAGTGTGTTAACAAATATTGATGAGATATGTGAAAAATGCTAATCACGCAGCATGAAAAGCGCCATCTTTTTATTTGGTGACGACAAACAACAAACAACTCCTATCCTAACTTAAATCAACGAATTAGAGTTAAAAAAAATCAAAAATGTGTTGCTACGTTACCTAACTCTGCCATGTTTTACCATGGAATACATTATTTCAAAAAAGCAAGGATTGATATGCGCAGCAATAAAAATCACCGACTTTCATTTCATCAAAATTTAAATTTAAAATTTGTATATATATTTGTAAATATTGTATTTATTTATGAATAGTTATCCTGTGTAAATATTCGTCAACAATAGTAATAACAAAACATAAAAGCATTCTTCTCTTCTGTTTTGTTTACCCTTTTGCTTTCTATTGTATTTTCAATAAGCAAATTTCGAATACTTATATAGCAATTACACATTTTAATTGTTACGCAGACATTTGGTTAAAGGGTGTTGTAACTACCTTCTTCTGACAATTTCAACCACCTCTTTCACCCATAAGAAAGAAAGTTAAGATGCCTTGAGATGAAAGATGCCTTGCAGGGTCGACGAAGTAGTGTTGAGGGTGGATGGGCCAATCTATTTAATAATGAGAGCCCTGCTATGATTGGGGGTGCCCTTTAGAGACTTCTGGAATTTAAGACCCCCAGATTTACTAAACGCCTACTTAAATTCGAAAATTTTACTGTGTAAGGAAGAGAAAATGATCAAGTTCCTTTAACCTGGAGGACTTCAATATCAATTTTAAATGATCTGCTATGTATTTAGAGGATTGAATATCCTATCCACTTTATACAACCTAGTTTCCAGGGTTTTTTGTCTCTCATCGGCGCGGCGCTTATTGATAGGCCTGATATCCAAAAAAGGTTGCACTTTATAGCATGTCCATTTTACAAGGATTTACTGTTAAAACGTGTCCATTTCTTTTTTGATAGCTTCTATGGTTTGAGCAAAGGGGGTTAATATTGTCTCTCTTACTATAGGTTGTGTTAGCTAACACAGTTAATCTTAAGCAAAATATAAAATAAGCTTGCTAAGTATAAGATGTTACATACAAGTTAATAACAGCAGTCAGGCACTTTGAAAGATCTTAAGAGTAATAGCATATCTTATGTTTTTTTTTAATAAAGAAAAACGATTTTTTGTTTATTAAAGCTTAGTGCAATAGTCTGTTGCGGTTAGTTACAAAGGCTTTGTTTTATGAGCATAAGAAAACTATTAATGAGATCAAACATGGCTGAAGTTACGTTGGATCTTGATTAATTGAAGCAAGGAATATTCTCACTAAAAGGCGGGAAGCCAATAACTTGAATTTCGTCATCAAGTGTCAGGGAAAGGATTAAAAGTGACTAATTAATTTAACTTTGTTGATTAAATTTGTAGATTTGAAATACCTCCAATCAAGTTAAAAAATTGCCGTTTTTTCGTCATAAATATTTATCTAAATCCCAACATAAAATAGTACCCCAAATGTTACATTTCGTGAAAAATCACAATTCGGTATTTTATTGAAATCTATCTTGATGAATACCCCCTGCTATTAACCTCCGCGTGTCCCTTAGTTGTTTAATCCATTTCTTTTTTAAAAAAGATTTTTTCTTTAGCAACGGAAGCCGGTGCGTGTACAATCCTTTTGAACAATGAGAAAAAAAGTTTTCGTTATTAAAGTTAGACAAAATCTCTAATTGCGCACGCGTTAATAAAAAAACTCGGAAAATTCAGTCAAGGTCTTATTTCACTCGGACGAATTCTTATAGCTAGCTACATACAAAAACAGGCGGGTGCCCAATTCAAAATTAACCACTAGTTAATAGTGGCGGGAATTTAAGTATATATACATATATAGATACAATCTTAACACAGAGAGGAATTTTAATAAATTCGGTTTATTATAATCGACGTATAAAACCTAAAAATAAATTTCAAATCAGAATCTTAAATCTTATGTTAAAGTTTTTTTTGGGCAAAAAGTAAAAACAGTGTAATTCTGTTATCCTTACAGAACTGATTCATGTCAAGTTTTTTAGATCCAATATTGACTTAAGTATCTAAAATCTAATATTTATTTAAAAATACAATGAGAACGGTTGGTAACGACAATTTCGCACATTAAGAAAAAAGTACTTTTATTCTTCAGAAAAAGATGTCTTTACGTTTATGTAACATTGAAAATATGTCAACAATATTTCGTCAATTTCGGAACAATAAAAAAATACAAAAGATATATTCTACTCGTTAATCTATCTTTAACCCGTCACTAATCATTTAATTTAATCTGGGTAATCAAAGCCTAATAATATCAAACAATTACTGTCAATACACTCTGTCTTAGCAAAAATGACAAGAGTTCAGGATTTGTGCTTTTCTTTTTATTTGTTAATACTTTTTAATACTACTACAGACTTGGATTTTATGATTTATATATGCTAATGCAACATGTTAGAACTGCGGAAAAGACCTGACACTCTACTCACGGAATATTTCTTCTGTTTATTTGTACAAATCGTTGTTTACATCTCTTGTTCATATATTACTGGAAGAACTGGAGTAATCTTTAGCTTCTTATATTAAGTGATTTCAGATATACATGAATTAGATTATTTTAGGAAATGAGGGAGCATCTATTTCCAATGTTGGCATATTTTGGGGGGTATGGACAATGTAATTGAAAAACAAAAATTCATTTGTTTTTGTTCCAACTGCGTTAAATCAACTTAACATGTCGTTTTTATTTGCTGTCTGTTCTTAAGTATTTATATTTCATTTTTACCGAAATATGTAAATTATCTTTGTTAAAAGCACTTAAGTTTACTCTGCTCGACGAGTCCTTTTTTAAAAACAGTTTTTTTTTGTCGTATTATATTTGAATGCTTTACATCAAGATATGTCTTCACCATATGCTCAATCATCCTCGATGATCATGATGCCGGAAAAACTACCGACATATTCAACAATGTCGACGATTCTATCAACTGATGGCAATAATAATCCACCAACATCAGCTGGGAAATTATCGCTCACAGGTCATGCTACGAGTAAAACATCCGACAACTTGCCGACGCAAGGAGGTATTATCTCATTTGTTTTGTCATCAATGATTGTTTAGTATCTTGAAAGAAGGATTTAGGATAAATCTCGAAGATCTGTGACTGATTAAGATTTTATACATATATACACATATACATGCTATAACTTCATCAAACAAATAGAGATATATTAAAATGTCTAGCGAAAAGAAAATTTTCCATGCATCATATAGTTCTGTGCAATAAAAATAGAAAGAAAAGTAGACAGGTAACATTTTTACTTTAAATGATTGAAAATTGTTATACCACAAATTTCCGCGAAAATTTTATTTTACTTAATCTTTTTTTTTGTAAATAGCAAACTAAAGGTTTATTCCAACTAAAGAAAGAAAAGAAACGAAATAAATAATTTGGTTAAAGCAATTATTCTTTGGCAAATTTTTTTTTATCCTACAGTAAAAAATAGAAATGATTTCAACTCTGTCTACTAGGAAGGGAAAATCGTTCAACCTATAGGCATCAGGAGTTCTAAAGTTGAAATCAGTCTTCAAAAATGGCTAAACACAGATATTTTATGGCAGTTACTTTTAAAGTTGTATTGGATTTACAAGTTCATACAAGAAAACTAAGGCATGTGAATAAGGATAAACAACGGATAAAAGAAATCTTCCTAATTCTATGGACTTTTTATTGATCTTTTTTTTCCGAAAGAAAAAGCGCGCCAAAACTTCGTCAACAACAGCCATTTTGAACTGTCGATAATAGCCATAATTTTTATATTATACTTTTATTTTATTTTTCTTGCTTCCTGAAGTAATTTTTTATTCTTTGCAGAAAATATATAGGATGACCTAAACGAAAAATATTTAGCTTAGGCCAACGTTTTTTTTTTCATTTGTTAAATTTGTTAACTAACTCTAAATCTGTCGGATTATCAAGTTATAAAACCACTTATTTTGGTTTTGTCATCACACATTTTTGAAAAAGCTTCTTTAAAACTTAGCACCATACAACCAAAATTATAAGAAACTTTTGGGGCCTGAACAAAAGGTTAATTTAATGTACGAAATTTTAAGAAATGTAAGGATTTATTTTTGGTTTCATAATTTTTGCTGCGTAACTCGAAACAGTTGTTTTACGCAAAACTTTTCAACGTAGCTAAATTACTTTCTTTACATGAAGTAATTTTTCATGTTACTGTAAAATATAGAAAACATTTAGAACTAAAACCCCACAATAGGGTCTTGTAAAACGTGTGAATTATCTTTGAGAGATCCTTACTTCAACTATAAACAAAAGTAGAGTTAGTTGTACTCATGACGAATTATTTATCAGGTTGATGGCTGAGTGGCTAAAGAAATCTAAATGGTTTATTTTTAGTATGGTTGGGTAGCCGAAATTATCCTCTTTCTTAAACGCAGGGCACTTTTGGTAACTATATAGTCCTTATGAATTATAGTACTCCAACTGTAGGACAGTATTTTACTACAGATCTGATCTATATGGGAGTGTGTTGATTAGTAAAAATTGCAGAGGGTTGTTGCTTGAGTGTGTAAGATGATGTAAGAAACAATGTGTGGACAATGAATGTATACAAATACGAAAAACAATCAAACAGAAACAAAATTGACTAAAACTCGATTATTTAATGTGAAAATGAACGTGGGATGTATTTTTGAAAAGTCGTTAGTTATCATACACCATCAATGTTTTCATATACCATCTTTTCTTCAAGAATGTAAACTCCGATGTATGAAAACAATTTTTTTGTTTCAAATCTTTTCTGAGCTATTTAAAAGAGAATCCTCTGAAGAGGTCGTAGGGTAATGAGATTGGTAACAGTTTCTTGGTGTCGGTTATAATGGCGCAAATAATCCATAGTTATATTTATCCAATTAGCTGACAACAGTACAGTGCTGTTGATGATCTTGATTTGGTTTTTAACGTCATAAAATTTATCATTACTTACATTTTTTAGTTTGTAACATAAAAAACAAAGTTTTACGAGTTCAGGTTTTTAATTTGGGTTGTTCAAATATATTGATCTGTTGATGCTCTCTTTTTACCGTCATTTCTGTAATTTAACGCGATTGAAAAATTAATTATTTTCAGGGGCGTGGTAATAATTAGAGGAAATAATTTATTCTATTTTCGAAATTTTGTTTCGCGCTGAAAATTAGAGGAAAATTTTACTTCGTCGCACTAAATTAAAGAAAAAGAGATTCAAGAGATATTCAACTTTTTGAATATTAAACCTTATTTTTTCTTTTCTTTTTTCTTGTCACTCTCTTCTTTCATTAGTGTTCATTTTTTTGTTGCATTGTTCTGTCACTTTTCATCCCCCCTTCGGCCATTTTGTTTAGCAAAGCTTACAAAATGTAAAAATAAAAATATTTCTCTGATCTGACCGCTAACGTTATAATTAGATAGAGAAAAATTCGACCTTGTCGCACTAAATTAGAAGAAAAAGAAAATTTGTGAAAAGAGGGTCGCGCTAAAAATTGGAGAAAATAAATTAAGTAAATTTCAAAAGGCCATTTGCGTTAATTAGAGCACGCCTTAAGTTAGAGAAATGACGGTAAGCATGGTGCTTTTTTTCTGCTTCAGTATGCTCCCTAAAAATCCTACTTCAGCCTCAAAATATGCTTACGACAATAATAGTGTTGATCAGCCTTGTTGATGTTTGTACCGTTTTTGTTGGGTTTAAATATTTTGCCAAAAGTAGTTTATGCAGTTCAAATGTTGATAATTAATTTATGTTACCGACATTACCAAATTATTGTTTTTCGACATGTCATTTCCACGCCATTCCACTCTATTTTAAAATGTTTTGTTTGCACATCAGGCCGAGCTTAAAAAGTTCTGGCTTGCAACATTATGCTCATTTTTTCTTGGATTCAAGCCTTACAACAACTAATAATGTAATATTATAATAATTATAATGTTCTTAATTATATAAGAGCATGAAACTAATAACTGAGCCCCATAAAATAAGAACAATCCAGGACATAAGTTCCCAACGCAATTCTCTCTCAAGCTACCAATAATTGTTGTTGCTTGAGATCGTTGGGTTTTTTTCTGATATGTAGTAAATAGAATTCGTGTTATTGCTATTTTTCATAAACACAATTGTAAAGTTGTAACAGCTACAAAACATCCACTTTGATGTATAACACATAAATCTAAATATCTTGGAGAAAATAAATCATAAATATGAACAAATGTGGCTAAATTCATTAGTTGCGTTCTTACTATTAAAAACGAAATAAGAAAAAATCAAGCTAAGAAAGGGTTATAAAATAAGAACAGTCAGCATCAGGTACAATTTTACAGGTTCTTATAAGAAATCCCGTAATAAAAATAGCTGAAATAGCAAATTATTAGGACGAATATTGTTTTCGAGAAATAGGTAATTCAAACGGTGATAAGTGAGTTGCGTTAAACGAAGTTTGAATTTATTTAAATAAAACGTTGGTGTTAGTTGTAAATTTTGACATTAAGTTGTAAAAATCAAGGAATTAAGTTCGATAAATTAAATAAACATAACGTTTTTAAAATCATAGTTTTTGTCGACAAGCTGACATAATCCACCAT
Source organism: Hydractinia symbiolongicarpus (assembly GCF_029227915.1). Classification (NCBI taxonomy): domain Eukaryota; kingdom Metazoa; phylum Cnidaria; class Hydrozoa; order Anthoathecata; family Hydractiniidae; genus Hydractinia; species Hydractinia symbiolongicarpus. Next base: position 28,333,599 of record NC_079882.1, on the reverse strand, counting down.
TGGTTTTATTTTTCTTGCGGTTTTGAAGGGAGCGACTTAAGATCATGTTTTGTTGATTTATTTTTTTATTTGTTTATTTTAACCCTGTATTTAATTTTTTTGACCATATGTAATATTTGATTCAACAAGTCATAATTTTAAACTTGTTTCAGCATGAAGCCTTTTTTTCATGAGCTTTGACTAAGGGAATTTCACCAGTTCAGTATTTACTTACCCTCGGGGGTAAGATATATCCTACATGCGGGGTATAGGGTGTGGTTTCAAACGAATTTCACACACCATACTAAAAATATCTAAATGTGTCTTTTTCCTTTCTTCCATGAAAATTTAAATTAAAAAAAAAAAAATTCTTATAAATTTCGATTTAACTTAGAACAAATAATATAAATAAATACAAACTAACATTAATAAATAGAAGGAAAGAAATTGTAAACTTATTATTACAGTATTTAAATGTTTGATGTTCGTATTGCGTGTGAGGATAAAGGATGAACAATCAAATTATTTCGCTAGTACATAACATGTAAACAAACAAACAATGATTGTTTACTTTCAAATGTTTGTTCACTTCAGTGACAAAATAAACAAAGAAATACGAACTGTTCTTCCATCTGTCATTGAAGTGATTGATGTGTGTATCATTTCCCTGGACGTGTTAGGATTCAGCGGATTTTCTGTGGAAGTAATTTTTGGCTAAAAATACTGATTATATTTCAACCTCAAAGTGGATTTTAGAAAATTGGAAATAATGCTACAGGTATTAAACTTAGATGATCCAAATTGTTCTGGGTAAAGGCTTTTTTCCTATCCTTTTAAACTAAAAAATTCTCCCATATTAAACTTAAAAGAACTTGTAGTTACAGTAGCTTTAGCTTTTTAGAGAATTTCATTGTAAAGAATTTGCTTTGAAAAACATTTAATGCGAAAAAAACATTTTATCACTAAAATTAACTTCCACTGCACTTTTATATTTTATTTTCTTGAAAAACCATTCGTAAAATAATAATTCGTACAATTCGATTTAACTTATTTCTGCTGGGGTATTTAGGGGCTCTTCTATGTTTTTTTTTTAAGGGGGTGGGAGAGGGAGCTGATTCACCCTGTAATTTCATAAGCTGCTGTTAAATGTACATGCAACATACAAAAAGAGTTGCCGTAACCTTAAGTAACACCTTGGTCTAAAAAAATTGCTGATGTCAGCATTTTGCTGATGAAGTCATCAAATATGCTGAAATTCGAGATTTGTGGAATATTTGCTTAGTATTTAGTCAAATAAAAAACATTGTATCAAAAATTCTCAAAAAATTGATTGTCATGACAACACTATTATCAAAAAAATCCAGAAAATTAAAGTACAATAAAAGTTGGAAAAGTAAAAAAGGTATAACTAGAAGTACGGAAAAAGTTACAGAAAAAGCTGATTCCGCACCCCCCCCCCCCCCTGTTTAGCCAACCCCCAGCACAAATAGGGTTAAATTTTATTAATTGCTTTTTTAGACAACTGATAAAAATGTATTTTTATAAGCAACACGATGTTCCATGGGAGACCAAAACTCACGTGTTTGCTTACTTATTTAGACTCGTGCGTCCGTCCATCGAAGTGTACTTTCAGCTTAAATTTCGTTTGTTGTCGTATGATTTTTAAAAAACGTTTCTGAAAATTTCTCTGTTTTTGTAACCTGTTGTTTTTTACTGACTTGCATACAAGTTGATTTTTTAAAGAATTTAAACATCGTGTTGATAAGAAAAGCGTGTAGACGAATTGTAACCGAGGTCTTTTTTTAATTGCAAAATGGAAAAGAAAAATAACTTTTTTACTGTGTAGTGAATGATTCAAAGCTTTTATAAATGTTTCTGTTGGCAAGGAAAAGATAACTTCAATTGAACTCCATTTTCAAGTCAAGCTGTGAAATGAAAGTGGAAAACTGAAAGGATTAAATATTTCCATCACAAAACACAAGTGTTGGAAAAAGACAAGAACATCTAAATTGATCGTCGCACACGTTTTCAGTAAAAATTTCATTTATGAGAATATTATGATACTTAGACTCGGTCGGAATGTAACTAGAACAAGCCCAGCCTCAATGAACACTCAGGAAAGAGCAAGAGATTCAATACTTTGTATAGCTGATCTTCCCGCTGATGTCAGCGTTATTTTGAAGGCGCCATGAGTACAGGAAGCTACACTGGCTTTTTGGCAGAATTTCAAAATATTTGACCCTTGCATTTAACAGTGTTTGGGAGTGGAAAACATTAATTTATTCACGACAACAAAAGCAACACGACTCACGAAATTAAAAAATAGTTTGAAAAAACTTATTATTCATAAAACAATTTGAAAAAACGAAGAAAACTTTGAAGGGGAGGGGTCAAACAAAAGAACAATGGGGATAGGGTGTCAATATAGCTATGAATTTCATATTATTTACAAAGTGTGTGAGCATGAAGAAAGATTAAAACTCAGTCATAAAGCTTCTATTCAAATTTAAAGCTCTATTTAGAAAAAGTGAGGAGGAAATGTCAAAAAGAATATGGTTCAAGAGGTTCTATTTAAAGCAGTCGATTTAGTAATAAACATGTTACGGCCATTCAACGCTGAAACAAATTAAACCAATAAAATAGACCTCGTTTTTATTTTTAATGGATAACAAAAATGAAATCGATTTAAACACTCAACTTTGTTCCCAGCGCTTTAACATAACATTCTCACAACCTTTACCCAAGGGTATCTTGTATCTTTTCTGATATAGGGACGGCAATACAAACATCAGAAAAGATAAAAGATGCGTGGGTGGACTGTAGCTTCCTATTACCTGAATTCAACAAGTATACGATATAAAATATTAGGTAAAATATTTTCGTGAGAAAGCCTTTTTCGCTTTTTCTGCTAGTACAATGGCTGACGAGTAGCTTGTTGTCTAAAACTTTTCAGGTGGCGTTTCAGACAATTAAAATCATTGACAAAAAATACCAAGCACATGCAACCCCTGTGTCATTCTGGGCGCCGGTGTCACCTTTCTTTTATCGAAAACACAGTCATTGATTTTCCTTCGCACATTCGACTCTTCTCGTTTCATCTTGAAACTACATGAGGACGTTTCTGACTTTTTTGTTACAATGAATTAATCTAATCTTTTTAAGCATGATCATTTTTTGAAAAGACCTTGGACGTCTGGATAGCGGATCCAATTTGGAATCAGGAAAAAACAGACACAATAATTAAAATTTTTTTCGACTATCGCTAGAAATACCATGGTGTAATACCATATCTAACATACGTCATAGGGTAGAACTTGTAGGCTTGATTGGTAAATAAAAGAAGGGAGGACCTTTAGCTTGTTTTAATTGCATTGTTTTTTGAAAGGTCCTTGTTTCTTGTAGCCAATCCCTGTCTCTTATTCCTGGGGTAACATTTTTGTTTTCGCATAAGAAGTTAAGCTTTTTTGAATCCTATGTGCAAATAAACGCCATTAGAGACCGTTGTACTTAGTCGGATATTTGCTTGGTCATAATTTATTTTCATAAATCAAACAATTTTCACGCTGTTTAGTATGCGTTAGGGCTTTTATGTTTGTGTAAATAACCATGATTTTAAATAATAAAAAGCTTTTTATAAATATCTCATTTGCTTCTATTGATACTTGTTTTTGTTACAACAACTAGAACTTGGGACTTTTTTTCTTAAACAAGATTTATAAAGTCTAAAGCACTGGGAATGAAGTTGTTTGATCAACTGATCAACAGTGTTGTCAGGAATACAAACATAGATTATGCAGATATTTAGTTTCCAGGACAATCCAAAGTTGTGTTAATTGTAGGCATCTTAGGAAAAACAATACCTGGGAACGAGGTTGTCGGATGTATCCATATGCTTTAAATCCACCAGTCTTACATGCATATTAAGATATTAGTTTACAGCTTTATGAGAAAATGTTCCTCTCTTGTGCAGATAAAAGAAAGTTGGAGGATGGCGAAGATGGCGGAGAAAACTGTTCAGGAGTCGATCATCGCATTCGAAGACAAAGAACGCATTTTACTGTCACGCAACTTCAGAAATTAGAAGCATGCTTTGCGAGGAACAGATATCCTGATATGGCTATGAGAGAAGATATTGCTCAATGGTGTGCACTCACCGAATCTAGAGTTAGGGTACGACAAGTTTTATTTTGTAGTAGGGGAACTTTCTTGCAATGGTTACTCGAGTAAGTATGAAAGTTTAAATGAAGAAGAGATAACAACTAGATAAAGCGACAAAGCTAATAATATTGAAATAATAATAATAATTGAAAATTAACAAAGAAATAACAAAGAATTTTACGAATGAACATTTTTTTAATTTTATATATTTTTTTACATATAGCAAATTTTAAGAGAAACAACTTTGGGGTAAAAAGGTCAAATAGATAAAAGATCGTATAGTATCGCCAGTCAATGTTGCAATTCTAGTGTCCACCATCTCTTGTGGCTTTTCCTGTACAAATAAAACCCTATTTTTACATTTTTGCTTTTCTTGCCCCGTCTGAACTGCAATAGACGAGGTCTAGACTCTCCTTCTTTTTTCAATAATTCGACTTTTTTCTATAGATTTGGTTTAAAAACAGAAGAGCAAAATGGCGAAAGAAAGAAAGGCATTTGGAAAGGCCAGAATTATTCCCCGACTTTGTTTCACCATATCGTGTCGAATCAGGTTGTACGTATGACCGTCGCATCTCCATGCCATCATACCCTCCCTCCTACTCTCCACACATCCCTGCATCTATCTCAACATGTAGCAGTTTAAGCAGTCGTACTCAGCATGCGTCCGCGCTGCCACACTATTATTCGCAAAGTGCACACTGGTACTCGTCAGATCACAACGGACATCTCTCATCCATAAATCAAAGAAATAGTCCACCAAATAGCCCAGCAGCATGGTATGGTCAAAATTACCCAGATCCAATTAGAGGCTATCCGCCTTGTCAACAAACGGCGTCCACACCACTAAGTCGAGATAGTGACCTCGTTAGCCCTATTACGTTGTCACCGCGGACACCCACTCATACCTTCTCCCCAGGGCAGAGTTACCAGCATACGATGTGAAGTGGTACACGCTCGTGTATCAACTAACCTTGAGATAAAACACAAGTGCAGAAGTACAACGATATTTGTTTCATATTGAAACTGTCGACAACTCCAGTGAGTAGATCGCTATTACTGTATCATTTTATCACAAGAAGCATGATACCATATTCATCTGGTCCGCAATTTATTCGACAATCGATAATGTTCAAAGAAAGTCAACATCACCTAAGAACTGGAGACATTTTTTAAAACTTTAGTTTATGTAGTAGTGAATATTTCTTTATTATTTTTGTTTTGTAAAATATGTAAATGTTTGTAATTTTATTGTCATCAATCTAATTGAGTTTTTATTTTATAGTGCAAAAAGTAAATACATAGAAAAAGACGATCACGCGTGAAGTTCTCACTTGACCACACACAACGTGATATACCATTAAAACTCCTTAATGTTTGTAAGGAAGTTGACTTGCTCCAACTTTAACTGAACATATTTTGTTTGCATTTAGCTTAGGATCCTTGGTCGTGTTTATTCAACGTTTAACAAAAAAAATCACGAAACTATAAGGCACCTTTAACCTTGTCCCAGGGTGTTTCTACATTTATGACATGCTTATGGAAAAAGTCTTCTTAATATATTAAAGACACAAGAATCTCTGGGAGCGACGATGAATATTGAATATTGAAAAATTTAATAGACCCCCTGCAATATCTAAGTTTATACCGTAATGATTGCTTGGACAAATTAACACGAAATCCACACTGAGGCAGAGGAAGAAAAGAAGACTGGGAGGAAAAGTAAAAAAAGGTGTTTTTTTATCAACGAGAGGCATTTAAAGAACACGATTTGTACGAGTACTTCTCAGGTATTAAATATATTCAAAATTACATAAAATACAAAAAAATTATTTCTACAAATTATAGTTGCATACATCTAGTCTTTCGAGCCTGATATGTTGTTTAGCACATGAAAACGAAAAAATTGGTGTCGGTAAAACCCTGATCTGTTTTGTTTCGATGAGAAGTGAAAAATGCGATTTATATTTTGTATCGATGTTTACAAAAAAAAATTTCAATTTTTGTAAAAAAATATAAGTAAATATATATGGATAAAGAGAAAGTTGTCTTCTCGAAGGAAAAAAATTTTTACATTTTAGAAGAATTTAGAGTACAAGGGATAAAAGTGCAAAATATGATTGCAACAGAAGTAAAATGGACACAATGAACAGAAGAAATTTTAGAAGAAATCCAACAGTGAGGTTCAATATTGTTGCATCCTCCCACTGTTCTTTAACAATCTTTTTTGATCACACTCGACGCTTTTAACTGAGACATAATTCTACGCAAAATTTGATATTTGCAGCAACAATTTTTCCTTTTTGTTTAAGGAATGTTGAACAGCTTCAGAGGAAAGATACAGCCAAACTTTGACTTTGGGCTTGACTGTAACTCTGTACTGAGTTAGATCGAAATCTATCAAATATAGCAGAATTATCTGGTGCATAATTTAAAAAAAAACAATCCAAATTTTTGCAAAATTCAGAATCGAACAAAACCTATTCGGAAGATTCTTCATAAAGCGGGGTTATTCCACTTCAATTATATATATAAAAAAATAATAATTATGCAAGTGTAACAATAAAAAAAGAAGTGTTTATAAACTAATAAAAACTATACAAATCAATTAAGTATAAAAACAGACAAAAATATCCTACCTGAGTTAATTGAAAACAAAACAAAAACACAACAAAATTCGTCTCTACTAAATCAAGTGCTAGTAAAAATATCGAAGACACAAATGAAAAACATCTATCTTATGAAAAATATCGGTGAATACAAGTATTTTGCTATTTACAGGCGAATTGAAATTCTAGCTATTTGCAGTCGTGTTCATCCACAGATTTGTATTTACATCGTTTGTGCAGTTTTTACGCATCAGAGTAATCTTCAGTGAGCACTTGTATCGACTCGTGTATGTCACGAAATGAAGGACGATTTTCTGGAACCTGAAAAATAAATAAATAAATATATAAAGTAATAAATAGATAAAATGTTTTTCTAACTTCCAAGAGTTGATTATTATGTTTCTCTAACGAAAGCTTAACGCATATCATTTGCACAGAGAAAACCTTTGATTGAAATGTAGTACTTCTCACCTGTTCCCAACACTTCTGCATGATTTGATGTACCTCATTCGGACAATGCGGAGGTTGTTCTAATCGATATCCTCTTCGCACCTTTAAAAAATACATTTATAAAAGTTATTTCATCACAGCAAATTTTCTTTGCAAGTTCATGATTTCGGTTTAAAGATTTTTTAACAAAAAATAAAGATGGAACAGGATTGTTTTGATGTTAATTTTTTTGTCATAATTAGCTACATATCTGTCTTTACGGGGCATAATAACTAAAAGACATTGCTTTATAGAAAACTTTAAAGTAAAAAAACAGCAATACAAATTAAAAGGATTCTCATTTTCTTTTAAGATATTTTAAATACTTGTCATCCATTAAAGCATATTCACGAACGTTAAAATAATCCAACAATGCGACGATTCCTGCGAAACACTGTTATAAAATTTATTCCGTTGCTACATTATTCAAATAAGGCTTGGATCACACATGCTTTTATTTTTCAATAAAAACTCCGGGTTTTATTGCGCTCTGGGTACCTACCTCGTCAGCTACCGCAGGGTTTGAGAACGTTGCGTAAGGAGATTTACCAGCTGTAAATATCTCCCAGCAGAGTATACCTGGAAGAGAAAACGAAAATTTCTTGCTAAACCCGCATTAATTGCTGCAGTCTCCTATTAGCACCGGTAGATAGGCGATGTATACAGCAAGAACAGGCAGCACATTGTACTTAAAAAATAAATTTCTTTTCATTCTCAAGCTAGTAAAACAAAATTATTACCGAAAGCCCAAACATCTGATTTGCTACTAAACTTTGTAAAATCGATAACTTCTGGCGCTGCCCATTTAACTGGAAATTTTGTCCCTTCTGACGCCGTGTATTGATCGTCAAGAACATATCTAGAAGAACAGATAAATGTTAAAATTGTTTGCACAAAAAATCATTTCGCTTTTTTATAAATCGTCGCATTTTACAAGACAGCTGAGAAATAGGAAGAGGTATAAGCGATAAATTGCTAAGAAAATTATTAAAAACGTTAAACAGGCTGTAAAATTAACAGAATTTAAATATATTTATCACATCGACACTGCAAGAATGCATGTCTTACCTTGCTAAACCAAAATCTCCAACTTTTATTAAATTATTTTCACCAACTAAGCAATTTCTTGCAGCCTGTAACACGAATAATAACAAGTTACAAAATTACTTTTTCAGTAAGCTGAAATCTTTGCAGACAGATAAAAAAGAAATTTGGAACACATTAACAACGAGGAAGAAACATCTTCAGAAATTTTTAAGATATGACAAATCTACAATATGCTTTCCCTCCTTGAAGGTATTTGTAAAATATCTTTCTAACAACTTACGACTCGCCAATTTTAATTATTTTTGTAATCTATGCCCAATAAAAACGCGGAAGCAAAACTTTAGAATAACAGTTACGCCATTTAAGCAGGACTTTAGCAGATTAAGACAAAATTTATAAAGTAGCGCAAAACGGAATAGGAAGAAACAATTAATTGCTTCAACTTCAACTTTTTTTTTAGTGAAAAACTCAAACAATAATCAGATTTACTTACTAAATCTCTGTGAATAAACTTTTCTGATTCTAAATATTTCATGGCTGAAGCTACTTGATACACCATATCAGTTAAAGTTGGAGTTTTGTGCAGTAACTGTTTATTCTTACGAAGATAGTCTAACAAAGAGCCTAAAATATATAAATATTATAGAGTGGGTATTTCAGCATGTGCATTTACAAGTTTACAAATAAAAGTTTCCAGGCGTTTCAAAAATTTGGATATTTATTCTCAAGTTCTATATTTTCTTCTTGGATTATTAAATTTCAGTGTTCAAATTGTTTCGACCACACTCATACTAGGGATTAACGTAACATCTGATAAACAACCCGTTCCCTATCTTCTTTTACCTCTGCAAAGTTTTAAAAGACGGGATTAGATTGTTTACATTTCCATAACTGATGCATTAAACAAGAATTTTAGCAGAAGAAAAATACTCCTTAATGTCTATGTTTCATTTGCATCTATATGTATGAACACGTTAAAAAGACATACCATGTGGCATTAATTCAACCACTATGTACAGGGGACTTTGTCGACTACATACACCATATATAGACACCAGATGCTTATGTTGAAAGCGTCTAAATGTAAAAGTATTGTTAGAAAATTAAAACGCCTGCAAAACATTTTTCTAGGTATACTGCATGTCAATAAAGGGTATCCATTATGTAAGCTGTGCGGTGACGAAATGAACTCATGAAATCTTCATCACGTCTCAGTTCGGCACACCGTTTCATAAGTCAAGTCGGGTGGGGTGAAGCCGAACCCCATCAAAATTTCCAAAATGGTAGCTGTACTTAACAACAATCTTTTTGCTACATTAGCAGTTTTACAAGCCTATGCGCATGCTTCAGCTCTATGTTTTGGTTGTTATACAGCTGACACAAACCGTGTCAAGCAGTCAGTACAGGTCAGCTTTATATATTTTTTTGTTTCATAAGTTTGACTCGGCATGACACAGCTTATACAATGAGCTCTAGATGAAAACTAATTACTTACTGCATAATTTTTGCTTCTTCTATGAAATCATGTTCAGACATAGAGCCTGGTTTCATCATCTTTACAGCAACTCTTTGTTTTTGTCTCCACACAGCTTCATGCACACTCTAAATGTAACACACTTCTTTCTTAAACAAGTAAGACAAGCAATAGTTGGTACTACTACCTGCAAAAAACATTGTTGAAATTTATAAGCACATTTTTAAAACAGTTTGTTGTCCTCACAAAAGCACAAACAACATGTAAACCACATCGACACATTTAGTCTTCTATAATTATATGGACTACATAATAAAAAAGTTATGATGGTCACCAGGAGCCTCATATAAGGTCTGCAAACATGACAGTAGTAAAATTAATAAGATTATACTTACACCAAACTGACCATTCCCAATTTGTTTTTTTATAAACAGTTCATTTCTGTTAATCTGAAATACACCTAAAAAAATGGTAAAAAATAGTAACGTTATTTTTTATGTAATACACCCTTTCGCACTTTGAAGTGTGTCTGAGTTTCCATATCAAATTTGGACCCAAAGGTACAGTCTGAGAATTTAAATTTATTTATTCAAAATGAATACCATATCCAAGTGTGACAGGTGCAGGTTCCAGCCCTGTGTATGGTAGTCGCAAACGTGTTACAAGTCCTAAATGGAACAATAACAAACTATTAAACTTCAATTTTATCCATTTCATTTCACAACACAACTTTTTTCTTAATGTACATCAGGTAGAATATTCAAATAAGAATTCTAATAGTTAAAAATACATGCTTGCTTTGATAAAAAATTTACTGTTTAAGTTTTTAATTCACCTGAAAGTAATGCTTATATATAAACACAATTGATAATTGTTGTTTAATATCATTTTATGAAATCAAATTTCGTCAAATCAAGACCTTGATCATGCAACAACAACAAAAAAGCATCGTCACAGTAAGACTAGTAATCCACCAACCTGCACAGTTAAGTTTGTGATATTCAATCAGTTTTGCAACTGTATCAAAATGATGACGATGTGAAATATAATATTTCCCTTCCGGACTTTGCTTTATATGGTATTGTTTTACAATGCCTTGGAAGCTAAATATATTTAATTAAAACAGGCATTTAATAACAAACTAGGATATCAAACAATAGGTTATGAGTTGCCATCGTATTCACGACTTTGTTGGAATTAAAATTGGAATTAAAATTTCTTTTTAAAAAAGCATTTAAGGATTACCCAATATTTCTATTAGTTTTGGGACATTCAGGCTTTACGATGAAACACTTTAGAGATATAACAGTAGCCAGCTAGCCATCACCCGAAGGTAAAGCATATAACCTACCATAACGCCAAGGTAAACATTCCTTGTTGAGTTGCATTGCGAACAAGAAAAGTACCATCAGTATGCCCCTAGTAAGAATTAAGCGTCCTGTAAAACTTGAGGTGTCTACCGTCCAAAATTTGGGAGAAATTATTCAAAGTATATGCAAGGTATTTACAGAGAAGTTAGCAAAAATAAGAATTACAAGAATCACAATTAATTCTTTAACAGTCATCATAGCCGTCTCACAGCATTACACACTGAAGTTATATATAAAAGAATTCTGTTGATGTTGAAACAGACCAGTACAGTGCTTTACTATATGAAAACCAAACAATGGAGATGTTAAAATCTTGCGAATAATTTTGTGATATGAAATTTAATTTGACCAAGATGAAATGATCCCTGGTGAATGACAACTTATCCGTTAGTTACAAAAAGAACTTATTTCAACAACAAAAATTTAGCTACATTGCATTTGGACAGCATAGTATGTTTACATATTAAACCAATTTTTGCTACAGCATTATTTGTTATTATATAAACTTAATACAGTGTGAATTGTTAAAAAAAGGAAGAAAGAAAATAACAACCGACATACTTCTCTCAATGCTACATCTGCTTCAGCACGAGACATATCACCATGATACCATCTAGATAAAAAGAAATACATGTGTTATTATATATGTGTTGGTTTCTGGTATATATTCAAGAATGTAACACCTTCGCTAAAATTTGTGAATTCACTAAAATTAAGTTGACATTAGAAATTATTTTATGTCAGAATTTGAATCTTTTTCAGCATCGTCAAACCTGTTTTATTCATGCTATTATGACAAGCTATAGACTGCTACAGTGTGAAAACAAGTCATTTCTCAACTTTCAGTTTACGGCTAAGATTAAGATTTTGTACTCAGCATCAACTACAGATATGTATCCCTCAAAGGAAGTATTATTAGGTATTTTAGGGGTATTGGGGTAAAAACAAAAATCTAGCCAGATTTTAAAGTAAAAGAGGATAATTTAGAATTTATTATAAAAAAACAAGAGTGGAGGTGGGAATTTTCATATAGAATCGGGTATTATTACTCACTTTTCACATTCAATACCAAAGTGCCTCACAACGTAATTTGATGGAATGTAACCTTCTCTCCTAAAAGATGAATATCCTTTCTTTTTACACATCTATTGTTATACTTTGACGAACAATGTTACTTTGAAAGTATTCAACCTTTTGAATTAAGAAAAAAATAAGTAAAAGATATATGGTGATTCTTACCCTAGCTCATCTCGAGCAAACCACCAATTTTTTTCTGAACTATCAGTAACTGTATATTCACATTCCTGTAAAACACATGAAAATACAAATCCTTGAAGTAGTTAATTTTACAGTTTGTGTATATTATCTACATACCTTCTGAAGTGCTAAGTCTTGCTTTTCTGTAGGTGTGTAATCATATTTCGCAGTTACTTTGAAATTTTCATTTCTGTCTTCTGCAATGCCATTATGTGATTCAGTGGGAGAACTTAGGCCTGAATCTAAAGTAATCAAACACAATATTAAACAGAAGAGAAATTTGCAATGTTTTCACAAATCCAACTTAATAAACAATTATTATTGACCACAATTATTTCATTTATTGCAGTGTTTAGTCATTAAAAGCAATAACAGATAACGTAATCCAACTCATAATGTATACATCTAAAAAAAACTTGCAATAAAATAAAGCAAATTTCTCCATCATATCTACCTTTAAAGAAGTAGGTTTTTTTGCAACCAGGCATGTTTTTTGCTTTTTCATCACAGCAAGACCAACAATTATTTAGATATATTCCAGAATGAAATCTTTGAAGTAAGCAACTGTTTTTTGTACCAATTTCTAGAAAATAAAAAAAAGCATGCATTGCAATCTGGTATATCCTGGAAGTATTATTATTATTATCTTAACAAAATACGGTATGGTTTAGCTATATGTTTAGCCATCAGATATGTTCTACTCTCTTTTTAGTTCATTATACACACTACAGGACAAACATGTAAACACAGGGTTCAGGCAAAGGCCGACAAAATAAATTCCCTGAGTTTCCCTGAGTTTTTAGTCGTTTTGAAGGCATTTTTCACCTGTGCATTTTTTTAATCACAAGTACACCACTTGTGATTAAAAAAATACACAATGATTTCAATTCCCATCATTATTCATATTTTTCACAATGTCTTTTAAAATTCCACCCTTAAATAATTTATTTCTTATTGGTTTGGTAACGCTAAAAACAACTTGTATTTTCTTTTAAATACAGAATAAAAGTAAAAGTGATTTAAATTTAAGTGTTGTTAACCGTCTGGATTTTTCAAGCGGGTAATACAGGTTTTTAGGCATACTGATTGGCTTAGCGCTCTTGACGACGGGCCAATATTTTGCGGTATTGCCCGTCGTCAAGAAAAGTGGTAGCTTAAAATGTAAACAAGCACGTAAAAACAAGTTTTAAGCAGCATTGGAAATGAATATATATCTAACTCCTACAATAAATTTATCAATAGAAACATTTTCATAGGATAAACACAACAACAATGTCAAGTTTAACAGTTAAAATAACCAGATTCAGCAACTTTCCCTGTGGATACTTCTTCAACATGGCTAAGTAACTAGCTACACTGTCCATAAAAAACGATGCTGATATCCAGTTTTATCACAAATACTAAATACAGGGAGGCGAAATCATAACAAATACGTCTCCTCTCATTTCCAGATTCGTTCCTTTACCTTTGTGGTTACCAAGTCAATATAAAGCTCGTTGAAGCCCATGTTTTTCTTGCCTACCTAGCTAGTTAAAAAAATTACTTCAATATTCGTTATAACTACATTTTAGTTCTGCACTCAACTTTGCACATTATTCTATACGTGTCAAACATCGTAAAGTTTTATTCTTTAGGGACTTTCGAATTTTAAATAGAATTTTTGTTTTTAGACAGGACTGTTTCGAATTTTGTCCTCAAATATTAACAAAAGTACTGCTAGTGAATTATATTATAAGAACACTAAACTAAAGTTCCTTTTTTTATTTTTATCTAACTTAGACGGTTAGCAAATACAATAATAACCGATTACCCTGTGCTGTACCAAAAATATTGCCCTCAGTCATTGCACCAACCTCGCAAGCTCGGTTAGCACTTAGACCTCGGGCAATATTTTGCAGTACAGCCCGGGATAATTGGTTATTATTGTATTATTATAAATTGTGAGGAAATATCTAGTTTTCTTGCAAAATCGTGATAGGAAAATGTTTGTACGTTCTTTCGTTTTCAAATTTTTTACCAGGAAAATATTTGTACTACGTATATATTAAAAAGGGCATGAAAGTATTTTAAGAAGGATCTCAGGAGTGCCGCATTAATCAAATTATGTTTGGAACTGTCAAAAATCCAAAAAACTAGACACAAACAGTTACTTTTTTGTTTAGGGGCAAATTTAGTTGAAAATTTTGATTTTTGCCACAAGGAGTGCAATGTTTACTAAAAAACAACAAAAATTTATACAAAATATAAAGTAATACATTTTGTAAAAAATAAAAATAGTTCAAGACATATTTAATAGTTTTTAATGGGATTTATCTTACCATCGCGCAGTGCTTGAACCCAGTCCATACGTTGCTGCTCATTATTGGCGAACACATACAAGGTGTACTCATCGAACTGCACCTGAAATATTAAATATTATAAAATTTAAGCAATTTGAAACTCTAAATTTATACTGGAATCCGAAGAGCATGTTTATTAGGTTATCTAAAACAAATATATGAATTAATTAAACAGACATGAAAACTGTTTGTAGTTGGTATTTGTGTTCTACAAAGTGTATAAAAACATGACTTCTTATTTACACAATTTTTTTCTGAGTAAATATGAAAATTAAATTAACCTTAGCAAACAAATAACCACAAAAAGATTTAAACAAAATATAGATAAAAATACCTGAAAGCAAAATGGGTTTTCAAATACGCCATCATCCACGCGCTCAACTGCCTTGATGGCTGAAAGTTCTTGACAATTCTTTAACTTCCCCCTTCTCTAAACATGTAATAGAATAATAGATATAGATGACTGACATCTGCCAAGCATACACTATTTTGAAATTTGACAAAAAAATGGAAGATCCATTTTTTAACCTTCTTTTAGCATTGCAAAAAATTTCAGAGCAATAGACTTTCACAATGAAGGTAAATAATTAGCTGCTGACCATGTTCCTACAGTTCTGACTATATTGGTTGATTTCTTGTTGAATGTATATATCACGGTATAATTTGTTTAACTGATATCTCATTTTACCAATTTGAATATAATTAAAGTTGAGAAATATATACATAAATACACTCTTATGTTTAACGTATACAAAACAAGTCTCGTAGTCTACCTCCTCATTCCCATCATAGTATGACAGGTGACTGGTTGTTAAGATAAACAATCGTGTTTTAAGTCCATATGTTTTTATAATACTTTTTCTTCCAGTTGCTCTTTTACGAAGAATTTCTTGTTTCAGGATCTGGTCTTCTGTATTATGAAACATTTGTCAATCTCACATAGCAGATCCTTTTATACTTCAAACTTTAGAATGCAAATTACATCTAGAAAAAAAGTATTTATATGTTTGATTTACAGTAATGTAATCCAGGCTTCTTTTTAGGACACCAAACTGTCAGAGTGAAACAGCAGTCCCTACAAACAGTACAACAAACTTTTAAGCAGGAAAACAATGGAAAAGAAATGTTTATGAAATGTTAGTATGGCATGTATTTTACTGATTTTAGATTTGAAACATTTTTAAACTTCAGAAAAATTTACATCAGCCTTTTGTAGGCTGATGTAAATTTAGCACACAAATCCTGTCAAGGTTGTTTCTAGGTATGAACAAAGATTATAGCGTTTGGCTTAACACTTTCAACAGACTGTGAAGTTGGTTTTTAAATGTAAAAATTCTGATAACACACATCAATCATGTGCCAAATTGCTAGAGAAAATTAAATGTATCTACAAAAACAAGTGGATTTTTGTTTACCTTCCTGCCTATGTAAAAGTAAACAAGGATTGCTGCACAATAGCTTGGAGGTGAGTTGCTTTTTGTAAACTTTGCTTATGTTTCTACAATACCTAAGTTTTGTGCTTCTTCTTATTTGTTACTATATTGCCATATAATCAACTAGAATGCTTTGTTTAGTATCTTAGCTACGTAAAACTTGCAAAATATTGTATTGAGAAGAGCAATTTTCAGTCAATTTTGTGGCGAATGAAGCTATATGTAATTTCAGGTTGCTGCATTCTTTGCTTAGATAATTTCTAGCCTATGGAGCAGTTCATATGAGGCGAGCTGGCCTGGTTAGGCGAGCTGGCCTGGTTAGGCAGGCTGAAAATAGTCACAAAGGTTTGTTCATATATTTTATATGGCATCTTAAGGAAATTTAAATTACAAGGAATTCTTCAAAAAAAACTTAATCCATGAAAAAGAAAAAGGATGTTTAATTTGTCAAAACAATGATAAATAAACACAACAATTACATTTGATGATGTTATTTTTCTGGAGTGTTTTTATATATTTATTGTTCCAATGCATATAATATAATATTATTTTTACCAATAGTTATATAAAAAGTTAAACCTTTTATATTTTTGGCTTTTTTGTACAGAAAAAAATGCCTTTTACAAATAAAATAATCTAGATCATAAAAACGACAGGATTCAACGTCACATTCTTTTTTCTGAGCTTTCAGTAAAATTTCTACCATTTTTAGTGTACAGCTGTATAAATTTTTAAATTACGTCATCATATTTTCAAAACTGATATAACATACCCCCTCAAAAATGCATAAAATTTGGCATGAAAGTTTCTCTAACAAGTAGAAACATGTGTACCAGTCTTTAAAATAAAGTGCTGAAATTTTGTACCTGATAAAAAAGCTCAAAGGCACAAAAATGGATGGCTTAAAAGATATTGTTGAGATAATTTGAGATAGCCTGGTGGTGGTGGAATAATGAGGTTGACCAGTGTATAAAGGAAAAGAGGAAACTTTGGAAAGAGTGGAAGTCAGGTGGTAGTAAAAATATTTACTTAGAAGCTAAGCGTTGGGCTCGTACAGCAGTGTATAAGGCAAAATCAGAAGCAGAGAGAAACAGATTTGCAGATGTGTTAACAAGGGAAGAACAGCACAATGAGGTATTCAAGATAGCAAAGCAAATGAAGAAGACTAATCAAGATATTGTAGGTGAAAAGAGTATACGTAATGAAGAAGGTGTTTTGGCTAGCACAGAGGAGGAGAAAAGGGTAGCTTGGAAGAATCATTATCAGAGGTTGCTTAACACTGAGTTTGATTGGGACGAGGATAATTTGTCTGATGATGATGTCGTAGAAGGGCCAGCTATGCAGATCAAGACAGAATGGGTAGTGGAGGCTATTAGGAAAATGAAGATTGGCAAGGCTGCAGGAGTATCAGGTATTGTTGCAGAGATGGTAAAAGCATCTGGATATATTGGAGTTGAGCTTATTACAAGTCTTGCTAACCAGATTATAAAGGATGGTGCTATTCCGAGTGAGTGGCAGTTGAGTGTAATAGTGAATTGTTTCAAGGGCAAGGGTGATGCATTAGAAAGGGGTAACTATAGAGGTTTGAAGTTGGTTGATCAAGTAATGAAAGTTATTGAAAGAGTGATTGATAAGTTACTTAGAGAAAGAATTGATATAGATAAGATGCAATTTGGTTTTGTTCCAGGGCGTGGCACTACAGATGCAATATTTTTACTCAGACAGCTTCAGGAAAAGTATTTAGGAAACAGAAAGAATCTCTATTTTGCCTTTGTAGATTTAGAGAAAGCTTTTGATAGAGTGCCACGTAAAGTTATTTGGTGGGCTATGAGAAAATTAGGTGTGGATGAGTGGCTAGTTACGATGGTTCAGTCTATGTACAGCAATGCTAGAAGTCGTGTCAGGATTAACGATTCACTTAGTGATGAATTTAGTGTAAATGTTGGTGTACATCAGGGTTCTGTACTTAGTCCTTTGTTGTTTATTCTAGTCTTAGAAGCGCTGTCGATGGAGTTCAGAACAGGTTGTCCATGGGAGTTATTGTATGCAGATGATTTGGTTCTCATAGCAGAGTCGATGGAAGAATTAGTTGAAAAGTTTGAGAAGTGGAAGAAAGGACTAGAAGAGAACTGAAGGTAAACACAGCAAAGTCTAAAGTCATGATAAGTAGCATTGCAGCCAAGTGTGACCTTGTAGTTGGAAAGTGGCCTTGTGGAGTTTGCAGGAAAGGGGTTGGTAGTAACTCAATTTTTTGTCAGACTTGCAAGCATTGGGTACATAAGAAGTGCAGTAGTATTAGTGGAAGGTTAAGAGCTGGCATACAGTTTGTATGCAAGGGTTGCAAAGGTGAGATTATAGAGAATGAAGTATTTCCAGCTTTAATGATATACAACAGTGGCTCGTTAGAGATAGTTAAGAACTTCTGTTACTTAGGTGATATGTTGGGCAGTGAAGGGGGTGTTGGAAGAAGTGTTACTTGCAGGATAGGTTCTGCTTGGAAAAAGTTTAGAGAGTTACTTCCTTTATTGACTAGCAGAGTCCTGTCAATTGAGGTAAAAGGTAGGTTGTATGAGGCCTGTGTAAGAAGTGTTATGTTGTACGGTAGTGAGACATGGGCAGTGAAGCAGGAAGATCTTGACTGTTTAGAAAGGAATGATATGAGAATGGTTAGGTGGATGTGTAATGCCAGTCTGAGAGACAGAAAGAGTTCAGATGAGCTAAGAAGCAGGCTAAGTCTCCGTAGAATTAAAGATGTTATCCAGATAAGAAGATTGAATTGGCTGGGGCACTTGGAAAGAATGGAGGAGGATAATTGGGTAAGAAAGTGTAGAGACTTGATAGTTCCTGGGGCAAAGCCCAGAGGCAGACCGAGAAAGACTTGGCAGGAGGTTATAAGGACAGACTTGATAGAGAGGAAGTTGAGTTTAGATCTAACACAGTCTAGATCAGATTGGAAGAGGGTCATTAATATCCCCCGTCCAACCCATGCTAGCATGGAAAACGGAGGTTAAGCCGAGAATGATGATGATGATGAATTTGGTCTATCATATATTCTAACATACAGCAACGGTTGCTACAGGCGATAACTAAAATGGTGTTAACATAAACAATCCAAAAAATTGTCAATACAAACTACATACTCTAGTCTACATAATAGCTTAGTTTCATATTGTTTTTAAATGTGCTTTCTGGTGTAATGGATTTTGCTTTATCTTGAGTATAATATTTCATGCTAATGCTGTTTTTGCTGATTCGAATGAACTCATGACAGCTACTGGTACCTGGAATGGTGACAGCTTTGGTAAATCTTTTTGCCAAAGATTCCCTGGTTTAAACAAGGACATCTTTCGAAATAAATATGAATTTTATTCCTTTCATGTTGTTTTCACAATATTTAAACATGTCATGTGGATTAAGGGTAGAATTTTTGTTTACCAGTGGAAGGCTAGCCTTTGAAACAAGCTGCTTTACTTCCTCTTTAATTCTGTCACATGTCTGGAAGCGAAAAAGTTTGCATCTACATTACATCAACTTTATGGTGACACAGGTTATATAGATTTCTGCAATTCTTATATTGGCCTGTACAACCATCTGAAAAATTTGCAAAGCTTAGTTTCCCAAGTTTCTCCATCAGATCTGGTTAACCTCTTTTTTAACTTGGTAAACCATACCAACATCATGTTTAATGAAAAATCTCTTTTCTTGAAATAAACGATAACAGAGTGTAGAGTGCATTGCAAGTTGTTCCAATGGAAACCTTGCATTTCATCATGTGCAACAAAACTGTAATTCCCTGCAAAATCACGAAAAATTATAGCATCCTTCTCCTCCAAACTTTCCTTCAGTTCTTTCAGGTCCTTTGATTGACATATAGAAATGAATAAGTGAGATGTTAGTCTTTCCAGTTGTCGAATTATCAGGGCAACAAATTTGGAAACAATTTCTAGGAAAGAGACTTAATTAGCTCTGTCAGTTGTTGCCCATTGACTATACTCTATAATAGTCTGATCATTATAATCACCTAACAATTCATATAGTCTTTCTTCAAGTCTGTGTAACATCACAAACAATAAATTCATAAAGCTCCTGGTGTGAAATGAAGAGTGGTGCTAAAATCAACTTCATGTTTTAAAGGTATTGTTATGTATATATTGTATATTGTGTTTTATATTTTAGGCTTATAAAAATAATATATGTTCAGCGGGGTTTTATCCGCATCGAGTCACTCTGTGTCTTTATAGTTACCCATTTTTTCATGATAACAGAGGTATACAACACAAGACTAAACTGGATTTCACTTTGTTCTAAACACTGAACTAGATTTTACTTTGTTCTAAAGACTGAGCAATCGTTAAATAACAATGGCTTCCAAAGAGAAGATCCCACTGAAATTCCAAGACGAAACTTGTTACTTCTGTTGATAAAAAGAACAAGATGCATTGGGCCAATCAATGTCCACATGCAGCTGAGAAACAAGATTTTTGTTGCAGAAGCTGCTAAGTCTGCAGTTATCAACACCGCATGGGCCAAGACTGTTGCTGGGGGAAAATAGTTTGAATGATTCTATTGAATGCCTACCATTAGATAGACAAAAGAATGTCAAGGAGTCAGTACCAGACACTACATTTAAATTTGGAGATGGAAGAAAAGTAGATGCACTTAAAAAAGCAATCATTCCTATCAAAATTGGTGACAAAAAGTGCAACATCAAGACAGAAATTGTAGAGGAAAACATTCCTCTCCTAACTTAGTAAAAGTTAATTGAAGAAGGCTAGTGCCATCATCGATATGCAAAATGATAAAGCCACCATGTTTGGTAAAGAGACGAAACTTTGTCTGTCCACCAGCGGTCACTACTGCATAGACATTTCTCCAAATGAACATTTCCCAACCTCTTAAATTGAAGAATTACTAATAAATCAAAAGGTATTAGCCTTGGAGCAAGAACTGAATCCAACAGAACGCAAAACCAAATTATCAAGCTACATAAACAATTGGGATATGCTTGTGCTCAGAATTTAATAAAGCTAATCACAAATGCAGGAATCATGGATAACCAGACTGAGAAATTAATTGACAATGTTGTTGGTGAATGTTTGGATTATCCAAAGCGAATGACTTTAATCAAACAGTCTCCATGGATCTTCATAGTCTTGATCAAAATCTTTGGTACATGCATGTCATTGTTGAGTTCACAAGATTTGGCAATGCACAGATCATTCGAAACAAAGACGCTCAGTCCGTACATTTATGAAATGCTGGATAAGTATATTTGGAGCACCAAGCAAATTATTCTCTGACAATGGTGGAGAATTTATTGGAGACAATTTTGTGGACATGTGTGAAACATTTGGTATAAAAATTTTAACAACTTCAACATATTCACCTTGTAGTAATGGCTTATGTGAGCGTCACCAAATAATGACTCATGTACAGTTGAAAATCAAGGAAGATACGAAATGCAACTGGGAAACAGAACTTGCTTGGGCAATTAATGCCAAAAATTCCCTAGTGAATCACAGCAGCTACAGTCCGTCACAGCTAGTATTTGGCCACAATCCAAATTTACCAACAACTCTTACTGCAGAACGTCCTGCTGTGAAAACTACTCCCGAAACAGCAGTTGTTGCCGAACACCTTTCTGCTATCCATGCAGCACGCCAGGCATTTATTAATGCAGAGTCCTCTGAGAAAATTAAACATGCTTTTTGACAACAAACCAGACAATGGTCTTACCATGGCACATACCAAATTGGTGATAATGTGTACTAAAAGCGAGATGACCAAAGATGGAAAGCTCCTGCTAAGGTTCTTGGTCAGAATGGACCTGTTGTTTTCGTACGACAAGGCTGAAGATATATTAAAGCACGTTTGTTGTGTGCAATTTGCTGACCCACACACTCAAGATCAATTGAAAGTAACTTCAACTTAGCTACTTTGCACCAAGGAAATGTGGTCATACCTATCACGAAGAAAAAACTTCTGCAGAAGATAATGAGTCAGATGACGAAACACCACCTCCACCTGTTGCAATGACTGCACCTGAAACGAATCAGATGTAGACACAGAACAGGATGTTGTTACTACCGATGAGGTACTTGAATTAAAACATGAATTGTTTGTTAATGCTAAAGAAGAAGAACTCAACAGCTGTTTATGAGGAGGTGCCCTATAAACAACAGAAATGTATATCTGTTCAATGGGTATGTTTCCTGAAACCAACAAATGATGGTCAAAACCAAAGACATTGCTCGAGGTTATGAAGAAACTGGTATTATTGAAAAAGATTCACCAACCTGTGCTAAAGATTCACTACGAGTCATGATATCTGTAATTAATCAAAACAGGTGGAAAATGAAAAGTATTGACATCAAAACTGCATTTCTGCAGGGTGAATTTATTGACAAAAATGTGTTTCTTTATCCATCTCTCGAAAGCCACTGTGTCCAAGGATATGTGTGGAAACTTCGCAAATGTGTTTATGGTCTCTTAAATGGTATCAGTGTGTCAAAAATACTATTTCAACACTTAGAGGGAAGGTGTTCCATAATGATCCAGCCTTTTTTACATGGCACAAAGAGGGTGTGCTAATTGGGAAGATAGCTGTTCATGTTGACAACTTTTTTTGGTTTGGGGATAATTATTTTTCCAATCAAATTATACCTCAGTTGTGCAGCACCTTCACTGTGGGACGGGAAGAAGAGGTAACCTTCAGATATCTTGGTCTCAACATTTGTCAAGATGAAGAAAATCTTATTATGGATCGGGCTGATTACATCTACAGAATGCAGCCAACCTTAATAGATGGTTCTGAGGATGAGAAAATTCTTTCTTTCAAAGCACGAGATACAACATATCATGCTATATGTATATAGGAATTGTGAATATTTTATATATACTGTTTTTTAACCGTTTTAATTTGCTTTTAGACCTGATGATGGATAAAATTATCCGAAATATATTGTTAACAAAGAAATAATAATCATTTTTGGTTTAATTCTTAAATTATTTAAGAATTGCATAATTATTGACCTAAAATTTTTGCATGTATTTTTTCCAACAATATTCCGTAAATAATATTTTTTGAAAATTGATCTACAAAATTGTTCCATCTATTCGGGCCTTAACAAAAAGTTGAATTGTCTGTTTAGCTATTGATAATAATAAAAAAAATACAGAAAGACTATCAACTGTCTGCTTGTAGTACAGCATATCAATATCGCTCCACTTCCCGTTTGTTTGGCTTTTTTGCTCAGCTCCAAGTGCTTCCTGACCACATTAAACAACTCTATGTCCATTGGAGCTCCACCTGGCAGCAATTGGGGTGAACCACCAGGCAATGATAGTTGATAATTGGATGCTGTAGTGGATTCCGTCAGTGATTGGTGAATTGGAATTACAGTGGTTGTGGTGGAAATGTTGTAACACCCCAGGCTCTCATCCTTGTTTTGTTTGTGGTGTTAATGAATCTTCTAGCAGATTTTTTTGATAGATATGCTCCTGTTGCTTAGAAATTTCATTTAATTTTTTAAACACTCCTTTGAATTGTTCTTTCAGGTATGAGGAGTTATCATTGCTCTGTTGTAGAGAAAAAAAGTGGTGGCTCGTCACCAGTAGTTGTTGGGGTTGAAACAGATGGGTTGCCACGTGAAACAACCGTCGCTCTCTAAACTTTTTTGTAGAAGCGCTGTCGATGGAGTTCAGAACAGGTTGTCCATGGGAGTTTTTGTATGCAGATGATTTGGTTCTCATAGCAGAGTCGATGGAAGAACTAGTTGAAAAGTTTGAGAAATGGAAGAAAGACTAGAAGAGAAAGGGCTAAAGGTAAACACAGCAAAGTCTAAAGTCATGATTAGTAGCATTGCAGCCAAATGTGACCTTGTAGTTGGAAAGTGGCCTTGTGGAGTTTGCAGGAAAGGGGTTGGTAGTAACTCAATTTTTTGTCAGACTTGCAAGCATTGGGTACATAAGAAGTGCAGTAGTATTAGTGGAAGGTTAAGAGCTGACATTCAGTTTGTATGCAAGCGTTGCAAAGGTGAGATTATAGAGAATGAAGTATTTCCAGCTTCAATGATGTACAACAGTGACTCGTTAGAAATAGTTGAGAACTTCTGTTACTTAGGTGATATGTTGGGCAGTGAAGGGTTGTTGGAAGAAGTGTTACTTGCAGGATAGGTTTTGCACGGAAAAAGTTCAGAGAGTTACTTCCTTTGTTGACTAGCAGAGTCCTGTCAATTGAGGCAAAAGGTAAGTTGTATGAGGCCTGTGTAAGAAGTATTATGTTGTACAGTAGTGAGACATGGGCAGTGAAGCAGGAAGATCTTGACCGTTTAGAACGGAATGATATGAGATGATACTTTTCCCTTTAGACAAGATATTAACTAATTAAAGTAATAACAAATCATAGCTGTGGAGGAGCTTGAGTTATACCAGTGATATTGTTTAATGGTTACATTGGAGAACATTGTTAATTGCTAATCGTCGTGTTAATGATATTAATAGTGGTGTTATTGAGAGTTAATTAATTGTTTGTTTTCACTTGGATTATTTGACTGGAGAAATTGTTTTCTGTTCAAGGTAACTAACATTTAGTACTAATTTTCATGAGAATGGTTAGGTGGATGTGTAACGCCACTCTAAGAGACAGAAAGAGTTCAGATGAGCTAAGAAGTCTCTGTAGAATTAAAGATGTTATCCAGATAAGAAGATTGAATTGGCTGGGGCACTTGGAAAGAATGGAGGAGGATAATTGGGTAAGAAAGTGTAGAGACTTGATAGTTCCGGGGGCAAAGCCCAGAGGCAGATGGAGAAAGACTTGGCAGGAGGTTATAAGGACAGACTTTTACAGAGGAAGTTGAGTTTAGATCTAACACAGTCTAGATCAGATTGGAAAAGGGAAGAGGGTCATTAATATACCCCGTCCAACCCATGCTAGCATGGAAAACGGACGTTAAGCCGAGAATGATGAATGATGATGTCCCCTTCTTCGTCAATTTTTTTGTTGTTCATTCAAAAAATATTGAAATAAAGAATAAGGTAAACACGGAAACACATTTTTAGAAAATATCGAAAAATTTCTCGTTTAATTATACCGTTTTGCCTATCGTGCATGCTAGCTAGTACTGTGTGAGTGCAGTAGCAAAAATGTGCAGGTACTTTCGGCGTACTCGTACGCGTAGGATACTCGTTGCGTACTCGTGGAATACTCACAGAAGAAATTACTTGTACCTGTAGTTTAATACTCATGTTAGTTTCTCGCGATCGGCACTGTATTTAGAATGGTCCCTAGAGCTTTTCTTAAAACCTTTTTCACTGTACGTATGTAAATTTGATTTTAGTTGACTTTACCCCTGAGAATTCCTTGCCAAGAACTATTTTTCCAGTGGGGATATACTGGCGACATCATCTCCCAAAAGACTAAAGTTTAATTTTACAAAGGGGGTCACATGCAGATGCATAGTATTCCCAGGGAACATTATTTAGAATGATTATACCAACAATTCACTATGGTCTGCAAGTTCTCAGAAGTTTATTTGACAAGAGAATAGCATTTCAGTATATAAGGGACAAAAACACAAGATTTTTTGAAATGTCAAACAAAATAATAGCTCATAATAGTTTATAATGATAGATTAAAATAATATGAAAAATACTATAAAATAAGCACCGATAATAACAATATGTTTTCAGGCCTAAAGTGAATTTTAATAAAATGTGTTATTTGGTTATACACTGCTACCTAGGTCTGTGTTAGGAAAAAACAATGTATTTTAGCTTGGCCCAAGTACATCATAATCAACATCCTGCATATCAATCACCACATTAAAAACAACATGAAACTTTGCTATATTGAAGATTAGTTTATATAGATTATGAGGAAAAAAATTGTATTTGATTTTTTTTACTTTTCTAGTTTTTGCCTATAGCAACGGATAAGGTGTATCTAAGAATTCTACTGATAGAACCTGATGACATATACATAGCTGATTACCCCTACATATTTAAGTGTTTTATGTGTGAAATTTGGATTCCCCAACCATAAATCTACCAAAGTACAAATCTTCATCGCAATATTTTACACAGTGCAGAGGTTATTTAAGTATCGCTAAGGGAAAACATTAGAAAATATCTCAAATCAGGAACAATGTCCGAGATCCCCAGAGATACTATGTTCCAGGAAATAAAATTTGGCACAGATGTTTATCTCCTTTAAAGAACCTACATGCCAAATTCTAATTTTAAAGATAGTGGGTTAAATGGAGCTGATGACTTGACATGGAATGACTAAATAATAAAAACAAAACAAAACACACACATTAAAAATACGCCTACACATATACTTTATATATATACAACACTTAATAGTTCACACTTAACTAATTTTATTTTCTAGCCTTGTGGTTGTGGTTATGTGCCTGATGGATCATTTTGTTACAACAAAGGATCTATATAAATCAATCATAGTGCCATGTTTTCCTGCGCGCGCATAAATGGAGGCAATTTTTCCTCTTAGTTTGTTTACATTTTTACCTCCATTTCTGCGCGCGCATCGGGCATTACGTAATCACTTAGATGCGTGCAAATGTAAATATCGAGACTGTTGATTCCATGTATTAATATGATCATAGACCAGCATTCAGTTTTGTAATTTTATGTAGTCAGACACCTTTGTATATGTATATTGTATATGATCATAGACCAGCATTCAGTTTTGTAATTTTATGTAGTCAGACACCTTTGTTATTTGAGCTAGCTTGCTAATTTAATTAAAATAAAGCTAAAATACTGGTGTCGTCTTAAAAATGATACTGTTGTAGAATTTTGTATCGTTTGGTTCATTCTGATCATTTATGTAGCTAACTATATTTAAACACAGTAGTTGGCAAAGTACAAAAAGCTTGTTTAATCCTAACACTGGAAGATTTCGTTCCTTTGATTGTGCAACACTGACTCCTGTGATTTAGATAACTTCAAAACCAATTATTATCCTCAATCCAATACCGCCAAGAAATGAACATTTTCATTTTCACTCTGGCTACCATTTTTGTTATTCAATCATGCTGAGGGTGCGCTGGAATAACAGGACCTGAAGCCCAGGATACAAAAATAATATCATGACCCATGATAAGCGGCCATCCACTACTAGGACCCAAGCTGGTGGAATATTTGGTTCAAGAGGCATGATATATAGATAGTACAATACTTTGACTTGATAATAAAATAATAAAAAAGGGGGCCTTTCATAGAGGATTACCGGCAAAAGAAGAATTTGTACAAAATACGTACAAAAACTATCCCGATCAATGTAAAGGGTGTTTTTTTAAAATTATATGCCAGGCCTGTCAACTAATATATACATATTTATTTATTTATTTACTAAAATTACACAAGAACAAAATAGAATCGTACTCATACGGAGCCTTTTTTTAATTTTTTTTCACAATAAAGTTTTTAAATCTGGCAAGATTGTCATATTTCTAACCTAACTTTCTTTTTAAGGGACGAAGGAAAGAAAAAAAAACTAAAGCTAAAGCAATGGCGTCACACCGGAACGAGATACTATAGACCAAAAAAATATTTTTCTAGCACAACATGCTCGGAGATATCAGTGAATTTGTAAATTGTGAATTTGTAAATTGTGACAAAAACATGGGAAAATGCAAAAGTTGATTTTCCTTGTGTTGCAAAGTGTTTCTGGTGTCAATCAAAGTGCAATCTATGCTTATCATTTGCAATCAAAAGGTCTTTGTGAACGAAAAGACCGAATAATAATCTGAATGGCCTTACGTTATCAAAGGTATTTTGTTTGCTCAACAAGTGAGTGTACATTCCTCAATAAAGTGTTCACCATTCTTTCTGATGTACACTGAAGCCTCTTTCCACGACAATTTCCTTGCGAGAAGTAACGCACCAGAAAGCCACAGGCGTCACTTATTAAGCTTCGCGGTAAGATTTGGGGTAATTTGGGCACGGTAACTTTTTAACATAAGCAGTTATGTTAAAAAGTTACCGTAGCAAATTGAAACAACTGCGTCCTAACGGCTGCAGTATGAAAAGCTATATGTTTCCTATTCGTAACTTAACAAGTGCCCCACACCCTAAGATGCTTTTTATTACAGTTCTTACATTTTTTAACGAGGTTTGTGATCTGTACTTTAAAACGGTGGATCTGATGGTTTGAACCCGTATTTTCCACAGGCGAATACAAATAGATCTAAGACATTCGTTTTCTTTAATTTGAATCAGAACGCACTCCATTACTGTTAAAAATTTAAATAAACTATTTTGTTTTTGTTCTACGGCTTTAGCCGCTAGGACTTTAAAATGGGCTCCTTTTTTTGTCGCCGTTTTACTACCGAGACTCTAGTGAAGCACGACAGGATACCAGTCTAGTGTAGCTGTACGGGAATTATTAGTTTTTGAGTGTGATAATAGACTACTCTGTTGCACAAGGTACAAAAACCTATTATATTTACAAATTAATCATTTTGCATTATTATTTTATGTTCAGTTGGTTTCGCTAGTATCAATCTGCAACGAACGTTTGTTATCTTTTAAGTGATCTGGAATTTACCGAAGCTAGATTTGTATTTCGTACAACAAGTTTCAACAGGCTAAAATTCGTTTTAAAAAACAAACTAAATCTAAAATAGTTGTTTTGATTGCTTTTTTACGTTTCATTTAGGTTTCGTAAAAGCAGTGTTTACAAACTTTACTCTTTTTTTCCCACTTTCATATTGTTATTCTTTTTTGCTGTGCCAGTTTAATAATTAATCATTAATAACGTGAGATTGTTCTGCACAATTAACTGAAGCAAATACTTTCCCGTAAACTAAATCAGTAATACGCCGTGGAACTTCCTGCCGAAACGACTGGCTTATTAATACTTAAAAAATAGTTATTCCTTTTGTCTCTCGTGAAAATGAAAAATACATTTAACAGCTAATTCGCCGCAGAATTTACATCATGGATCCCAGCTTGCAGTCATCCCGTGTGGAAATCCATGGGAATTCGCCTGTCGCAAAAAGTGAGTAGAAATATATTGTAAATATACCAAGGATGTGCATAAATTAAATATGAACCAGAATCTGGTTCATTTGATACCACCTCTCGTTCCTTGAATGAATATATTGACATGTAATGCAGATATTAATAAAAAAAATAATAACCTGCAATTCCAGTTACATCACTTGTATATTCGTAAGTTTTGTATTTGAGGAGGGCGGGATAAAATTTAAACCAAATTATTCTTAAAACTAATTATAACATGGTGTGTCAAAAGAGGTAAAAAAACTAGCCAAGAATAAAACCAGCCTTTGACGTGTTAAATAAAATTCTTAAAAATACCCTGTGTAGGAGGTCGTCAAGCCTTCTGCATGCTTTAAAATTTTATCAAAAATTCTGATCACTCCAGACAAAAGCTTCTTTTCAAAAATGTTTTTTCCTCTGTGCGTGAGAACTTATTTCAAAAGAACATGCAGAAAGAAAGCAAAACCGAATATAAGTTTTGCTTTTGTGAGAGCACATGTGAAAAAATAAAATAAGAAATTATATAAACTTTATATTTTTCAAGAAGTTACAGCTTTATATGTTAATACAACATTGTCCAGAAAAAACACAATAAATTATACGACACTCAAATTCTTAGCTACGATTCTTTAATACATGGCAGAATACACATAATAAAAATTGGTGTGTTTGTTTGCTTGTTTATTTACAGTGTATTACCGAATACTACAAGGTATTACAGTGTATTACCGAATACTACAAGGTATTACAGTGTATTACTGAATACTACAACGTATTACAGTGTATTACTGAGTACTACAACTATTACAGTGTATTACTGAATACTACAAGGTATTACAGTATATTACTGAATACTACAAGGTTATTACAGTACATTACTGAAACTACTACAAAGTATTACAGTGCATTACTGGATACTACAAAGTAATACGGCATATTATTAAGTACTACAGTATACAATACGGCATATTACTAAGTACTACAGTGTATTACTGTATATTACAAAGATATTACATTTGGCAGTAGTATGTATTAACAACATCACGACGTTGATAAACTGTTTAACGTCGCGTGTCGGATGCAGTTGAGCTGTCGTGAGGGAAGGAATACGACAATGTCGGGTAAAGGTGAGATTGTGTTGGAGGTTCAAGCATACGATATATTCACAGACTATATGGATCCTTCCATGAAGTGCTTCCCACATATCACACTAGTCCGTATGTGTGATTTAACTATATCTTTTAGTCTTGTAGAGTGAAAGAAGTTCATACGAATAGCGTTCCTACTGTCGATAGTGCTGTTATGCGAATCAAGCATGAATCAGTTATTATTTTGCTCCAATGGAGCTATGGCATCGTGTAAGCAAAAAAAACTAAAAAGGAAAAGAAATTGACGACAATAAAAGGTAGCTAATGTTCAGCTTTTCACTTGATGTATTAGGTTGACGGCCTTTTTGAAGTCAGTCCTTCTAGCTTCCCTGTGCACCTTCTGTTTCAGATTTATTACCCCCTGAAATGATACATATCTGCAAGGTTTGAACATGGTCTAAATAGTGAGTTGACGCCCCCCCCCCTAAACGTACTTACTTGGAGAATTGTTGTGCATCCACCCTATATAGTACTGAAAGTTCTGTCATTATCTATAGGCGGGTGCCCAACTTAACGCCCTTTTTACACGTAGCATCTTTAAGCGATTTTATCGTGGTAGATTCATAGGGATTGAATCTACCACGATAAAAAATAGCATTTATTAAATTTATTTATACCGTGTTTTGTCGTAATTGCAGTATAGCAAAAATTAAGATCCATTTCTCACAAATAAGTGCCTCCCCTCTCCCCTGGTTTCTCGTCCCCAACACTAAGTCAGAATTTAGATAATTTAGATGATCAATCCACAATTCCACCTTTTGTGGAGTAACACTAGTTCCCACCTTCTGCTGTCTGTATTTTGTTTTTCTAGAACTGTAGTCTTGTTAGATTTTGATATCGGGGATCTTAGGTCTGTGGTCCGGCTTATTTACCTAACGTTCGATCAATTCCACTGCGAGTGCGACATCTGATACCTCATAATCATAGGTCATATCTTTGATCCGGATTTTTTTAAAGAAAGGCCCGGAGTGTTTTGATCCATGCGAACACATCTTGTTCAACAACATCATTTTATAGCGGACAAAGGATTGAAACTTCACGTATCGTCTTTCAGTGATCATAAAGTAAGTATGAGAAAAAGTCGTATAAATATTCTGTTTCAGCGTTTATCAGTATTTTCAATAAATAATAACACATTCGCAACTAATAATTTTAACCTTCTAGAAAACAAAACATTTACACGATTGTTGCGTTGTGTTATAAAATCATCACACTGCGATCTTTTGAACGGTTCACATTTCACGGTCGTTATAAACTTGTTAAATAAATTATGAACATTGTTCTGTTCCGTTAGAAAGTAGATATGAGCTTAGGAGGCTTAGAATTCGTCGTACTTCGTTATTAAACTAATAGAAATCCAGCTAACGAATTCCAAACTTCTACGACAAAATTCTAGTAGTGGACACTTCTCTATAGCAAACGTTATCGTTGCAGATGGGGAAGAAGTTTGTCAGGATGTAATTTCCAATTGAAATGTTTTCAAAACTGACCTCCTTATTTAATGAACGGACAGATCTTACAATGGGCAACACAAAAGCATTACTAAAGTAAAGTTTGTCAGTATTTTATTTTATTTATTTATCAAAACTCTCTCACCTCTTGAGCGGCACAAGTAACTCGTTCCCAGGTATGAAAATTTACAGGGTTTTAAGTTCCGTACCAGCCTTCAAATTAAGAAATGAAAAACGAAAATATATATATATTAAAAAAAATATATTGATTTTCTATATTGGAAAAATAAGCTGCTGAGATGTTTCAGGGTATGTAGGAAGAAAGCTAGACCAAAAATATGCTGCATTACTTCTTGGTTAAACACTGATTTAACGGAAGACATTGTGATACTTTTTGATCTCAAAATCCGGTCTAGAAGGATTTTCGAATGCAACATTCGAAAATAGCTACAAAATCGAATGTTGTAGGTTCAAAGTCATGATTTAAAGTTTTGTGGAAGTGTTTACATGTCTGAAATAATAAGTGACAGGTGAATTTAATTAATTTTTTCACTATTCCAAGAATTGTTCTTTATTTTTTTACTAAAGTCATTAATTAAGGCTCCACAACCTACCCTCTCTGCACCTGAAAGAAAAAAGCTCCACTTATATTATTTTAAAAAGTTTACAGCAACCTTGATTTTATTATTTTAGTACTACAAAATTTTCCTCTATTATCAGCATCCCAAGTAATTGCTTCAGCCCCGTAGGATTTCAATGAGAAAGGGTGGAATGGGGCGGCTGAGGGGGTGGGAGGTGTAATTCTTAGTTTTTTCCTCGGAGGGTTAGAACATTTTGCAAATTCAAGAAAATGATGTAAAAATTTTACCTTATGATGTAACTTTCACTTACGAAAAACTTTGTGATATTAAATAAATAGATAATATTTAATCAAATCTGTCTTTTATATTAATTTTAAATATGGCGAATAAGAAGAAAATCTCTTTGCCTGTTTTGATCGTTGCGAAGAGAAACAACAACAATATATCTTACATATACACCGTTGTTTCTACAACAACTTCCATAGATTTTGAGTCTGAATTATCCAGCGTATGTGGACCCAGGTACCGATACAATAGTTGAACTTAGAGAATGTTTGACTTATCGAGTGTTTTTAAATTTTTGCTAACAGTTGGCGCAGTGAGTTTCTTGATGTCATAAAACGATCAAACATATTGCATAATTGTCCGCACGATACATAAATGACATTCTTTGTAGTATATTAAAACTCAAAAACCTCTACGTATTAATATTCAGTTTTAAACCTTTTTGCCAATTTTGGTGAAAAAATTATAGAAAAAGTTACAGAAATATGTTATTTTTTACTAAAAAATTTTTAAATAAAATTGTTTTAAAAACAACTTTTAAGAATCAGTTTACACGATTTCGACTCAGATGACCTAAAGAAATAAAAAGAAATTAAAAAATTTATGTAAACAATAGCACAGCGTAATAAGAAGAGAAAATATTAAACGGGGTGGTGTCGTTAACTTTCACAAAAAAAACTTGCCTATTTTCTCGGGTATAAATCTTCTCGCCTTTCGCGGATTGTTGCCAAATTCGCAAAAATATGCACTTGGGAAATACTCGTAAAGACAGTATTCGCAAAAATTTAAACTCGCGAAAAAATATACGTGTATAACTTTTGGCTCACGAAATTATCTACTCGTGAAACTTAGTATATTGATGTGCATATAAATTACGGAAAAAAGAATGGACGGGATATATATATATAATTTTGGGTAACTCGAAATTTTCAAACAAAGTAACAACAAAGGCGAGATTAACACTTAATTTCCTTACTCTTGCACCGACTGAATACAAAAGATCGCATAAAAAACTTGTCTATAGAATTATAAGAAGCTGAAATTGTTTGCCAAATGTTAGCTTTAGTCTACTCATCTTAAAAATATATATTCGATTCCAAAAATAGATACGATTAGCAAAAATAACAAGTTCTTTGTGAAGACAATTGAAAAGCACAGTGGACGAGCACAAGTAAATTAGACGTGTGAAGAGAAATGTTGTGATAAAATTTACTTGTTTAAACTTCAGAGTACGGTTGACATTTTAAATCAAGGAAACTCAAAGTTTTCTAAGTACATCGCTATTACAGTTTAGGTGAAAGTAAAAATAAAATGTCTCAGATATTTGAAGAAGGAGAACAATGTAAAAGCACCTGGCACAATGCGAAAGCAGAGTTTGACGAAGCTGATGATCATCTTGTTATTATGGGGAAGCCAGTGATGGAGAGGTGGGAGACGCCCTACATGCATCAATTAGCTGACATTGCGTGCTCGAAGGGTAATTTTTACTTGAATTTTGCTACAGTTTAATTATTCTTGTCCCTGTGCAGTAATGCAGATTTTAAAGTCACTGCACTATGATACGAAAAGTTCGTATGACATCGATTTTAATATATTTAATGGTCACGTATAAGCCATGGAAAAGAGGCCGGAATGATGAACAAAGAGCATGTTTTTCTATTTTTTGTATTTTTCTGCGCGCTTCAAGTTTTTGCGCGGGCCTTCTGCACGAATAATAATAAAGACGTACGAAATGTAAGGGAAAGATGTATAGATTAATTAGTGCGTTTTTAACGGTTTTATGACAAACTTTTTAACATCTTTTACGTGTAAAACTTTCTTTGGCGAGACATTATTAATTTGTGTGAAATAAAATAAACCTTAATATTTGGCTAAAAGTTTGTTGTTTAAAGTAGAGGCGAACATAAAACAATTTTGTGGATTCACAAAATAAATTTTAAGCGAGAAAAACATTATATTTCTTAATTTTAAAACCTGTTATGATAGCTACTATAACAACAAAACGAAATATATTTCTTTCCAACAATATTTTGACAGAGTTTCCATGGCTGTGTTGTTGGAAAATAAGTAAGTTTCAGATGTAGCTACTGTTGGTAGAAAAGATCTCCGACTTCAAATAACTCCAAATATTTTATCCACTATCGTAGTAACAGCATTTTTAACCTTTGTTAATAATTTTTGAAACTTTTGAAGCATATATTGCGACCAATAGTAAAACTTTTTTGGTTCGCTCTTCCACATGTTTTTTAAGAAAATACTCCGTAAGAATAAGAATATTTAAGATGAAATTAGAGAGAGAGAGAGTTAAAGATTCTATATTATAATACCCGTATACGTCTGTCCGTCTGTCTGTCACGAAAAATGGTAGCTTAGCTGCGCAAGTAGCGACACGCACGCAATGCGGTATAACAAAGACGGGCGAACGCATGGATTATTCCACGGGCCACCGACTAGTATTATAAGAATCTGCTCATCTTGAATTTTCGCTTGCATCCTAAATATGGAATATGTTATTGATGTAAAACGTATTTTCTCATGATTTATTTGAAGTACTTCCTGCACAAAATCAAAAATTTAGCGAAGAAGAATTTTGGTTTGTGCTTATACGAATTTGTCCTGTAAAAGCTTAGAAAATAAAAAAATATTCGCCATACATTCAACTTACAAGACTTTTGCGATTTTGACCTTTAAATCTTTTTGGGGTAATCACTGACGCGCAGTATGGAGAAAGTTTAGTCGTATTCTTAATTTTGTTTCTCGTGTTTTGCATGTGTCTACCGTTTAAAACCTTTTACGCGTTTGTTTACATTTCATGCTAACATAAAACTTTAACTGCGCTATCTACATATCTGGCAATACTGAAAAATATTGTCCTCCGTGACATTAATTTGTTGTTTGTGCGAGAAAGTAGAATCGAAAGGCAAAGCATTTTTGGGTCGTCAAAGGCGTTTATTATCATGCTTTAGAGATCAAGAAAAATTTTTTGTCGACTTTTTAGAATGATTAATGTGCAAGCGAATAAATGTATTGAAAGGGTATTTAATGAAAAAGAAGTTTTATCAACACAAGTATCCGTGCGTCTGTTTATCAAAGATAGAAAGTGTTTTAAATGACGTACTGAAGTAAGCCTCCAAGCACTAACAGGCCAACTCAAATTATTTGAAATCATTGTCACACTGTTTACGCTTTGTTCTAGGTGGGCGTGTGCTTGAAATTGGTTTCGGCATGGCCATAGCTGCGAGTAGAATGGAGACTTTCAAACTTGCTGAGCATGTCATCGTGGAATGCAACGACGAAGTTTTTACGAGACTTGAAAAATTTGCTGCTGATGCTCCAAACAAAGTGACACCTTTAAAAGGTTGTCTTTGTCATTTTACTGGCTTTGCCTATTTATCACGAAAGAATTGATAACAGGGAGTTTCAGATAAAGATACAGGGCAAGATTTATCCCCTTTCTGGTTCTGATTTAAGTCACGTCCGGGTGGTTTTGCAGTCTTTTTTTCCTCCTAGATGACTACCCCTCTAAATGGAACACAATTACTTTGTTCCTTGAGGGCTGAAATTCTAAACTTTATTTTTCTCCATCCTGCATTTTTTTAAATGAAGACATGCTATAAAAACACATGACGCTTTTTTCGACGTCTTGAAAAGAGTTAAGAGCATTTAGAGTTTGGGAGATCCTGGGGCTTATTTTGTGACAAGATGTTTATATGGAAGGCTTGAAAGTTCCCACTTTCCATTCATTACCCTCACCCTCATAAATAAGCGTCTTCTCGATCACTCAAAGGAAATATGGCGTTTCTTTATTTAGGTTTATGGCAAGATGTAATTCTGACATTAGAAGATGGAAGTTATGATGGGATCATGTACGATACCTACCCTCTTTCCGAAGAAACCTGGCACACTCATCAGTTTGAATTCATACAGCAACATGCGTCTCGCTTACTCAAACCAGGCGGTATACTTACATATTGCAACTTAACGTCATGGGGCGAGTTCATGAAAGGAAAATATGATGATATTGAAAAAATGTTTGTCGAAACGCAGATTCCCAAACTAATCGAGGCTGGATTTAAGCGTGAAAATATTTCATGGAAAGTTACAGATATCGTTCCAGAAAAAGAATGCCGGTACTATAGCTACAACAAGATGATAGCGCCCACTGTAGTGAAATCATAAGTCCAGATTATAAATCGTATTTGTTGTAAAAATATAGTTTTTTAGAAAGCTGATTAAGAACACCTTTTTTTCAGGCTATCTTAGCTAACTCTCAATCTTGTTCCCAGGGCGTTGTCACTTTCCATAATAACACTTACATAACACTTCCAAAATAACCACTTAGGGGTCAAGAGACCCTAGGGACGACGATGTATTACTCTGAGTTTCTATCCTAGTGTTGTTTATACACGCACTCTTCACATTAATCAAATGCTCGTGTATGTATTTCGCAGCTCAATCGTTCCCAGCGGCTATTGTTTATTCTTACAACTACGTGAAAACTTCAACAGGGTCTTGGAGCTGTGTTTTCTTCTTCTTAGCGGTGCAGGGAAAGAGCACACTGCAATTTAAAGAAAACACAATGTTGTACAATTACTATCAATCAATCATTTATTTTACGCCATCCCCTCTAGTTAGCATGCCACACCCCTAATTACAAATACAGTTTCAAAACACTGACTGTTCCGGAGTTTTTCTATTTCCAGAGAAATTTAATTATTCTTTCAGTTTTAAACAAAATCAAAAATATGGTTGCCTAAGTATTAAAAACAAAAAATCATGGAACAGAAATTTAAATCGGACGAAATTAACGAGTGTTTTTAAATGTCAAAAGATCAAAAATTTCGTACGCTTAAGAGAAGAGCATAATTTTTTTTATTCCACATAAGAGTTTTCCCTTCTTTTTTACTCCCGAAAGAAAACATAATTTGTAAAATTGTTCCACTTCGTTTCATCTGATTCTGGCTCGTATCCAGCCCCTCCGGCTGAAGAAGATACTAATTTGAAACCTTTTTCATAAAATTGATCGAACGCTTTTTCCAGATGGTTGTGTTTTAAAAAAAATCGATTTGTGTATCGTTGCTGATCACGGTCTGGATCACGTGTTTCGTTTAATGTTTCACCGAACACTTCCCTAGCAATTGCGACATTTCCACAAACTAATATTCTCTGCAATTTTCGAAATTTTATATCGGCCAAACCGTCGCGTCCGAAAGCGAACGTTCCGCGAACGCTCAATGTCAAGAAAGCAGGATTTCCTTTCGGAAGTTTCGTAACGTTTGCACCGGTGACCATGTATGCTCTTAAAGCTTTGATAAGTCCGCTAATTTGAAAATACTCGGCTTCATAAAGCAACCTTTCAGTTTCGGTAAACTTTTCTGGTAATATCAAGTTGTTGTTACGTAAATAATCCAGAACATATCGGAATAAAAGCCCGTCTCTGTCGATGAAAAATCTTCCGCGCGTATCTCTGGATATTCTTTGTCTTCCGCTAAACATTCGCGCGAGAAAGGATTCAGGATCTCTTAATAATGTTGTTAAAGATGTTGTGTATAGTTGTCCACCAACATTGAGTTCAACGATAGTAGGTATACCAACGCCATTCTTTTCAGTGGTGGTGATTTTTCTCGATGATTGCATGGTGACTTGCTAATTCTGTAAAAATGAATACACGAATGGTCAACACTTAACTATGTTCATATTTATTTCGTCTTTGCTCTTATCAAAGACTGTTTGTCGAACACAATCTGTTAACTTTAAAGAAAATCTTATTCCTTAGTAACAACGAAGCTAGTGGCTTTAAATACACATTTACATGCAAGCGCAGGTGCAAACTTTTTTCTTGTTTTTTTTTTTACTTTTTCATGGTTAATATTTTGCAAAGATCAATTAACGTGTCTTAAAAAAGAAAAAAAAAAATAAATAAAACTTTATGTTGAATAATAGATACTGGAGCTAGACAAATTTTGATATGTTTTAATATTCTCTCAAACATTCAAGTCCGTCCGAGCGCAATATTAAAATTCTTCACCGCAGAGGCTGCATCGAATAAAAATTATAAAACAAATAAGTTCTTACATCCGATATTTGGTATAATTGTTGGTGATTACTCAGTCAGATATTTAAAGTTGATTTTATATTTATTCTTATGATTTCAACGGAACCTGAAACAAAAAGCGGTTTTTCGTGCTTTCCTTTTAACTAACGGATTGGAAAACTGTCACATGTCAGTCGAATTCTCCATCAATTGTGGTCAACCAGGCACCACTTGACACCGACACATGTTTCTTATAAGTCTTTGTTGGTAAGGGCAAAAGTTGGCCTCAAGGGTTACTAAGCGTAGTATTCAGATGTCAAAGATTTTAGCTTTACACTTTCTATTTTCGTGCTTCAATCTTATTTTTTATTTTTCATTTTTCATTCATTTTTCTGAAACTATTTTGTTTGGTTCTGGTTAGTTGCTTAAAAAATCGTGCAGTTGTGACAACAATTGAAAGGAAGAAGAAGAAGAAGAAGAAGAACACTTCGCCATTATGGTTAAGCCAGCACAACTGTGATTTCATTCGGAGGAAATATTTAGAGCTCTCCATTAAACAGACTAAGTAAAGAAGTTTCAAATTCTAATCAATAAATTCCTAGGAACACCTGAGTCTTTGTAAACTCATCGTTCCAGTCTTTCGTCTGGCGATTTTAAAAGAACTTCGGAGAAAAGAAAGAACATATCGGAGTCTTCTATCTTCTAATTTATAAATTATATATGAGTTCTATTGATTGTTAAAAATATTGTGCCCACTCACTATTATCGTTTTTAAGAAAATGTTTTCTAAATTTTATTGTATTTCGCAACTGTTTCTAGCATTGTATCTATATTTTAAAGTTGCGGGAAAAGTGCCTGTTGGTACACGGGTTATGTGTTTATTTTCGTCCAGTAACCCGTTTGTTGAAAAAAAGAAAATTATCAAAGCTCGCAAATTGATAAAATTAGAGCCCCTTATAAATATAAGCAACTATTAAAAAAGTGTTTTAACTCAAAATGAAATAAAGCAAAACGGAAAAGAAAAGAAACGAAAGGAAGGGATTAGATACTGTTTCTTTTCTGTTTCTGTGAAACATGTGTTACCTGCGCGACGGGAAAGTATACGAGCAAACTTTTTGGAATCACAGAAGACCCCGTTTGTTTTTCTTAGAAGATATGAAGTGTGTAAAAAACGAAAGCGAAAATAAGCGCTCGTGAGTTGCTTATGTGCGAATGCTTAAATACTCACCTAAAATCCAGGATGGAAATAGTTTCGTGAATAAAATTTTGTTATTGACAACTTTGGAAACGGAAATATTACCTGGAATGCCTTTAATGTATTTGTTATTGTCAATCTCTGGATCATTGTTGGACGAAAAAGGAAAGGAAGTTTTTCCGAAGATGCTTTTTCGTAACGGAAATTTAATCATTAACGAAAATTGAAAAATACGAGTGAGTACTCAAACATTATAATTAAACGATTTCTTTATAAACATCAAGTGGGAGTTAAAAAAAAGAAAATATGTAACAACTAACAAGGCGGAGTGAAAGAAATATAAATGTTAATGCAGCTGTTAAGAAGGATGAAGTGTGTTAAGCGATTCCGTGCACCAAGAGGCGTTCATCAACACTAATGACAATGTAAACCTTCACCGACTAGATAGAAATAAATAATATTATCTTAAGACTTGCTCTAAAGATAATTATTTTCTTGACGGCTAGACAATAAGCGTCTTCGTCGTCCGTAACATTAGGTTCAAAGGTTATAAAAAGAACTAAGTAATAGTTCAGTCTCTTTCTGTGTTACACAACAGCGACGACACATCTTCGTTAAACAGACATATATATAATATTTATAATTTTCCTCTATGCTGTATCGTGAATAATAAGAGACAAGAATACAAATGAAACTCGTGTTGTTTCCGAAAAATTCTAGTTACTTACGTTACATACTTTACTTTGTAGCACACCTCCACAGAGGCTTCGCCCACTGTGTGTCGACAAGTCTTTGTCACTTTTTTTGATCTTTTGCGTATTTTTTGCGGTACCAGGGGGGAAGTGGAGTGTCTTCCTTAACCAGGTCAATCCATCGTTAATGAAAAGATATTAAAGGTAGTGTATTTACATCTGCTGTCAGCGAGTGTCACGAAAAAGTTGTATTTTGCAAACGAGACATATTTATGGTTTCAAGTCGCGCTGCTTGTAAAAACTATTAAAGAAGTATCCATGAAAGCAGTTCATGTTATGCCCGCGTTACTTCTACAAAAGCTTTCAAAGAACTCAAAAAGCAAGGAAAATACTAAAGCATTAGAAAGACGAACTGAACTATGGTATAAACTCAAAAAGTTGATGCAAAAATCAAAAACGTTGCAATCAAGAGTAAATGCTTCAAAAGAAATGAAGATAAAAAAGGCATGCGATTTTACAAATGTATTTCCGTAATGATAGCAGAAAAAAAGAACATAACAGTTGCACAAGCCACAGGTTTTGTAAGAACAAAGATTTCATTTCGTTAGTTAGATCAACTTTATTGTGTGTACGCAATATTGTCCCTAAGATCTTGTGGCCTCCGAGGCGTTATTACGAAGTGGCCAAACATTTCGCCGCTATCAGCTTCACCAACAAAGCGAAATGGTTTGGGAACGAGGATAGTATTTACGAGGTTCCAGAACATTGAGCATTTTTTAAGTGATATAAAATTATCAAATGCTATCTCGGATAAGTATAATGTCCATGCATAAAAGCGGGGGTTTTGGATCCTAATTCTTTATTCAAATACTAGGAATGTGTAGAGGGAAATTTCGATCCTTTTTTTGTTGTTTTTGTATCATGGATTAGGCTGAAGGTTGAAACAATGAAATACTTCAATATGGCTTCTCCCATGGCATGGCAACCAAACGATGAAATAAAATACAAATAGTACAATAAAATAACTGTTCTTATTGAGAAAAAGAAAGAAATAATGTAAAATTATAAGGGGAAATTTTATAAAAATTCCGGATTGTGATGAGATTATAAAGAAGTTAACCAGTATTCACACGTTTTTACTGTAAAATGGGAGGTTTCTTCAAAATGGCGTAAACTATACGAATACTACATTAAACGCTAAATTGGAAATTTACCACGTGTAAGACGAGACTAGCCACTACATTAACGCAAAATATTTAAGAAAATTAAAACTTCATATAACTGTTCAATTACACCTCTATTGTGCAACTAAAAATGCACAAGTCAAGTGTTGAAAGTTCAGAATCTTTATACCCATTTTCTTACGTCAGCGGTACAGGTTACGCCGCAGCTTGTGTGGGACAAAAACGAATTGCAATGGATACGATACCAAGTAAAATTTTTCTACCAATGGAAGGACATTTCGGATGATTGGACAACTGCTCGATAGACAGTCGTAAGCGACTGAAAGCCAACCTGATGGAAAAAAAATGACTGACGGCAAATTGCTGATTTTGGGGATGGAATGAAAGTACAGGGAGAAATGGGCATCAAAATCAAGACTTCACACAATTTTGAAGGGCGGAGTAACAAACACATGTAAATATATGCTTTTTTATGACAAACTACAAAATTTTATTGGTCGGTTTTGTTAACACTGCTTAATTCAAAACTTATAATGACGATCAAATGAAAATTTGTAAAATAAAAAATGGTTTATGACATTTGATAGCTCTTTTAAAGCAAAATAGATCTTACTTCAGAGTTGAGGGCAGAATTTTGACTTAATTGTGACATTATCCTGCAAAACGTTCTTGATACGGTCCTCCATGTCTCTACGTTTTGACAGCATTCTAGTGATGAACGCTCGACACCAATCGGAAAATATGATATGAAACAAACCGCTGCAAAAATCTGTCTTGCGATGCGTAGATTCTCACTTAATTTTGGGACTTTGACGAGGGTGCGTATTTAAGGGGGGCGCTTATTATTAAATGTATTGAAAGCTAAGGAAATAATTGTTACATTTTAACGCGAAGAAAAAACAACACGACACGACTATTACCAAAATAGCCCAACAAACCTATTTGGTTGTATTAATTCGGTCTTACCGAAAAATTACCTATTTAGCGCCTCCTTTAAACCCTGTCTTATTAAATTTGCGCCTTTTGGAAGAAAAGGGACGTTCATTCAGGGAGGCACACATTAAATACTTTTATTAAAAGAGGTCGTTTATTCGAGTAAATACAGTACCATAGCACTGCATTACTTTTTGACACGACACACAATTTAGCAAATATATTTTTTACTGTATATACATACTTTGAATATGGATTTCTTCGTGATGAATAGCGCAGTTGAAGAAAACGATAATAGAAAAATGGAACCAAAATAGTAGCTTGTCCCCTAAAAAAAATATCGCGTAATGTGAAAATTAGAAACGAAATCGATATTATCAAATTTTTAAAGACAGCAGATGGCATTTTATAAATAAAACATCTCTTAAACCAAAATATAAACGTTTAGTAGAAAACACAGAAAAAGATTCCTTATTAGGGCTGGTAATCGAGTTTATGTATATTGGACGAAATGGCGCGCCATTTAATTAGTTGTTTCGTTGTTATCGTTTTCAATATACAAATAAACAGCCAGTGTAGCAGTAACCAATAAAATCACTCACTCACCCAAACATCATGAGGAGAGACAGAGCAAAAACTAGAATTTCAGTAGTTGCGATGAACAAGAGCATTTGCTGTTGAATTTCACGATTTTCTATCTTGCTTATCAACTGGCGTAATCTAAAAAAAGAAGGTAGTTGGATGAAAGCCTCCCCTACGCAATGATTGGCTATTCAGCTTCTCTAAGGTAAACATAAGTGAAGGCAAAAAGGACTTACTTTAAAACTAAACTGTTTTCGGTGCCACTGACCTAAATGGAATCAAATAATGGAACGATCTTACAGATCACGTTACAGTGAACACATGTATTATTAATTAGCAAGTATAAAAAAAATCAGACAAAAAAACGACAGTATTTGTACGTCTTAAGACAGCAAAATAAAAATACTAAAATAAAAACAAATAAAAAGAATTATCTAATAAATAATAACAACGTATAACAAAGGGCTTACTTCAATAACCTTTCTGGTGTAAGTGGCAGCATGCATGACAGCAAAAATAAATATTGGCATCAGTATGACTATTAAAAAAAAAGGTATCACCTACATCGATAAAATATTCAGCTTCTCGTAGTTCTTTTTGAAAGCTTATCAACTTGAAAGTGTTTTCCGACAATTTATAGTACTTGACTAAATTTTATACAATTCATAATTTGCTCTTTTCTATTTTTATATTTCACAAGTTAGCCACTGAAAGTAGATTTTCATTTTTAGAAAAATAGTATATTTCGTGTATATTAATTCTCTGCTGTAACGTTACAAAGTAACACCTTTTCAAATGTTCGCAACTTAAAGTATTCCTGAAGGCTGTAATAAACAACTGTTTTCTTTAAAATTTATCAAGCATAAATATAATTCCTTCTTTCCAAAGAGTGTCAGATAAACTTTAACTAAAACTTCAATTTAGTCAAGTTAAAGTTTGTGGTCTCAAAATAAGGTATTTTATTTGAGCTTTCATAACAATGAGATTTTTTAACAATGATATTTAACTTTGCAATACATCTTCTAAGGACGAAATTTTTGGCCACTAAGCAGTCTGGGAAAGACCCAACACAACTATTCAAATTCCACCATACTGGAAAACTTCCAACATTTTACCCTAAACATTTTATCACAATTAATATTGTAAACATACCAGTAGCCGGTTGACTTCCAATTAAGAACAAAACACTGTAACTAAAGTAATGAAAGCTATCTTCCAACACCAACTGCTTAGCAAACTCCACCGAAAATTGAATTCT
This sequence comes from Hydractinia symbiolongicarpus, assembly GCF_029227915.1. Classification (NCBI taxonomy): domain Eukaryota; kingdom Metazoa; phylum Cnidaria; class Hydrozoa; order Anthoathecata; family Hydractiniidae; genus Hydractinia; species Hydractinia symbiolongicarpus. Next base: position 28,289,075 of record NC_079882.1, on the reverse strand, counting down.
CTAGAAAATACAAAAATAAGAAAATCAGAATGTAAAACAATTACGAAAAGAACTACCCTCAGCAAAAAAGACAAAGCTATGGGATGTGGTTCCAAACGGTCAAGTATTAAAAGTCACACGAAATAGATCTTTGCAACTGTTAAATTAATTCAAAAAGTCAAAACAATGTTACAGGTAGTTGATATATATGTGTAATCAAGAAATAAGAGTAAATTCTCACTGGCATTCTTTGGTGTATTCTTAACGCTGATATTGCAGCAGAACCAATCAAAACTATTTTGTAAGAACTTGCACTAAACTGCATACTAAAGAAAAAAGCAAGTTCCAAATTTAACACACCACCCTCAAATGAGTTTACTTTAGAGGAATATTTTATCTCTGATCAAAAGTAATGATTTGCAATGGTGGTATAACACTTAGGTTCTGTTGAACAGTGCAAACAAGCATGGCATTTTGAGTACAATTCAACTAAAAACAGATTTGAAGGTTGCTTAGAAAAATTTCATATTCTAGCTATAAAAGATACACTAAAGCCATGCTTATTTCCAAAATTTTATTTTAAAAACATTTCATATTTTTAAGTAGCCCAAAAATATATCTAACAAAAATAAATTATTACCCAAGTAACGGAACTATATATAGAACTGTGCTAAATATCATGTAGATGCGGATTAACCAGAGGCATGTATCGTATTTGTTAGTGATAAGGTATTGCTAAGAGTAAAAATAAATAAATAAATTTGTTGTCTAAATGTCCTACTCAATCTTATGGTAACACATTAATAAAGAAATGTAAATTCTTGATAAAACCAAACAATTTTTTCAATGGGTGTAAACTTTGTAAGTTTATAATATTACCTTTACGGTTGGAGATTGATTCTGCTGTTGATTATTCTCATTATTTTGGGGATTTTCGTCTGCCATGTTTTTTATATGTTTACTGTGATATCTTCTAAATGTCAAAAATATTATTAAAAGCAGTAGCATTTGACAATGGACACCTCGCATACAGCTTGGACATAAAGAAATGCCAAGTAAGACAGGTGACTTCAAATAAAAAATTTACCTTGTAATTTAAATAAGAACTTACATTCAAATTTTTTGTGCCATTAATAAGAGCAATAGTGGAATATACCTTGTTTTAAAAAAATCTAAGAAACTGAGGCATATAAAATAGCATTTTGCATTGGGATATTTTTCTCCACTACACATTCTCATCCTTAGGGTTTGTTAGGTTTTTTGTAATTTCAGGTTCCGTCCAAACACGGAAAACCTAAAAAGGCCAGAGGACAAAGTTGTGGATAACATATTTGTTTAGTTTTTACATTAAAACTTTGTGCAAATTCAGTGAAGAATAAAGGCATGTTGTTATATATCCTAAAAAAAATGAAACAAAATTGTGTAAATTAATAACGAAAATTTTAAGGTTTCAGTAGATAATAAAAAGGAAAATAATTTGGATTTTAAAACTAAAACCAGTAAAAACTTATATGAAGCTAACAAAAACAAATAATTTGCTTAACCCTTTCGGCATAGAAGATTTAAAAAAACTCCATGGTCCCAATGGTCCCTATCTAAAATGTCAAAATTGTACAATTTTTTGCTAACGAAATGTAAAAATTTAGTGAACAGTGGTTTGAAAGATAAATGCTAGAAATTAGGTAAACAAAAAATGTTGCAACCTGAAATTACTAGTTAAATTTGACAAAACTAACTGAATATTGCTCATCTTGATCCAACGTATATCTGATTATATTTCTATCATTGTCTCTCACTTCACTATTAGCTCTACCAACAGCTAGCTAGATTCACTTTGGAATATCCAATAACAAGCCGACTTACAATGTAAAAATACAACAAGGAATATTTTAAAATAATATAAACAAACGTATACCAATCAAGTTTAAAAATTTGCTATAATGCTTAAGATGCTTCACTAAGATTACGCTCCCCTTTCACGGAGGCAAAAAATGTTGCTTTGTTTTAAGGTCTGCACAATTCTCACCTGCATGTTAGTCCTGGATCGTTCTGCTGAGCAGTTTGCATTTACACCAGTTGCCTCTCACACCAGAGAATTCCTTGGCCAGCCAGATTTACAGCTTACACCAGCAGAACTGGTGTAAATAGTGAAGCCAAAACTGACAAGGAAAATCAAATATTTTGCAGAACGAAAGAGCGGCGATTTGCATTTTCCGATAGAAACAAGACCATCACAACCGGGCGCGGAGAGTAGGACTCCGAAAACCAGTTATACACCCTGAAGGCATGCGCATGGGGTTATCCTACTTTGTTCAGACTTTAGGCATATCTTTTTAAAAATAAATTTTTAATGGTGTATTTACATGAAATGCCAAACCTAGTTCACTGCAAATTCAGCTGATTGCTTTCGTTCACCTTTATACTTTTTATTTTTTTTATTGTTGTTACTTGTTGTAAAAAAAAAAAAAAAAAAACAACAACAAAAATATAAATAAGTATTGTAACTTATTTGTAACTTATCATTTAAAAGTGGATTTCTCCTACATTAGTAGGTAAAGTTTTTGCTACATAGGGATCCTGCCTTGTAAATCAACTCACTATGGCAAATAAATATTAGTACTACTACAGTACACCATAGCTAAATCCACCCCTGGTTACTTCATATCTTTACAGACCTATGATTCACAGATTTTTATTGTCCTCGTGATGATGTTGGTAAATGAGGCCAGAAGTTGTATTTTAATAGATCTGATCGCTTTGTAAACCTTAATCCCCTAGGCAAGTAGCAAGACACTTAAAATAGTATTGGCCTAACTTACATTGATTACTGTGCAAACCATGCAATGTGTATTCTCCAAAATAAGTTACAATGCTAAGCACAAGGTAAAGAGACTGGGTTTGCCCATATGTGGCCAGTGTTCACATTAGCCTTCGAAACTTGTTAACAACTAGGAGAAACAACTATCGTCTGGTCTTGATTAGTACAGGTAAGCACCATGATGGCCATTTATCATGTGTACGACACAAACACACCCTTGGTAAACAGAGAAAATAACAACTTAGCCAACATCACCCATTCCTGGCCACTTTGCTTTAAACAGCAACCAATTATTTTGCTTAATTGATGCTCTAAACAGGTTATCAATTGTACAATTTGCAGTTCCTTGTGGTAATTGAATGCTTTTATCTTAGCAACATGCTGGGAATGCTTCCCCTATTCCCAGTCCCCTAAAGCCATGTAAACTCATTTTGCGATCCACCTGAGCTCATTTTTGTCCCCCAAATGAACATAGCATTGTAACTAGCTATCTAACAGTCAGGGAAATCCTCTTAATTAAGCTGTACAGCTTAATTTAGATGTCAACTTAATTAGGATGTATGATACAGTCTAATTAGGCGTTTTACAGCTTAGTTAAGATGTACAAAACTTTGATCGTCTAAAACACACATTTAACTGAATTTTAGCATCTATCTAACTGAATAATTATAATAATCCCCCATTGGTGGCCTTAGAGCAGCAGTGGTGCTCTGCCTTCTATCTTTCAGTGGAAAGTACAACATTGTCAAAGCTACAGTGCAAGTGATCCAGTGAGTAGCACAAGCAAGTTGGAACTGATCAGGGAAATACTATCAGTTGGATACCAAGGAGCGGCTGCACATACTAATTTGGATTATTTTTATGTGCAGCCGAACAGGTACGTGGAATTTCTGCTTGTTTGAAAATGTTGGAAAATGCAACCATGAAAACTGATTCACGCACTCCAGAAACCAATAGAACTCAAGATGAAATAGAGGATTTGGTGGCTGAACTCTGTCTCCGCACAAACTATTAAGACGTAGAACTTTGTTTGAGGAATTATCAATACGGAAAATCCCTTCAACAACTAAGTAGAAAATTTTCAAAGTCAAACAAACCCATTTTATTGGAAACTGCTATATTTCTCAATATTCCAGACTGTAGCCATGTAACCAAGACAGATCTCATTCATCTTATCATTTGCAGAATTCAAAACCTTTTACCAGAAGATTGCACACTCTTCAAACAGAGATACCGAACGTCATTTGAGGAAGTCCCTATCCTCAAATGTGCCGTTTGTGATCAGGGTGTTCATAAGCAATGTTGGCTTCAATTAGTGAATTCTAGCCGTGATGATCTTTTGGAGGATATAGATGAAATGTCGCTGAAACAGCTTTATAATCCTTTTTCACTACCTGGTATTTATTATATTTGTGACCATTGCGACAAATCAACCATTCCTCAAAATGTTGTCAAACAACCTAAAACTCAAGTGAAATGTAAAAAAAAATCTAGTGCCACAAAAAAATGCGCTACAAATTTATTGGACCCTGAAATCTCCACAAGTGATCCTGAACCAAACACTGAGACTGGACATACTATTACAAGGTCACTCCCACCACAACAAAGTAACTCATCTCAAGATAACACAAACGGAGAACCCAAAATGACTTCCAAAATTTGTTCCTTTTTTAAAAAAGGAAAATGTAAACATGGTATGAAAGGTGCATGATGTAAATTCCTTTATCCTAGACTTTGCAAAAAGTTAATGCAACATGGGACTAGAAACCCAAGAGGATGTACTCTTGGTCGCAATTGTCAATATTTTCATCCGAACATGTGCATGCAATCTCTGAGGAAAAGCGAATCCTGTTCCTTTTATCATGTGAAAGGTACAATACGGCATCCTAAAAATACAAACCACAATCAAAACACTAAATCGCCGAAAAATCAATTACAAAGCAATCACCATCAAAATACTAAAATGCACAGTGTAAACAAAACATTGTCAGATTTTTTAGATGCAATCCGCCTTCTGAAGGCGGAATTGATGCAAAAGATAGAAGAAAAATTTCAAATTTTAACTATAAAAGCACAAAATCCTCCTTAAGATACCGCTGAAATCTCACAAGAAGGAGAAGCAAATCCACAAAATATTGAACAATACCTCTTCACCTGCAAAAAAAGAAAAACTAGTCAAGGAACTCCTTGAAATTGAAAAAAGTTTACAAAAGTCTTATTTAAATGGAAATCTACAAAAAAAAACAGCTTTAGGAGCTATCAAAAAAAATCCTAAATACTTTTATTCATACGCAAAAAAGTTTTCTAAAATAAAAACAAAAATTGGACCGCTTATGGATCACAGCAACAAATTAACACATGAGAGCAGAGATATGGCCGAAATCCTTCCCTGTCAATATCAAAGAGTATTCAGTGAGCCAAAACATGTAGAAGATATAACAATCAACCTACCCCAACACACATCAGAAGTTCCAGAACTCCACTTTTCTTAAAAAGACATCATCAATGCAATTGATGAACTCTCTGACAACTCTGCACCAGGCCCAGATGGCTTCCCAGCAACTTTTCTGAAGAAGTGTAAAACATTGCTATCTGTTCCACTTCTTCTGTTATGGCAAAAATGTATAGACTGTGGTGAAATTCCCCAAATTTTAAAGCACCCACTAATCACCCCTTATTTCAAAGGGGGAAGGAAATCTGATGCATCCAATTACCGCCCAGTAGCCTTGACATCTCATATTATCAAAATTTTCGAAAAAGTCATCCGGAATCATATCACCTGCTACCTTGAAGAAAACAAGCTACTAAACGAAAATCAACATGGTTTTCGTTCTGGTCGGTCATGTCTTAGCCAACTCTTAGACCACTTTGATAATGTGACACACTTTGTTGATGGAAAACTAAATTGTGACATTGTATACCTTGACTTTGCGAAAGCCTTCGACAAAGTGGATTTTACCATTGTCTTAAAAAAACTTGAAAAACTTGGAATCAAAGGAAAATTATTTAACTTTGTTGAAGCTTTCCTGACAAACGTACCCAATCAGTCATTGTCAATGGAATGAAATAACATCCTGTTGCTGTTATTTCAGGCGTACCCCAAGGTAGTGTGCTTGGACCACTTATCTTCATCATCCTCCTTGGAGATATAGACTTAAATGTCAATGACAGTATTGTAAGGTCATTTGCAGATGATACAAGGGTTACCAAGAGCATCGACTCTCTCAGGGACATGGACAAGTTGCAAAGTGATCTACAGAAAATTTATGAATGGGCAGAAGATGCAAACATGAAATTTAATGATCTAAAGTTTGAGGTCATGCGTTATGGCACGAATGACACCCTGAAAATATGTACGTCGTATCTTTCCCCCTCTGGATCCATAATCACAGAGCGAGAGGAACTGAAAGATCTTGGTGTCATACTATCCACCAACTGCTCCTTTCATTCCCACATATTGAAAGTAGTAAATGACAGTAAAAACATGATGTCTTGGATTTTAAGAACTTTTTACACTAGAACGAAGGATCACCTTATGACCATGTGGAAATCTTTTGTTCTTCCTCTATTAGAGTATTGCTCAGTCCTATGGAGTCCACATAAAGTTGGAGGGATACAGATGATAGAGGCATTGCAATGGTCCTATATACAAAAAATAAGAAACTTGACCAATCACAACTATTGGAAATCATTGAAGGAACTGAAACTGTATTCATTGGAGCGTAGAAGGGAAAGGTACCAAATGTCAATCTGAAAATTCAAAGCTATCATCATCCTCTGCATGGGCGGAAAGCAAAACGTCCGTGTGGTCCATGCAGTAGGGTGGCAGAGTTCAGTTTACCTATCCATGGAATAAATCTCTTTAACATCCTCCCCAAATCCATCCGTAATATGTCTGGTTGCACACTGGAACTTTTTAAAAACAGCCTTGATAAATATCTATTCCAGATACCGGATGAACCACAACTGGTAGGATACACCACGTTAAGACGGGCTGATTCAAACTCTATTGTACATATGCACACATTGGTGTAAACTGGATGTTCAATCCAATGGAGGACTGGCACACAACTGCTAATCCTGAAGACTTTCTTTGAAAGCCTACAACAAGGTAAGGTATATAATAAATCCAATATTTACGTGCATATAAACATCTCCAATATATTAGTTTTTTCGTAGCATCCCGGAGATCAGCTAAATTTGAAGTTTTAAAAATATCCGCTTAAATAGGATGTATCACGTGATGTGACATCCTAACTAGGATGCAGTACAGCTTAAATAGAATATTGCTAACAATGAACCATTGTTTATAGTCCATAGCTTTTGAACCCGGGGTGCTGGAAATATTGTTCTTCTTTTATAATATAGTGGTCAAACTGACGATGAAAGAGTTGCAGCGGTGATTCTGCTAAAATTTACATTTTTCAAGAAATCAGGGAAAAACTTTTTCTACCTCCTGATTTAGATGTGTCACCTAATTAAGCTGCATGATACAGTTTATTTAGGAGATCTCCAAATTAAGCTATACAGCTTAATTAAGAGGATTTCCCTGACTGGCTAATGGATGGAGCTTCTGCTTTTTGTGAACATTAAAATTTTTAACACATATAGCTAGCTATATGCTAAAGTTGAAAAATGCTGCAAACGTGGTAAAAATGCATTAATATTTTTATGCGTGACTTCTTTGCTACGGGTGGAATTCTAGTTTGAGATTCGTCAATGGCCTCTCTAAACACTTTTAGCACTGTCGTTGTGTCCCTTTTTTATTTTATTATTGCAGGATGGCTATTAGCTAGCTATCCCTCAAGATTAGTGAGGCTAACCACGTGAAAGATAAATCACTGCTAAGATTATTGTAAGAAACTTGTTGCAAGCAATAAAGACACTAAAACGCTAAATTAGACCTTTACTTCTTCCGCAAAACAAAAACAAAAGATCTCTTGTGGCGCCGTAGATTAGTGGTTATAGCTTTCGTACTCTGTGCGGGAGACCGGGGTTCGATTCCTCTTGACGGCGATTCAACATGGGCGAGTGAATGTTACCATAGCCCCGGGTTAACCCAAGCCATGTGAGGGAAATTGGGGAGATGGCACACTGTGTGAGCCGTTGGATGTTGCCGGGAGTTGTCTAGTAGAGCGTGGGCCCTACTAATTGGGTCTGCGTAGCTCAAAATGAGCATTAAATACTCTAGGACTCTCCATCTAAGCCATGGCCCCTCCTGGAAATAATAGACAGGGTATATCCCTCGATATTTGTGAGGCTAGCCATGTAAAATATGCACATCTATCTATCTATCTATCTCTTGTTTATCGCTAGCTACTACTCAAGCTACCATTATGAACTAAGCTAAATTAACATCCAGGCTCAGTAAAAACGTACAGTCTAGTGCGCACAGAAGGGCCAACCTCGTCCTTAGTATTTGTTAGACTTTCTATATTTGGACAAAACTAGTCGTTAAGCCCGTGGAAAAATCCACGGGTTCGCCCGTCGCAGCTAAGCTATCATTTTGCGTGACAGACGGACGGACAGACGTATATATAATATAGATAGCCTTTCAAGTCCTGGTGACTAGGTTGAAAAAAGGGTTCTAAAATAATTTGATATGATTCTTTCCACAAGCTTAAATTTTAACTCCTGTAAAAAGATAAGTTTTTTTCATATGAAAGAGCTTAAAAGTTGTCCATGAATTTTTTTATTTTTTTTGAACAATCTTTATTTCGAGTTAAAAGTCTTGAAAGTTCAGCTGATGCAGAATTTATGACATCATCGATTAGATGCGCAGAAACAATCGCTGGTATAAATGATAATCAGGGTAACTAAATATTAATATTCATGTAACTATGTTCAAAATATCAAACTGGATAGGTAATAACATATTTCGCCAACACATACCTTCATAAAACCCTATAAAAGGCAGCTCACTTTTTTCTAATCCATAATGTCATGCATTAATTAGTATAATTTTTACCGTCTTTAATCACTTAAAAATGCAAAAGGTCTACTACAAAGCTGCAGAAAGAACCTTTATTTTAATTTTAAATATAATAACATCTGCCAAAATAAAATCTGTAATAAAAAAACTTTTTTTGCGCTACTCGCCATTTTTTTTGCGCTACTCGCATTTTTTTACGCTACCCGCCATTTTTTTGCGCTACTCGCCATTTTTTAGACAATTCTGTGAAATATTTGGTTATCTTAATACAATCTTATGAACGGCTGTCATAGCTAGCAATAAATAACACCTATGTCGAATGTAAACCAATCACTAGTCTGTACCAGGAGTTTCTTTGCTGTCGGCCTGAACTTTGCACAAGCTTATTTAACCATTGTTGGAGAGTCATTTTAGTTCTGATTTTCAGCGTCGGACTATAAAAAGAAGCATTATGGTACGAGTCGTTAGCCATTGGAAAAACTCACGAGTTTGTCCGTCATAGATATCCATTCGCAGGTAACTTATATCTCAGGCTTTTCTGTTTCCTTAGTACAAAGTAGCGGTTCTGCTACCCTTTCAAAAAAAAGACTGGTGCAAATATAAGTACTTAGTCGTTAACCCGTGAATTCAGTCCCGTTCCGGTCCTCAGATTATTATCTGCTACCATTTTGAACAAAAGACAGGTACCAATATAAGTAACTAGTCGTGTGGAGAATTCACGGATTCAGTGCCGTACCGGTCCCCAGATTATCACCCGTCGCATCGCTATTTCGTGTACCTTTCTTATCTGCTACCATTTTGAACAAAAGACAGGTATCAATATAAGTAACTAGTCGTGTGGAGAATTCACGGATTCAGTGCCGTACCGGTCCCCAGATTATCACCCGTCGCGTCACTATTTTGTGAACCCTTCTTATCTGCTACCATTTTGAACAAAATATGGGTATTAATAAAGGAGATAGTCGGTAATCCGTGGAAAATCCACCTTCCTTTAAATTTTACGCTATTTTGTGTGTTCGTAGCACTTTGTCCTTGCACACACACACACACAGAATACGGATATTATTATTAAGTTAGGAAAAATTTATTAGATTTTCATTTGAATTGACGTAACTATTTTGCAAATTTGGTTGAGGCCTTTTATGTTATATTATGGCACAAGGTACATGCCAACCTCGTTTCTGCAATTTTTTTTGTTTTGGTTAAGAAAATAAAGAATTCTAAATGTCAGATTTACAAAGACTATGAAACTGGGAAACCTAGTGAAATTCAGGAATGCTTGAGTTTATTTTTTCTCAATTCCGTACAAAGAGAAAAGAGAGGGATAGTTTTACATTACAGAAAGTACGTTGGAGACAGTTAACGCTAACTTATTAAAGTTTTTAGCCTATCAACTTTACGTAATAAGTTTACAACAACAATCATTACGGGAAAACGTAGAGTTAAGTTGCTACAAATCAGGCTTCTAGACAACAACAATAAAAATAAAACGAATATTTAATTAAAATTCTAATATATTTGTCTAATTGGAATAATTCGTGTGCGTGTGTTATAAGCATACATTGTCACTATTTACAGTCGTGTGGATGTGCGTATCTTCTTTCTCAACACAACTCTGCGTCTCTTTTTCGTCGATGTTCCGAAGCTCCTTTAAAATTAGCCACACATTTTTGCGCCAGTACTCTAGGACAACTACCATTACACGGATACTTACAATCTGCGCTGTAATATCTTCTACTACCTAGTTGCAGTTCGTTCCCTTTATACCAATCATAAAAAGCCTCACTAATATGTCTATTATTGACTTTAACTTTCGACCACGTGTAGTCTAGTATAACTTGACCATGTGCAATACATGAATTGGCAAACACTCCTGTGTCATTCTTGAATTTGCGTATTTTATTTATGGTTTGATACATTTTGTTTCGAAAATTTAATATTTTATCACGTTGATCTGTACCGCATTTTGCGTCATCATAAATACAGTTTACTCCTTCCAGGTAAGACAACTGCCAATGATCGTACAATGAATTCACAATATATATGGGAAGTTTAATATACTGTAATGTATTTTGTGGAAATAAACATCTATATTTGTCTTTCCGTGCAAAACTTTTTAAGCATTTCTGGTTTAAAACAGGTCTATGTAGACTGTACAATGCTTTAAATTGTTTTCGCGCCATGTTCTCCGTTTCAGATGTTGAGTCTTCGTCAAGAAACAAACCTGCGTCAATTAAACCGCGAACTCTAGCTTTCTCAGGAATATACCCTCTTATGTAATCACCTTGTAATGCTAGTGCCAAGCCCCCTGCAGACGTACCGCTTAAAACAACATCAGAAGCATGTGACAACCCTTGTGGTAAAAGGTTATCTAACAGCGATTTCAAAACCTTTCTACCTTCGAAATAAAATTCTTTACCTTTACCCGTGATAGAGCTTTTTCGGTTGCCGGAAAATAAACCACCATCACAGTAAGATAAAACTGCAACATTCCATTTATAAAATCGAGGATTAACTGCGCCATTTTTAGAAAGAATTCCATGAAAGAAGCTACTGATTTTCTCATTTTTCGAATGCAAAGTTGAGCCCAATATTGAAGACCTACGTTTCATGCAACTACGAAGATCATAGCACCACGCTCCTCCGTGGAGATGCACAATCCACTTTCTTTTGCCGCTTCCAAACCCTTTTCGATAATAATACCCTGGTGTAGATCCATCCATACATTTTGCTCCATTAGAATTTTTTGTGTAAAAAAAGTTTATCTTATTTTCATTTGTTTTGTTAACGTTTCGATTCCTGAGATTCATTTCCGCCAGATTTTTCCCGCTAATATTATGATACGTTTTCACAAGGTCCGTAATATCGATTTCATCTTTAGAATCAATGTTTATGTTTGGTAATTTTGTTTCTACAATGTTGGCTACATTGCTGATGCTCTCATTCTTTGGTTCTAATTCTTCTTCAATCAAAGTCAAAAAATGCTTATCTATATCATCTCGCGTTTTCCCCGCGTTTTTTGCTTGTAAAGGATCGGTAATGTTATTGATGTTTTGTGTAAACAATGCCGTTGTAAAATTGTTTTTGTTATTGTAAAAATTATCTAGCATAATATCGTAATCAGGTGCTTGGGAGTCAATGTCTGTCGTTTGTATGAAAGGTTTTGTTCTGTTTGTCACATTGTCTTGTTGAGTGTTATTGTCGACGTCGAGTGTTCCTGAAATAAGTTGAGATATGATGGGTATTCGTGTTTCAGAGATCGGTGTTTCGTCTTCCTCGAAGTTGTCGTTTTCGTTATTGTAGTCAGTATCGGTGTCGGTATTATCGTTAGCTGCAAACTCGTCAAATTCACGTATGATTGTCGGCGTCGGTTTATCTTCTTCTTCAAAAAATGAAATAATACTCTTAGGAAAGGCTTTTTCAGTTACTTGATGTGCCGTGGAAGTTTCCTGAAATTCTATGATATTTTTCCGATTGCCAACAACAGTGGCTGATGGTCTTGTTGTTGAAGTATTGGTTTTGACGACATTTCGTGTTTTTGCCGTTATATATTGAACTACATTGTGTTCATTTTTTGCGATTGGTTTCAAAAATTCCTGCAATATATCACGAGTTTGCTGTCTGGTTGTAGCTTGGTGGTGGTTGGTAGTTGCAGAACGTGGTGTTGCGTACGATGTCGTTGGAGATTGCAATGCACTGATATCTTTTTTCACCGACGCAGATAAATAACCCGAGTTTGATCTTTTGTCAGAGCTTGATTCTACAGATGTCGTTGGTTTTTCCATGAGTGTAGGTAATTTTGTGTATCGCGCATTGAAACTAATACCACTACCAGACTCTGGTTTAGGAATATCACTTCTAATATACTGTGCATGAATAACGTGCGCGTCTTTAGACTGCGTTGTGAAGTCGTCAGTCTCAATATTTAAATTTAATACATTTCTCCGCATTCGTAAGTCTTGTGAGCTGCCATCTTGTGCATAACGTCTACCATTTTGAATTAAAAACGTGCTGCGTTTAATTCTTTGCTTGTGTGTTGAATCCGTAGAGGTTTTCTTGCTTGTCAGGCTTGATTCTTGTAAGTTCTGTAAAATACCACTAGGTGAATGCAATTTCGAGTTTTCATGTTTATTAACCACAGTCTGCTCTGTGCAATTTAGTTGTCTATACAAATCTATTATTATGTGTAAAATTAGGAACAGCGCATTTCTAGATAGGTAAAACATAATCCCATATTAAATAGGATAATTTTTTCAGCTGTAGAAGCAGCATCTCTTTGTCACGTTGAAATTAATACAAGTCCTTCCATGGTATAAATGTGCGTTAACTACAAAAGCCAACCAGGTCAACCTTTTATGGTTAAGTTGTTCCACTTTTTACTCATGTAAGTATAACCAAGGTTAAAGCCGTTCATGCAGAAAGGATTCTTTCATTCAAATTTAAATCAGTTTTTCAAGCTTCATTAAACAGTATAGAAACACTACATGACCGCGTAATGTGAAATATATTCTTTCAATTAACCTTTTAAACTTGCACTAGTTTGTAAACACTTCACAGTGCGGTCACGTTTGCCACAGTCGACACTTTCTAAACAACCGCTCAAACATTGCTGCTTCAGTGAGCATGCTTATTGCAGTGGAACTAATGAAATTCAAAACACAGCCGATTAACAGCCATAAAAGTAAACAACAGTAGAGAAAAAAATAAAGTAAAATTTAATTAAAGGAAAACGTATTTCATAGCTACCAATTTTTCAAACGCTGGAACTGATACTGAACTGATAAGACCCTAAAAAATTTTCGCGAATCAATGGTACTCAATTTGCGGATTTTGCGATAGAAAATTTCGCGTTTTAAGACTAACGGGCTAATTTCGCGTTTTAAGACTAACGGGCTAATTGTATGATACCTGTTTTCGTTTCAGGAATTGCAACTTTGGAACACTTCCAGGACTACAGGAACCTGATTGTATAAAGTGGATCCTGGTAGAAACAAGATTGGACTGTGGGCCGTATACTATGCTTTCCTGGGTGGGTGCTGAAAATTATAAAGAATGATGTAATTTCTGATATTTTCTTTATAAAAAAACATTACAATAATATTTACACCTTTTTCGTTAAGCAATATAATTCAACCTCGTTCCCAGAACTTTGACAGGGAACGAGGCTGATAGTAATTTAAAAGTAAAGCATGATAAAAATCCAAATAAATTTTTGACGAAAAAAAAACGGTTGGAAGAAATTGGAAAAAAAGAATTAAGCAAAACAAAAAGAAATTAAACAAGACTTTTTATAAAAGAAAGTTCTGAATTTTTAGAATAAATAAATAAATAAATTGACGTTTTTACTATGTTAGACATACGCCGCTTGTTATTTTACAAGGGCGTTTTACATCAGGTGGTGCAAGAAATAAGGTCCCGTCAGTACACATACATACTTCAGCTGTCCCTCCATGGACAACGTCACCATTTTCTGATTTACCAGGCACCTGAGACTTTCGCAGATTTTTTAAAATAATCTTTTTTGCATCCAACAGAATCTATGAAATGTGGGGATAAAGCAATTAATAGAATTAATAGAAAAGTAAAACATTTGAACAAACAAAACGAAAAACATATATCAAAAATAAAAAATATATTCATATATCGCGATGCAACGAATTTTATAATGAACTCAGAGAAGAGGTTTGGAAGCGACAGTTTATAAAGCGTACCTTTCCCTTCTTAGAAGTTAACTTGGTATCCATTAAACTCTCCAATTTGACGTCATGTGCGTTCGATTTAATTTCGACGCCTTTTGCAGCGTTGACTTTCAACTTATTCGTTAGTGATTCCAATCGGAGGTCTTTTGAATCGCTGGCTTGCACCAAAGGTGTTTGAATTGAACTTTCCAGGTTTAAGCCTCCAGGTACTAAAAATTTAGTTAATGTTTTTGGTAAAATTTTTTTTAGATTCTTGCATTGGCGATAAATTTTTTTTATTCCCACGGCAAGTATAATTACTAATTCGCAGCTTGCTGCCGGAAGCTGAATCGATCCTCTTATAGCCGATTAACATTCAAAGAACATGAAATATAATAAATCTTCACTCAAATAAGCGCGCGTCGTGACAGGATATTAATTTTATAAGAGCCCATTCCTTTTTCCTTCAAATCCTTCCGGATTTTTAGTCAGAACAACTTGTAAGTTTTATGTCAATATCGAATTTCTGCGACATGCGTTAGATCTGATGAAGAATGGAAAAATAAAATTACAAAATAATTAGAAAATAGAACAAATTTTGTTCTAGCTTTCTCTTTAAATATTATTTGCTTTTTTGAAACAAACATTATCTGAAGAATAATAATAGGTTTTATTTAGCAATATTAGGCTTTGACTTTTTATCTTGTGGATGTAACGTTTCGGTTGTCGCTGTACAGTTTTAGCTAGTTGAACATAAATATTATTCAAACTTATAATCAACATTTACACAAGTAGAAGTACCTGAAATGTCCATATGTTCAATGTTCATTTTAATTTTCTTGTCATCAGCAAAAAGTAGCGTACGTCCTGCGCCATCTTGAATGTACAGCTTTTTATTTTTCAATATCACGTGATCACTGTCCAATGTGATTTGACCGACAACATTGTTAAATGCATCCACTGCACTAAGGGATATATTTTTCCGCGAATTCACTCGAATTGGAGAATTCTAAACAAGAAATAATAAGATTATATCTAGATCATTCAGTAAGCTGGTTAGGTCTAAAGCTAACTGCGAAATGTTATAATATATTATAATACCCATATATGTCTGTCCGTCCGTCCGTCTGTCCGTCCGTCCGTCCGTCTGTCTGTCACGCAAAATGGTAGCTTAGCTGCGCAGGTAGCGAGACGCACGCAATGCAGTATAAAAAGGACGGGCGAATCCGTGGATTTTTCCACGGGCTAACGACTAGTGTTGACAATTATTACTGCAATCCAAGTCATAGAGTGTGTTAAGACGTGCTAATGTGCTCATGGTTTTATATTCGGACAAGTGAGCCACAAGTTATTTGGAGAAAGCCACTAAGAGGACAAAAAGCAAAAGCAAAAGCCACATAAAGCCATAATTTTGAATTATTTTTATTATTATTATTCAATATTTTACTTGGTTACAAACTTCAGAAAATAATATTCTGCTATTAACAACAAACAAAATACCCTGCGAAATCTCGCGGCTAAAGTTCATCAGGGGACGAAATTTTGTGAAAAATGGTCGTTCATATTTAAGCACGCATGACACGACGTGTATAAACGGAAGAAGGGTCGGATTTCTTCCTGAATATTTTTTGCCTTTTCAAATACAAAATCAAATTAACAAATTTCTATAAATGTCTTATTCGACCTATCAAATAATTTATTCTTTTTATTAACCTATTATTAATTATGATAAAAAATATTGCTAATGTCAGCAAAGTCCCACCAAAGTACAAAATTCACTACATGTTAAAACCATTTTAATACATAGCCGAATAAAGAGTCAATCCTCCTGCTCGCGAAGAATACGACAAATATTAAAATTATATTCAAGAGTAAAGACACAATTTGTGTGTAAAAATTCTTATAAATCGCATGCAATTCCAGGACTTACAGTTCTGCTCATAATTGTCTTCGCACGTAACACAGACATGAACTCTGCTGTGCCGTCCATTCTCAAGCCATTACTTGTTATATGAAGCTTGCCCATACCATGCTAAAGTGAGAACATTTATTTTCATAGAATGATGACGATTTTAACTTACCTGATTTTGGTAAAAAAAGTTAAAAATTGTGTTATACTTGACATTTCCTTAATCTCCAATGGAAGTCTCATCTGTATTTTTGACAAAAAATTAACAAGTACTACTATTTTAAAATTAGACACAAAAGGTTCAAATTTCTTAATCTGGCCAGCATCTGATTTTCAGAACTTCACTCATACTTAAGTTGTAAAATTAAAAGAGAAACGGTAGTGTTGGAATTTGAGATTTTCTCGATATGTTTTTCAAGAATGCAAATTTGAGCATAAATAAACCACATTAGCGTATATTTCAACTTGATTAATTTAAAATGCCATAAATTTTTAAATAAAATTGCTTATTCCTAATTGGATAATCGTTTCATTGTAATTGCAATCTAGAATTTTTTAATCGGTCAGCAACAATGTAACACAGCAAGGTAACGACACAAAAGGCTAATAAAAAATGATTGTCTATTCTTAATCCTCTTTCACCATAGCACAAAGAAAATTAGCTATTATAAAGTAGTTAATTATATGATTAGTCACTTAGTAAGAAAGTGGTTAACTCCCAATCTCGTGTTTTTCCAAAACAATGCATGTTTACACGAGGAGTCAATATATTAAACAGCACACACTAAAACATTCCTGCTTTCGCCTGCACTGTACATCGTGTCATTTTTTTTTTTAACTTCTTAATGATGCATCCTTTATCAATTTTTAATCACGACTATCTTAACACTATCGGACAAGATACCTCCTTCGTTATCAGGTGCGAGTGTTCATAAAATATTAGTATTAAACAAATAAACGTTTGTTTCGCAAATACGTATCGTAAAAACCAGACTTTTAACTTTTAAAGACTATGTTTTCCCCACTTCGTTAATTTCTTGACCGCCATACTGAAATGGTTTGAACTTATTTCGTACTTAATTAAATCTTGACGTCATTACATTGCGCGGGTGGGCGATTTATGTGCCAGACCCAACCTATATGGGTGTTACAACCGCTCTTGCTCTGTTTACATTTTCAGAGACTTAATTTTGGAAAAAGCAAGAAAAATACAAGTCAAAACTCAACAGCATTGTATAAATATCCCTATGACTCCTTATTACACACGAAATCAAATTTTATGCATTTCTCTGCCTTTCCAAACCTAACGAACACATCCTAGACATAAACAAAGTAAAAAAATATTCACCAATCCAAAATCTTGAACTCTAATGATCCAAATAGTTAAAGCCAAATTGATGATAGCGATGATTAATATGAGCAAGATGAGAAAATACAAGCATCTCTTTCGCCATCCATAAATTCCAATTTTATAGACAATATGAGGAAGCTCAGGCTTTGTGTACTCGACATTTTCAAATGTCGTGGAGTTGTTGTTTTGTCGCTGGCGAGTTGGCATTTTTGCAAATTACATACTAAAAATACACCAAATGTAAAACAATTTTATAAAAACACAAACATTAAATTTTTGGTTAAAACTTAAGAACATACTAAGAACACAACAAGGCTACACTTCAGTAAAACACAAAAACATTAAGTCTCATCGAGATGTAAAGCCTGATCTAAAGAAAGCTTGTCCCTCAAATCGTACAGTTGTACAAGGAACATCAAACAAACAATTGTTGAACTGACTTGGAAGACTATATATATGTATCTCATATCAATGGCAAGTAAGTAAACATCGACACATCGAATCCTACGAAATAATTTCCAACAAAGATAACCTCGAGAACTCAGATCAACTTCTTGCAGAATACCAGCTGGTGTATTTGTTTTTAGAAAACATATTAAAGTTAAAAGCAAATAATGCGGAAAATGTGGGATTTAGCTGAACTACCTCAAAATACAAGTTTACACATGTAATTAGAAACAGCTTTCACAAACTAAAAGCATATTTCAGTCTGTTGCAAAACGTCTGTTTCATTGCACGTGTCTGCTGAAGAAAATAAACGTTGAATACACATAATCCTAACATTATTAGCAAAAACTAAAGTTTAACCGTAGAAAACCATACCATCTTGAATTTAAATAAACAGAGAGACGAGAAGTGGAAAAACAAACAACCTTATAAGACATTTCATTTAACTGATCTATAATCCGAGATTTCATTTGTGCAAACCAAGCAACGAGTATTTATCAATCCTATAAAATCTCCGACAATAATTTTACTAACTATTAAATTAGCTTTTGCAAAAAGTTAATAGTGCACAAGTTATAGTAAAAATTATAACGTTTTGTATTTCTCATTCTCTTCAAACACTGATTTTAATTGCTAGTAATTATGTGATCAAATCTAATATTGGTTGCAGAAGATATAGGAGATAAGATTATTTATATGAACAAAGATGATTAAGGAGATCAAACCTTCATTTTTTACAATATCCATACAACGATTCTCATAGTAACAAATCCATTTTAATGAAAGGACACTTTATATTGACCTTTGACTAGTTACGGTCGATGTACTGTGTAGAACAGAAGTATAGGATGCTAATTCTGTAATGCTTTAATTGTAAATGTCACAGTTCTTGAGGAAACAACAAATTATTACCATGAGCTACCACCTATTGCCAACCATCTACTGAGCTATCTACCACCAACCATCTACTGAGCTACCTACCATCAGTCACCTACTGAGGAAACCTATTCAACCAAGATCCTGCAAAATGGGTTTTGTGCACCAATACTCGTAATAAACTAAAGAACTTTACGACTGACCAACTTGATTGTGTAATTTTTTAAGCAGTAAGTATTTGAGATCAACCCTTCGACACCAGCTGTGCCCATTAGGGTCGACAATCGGCAGCAGCTCATGTAAATGATGACAAGGACAGAAGAATTATCAATAATTTTGTTGCCGATAGTAAACAAAAGCAGTAACACAAATTAAAAAAACACAACACAAAATTCTTCCCACGATTTTTTGTAGCAAATATCTGCCAAATATTGCCGACAAAACTAAGGATTCCCTTTGGCAAACTCCTGATTGACAAAATTGCTATAGCTATAATAACAACCATACAATATTGTTAAGAGTGTTTTATTAAATGTTTACTATAAGGCTATGAAATTATTTTCAATTTTCTGACTGCTAGTGTGTTAAGATAGGTAAAAAACAATATGGAAGCTCTTCGTTGGCGCTTAAAGTAAGTCTTGTTATGACTGCAAAACTACAAAGTAAATCAAGAAATCTTCTCATCCAGTAAAAAAGAAAATGTATTCACAAGAAGTATCAGACAATGAAGCAATTTAAAGAACATTAAAATTGAAAAGTATAAGATCTAAAGACTTTTAATAAAAAATTTATTTTTCTATGAACACTGCCACGAAACATTCTTTTAAAAAAAAAGTGAAAAATCAATAAAAAGTATACAAGACGACACATGTTCTTAACAAACAAAAACTTAAATGAAAGAAAAGAAAACACAGCTGATAGTTTGAAACTAAGTCTAAGTGGAAAAAATCCAGAAAATATAACCAAAAAAAAATCTTTACGTGCTGTAGTACAAAAGCTATGGCAACGAAAACAATATTTTGACC
Source organism: Hydractinia symbiolongicarpus (assembly GCF_029227915.1). Taxonomy (NCBI): domain Eukaryota; kingdom Metazoa; phylum Cnidaria; class Hydrozoa; order Anthoathecata; family Hydractiniidae; genus Hydractinia; species Hydractinia symbiolongicarpus. The sequence continues at coordinate 28,269,060 of NC_079882.1, read as the reverse complement.
GGAAATTTTCAAATTCAAATAATTTAGGCTCCCAAACTGAAATGATTATCTATACATAAAACTTGTCAATTATTACACCCACATTACAACTTGAATACAAAGCAAAAACAGAACAAAAATTTAGTTTAGCAAAAAAACTAATGTCTTTAAGATAAAAACATAATTTTATTATAACCCAACAACAAAACCAACAATTTCCATCACAGAATACAAAACCTATTTCTTATATGCATATGTCTTTCACAACATAACCATACACTAAACCCGCTTACTTACTTCAGCCATATACTTCACCTCTGCATAATAATCTATTCATATCTCACAGTAACTGTTGAACCTTAAAAGAGGATATCCTGTCTCCATTGTGTTTTGTTTTTCAACCGACAATCAAGTGGTCAGAGTATTTTTATTACCGTTATAAATAGACAAATTTAATTACAAGTTATAAACCAAAACATTAAAAGACGTCCTACAAATGTGTTTGAAGGGTAACCATGACAAACCGAGCTTTTTTTTGCAGTGACACATTCAGAACAATACAAAAAGAACAAAGTATTATTTTGTGTGAATAAATGTTTACTATTAATGAAAAAAAAAAGTTTAGTTAAGTAAATAGAGGTGGGATAATAAATAAATTGGTGTTACGTTACACAGATGATAAGATCGAGGTAACTTACAGTATTTAAAAAAGATTAAACCTGGTCTGTCATACACATGTTGAAGCTATGAAATGAAAGGGTAGGAAAGAGAAAAGTGCCATTCTGATGCAACCAGCGAAGCGTAGCTTTCAGTAGATTTGCACTAACTCTTTTCTTGTTGGGACTTGTACCAAACTTGTTATCAGATCACATCAGGACAGAAGCAAATGAAACGTACAAATAAACACGCATGCTTTACCCTCTAAAAAGATTGCAAATATATCTTTCTGCTGACTTTTCGTGACATTTCAAAGTTGAATTATTTTAATGTAACTAGAAACCAAATCTTTCTGGCGTCAATACTTGTTATCATAATATTATGAAGTCTTAAAATTCCTATAGTGAACTTCTAAGAGTATCACATAAAATCGAATAAGTATCTCACTCAAAATATCCTTTTACACATAACAAAAACACAACCACACAACAGGCTTATAGTCTAAAAAGATATTCTAACTTGTTTTTAAATAAAAACTCTCAAATACAAATAAAAATAAAAACACGAAAAATTTTCCAAACTTTAATATTATACACAGAATTATTTTATATTGCACGCGATTAAATTAAGACTTTCAAATGAACATTTCACACACAAATATATATATGATATCTGATAAATTATTAATGAACCAATAATTCAACTTTACATACAAAGAGATCTAACTACAGTATTTTTAACAATTGTAATTGTTATCTAACATTCAACAGCTAACACCAATTCACCATTCAAAAAAGTTAGACGTTTTGGAGACAATATCAGATTTGAAAACAAGCTAGGTTTAATGTGCTATTTTATAAAAACCATTTTACATTTTTTAGAAGAAAGCCTTGAACGGTTCAGTACTAAAACTTCCTCAGCAATTCTGTTGTTTTATTAATCTTTCAACTTTTTAAAATTTTCAAAACAAATAATTAAGGGGAAATACGAAGACATGAAGCATTACAAAAAATAAAGTTAAAGGGAATTATTTAAATGTTAATGGTTGATTTTTAAGATTATTTTAAGATGCCTTGTGGATGAAGCATAAAAAATTTAAATGCATCAAGAAAATAATATTCACGAAAATACAGAGTACTACTTGAGCTGTAAAAAATGTCGTGTCAAACCTTCATGATAAGTGAGTGTTACCCCAATACAAATGACTTTCATAAAAGCAAGTTGTATTCAAACCACACAAGAGATTTAAGAGATTTTTACTTAAATTTTACAAAGTAAGTTTAGACTCTAAGGTGTTTAAGCAAGACAGGCACAATATAATAAATGCTGGTTTTCCAGACTAACATGAACTTACATATCCCTTATCTGATGACAAAGCGTTGTGATAATATTTGTCATTCCAAATGACGCACAAAAGTAAACCACTTTATGAAAGTTTTGGGAAAGCAAAACACACAATAAAAATTCATATAATATGGTACTTGAATAGGAGTAGTAAAACCCAAAGTTGATTGAAGAATGTAAAAAGATGACTCAGAAAGTAAAAAAAGTATGCTGAATACGACGTCAATACAAAACGTCAATATGGATTGACCTGCTATAACCAAGCGATCTCACAAAAATATCTGCAAATACTAACTACCCAGTCTTAATGTTGTACTGTGAAATACAAAGCCCAAGGTTGTGGTTTTGACATCAGATTTTTTGATACTAACCTGCTTTTTGTACCAGTAAGGTAATAATCCCTGTTACTAATTCTTGGAAAAACATACAGTGAAATATTTTCTAAATTGAATATTCTCAGTTTAAAAAAAAATCGCTGATTTCTTTACTAACATATGTCTTACTTTTCCTAATTGGTAAAACCTTTGAAAATACAGTGAAAAACTGTGTTAAAAAATGACTTTATTTTGTCTGTATGCTATATCCATCTTTTCTCTTTTTGGGTTCATTAAGTTTTAGTAATTTCAAAAATTTTAAATGATTTTATCAAACGAGAACATTCTGTCTGTTTATTAATTCTAACAATCTTGTATAAAAGAAAGACTGTTTAGTGGTCAAATTTCGAAAATCCATCAATAAATTAGGTTACTCCGACTGTATATTAATTCTAACTTGACAATAGATCTGCAAGGAAGAATAGTGACCTATTGTGCTCATCTTGCCATTGCCTGTTTAAGCCAACAATACCAGCAACCAGAAGATACACCACATGGAAATAGACATAAACATAGAACACAATAAATTACTTTTACATCAAAATTATGTGATTCATTTGCACTTTTGTGTTTTTCTTAGTAAGCAATGAACAAGTTAAAACAATACAGCTGTTAGACATATGCGTCAGGATATTCCTACAACAGTAATACTGTCTAGACACCTCATGTGGAGGAATCGATTGATTAACATATTTTTATAAAACTGTCTTGGTAACTAGTAACGACAAATAATAGTGTTTGAGTACAAAAGATTTAAATCCAGAAGAGGCAGTCCATCTTTTAATAAATTCTTTGCTTTTAAAAAGGACGTTTAAATGAAAGTAACACATGAGTAATTACTTCCTAAGAAAAAAAAAATGCGTTAATAGACCAATTTCATTGCTTGATGAAAAATGTTGGTGACTAGATAACAAGGCAGATACGACCATGAAAAAAGAAAACTGATGTTTCAAAACAATAACATGCTGATAAACTCTAAAAGAATAACGTGCTCTATTTTAACATTGCAGCAACATATCATTTAGGACATTAAAATGTCGCATGAAATCAGATGTTTCGTGCACAGTTTTTCTTAAACACAACTCCTGAAGACTTTTTGGCTGTAGATTAAAATGATTGACAGATATAATCTTTTGTTCGCCTCCCGAAGTTCTTTGTGAGATTCTAATGCTTGCGAGACATCCATTATTGAGAACGTTAGTGCTAATGGTGTCTGTAAATATATCCAATATGCAATCAGCTTTTAAAACATACAGAATTTTTAAGTCCAGCATGTTTAAAACAATCATTTCATAACCGGTGGCAACATAGCAGTCAACATTGCTAGCCATACAAAACAATGGTATGAATAATAAACTGTTGCGCCAACACTTAACCTTCTTAACTTGCATTCTTTGTTCGTTCTTTTTTAATCCAAAGTTAAAATCGAAACTTTTCAAGACTGTAAGCTTATTTTCACATAGCGATAACAATTTTAACTTGTTGTTGTTCTGAGCAACCCATATTAATCGACCTTTGACGTTTAACAAGGTGGGTAATTCATAGCTATCATCTCGTAAAAATATTTCAGGTTTTTGGACCATCATTTCATGAGCCTGATTTCCAACAAATGTTAGACATAGAAAGAATTCTGGATGTTTGTGGTTATCAATGACCACAACCACATTTTCACAAGTTAAAAATCGAGGGACGCTTCTTTGCGATGACCAGCTTGACAACGAGACATTTTGGTAACCAAAATTCACAACATATATCTTCACAGGAGCATTATAGCATATAAATAATTGAGAGGAATGCATGGAAAGAGTGTGAGATCCAAATTTACCATCTTCGTCAACAATGTTAAACTCAAACTTTTTAATCTTACAGTGTTTTAATGAAACAAAAATTGTTTCAAACTTAGTAGCAGCTTCCTCTTCTTGATATTCTTTTATAAGAACTATGCTAGCACTATCAGAAAGATAGGTTATATTTGGTTCAATTGTAGTCAATAAAGATGCAGACACATTAACATCTTTATCAAAACAAAACGTTTTTACATCTAATTGTGAAGCTAATGTTGTCAGCCTTTTATTCACTGAATATTTGCTGTTCTCTGGCAAATCACAAACATGCACAACTTGGCTACCATTTTGTAACCAATCAAAACATTCTTCGTAACTACCATCATTGCAATGATACTGGTCAGTAAGTCTTTCTTCATTTGCAGCAAACAATTTGACAGCATTCTCATCACTATTAAATCTTCTTAATCCAATGCACTTATATGAGCACAAAGACATGCTTGTATAAGAAAACTTTATTTTAATCAGCTGAAAATTCCAATTGCTTTGTTTGCTCAAAACACTAACATGTTACTAACAAGTGAAAAGACAACTTTTTCTGTAAGTAGGAGTGAAATAAAATATAAAAAATTATCAGTCAACGTAAACTGTAATAACTCTCAGTATAGTTAACACATAATTCAATCAGGTTTATTTTAACAACACATGATTAAAAGGTTAACTTTAAAATTTATAAGCATATACATGAAACCAAACGAATTTGTATTGGTAAAAAAACACATACATTATTTATTCATGTGCAAACCTTATTATAGATTATTACACTATTATAAAGTTCCTTCTACCCTCTTTATTCATCTTTAACAATTTATGAATAGGGTTGATTCTTAAAGAAAAAAATATAAGGAAAAAATGGTAAATTGCTCAATGTATATATCAAAGATTTCAGCATGTTCTTTTTTATACGTTTCCTTTCGTTACTTAGCAGCAACAAAATAAAAACATTGAGTTAGATCTCGTAATTCAAATTGACTTTGATTGGATATACTTAGTTATCATCTGTCTAATAAACAACACAACAATGTTATACTTCTTATCAAAAGAATCCTAGATTCATGCAAGCATTATATATGCATTTTACAGGAGACACAAATCTTCACGTTACACACCAAAATAATCACTTACCATAGATATTTATCTTTGACATGACACCTTCGTTTCACAGTGCTTACAGATTCTAGGGGGAAGCAATCCAAAACCGCAATACTCTTGAATTTCTTCCTGACCAATCCATCCCATTCTTTTAGACACATACTAGCAGAAAGTAATAAACGTTTTAAAACACAAACATGCTCTGCCTTATCAATGTATTTGCCAGAAGTTTTGAACATAGTTGTTAAATCCCAAAAAAATTCAAATGTATGTCACAGACAACTTTGTTAATTAATATGTTTGGAATATGTTTCTTTGATAAAACACAAAGAACAAAACAGATACACAAGCATTCCTTGAGTTCGAAACAAACTAACAACTTTTAAATGGAAATAAGGTGGTTTACTAGTCTCTATTCGCACTACCCTGGTAATAAAAATCAAAATTGGTAAACATTGCATTTTTCGGAGTACACATTAAAACACATTTAAACACAAAAGTATTCTTTCTTTCTTGTTTGAAATTAAAGGTAACTTTAATGTCCTGTTTTTTCGAATTTAAATTACACACAAGTAGAAAATACAACACATTGTTTGGATTTGAAATCTTAAGAATACTATAATATACTTTCTACAATATACACAGGTTACCTTTGTTAACAATACAAATCTATTTTATCTAACTTAAAAAGAACATGTAAAACAATTCTTAACGCAAAGGCCTTAACTTAAAGTTTGTCAGCGCACAACTGTTGTAGTTAGGTAAAGACAATAAATAGACTGGCTTCGTGCACTGAAAAATAAAGGGTTTGAAAGTTTTTATATGTTTCTCAAATACAAACAATAATGAAAACTTAAAATAATTTGGCAAAACTTCTGCAAGGGATAAATTTGACTCACATGATTTCACACAAAGAGCATATCATAATAGTTCAACTGGAAAAAGTTTATCTATAGAAGGCTTCGCAAAAAGAAAAAAAAACATGTTTTTTTTACTACAAAAAGCAGTGTAAACGTTTAAAAGGGTAAGGTTTGCAAACGATTACACATATTCCAGAGACATTTTTCAGTCAAACAGGTACTAAAATCTAGAAAAAAAAAATCCCATCTGAACATCGAAATACCCTGACATGTAATTTGTTGCCATTTTTAAAAAATCTTGTTCCAGAGTTTAAAAAAAATTATGAGGATTAATATAGTAAGTATAATGCATAGATCTGCAAGTAAAAACAATTTCCATAGAGAATACGAAAATGTAGCTATTTATAAAAAACACAATAGTAAAACTAGACATTCTCATTTGAACATATGTAGTATATTACTGCTTCATAAACCATAAACATCACTGCGCTGTTTGGTACCTGACGCACAAGTTGTGTTCCCAGGCCGCTATATAAACCTCTGCGACCTTCCTCTCTGTAAACTAACATTAAAGTCTGAAAAAATGATTTATATTTTCTAGGTCCAGCACATTCTTCTTGACGTAGTCTAGTTCTTACAACTTCGTGTGGATATGCACACATTGATGCAATTGACTTCGAAAAACCAGCGGCTATCATAAAATCAGACACATTATTCTTTTCAATATGGTCTTTACTATTATGTTTATGGTATTCTCGTAACATTCTTTTGAGTCTTTCATAAATAACAAAATGAATGATAGTCTCTATTATGCCAAAATAGGATGCAGAAAGTCCTCGGTAAAATCCCTTTAAGCCTTCTTCCTTAAAAACTTTACGAACACATTTCATCATGCCATATTTTGTTCTATAATGTAAAGGGAGATGTCTTTAGTAAAGCAAATAATTGTGGTATTAAGGCATTGTAGATTTTTCTGTGTCAGCCACTTTTTTTTATGAAAACTACACTTCTACACTCTCCATATAGCCCAGTTAGTCAACTGTTTGGTTTTAAATTAAATTTACATACTGACTGCTAAGTTGAAGACGTGTTTTTACAAACCATATGGGTGCTGTAAACGTATTTGTAATAAAACCTAGAATTAAAAAAAATTCTGTTATATCGAACAAAACAGAAATAGACTATCAGTTGCTGTGGAAATTCTTCAAATCTATAATTCTATAAACGCTCAGGGACAAGATAAAAAATCGTTTTGAACACAACAAAAACATTTAAAAAAAATAAATAAAATAAAAATAAAAAAAAAAAAATTTTTTTTAAAAAAAGTAAATTTTAAAGCATTTCGAATTAGAAAAAAAAATGATTTGATTATTTTAAATTATTTTGGTACTTTTCTATTTAAATAAACTAACAAAAATAAACATTTATTTCTCCATATATCAAAATCTGAATGGTGTTTTTAACACGCTTAACTGAATTCAAATGACAAAATTTCCTCAAAAATAGAAATCCACCAAATAAGTGAGCTCATTGGTAAAAAAACAAACATCATAGCAATAATCATTGTCATATAAAAATACATTTTATTTCATTTTATACATTTGTCATCTTATAATACAACACATTAATTTTTATCTTAAAAGCACATTTTCAAATTCACAGAAAAGTCACATAATTTTGCTAATAAAATCCTGTGTATGTATATGTTGTGAGAGAGACAGTTTCAAAATGACATGCTAAAGATATAACAAGATATCTTACCTGCTGACGCACCTGCACACATATGAACTAGTGGACTATCTTTGTCTACACCCATCCGTGTTATGCCTTTTGACGATTTAGCATAGACAGCAAAGTATATAGCACTATTTAAAAATCAAAAATTAAATTAAATTATGGAGTTAAATAACAAGTGACTGGTAGATTTAGCCATGTCTAAGCCTTTCTGCCATGCACAAATTAGAAGACCGAAGGTTGTTTTTTACCCATGTTAATTATTATTTGCAAGAGTTTTTTAAGTGCCAATATTTTATTTTTATTTTGCAATTTTATAACACCTACTCTTTATCATGTTAAGAAACTATATTTATTGATTTTAATTTTATAGTATAGATTGGTTGTCAATTTTAACTTATTAATTTGATAGAATGTAAGCAGTTGACACGCTTATGCTTATTTAAAAGAAATTAAGATTGAAACAGGATGAAATGTTTTCAAGGTTTAGATTGACAATTGACAGTTTTTAATTAAGCAAGAGATTATTCATCAACAAAAATTGGATAACACTCTTACAATAATATATAAGTAAATGTTATTGTAAGTAGGATTAGATCAGAGAAGCTAAATTTAAAGGTTGTGTGATAACATTAACCAAAATATTTTTGTGGCAATGTCTCAATGTCACTATTTCCAATGATACTTTTCTCTGCCACAAACAATGTTAGCATGCAAATAATAACATACTAACAGTATGAGAACATTGCAGTTGATATGAAAAGCAACAAAATGAAGGCAAACCAAAAAAAATATCTACCGTGCTGGAGCAACACCAACTAGGTTAGGGCCCAAACCCTTATAAAGAGATCGAACACCTTCTGTGTGTATCATGTGTCTACAAAATAGAAAAAAACTGATAGCAAATGATTATCAATTTTAAATGTCACTAAAAAAACAGGTGAAAACAATCAAGTACACAAAAATATATATTTTTGATCACAAGAACTAACAACCCTTTATTCTTAATTTCGAAAACTGATATAATGGTAAAGATGTAAAGGTTACTTTTACTTTTCAAAAAACCTCTGAAAGGCTTTGAAGCAACATTTTGCAGACATGCTAAAAAATCAAATGTATTAGAAGGCTTCTGCATCTGTAACTATATGCTTGTATAAAACTAGTATCAACAACTGACAACGTCATATTTTTTTTGTACCCCTTAACTTTTAAATGCATTGTTCTACATATATACTAAGGTTAATAACAAGAGCATCAATATCAATGGATAAAATAATTTTTCATATCTTTTATTGTTCAGATAAGAAACTTTTCTTGCATATATGACATCATTTTTGTCAATGATGTCAAAAAATCACTTTTGTGTAAAAAAAAAAATTATATATAGTCTACAATTTTACTAATAATAACAGGTATACAATAGTGTTAATTGTAAAAAAAGGCTAAAATATGTTGTTAACATTCTGTTAAAATGACAATTCTTCCTCTAATTTTTAACCCTAATTTTTTTCCTGTAAGGTCTTCAATTCTCTGTTGCATATAATACTATATTACAGTCTGCCTGATTTTTGTCAGGATTTACATATAGTTGTATACATATATGTGACAACAAGCTTACCGTATGCAACCAAGAATACCTGCAGGGCGGGTAACAATTTCATACTGTCCAGGTGCCATTTTAAGATTAGCCATTCCAACTAATTTTACTGGTTGAAAAACAGGTGCTGAAGACTAAAAAACAAAGAGTTAAAATAAATTACTCTTAAAGAGTGTCAAAGAAGCCAAGGGAAAGTACAGGCCCCGTCGAAAAGTCTGGAAGCTGAAGGAAGAGATTGTAGCAAGACAATTTAGTGCAAAAGTTCAGCAGTTAGCCTACAATAGTCAATGTGATAGTGACAATGTTGAAAGTACTTGGACTACTTTGAAGAATTGTCTTCTAGAAGCTTCTGATGATACCTGTGGGTGGACAAAAGGACCAGCTAGACATAGACAGACCTGGTGGTGGAATAATGAGGTTGACCAGTGTATAAAGGAAAAGAGGAAACTTTGGAAAGAGTGGAAGTCAGGTGGTAGTAAAAATATTTACTTAGAAGCTAAGCGTCGCGCTCGTACAGCAGTGTATAAGGCAAAATCAGAAGCAGAGAGAAACAGATTTGCAGATGTGTTAAGAAGGGAAGACCAGCGCAATGAGGTATTCAGGATAGCAAAGCAAATGAAGAAGACTAATCAAGATATTGTAGGTGGGAAGTGTATACGTAATGATGAAGGTGTTTTGGCTAGCACAGAGGAGGAGAAAAGGGTAGCTTGGAAGAATCATTATCAGAGGTTGCTTAACACTGAGTTTGATTGGGACAAGGATAATTTGTCTGATGATGATGTCGTAGAAGGGCCAGCTATGCAGATCAAGACAGAATGGGTAGTGGAGGCTATTAGGAAATTGAAGATTGACAAGGCTGCAGGAGTATCAGGTATTGTTGCAGAGATGGTAAAAGCATCTGGATATATTGGAGTTGAGCTTATTACAAGTCTTGCTAACCAGATTATAAAGAATGGTGCTATTCCGAGTGAGTGGCAGTCGAGTGTAATAGTGAATTGTTTCAAGGGCAAGGGTGATGCATTAGAAAGGGGTAACTATGGGAGTTATTGTATGCAGATGATTTGGTTCTCATAGCAGAGTCAATGGAAGAATTAGTTGAAAAGTTTGAGAAGTGGAAGAAAGGACTAGAAGAGAAAGGGCTAAAGGTAAACACAGCAAAGTCTAAAGTCATGATAAGTAGCATTGCAGCCAAGTGCGACCTTGTAGTTGGAAAGTGGCCTTGTGGAGTTTGCAGGAAAGGGGTTGGTAGTAACTCAATTTTTTGTCAGACTTGCAAGCATTGGGTACATAAGAAGTGCAGTAGTATTAGTGGAAGGTTAAGAGCTGGCATACAGTTTGTATGCAAGCGTTGCAAAGGTGAGATTATAGAGAATGAAGTATTTCCAGCCTTAATGATGTACAACAGTGGCTCGTTAGAGATAGTTAAGAACTTCTGTTACTTAGGTGATATGTTGGGCAATGAAGTATGTTGGAAAAAGTGTTACTTGCAGGATAGGTTCTGCTTGGAAAAAGTTTAGAGAGTTACTTCCTTTATTGACTAGCAGAGTCCTGTCAATTGAGGTAAAAGGTAGGTTGTATGAGGCCTGTGTAAGAAGTGTTATGTTGTACGGTAGTGAGACATGGGCAGTGAAGCAGGAAGATCTTGACCGTTTAGAAAGGAATGATATGAGAATGGTTAGGTGGATGTGTAATGCCAGTCTGAGAGACAGAAAGAGTTTAGATGAGCTAAGAAGCAGGCTAAGTCTCCGTAGAATTAAAGATGTTATCCAGATAAGAAGATTGAATTGGCTGGGGCACTTGGAAAGAATGGAGAAGGATAATTGGGTAAGAAAGTGTAGAGACTTGATAGTTCCTGGGGCAAAGCCCAGAGGCAGACCGAGAAAGACTTGGCAGGAGGTTATAAGGGCAGATTTGATAGAGAGGAAGTTGAGTTTAGATCTAACACAGTCTAGATCAGATTGGAAGAGGGTCATTAATATACCTCGTCCAACCCATGCTAGCATGGAAAACGGACGTTAAGCCGAGAATGATGATGATGATGATGAGTAAACTTGCAAGTGTCGGGAGGCTAATAAACTTAAATACCTCCCAACTAATGTAAAAAAAAATACATTCAGCAATGACTCTGGTATGCCAAGATATTTTGTGTTAATTTTTTTACTTGAAATCAGAAAATAAATTTACTATTAAACATTTGTCCATGGGAGTTATTGTATGCAGATGATTTGATTCTCATAGCAGAGTCGATGGAAGAATTAGTTAAAAGTTTGAAAAGTGGAAGAAAGGACTAGAAGAGAAAGGGCTAAGGGTGAACACAGAAAAGTCTAAAGTCATGATGAGTAGCATTGCAGCCAAGTGTGACCTTGTAGTTGGAAAGTGGCCTTGTGGAGTTTGCAGGAAAGGGGTTAGTAGTAACTCAATTTTTTGTCAGAGTTGCAAGCATTGGGTACATAAGAAGTGCAGTAGTATTAGTGGAAGGTGGAGAGCTGACATTCAGTTTGTATGCAAGCATTGCAAAGGTGGGATTATAGAGAATGAAATATTCCCAGCTTCAATGTTGTACAACAGTGGCTCGTTAGAGATAGTTGAGAGCTTCTATCACTTAGGTGATATGTTGGGCAGTAAAGGGAGTGTTGGACGAAGTGTTACTTGCAGGATGGATTCTGCTTGGAAAAAGTTCAGAGAGTTCCTTTGTTGACTAGCAGAATCTTGTCAATTGAGTTAAAAGGTAGGTTGTATGAGGCCTGTGTAAGAAGTGTTATTTTGTACGGTAGTGAGACATGTGCAGTGAAGCAGGAAGATCTTGACCGTTTGGAAAGGAATGATATGAGAATGGTTAGGTGGATGTGTAACGCCAGTCTGAGAGACAGAAAGAGTTCAGATGAGCTAAGAAGCAGGCTAAGTATCTGTAGAATTAAAGATGTTATCCAGATAAGAAGATTGAATTTACTGGGGCACTTGGAAAGAATGGAGGGAGGTAATTGGGTAAGAAAGTGTAGAGACTTAATAGTTCCTGGGGCAAAGCCCAGAGGCAGACCAAGAAAAGACTTGACAGGTTATAAGGACAGACTTGATACAGAGGAAGTTGAGTTTGGATCTAACACAGTCTAGATCAGATTGGAAGGGGGTCATTATTATACCCTATCCAACCCATGCTAGCATGGAAAACAGACGTTAAGCCGAGAATGATGATGAATGATGATGAAACAGCCCAATCTTTTAAAGTATTTAGAGTATAAACCAATAAAATAGTAACCATAGGCATAATGCCTTTCCCTGGGCACCATACAAGTAAAATAAAAAAGCTTATAATTACTGATTTTTTTGGCAGTAAAGAAAGTGAGAAAAAACTCATTTTTTAAAAAAAATCAAAAGTTGTCACCAAAATAATAAAAAAGAGATTATTAAAAGTGTACTAGTAAACAACTTTAATTAAAAATATTCCTTAAAAAAATTTTTTTTGTATTACTTGTTATTTGTTGCTGTATGTTAGAAAATTAATTCTTACAAGGCTTACAAAACCTGGAACTTTTGTTAAAAGCGCTAAGAAAGTTCTAGACTTTTGTTTATTTAATCTTGGATTCCACCTGGCCACCGGATTCAGATTAGTTTTTCATGCTAATTTCTGACCTCAGAGTGTAAGCATTTAATGTGAATACTTTTTATTATAAGTAACTAGTTGATAAAGCCATAAAAAATCCACTTAGGCAGAACAAAAATGGTAAAAAAATAAGTTGTTTTAGGAGTTTTGCTGACATCAGCAGTGCATATACAAATAATCTTTTAAAATTTTTTTAACCCGTTGCCTATGTGTGAAGATTTTGAAACGCTGATGAAAAAATTGTAAAGGATCATGTGTTATTGACGCTTGTATAACAAGATACAAGGGTTTGAAAATTTTGCCAACATCAGTAAATACCCACCAAGTATAAATTATTTTAGACATTTTTATCCTTGTTGCCTTTATTAAAGAGAACACTGATCAAGAAAATCTATAGGATCACAAACTTTTAATGAACGCTTACGGATACATTGGGGTTTAAATTTTTCTTGATGACACCATGAACGCATCTATTCTGAAAGGGAGATGATGTCAGTTACCTTCACCTGGCTCCAACTTATTTAGCCTTAAACTTAAAAGTACAAAGCAATGGCTTCTCTATTCTCATTTAATGAATTAATGTCAGTCTAAAGACATTGATGTCATGCCGAAATGACTAAGTACTTGCCAAATAGGACATATACTACTTTTTTCGGCGATATATCAAAGAAAAATGAACACATCTACCTTGTCTGTTACAGACACAAAGAGTGGAAGTATTAATATATGATCATGTATAGACAAACTTTTTTTGTCTGCCAATTTGTAAAAAAGGTTTGTAGAAGGTTGTTTAGTATTAGTCTTGCACACATAATAGACTTATTTTTTCACATTAAAGTGTGTTTGCACTAACTTGCATTAAAATATATAAAAAATATATAATAATTCCAGGTTAAATTGCTGCACTAATTAATCATGGATGTTTCCATTAGGTATTAAAAAATTAGCCTCAGTTACCTATTTGCTGAATGCGAGTTAACACCAGATAGAAACCAAGATTTAGGGTGAGAGTATTAAAAGACATTTTAAGCTCACAACTCAAAAAAAACTTTTACCAATATTTTCTATTACAATTCATAATTTTCTTGTTTTTCAGGATAAATCAAAGTATTACAAAGCATGTCAATATACTCAACTTGTTAAAAAGAGTATGCACAGAAGGAATATCATAGCTTAAACGTTAACTGTCAGTTTCATTACTATTGTTTACTGTCGTTCCATATCGTTTGTTATCAGCAAATTAAAGGACGGTTTTGTAATAACAGCGACAGAATGGCTGTTATAGTTTGCTTACATCATTTTCAAATAACAGAAAAGATCATTCTCCACATTTTACAATTGCTTATGTTTAACAGTAAAATAGTTTACACAAATTATTTCATCTTCTTTTCATTAAAACAATTATTCTCAGTGTGTACAGACTTCATAGGATACCTGCAATCTGGTTTTAACTACTTCTAGTGGACATGTTGCAATGGCTGCAGTGGTGCCACCCAACCTAAAAATAAATCATACTTCATATTATAATGTAAAAATAAATTATAAGGAACATATGGTAAAACTTAAGGACCATATGGTAAATAATAAAGAAGAGGTAACGAATCAAAGTTTTCAGTATATTCGCAAAATTAGGTTGTCCAAAATAATTGTTATCCACTGGTGGTTAAAATTTAAAGGGGTATCATTAAAAGTCACCTTTGGTTTTCCAGAAGGTTAAGTAAAATCAAGAGTATCAGTAATATGAACATATAACAAAACTGGTAGGTAAAATTGAAGGAGCCTCAGTCTAACCGTAGTAGAAAAGTGGGGGACGTTTTGAATCGTGAACCCTAAGCACGATAATCGAGGGTCTACGTATAGCGACTCTCTCAATCTTAACTTCCTTTTCTACACGTCTGAAATAGTATGCATGTCATTTTCATATACTGTCATTTTCATAAATTTATTGTTAATTTTTCACGTCATCACAAGCAAATAGGCAAAAATATGCTTCGCTTGGGTTTCGTTTTTAAAATTATTTGAAAAAAATAACACTTCAGCATAAAGAAAAAACTCAATTAAATTCGCATCTGCTATGGTTTCCAATTGTTTTGTTAAATAAAGAAATTATCTACAAATAAATCCATGATAAGTCCAGAGATAATAAGATCCATGATGATAAGATCCATGATAATCCATGATAAGTTCAATTTTGCAAACTTGCTTTATCCGTGCTCCATCGGAGTTCACATTCGTATTAGTTAAAAACCGCATAGCTGAATTTCTTGTGTAAGACCTGGTTACCAACGATGAAGGGGCCAGGTAAAAGAGATTTATGTCTACGTTGTTCTTTTAACTAAGTCAGGAATCGGTGAATACCTAGGATGGTCAGTTGACTATGAATAGGCTTGCTCGTGGATTAAAAGGATCAGGACTATTCAATAATTCTGAGATTTAAAAGTGTCTGACCAAAATGAAAATCTATTGGACGTTTTGTCCGACGAAATTTCAAAATGAGCTAAGAACATGTTGATTTTCAAAATTCAATATATATTTTTCAGGTGTGTAATTAATCACACGTCTGAAACGATTTAGGCGTGTGTCAAGGCGCATGTGCGCGATCGCACGCCTCTTCTGAAAAAGACTGGAGCCTAGGTAATGCTTCAAACATTTTTGCAAAACAATACAACAAAACAAAACAACAATTCTTATTTTTACGTCTAAAAAGACTCACGAAAAAAAAAGTTACGTAAGTCTAAATTTAATTTTGTTATTATTTTATTTATACCCAAAACAAATGACCTGAATAACACAGATTTTTTTTAACCTAGAAAAAAGGGTGCATATTCCCAATGATTTCAAAACAAAATAAAAACAACTACGCCACTTGGAAAGTGGCCCGTAGATAGGACCATGCAATTTTTAAGAGAAAGAGGTCCGATTCACTAATGCAATATTTTGGCAATTTAAAAGGAAGAAGAATTCAATCATCTTGCATGTTACAAACATACAGAACTTAAGTATTAAATAGGTCATGGGACTCCATATTTTGCTAGCACTGTCTGATTAACATGCTTCTTCATTTCACTGGTACCGAATATATAGAATATAAAAAAATAAACTTTTTCCCCTATAGGCTGTTTCTTCGCAACACGCATCATTCACAGTGCAATCTCAGGTGGTTGATTTAATCACACAGAGATTTAAAAAAATCTTACATGTTGGTTTACTTTTTCTATTCTTAAACATATTATGTGGCGATGTAGATTAGTGGTTATAGCTCTCTTACTCGGTGTGGGAGACCGGGGGTTCGATTCCTCTTGACGGTGATTCAACATGGGCAAGTGAATGCCACCATAGACCTGGGTTAACCCAAGCCATGTGAGGGAAATTGGGGAGATGGCACTATGTGTGGGCTGTTGGATGTTGCCGGGAGTTGTCTAGTAGAGTGCAGGCCCCAATTGGGTCTGCATAGCTCAAAATGAACATTAAACTAAAGCTCTCCATCTAAGCCATGGCCCCTCCTGGAAATAATAAACAGGGTATATCCCTTGATATTTGTGAGGCTAGCCATGTAAAATATGCCATCTAACTATCTATCTATCTGTCTGTCTGTCTATCTGTCTAAGAATTACTTGGTGAATTAGCTAGCATTTATAAACGCTTCTAAGGAGCACAAAAAGGTTAGAAACTGTTATGTTTGCTTAACTTGCTAGAATAATATTTTACATGGCTACCCTGACAAATATCGCCTATTATTTCCGGGAGGGGCCATGGCATAGATGCCCTAAAGTGTTTAATGCTCATTTTGAACTAGGCAGAAATAATTAAGGTCAGGGCTCTATCAGATAACACCCTGTGCATCAAATGGCATACACAGTGTGCCATATCTCCAATTTTCAACATAGTTTGGGTTAACCAGGGCTATAGTAACATTCATTCTAATTTGTTCATTTAGTTGGAAACTGTTAGAATCTTGTCGTGCTGTTATATAACAGGAGTAAAATGTAAAAAATTAGAACATACAATAGAACATACAAACTTTACCAGCTCTTGCTGAAAAGCAGTTACAAAAAAACATGGGTTTTTCGGGATATATATATATATTATATATAATAAAAAAATTTCACCTGAAAAGCCTGCATCCATTTTAAAAAGTAAAAAAAAAATACACTATTTTGGGAGGGGCATGCACACCTATATACCTAAAATCTCATAAAATGGCCTGCTTTTTGGTTGTAGTGAAGCAAAAATGTTTTATCTTATAACTAAGGCAGAAAACACAGTCAATTTATATTACTTTGACTATCAACAAGAATTGCGTGGTGCCTTTTCTAGTAGCACAGGAGTGTTTATTAACTACAAGACATCGAGCTTTGTATCCCTAGTCCTGCTTAAACTTCAATGAAAAATGTAATGGCATATTTATTTCACCAGTGTATATATCTATTCTGCTTGGAGTTACTGCCAGTAGTTACCTAGCGGTGAAATAAATACACTAGCTTAATCGGCCAGTAGTTAGCGCAGGCAGAATAGATACCCCACTTATTTATGTTCTTTGTTTTTGGAGAGCAAAGGAGAGGAGGGACTGAAAGTCCCAACCAGGGTTAAAAATATGTAGCTAAACAAGAGTTATGACAAAAGTAAATTGAGTGTAAAGGAAGAAAAGAAGTAAAAAATTATAAATATCAGAGTGAACTTGCGTTTGAATGCCCCTAATAAGCCAGTTGACTTTGTGATTTTTAAGTTTGCAATATGCAACACAATAACCACATAACATCAAGAAAGGACAATTATATTTACAAAAATTCTGAAAAATAAGTAATCCCTACCCTCCAGCAAATAGATGGACTGGAGTTGAATTCCTACACTCTGCCATGTGTGAATGCAACTCTCCAGCTTTGCTAGTTTTTCTTGGAAAATGACTAGCTTTACAAAACAACAAAAGTGCGAAACCTTCTACTTAATACTATAATGTCGCACTTGGTCTTTAACTTTTGGTTGTTTGGTCACGTGTATGTCAACTCGTCAACTGTAGCTCAGGGGATGTCTCTGAACCTTTAGCTTTCGTAGGCGATATGACGTCGATTTAATAATGATTTGGACAACTTTTAAAAAGTTTAAGGAATATAAAGAGTCAATTTTTATATTTTAAATAATATAGTGCAACAAAGATTGGGAAATGCAGATTTGCACGACAAAACAAATTATCCTGCCCCGCAGAATCAATGACATTTGATTGGTCGACAGCACGTGCAAAGAACATGATCGTCACTTATCAGTATTTGCCTGTCCATGATACTCCTTTAGAATAACTTTAAATACAAAATATATAAATTTGTAAAATCAAATCGATCAATCATGTATTCGAAAACTTTAAACACACTTTTGAATTTTATCGAATTGGTATCGAGTTATCTTCTTTGGTCTTCTCCAAAATATTTTTTACTTAAAAATGGTAAATAAAGCTGCACATGTTGGCGATTCTGGCGGCGGCGGTGGTGGTGATGCGTGGAAGACTTCTAAACTAATAAGAAAGAAAGCATGAATATTGTGAGGCATGCTGCCCTGTCTCTAAGGTGAGTTATTATTTATTCGCCCTAAGCTTGTGGTTAATATTGAAAAAAAAAAAGAATTTCACGATCGTAATCTTAATGCCAATGTTCAAAATAAGAGGCAGCAGCGTCCACTACACACAATTTGCCAAAAACATCCATTTGAACGTTAGCCTAGTAACTAAAAGCTTTATTTGAGGATACCAAAATTCTGTTTCTTTGATACAAAAGCTTAGACACAAACGATGTGTCAAAGCAAATTCCAAAAATTTAAATCTAATAATTAATGCAAAATAATGAAAATCAATATAGAAAGTGTTGCAGAGAGGTTGCCAAGGCAAAAGCATTAAAAGCACGGCCAAGGAAAGGGCACGGCCAAAGGCAGACAAGGAAACAGGAAGAGGAATCAACTAGGCAGGGGTAGGCAATGTAGGGGGCGCCGTAGATTAGTGGTTATAGCTCTCGTACTCTGTGCGGGCGACCGGGGTTCGATTCCTCTTAACAGCGATTGAGGGAAATTGGGGAGATGGCACACTATGTGGGCCGTTGGATGTTGCCGGGAGTTGTCTAGTAGAGTGTGGGTCCTAATTGGGTCTGCGTAACTCAAAATGAGCATTAAATACTCTAGGACTCTCCATCTAAGCCATGGCCCCTCCTGGAAATAATAGACAGGGTATATCCCTCGATATTTGTGAGGCTAGCCATGTAAAATATGCACATCTATCTATCTATCTAAGGCAGGGGTAGGCAATGCATGGGAGGCACCACAGGCAAGGCATAGTAGGCAGGCACCAGAAAAGGCATATAGCAAGAGTATGCAAAGGAACGGTCAGCGCTGGCAAGGCCAGGGAAGGGCAAGGCAAGAGCAGGCACGTTAATAGAAAATCTCCCCCCTACAACTCAAAGATTGTGTATACTCAATATGTCTAAGATATGTGTCATATTAGGCCAGGAGTGTAGAACATATTGAGGTGCAAATATTTCAAATTCAATAGCTCATAAAAAAGGTCTCAAATTTATATCAGTAAATATATACAGTGAATCATGTTAGCAGAATTATGTGCCAATACAAATATTTAAACAATTGGTCATAATGCTGAAAAAACTATCATTTTTTGATAAATCTGAGATTAAAAATTAACTTGGTTCGAATGACAACAACATTAAAAAGTAAAGAATTAGAAATAATCAGAGAAGTCCATGAGAAAGACAAAAAAGTTTAGTAAAAAACGCTTTTGTTTTTACCATAAAGTGATAGATCTATCACAAAAACAAAGCATTTTTGGGCTCTATAAATAAAAGTGATGAATGTACGCAATTCCCCCCTCTGCAACTCAAAATTACCTAATATACTCAATATAGCTAATATCATATACTTATGAATACCTGCTTGTTGTAGATGCAAGATAATTATATTTTACCTAGCCCTGTCCAGGATTTGAACCTGGATCTCTCATTAGGATGAGTGTCATAGCCATTAGACCAACAGGGCATGCATATACATATATATGAAGAACTTTACATGCGCATCTTATATATGCTGACATAGCCTTTTTACCAAATAGACAGGTGGACATGGCGTTGAAATGTCTGGTTTAGTCAGAAGTAACTCGCTCTACACCAGGCGTTAAACGTCTGGTGTAGAGCGATTTATAAGTTTTGTAAACTGTGCCACACATTCATGTGGAGCGCTTCAGTACAAGTATGCAGTATATCATATATTATGTGAAGCACACACAACAGTAAGATGTTTCAGGTGTTATATATATTTTTCAAATAATAACTTTTCTAAAAAAATACAGCTTATATGTTGTGCCCATCTTAGCGAATTTCTCAAAATATTTTTTGCAACACTTAAAAAGTGAATTTCAATCCAGGGTGAGATAGATAGATAGATAGATGTGCATATTTTACATGGCTAGCCTCACAAATATCGAGGGATATACCCTGTCTATTATTTCCAGGAGGGGCCATGGCTTAGATGGAGAGTCCTAGAGTATTTAATGCTCATTTTGAGCTACGCAGACCCAATTAGTAGGGCCCACGCTCTACTAGATAACTCCCGGCAACATCCAACGGCCCACACAGTGTGCCATCTCCCCAATTTCCCTCACATGGCTTGGGTTAACCCGGGGCTATGGTAACATTCACTCGCCCATGTTGAATCGCCGTCAAGAGGAATCGAACCCCGGTCTCCCGCACAGAGTACGAAAGCTATAACCACTAATCTACGGCGCCACGTAACATTTAAAAATAAAATACAGTTTATAACCTGTTTTTACCTTCTCAAAGTAAAAAAAAAAAACTGCAATATTTTATGAGAAAAGTTTCTGTGAAAAAGGCTAAAACACATTTTCCCAAAAACCTTTTTGCAACTTCAGTATAAAAAACACAGCGGAAACAGCCTGTTGTTACTGAGTTTTTATGTTTGCAAGGTTGTGATTCATTTTATTGTGGTAAATAGTCACTGTTTGATTTTAAAAAATGTGAAACGAAAAAAGAACCTTGTACACTTAGTCGTTGTCAAGAAAACATATAGCTATATTCAAACATTTTTAAACCATTAAAAAATTAATTTTTTTTTTTTGCAATTGGAACTGCAATTTGAGTGTTCTGTTTTGATTTTTGTATTTTTTTTCTTCTTTGTAGCAGGAGAGGGTATCAGGTGTGCTTCCCATGCCAACATCAGTTTGTGTTAGCAAGTTATTTCTCTGTAACAAGAAACAAATTGGGCAAATCTGAAGTGGAAATTCAAAAGGAACAAGGAATTCCCCAACCTCCTCCTATTGTAGGTTTAGCTTCATTATAGAATTTAACTGTTAATGCTGAAAGACATTAAAATTCCAGAATCATGAAAAAGTTGTAGTATATGTTTGGTTTGTTCTGGAAAATTTGTGAACACCACGATTTAAAAAAAGTTGTGAACACTTCGATTGAAAAAAAGTTGTATTGAGTCTGCATAACATTCTTGCAATTGCAAGGATTATAATTCAATTTTTTAAACTTGAACAACTTTTTTATTGGTTCAGGATATTTTTATAAACTAGTCGTTAGCCCATGGAAAAATCCATAGGTTCGCCGTACTTTTTATACCACATTGCGTGCGTCTCGCTACCTGCGCAGCTAAGCTACCATTTTGCATGACAGACAGACATATACGGGTGTTATAATATAGATGTTGTGGAAACGCTGTTGATGTTTTTTAATTTTGTTTATGAGCTGTGCATCCATCTGTTTTCTGACAACATTTATTTCATTGCTCTTATTTTTAGGAAATACCACACTGCAGAAGAGATGTGAGAATTGGACCTAAAAAAATGACACTTGTTGCTAATTTGGTTAGTTTCGTACTAGTTTTAAAATGCAACTTTTTGTGCATACTCTGCATTTGTGCACTTTTTAATCAGTCTTGTTTACATTTACAACTATTAAATAAAGTGGAATATTCTTATAAAATGAAGATTGGCAAATGAGATTTTCTGGGTGACATTATTTACAATTGAATCCAAATGCTTTTCAATGAATTCTGAAAATCTGAAATCCGTTTTTAAATCAGAGAATGGGGTTAAAAAGATATTTGACCTAAAGTGTTTGAATTTGTAATGAAGTATACAATAGTTGATATCAATTGTTGAAATAAAAAGTAGATTTCTGTTGACTTTTCTTTCATTTTTACCATAAGTTTGTGCAATTCAATGAAGTGCAGATTTGTGCTTGCATTGAATGAAAGTATATGTATACTTTATTAAAATTATTATTATTGAAATTGACAGTTCAGGTAGTAAAGATAGGACTATTGATATTTGTGAAAGTACTATGAGTACTGTACTCTAAAAGTATCTTTAACTCCTAACATGCCATACTGGTGTCCAGTGCTGGTGTGTCATAGTCAAACCATTATGTTATATCTTTTAACGTTCATCTACTTGCTTACAGGTGAGCCGCATGCCAATCCAAGAAGCCATTACCCAGTGTGAGTTTTCTCCAAAAGGTGCAGCTGAAGTTGTCAAGGAGGTATACCAAGCCTTCTCTGTGTCATCTGAAAAGATACTGTAAATAGTGCTTGTGGTTTTTTGATATAGTTCTCTTTAAGGATACGGTAACCCCCTGAGACACATAATCAGTATATTTATAATATCCCCTCTCCTCGCTATATTAACCCTAACAAATATAAATATTCTGAAAGCCGAATAAATTATCTCTAGAATGATGATAAAATTTTTTCATTAAAAAAATCCAAAAATTAGAAAAAAAATTATATACAAAAATTCACCCTTCCAGTTCATTTTGTCAAACACTCCCCTCAGTAAAGTTTTTGTTCGTTGAAAAAAATATGATTGCGAAGCTCTTATTCAGCTCTAAAAAACTTTGCTTTTTTTACTCAAAACAACACGTGGTCCCAAAAATATCGCATATTTTGTGTTACAATAGCTGTTTTATGAGTTATTTCTTTTTAAGCATGATGGATCAATAACTCGATATTTCCTCACTTTCTGCGTTAGAAAAAGCAAAGTTTTGTAGCCAAAGATATAATTGTCGCAACAAACTTGTTTGCGTACAATTTCGACAAGATGGAGGGGAGTGTTAACAAAAATATATACCGTTACGACTGAAAATTTTATTTCGAGAAAAAGCAAATCAAAGACCTTTGCTTTTACCTGCAAGAATCATGGTTACACCCACTTAAACGTTATGAATAATTAATAAACCATGAATATTTTATTTAAAATTAAAGGTAAAGTGTTTTCTTAGAACTATGGGTCTAGTTATTGTTAAACAGACAACAGGATAACATAACATAACAGGATAAAAACGAAAAAAATAAAGAAATAAATTAAAAAGGTATAGATGATAAATAATAATATATTTGGATAGATTATTTCCTATGTTATGTGTAGAGATGTAATTTTTTATTCGTTCTGCATAACTCTCTTTAATTATTATACAGATTAAATGTATTTGAGGAATTTTAAACTTTGAGCACACTATTAAAAAACACTAAAAGATAAAACAATAAATATTTTTGATTCTTTAAAAATATCAGGAAAATATGCCAAAGAATCAAAATTAAAAAAAAATGACCCTGAAGGGGGCGTTACCGTTAGGGTTATTAAAAAATGTTAGGGTTAAAGTAATTCATAGATGGTCAAAGATTTTCTCTTCTCTACTTTAAATTCATGCACAATTTCCCTTATCTGTTTCTTTGTACCTGTGGTAAGAAGGAAATGTGCTTGATAAAACACTCAATTTATGTTTAAAATAAGATTCAATTTGTCACAACAGTACAAAACTTGAAATGATTTGTAGTAATAAACACTATTTATTTTTACATTTTATTTTATTGTAGAGATAGTTCTTAGAAAACCAACATTATGTCAATAAAATGTTTTTATTACTAAAAAATAAGATTCCCAGTTAATTACAATTTTTCTAGTCTTGAATTAATTAAATTTTTTTTAGCTTGAGTAGTTAGTAAGCCAACTGCTTAAATTTTTCTAAAAACTGTTTATTTGAAAAACGTATTATACTACTTCATTTTTATTACTCTGTGAAAAAAACGTTTTTGGTTCTAATAGGGGGCGGGGCCGATAATAAGGTAAAGTCACCCTCGCTGTTCATCAAAAAATTTTGTGTGTGCGTAACCTTCTAAACTAAATAAGTACTTTGTAGGTTTTGGAAGAAGCCCAAGAAATTGCTGTGAAGAGATACGGAGTGGAAGACAAAAATAACCTATACGTTGGTGAGTGATAATTAAAGTTGATGTCTTTCCCACTTTCGCCTGTCTGTCCAAGCATTCCCGGGCACTTCCCAACAAGCAAAGACAAATGATGTTAAAACAAAATCTTACCTGCCATAAACTACATTGGAAATTAATATTCACGAAAACTATTTCCAAAAATTTAACTTTTGCAAGGTTCGCGAAAATTAAATTTCGACAATTTATACCGTTTTGGGGGTGTTTTCTAAAGAAGATATAAAATCTTCCCAATAACTTTCGCGGAAACTAATTTTCGCGAAATTCAATTCGTTTCGGAATATTTCGTAAGTAATGCGATCAGCGCTAAATTTATTCGGTATTTTACTCAGATTTGAGTGAAAACTCACCTAATACAATTTTTTAATGTATGCATTCTCCGAATGCTAATGAAATGATTCTTAACTCTTTTTTAGACCAGTCACACGTAGGTAGAGGGCAGCATTTAAAAAGAATCAAGTTTCATGGGCGTGGACGGTTCGGCAAAATGAAGCGTTACTATTGTCATTACTTTTGCGTGTTAAAAGAGGGCGTACCGCCCGGCAAAAACATTTCTCGTCAAAACAGAAGACGTTTGTCTGAACTGGAACAAAAACTTAGATATCCAAAAACGATTAAAAATTCCTTATCTTGGTGGTGACGCAAGTGCTAAGAAATGTTCTCACGACAAACTTTCTGAACTCTGACGTTTCTACTGGGTATTGTCTGAAAATATTTTTTTTAAAAATATATATTTTAGCGTAGATCCAACCGCTTTATATGAATTAATAGGACATTAAAGATGTTTTCCTGGTAAAAACATTTCAAAAGTCCGTTGTTGTTACTAGCGAAATCTTTCACTGCGAATTTGACTTGTTATTCTTTCCATTCAACGAAAATATGCGCAATTCACATTACCTCCGCTTCATCACCAGTTTCATGAAAGGAGTAGGAAAAACATAACATTTCGCGGGGAATATTTTTTGCGTATGATGTTTTAAAAAAGCATTTTGTCAATAAAACATTCACGCAAGTCCACTTCTAATGACTTTTTATTATCATTTTGACGTTATTGTGTAATTTTCTTCCTTGTGTGAATGAAATTGCACTCTTTCACACCACGAAAAAAAGAATTTAGTCACGATTTAAAAGGGCTACGAGCCAGTTAAAATGCTCACATTTCGTATTTACTGCGCACACATTAAAAATCCGGCAAACGCGTTTTGCGCAATGAACTAGATATATCTATATGTTCAAGTCTGGAAATTACATACATGCCGAATAAATAGCCATTTTTGCTTTTCCGCGCCATCAGCTGGACTTTCGTGTAAGTCACTAAAGTCGAAAACCAACAGCCCCTTTAATTGCATTTCTTAATTTTTTTCGCCAGTATAAAATTCCTTATTGTGCGATTTCATATGAAAGAGCTTGAAAAGTTGTGCATGAATCTTTTCATTTTTTTGAAAAATCTTTGTTGGTTTCCGAGATAACAGTCTTGAAAGTTTTGCTATTTATGCGAAATTACAACATTATCATCATATGACATCATCGATTGCTGGTATGAATGATAATCAGGGTAACTAAGTATTAAAATTCACGTAAATATGTTTAAAATATCAAACTGGATAGTTAAAACATACTTCACCCTAATTCATGTTAGTATGGACATCAAAACTTTAAAATCAAAAATCTTGAGGACCGATTAAGATTTTTCAAAAAAATAAAAAGATTCGTAGACAACTTTTCAAGCTCTTTTATATGACACCAACTTGTTTTTTTTTTCGCGGGAGGTAAGCTTTAAATGATATATCGGGGTAACATAAATTCAAGTCATCACCTAGCGCAACGTTTCGCAAACAGACATTCACAATAATCAAAACACGCGAAATGTAATTTTTTAGATCAGCGAAAAACTCAGACTACCATATTCGTCAAAAAAAAGGTCTGCTAACGACATGATGACCAGCGTCCTTCTGTAAATATAATAATGTAGATCATTGCAAACAGGCTAGCAAATTGGACGTTAGAAAAAGAATTCGACAAATAATTCAAAGCTGTAAGTACCGAAACAACTATTCCAATTCCAGTACACTGGACCCCTGGGTTTATTGCCTGATGTCAAAACCACTATCGCGTAAATCAGACTCAAAAATCAGTCAAAAAGGCAAAAGGTAAATCAGTCAAAAAGGCAAAAACCTCTAAAAACAAGATTATGTTAGTCAGCTAGATGGCTGTACTTCAATTGTTTGACGTTCAGTCTCAGTACAATCGTGGTTGAAAAAATAAAGCTTCCTTTTAATAACAACGTCATGTTCAGGTAGAGAAAAAAACAAGAGAGATTACTCGTGCGGTACATGAATTTTGTTTTTAAAAATATAAATTTTTCTAACTACAATATACGGAAGTAATTTGAAAGTGTGAATATGTAAAGTGTTATGTTTGACGCATCAGATGTGTCATTCTCTCACTACTGCATGTTTTGTGTTTTGAATAGACGCCTGAAATTTTTATTTAACCCCGTCTACAAATACCGCAAGTTTTCCGACAGCGTTGTCGCACGACACTGTTATTTAGACAGTATCCGTAAAACGAAAAAAAAGTGCAATAATCAGAGGTATCAATGCAAGTTGGTCGACAATACCCGCAAGTCTTTGGACAGAGATACGACATTCGTTGTGGTGAGTGGTAACAGTGGCCCATAAAAGAATAGAACGTACATTGCCCACTAAATGAAGACCATGGGTCGTCCCGACATTTATCTAAAGAAAAAGAAATAACGCGTAAAATGAGAAACTCAGACGAAGATGAGGAAACAGAACTTTAACAATTTTAACTGTTGTTGTTGGTTGTAGTGACTGCAAGGATACTGTAATGGTTTAGACACATATTCAATGTATTCATTATTTCCCAAAATTTATGAAGCAAGTTAATTTGTCTAAAATAATATAAATATGAAATTTAATTTTTTTCTAGGTAGGCATAAGTCGACACTTTTGTTTTTCACTAAAACGTCCATAACTCTCCCCCGTTTTATTTTTATTGCGTAAGTTTTAAAATAAGTTTAACATCACTAGATAGCAACAATGCTTGTCACATTTTTTTAAAAAAAAAGTGCGTCAAACGTTTTTTATTTAAATATTCCTAAAAATACTTTTTATTTATTACTTTTTTTTCACGAAAAAAACAAACGCGAACTTTAGTATATACAAATAGAGTATATGATACAAAATCATGAAATTTTATTTAAATTTTTATTACAAAATTATTGTGTCTCAGCTTCACACGTTGAAATTTACCAGTCATTGACCTTGTTTTAATGTTATTACTACCCCCTGACTTAAAGTAAGAGCTGTTAAATTCCTCTTTTAATTATTTCACTGTTTGTTTACAAAATCTTGTGTCGGATGCGCGATTACGGGGTAGTCTGAAAGTCACGCGTGCGCCTTGCAAATCTAGGAGACTGGGCGGACCCATGTTGTCTCGTGTCGTGTTTTCGACATATTGTGGAAAGAGAACAAAGTTCTCAAGAATAAAGATAATTTCTCAGGTGGAGAGCAATGGATGCAATGTTGGAATCATTATACAACTTACCCACTACAACAATGTGAACAGTCTTGTTCCCAGTTTTTTGACGTAAAGTATTGTTATTTTTCAGCGTTTTTGCGCACCTAAATACAAGCACACCGTCATCGCAATCTCATCGTACATTAAGAAAAAAATGACAACATCCTGTTGTTTTGAATTATGTGCGCTTTTAAAAAACAGACTAATCCTATGGCAGTATATATCGACTACAAAATATGCACTATTTTTCAATCAGCACAATTTGTGAACAGAAACGTAAAAAATACTTTCCGTGCTCTTTTTATCTCTACCAGGTTATCAAATAGACGTTAAAATAATTATCTGTGCGAAAGGGAGGTCTTTTTTTATGAGAGTGCGTATAACACGTTCTTGGATGGGATGGCCTTACTTTGAGATGCAGTTATTGTATTTACGTTACATTAATAATTTCAAAATTTCAAAATAATGATAGGAATATTGGCATACTTGTATAGCTTGTTTAATTGGCGAATATCAATTTTGCTTAATTGGTCTCGCTGTCCCAATCTCTTTCTCGGATCCTTTACGTAGGTGATTGTAGCGCGACCGTTTTTACTGAAAGCTGAATTTGAGTAATGCATGATAGAGTCAGGGTCATACTCTTCCCCAAGTGTGTCGCCATCTTGTGGTTTGTATTTTTTGAACTGTCTTTTCGAATCTATAAATCATGAAGTGAACGTTTTTTTTATAGACAGTAGTTGCAACATTGTCAGCCGAAGGTTCGTCGGAACGAAAACGTCAAATATACGACACCTTAACCTCCTGTCGATAATTTATTTCATAAAGTCTACTCGCATATCTAATTTGCGCGCAGAACCAACATTTTCTGCCCGAGTATTTTATTTATTTTTAGAAGTTGTGTGATAATCAGATTGCGCAAAATTGGAAAGAACGAATAACTAGTTTTAAGGTGTCGTCATTTTATCGACAAAAAATTATTAAATTTAATATCGAAATTCGTCGACGTAAATTCCAAAGCCTTTAATTTTTTGTTGTGTAACTTTTCAAAATGGTGACAGATGATGTTGACTTGGGCCTTTTTCTTCTTATTCAGCACCATAAATTTGTCAAGTATTTTATGGATCGAAAAAAATCACAAAAATAATAATGAGTTTTGTGTTTTCGGATTCAAAGATATGTTTTCCCAAGTGCTGAACTAAGTCGTCATAGTATGCAAAATAGAGGTGCTGTTGAAAAGTCAAGGTATAAGTAAGATACTAAGAAACTGATGACCCTACTTTCCATGGTGTTGTAATAATGCACTGTAACATGTTCATCACGGTCAAGTCTGGATTGCTCATGAAAGAATCCCAACAAATGCAATGTTTCGTGGACGGCTATTCCTTTTCGGTAGCAGCCATCTCCTAGAGAAAGATCTTGCCTTCCTCCATCCCTTCCAATAATCGAGTAACATCTAAATGAATTAAATATGCTATGAATGAAATAAAAAATCCCACTTTTCATATGCCAAATATAATTATTATTTCGCAATTTCGCATTTATTAAGTCGCGAGTTGGAATTATTTTAGCCGATAATCCCAACTTGCGACTTAACCCTTCTTACAATGTTTGTTTCGGATAAAAGTTTAAATGTTTTAAATAGAAGTTTCGGTAAATTAAATATTTCATCCAATAATATAAAGCTTTGCAATATTTTAGAGATATTAAAAATATTTTGGAATAATGTTACAAATGATCAAGTTGTTATCCCCTCCTCTTCTAAATAAATATCTTCTTAAGCCTTCCATCTTTTTAATCATTTCTGACAAACTTTGGCCTGAGGTTATTAATCGAGTATTTACGGTATTCCAAGCTTCTTGGGCATCCCAACTATTAATGCTGTTTCCGCATCAGCTAACTTTCTTATTGTATACTACCATGTATAATAAGACATTCTGGGAGAAATTGCTGAAGGAACTCTCCATTAAGATATTTTTCGTAAATTTGTAAAATAATAACTTATCGGTCCAAACTTTTTGTCACATAAGTGACAAAATTTCTAGGCTGCATGATATGTCAGAAACACTCCCAAGGAACAAATATTTGTGGAGAAAACGTTCGCGAGAAATGTTCACAACTTTGTCCTAACTTCCTTTTTTAGATGTCATTGAACATAAGGTTTTTAGACAATTTCAATAATAACAAATGGGCTTAGTTTTTTGTCAAGATTAGTGACAAATTTTTAGTGTAGGTGTCGGACGCGTGTTTTATACATGCCGTGGGATCGAAGTTGTCGGAAATATATCTCAGCAGCATACCTTAGACGGATAAGGTAGCACGTGTTTTTTAAATATAAGAATGTTTACTGAATTTGCTCGAAAAAGGAAAATCAATAATTGCTCAAGTTGCGATTAACTTGAACAGCCAATCTATTTTCATTTAACAACCTCTCTACACCACGTATTGGTACGAATTATCTAACAGACTTTGCATAAAAACTTAAATATTGACGGGTAAGGCCACTAACGCTTTTTAAATTCCTTGTTACCAGCGAGGTTATCGAAAAATTACAAAACGCGATCGTATGACATTTATATCACAAGGATGCGTCTATTTATCCAAGCTCAAGTCAGAGGACAAAAATACTTCTCTTATTTCAATACATACCCTACACCTGTGATTATTCGAACATAATCTACTTCTGTAGTTCTTTGTACAAATCGAACACAAGAAATCTTTTGAATTTCATAAATGGCTGCCCTAAATGCTGATCTTGTTTGGAGTCCTATACATATAAAATGATTTGAAAAGAAATCTTCACAAAAACACTACATTACTACAGTGGAATCCCCCTAAAGCGGACACCCTATAAAGCGGACATCCCTCTAAAGCGGACAAAAATTTTTGCACCGGCAGAATTTAGGTCAAACTCTCATAAAAAAATCTCTATAAAGCGGACGATTATAAAGCGGACACTCTATAAAGCGGACAAAAATCTTTGCACCAAATGACAGTTTCCCTTATAAACACTCCCTATAAAGCGGACAATGGAAAAATAACGAGATGAAATGTCACTTTTTCTTAAAATTTAAACCATTTTACTTAGTACATCTTTGAGTTTTGTTATTTAATGAGTCCAACACTTTCCTTATATTTTTCTCGGCCCACTCAACTGCCTTTTCAACACCAATTAATTGGTACTGGGCAGGAATTTCTAGTCCGTAGCCAGCACCACGGTTCACTCGCTTCCCAGTCACTTTACATCCGATGGTACAGTTAGGAAGCGACATGAATTTGTTGAATAGTTTGCTAAGGTTTTTAGGGACGTGCCCAACTACTTTATCGTCATCTGTAACAGCTACAGCAAACTTGTCATGTTCGTTATCTTCTTCCGCTTTTAAACAAAAATTCTCTTCTCTGACTTTTGGGCTCCATATGTCCATGTAAGCATGGTATCCACGGATAAACGAGTCGAAGCGATATTCTTTCTGTTTTATAAGGATAATCTCAATCTGTTGGTCAATGTTTTTGAGAAGCATCTCATTTAGTTGAACGTTCGACATATCTGTGTTCTCTTCAGCTTCTTTAACTTTAAAATAGCATTCGAATCGTGAAGACATTGCAGCGTAAAATTTTAAACTGGAAAGAATTTCGAATTTTGAATTTCTAATGCACATTCAACATGGCAATGTCGAAGCAGCAGCTTGCTGGTAAACTAGCGAAGAAAACTTTATCATTAGATGATAAGATCAAGTTTTTGGATTTCGCCAAAAAAAATCCAGAACTTGGATGTAGAAAACTAGCAGACATTTACAAGATTGGAAAGACAGCCGCAGCAAATATTTTAAGAGACGAAAAGAAAATTCGTGAACAACATGAAATTTTTCGTGAGAAAACAAAAAAACGTAACCGCCATGGCAAGTATCACAAGATAAATGAGATCTTATTCGAATGGTAAAAAAAGATGTTGCGCTTCTAACATCTACCCTAATGGTGTAATGCTTAAAGAGGAGGCGTTGGAAATTAAGGAAAAACTTCAGAACAGCGATTTTGATAATTTCTCCGCCTCTGACGGTTGGTTGGATCGTTGGAAAACAACATATTCCGTCAAAGAACGTCGTATTGTTGGTGAAGCTGGTGACGTTTCTACAGAAACGGTTACTTCCTGGATGGAGAGGATCAAAGAATTGGTTGAAGGTTATTCACTAGAAAATATTTGGAACATGGACGAGTCTGGCTGTTTTTTTAAAGCTCTACCGGCCAAAGGGTTAGTGGAAAAAGGAAAACAAGCAAAAGGTGGGAAAAAGTCAAAGCTTAGATTAACTGTAGCTTTTTTTGTAAATGCAGCTGGGGAAAAGATCGACCAGCCTGTTGTTATCTGGAAGAGTAAAGTCCCGCGTTGTTTTAAAAAATTGAAAGATCCATCGCGTCCAGCTAACGTTCACTACTTTTCAAATCCTAAATCTTGGATGACATCTCAAGTAATGGAAACTGTACTGGCACGTTTTAACAGAAAACTTTTATTTGAGGACAGAAAAGTTATTCTTTTTCTGGACAACGCCACCTGTCATCCGGAGTCAATGATTGGCCAGTTTTCACAAATCAAAATCATTTTCTTACCGAAGAACACAACTTCAAGGCTTCAACCACTCGATGCGGGGATCATCCAAAACTTCAAGGTGAAGTACAGAAAAAGACTGGTCAAATACGTGCTTGCAAGGATCCAGGAGAATAAATCTGCAACTGAAATTATCAAGAGCGTAGACATACTTATGGCTATTCAATGGGTTCAAGATGCGTGGAAAGAAGTAACCAACTTGACCATCAAAAATTGTTTCGAGAAATGTGGCGTAGTTCAAGGAGAAAGTGAATTGATGGAAGATCAAGAAGATGACTTGGAATTTGAAGCTCTGGTGAAGGAATTAACTGAAGATATGTCTGCTGCAGAATACATCGATTTTGACGCCGATGTTCCAGCTTCGGAGCCAAGAATTAACGAATTAGAAATAAATTGGCGACATCAAATCCGAGAAGCTAGCATTAACGCAATTGAAAATCCAGAGATGGCATGTCAGGTCGAAGAGATTTCCGAGGATGATGATGAGAGTGAAGACGTGGTTGAAGAAGAAATGCTTGGTTTCACCGAGCTAATCACTATGCTTGATAAAATTAAGCGATCTACTATTTTTGATGATACATGCCAAGAAATGTTGTCAACCATTACGAAAAAGATTGAGGAACTTCAGCTTCAAAATAGAAAACAATCCTCAATCAAAGATTATTTCAAATAGGGAGAAAAACGTGTATTGAAAGACCTATAAGATAAATGAAATATATCTTCGTAATATAACTTGGTTTCTTAGTTTATAACCTTAGCAACACTTAAAGGTTGGTTGCAACACCGACAAATTTGAGCTGCTAAACTTACTTTACACAGCCAACTTGGGTTCTTTGCTCGATAAGCTAAATCTATTGATGTTGCCGTCTACCCTAGTGTTGCAAGTCACCCCATGATACCCGCCAGTACTACAAAAAAAGCTTTTTTGGTCAAAATTAGGTCTAAAACTAATTTTTTGGTCAACTTCCTATAAAGCGGACATCCCTCTAAAGCGGACACTTTTTTTTGCACCAATGGTGTCCGCTTTAGAGGGATTCCACTGTATATCTAAACTACTTTTAATGTCAGTGAATCGCAATTTCCTTAAAATAACCAATTCTCACGTTTTAGCTAAGTTCACTTTCTGTTAGTCTCAACTTTCCAAAAGAATTCAGAAATTCCGTGGTGCTGCTGTTGCAAAAAACATCTTCGCTTACCTGCAGATAATGCGAATGTATAAGGAACAACTCCGTTTGGCCATCTGCGAAGTGGATTTCTTACTGTGTCTCTTCGAAGCCGTTTCTTTCCTGTTTCTATAAATTTAATAAAAACTTGCAAGTAAATATTTCATAAGTTTTAATGACGCTACCCTTCCCTCTGTTTCTAACGAGGTTAATTCGTTACTAAGTGATGTTTTGAGCATGTGAATTAAAAATAATAAAACCTGATGTTGTGTAAAAGATCCTGTAATAGTCTGACCGTCCCCAGGGCATTTGCCTTGTTGATGAAGTTACTCCGTAATAACGGCTCAGTAGCCACAAGATAATGACGTAAACTTTTAGTTTACACAGGAAGAATTTTATAATTTGTAACTTATTTTACACAAAAAAGTGAAAAATGTTTAATTTAAATGTTGTGGTTTTGTGTATATGTATTGTTAAAAAGACAAAAAACTGAGCTGCGACACTTTTGTAATATAAATTTAAAATTCCTACTGCAGTTTTGATATTTAAGAGCACAATCTCTAACACCACAATTGAATTTACTTAAAAACACTTACTTTGATCTAAAGTGACCACTTCATGTAACACGCACACGAAAACAACCAACAAAAATACGTTCCTTAAGATATTCATTTTCGCCTTCACTCAAATAATCGATGTTTTTCATTCGAAGACAGTTTTGTAATATGATCTTGGAACTGTATCTTATAAAGTAAGAACGCCTTAACAAAGGACAATGCTTGACAACTCTACTTAAATTAAATATCTGAATTTTTTTAAAGTACTTTTACAAGGCTTGATCCAAAACAAAACAAATCAAAAAAGCGTGGTTTAACTTACTAAAACAAATGAAAAACTAAAAACCGATTGATGATAACGGGCTGTGTGTCGACTACACAATCTATGTATGTTTTTCTAACAGCATGAAATTGACTTTATATGTCGATCTATAAGAGAATGACGTCACATATTGTTTAGTTCTAATTATGGCTGTGTGAAAAGATATGTCTACTTTGTTACGTATCGAATAATTTTTAGTGAGTGCACTCATCTCAAAGCAGAAATGAAAATAGAACATTTAGAGACCACAACCTACAAAATAAGGGTTTGTTGTTAGATCTATACGTTGAAACAACATTATAATAAACATTGTTAACGAGAGTACTAAACGAAACAATGCAGGATTGTATTTTTTATATTATTTAATTATATTAGCGCCTTGTTTGCTTAAATAAACGTTCGGGTGTATTTATTCAACAAATGGAGGCGTTTATGAGAGATAATAGTCTTGTTCACAGACTTTCTGTTTCCTGGGATCGAGGTAAGAACAAAACCAAGAACGTATCTATTATAATTAACATAACTTTAAATGCAGAAAGTCTTGCGAATTTAGCAAATTTTGGCCAAATTCACAAAATTTTATGAGCGCATAAATAACGCTTACCTTTAATTGTTCAATAAAAAGGATGATTTCATTCAACTTTCGAGATCTTTGAAATTGTTGCTAACATTTGGTGGTACACATACGTTAAAAGCAACTCTCAAAATTTCCAAAAGCGTCGATTCGCGAAAGTTTATGTTCGTGAAATTTGACTTCCTTGTTTTGTAGCTTGTCCTTGGCCACAAGAAGTGTGCTTAGACTCATATTTTACAAAACGAAAAGTCCTCCGCATGATAGTTATACCCGATCGTCTCTTTAGTTTGATGATCAGGTTCCGAACCCCCTCAATAACTTTTTTATCTTGTTCAAATTGAATCAAACTTGGCACACTTATAGGACGTCACAAAAGGAACAAAATGGCAGCAATACAATTTTGCTGAATGGGGTTAAGCTAGCTAAGCTTCCGCGGGCGTCATTTTTAAAATTTCATAGCTATCGCTTAGAATCGCCATTTTGGATCTTTTCATTAAACCGGCAGGCGAAAAAACATTTTTTACTTCACAGACATAAATTTATGACTGTTTTCTACCCACATAGGTTAGATAATGCAAAGTGTTAGTTACCAGATAAACTAAAGCCAGCAGACACTGGAACAAACAAATGCCTTAATTTTTCGTTATTCTTACGCTTTTTTTAATACTCATGTTATTCTTTTCTTTTTCTCCAGGCACTCTGCCTTTTGACAGGATAAAACTAAAAGTTAGCATACTTCATTCTTCGTTTATCACTAATTCTTTCCTCAAAATATGGCTTGTTTGCGCAAGTGTGAACAGCTGCCTCCTTATTCTAATTTACCTCTACTGCAAACTTGAACATCCTTATTTTACTTGCTGTGTTTTTTCTTAGATGTGACCCAGGCTTTAGTTGCTTCCGCGCCTCATTCCTTGGATGTTAATCAGGAATGAAGGGGAACATGAAACAGTTAAAACGTAGGAATAAAGATGAAGCATTTGTTATTGTAACTTGCCAATTTAACATAAATTAACACAAATAAAGTACGCCTCTTCCGAAAAATTCGACCAATAATAACAAAATCTCAGCTACAGCTATCTACAGAAGTATGATACAGCCTATGGTTACATACTGTGGTTTTGTAAAACTACCCGTCTGTGAAACTAAACGCCTAAAGCTGTCACAACTTCACCTTAGAGTTTGTAGAATTATTGACTATGGTGGAAACCTACACGACAAAATACTGTCTTGCGTTAATTCTTACTAGAGTCTGTATGTTTGTACGAAAATCGATCAACGGAGACGTACGTGAGAACTACGTGAGCTATTTCAATTTAATAAATCATACCAAGCAAACAAGAAACAACAGAATCTCGTTGAAACTGCCGAAAGTACGTCTCAAATACGGAAGAGCGTCATTCTATTACACTGGTTCTTTAATTTATAACAAACTTTCCCTAAATATCCAAAATCAAACAAATTTTAATATGTATAAAATCTTTACTAGGAGTCATTTCAATTGTTCCTGGTTTTTTGTTGTTGTTTATCTAACTTCATACATATACTTTTGTTCTTCAATTTACTCTTTGTGCTAATATTTATTCTTTGTGCGTCTGTGCCGTATCAACTTTAGAAATGTTTTAGCTTACATCTCTTTGTGGTAGTTTCTATCCTACCTTCATGTTTTCCCCCTCTTTTAACACTTCTATTTTAGTTTTAAAGTCTCTTTTCTTCTCAAACAACACTTTTTTCAATTTTTGACAATTTTATTTTTCACAAGACCCATATTGACAACAGAATTGTATATGTATACACTTGTATATAATCTGAAATTATAATCCTGTATAAATATTGGATAAATAAATAAAAAAATAAATAAGCTAAAATAAAGGTACTATAAATCTGAAAATGTTTGAAAGGTAAAACAAAATTATTTCTTAAAGTAATTAAAAAAATGTGAATCTGTATGAAGTCTAACTAATTTTTGCTGTCCCGTTTATCATGATTTGCATAGCGCTTGTTAGCGAAAGGTAAAGGAAATTTTAATTTTCTGCAACAACATATTATGAAGATCCCTTATAAAACTTTTCTGTGCTTTATACAACTTTTGTTTACATTTTTGGAAATGAGCGGTTTGTGTTTATTGTACACCCACTCTGTAAAGAACCATTTCGAGGTTGTGGATGGCACGTCCGTTGTTTTAACGAGGTAAAAACAGTAAATGCAATTTACGTTGTTGTAAATAGTACACGGAAAAGCTCGTGGTCATCATTTTTTCTTTTTTTTATTATTGTTTTTTATTCCGTACAAAAATTTTAATTACTCGTGTCTTCCTATTCACCATCCACCACTGCTACAGGAGATCCAAACTTCATGAATTTTTCGATTTTCTTGTTTGACAACTTTTCGTAGAGAACATTTTGTAATCCCATATCGAAGTTGTAAAGTTCTGATATTACGGGAAAATTAAATTTCACTTTTCCATTTATATCGTTTTAAGGTCTATTTTGTGGGATTCAAGGTAGGAGCATAAAATAAAGACTGCTGAATTCGAAATTTGAATTATATGCAGTTATAGAATCAGAAGAAAAATAATGTAGTGTAAAAAAAATAGTTTAGTGTGAAAAAATTAATCCAAGCTGTGCGGAAGTAAAATTTCGCGAATTTGCGAATAGTGAGTTCCCAACAATTGTCACTGTAAGATAACTCCTGTAAGATAGGCGATTCCTCAGAGCTCAAACGGTCCATAACTATTTTTTCATCTCACAAAATGACTTCCAAAATGAATGGTGACCACAAAAAGGGTAGCCGCATCCATAAAAATATTAAACACAACTTTTATCGAGATTGCATTGACACTCAAAGAAACAGCTGCTTGGCTAAGTATTAAAATACAACATTAGCAGTAAATTTTGTTTCAGCTTGTTCATAATTAGCTAAAAACAAAAATCTATATCTTTCACCTTCTAATTATGTAGCCATAGAAATCATTTAACCTGAAGTAAGGATAACACAGACAAAAACGTTTACGGGTGAAAATGCATACCAAGGTTAATATAAACTGTACTGAAAAAAATTAATTATCATGTGGAAAAATCTTCACATATTTTTTAATTTTTTTATATGGTTAAAAATACAATAAAATATACATCTTGACGTGTAGAAACTAAAAAATTCAGATACTAAAAATACAAATATTTTGCACAACTTTGGCTTTGCCCACAGGCAGAGGATATTATTTGTTATTAATATTCGTGTTAAATTCACGTGACAAAAATTTTTTTTTTGTATTAAATGAGGATTTAAAAAGTAATACGTTATTATGTTACCAAAATCCGTAGATATTTTTAGAGGCAGTCCGCAGAATAAAAACAAGTCAAAATAATAGAAGAGAACAAGTTTTGTAATTTAATAACACAGTAAGAACCAACAAAAAAATCCAAAAGAATAGTTCCTAAAAAGCTGATTGAAATATTTTTCCTTAACTTCGAACGACAAAACTGTAAAAATTGTAAGGAAAAGACCACTTAGCATTGCAAAACACTAAAAATTAATTTTAAGAAGTAAGTTATTCAATCTAAAATAGAGGACAAGAAGGAGCTTGAAAATTAAAAAGGGCAACATGAGTAATAGCACCACCTATCAGAACGCCACTTCTCTAATAATTTGCTTATTATTTGGTGTGGAGCTGGAAAAGAATATTTACTTTCACACAACATTGGCTGTACTTGGAATTGTACTGGCTATCTTAACAATAACCTTCAATGCAATATTTTTATTGGTTATCTTCAGGTTCATAAATGACCTATCCATACCAGATACGTTATACGCTATGTTAGCAGTAAGTGATATTCTCACTGGAGTTATTGTAATGCCATCCTTTTCAGCTTTTTGGATTCACGCTCTACTTTCCCATAGCGACTGTATGCTGGTAAATTTCATGAATGTAATGGTACAAATTCTGGGAATAGCATCTGTTTCAATGATTGCTTTGATCACGTTAGACATTTTCGTTGCCATTGTGTATCCATTCTTGCACATTTTGTACTTCACAAAGAAGTTTTTCTACATGATGTTTGGATTTATTTGGACGCTGGCTATCATATGTCCAGTTGCTTTTGTCATTATTTCAGCTAAAGATTGGTACGTTTATCAAAACATATCAGGTGGAATAATCATTACTGTGTTCCTGGCTCTCCTTGTCATGCATTTAAAATTGCATCGTGTGCTGAATAATCTGCAATGTCAAATCACGCATGTCAATAACGATCAAAAAGAGAATCTCAGAGCAAAAAAAAAGGCATCAAAGCTGGCCACTTCAATTTTAGTCACCCTGTTGATTTGTTGTGCACCAAGTTTGGTCTATTTCCTACTTACAGCTATTAAAGGGAATACAGTTTTTACATCCAGCTATCTCTTTCAAGCCTCTGAAGTTTGGTTTTTTCTGAATCCCTTGTTAGATCCATTTGTATATTATTTCCGCTTAAAACGAATAAGAAAGGATGTGCTTAAAATGTTTTCTGGAAGAAATACAGGAAGTTCAATATGAAAGCGTTGACGAAAACATGAAGTTACAGATAACATCCGACAATGCACATTCCCGACGGTTTTATTTAACGATTGAATGGATGCTAAAAGTCGTGCGGTGCAGATGGTGTTTTTTTGGTTTTTTCATTACAATTTATTAATTAACTACACTAGGAAATGCGTAAGAACATTTTATTATTACATTTCCTCTGCACTGAAAGGAAACCTCTCCATTCGTTTTATTGATTAATTTGTCGATAACTTTGGAAAAAAACAATTTGATTTGTTGCTGTATTGCTTACGTATGGTAATAGCCAATGCGTTGATGCTTGCTTACGTATGGTAACAGCCATTCACAAGCGAAACATTGCCCTCCATAGTTTGGAAATAACTTCCTTTTGCTAGATACTTTACCGTTTTTAAACCAAGGAATATGTAGCTCTACGACCCTTTTTGCAATGGAATTTTCGATACATGTAATTTCCTATTCGGGCGAATCCTGAATATAAAAATAGAGGAAAGTTCAGCTGTTTAGCTTATGTATACCGTCTGGACATATTTTAAATTTGATGGTATTTTTCGAATTTTTTATAACCAAACCCATTCCAAAAATTATATTTAAACCGAGTTCAGAATACACCATTTGGTCCGGGTGCAGAGGATTTTAATGCGATATGATTTTAATAAACAGATACTTTTGCTTAACTATTGGATGTAGATAACGTACACGTTTAATTATAAGGAATACTTTTATATGGAACTGAGTTTCAGTGTTATAATCTGTAGGGTCCTTAGTCGCAATAAAACTATTATGTTCAGTTCATTATTACCACTTGTGAATGGTCGCTGGCTGGAGATGACTGTTGTACAGATTTGTACCAAGTCAATCTGTTTGTAGCTTTTAGAAGGATCCCTGGGGGAAAAATGATATTGAACTTAAGTTTTTATATACTATATCCCGCCAGGCGTAATTTAAAAAACACTGTGCGCTTTTTGAAATCGACTGTACTTCTTGTTTTAAAACACTTTTCGCCAATGCCAGATACTTTTCGTGTTTTTTGTCGTAAATTGAGGAACTAAACAACGAAAGCGTACGGGTCTAACAAATCGTTGTGTTTGCGATACACGAACTATATGCCGCTAAGCCTTGCAGAGCAATGGTAGCTTTGAAGTTATCCTTGGATGAATACAAGAAGTATGAACCACTGGTACGAAAGATATTAAAAGAAAAAAATACGACTGAAACAAATGACAGAAGAATTATGTTGGTTACAGATTTTTACACAACGAAGATTAAAGGTATGTGAAGTTTACGGACGCCCTTAGGGAAACAAGAAAAATACCTTTTTCAACGTAGAAAGAACTGTCATAAAGGGAACTGTTTCAAATGATGAAATTAAAAGGTTTTTACAACGATTAAAGTTAGTTATGAAGTGTCAAGAGGTAAAAATAAAGCTTGCGTTGGTGGATAAAGAAGGGAAATTATTGCTAGATAGAAATACGTAAAGATATAGATCATTAATGGAAACCTCCATTTCAAAATATCCAAAGAACTAACTGATCTTCAAAAGAATTAAAATCAAGAAATTAAAAGTACTTGAAGACAACCGAACAATAATAGTAGATAAAGAAAGGAAATTTAAACCAGAAAAGAAGCTGAATGCGTTTAAATGTAACACGAAAGTTAGTGAAAAAATATCCAATTACACTACCGAAAAGATGGAGAAATAATGCAAGCCAGCCGAAGAGAGTTTAAAGGTATGTAAATTTTTAAAAAGAGGTTTGAGTATAATTAGAATTAAAGAAGACTAATTGTCGACTAAACATCTTAATGGCAAGCTAGCCTTTGATTGAAAGGATAAAAACAAGGCCATAAATAATATTTGAAAAATAATATTTCATTAATGCATGCAGGTTTTCACTTTTTGAAAATTTAAATATTTTTTTTTAAATTGAGAGATTACGGTTTAGAAAGACACAGGTTACCATCTTATCGGGACATTTGAAAAGGTTTTACACATTTCGGGAAGTGCTTTGCAAGCATCTCAACTCATGCCAAGTTTAAGAAACAGTAAGATGATTCATTTTAATCTGATTCTTCTAAATATTTTTGCTGAAACAATAAGGCTAGCTTGCGACATCGTGAATTTGTAGAGCATCTACTTGAAAGTAACTAAACAGATTGAGCATTCATTGCGCTGTGTTAAGCTATTGACCGGTGCGTATGCTTTTTATGATTTCATTGATTCAAAGAAACACGTCGGTAAATATGTGGTCAAAATAAGTTTTTCTGTAAAGAAATTTGTCGTTTTATTTAAAATTTCTTTTGAATTTCACAAGCAAATAATCTACGCATTTTTTTTTCGGATAGCTTATCATATCATATCCATATCGAAAGCTATTAACAAGGTTGCTTAATCTATCTTTACTACAGGCATCAAAAAGTTGTGTGTTAGAAAAACGTCTAAGCAAGTTGAAATCTGCACAGTCTTCCTCTTTCTTGCCCTTGTTGACAAATAATAAAAGTATTTTTTTATGTATAAAAACTTGCCAATTTTTGTTCTTGGTCAGTTTTTGAATCATAGATTTTAAACGAACGCATATTTTTGAGTCTGGACCAGCATGACGTTTTATGCCACAATAAATATTAATAAATGGGTTAACTCATTAATTGTTCAATTTAATTTTGAATCTTAGAAGAGTTGCGAAATGACTAACAAATTCATTCTGAGCACTTGATGGAGACTGCAAAAAGTAGAGGCGATAATGCGAAAGATCTTCAAAATTTCCTGAGGTAAAAAAAGATATCGTTTTTATCATTTTTGTTACCCAATGATCTAGTCACCTAAGATATTTCAGTTTCATCAATCAGTTTGTGTTTTTGTAGAACCCAAAAGAAACATCACAATCGACAAAAAAAGATCAGAACTTTAGGAAACATTCAAATAATTGACCGACAATTGCATGTAAAAGACTTTTTAGGGAGGTTTTAGTGAAGCAATAAAGTTTTTAGATAACAACGTAGTATTTTAAAAAATTTCTCGTTTCAAGCATCGGTTAATCTTTTTAGAGAAAGGCTCTCCTTTCTTACAAGATACAAGGTAGTAGACAGATTATAAGATTTTAGAAAACGTGCAGTATTTTAAGAGCAAGCGAGCCTGTTGCGTGTAAATCGCAGCCGACCGTCCACACAAGCGCGCAAAATACGAACCAGAACAAAGAGGAAACATTTCAACTTGCAAGTTCTGTGAAAAAAAGTCACTAAAAGACACTGCAGTTCAGAAAATAAAACAACACAAAATGAATTCCTGAATAACGGATCTATGAAATAATTCTGAATGCTTTTCTAAAATGCTAGAAAAATAAAGCGTTCCTTTCAAGACGGTCTGGAAATGAATAGATGGTACTTGTATTGACAACAATTTTATTTTTTATCGTCTCAATTGTTATTTTGTTTTTGGTAAAACGTGACCTTATTTGTCAAGCCTTTACCAGCCTTATTTGTTCTGATCTTGTAAGGTCACAAGTTTAGTTTCATACTGTTCTCACTTTTAGAATGTCCTTTTTTTGTACTTACATAAAAGAAACGAGTGTTTTTTTTATTGGAGATCTATAATTGTGTTTATGTACAACCGTAAAATATTTTTTCGCAGTTATTGTAGATAAGAGAAAAAACGGCCACAACCAAAAACAAAGAATTCACAACCTGGATTGATCACATTTTATATAACTTAGATAGTTCTTAATTTTAAAAATAATTATTTGAACCTGAAGCTGCTCTTATTTTTTTTTTAGACAAAATCTAAATCTATTGAAAAAGTAATCTATAAATGGTTATGAGATAAAAATCGCTAAATAACTATCAAATTGAGTATGTTATCAAATTATTTTTTTTTTATTATAAATGCTAATGTCAGAAAAAGCGTGAAAAAAAACAGACAACAAAAATCAAATTCACTTACAGAAATTCTAACCGGCTGTTTTTACATGAGAGGCGGGACGGGTATTAATAAACTTTTTATAACAAAGTAAATGTACCTGAGGAAGGATAAAAGTTAATTTACCCGTAATTTTTTAAAAAAAATGATGGTTTTTGCAGGAACATAAAAAAGAACACAAAAAATAATCGTTTAGCAAATTGCGGCTATTTCTTAAGGCAAAAAAATATATTCCCTTCGAATATGACAGACGTACATAACTTAGACGTGCATAACTGTCCGTTATTTTGTAGTTACACTTAGTTCTGCGGATTAAATGCATTACAGTTTTTTTGCGAAATTACACAAAAAATTGTTTAGTAAATGTGTACCCGGTCTATTGCATATCATTAAACACAACACATCTACATTTTTGTCACAGGCACATATAAGTAGCACATTAGTATGTAAGACTAGTATCTCCTCACAAAAATCTTTAAATCTTTTGTGCTTTTTGTCATAAAATGAATTTTTTAAATAATCTTGTGATAAAATAAAATATAGCTATTTGTTTATCTGGGAGTTGTACTGTATGTTAATTTCAATTTATCGTTACGGGTGTTAAAACCACGGTGAGTGTACTTGCTTTGTTGTAAAATAATGTATGGGCAAAATTATTGGCAATTAACACGTAATTGTTCCTGTCTATTTTGTTTAAAAGGGTTCATTTTCAGCCTTACAAAGCCCATTAAATTTTAAAACATGTTTTTGAGGCATTTCTTCTG
Organism: Hydractinia symbiolongicarpus; assembly: GCF_029227915.1. Lineage (NCBI taxonomy): Eukaryota > Metazoa > Cnidaria > Hydrozoa > Anthoathecata > Hydractiniidae > Hydractinia > Hydractinia symbiolongicarpus. The sequence goes on along the minus strand of NC_079882.1, from coordinate 28,224,725 downwards.
CAGGTTTCAACAACTAGTCTCTTATAACAATATGCTAACTAAGTCAATGTACAACGTAAATTGCATGTTATTATGTGTCATTTGTTACACGCCAAACCATTAAATTTATTGTGTAAATACCGCATGAGAAATAATTTTCAGGAGAATTTTTTTGAAAACAAAATTTAATATTAACGAAAACTAGAAAAGTCCTTATATATCACGATAATTAAATTTTGCTAATTTCGTAAAGAAAGAATTTGATAACAATTTTTTTTTTAATTTCTACCGATTTTTGAGGGCTTTTATGTAGAAAACATAAAATGATGACTACAAATTCGTTTTTCAACATGGAAAAAACAACACTCTAAATTTCGCGAAAATTATTTTTCGCCAACTTTGTGAATAGCGAGTTTCCTACTAATTTTGTGGGAACTAATTTTCGCAAAATTAAAAAACACTAGCAAACACTAACTCGCAAAAATCAATTCCCGCCAAAATTATTGGTGATTGATTTTTATTCTTCGTTTGTTGCCTTTTTTTTCAACTTTGTGATTAAAATTAACGAATTGCCTGATAAAAGTGTCTCTTTTTTACAGGGGTACGGCTCATTACCGATATCAGCAAAGTGTTTAATGATCTTTTACATTGTTCATCTGCTCAAGTGAATTTTTTCACTGGTGACACAACCTTTTTATAATATAGTTGTTAATTTTGATGGTTTTATGTTTTTTAGGCGCTGTTGTAGATGTTCATAGACCCATATGGATGTTTCATCTTGAACTTGTATATTAAAAGCTTCACCAGTTTCTTCAGTTACAAATTTCTAAAAGAAAAATGATAATATCAACATATTAACGTCCCACCTTTTCTAAATACGGTAGCCGCACTCAACATAATTTCAATCCAAACCAATTAAGTTCAAACCGTAAAAGTTTTTGAAAAACTCAACATAAAGTAATAATCAGTATCACAACGAACATCCAATTCATATCTTCATTGAGATGCTGGAAGAGTTCAGAACATCAAACAATTTACTTCATGATACTCCATGTTTTTCTCATACAATGAGCAAGTCAATTCTTGCCATTCACCCATCTGACTGATATCTTATTTTCCTCAGCAAGTTGTCTCAGTCTAGCTATATCGACTCTCAGTATGATGCCTTTGCCTCCAGAGTTTCAAGTAAACATTTGCTGTTGGTAAAGCAGATTATTTGAGGTATTTCTGAAGGGAAAAATATTTTCTACATGGTTGATGCCAACAAATGTCAGCCCCATCTTATAAAGCCATTGCCTCTGAAGCTAATGATCTTTTAGTCACTCTAGATAGTTTCTTAGACTCCTACATTATAGGAATCACTTTATTACTATCACCAAGAAAAAATGATGAATGGTCCCTGTGAAGAGCTACATTTCCAACTTGCATGTTTACATCAGCAAAACATAGGATTTTCGCGTTTTTCTATGTCAAAAATTGCAAATATGCTCAGTAAAACACGTCTCTCTTACAACTTATTAACAGCTTTATTGGTTAGTCTCAGATGTTCAATTGTTGGTTCCTTACCAGCATTGGCAACAATTCACTCACCATATGAAATATCAGACTGGATCTGACCAGTAACTCAAAATAGCTGACCAGTAATTGATTAATTTTTACTTTTTAACAGTATCAAGAACTTCAACAGATTGCTTCTTACTTTTAGCAGTTATAGCACCCAAGCTTTGAATGTACTGATCGTTATCGATTCTAATGTCATTGCTACTTTGACAGATGTCGAGACTCAATTATTTAAAACATAAACTAGCTTTGGGACTGATTTTAAATTTAGCCTTTAACTTCGCTATGACCTTGTCATGAAACTGTTCTGCACCACAATAAGTAAAGTTATCAACACGACATACTAACAATCATTTCTAAGGTCTGTGGAATCCTCTTCAAACCCTCTGGCAACTAACCTGGCCTTCACAATATTCTTTTCATCCTTGAAATTTTCCTTTATAACCCATTTTGCTGTTATTACCGGTTGACCATCATCAATGACTTCCTCAAACACGTCATTGGATATAAGGTTTAAGGTTAACTCCTTATGCTTTGCATCTACCACATCTTGCCCTGCTCTTCTGCACTGCACAAATAAACTGCTTCTTCGGGTAAATCACTTTCTGACCAACGTTGAATTTTTGACCAATCAAAACTGCATGGTACTGTTTTCCCTTGTTTAAATACATTGACCCAATCTTTGTGTTCCCCAAATTGCTTGGATTGTCGTGATAACACTTGTGCTCTCACTGTTTGCTATTCCAGCTGAAATTTTATCTGAGTACTAAATTTGAGTTGACTTTCATTTGTCATTTCTAAAACTAACAGTTTTATTTCTAAAATCGACTTAGATTTTCAAGGACTTTCTCTATATCACCATTGTCTGGATCTTGCCCTCTTTTTGGGATGCGGGCTTCTTCATCGACTCTATTTTTACAGGGACTTCTGTATTGGCAATATCTGTTGGATCCTTATCTGGAGTCACATTTAACTCAACAGGTGGTATCTTTCATATTGACCTTAAAGCTTTTTCCAAGTTATATGGCTATATCGCCTGTTCCATTTCTTGTTTCTCAGTAGATTCTTTTACGTTATTTAAACATCGCTAGTTTGCACTAGCATGTATCAGTTCGCTTGGATGAACTTTATAGTAAGCATCTCATTGTCTAACAAGAACATTTTGGACAACTTTACCCAGTACAATTAGTGGTCCCTTTCACTCCTTAATTTTTTTCTGCAAAACACTTTATCTCCATTTTCGTATACTTCATGTTAATATGTTTTAACTTGGTTTGATAATGCTTGATTGATCTTACCACTAGCTTCAGCTGCAATAAAATACTTTCGAGCAGAATGTGGAACATACAAATTAGTACGTACAACATCACTTGAGGTTTCTGTATCTAGAGCAGGAAGCTTGTCATGCAGCAGTGATGGAACAATGAAGTTTTGTCCAAACACTAATTGATTTGGACTGAAGCCATTATTATTCTAAAGAGTGTTTTTCAGATGTAACATATACCAAAGCTATATCTGGGGCACAATTGCAATCATCAATGGTTTTCAACCTACACTCGTAAATGACTTTATTGTGTCCTTACACCCCCATTATGTTATTCCAAAATGCCATCACCATCAACAGCACAACATTCTTGCACCACAACCAGAATTGCCACCCTCTGCTCCACCTTTATATGGATGTCTCACCTTGAATATGTATTGAAATCAGCATCTTCAGTTACTAGTTATTAAAATAACAATAATAATATCAACATATTAACAGTAGATACGTCAGAAAGTATAATCACCTTTTCTTGTCAAAAAAAACATACACAGTTAAAACTGGCGTATAAGAGACTAGTCGTTCTACCAAACTATCTGTCGATTTAAATGCATAGATAAAAGTATATTTATCTAAATAAAAAAAAATATGCCAAAATGGGAAATTTTTTATTGTTTTGGGATACTTTAAGCAACCAGGCTTAACCCAACCAACATCTCGTAAAAAAGTCGTTTTTGACTAATAAAAAATTAAAATAAGCAAGTGTAAATTTGAAGTTTTTTAGAATTTAAATCTGTTGCTTAGCAACATCTTAGCGACTTTGAGAATGAAATCAAAATTTTACCCTGAGCGAAGCGTGTATATCCTTGATTGTATATCTGGGAAGATAGATTGTATATTTAATTTTTTTTAAAAAAAAACACATGCAGCAGGAATCTTCAAGCCTCTGGAATTCTTCTTGTTTTTTTTCAATTCCTGTTTTAACACAACACAAATATTGGTAAACTTTCTTGGTTTTTCGCGAAAACGTTTTACAAAAAAGTCCAAACTTCTTTACTAATCTACTGATGGATCAAAATAATTTTGGGCAAAATTGGTATAAAATATTCGAAGGATATTATGTTATAAATACCATTTCTTCAATTTTTAGAACTTGTTATTTTGAACAAGTTTTGACCAAAAACGGTATAAGTCGTCAGGACAGAAAACGTTATCACTACTTACCTAACCTCACCATTGTGCTTAGAATTTTTTTCCTGTGCATTGTGCCTTGTCTAAAGGGGAGAATTTCTCATGGGTTAAATTGATACAAAAAAGGAAGACTTTAGTTTAAATCAACGTTAAAAAATTTCGGGTGGAAAAGAATGCAAAGGAACATACTTAAAATGTCCGCTATAAAAATTATTTAACAAATATGTCGACGTTTACAGAGTTAACATTCAGAGTCAATTGATAGATTCTACAGACAGTGTATGGTAGCGTTAACGCACAACGAAGCAAAACTTCCTTCGGTGCAGAAAAGAAGGATATGAAGATTCTTTTCGTTTACGGAGAAGAGAGTCTCGCATCTGCGAAGGAGATGTCTTCATGAGGACACATTTACAAAGGATTTATAGTTTGCAAGACCTCTGTTTGTTTGGACAGCATTAAAGTTAGTTGTTTTTATTTTATTTTTCGTTTTTTTTCTTTAACTGAAATCTTTATATCTTTCTCTTTCATGTAGCCACGGTAAGGAAGGCGTTCAGGAGATGAAGAAAAGGAGATGAATCAGCTGAGTTCTGCAAAGTTGAAAAAAGGAATAACGCACAGCCCTACACAGAACGTAGAATAGTCTGTTCATAAACGAGTTGGAGGAACCCATGCACGATTGCGTGGATTGCGTGGATGATGCTGTTTTTAGTTTCGCTCCCGACTTTACTTCATCATCTCTTGTAAAGATTAATACCGTAAAATATTAACTTCTCATATATTCATAACAAGAGTAGAAAGACTGTTGTTTTTTTCGTATTTCAATACCCTAACGATCAATAATAACAATCCTTTTTTGCTCGCTTTTTATCTGAGTCAAACATCTCATTAGCGAGCTTCTTGTTACCACTCCAGTTGCATTCATAGCCTCAAAAAGAAACTGTGTAACTGTTTCGAAAAAGGTATTTTTTTTAAAAAAAACAAAAAAAGAATGGACGGCAACTGCAGCTAAAATTATTATTTTAAAACAAGCTTATGAATATGGTAGTATTGCTATTTAAATTGGAGTAGTATGATTTATTGGAATAGGTTGTGTTTGCGGTCGGCCAAAAAGAACCAGTTTACTGGATTTAAATATAGCCACTACTTCACTTCACTGTATACGATTTAGTATGTGACTCAGAATCTCGGCAGCTACGTTGCAGTATACTGCCGCGTGGTTTTTTATAGACAGTGATTTTTTACCACCTCTAAAAATATGCGTTCTCGTTGAAGTTGCTTGCCATTTGTTTCTTGACTGCATTTCCTTATGATTGTTAGAGAGAGTGAACCTTTTCTTTTGCGTATCTACAACCATCCTTATGATTGTTAGAGAGGGTGAATCTTTTCTTTTGCGTATCTACAACCATCCACATAATGTTTGAGACAAACTAGAAATTCTATCAAAAAACCAGAAATGGTCCTTGACGCAAATGTCCATTTTTCCAACTGAGAAAGTTTAAACAAAAAAAAGGAAGCTATAATTAGCCTATAGCAGCACTGTAAGGCTTCGTTCTACTGAACTTTTCGGTTTCACTAGTTGAATTCAGAATTTCCTAAAACCCTGAGTCTTAGCTAAAGCTGAAGTTCCGTGAGCCTAGAGGCAGTACGTGGAGTTTGAGAAGACTTGTGGTGCGAGTTTGTGAATTTTTATGTCAAAAACCGAAAAGTCTCAATGTTTATATGAGTGATTGTGCGTACGAGTCTTAAATATACTTATTTTTAGGTATTTAGCTACCTATAGGGAGCAAGAGCTCATTTCGTTGTATATTTGTGTGAATTCTACTAAAATCTGGCTAAAACACTTTATCACTTATAATATTTGATATTTTAAACAAGCCACAAAATTCTCGGATTACAGGTAAATAGATTTACTAATAATTTACTAATAACAGCACATTGTATCAAATATCCTGGGAACATAATCGACCCGTATGATTCTTAACGTAAACTGCATGGTCACTGCAATGAAGCTGACCAGATCTTTTTTAATCACCGCATATTCCTGACAATGTGTTTTTTAGAAAAATTGTGAAAAGTTCTTTAGTGCTACATCGGGTGTGTCACACCAGGGTCTACTGGCTAGTGTTAGGAAAGTAATTATCAATTTATTAAAACCAGCTAACCATAGGTAAAAATTAAAAGCAAAAGTTGCTCCCAAAAGCTAAAAATGGTTATTTCTGGGAAATGCAAAAATTAAAATTAAAAAGTTACATTTTTTCTAACGGTTGTCAACGCCTATTATTATAGAGACAAGAAAAGCTGCAAGTATCTTATCCTTTTCGCTAGCTTTTACTTGCCAAGAAATATCTTGCCGTAGAAAGAATGCACCAAACGCGAGCAGAGAATCCTTGTTGAGTGGCGCAATCACGCAGTTTGATTTTTAGGCGCCCACTGCTTCTTGTTGGATTAGGAATAAGCATCCTGTTTATTAAAAGTTGTAGAAAGAGCATTGTGTTTCCAAACCTTGCAACGTTTTCACCATAATTGAGTATAAGGTATCGTAAGTCTATGATGTGAACTGCACGCAATGAATTCAATAAAAACGTTTTTTAGTCCATAGAGACAATCTGATATTAAATAGAAAAAAATATCGCCTTACATTTTGTTTTCTCTTTCTCAACTAAACAATTCACGCATTTAAAACAACATTTCATAAATATGATTTGCTACTGACTGTTTGCAAACAAGATGTCGCCGAAAGAAGGAGAATGTAGTTTTCCAATTGTGTATAAAAAAACATCTATATTGCGACATATCTATGAAATCAATGAAATAAATATAGGCAATCAAAATCAAAATAGGTTGTTACAAAGCTCATTAACTTTAGTTACCAGGAAGAAGGGCAACAGAAATCAAAGAACGCAAAGAACGAAGAGAAATAAAACAAAGGTGACGCTAAAAATCTACAACATCTGATAAAGAAAGGAAATTAAAGAATTTGCAGCATGAGTTAACACACCACTTAATTAATTTACAATCTGTTTGGTTGTTCAACTATCGCCAAAACGTTACATCCACACAGCCCTATACTAGAAATTATACTAAGCAACTTTGCAAAAAATATTTTTATCTTTTAGTGGATACTGTATAATGTTGGTTCAAATTAAAACGTTGTTTGAAGTTTGTGAGTTAGAATGAGTTAAATCTTGTCAGCTTTTTGAAAAATAGTTGAGGAGTACATATACTGCCATTTAAGAAATTAAAAATTAAATTCCGCAATAAGAAGTTATTAGCCAAACACGAAATTAAATCCTCGCAAAAATAGGTGGCCGTAAGGAACATTTTTATACATATCTGGGAATTTTTTTTTAATGCTTTGGTACATAATTTGGAGGCAGTATCTGTTCTTAATATTGGCTTTTGTTGTTATTTACTGTTCTAGTCATTTATCTTGAACTTATCTACTTCTTAAAATTGGCCACATTTTTCTTTTTCTTTTTCGACCGCCTTTTGAACGGATTCCCGTAACGTCGAAAGATTCGCAGAATACACTCAGCGATTACGAAAACGGTAAATTCCTTGTAACACCTAACGAAGCTCATTCCCAACTTTGTTACGTGACAGTGGAATAGGTAAAACAGGTATGCCAAAACACGTAAGATGTAGAAAATAGTTTTTTAAATTTGTTCATTAATTTTTTTTTTAATTTAGTACAGTAGGAAATGCGTAAGCGTGCGGTGCAGATGGTGTTTTTTTGGTTTTTTCATTACAATTTATTAATTAACTACACTAGGAAATGCGTAAGAACATTTTATTATTACATTTCCTCTGCACTGAATGAAACCTCTCCATTCGTTTTATTGATAGCTTCATCGATTACTTCATGGGCAGATGTAGGTTTTTAAAGAAGTCGCGCCAAACTATTCACTAAATTGCTAAATGGAATGATGATGTAATTAAAAGCATTAATTAATGTGGGGAATTTGACAACAAGTATTAGCGCAATTAGCACTAATTAACGGTAAGTATTTCTTAAATTCCCCTGTACAGTCACAAATCATGAAACCAATGTATTATAAGTTATAATGTAGTTTAGGTATCATTAGCTGAATAATAAAAACAATAATTATAAAAAAATAACAACAAAAAAGTTTTTTGAACATCAAATATGGTTAGCGAAAGAAACAAAATAATTTTTTGAGTTGGATAATATTTTAATGCCACGCCGAAAAAAAAATGTCTCACCAAAAAAGAAAAAAAAACACGCTGATAGAAAAGCTCAAGGTGAAATAAAAGAGTGACGTCAAAGGAAAAACTCACGGTAAAAGAAAAACTCACGGTAAAAGAAAAACTCACGCCAAAAGAAAAACTCACGGTAAAAGAAAAACTCACGCCAAAAGAAAAACTCACGGTAAAAGAAAAACTCACGGTGAAAGAAAAACTCACGGTAAAAGAAAAACTCACGCCAAAAGAAAAACTCAGGGTAAAAGAAAAACTCACGGTGAAAGAAAAGACTGACGTCAAAAAAAACTCACGCTAAAAGAAAAACTCACGTCAAAAGAAAAACTTACTGTGAAAGACAAAGTGACGCCAGAAAAGGAAAACTTACGGTAAAAGAAAAACTCACGGTAAAAGAAAAACTCACGGCAAAAGAAAAACTCACGGTAAAAGAAAAACTCACGGTAAAAGAAAAGAGTGACGTCGAAAGAAAAACTCACGGTAAAAGAAAAACTCATGCCAAAAGAAAAACTTACTGTGAAAGACAAAGTGACGCCAGAAAAGGAAAGAACTCACGCAAAAAGAAAAAGAAATCCCAAAAGAAAATAGTCACGCTAAAAAGAAAGAAAAATTCACGGCGAAAAAAATACTAGAAAATGGTGAGGCTGTGCTGGATTATAGGTAGCTTTCCCTGACCAAAATATGGGTGATGCAGATTTGGTTACGGAAGTAGATGCATATTTCGACCCGGGCGCAAATGTTTCATGGCACAATAATGAATACGCGAAATTAAACACTTTGCTATATTATCCATGGTGCTATTATCCATGAATAAGGTCGTAAAACGCTTTGGCTCAATGAAACTAGATCTAATAATGTGCCAGACAATATTGTTCACTATTACATAGACGCACAAAGTAATCTAGGTGGCTGTCCTGTAGAGCTGATCTCTGATCACAGAAAATGCAGCATCCATTCAAGCATATTTCAGAGGTGACCCAGAGGCACATCGATATGTATTATCCCCACGAAATCAAAGAATAGAGAGATGGTGGTGTAAATTTTGTAAACAAAAGTCAAGTTGTTGGAATTTTTTTTTCAAAGATTTAAAATCAAATAGGACCATTGACACAAGCTCAAAAATCAGTTTGAAAGCGCTATGGTTTTGATTTTTTAAATGTGCTGTAAAACGATCTTAACACAGTTAAAGAGAACTGGAGCACGAATAGAATAAGATAATCGAAATGCCAAACCCAAGGTGCATGCCTTGATTCTCTATACTTTTTTCCTACAAAATGGAAGCATAAATCATAAGCAGCGAGTTTCAGGCCATATGATTTAGATTCGACGTAGCTTTTTTTTGGCATGACATTCTATTGTGGCGTGAATCATTTTCTCTTATTATTATCGTCATCTTATTATTACGAAAAATAAATTCTTAGAAAGTGTTAAATTAAAAATGAAAAAAAATCTAAGTGAGAAGACCATGATTTTCAGAAAAGACGTTAAATTGCAATGTTTCACCTTATTCTGAAAAATTAAAGGGCATCATGAGTACGATGGCCCCTATGGCTCACTACTCTTCCAATTTAAAAGAACTTTTCTTCTATTATTCAAACAGTTCACTTCTGTTTTCACACATCTCTTCTTACCTTCGATAACTTCTCTTCCATTCGGAACACTTCTTTAAAAGTGTAAACACTTCTCAAATCCAATTTTGGTTTGTGTAATATTGATTAAGCCAGATTTTGTTATCTAGCGTACTTGAAAATGACATATTGTCTCCTGGTCATGAAAAAGTATCAAGTGTTCTTAGCAATTAATAACTCTTCAAACTTTCTCTTTGTCTGCTGCAATAGATCACAGTTGGTATAAATAGAGACACGTAAAGCCAAGTATACTTCTCGCGAAAGGTGAAAAAAATACAAACCATGGGTGCAAAACAATTTGCTGAACTTATGGAACAACATATTTCTTTAAATATCTAACAAACCTACAACACTGTTATTTTTATTTTTTTACCGTCTTGTATATGTTATTGTTAGGTGATAAAGTGATTTATTATTAATATTATAAAATTGCTAACCAGATTTTTAAATTAAGTTGTAAAGATAAAGTTTCAGACCACTTGCAGAAGAGAAGTGTCAAGATACAGAAGAGAACTGTTTGAGTCATAGAAGAGAAGTGGTGTACTAGTCGGCCGGTAACCTTAATCTCAGGGAAGAGCGACAGCTTAAGTGGAGCGACTTATGCAAAACTGGAGGCGAGGTGTAGAGTCTCTGTTAAAGTGTGGAGTCATTGAATAAGCCTGGAGGCAACGATAACGAAGAGACCGGTTGTATGTGGTTGTATCGTACTGTTTACGAAAAGATCCACCACTGTGTTATCTCTACTATAACTACAAGAAGCTTAAAAACAAGTGAAACGTTTTAAACTTTTGCTAATCACGCTCTATGGAATTAATTTAATACAATTGGTGACCTAAAACTTTCTGAGAAATTGTATATTGCAACAATCAATATAGCATAAATTTTGGAAGTTTTGCTGACGTCAGCAAGTATCGAATAAACTAAATCATCTTTGTTAGTTTGTGGTAGGTCTGTTATCATTCAAGTAGCTTTAACGATAAGACATGAAACAAGAAGTTCCGGCAAAGACCTCCTTTGTACAATATTTCGGAAGAATTATTAAAATGTTCTAAGAATTGTTACGAAAATCAACTCGCCTTGTAAAATAATGTTTTACTCTAAAAAAAGAACAGAAAAATCTAGTTGTGTTGTTCTTTAAAATTAGTTGTCCACGACGCAGTTTGTGTTACGTCAGCTAAAATGGCCGTCAATAAATTAGCCATAGCTATTAAAGGGGATACGAAGCGGCTGTTGGTTTTCGATTTTTGTGACTTACACGAAAGTCGAGCTAATGGCGGTGGAAAAATTATATAATCGCTGAGGACAAAAACAACAACTCAAATTATCTGAAATATCATATCGGACATGCAAATATAACTGGAAATGACAAAAAATTCCCTATATATATTGAATATCCATGATTTATTCAATATATTGTTTTTAACTCAAACTTTCTAATGAAGTAATCTTTAAACTTTTTTAACTAGCTAGCTATTCCTCCGAGAAAAAAAATTATCGTACATTAAACCAGTCTAAGCAACAACAATGACTTAAAAATCTTTTTAAAGGTGTTATTTACCTTCTTAAGGCTAGCAGCAGCTCCTCGTGTTGTCTTTGCTCCCTCTTTTGTCGATTTTATTTTACATACCGTAGCTTATTTTACCGCCAAAGAGAATACTAAAGAAAATTTTTTCTTATTTTAGAAAATTAAAATAAAAGTATATCCAATTTACCATAAATTGATTATTCATTAAAACAGGTTGTCCAGACGTCTATATGATTCTAAAGTGTATATAATTTCTTGCACCTAGACTTCTTGAGTGATCCGTTTATTACACGCTATTCTTCGGAAATAACGTGGATTAAGCTTATTGAATCGTTCCGTAGCCCCTTTCATAAAGAGCTTCGACGTGCTCGTCACATATGAAAAACAATTGAACCGTCAATGGTTCAGTTGACAAGTAATAAAATGACACAACTGTTTATTTAACATCTAAATCCAAGACATTAATGATTAGCGAGTCGAGTCGAGTTTTATAAACAAAGGACGAATTCAGAAGTTTATAATTGGCTTAGATACATAATGATCGTAATTCATGTCTTGAGAACTCTGACATTAATTTGTAATCCTTTGAGATGGTTTTGACATTATTATTGTTTAGCAGCGTATTTGAAGTACTGTGTGTTTTATTTTTTATTAACTTCAATAGTTTTAACTATCTTTATTGTTTTTACCCAGAAGATGGTATTGTGGATAATAGGTATCTTTGTTGACTTCTAGTTTATTTTAATAAAGGATGATGTTTAAGATTTTAGGGAAAAATGTGGTAATGTGGTGAAAATTTTATCAAATTAGAATCATTTTTTCTTAACCGTTGATGCAGGCATGCTAACTGAATACGATTAAATTTTTTTCCATTAATTTACGTCTTGCAAGGTCATTTTGCCTGGGTTTAATTTTGAGAAATAGGAATATTTTAGAAAGGAATGTAGATCTTAAGCAAAATTTATAACGTTGTTTTCTTACAACATAAAAAAGAAATAAAATTTAAAAAAAGCATCCATTCTGTACGCGTACTTGGCAAAAGTAATGATACCGTTTATATTTATCATTTATATATAATTAAGCACATTAGAATTAAATTGTGCACTTTACAGACCGGAATGTATCATTTCAATTTTGGTGTGTTACATATGACCAGGTTGATCTCAAAAATGAGATATGTTTTGTTGAAAATCAGAGAATCATAATATGACGCGTCCTGTAAAACTACTTTTAGCACTGGACCTGCATTTTTAACTAGGGAATTGTTAGCTATTAAAGGACTAGAATATTTGGATAAAATAGTACAGAATAATTGAATTAAGGAGAAATGGAAATGGGGACGTCGTGTTTTTTTAGATAAATATGCATAACCCGATGGACGGGTAAAGTGTGTTTACTCACAGCATTTGAAAGGTATCATTTATTGCAAAGGTGGTGGAAAGTGTGTTTGTGTGTCAATCGCAAATGCAATCATTTTCTCTTTTCTTTGCCCTCTTAAGTCATATGTTGTATAGTCTCACTAATAAGTCCTCGAATAGCAGCAGAGAGTGTTGTGATTGGTCAACTCTCAATTGAGTGTTGTGATTGGTCAACTCTTCAAGTCTTACTGTTTAAACGTTGTCGAGCCAAATTTTCCAAGAAAGCGTCACAAACCAAAATATTTAATTTTGCGATTCTTGGAGGTTCACATTAAAGGAAAAAATGCCGAAACACAGAATTATTCCCACTTAAAAGTGAAGGTGACCATTATTACATTATGTTTTAAGACGCTATCAACTGTGTTGTCATGACAAGTAGAGATTGTTTAGAGCAACCAAGCTATCAAATTGCTTATGAACGCTGTCAACTCCAACCCTTAGCAGAATTAAATGGATTCACTCTAACGATGCAAAAGTGACCTTGCTGTATCAGACACGCCAGCAGGAATTTCAATCCTTCGCAAAGTCTTTGCTCATAAGAATGTTTCTTATTTTGAAGATATATTAGGATAACAGATTTGACTAAAACAGAAAAAAGCTCCTGTTGGAAAATGGTACTGAGTTAATAAAGGTAGTCCTACACACTTCAAATTCGTGGAGGCGGTGGCGCTTCGGGTTGTCAATTTGGCACCCTAACTTGCAAAAGCGTAGCGTCCCTTGCCTGGAATTATAGCAGTGAGAATTGAATTTGAAATAGGAATATTTGAATTCTATTTCCTTTGATGAAGATCTTCAAACATTGATTTCGATGTGCTGTCAAATGCACATGTAAACAAAGGAAAACGATGACAGAATCCGTAAAAGAAAGTTTAGAAAATGCTAAATTACTAACTTCGCTGTATTTGAGTGTACTAAAAATTGACACTATGCTGCAAATAGGTCAGCAGGTCCAAACAAAAGAAAAAAGTGCTTCATTTAACGAAAATTGATGAAGAAAATGAAGGATGAAAAACATGGTCTGCTTTTGACCCTTATAAAGTTACTGGATAGTTTTCCAAAAGAAGAATACAAAAAGCAAACTATATTGAAGGAAACGGGTTACCCGATGTTATTGGTAGTTAACAAGTTTCCTGATAAATTAATTTTTTATAAGATTGATCACAATTTTAGCTCTCATAAATTTTTAGACAATTTTTACTTATTTAATCTGTGATTGTTACAATGTTAGTACTACTTCTCTTTATTTCGTTATTTCACAATTTCAAAATTATTCTTGAGGAGGTTAAACAGCGTTAGAGTTATATATCCGTTAATCTAGTCGCTTATTCTGTTTGATGTTTTATATCTATGTCCGCTATATTCTTATACATAAAAGATTATGTACCACTTTGAGTGCTAATATTAGCCACATTAAAAGTTCATTTTACTTCCCGCACCGATACAAAGAACTATAAATGATGAATATTGCAATTAGCTATTTACTTTCATGTTGTACCTCATACGAAACACTACTTTCTTTAAAGCTAGATTGTTTTAATCTGCGGGAGAAAAGGAAGCTAGTTGGTTATATAAGTAATCATCGCGCAGTGCACAATATTGTTTCATATATTTTTCGAGTTCTTTTTCAAGAAGAACATATTTAATATTATACGAGGTTATAGAGGGATAACTACTTTGTTGTTAGTACAAGAAATATTATTTTTGTTTGAATGGAAGATGGAACAAACAATTCTGTGTTGAAAATAATTCAAAATATTATTCGAATAATTAGAGAAGAAATGGGAAATCGACTTAGTAAAAGCGACACAAAGTTGTGTACATAGTAATTTCGTACCTAAATTAATTTTTATACTTTTAATTTAACATTTCTTCTCACTAGGAAATACACTTGGTACATTTTTTAAAGAACGTATCAAAAATCTTTTTAAGCTCCAAAATAGAAATAATAGAAGTTTCTCAAGACTTAAATAAATTTTGGTACTATAAACTTTTGTTTTTGTTACGCAAACTCCAAACGTTTTTACGTGGCCATATTGACATGCAAAATATAGGATATTTTATCTATGTCACTCTGCTCAGCCAACCACGTACGCACTATTGTATGGAGTTATATGTGGGTCAATATTCGTGACGTGGTTTTCGTCGCGTCGCAATACTTTTCGTCATGTGGTATCCTTCTTCGTGACGTGGTCTTCTTCGACTCGTAATAGTTTTCATCGTGTTGGATCTTTCTTCGTGGCGTGGTTTTCTACGACTCGTAATAGTTTTCGTCGTGTTGTATCTTTTTTCATGGCGTGGTTTTCTACGACTCGTAATAGTTTTCGTCGTGTTGTATCTTTTTTCGTGGCGTGGTTTTCTACGACTCGTAATAGTTTTTGTCGTGTTGTATCTTTTTTCGTGGCGTGGTTTTCTACGACTCGTAATAGTTTTCGTCGTGTTGTATCTTTTTTCGTGGCGTGGTTTTCTACGACTCGTAATAGTTTTCGTCGTGTTGTATCTTTTTTCGTGGCGTGGTTTTCTACGACTCGTAATAGTTTTCGTCGTGTTGTATCTTTTTTCGTGGCGTGGTTTTCTACGAATCGTAATAGTTTTCGTCGTGTTGTATCTTTTTTCGTGGCGTGGTTTTCTACGACTCGTAATAGATTTCGTCGTGTTGGATCTTCCTTCGCGGTGTGGTTTTCTTCGCAGCGTAATGCTTTTCGTCGTGTTGTATCTTTCTTCGTGGTGTGGTTTTCTTCGCAGCGTAATGGTTTTCGTTGTGGTGTATTACTCTTGTTGGTGTGATCTCATGTGTCGTCGTGTCGTATGTCACGTCATGGCGAAATAGTTATGTTGTTTTTTACACTGAATTACTAGTTCGTGAAGCTTTTACACAATATATTTCACTTTATTTCTAGAGTGGCTTTGGTCTTTCTACTGGGTAGAGCTAGCTGTCATTTTCTTTTGATAAAAGATACATTCTTAGCTATATATTTAGCTAGCTAGCTGTATATTCTATTATCTATTTTGTAGTTTAAATGGATTCTGATGAAATATCATAAATCAAGTAAACTAACTACATAAACATAAATTATTACATAAAACTCTTACACAACACATAATATTTCTTCATAATCACAAATGTAAAACTAACTTAAAAATAGAATGTAATTTTTAGCACTAAACTAAAGGTTATGTTTATTTTATTGCACTTTATTCATGTGACTTTGATTTCTTGTAAGCGCTACACGAATTTAGTAATTCGTGTTAAAAAAGCAAAAAATTTTTTGCTACGAAGTAAAATACGCCACGAAGTGAATTACGCCGCGAAGTGAAATACGCCACGAACTGAAAGACGCCGCAAATTAAAAAAAAACGCCGCGACGAACATAAATACGAATCGACGAAACGTAAAACCACCCCACAAAGAAAGATACGACGCGACAAAAACCACACCACGAAGAAAGATACCGCACGACGAAAAGTATTACGACGCGACGAAAACCATACACGAATATTCACCCACATATATAACTCCATACTAATGATGATGATGTATACATGTTTTTTTATAAGAAACTTAAATTCTAAAATGAGGATTAAGGATGCTTATGAAAAGACTTAATATGCTCAAGTTATGCTTAATGGCAAGTCGATTTATTTGGATATGCTTATGACAAACACACGTTTAGGCTCAAAATATGCTTATATTAAAAAAAAATATTGCATTTGAATTTTAAACATCAGTAATTACAACTTAAATCTCACTACATACTCGCCAAATAAAGTCATAAAAACTTTACGACATTTTTTTAGGCTTTACATAATGCTTATCATATGCTTAAAAAATGACCAAATTTGCTTATAAATGTCATCCTTACAAAAAAAAATATTTATTCGCGGAATGTAGAAATTCAGAATATAAATATCATGGTCTTGTGATCTTATAGTCTGTGCAGTGAAGAGGAGTGAACAAATAAAATATTAAAGATAGTTTGCTGCATTTTAAAGTTCTTAAGGCTTGTTTACCTGTTTATGTAATAACAATGCACCTTTTGCCAGTTGTAGTTATAAATTAATTGACCTAAGATGTGAACTACATCTTATTAAAGGAAAAAGGAAGATAATAAAAGTATTTTTAACATAGTAAGGGAAATCCCTTAAAGCTTGCAATGTAGTTGATAAGTCACGTTATGACTGCGAAGTGTAAAAGAAATTTAATTTAACTTTTAAAAGAATTTTTTCCGTAAAATTACAGAATTTTTTTTCCTCATGAACAATAACAGGAAAAACAAAACATTATCGTCATTTTTTTGCCTTGACTAACCCATTAGGTAATTTTAAAGGTCGTAAAAATAACGCTGAGTAATACAGGATATCAATATGGAAATGGCATTTGAAATGTCAAAAGCTGTCACTAAAATCTTCTTCGTAGAAGGTTTTGTAGGCAGCTGTTCCGAATCAAAACACAACAGAGTAAGACAATGAACAGAAGCAATTTTCCTTAAACTAATGAAATGCTAATTCAAAAACAAAACAAACAGAATAAAAGGGTGTTTGCAACATAGTTTTTTTATTTATTCTTTTATTTCTATGTTAGATGGTTGTTTTACTTATTTTATACAAGATATTTAATAGTTAAACATTGTATAGTGGTTTTTCACAGTAGAGCAACAAACAGACACATGGTTACAAAGAAGTTAAAAGAAATCGACAGTAGCAACGCAATAAATATGAAATTCACGAAGTTACAATATACTAAAAATAACAATATGTATTATTTGAATTGTTGATTTAACCAATTATATATTCTTTCAACATGCTTCTGTCAAACTGATATTATTCTTAAAATAACTTCAAAAGAAATTCATAAAAGCAAACGAAAGAAGAATAAAAATAAGGAAGTTGAACTTGGGTTTGTAACAATTCATTTCAGTACTTTTAAAATAGACAGGATGAGTGATAACACCACCACTCCGATAATTTGCGATTTGTTTGGAGTGGAACTGGAGACAAACATATACTTTCATACAACATTAGCCGTACTTGCAATTATACTGGCAATATTAACAATAATCTTCAATGCAATATTTTTACTGGTTATGTTCAGATTTATACAACGACTTTCTGTACCAGATATGTTATACGCTATGTTAGCAGTAAGTGATATTCTCACTGGAATCCTTGTAATGCCATCCTTTTCAGCTTTTTGGATTCATGCTCTACTTTCCCATAGCGACTGTATGCTGGTAAATTTCGTAAATGTTTCGGTACATATTCTAGGAGTAGTATCTGTTTCAGTGATTGCATTAATCACCATGGATGTATTTGTCTCCATTGTGTATCCATTTCTGTATCCCTTGTACTTTACAAAGAGGTTTGTTTACATTATGTTTGGTTTGATTTGGACGCTGGCTATCATATGTCCTCTTGCTCTTGTAATTATTTCAATTAAAGATTGGTACGTTTATCAAAACATATCAGGTGGAATAGTTATTGCTGTGGTCCTTGCTTTGTTTGTTATGCATTTAAAACTACACCATGTGCTGAATAACATGAGGTGTCAAATCACACATGGTAATAACGAGCAAAAAGAGAATCTCAGAGCAAAGAGAAAAGCATCAAAGCTGGCTACTTCAATTTTAGTCACTCTGTTAATTAGTTTTGCACCAAGTTTGGTTTATTTTCTACTTACAGCTATTGAAGGGAACACAGTTTTTACATCCAGTTATTTCTTTCAAGCAACTGGTGTTTGGTTTTTTTTGAATCCCTTGTTAGACCCATTCGTGTATTATTTTCGCTTGAAAAGAGTGCGAAAGAATATTCTTAAAATGTTTGGTAGCAGAATTATCCCAGCAAATATGTCAACTTTTACAGAATCAACATTTAATGTAAGATACCCTGCTAATTACAAGTCAACTAACAAATAATGGATTTAAATAACAGTTTAAACGCAAAGAATAATATATCACCAAGGACGATGTATCATGTACAAAAGAATTAACAAAATATAGACTTAAATGGTAAAATAAATTAATATTAATAAATAAGGAATTGACACGTTATATTCAAATTACTATATTCGTCTTTTCTTTTATGTGGTCCATGAAATAAAGGCAGATATTGGACAAAGTAAAATCGCCTGTCGCAATGCGTTTGATCATTATCCAAATAAACAGCAAACGAAAAGTATTCAAGAGTAGTTCTCATCCGTTATTTGACTTGTTTTGACTTTGTTCCCCGGCCAAAAATTATAATTACCAAGCACATGAACTGCATGCAGAACAGAACGTAATGGATTATTTCTGAAATATGTTTTTTTTGTTCTCTGCACATGTTTCTGTGTTTTTTGTTCCAAAAATAAATTCCTGTGAAAAATTATCTGACTGCTAAACCGTAAAAATCAATTGCTGCGAAAATTATATTCTCCCTCTAACCACAAATGATATAGGCACATCTCACTTTTTTCTATGCGGTGTTTTTTTAGTTTAATAATATACCAAAAAGTTGTGAGAGAGCACATGTAAGGACCAATCAAATCAATTTCAAATTGTTTCGTTAAATTGGAAAGATTATTTTAGTGCACCATAAAGCAAATATCCATCTCCAATAATCCATAAGCATTATTTAGTGCCGTCTTGTTAAACTATGTAGATATTTGTCTTGTCTCCGCTCGTTCGTACCGAATATCTGCGAATTATTTAAGTCTATAACAAGTTTTCTCACAAGTAAGTGAAAATTCGAAATCAGGCAGGAATGTGTTTATGCAAAAAACACAGCCAGGTTTACGATACGCTTATTAGAGAAACATGTTAGAACCTTGTACATTACCTTCTAGGATGGAATGGAATGGACCCGTTTTTACATATAAAAAAAGAGCGGCATGACTAAAGGTGTAATTATACTACAAGTTAGTAAAGTGACGTTAATTAAATCTTATTGTGTATAAGATATAAGAGAAGTCTGTGTCTAACTAATCTACCCATAACACAGGAAGAAACGCACATCAGAAAGATTACCAATACTTGGCAATATGCTGAGCAATCACCTATGCTTATATAGAAAAGTTACCAATCAAAACATAATTTAAATTCTATTGGTTTATTAAAAGTTAAAGGCGTTTATATAGGTTTTGGTTGCAAATTAAGTTATCCATTTCTTTTTGGTTGCAAATTAAGTTATCTATTTTAATTGCAAGTAAAAAATATATATATTTTTTCCAGGTCAAATATTCTATACCTTCTATTATCAGCATTTCAGCTGCTCTTATACTTTTAAATTTGCAAATATAAATTCCGTAACTAATTTTGAAAAAAAACTATAGTAAAAAATATTTTATCAAAATGCGTTTAAAAACTGCTGAGATATTTTTTGCAAGTAAGAAAAGATCCTGGATTTTCAATTAGCGAAATGTGAAAAGACCTTAGCTTTTCAACACAATGCACAACATTGACGCATTCTTTTTTAGGATAACATTAAACTACATAAAAATTGTTTCTCTTTTTTGTGTGTTTTCTTTCTTGACCCACCTACCTTTCTGAATAGCATTGTCGGAAAAAAAACAACTGTTGTGGGAAAGGGTTGAAGCACCGTTATAGAAAATCAATTTTATTTATTTCAATATCTGCGACTTTTACACAATTTTGCTATAAAATAATCAAGAAATAATTTCCCTATAAAGGTATTATATCGGGCCAAACCTCTATTTGCTACTGTTTCAGGTGTTTTTATAAGTACGTAAAGCATTTTGCGTGGTCGTAAAAAAACCAACCAAAAAAACAAACAAAAAAAACAGGTGCGAAGTTGACCGCAATCAAAAAATATTTCCAAAAAAGAACTAAAAATATTCCGATTTACTTTAACAGGGAGTGGTAGGAGGGGGAGGTTAAGCTATAGCAAGAACGGTAATAGGGATTATAAAATTCGCTGCCATTTTATATTTTCCAATTAAAAAAAAGAAAAGAAGTGCCAATGTTGGTGTGCACGCTGATAAAAAATAATAAAATTGTTGAATTAATCTGCGGAATTACAAAAATGGCGTTCGCTGTTAATGTTAGCAGAGATACCTATTGTCTATCTCGAGCTCGTAACAGATCAGAAATTTTTCGAGATAGAGACGGTGAAAAGAAAAAATGCGGGGAGAGAAAAACTACCGAAGGGCTAGAATACTTGTCTGAGACAGACAATGTTCAAGATAAAGAGAGATCAAACTTTTGATATAAGTTTTTTTTGCTGCTCGAGGGTTATTCACAGAATAGAGTTTCCTGTTGTTTACTGCCAACAAAATATAACTGTGCCAACAACATATTTGAACCATGCATAGTTGGGGAGATCCAAACACAATTTGAATAAGAAAATTAAGGGGCGGGAGTGGTTGTTACATATTTGTAAAACCAAATCACTCCTAAAAATAATGCACTTTTATGTAAAACACTGTTTTTTTTTTTTGAACACATTCTGCAATTACTGCATCTTGCACAGCACTGTCCATGTTGAAAAATAGGTGTGTTTTGGAAGAATCGTGTATACGTACCTACGTGATAAAAAAACATCAGTCAATTGAAATTCACCTGTTTATTTCAGGTCTTAAGCCTGAAACAATTCTAAAAGATATTCAATATTTATTTTCGTGATTTTTTATTTGGGTAATTCTGCATACTTAATACTTTTATGTTTCTCAAATTGCAAAACCAAGGCACAGTAAATAATTAATGAACGGAGAATCCTTTTTACCATCATAGTTTGCAGAGGGGTCAGAAACCCCCAGTTTTAACCCCCCCCCCCCTATCATTAGGAATCCCACTCTGCTTATTTTAAGAGTACCCCCCCCCGTATTATTTCGAGGTCAAGCTATTATATTCATCCTGTAACGGATATGTAACGCAAACATCCTATTAATTTAAACTAATATTCAAAGACATCAGAAAGCACTTTTGTTGTTGTTGTTGTTTTTGTTGTTGTTCTTGTGTTGTTTGTGTTCTTGTTGCTGTTAAAAAATCATATGGAACCTACCAAAAAAGCAATGCTAAATAGTTACAACGAATTCATAGTGAAAAAGTTCTAGGAAAAATTAAATAGCTCTTGTTAATTCCATTTGTCTACTTTGTCTGCCTTTCATAGCCACCCAATGTGACTAAAAATACCTGGTATCTTTAGAACTTTCATTACGATCATAGATAAGTCTCTCTAAGTATCCAACGTTTGCCAATTAAAAATTGCCAGAAGTTTAATTCACTGAGTTTATTAAATCTTTTCACAATTTTCAACTACAAATGATTTTTTGTAATAGGTTTTGGCAGGCAAAAAGATAAATTTAGATATATTAATAAATAAACAGGATCTAAACTTTAAAGAAGAAAAAATAAAAACTGGCTGTAAACTAAAACAATACAAAAAATGAGCAATTGATTAATAACAGATAACAACAAATATGAATGAACATATTCTGCCGCATAATTTTTTTCTGGTTCTTTCATTATGGACTCGCATAATGCTTATTGAGATTCGTGGTCAAAAAATTAAGTAAGCATGCATTGTGAACATCGCCACTTTTCAGTATCAGTATTTAGGCTGGAACTGTGCTAGTCAGGGAGCTACCAACATAAAAAACAATGGAAAAATACAAATAAGAGGGACAATCATTTGAGTGCATAAAATCATAATAACTGTAATTATTCAGCATGCACGGTTAAAAAATAGTCTTAAAAAAATTCTTAGCAAGACACCATCTACGCCATCTTGCCTTCTTGTTTCCCACTAATCAGATACGCAAATTTTGTTTACATTTTTGTTTACATTACATCAGGGGATCACGGTTTCAAATAATTATTTTCCTGGATGCGGATAACTATAATGTCACTCTTCTTTTTTTCCTTGGAATAAAAAAATTCGAATAATTGAAATGTAATGAAAACTGTATTGTTTAACAGCGTATAACAGCGTATAACACATTGATAGAACTCCCCGAAATGTTAAATACGTCAGAATTCGATTTACGGGAAATGGAACACTTCAAAAATAGAATATTGGAAAGTGATGAAAGGAGAGGCGAACAAAAACTTTTTTGTGGCAGCCAGAAAATAAATTTTAAGTGAGAGAAAAATATATATAGATTTCTAAATCCTTAACTCTGCTAAGATAACTACTATAATACCAAATAAAAAACTGTATTTCACGACTACCTATATATCTTTCTAACAACATTTTTACAGAAATTCCATGGCTGTATGGGGTGAAAATAAGTAGGTTTTAGATGTACTCACCGGTAAACATCAAAAATAAGATTTTTGACTCGAGATAACTAAGAATATTTTTTTTTTTTTTTTTTGACATTTATTCGGGTTCCATTATACAATGGTTCTTATCCCTATAATAACATAATAATAACAACAATAAGAATAAAAAGTTTAGAACAAAAATGATACAAGAAGCATGGAGATCTAGGTTTCAATAAGAGTTGTAGATTTAGGTTTTGTTAAATGGTTGTTGATAGATTAAATAGAGGAAAGGCATAGGCTATAGTTGTATATCGGCGGTAGGTCGCATTCGACTCTGAAAGACTTCGTTAGAGATAAAACTTATTACTTACAAGCACTTATTGCATAATAAGGATTTTTTTTTTTTTTTTTTTTTTTTTTTTTTTTTTTTTTTTTTTTTTAGAAATGTGATAACTATATATATATATATATAAAAAAAAAAAAAAATTCTATAATATAAAACCCAAGCATAGGAAGGCTCACTGTGGAGGCTCAGAGATTATCATATGGTTCGATATGTCTAAACGAGATTTGGAAATAAGAAAATCTTGGTAACTTGGTGGAGGTTGAAAAATATGGAAACTCGGACCCGCGCTTGATAGAGTTGGTTTAGCAGAAATTGATAAGGAAATGCTTGTACAATCGGAGAACCTAGCCTTCCCTTGCTAAGGCAATGGCGATTGATTTATCTAAAAAATATTTTTTCGTTTGACTGTTAAATGTTGAAATTGAATCTAGGTTACGTATATTTTTTGGCAAATCATTAAAAACTTTAGACACTTGATTGTTGAAAGTGCCATTTTCACCAGGTTCAATCATTATTCCATTATCAATAGATCGGAGAGTCCTTTTGAAATTGAGCTTTTTCATAGACAAGTAGTCCGGCCACTTTTCATCGTTTAAAGCTTTAAAACCTGCGATCGAGAGGTCCAATTCACAACGTTGCTCAACAAGAAGCCAACCCAAACTTGTCACATCTTTCAGGGTGCAGTAGCGACGGAGAACGTACCCGGCTGCACACGACTGTACACGTTGGATGCGCTTTTTCAAGTATTGCGGAATTTGAGCGTACACGGTATTGCAATAACTCAGTTTGGAGAGGACAAGAGATTCCGCGAGTGTTTTCCGAACTCTATACGGGGAGAATCTCTTGAACCTTTTTATCGTTTGTAAATTTGCGTAAGCTGACTTTGTTGCATAATTCACTTGAGGTAACCAGGAGAGGTTTTCGTCCATTTGGATACCGAGTATCTTGACATACAGTTCTTGTCTTACTGATCGGCCTTCTGAACGTAGGAGGTAGGATCGATCTGATGGCAGTGATCTGGGTTTTCGAATAACCATCATTTGTAATTTGTCGCTGTTGAAAATCAGACCATTATCTCTCGACCAGTTGCATAGTGATGTTAGGTCTAGTTCAATTGCCTTGATGGATTCGAAAAGGTTTTGTTTGGGACATGATTTGCAGAGGGTCGTATCATCGGCATATTGGATGGAGGGTGTTTGGATTTCATTTGGTAGGTCGGCAACGTATATGTTGAATAAAATCGGGCCAAGGATACTTCCTTGCGGCACTCCGAAGAAAATATTTTTGGGTTGGGATTTTCGGTCATCGACCTGTACATATTGTTTTCTGTTCGACAGATAACTGACGATAAGTGAAATAATTGATTGTCCAAATCCTAATCGGCTCAGTTTGCGTACCAATATTGAATGGTCGATGGTATCGAACGCTTTGGAATAATCGATCATTACTGCGATGGTTATGTCATTTTTGTTCATTGTTTTTACAATATCGTCACGCAGTTTCAAGAGAAGAGTGGTGGTGAAATGTCCTTTTCGGAATCCTGATTGTGTCGTGTTGTATACTTTGGATTCGACGAAGGTTAGTATTTGGTTCAAGATTACTCTCTCGAAGATTTTTGATAGGATTGGTAAGATGGAGACTGGACGGAAGTCTTTTGCCACTGTTGGATTCGCAACTTTTGGAATTGGACAGACGCGTGCCAGTTTCCATAGATCAGGGAATGATCTTGTGGTGATGCAACTGTTTATGATGTGAACAAGTGGGGACGTGATGTAGTCATGGACTGGCTTCAGGAATTTGACAGGGATATTATCATGGCCGCTCGAGCAGTCACTCCGAAGATTTCGAATGATCTTGTTTACCTCTTCATAGGTTGTTTCGTGCATTTGTAGTAACTGTTCGGTATCAAGTGGTAGTGCAGATATGAGCTGTTTGGGATTCAAGGGAACGTTTTCTTTCTCGCAAAGACGAGATGCGAGTGTGGTATAGTGATCATTCAGTTTATCAGGATCAAACTTTATTCTAGCGGTTGGTGGTTTGAGAATCCTGTGGATAGTTTTCCATACTTCCTTAGGATTACTCGATGGTAACGATTTTAGAATGAATTTTGACTTGGCTTTTCTGATAAGTTTTTTGTGGTTGTTTCGGAGCTTAACGTATTCACTGTTGTCTCTAGATTTGGTTTTTCGTATCTCTTCGAGAGCATTTTTGGAGTTGTTGATTATAGGGTCTTGCATCCAGGGAGCAGGAGGTCTTGTGAATCTGGTACGTTTCAATGGAGCGTGTCGTGATAAACATTCAGTAATCAGATGGTTTAGCATTGATACTTTGTCGTTCGGATCGTCTACTGCGTAAACGATGTTAAACGGTAGTTGCGAAAAGTCAGTAATGTAGTCATTTAGCGAAAAACGTTTTTCATCGCGAATGACTTTGTATCTTGGTTCGAACCGCTGTTTGCGAATGTTTATAATGACGTAACCGAGGTCATGATCACTTATTTCGTCGGTTTTGATGACGTTCTGGTGGATGATTTTCTCAGGTAGGTTCGTCGAGATATGGTCGATAAAGGTCTTATCTTTTCTTGTTGGTTTTGTAACATGCTGCGATAAGTCAAACGTATTCAAAATGTTCATATATGTTTCTTGACTGACCGATTTAGTGAGAAGGTCGATATTAAAGTCACCACAAATGACGATTGGACCGTGCCATTTTGTGTAAACTTGACTCAGGAGATGTTCGAATTTGTCACACCATTCTCTTTTCTCGCCTTCTTTGGAGCTTGGTTGGTATATGCATCCGACGAGATAGTGAGAGTTTTTGTTCTTACCGTTGACTTCAACCCAGAATTGTTCGATGGAAGGATCAATTTTCGGAATATCAGTTCGTTCTTTAAAGGTTATTGATTCTTTTAAGTATATTCCTACACCTCCACCCTTACTTCCTCGATGGTTACCTTTGAATACATAGTCTGGGATTTGAACATATTTTTCTTGAGTTTTGTTCTGGAGCCATGTTTCTGTTACGCAGACGATATCGAAATTGTAGTCTTCAATCATTTGTTTGAATTCGGTGAGAGATGAAAGAAGACTTTGTGTGTTGATGGTCGCTATTGATGTGTGATTTCGATTATCAAGAAGAGCTTTGATGTGTTCGCTTGAAACTTTCCAGTCTGCAGTAGGTTCTACTTCAACAGGTGGATTCTGATCAGTGGATATATTTTGGAAGGGTAGTTCTGAATGCGTGCATTTTGAACAGATCCAGGGTGTTTCCTCTCTGGATGGTAGCGGTTTGCGGTTGACTGTTGTACATGAAGCGTGACAGATGTTCATGCAGGAAGTACACCGGAGTCTCTTTTGATTGCAACGAACAGTTTTGAAGCAGTATTGACAGGGTTAAGGGCCTGGGTTTGGTTCAATATCGGCAGAGAGGTAGAGGAGTAGATGTAATAGATCTATCTATCTATCCCTTTTCCACACCATGCTATCAACTTCGAACGATAAAGTTCGTTATCATAAGATGACGCCAAATTTGAATAAATATACAGACCGGAAACCATCAATAACAAATCGAACGTGCAATATGGTGGCTTCATCTTTCTTCCTTGGTTTTACTTTTTTTTATCTTTTCTCGCTATTTTATTCGCAAGTTAAGTGGTACAAAATAATAAAAATATGTTATTCCCATGTTGTTCAACACTTTTGTCATTTTGATCTTCAACTTTTTTTTATTAAATCACATTGTGTATATTGACCCTGTGACCATCACAATAAAGAGAGAAATATGTCCCATTGTTTTTTAATTTAGCCACCCACTTGACAAATGCGTAAAAGTACTGAATTATAAATAATTCAGCACTCACAAAAATGTAAAAAAGATGATGTATGGTTTATAGTTGTAGTTTATAGAGCAGGCGAGCAAGCCAATGAGTCTGGTCTTTAAAATCAACGCTTATCATAAGCTTTTATTCAGCAGCCGTGCCGCGGCGCAGTTCGCCTCTCCTTTAAGTATGGCGTTTTCATGAAAAATCGAAATTTAATCATTGTAATGGATAAAAAAGACTTACATTGAGCGTCTCGCTGCGAAAAAGAAAAGTGAATTGTTTTATAAGTCGTTACGATCAACTCGTCCGAAACACATGGAGCCATCGCGTATCAATTTTGATAGCAATGCTGTGCGGAAAGCCTAAGAAGTTTTGATTAGTTGAAGGAGCCTATTTTTTACTGAGATTCTTTGGTACACATGTGTTCCGGTGTCGTAGCAAGTG
Organism: Hydractinia symbiolongicarpus; assembly: GCF_029227915.1. NCBI lineage: Eukaryota > Metazoa > Cnidaria > Hydrozoa > Anthoathecata > Hydractiniidae > Hydractinia > Hydractinia symbiolongicarpus. Next base: position 28,197,136 of record NC_079882.1, on the reverse strand, counting down.
ACAAGATTGTGACAGATTTACTGCAAGTAGAAGAAAAACACTCACAAACTCATCACAGACAGAATAACAACATCCGTAACTCCATTTTAAACCACAATTTAAAAAAGGTGAAACATTTATAGACACGAAAGTTAAGAAGATTTGCAAGATCAAAGAGGAAGCTTTCACTATGGCCGCAGAAAGAAGAAAATTTGAAAGGTTGCTGGTCATAGCAAAAAGCAGCAGAGATATCACTGCAGAAAGTTTTATCGTTTTCGTTGGGTCCGATTCCTTGATCACTTGCGTTGTCAGGCGGTGGCTTGGTAAAAACAGTCATATCGAAGCTGTTTCAAACAATTAAAGATAACGTCATTCCACCGTGTAATGATTCCAACCAAGATGTATTCATATTTGATGGTATAGTGCTTTTGCAGCAGTTAAGAAAGTTCCACTTTCTACTTTTAGTGACGTAGCCGAATTTATTCTGAAAAGAATCACACTAAATACAGCTGCATTCATCTATTTCGCGACAGTTCAACACAAAGATGGGTCAATGAGGGAATATAAAGGGCATGGCTTGGAGCTGATTGCACTTTAAGGGTAAAGGTTGAACAGCTCAGTCAAAAGAAACCAACACAATGGAGCAAATACATGATGAATGAGAAATAGCGAAAATAAGACCGAGCTTATCAAGCATAGTCTGAATGACTTTTAAATGGACAACGTTTACATATGCACAGTTGACAGACATATTGCCAATTTTTGCTCAGTAATTCCAACCACAAAGCTACTTTCACACAAATTTGAACAAGGTAGACCGCCATTTCAAATGATAAGACTGGCAAATATCACAGCATTCTCTAATAGAGAATGTCAACAACGCCTGTACAATTTATCTTTTTCACGTTCAGTTCGATGTACTATCCGCATTTACCTAATTGGAATCATAAACGGTTGCTCAGCGGCTTTAAAATGTAAATAACTTAACTACATCGCGAACACTTTCACATAAGCAGATCAAAATAATTTCTAAATTCGACACTGAGACGAAAAAAATAAATTCTGTGAACTACTTTGCAATTTTATGATTTGTAAAGAAAGAACAGGTGGTAAAGACAAAAACTGGGAAATTAGGGTTCAAAAGCACATAATAAGTTCATAATTAGATTTTGAACAGATGTAACAACTGATATTAGATCGGCGTGAAAAGAATTATTTAACTTTTTCACTTCATAAATATTAGAACGAAGAGTATTGAATTTACGTGAGCACGAAATGGAGTTTCTTCCAATATTTGTTATCATTCTATACTTTATTGGAACATTATTACACTTTTTTGGATGCTACATGTTGTATCAAGTTAGAATGCGCGCCTTGTACAAGACTCCATTAACATATTTATTGAATTTAAGTTTTTCAGAAGTTCTACTAAGTATTACTGGCTGCATACGAAGAATCTTATTTCTCTCTGGAATTTCAAAGGTAGCTACATATATAACAATGTTTCAGTGGACTACGTTTACAATAGGGTATTTTCTTGCCATGATACTATTGACGATCGATCGATTCTTGGCCGTATACCTTAACCTCAGATATCATCTTTACTGGAGTGAAAAAAAAGCTACCACCACCATAGCAATTGCATGGTTTCTAAGTATACTGTTTGGGATTACCATACAAAACATAGTATCAATGAAGATCGACAACATCATCACATTTGCAACAATTTATTACCTTCCTCTTGTGGAAGTGATATTTTTGCTGATTGCAATTTTTACTTATGGGTATTTTTACAAGCAGATGCAACGACATAAACGACAACGTCCGTCTGTATCAAGATCAGAGACGACAAAGCAAAACACCGCAGGGGAAGTTCAAGTTAAAGAAAAGCACAGAAGAGGAGGGTTTTACATCCCCGCCCTAATCATGATCACTTTTGTTGTGTTCATCATTTTGCCCGACCAAGTATACTTTTTCACTACCATCTTGAACGTTAAAATACCAGATTACGTCGTTCAAATGTTGTCTTTGGCGTACATATTTGCATACATTTCAGACGCAATGATATATATATTTCTATCAGTACCAGTACGTAGGAGAATAACCGCAATGTGGAAACGACGCTAAAAGCTGTTTCTTGGTTTGGTTTGAGCCGTGTCATAACGTGAGCGATATTACCTAACTTAAGAACTTCGATAGTGTGCGTGAAATGGAAAAAAATTACTGGGATTCAAGTGCACAGTCAACTCTCACTATCCTTAAAGGCCGGCTCAAATGCATCCAACATTTCATCCAACATCGTAAACTTTTAATGTTGGATGAAATGTTGGATGCATTTGAGTGAATCAAAATTTCCTAAAAATAAATAAAGAAGAAAAAAATCATGTTGAATGATGTTGGATGAAGTTTGATACCGATCAAACATTCCATCCAACATTTTCAGCTTCATCTAACACAACTTTCATGTTGGATGCATTTAAGTCAAATTTCATCCAACATTTCACGATTACGTAATTATGATAATAATAATAATAACGGTTATATTTGAGCTCCATAATTGTACAAAATGGCTCTTTTCCTGAAATAACACATGATATTCGTATAAAGATTAATATATAAATAAAAAACAAACAAAAAACAAAAGAAAAACGAAAGCCAGTTCATAATATAGTATGTTTCACAAAAGTATTAGAAAGAGAATTATAGAAGAGATCAAGTAGTAGTAAGATGGATAATTATGTGAAACATACTAGCTATATGTTCTAAAACGAGTTGTTGAAAATGCGAAACAAAAACAAAACTGGCGGATATGGAATGATAAAATATAGAGAAAATGGTGACTTGGAAAAAAGAGAGATTCTGATAAAGTAGGTAGTCGAAAATCTTATTGAATGTGCAGATCTTATAAAATATAGTCATATAAATCACTAACATATTTAAACTTAAATTCATGCTTTTTACAGTTTGCATTAAAACCCATAATTTTCGAACACATTTTCGAACACATTTTCGAACGTTTTTTTTAAAGGAATGCTTGTCTCTTATAATAATACAGAGACTGTGTCTGTCCGTAACAGGCAAAGTGGATGTGTTCATTTTCATTTGATGTTGCCGAAAAATGCATGTCTAATATGTTAAGTTTTCTGACGTTACGGCGCAACGTCAATAACACTACTTTAACATCAATATCCTATATTAAATTAATGAAGCCATTACAGTGCACCAAAAACTTTGAGGACAAATAACTTGGAAACGAGGTGGTGACGTCAATGTTTTTTCATCGCGTAGGTAATTAGGGGCCACCTGGGACCAATTTGGGTAAGTTTCCCAAAATTGGGTCCCAAAATCCGTTTCGGAATGCACGGGTTTGAGACGTCATCAAAAAACCTTTAAACCCTAATATCTTTGCAAACGTTTGTCAAAAGTACATGATCCTATACATTTTCTTGATCAGAGTTTCAAGATCTATACAATGAAGGCAACCGGTATACAAATTTCTGAAAAAAAATTTGGGGGGTTTTGACGGGCCATCCATTGCTGACGTTAGCAAAATTTTTAAACCCTTATATCTTCTTAACCGTTCGTCAATAGCACATGATCATATACATTTTCTTGATCAGCCCTTTAAGTTCTACACAATATAGTCAAAGTGAAAATAAGGTTCTAATTTATTTTTTGTGGATGGGTTGCTGACGCCATCAAAATTCAAATAACGCTTCTTTTTCATTTTTATCCTGCCTCAGTGGATTTTCCACGGGCTTTATCGACTACTAAATAAATAAATCGAGAGTGTGTGTGAAAAAATTATTTGTGAATTGCGAGAAGAAGCAGAAAAAGTCAGGATGGTAGCTATGGCCAGTGATTCTGAAGACGATATCTACTAACCAGGTGAAAAATTTTTAAAAACAAAGGATGAAAAAGGATGCTGAAAGACTAAATCGACCGAAAGCAAGGCTGAAAAAAAAAGAGAAAAAGCAAGAAAAAAGACTCCAAAACAAAGGCGTCAAAAGATTGGATTGATGCTGATATAACCCTTATGATGGATATGTTAGAAGGAAATCCATGTTTATGGGACCTACAACACCTTGGTTATTAAAAACGAGACATAAAAGAAAAGCATACTCGGAAATCCCGACAGCCTTGGAAACGACAGCTGCTTCAATAAAAACAAAGATAAACGGTTTGAGGGCACAATTAGGACGAAAAATAAACAAAGAAAAAACTACTAAGAGCGGACAGAGTAATGACGAATTATACATTAGTAACAGGGTTTATTACGATTAACTGTCGTTTTTAGTCCCATTTATCAAGGCTAGGGTACTTTGAAGCAAAATAATATTACAATAAAATGGGTCAACAGAAAAAGCGGTAGAAACTAAGCCGGTACCCAAGAAAAAGTCAATTGCCGAAAAGAAGTTTTTGATTTCCAAATGTACAAACGCCATAACATCAAAAGCAGCTGCCCAACCCTAACACCAAAAATGACGCGATAGTTCCGAAGACTTCTAACTTTGCATTGTATGTTGAGGAAAAATGTCAAGTTTGGATAACTGCAATAAAAGAATAGCGAAAAAACGCATATCTGACATTTTATTTGAAGCCGAAATTTCATCTAATAGAAGTAGAAGAGCAAAGAAGTCCGTTTGAATACCAATTTTCAACTTACACAACTTTGCACCATTCAACTCTCATCAGTCCTAACCTCACGCACTTCTTACTCAAAATCTCATCAACGTACAGGACCTCAAGGTAAATTGGCTTTCAATATTTCCACCCAAAGTTAAGTTCAAGCATCATTTAATCATGGCCAGCCCGAACACGGAGGGCAAAATTATATTGAAATGATAAACAATAACGGGATATATATTTTTTTATTTTCGTACACTTTATATAATTTTCTTTAACATAAAGGGTCACAAACAAGTAGCAACATGTAACCAAGCATATCTATTTCATTATTTCCAATTAACAGCACTTCCATTGCCATTCTACTGTCCCATCGTTTAAGAAATAGTCCAAAAAAGTTTCTCTATCAGATTTTGCATATAAAGAAGTATCGTGTCCACTTCGAAGAACTTCCAAGAATAAAGCAATTTCGAAAGGTTTTCATCGCGCCATTTTCCGTCTGCTATTTCTCAATTTTCCAGGATAATATCAGCAAATGAAGGTGGTCGATAACCTTAAATGATTTAGGGCTCTTGATTAACATGTTGTGGAGTGTAAGTACCGTAAGGATTACGTCTTCTACATATTTCGGCTCAAGATTAATGATACTAAAAAATATTCTCCAACGATTTGCCAAAGTCTCAAACAAATTTTCTGAAATTCTGCGAGCCCTATTAAATCTGTAGTTGTAAACTCGCCTTTCTTTGTTTAAGCCCTGTTAAGGAAAAGGTTTCATCATAAGTTCCTTAAGAGCGAAAGGGTCATCCCCTAGAAATACATAGGGAGCGCTTTCACCATTCGAAAGCTTTTTGTCAGCTGGAAGCTCAACTGTTCCATTCTAAATTCCTTGAAAAGGGTGGTTCTATTCCAGATTCCAAAAGCGTGGACTCTCCCGTTTGAACTAACATCGGCATATAAACATTTGTACGACGGACCTGTAATTGTAATTGTAAAAAATTGATCCGCCATTGTTTGGCCTTTTGATTCCTACATGTTTCCCGTCGACTGTACCAAGAGCGTGTGGAAAATTCCAACCTTCTTCGAATTTTTTCGCAGCCTTAAGCCAGTGCCTTTTGTTGCAGGGACTTTGATAAAATCAGCTGTCAGACGTTCAACCACAACTTTACAGCAACCCTTTACGATGTAAGACACATTCATTTAAATGCAGTACTTGAAGCTTAGTAATTTGAATGACCCGCCAGTGGCCACGTAGTGGGGGGTTGAAGGCCAGTCGTTTGTCTGCTTCAATCGGTCTAGTCCCACCAACTATTTCCTTTTGCGAGATAAGGTTAAAAATTTTGCTCAGTACAAATTCGAAATTACCCACATCCATCCGGAACATTTCCCAAAATCCTTGTCTGTCTTCTATCATCATTTCTTGGATAATATTTGTAAAATATCCTCTTTCTTGTCTTCTTTTCAGCCAGCTTTGTGTTTTTCCCCTGGTCGGTTTTTCATCATCCAATAACTCGTTTAAAGCCATAATAGCTGCAAAGTCCTTCATGGTGAGCAGTCAAATAAATGAACACGTCATGTTGGATGAAAAGTCTTGGATAAAGCAACTCAAACGCAATTTCGAATTTTTAAACTTTTGAAATTCAAACAAATTTTCATCTAACACATCATCCAACATGCGAACAAAAACTTTTAATGAAATGTTGGATGCATTTTGATGAGCCGGCCGCAAACCTCAATGGAGAAGGAGAAATATTCGAAATATCGCGAAATGGAGACAACGTAAAAAAGGAGAGACAAACGTTTCCGTAAAAAATGAAATTGCGAGATACTTAGATATTGCGAGATAGATAGAGTTTTAGATATGGCAAAAGTTAACTGAAACATAAACTATCTTATAACAATAAAAGACTAATCTCTAATAATTAATTCCTTTGGCATGTCACAATCAATAAACTCAGACTACTGCAAACTCAAAATCAAGTTCTTGGTTTAAGCTATGATTCTCTTTCCGAATCGCTTGACTCGAACAGCACCCTTTCCTTATTTCCAAGTTTTTCTTTACTTCCTTTTTTTTCAAGTATATTTTTCTTATTGAAGAAGAACTACTTTGTTCATCACTAACATACTACCAAGCAGTGAGCAGGATTCGATCCGCGGTCCCCAGAACTGGGAGCCGCAGACGAACCCACTACACTACGTGCGGCAATATGTTAGTGATAAACTCAGATAGTTTATCCGGATGTTGTGTATACATATAGGTGAATATTTATCATAGCACATCCGTATTTCATTCTCCACAGAGAATGCTCGACCGTCATGATCAGAGGTCTGATCGGGGTGAACTGCGATTTTAAAATGACTGTGAAATTTTCATGCAAAGAAGTACACAATAAGGATAAGAAACAAGTACTTGCGATGATAAGAATTAATCAATTATACACTTACGCTAACATGATGTTTTTGATTGTCTCCCCAAAATTCGCTGCTCCATGCTGCGTCAAGTAAGAAATTTAACAAAAAAAAATCTTGTATCGTAAAATGTAAAGGCTGTTGTTAGTTTTTCGGCGACTATCAGTTATTTTTTGGATGGGTAATACACTAATTCCGCATTCTTTTCTTTCGAATTTATTACCTCCCTTTAAAATTGAACATTTAAACAAATTAACATACGGTGCTTATAAATATTTTATAGCCCAGTCGAAAATTAAAGCCTAATTTGTAGCCTCTTTAAAAGAAAAAGGCTGAGAGGTACTTTATTGGTAAAAAAATTTGTCAATGCACCATTTTTTTGTTAATCTTCCTTGTTGATCTTAAGGAGACCTTCCACTTCTAACAAGTCTTTCATTTCCATACAGGAGACAAAAATTAAATCGTCGTCCACAACTACACCACTCCTTCTCTGCAGAATTTTTTTCATTTCAGCAACTTCAAATTTTAGATTTGGAATCTGGCGCAAACAATTTTCGCTGAAAAGCTAACAAAAAGAATGTACTAGCTTCAACCACTTGATTTTTATCAGAAATTTCGCCTTTTCATTGAAGCTTTGACACCACTTTGTGTTAGATATCAACTGAAAACATTTAAATGAAATAATGCACTTACTGCTTTCCAGCAATGGGTAATTACTGCTATTATCTAGACTCCTTCTTGGATCTATGCTTTTACTGGCTTATTAAAAATTCTAGCAACACTCCCATAACAAACACCAAAATCCAACTAAATTTTTAAGAAGAATTTGATCTAACGGCGCGATTACTTTTTCGCGCCATTAGATCCTATTTTAGAAACAAAACCAGCAACAAAACTATTTTATATTGACTTGCTGAAAAAAAGAGTTCTAAGTTTTTATTTAATTTTTAACCCCAATTTTTTTTGATAAAATCTATAATAAAAGTTAGGAAAAGTCACAAAATTTCAACATTCAATTTCATCGACAAAAAAAGATATGCCCAATTGAAATTGCCGCGGGTTCTTTGTGCCCCTAGGTATAATAGTGGTAAAATTGAAGTATCACTATTTTCAGTTCCAGTAAGTCATAACTCGTTCTGAACAGTGAAATAAATCAAAACAATTTCTATTTTTTTTGGATAGAGGGGAGTACGCGTTTTTAAACATTTAGCTAACTGGTTGGTGCCTATAGATATAAAAAAGCCGACAGCTTCAAAATTAATTTGTGAAACTGTGCTTAGAACTATATAAATATTTTCTTGTTGTAAAGTCTATTTAAAAATTCTATGTTTCAATAAAGACACTTAGTACCCAATTCCCTTTGTATTTGTAAACTACAAACTTAAATTGTAAAGTTGTTATAAAAAACTACGACAGTGTCTTGCCTCGAAGCATTAATATAAGAGTTCAGATTGTCTTCTTGATACTTTTTGAAAATACACTTTAATTCCAAACACCTGCTTTTAAATTGGTTTAAATTGGTCACTTGAAAGTTGATTCCACAATCGTTAAAAAACTCCTTATATAGTTCGTAACGTTTACTTAAAAGACGTGATGAAAAATTGTTTAGGGATTTCATTTTCTTTTTTAATAAGTTTCGAGTTTTCAGAATACAAACGGAATGCCAAACATTTTGCAATGCCATAGGACAAGGGATTGATTACAGACATACTATAAAAATGTTATGACTCGGTATTTGCGCTATCTTAACTTCTAGCTAATGTTTACATTTTTGCCGCATTTGACTGGCTTAGAAGGCGATGCGTAATAAAGCTATCATATTTTCATTGATTTCATTTTTTAAGGACTGTAATTGGTTCTAACTTTTTAGCTAGTTATTAGCACTATGGTCAAGGAAAAAGCTTGGGGCATGACATACACACTAAATACAAAACTTTAGATAATATTTTTTATTGGATGTGTGACTCTGGCTATCTTCTTCTTTTGCGTGAATATTGGTAGATATGTCGTAATTTAACACTTATTCTATGGCCATTGCTATATTAAAGGTGCTTTTAGGCCCATATTTTGAAAACAACTGTCAATTTGTTATAAAGAAAGATAAAATTTAGGAAGTTGTTATATAATAGTTTTCCATACACAAATAGTAGGTTCTGAGCATGTGCCAAATTGCTGCATCAGCTATATTTTTGTAAAACCCATGCCTTGGTCGAAGGTATCGCACCTTAGTATCACCGAGTAGTAGTTGACGCCTATGAACAGTTGAGGAGAATCAGAGAATTTTAACGCATTATCCAACCTCTAGTTTGAAACTCACCAAAAATGAACTGACCCAATAAAGTTTTAAAGATCTAGTGTACATATTTATGTAATAATCGACATTGGAGCTGGTGTGTACTTATTTCGCCTCTTCAACATTCAACGATTGTAGCTAGATAGCTAGAGCTATTATGCAAAAAAACTACAAAAGAAAGTACCTCAAATCACACATAGCTACTGGACATTCTTTTGCTTTTGTTTGGTGATTTTGTACTGATATTGTCGCAAACATGCATAGTTTTTAGTGTTGTTCGTAGCTATCCATAAAAAGGTGTGCTTAATATTAGTAAAAACTGCTTTGGCAACTACTGATTGAATTCATTTGACGATTGGTTGGAATAGGATTTTTTGGCGTGAATTAATTTTGAGAATCAATAAGTGGAATATGGTACTGAAGACGAGTTGCAAGAAAGCTGCAACATCGATTTGTGAAACTGTGTTTACAACTATAAAGATATTTTATTGTTGTAAAGTGGGTACAAGGAAGGAAAGAAAATAACGTTTTCGTCCATCGTTTAATTTTTTATTGCTGAAAATTCTCTCAAACTGTATTATGTTGATTCATTATCCTGAAAACTCCCATTGTCGATATTGAAGTGTTAAAATGAAAGGGCTCTGCCACGCAATTTACAGCTTTTATTGAGATTTTCTTGCTTAGTTTCATCATATTTTAATCCTCCATTCTAGGTCTTGTTTTTCAAAAAACATTATATGGAGTTACAAAATATGCCGAATTTGTGATTTGGAAATTCATGACAAAAAGGAACACAAAGACCAACTGTCACACAAAGTAATTAAACATTCAATATCATATCCAAATTTCGAAAATTTGTAATGATCATTTTTGTTGCTTGCTTAGTTCTATAACTTAGCTCGCTATCAACTAAGTTTTATGTTTTGGAATCTGCAACCCAAAAATGTGACTGCTATCATGCACAAAATATAACAACGATACAGATAATTTAGAAGTTCGCCGCCATATGCTGTAATTATAGAGTCGCAAAATTTGAACGAAAATTATGTTTTTGAGCGGTAGATAATGGCAATGGCAAATTTCAAACGCTGTCCACCTGGCTTACATGTACGGAAAAGTAGCGAGTTTGCAGAACGCAGGAGTATTAACCATTTTTCCATTTTGGCCTGTCTAAGAAATGGATATAGATTTTTTTTAATAATAAAAGTAATTTTAAAATAATAATTAACTGTTAAAACGAAAAGAAACTAAAGTCAAAAGCAATTTGTTATTTTCAATATTAATCTGGAATTGATAAAAAATATTTAAATAAACAATTTTGCACAGTTTTGAGAAGTCAGGAAAAAATAACCCATCTGTTCCTGACACAGGATTTTGTAAAAAAATCGTGATTTTTTTTCGTTAAGGTTTTTTTGTCTAAACCGGAGCAGTTTTTGCACGTTTTAGATTCAAATTCTTGACCAAATAACGATGTCATAAAAATAAACTGATTTCAGTAATTCTTGTTAAAAGAACACAATACCTTTGGTTCAAATATTTTACAACTACTAATACTACAAAAATACATATTCATGCTACACCATGCCAGTTTTTATAAAAAAACAAGTGGTTAAAATTGAAAACGTCGGTGTAAAAATATTGTAAAATGAAGAAATAAATTGAAAGGCCATCCTTATTTACTATATATACATACAAATATTGTTGTGCAGACTGATTATTTGTTTATCAGTTTGTTGGAATCATTTTTAGCTATTTAGCTATTCTTAAAAATATAGCTTGGGTCGGAATTCGGAATAACACTGGGAAGACAAAATATTGTTGAAAATTCTCTGACTAAACATTTTTTGGTCGGTGGTAAACGGTAAAAAAATCCTACTTCATTTCAATCTTCATTAAAAACATTTAATCAGGAAGTATAAATCTTCCAAAATTCTCTTAAAAATCAAAATAATATATGATACAGTAATGAGATTTGAAAGCATATTTATTATGCTACATCCAAATATTTTCGCTTGACAACTTTGCATAGAGTTACTTTTGTTCTTTCGTTTCACATGGAACCCGAAAAAAACCATGATGACAAATAATGTCAATGTGATATTACATTTTTTTCCCGTTTTAAGGAACATTTTGACAAAAATAGTATTGAAAAAAACAAAAAACAATGCGTTACGACAGGTGTTTGCAATGCTTAATGCTTTTAAAATATAAAAAATAAAAATAACGACACATTATTACACAGTTTTGTTTTCTTTTAAAAAAAAGGTCTCTGTCAAGAACGTCACTAACTATTAGAATACTGGACATAATAAACATCATCATCGTCTATCAATTATTTAGAAAATAAACTAATCCAATAACATCTAAAATACAAATAGTTCCATAAAACTTATCTACCAAATCCAATTGAAGGTTTGCCCGATTTCCCAGTAAGGAATTGTCTTCACTACAATCCACAATGAATTTTTTTATTTTAGTATTTTAGAAATTAATAAACAATCTAGCTTAGGTATAAATTGGTTACCCTTCAAGTATACCCTGAACTTGCCACATTTGTTTAACTGTCAAGAATTGGTATTAATATGCTTCACTATTCTATTAATTACTAACCAGCCTATGTAAAAACACCCCAAAAAAGTTCCACCATAAAAAATACTATTAAAGTTCTTCCTTCATTTCCTGTATTAAACTTTCATCGTCACCATAGCTATTTACTTTATAAGCCATTCTACGTGTGAAATACGCCCTTCTTCTGATGCACAGTATAATGATGATCATCAGCAACAGAACAGTGGTTACAACAAAGAGTAATGAAGCAATTTTTAGGCCTAGAAAGAAAGACAAAGATTTTAATTTTTACTTAGGACTGCTACGAGTGAGCGCCCTGTGAAACGCTCCCAGTTATTGTTACAACTAAAGATCCTTTGAAGAGTTTTGTTCATTAATACCACGATTCTGTGAAGGAGGTCTGGTTATGGTTACTAGATTATATTTTTATGCAAAGCTTCAAGAAAAAGCCACTAGTAATGCTAGAGTCGTCTGTGATAACTTGACCAAAGCAAAGCAGCGCGGGAGCTAGCGTGTTTCACAATTTCATTATTTGGGTATTCTTAACCACGGTGAAAATATGCAGTTTTAAAAATAAAATAGTCAACATTAACGTGACATTTTTTAAGATATTTAAGATTTAAATTGGAATGCTAAACTTAAAAAAGGTTTAACCGCACGAAAAAAATAAGAAAAAAGGAAGGGGAAAAACATAGACTTACGATAAACAGTAAAAAAATCTGTTTTCTTAGGGAAATTGCATTCTTTATCCCTGTTAGTTGGTACACGATTTTTTGTCAAACTAAAAAAACAATAATAATTCAACTGAACTGCAATTCTGTTTATATTTTCAGAAATATTTTTTAGGAAATTATAATTTTCATCGCCTAACGAATGTTTCACAACAAGTAAGCCTCAAGAACTGTTTGTTCTTCTGCTGATATATCTCCGTAAAGAACGTTGAAAATTCGCTAGTTGATGCACGCATCATAGAACAAACATGTAGTTTTCACATATTCTGGTCTAAAATATACTACATTGCCACCTTGTTACCCCAGAAACCATTCCGGTTCATGTTATATAGGTACTAGAACCTAAAATCATAAAAGGATTTTTACCTATGATGTCTGCAAGTCCAAAGACTTGTTTGCGAATAATTTGAAAGTGCGCATAACTATTATGGAAACAGCGAAAATGATTACTTGTAGGAACGATCTTTAAACTTTGACCTTTTTGATAGATCTTACAAAGAGTAACTATACATTCAGTAATGTCAAGAGCAATATATACATACCTGATAAAAGCAGCTAAAGGACATTGGTAATCGCATTCTTTCAATTTCATAGGGTAAGTGGAGCCACTGCTATCATTTCGATAATGTATTTCAACGAAATAATTGCTAAACATGAAATATGTGATTTAAACAAACCATGGGTATATATAAATAATGGCAATAATACAGTAGATTTATCATAAGTAGTTCACACTTTGACAACTTGTAATGGTTCGTCTTAGTTGCAAAAAAAAAAAAAAAATGACTGAGAAAATTAGCGCGTTACTCTTTTTTGAAAAAATATAACACTTTCTTGGGCCGTATGTGCACTTCTTTGTTTATATGAAAAATGCTTGAACGAAAACAGTTGAGTTATTGGAGAGCAAGAGCACTGGCTACATAATTGTGGATGTTAAAAAAATTCAACGCCCTAAAAACCTGGTTCGTTAGCATCAAGTTAGTCACGCATGTTATTTTAGAAAAGAAACAGAAATAACTTACTTTCCAGAATCTTTGTAGAGTTCCACCATCATGCATGACGCAAATGTTGGCACAGACATTTCTATATCCAGAGCAGCAGTTAACGACAGTATCGAAGTATCATGCTAGAGTTATAATCAAAATACATAATAACAACAACAAAGAAATTGTAAACGTAAAAACACCAAAATTCGAAGTTAGTTGTGCACCCATGGGCATATGTATGCATGCATCACACCCTACAGTGTATTCAAAAGTTATACACATCCATACATGTTTATTAACCAGACATACAAAACGTTTTAACCTTAAAGTAAATGTTGTTGGCTTTAATCACTTGAATAATAATCCGTTTTTGGATTTCTCGATGAATATAATGGATTTTTTTTAAAAATGCAAGGAAAGAGAGTAAAATCAGTGATGCAGAGACCACTTAAACTGTACAAATAGCACTTTGAGTCCAGTTTGTTAGCAAAAAGCGCAAGAATTGTTGGTCTTATGCAGTTGTCATAATGCAGTATAGTATATTCACATTTTGGGCACATTGCCGTCTTGATTGTTTATGCTCAATATATGTTCTTGTAGTTTGAACAGCCTAATCCTTGAAAACAGAATTTCTCTGTTAGTGAAAACAAGATTCAACAATTTAACTTACCCCCGAAAATATGTATAATTTATGAAGAAGATCAAGGTATTTGCCTTCCTTACGTTTTTCCATATTATCGTTCATTATTCCAAGTAACGTCCCTAAGAAGCGTACAAATTTCATGAACAAACAATCAATTTACATAACTTGCACGTACTAAAAAAATAATTCTTCTGGTAAAGATCTTTTTTACTTTCACTTTTTTTCTCAGAAACATGCAGAACCAGGGATTAAAATTTTGAACACATCATTATCACACATTAATTGTAGCTGATTTGCGATGCTTTGCTGTTGCTAAGACAACAAATTTTACAGACTGAAACTATTTTGTATAGTTGGGTTGCACTTTACGAGACTTCATCATGGAAAAATCACACAAATAAGAAAATTAAAAAAAAGGAATGGAATTAAATACTAATTTCTGCATGATAATTCAAATTGGTGACATACCCCCTAAAAGTCTTCCCAGCTCATCACTACCCTTGTATTTGTTAAGAAATACCCATTCTGTAATTTCCAAAAGCTTGTTCCAGTTTTGCTGCGCCCAACTAGGAATTTTAAAACCAGCCACTTTCTAAATGTAAACAAATATTTCACGGTAATTGCTCCCTTGCAGAACTTTTACGACAGCAAAATTATTTTGCCTGCAATTCAAAATTGTTGAGCAATTCTCCTTGCTTCTAATGAACAATGTTTCTCATGAAACAGTAATAGATTTAAGAAAAATGAATAAAATTGCATCTTCATATGTCATACCAAAAGAGTATATGGAGAAGATATTCTTGTTTTTACAAATATGATTAAAAAATAACACATTTAGTTTAACCAGTTATTTTTCTATCACGAAATTGGGATGAAAAGAGTTTTTGTTCTAATAAATACAAAAGTAAATAAATTCCAAAAAAGGTTAAATATAAAATGTACAAGGAAGAAATATTTCATAACAGTTAAAAACTAAACAGACCAGCATCACGTTAAAAATAAAAAATATGTCAGAATGTAAAATTATTAATTTTTTTCTGTTTTTTTTTTTGACAGGATTGAAAATAACCGATTTTTGGCACAACCAAGTTTTTCGTACCAATGTAATATACCACTTAATAAATCTTCGTTATTAAAAAACTACGCAGAACCTTTGAGGGTAAAAACTTTCGCCAAATTTTTGCATTCTGCCGAATTAAAAGATTTCGAACGTAACACTTTAAAAATCAATGCTCTCAGAAAATTGCACGCTTTAACATTCGCGAATGGTCCAAGGTTAAGCTTAAAAACTTTTAAAAATTGGACATAAAATCGATCGATCAATGTTCATGATCTACTTCTATTATTTATTCTAGGGGGATTTTATACTTTACAGTAATGCAAAGTCAAAAAAATAAAAAAAGTTGATAACATTTATGCAATAAATAGCAAAATATCAAAACCAACACAAAAAATCAATTTACATACCTCAGATTTTAAAGCGTCTCCGATCTGCCATAGATTATCGAAGTTTACAAGCATACCAGTATAATTACTAAGTTGTTTCATAAAGTCCTACAAAAAAAAGAGTTTTAATATCCAAAATTACATAACCTACAATCACATAACCTGGGGAAAAATGTTTTTACCCAAAGAAAATTTAGTAGATTACCGAAATACCAAAAGTTTATTATATGGACACAAAAATTTTTTTTAAAAAAAATGTGTTAACCACGTGTCAATGTGTGCAAATTTAAAACATGCACACATTGCAACTATTAGTAACTCAAACCCTAAATGTTAGTAAGTCGAACTTTGAATATTAGTACATCATAACCCTGAGGAAAAATCCATTATAACACCTTAAAAATCATAGGCAATCAATCGATAGTTATGGTATTTGAGCATATAGAAGCAATATTCGAAACAACAAAAAATACCTGATGTTGTATATCTAAAATAGATGTGGTTTTCTTCTACATTTATCTTATGTAGAATTAAAAAAAATAAACACTGTTTACAAAGAAAAGATTGCAGTTTTAGCATATTAGAACCAGCTAACCATCTATGTATTGTTTGAATAAAAAAAACAAGACAATGCATCACTTACCTTGTATTGCGCCTGTTTCTGTAAATATATGGGTTCTCTTTTTTTGTCATCTTCTAGCTCAAACAATCGTGGACAAACTGTATCATCTGGTCTTAATACCTAACAGGAAAAAAAGTATGAATCAAAAAAATTCTTACATTCTTAAAATAAACAAATTCTTATTTGCTGAGTGGTTTTAATTTATTCTGATCTTATTTCAGTTTAAGGAGGTCTGGATTACTTTATCGTTTTACATGTGTTTGCTACTTACTATGGCAAAATTTAGATAAATTAAAGCAAAGTTTTTTTCACGTATTTTTAGTATAAAACATTGACAAAAAGAATTGTCAAGACCTCTTCATTGCAATTTCCTTTCCCATCCAAAAAGAGAAAATAAAACATTTTTTGAAGATATTAATATCATATCATTTCTCTTTGTTGGTTCATATTATTATTATCTTCTAGTAAGATACAAATGATACAAAACATTTTGTGGGTGACAAGAGAATTATCTTTTTTTTGGAAAGTATTATGTTATTCCCATGGCTGCTGTACTTGATTTGTTCATGTAAGATGTATTGTACAAAACATTTAATAATTCCACATAGGAATGGAGAAGCAATAAATTTAATTATGATTTCTAAAGTTCTAATTCACTTGATCACTACATACCGCATCTTCATCAGCAGGTACAGTATGTACTGGTACAGGTTGCCATGGTATAGCTGTGTTCCATACCTGATATAACAGAATATTATCAATAACAAAATAAGGAGGTTATCAAGATAAAGTTAATACAGACCTAATACAAAGGAGAAATTTACCTGATAGCCTTTGGGTGGATAAAAGCCTGCCAACTGTGTTTCAGCACTTTGCAAACACCGTTCAACATCAGAACTTCGAATATAAACCTGTAGTAAATTATATATATTGTCTTCTAAAAAAACTTGGAGAAACAAAACGGCTAGATCACTCTACACTGCATTGCCCAAACTGACAAAATGATTTTACATTTTTGTTTAGATTGCTGTATTTTAGTATCTTGGAGTGGTATAAACCGTTGCAAATATGAGGGTACTAATTTCTACATATGCATTTACTTTTTTGTGTAAAAAATATTTTGCCAGCACATGGTATTATGAATAAAATTCTTAGATATTCCTTGCAATCTTTATGCTTGATTTGTTTTTTTTCCTCTCTTTTTTCTGTCTTTTGCTTAATGATAATCAGCAAGTTAATTATGGTAAAACATAATGACTGGCGTATGTCAGTAAAAATGGTAGCAATAGCAGTTGTATTGATTTAACAAATAACTTACAATTCTTCATTGTATCTTTCTAACTTTTTTTCTGGGGGATGTTTGTTTTATCCAAATAAAATACAGACGTGCAGGGTACTAGTAGGAACGTGAAATCAATCTAACTAAATATGGTTTCTAACCCATACCATCTGTTTTGTGTTGCCATGATTGTTTTTCCTTATTTCATAATGTCATGCAAATTTGAATTTGAGATAAAAACGAATGCATGTAAATTCTTAAGTTACACACAAAATCAATATCTAATGAAAACCAAATTATGTAGTTGTGAAAATAAATGCCTGCCAGAAGCATTAAATAGTTTTTGATCTGCAAAATGTTTTACCCAAACCCAGTAAAAAAAATGTGTTTAATTGTAGCAGAATAGACAAAATCATGACCAACTTTTGTTTGACCAGCAAGACTGGTGGGTTGGAGAATTAAGTTAACTTCATAAATACCTCTTTGTAAAGATAAGAAGAGTTAACTAATGAATTTTGGCTGATATATCTGGACTTTAGAAACTTTCCAAGGTCATACTCCATATTCATACCAATCTAAAAGACATATATATACAGGTGCAATTGTGAAGCAAGATTTCCAATGAAAAGAACAATCTAGTAGCAATGACATTTATATGGGAAATAAAAAAAACTGTAGGACAGGAGTGATATTATTAGTTCAAATCATGAAATGCATTCAAGTGTATGGGTCCGTATAAATACAATTTTAAAAGGTTTACATTACGCAATAAAAGAAACTAAAAAATGGTGTTAAACAGTTAAAACGTTGTTGTTTGAAAATTATTTTAATTTTTTGGAAAGCCCTTTTTGTTCATTATATGTTTTATGACTTTTAAACTAAATTATTTTATGTATATATAAAATATGATGTTATCTTAACAGGATAGATGGATAGCAATAGGAGATTTTAACAGCCATCGGCCACCAATTATTTTATCCCTGCTTAGAGTTGTTATTAAACTTGATCAATGTACTATAAAGGTGAATTAATTCAATTAATAATTATGCCAAGATGGCATGTGCCTGGCATCTAACAAAACGCGGCATCGGCAATATTGAGTTATACTTTGGCATTTGGGTTATGTCTATCATTTCACCTCTGCTAATGCTTCAAGCTACTGGTGTAAGAGGATTATCGATAGCATACATAACATATCAAATCTGATAAAATATCAATGCAGTACACTTGCTTTTTCAATAAAATACAGATAAAAAACAGACAGTATTGCCAAAGTGAAAGATATAAACTAAATTTTTTTTCAAACATCCATAGTTCTCCTTGCCTCTAAAGTGAAAAAGAAGGTGATTGTGCCACTTTGTCCCATTTCATGTTGGCATTAAAACCTAAGATTTTCTTGCGATTACTTTATATTCAAAGAATCTAAATACTTTACTAAAAGAAGTCCTTTTCCGAAAATTTTTAAAAAAATCAAAATATCATTTACACAAAGGGGAGGGGTCGATTAAACTAAAATTAAGATATATTTAAAAGAACTTTATTTGCAAACCTGTGTAAGTCTGCCCAGTCCATCAGGCCAAGATGTATTCTCTTGGTATGGATCTTTTGGGTAGATATATATTGGAGATCGATGGCCATGACGATACAGCTGAAAAAAATAATAATGACCTTACTAAGCGATATGGAGCTACATTACAGTCAAAATACAATCTACCACATACACAACAAATCACACATCAGTCATTTGTCTTCTGTTACAATTAAATCCTGAAGGGTTTTGAGAGTTTAATTCGATTGATAAAACAATGTGCTCACAAAAAAATATCAGAGCAATTATATTTTGTGTAACAAGCTACATTGGCAAATTTATCACAAAACTATTTCCTTATGTATATTAGTGAAAAGTAATTAACCTTCTAATTCTAGTGACTTATCACAAAAATAGTAATTTTCGTAAAGTACTATAATTTTTCTTGAGCTGCATCCTAGCCTTAATCATAAGGTTAATCATATTAGGTAAAGGAAGAACCAAGGGTGTGGGTTTTGAATTGAAATTGCCAGAAAAAGATATAAAACTTTATTTACAGGTTTTTATTTAATGTCTGCCACATAAAAGCCCTTGTAAAAATGTTTTAAATTAAGAAACAACATGTCATTAATTCTTTTTTTTTTTGTAAAATTCACAAATTTAATTCAAGTCAAATATCAGGACTAGCCAACATTGTGTGAATTATTTTATCAATTATTATTAAATTATTAAAAACTCAAAAGGGCAAAATGTTATAAAATTTTTGAATTTTTTTAACAACAAGGTCTCATTTTATTCTTCTTTGTAACCCTTCACTGTTGCTAGAACTTGACATAGTCCTATAGGTAACAGTTTGTGATTTTCTTATGTCTGTCTTTTTTTAAATAGTCTTTCCAAGTATCTCTTTATTTACCTACTTTGGTAGCCAAGCAGTCAGTCACTGTACTTCATACACTGTCAGTGATGTAAATCTTTATAAAGGTATATTATCACATTTCACAAGGTCTGCAAGTCAAAAAGTTGTATTGAGATCCACTTGCGAATAAGTGTTGTTTATTAAGAATGTCTGAAGTTATTCCATGAAATTGTAAAACCACAAGAACTTCAAGTTTTTCACAATAGTAATTCTTACCCTTTGTTTCTCAACTGATTTTTTAGTAAGTTTTCCTTGATGACATTACTGAAAAGAATCTATTTGACCATATCCTGAATAATAATGTTGTGGTAAGGTCGATTTTTATTTCATAGGAATGAAGCTTCCAGTTTACATTAAAAACTGTTTATGTAATATGTGTTTGTTTGGAATACATTGTTTTGTTTAATTACTTTAACATTGAGAAAGGGAAATATATAATCATTGGACTGCCAATCTTGGACAATATCGACGGCCAAGAAAAAAGTTCTTCTCAAATGTATATTTTAGATTTCAAAAAAACGTTTTTTCTTCTTGTATAGTGTAGTACGCTATACAAGAAGAAGTGTAAATAATAAATCAAAAAAGCACATAAAGAACAATAGATTTTTTTAGCTCAGGAAGTAAACATACAAGCAAAACAAAATCCTCCCTTTTTTTACTTTCCTGTTAGTGTAAAAAAGGCTAATCTTAGATGTTTTGATTTTGTCTGTTTTTTATTTTTAACAGAGCAGACATACATCTTTTTCTGGTTTTGTAAGTTGTTTAAAAAAGATGGAGTTGTTTGTCTTGTCCAAATGTAGTTGTCTTCTTATGTTAAATTGTTTTGTACAGTTTTTTGAGTGTGGCATTTTCTTAAGAAGGAAGTGAAGTGTGTTTAAGAATTGATAGAAGTAAATGATTTTTTTTGTTGAGAATGTTTAGTAAAGCAGAAGATGAGGAAAGAAGAATTTATAGAGGGGGGTTTTCATTTCAAATCAATTTAATGATACGTTATAAGCACTTTGACTGAGTCAGTTTGACTCACATTTAAAAGATTTTCTTTTTTATCTTTATATATTTATTCATTAACATGATTTAAATTTTATTTGCCAAGATTTCTATGTAAAGTGAACTGAACTAAGCCCAATCATTGTATGAAGTTATTTGCTAAACTAAGGAAACTGAATTTCACAATTTTTGGATTTTCGCTAAACTCTCAAAAATGACCATCACAAAACTTCAATACAATAATACCCAGTTACCTGAGGTCTGTCTAAGTGCCGTGTTTTTCACCAGTTAATGTATTGTAGTTGTGTAGATAAAAAATCATTTCCAGTGCATCTTTAAATTTGTTTCGTTTTTGTTTACATTTTTAGTTACCTCTTATCTTGATGATGGGCAATACTGCTCTATATCAACCTGGCATCATGTATTGCCTGCTTGCAGAATCCCAAGGGTTCACAATATCATAAATATGCAATTTTTTTTATTTTTTAAACCCTTATATCTTCTTACACATTCAGCACGATCCTATACATTCTTTCATCAGCGTTTCAAGCACTACACATTACAGGCAACAGATAAGCAAATTTTGCCTTTTTTTGTATAACCTAATTTTTCCATTGTTCGATGAGGCTCGTGAATTATTCACGGGCCTCATCGACTAGTTCATGATAACAAAATAAAAACTAACTGGATATTCATTTCAAACATATATAATATTTTTTCCCAGCAAACAATTTGAAAAATTATAAATCACAATTGCAAGGGTTAATCTTGCAAATAATACCAATTTCAGATTTATACTGTGAATTTTTCCAAAAACTTTGTGACTTTTTTAACTTTTAAAAGTTTCTCTGAAAAAAGCAACAGATTTTCCTATAGATAGCTATTCTGCTAAAGTCAGTATATAATTTACACAGTCTAACTATTCAGGGATACATCAATAGACCTTTTGTATATATATGACAATAAACCTAATTCAAATAATAATGATAATATTAATAAACTAGTCGTTAACCCGTGAAAAAATCCATGGGTCGCCCATCCTTTATATATCGCATTTCGTGTTTCCGTAACAAAAAGGCAAATATACGCAAGAACAGATAGACGACGGCTATTATTATAGATAAACAATAATAATCTCTTATAATAATACAGAGACTGTGTCTGTCCGTAACAGGCAAAGTGGATGTGTTCATTTTCCTTTGATGTTACCGAAAAATGCATGTCTAATATGTTAAATTTTTTGACGTTACGGCGCGACGTCATTAACACTACTTTAACGTCAATATCCTATATTAAATTAATGAAGCCATTACAGTGCACCTAAAACTTTCAGGCCAAATAACTTGGAAACGAGGTGGTGACGTCAATGATTTTTCACCGCGTGGGTAACTAGGGACCACCTAGGACCAATTTGGGTAAGTTTCTCAAACCTGGGCCCCCAAATCTGTTTCGGAATGGACGGGTTGATGACGTCATCAAAAAACCTTCAAACCTTAATATCTCTGCAACCGTTTGTCAAAAGTACATAATCCTATACATTTTCGTGATCAGCGTTTCAAGATCTATACGATGTAGGCAACAGGTATACAATTTTTTTTAAAAAAAAATTTGTACTTTGTGGAGACGTTGCTGACGTCAGCAAAATTTCTAAAACGTATGTCTCATTAGCCGTTCATCAAAAGCACATTATATTGTATACATTTTCTCGATCAGCGCTTTAACCTCTACACAATGGATGCAACATGGAAACAATTTTCTCAATTTATTGTTTTGTATTTGCACTGCTGACGTCAGCAAGTCTCAAACAACATTTTTTTCCATTGTACTTTTGCCTAAGTGGATTTCTCCACGGTACCGGTAAGCCATTTTGGCTTTAACAATTACAAGGGAAGCATAAAGATGCAGGTGCTGGGTGAAGTAAGGTCCTTTTTAGTCTGTTTCTTCACACTAAGGTTTCGTTACGACTTTATACGAAAGCCTTAACATTGTTTTCGCATTAAGAAATGGGCTGAAAAGATATATTTTCAGCAAGCTCATACATCTTTCCGCCTACCATGCGGTTGTTAGAGCCAGAAGGGCTTATCATGGAAAATGTGAACATTCAAAAAGGTCTATACAATATATACCGAAAAAATAAGGCTTCTCATAATTTAATTTTTCTGCTTCTTTCTTATAAAGTTGGTCAGAAATTTCAGGTTTTTCCCCGTTTTTCTAGGTTTTTTAGACAGCCTTAGGACAGTTTTAGGCTATTCAAGGTTTTTCAAGTTTCCAGGCTTAGTTGCAACCTCCCTGTCCATTAACAAAAAAACTTACTAAATGAACCATCTCAAGTGTTTTGGCATCACTTGTCTTTCCAAATGGACAAAAAGCAATAAGCAGCACAAATACGAAGTAATTCATTTTCACTAAAACATAATAGAGATACTATACAGCAGTCCTTTCAACCAATGAAAGATTATTGACAGATAATTAATGCACATCAGCATTCTGGTTACCCAAGAGGGAGAGAGAGAGAAAGAGAGAAAAAGAGAGATGGCCAAATTTTACATGGCTAACCTCACAAATATTGGGGGATAAACCCTATCTATTATTTCCAGGAGGGGCCATGGCTTCGATGAGGAATGAGTTTGATGGGGTTTGTGTTTTAAATATCTGTCAAAAAAAACTTTTTTAGGTAAAAAAAGTAGTTAGCTAGTTATATAGAAATGCATTTTAAATAATGAATAAATTGTCACACTGGTTATTAAAGGGTTGGTAATCAGTAGCTCATTTAGTAGTTATATGATTTTCTAGCTATTCGCGCAAATGTTTTGTGATTTTCTGGCTAACAAAGCATTTTTTACTTGCATATTAGCTAGCTACCTCAACTGTATAAATGGGCAGATAGCTAGCTAAGTAAACGTTTATATACTAATATAATTATTTACACTAGAAACAAAACATCTGCATGTATGTCACGAGTTCTAGTGACAAAACTAGTCATATTGTCATGTCAGGTGACAAACATTTATGAAACGCACGCAAAAATTTTTGCTTGCGTAAATGTTTGTTTACGTTCTGCTGAAAACTCCAGACGCGCTACACGGAGCCGCTTTTCTTTATTATTTTCTCAGAAAACATCGGGCAGAGTATTAAAAGAGAGAAAAACGTGGAACGAGGTTTTTTTCTATTTTTTTAAATTAATTTACTTATTTTTGCCATAAAGACCAGATCATAACTATCATTTAGTTTATGATTTCTCATTTCAACCCTAAAATATTCATGAAAACACGATTTATCCAAAATGAAACTATCGCGCGTGTTTAAAACGTAACTACGCGTGTTTAAAAAGTTTACTGCGCGTGTGTACAAAGTTATGACGTACGCGCAGTTTTTACACAAACCCGATATGAAGAACTGATGTAAACACGACCGACGAAATTTTATTGCGGTTTGAAATCTCATTTCAGGCAAATCTCATATCGGGTCCATGTAAAAGCTACCAAGTTGGTTAGCATAAATTTATTCTTTAAATATCTTCCAAAGTCCTGTTAAAAGCTAAACTTTTTCCAGTATGGACTTATACTCCTACTAATATCTTGACATGCCGTATTTTCTCTATTTAACACCCCTCTCTTCAATTAACGCCCCCTCTAAAACTGAATTTTTTATAAACGCCCCTCTCTTTCTAACGCCCTATTTATTAAACGCCCGCTAAATTAAAAATATTTTATAAACGCCCCGGGGCGTTTATAAGAAAATTAGAAGATTGTACATGCGGGAATATATGAAGCTAAGTTATCACAAGTTTTGTTTATTTTTTTAAACTAATCATTTCCTGATGTTTCAACTCAAAACAAGATTTGTAATAAGTTCTTCTTTTTTATATTTCTCTATCCAATACCATTGCTATTTTCTTGCCTTTGGTTAGAACGTTAATCTTTGCCGGGACTACCAAACCCACTTCCCGCTTCCTTTTTCCCAATAATGTAACTGTCAGATGGTTTTCAGAATCTGCGCATGTAAAATGATAAATAAGGCTGGACAGTTCCACTGGAACATGGTCAACTAATTCTTCGCCTTCTTTTTTGTTTACTTTGCAAATTTATAGTTACATTATGGAATTCAAAAAGAACGTTATAAAGTACGCAAAAGAAAGTTCTTTTCACAGCGTTCATTTCGCAGTGGAATGTTATATCGTCACTAAATTACAATGTCTATCCATCTTGTTTTGTTCTTAAAACACACTGGGTAATTAGCCATCAAGTAAGCCAACAGTGCTGGTCTGTTTCAAGGCAAAAACAAGACCTGACTAGACTGTTCGGTTGATAACTTTGTAGTTTTCTTTCTAATTGTTTTTTATATATTTATATTTTATTTTATATATTATATTTTATATATTTATATATTTATATGTAACTGTGTTTAGTTTGAGAAGTTTATTATAACGTATGGGCTAGCTAGCTACCCTATAGCTGGCTGGCTGAAGGCAAGAATGCCTTCCATGCTTATCCTTATTTTGTCATCAATAATTTTGTTCCTGCTATTTGTTACACCAATGTATCTATACCATGTATAGCTTAATGTCTATTGGTGCCTAACATTTTGGAAGACAAATCACTTTCAGGGAGATGTAGTAAAATAAAAACTTTTATATAGCTACCTAGCCAGATGAGTTGCTGTCTGACGTAGCTGTTTTTTGCGTATAAGAAATGCGCACGCATGCATACAGTTAGAACAAAACTATTCCAGCTCCTTTTTAATCTTGCATTCCTTTAAATCTATAAATTAGAATAAATAGTCAATTTTCTATATTTGGTCCTACTTTTATTGCCTGTGAAAATACATGTGCAAATACGAAACTTTGTAAGCATTCACAACTTGCCTATAATTTTTGAGTAAAAATTGTGGTATTCTAAGTCTATACATTGCTACACTGGTTCGAAAGTCGTTGATTTCTGCTGCGCACACAACACTAACACATTTAAAAACAACTATTAAATATGATGTCACAGAGAAGAAACTGCTACAGAAAGCTACATTTTGGAACAACATCAAATGAAGTATGATTAATTACGTTTATTGCCAATAAAGTTGCGTAGACCGGTAAAAAAAGCCGTAAATGGTGTACAGTTAGATGCAAAGTCGTCTATTAAGGCTGACATGGCAGAATCAAACAAGGATAGCGAGGCCGAAAATTTTATACCACTAGCAGATACCGAAGATGACGTTAGTAGCCCCGATAAAAAGCCTAAGGGGGTCGTCTTTTCTAGAAGAGATAAAGATTTAATAAGAAAGTATTTCTCCCACCTCCTTAAAAATGAAAATCTGGTTAGAGAATCAAAAGTTGATGATATTTTTCAATCCGATTCGGATCTCGCTAAAATAAAAAAGTATGGTTTACGTGGTAATGAAAGTGAGAACGGAAAACAACATCTACCAAAGTAGACTTACCAAACATATTAACATTCGTAGCTTTTTGTCACAGTTAATGTTATGCTGAATTCTGATTTACACTAGTCGACATTTTAGACCCATGGTCATACGAATATATTGAAATATTAGTGCGACTCTCTTAGTAAAAATTAAGCACACATTTTTTTTGCCTCGCCTCAACGGCTTCTGAATTGCTGCTTTCTTCATCCTAAACAGCATCACCTGATGAATACTCTGCATCCGGTAGGTCGCGAGGGCTTGGCTTTGGCAAAAGCGTAAGTCACGTAAACTACAGTATATTCTCTAATAAGCGGACACCATCGTGTATGACGGTGTATGTAAGTTTCTGCTAATTGGAAGTGTCCGCCTTTTAGAAAGTTTTACATTTTAAGTCGCAAATTGAAATTTATAACCTTATTTTTGTACCACAAACGAAAAATAACAAACGATGATATTATAATATTAACATAATAATAACGAACCAAACTTTCAATCTTTACAGACATTTAAATTCTTTCAACAAAATTTAACAAATGATAGATAAATGATTAAAGATTTTATTTTAAAAAGTCTTTAATTGTTTTTTTCATTGAAAAGCGAGGAGATGGAGGTGGCTATGGTGCTGAGATTCCTGTTATTTATTGATTTCATGGTCATGACAAGCTGATAAAGTGGTTGATAAAGAAAATTGACGGCAAGCTGGACACTAAAGTTGTAAAATTTTTAAAATGAAAACTATTCATTTTTGTTTGTTTTTCTTTGCTCGCTTTTGATTTTTTGGACTGTCCGCTAATTGGAGAAAAAAACAAGCCATATGTCCTCTTTAGTGTAAAGAATATTGTCTGCTAATTGAGTGTCCGCTAATTAAGTGTCCGCTTTTTACGTAGAAAACGGCCGGTGTATGACCAAAGTGTCCAATAATCAAAGGTGTCCGCCTTTTAGAGTGTCCGTTAATAGGAGAGAATGACGTACGTTGAAACGCATCCTGCAACAAAAACGCAAAAGTCCTGGGAGTTTCGGATAGTCAAGAAAATTGCCTACGCTGACGGCACCAAAAAATTCTCGTTTAAGGTTCCGAAGCGAACCAAATAATCTGAGATCCTAATTTCGTTTGGTAATGTTGACAAGTCTCAAAGCTCGTATGTCCATTATGTAAACAGCGTACTCGGTTGTTTGTGATCTTTACCACAAGTTTAGTTGTATAACCCTTTAGAAAAGCGAAGAATAATAGAAAAAATAATTTTAATGAGGTTATGAAAAAGTAAACCGAAGGTTTAGTTGCAGTTGAACCAGATTAAAATTATTCCATTTCTATTTCGTGCATCTTTAGCACGATTTTAAAATCACGCCACAACCCACAACCAACGGCTATTTTTGTAAAGAATTGCTATCAATTTGCTTCGTTATTCTAAGGGTGAAAAAATATGATAGGTCAAATTTTTGAAGAAGTGACGGTTAAACACCAACCTTGTCCCAGTGTTTTTTTCTCTCTTTCATATCGGAGGTCAAGAAAGCCGCCCCGGTATTAAAAAGAGACAAAGAGCGCAGTGAGACGAGGATGGGTTAAATACGTGACCAAACATATTATATTGACTTGAAATTGTTCGATTCCATGCTAAATAAGTAATTTTGATTTTTTTTTTTAATTTGTATTTTTCCACCCTGTCAATGACGGAAAGTCGTGTATTCGGTTCGGGCGGCACTGAAATCACTTAATTGTGTAGGAATTTCAGTCTACTTTCAAAAAACCAATGCAGAGCGTCTTAAAGTCACCAAATTTTAAAATGAGAACCAAGATGAATCCCACTGCGAAATGAATGGCGCAAGATTTATATAATATTCGATAAACAACATTTGAATCAATCCAATGTGCTTTTTCTCGTTGATGGTATTCAAGTGATAACTTAACACGCTATTTCAAGACCTTAACAAAAAAGTTACCAACACCTACTGAACATGCTTGATTAAGCGCCCACTCTCGAATAAACGCAGCGCCCACCTTGTTTTGTAATGTTTTTATAAGCGCATCTTTCTCAAATAAGCGCCTTACGGCGGTAACTGGAATACATTTCTAAAGTCACAGCGATTAATCAAATATTATCGAAATTAGAAACACGACCTTAAATATTGGAAACCAGCTTTCTTCTTTAATTCAGCTACATTATGAAAATTGCGTGTTAATTATGAGAGACATATCTTCTGTTTTTACACTTTACGACCATTGTAGTTTTATGGAAAGAAAGCTTTTACATAACAAAATAAATGAAGTAGCAATAGGCGCCTGCTTTGAAAGA
Source organism: Hydractinia symbiolongicarpus (assembly GCF_029227915.1). Lineage (NCBI taxonomy): Eukaryota > Metazoa > Cnidaria > Hydrozoa > Anthoathecata > Hydractiniidae > Hydractinia > Hydractinia symbiolongicarpus. Next base: position 28,168,417 of record NC_079882.1, on the reverse strand, counting down.
CAAAATTTTAAATAAGGTCGCTTAATCGAGAATTTATAGTGGGCCTATCCCGAAAGTTACTCACGAAAATTTTTAAAAGGACCTTTCGCTAAAGTTATTTCCCTCGATTTCAGAGTTATTTGACACGCAAATGTTTATAAGGGACAGTTTTAATAAGTACCGGATAAATTCTTTCACCCTAAATATACATGACAAGGGGGGAGGGCATATGGAAACCGTATCTGGTAAAGAGTTATAGGAAAATTACAACTCCCTTTCTGCCTATGAACAAGCCTGGCTACATTTACGGCAGTATTGTGCTCAATTGCAACAGTTCCCTAATCATATTAAAGAGCCAAACATTTAACCGAAGTTATGTTCATTAATATAGACTGGTCATGGAATGCCGTCCGATTTAATATATTCATTCGCTCAAGTGATAAGAGCTTTATGTAAAAATGGAAAAAATCGTCGTCTAAGATGTTGAGAGAATCCTCAACCTCCACAAACTTTCCATAAAAAGACCTTATACCCAATCTTGACACCAAAACATCCTTCGGATTCTCTTACAGCACGACAAAAATTAAAATTTTGCAAAATTTGTGTGATCAATTGACACCCTACGATTAGAATGGACGGCATGGGTTTGGATTGCACAACTATATTTAACATGATATTAAGGAAAAACCTCCCGTCCTTTCGCGGAAGAAACTTCTGCGCCTCAGTTTTACCGCAAAATGACTTCATTTTTGCATGAACAAACTTTGAGGTACTACGAAGTAAGGTTTTTTTCAGAAAAAAATTATTGCGGTTCTAAAATATTTCCGACTAGTATTTACAAAATGTTTTGTAGCACCGAAATTCCCGGACACCATTTCTCGAGAATTTTTGATTGAGGTTTACGATAGGCCTTATTTTTGCGGCCAAACCGTAAAAGTATCTTCCAGAAAGTATTGTCTTTAATGCATTAACTTATGGCAAAGAAAGTGGACACCTTTTTAAAATATTTGGCTTTACCAAGATTTTATTGTAAAGAGTTTCCCAATATTCGGGCGCGTTTTATATGAATTAACAAAATTATTGCTGAAGTAAAAATAAATAAATAATTGCTCCTTAATTTCCAATGCGAATGCAAATCAGCTATAGTTTGGAGCAAACAGAGAAGTTGTTGTAAGTTTCAACAGTTGCTTGTGAAAAGTCATACAAAACCACACATCCTAACAAAAAAACTTAATGTATGTATTTTTATTGTCAGCCGAACTTAAGATATACAATAATTAAAAACGGCTCCCTAAATTCCAATAAAGGACGCTATCGATTACAAGTCCAATGCGCTATCACTATATAATCTTTGCTATTCAAACATTATCAACATTGAGTCTAAAAGGAAAATGACAGAATCATTTTGCCTGACATTTTCATAGTACATAAAAAGGCTTTAAAGGAATGACTTTGCTGAAAGATTTAAACCTATTTCTTTGTCATTCCATCAAAATCTATCATTTTCTGCAAAAACTGTCCAATCTAATAACCCTTTCTGTACTATGATGATTGCATTTTTAATATACACTGAAGATAACTCAAAATATTTCATGCACTCATTCGTAAAAACAGTATTTTGTAAACTTCGTTTATACTTCAACTAAACAAATATTTGTATATTGTATATATTCTATGTAAATATATATTTTTGTGATTTGTTTCGCTTTCGCACAACACAGGTTGGAATAATTGTGTGATGGAATGGCGCCAAATTTATTAAATTTACAGACCAGAAACATTCAATAATCGCACGAGCAATGTAAGTAAGGAAAGGTTTCATCTTTTTTTATACGAATTTCTTCTGCAAAAGATAAGAAATTAAAAATAGGTTTGTCATTTATTTTTAAAAACTTTTTTTTTTGTTAATTTTTGATACAAAGTGTATAATCAGTGAACAAAAACCTAGTAGGTTGCAAGGGCTTCCTCATTGTTTGAAATCATAATTTAGACGTTTCTGGGAGTGCTTGAAGATAATAAATTCAGTCTCGGATTTGTTGAAGCAGATTTTGTTAAAACTTAACCAGTGACATAACAACTTTAAATCAATATTCACATGTTTTGCTAAGTGTTTTGGGGACCTGCAAAAAATTTTTATCATCAGCAAAGTGGTATAACTCTGAAAATCTAATGGCATAGACAAGATCATTTACATAAACAAGAAATGAAAACAGATACTTGAGCGACTATATGCCTGACATACCTAGTTTCAGATGAAATTCCATCCATAGTTACATATTGGCTAATGTTGAAGAATGAAATCAATTGAGAGTAGTGCCATATTGATATAGCAGACAATGTTTGCTTGATAGAATTTAAAAATTTCAATGGTTTACTATAAGAACCTGCAGACCTGTTGAAGTTTAATAGAGGTAGTATGTCGAAGACTTCATTGGATCAGTAGAAAAGAAAAGAATGTCAGAACATGGTATCTCTGTAATTACTTATATTATGATAAGCTTTTGTTGTGGCCGGAGATTACAATAAAATCTCCAAAAAAAATAGGTTTGCTTTCTAATGATGCTTTTGTTAGCGGAGGGATAAGAAAGTTTTTATTAAAGTCATTAATAGACATTGGTGGATATAGAAGCAACAAGAATGTTTTTATCATTTTCACATATTTTTTTATCAAATTTAGATTCCAGTTCACTTTGTTTATAGAATATGGTGTTCAAGTCACTTCGATTAACATATTGAAGTTGCTCGGGGATGTAAGGGATAAGTTCTTTAGAGCTTTCGGTAGGAGTGTGAGAAGAAGTATATCAAAGTAAGTAATAACAAGAAGCCCTGGGGGCTCTAAGAATTTCCGCGCGCTACCAAAATATTTGATGAAAACCTGCTAATTCGTTGTGTTATTGTGCCAAACATTCGAAGGGGTTTGGTGCATGAACCTCTGAAGATAAAGCACACCAGTGACATTATATCTTACAACAAACGCAAACAAAACAAAACGTGTCATAATAAACTCACATTTTAAAAGAAATTGCTAACAAAAAATACAGCCTATCATTCATGGTTGAAAGTCTTGCGATTGAAACGTTTATGGTCTTAAACGGCATTAGTTGACAAAAAATCAAAATTTTTATGTGACCATCATTTTCAGCATACTTTTTTTATTAACTGTGTCAATTTTTGTCAAAAATAAAGCAGTTTTAATTTTTGGATAAATTTTGGCCTGAAATGACATTTAGGTAAGAAGAAATCAAACTTTTGTACCATCATCATTTTCAGCATACTTTATTTGTTAACTGTGCCAGATTTAGCCGAAAATGAAGTGATTTCAATTTTTGGACTAATTTTGGCCTAAAATGGCATTTAGGTGACAAAAATCAAAATTTTGATGTCACCATTATGTTCAGCATACTTTATTTGTTAAGTGTTCCAAATTTTGTTGAAAATAAAGTAGTTCTAATTTTTGGACCAATTTTGGCCTAAAATGACATTTAGGTGACAAAAATCAAAATTATTATGTCACCATTATGTTCAGCATACTTTTTTTGTTAATTGTGCCAAAATTTGTCAAAAATAAAGTAGTTTTAATTTTTGGACCAACTTAGGCCTAAAATGACATTTAAGGTGGCAAAAAACCAAAATTTTGATGTCACCCTCATGTTCACCATACTTTTTTTGTTAATTGTGCCAAAATTTGTCAAAAATAAAGTAGTTTTAATTTTTGGACCAACTTTGGCCTAAAATGACATTTAGGTAACAAGAAATCAAAATTTTCATGTCACCATCATGTTCAGCATACTTTAATTGTCTACGGTGCCAAATTCTGTTAAAAATAAAGTAGTTTTAATTTTTGGACCAATTTTGGCCTACAATGACATTTAAGGTGGCAAAAAACCAAAATTTTGATGTCACCATCATGTTCACCATACTTTTTTTGTTAATTGTGCCAAAATTTGTCAAAAATAAAGTAGTTTTAATTTTTGGACCAACTTTGGCCTAAAATGACATTTAGGTAACAAGAAATCAAAATTTTGATGTCACAGTCATGTTCAGCATACTTTATTTGTTAAGTGTTCCAAATTTGTTTGAAAATAAAGTAGTTCTAATTTTTGGACCAATTTTGGCCTAAAATGACATTTAGGTGACAAAAATCAAAATTATTATGTCACCATTATGTTCAGCATACTTTTTTGTTAACTGTGCCAAATTTTGTCGAAAACAAATACAAATTTTGGCCGGAAGCGTCAATACTAGACTTCCCAGTAGTTAAGGAGCTTGGGTACGAAGTTTACATCTGTGACGGACCAACGTGAAATCCCAGGGTCGATTTTTTCTCAAAAAATGCTCCGAAATAAAAAAACGACGGTTTTAAAGAATTTCCTACGCCTTCGGGCGCGGAAATTCAATTAAAAGGGAGTTATAATCTTAAAAGTCTGTTTCAGTAATACATACAATACTGAAATGATGATTTCATTAATCCAGAAGAACGTGTTTAGGTAGGTAGTGAGATAATGTTGTGATGAGACAAATAAAGATTGCATTAGCAAATTCACAGGTGTCATAATTATCCCGCTTACATGGACTTCAAGTCAGCATCTAACTTGATGGTAATGAGTTTATTAATAAAGAGTTTCTCGTTAAAGAAGGAATTGATTTATATATGATGGATATGATGGGAGAGTTCTTTGATCCAAAAGGAAGAGTTTTGCCTAAAAAATTACAGCAAATACAGTTTTTGCCAGATTCACGTAATATGGCATAGTCACTAGCGTTAAGACCGTTACATATGATGTGTACCCAAATTTGTAGACGCTACAAATAATTGCTTTATGGTTTGATCTGACAGGTTTCCCACAAATACCTCATGTATCAGTACTCTTTGGCTATAGCTAACTCGTTAACTTTTTAAAAGTAAAATTACTAAAAATATTAAGTCAGGAACTCGGATAACACTGGTTTGAAAGGGGGAGTCAGGGGGGAGAAACTTATTATTTGGCACTTAAAAGTATGTAGTATTTCACGAGTGCTAATTGTAAAGGGATATACTTCATAAAGGTACGGATTAGGAGAGGGGTGTCTGATTTTCCTACAATTTTAGGAGAGAGTAAGCATGAATCGTTTTTTTTAGAATCGAATAGACATAGATTAATCAGCTACTGTAAGGTAACATTATGGGATTATTTATCAACTTAGTATAAGCTGTATAAGCCTGAAATGATTTTAAGAATAATCAACGCCTTATATTATTGTCCCACGGTTTTGTTCTCTATGGAATGCCTGATAAAATCATGGGGAAAAACAGTTTCAGTGGCGATATTTTTTTAAAATACGCACTTGGGCCGAACGTTGTTTAGTTCTTTAAACATATTGATGTTGTGGTTTTTAATCTGTATATAACTAACCTTGATGTTTCTCTAACTTTAAGACGCATACTTTAATTTGCTATAAAAAAGTTTTAAAATACAGCACAAAAGAAGTTGTATTTAGAGCCAAGAAAATCCAGGGTTTGTCTATAGATTTTGGTTATAACCACCATTTTTTAATTAGGTAGGATTATTTTATCACATGTTATTCTAATAACGCGGGTGTTGCCATGGTTACTGCACACTTCATTATAATCGCATTTACTTCTTAATCCTGTAACTTCGCACGATGATGTTAATGATTGTTCTACGGCTTCACCGGTAGAACTTTAAAATAGGCTCCTTTTTAGTCGGTGTTTTTACTACAGAGACTAGTGAAGCACAGAAGGGTACCAGTTTAGTGTAGCAATACTTAAATTATAAGTTTCAAGTGTTGATAACAGAACTACCATGTTGAACAAGGTACAAAAACCTATTTTTTTACAAAAAGGTAATCATTTTACTTTTATATTTTATATTCAGTGGGTTTCGCCAGTACTAAGTTACGCCAGTCGTTTGTTATTTTTTAGTGCTCTGAAAATTTAGCTAGATTTGTATATGCTTACAAGGAGTTCCAATAGGCAAAAATTCGTTTTAAAGAACAAAATAAATGTTTTTATTGATTTTAATGTTTAATCTAGTTTTTCCTAAAAAAGTTTCGACTCATTTCTCTACTTCAATAATTTTTTTTGCCGTGACTGTTGAATATAATTAATTAATTAAGCACTTTTCCTGCACAATCGGAAAACTAAAGAAAATGTCCACCTGTAAATACAGTAAATAATTTAGTAATACGCCGTAGAACTTTCTAACGAAACGGATGTTTAGTTAAGATTATAAGGTTCTTTCTGGTTCGGTTCATTGTGCCATCAGCGTCGTGATTCTCAGAATTGTTGTATCACTTACATCAACGAAGTTAAATTTCAAAATCGTTTATATTTGTGGCTTACTTAGCGTTGTTTTTGATATTCTAGCAGGATGTTTCCAGACCATATTGATAAAAGGACATCAAAAGGACATGATCATAATGCTTCCAATATTAGGGAACAAATTTTGTTGCTTATTGTTGAATAACTAAGAAAATTATCGCTATATAACTTTTAGGGAATTGTTTCTTGTCTTCAAGTATTCCACTCCTTAAATTGTCTAGTTCCTAGAAAAATTCAGCAAAAAACGAGTTGCGAGTACATGCTATATTTTGCAGTGGCGAAGATCGTGGGGAAAAGGGACGTGACTTTAAAAAGATGTATAAAAGAAATAAAAGAAATAAAAGAAATAAAAGAAAAAAAAAGAAAAGAAATAAAAGAAACTAGCCGGGGCACCTGGCGTGGCACGCCGGGTAAGCCACAAGTAAAATCCAGCATTGAATTGCTTATGAAGCAATTAATAAGAATCCTAAACTGTGCCACACATTCAGGTGAAGCACTCTAGTACAGGTGCGCAGTATGTCGTAAATCTGGTGAAGTGCACAGAGCATTGTGGGTTTTCAGTTAAAATATATTTTTTTTAAAAAAAACCTTTCCTACACATTTAGCTTAATCTACAACGCGTTGTTACCCGGACATAGTAAAAATGCCTAGCCAAACTTATTGTTTACAAAAATGTTGCTCCAAGCTGTGCGCTTAGTACAGTTAAACAATGTCGCACATTTATGTAGGTACAATACATTTTTCTAGAAAAACTTTATCGCAACTTTGGTTAAGCAGAAACACAGGAAACTCGTCGTTAACACTGGACTGAGCACTTAGTTCAGGTAAACTGTGTTGCACATGCGTTTACGCCTAACACCCCTAGAGTACAGTTTATTCATGGCGTTAATTCCGTCATAGTTAAAAAATTAGTCACTATTATTTTAATTCGCAGAAAAGTTTCAGTAATCGTTAACAAATTAATCATGACACCGGAATGAGCACTTAGTACACGTAAACTGTGTCACACATGTCTATAGGCGTAATAACCTTTTCCAAAGAAACTTATCACAACTTCAATTTAAATAAAAACACACAAAACAGCCCGTTGTTCATACTAGGTTGAACATTTATTACAGGTAAATCGTGTCACACATAAGTTATAAGTGTAATACTATTTTTCAAAAAAAACTTTATCACAGCGGCTTAGATAAAAACAAACGAAACAGCCCATCGTTACTCCGTGCAGCTAAAAAAATTCATGATAGTAATAAAATGTGTAGTTAGCTACCTAACTATATTTAGCATCATAAAAATTATTGAAAAAGAAATTTGTTGTAGGTAGCTAAAATATGCATTTGGCTACTTTTATTTTTTAGCCAAAGATAGGTCATAGCTAGCCACAACCCCAACAAAAAAATAAATATTGATATACTAAACTGAATAAAAACTTTAAAAGAATGGGAATAAATACGGCTAGCTAATAGCTAGCTAGATTCAGCTGAATACTACCTCAAAATCTACAAATCTTAAATTGTTTTGTTTAAGATTTGTACATAAATATAAAGGGGTGAAACGTTAAGGTGTAGCTAAGTGCTTTAAAGAAATTGGGAAAAGATTGGGAAAGATAAAGTGTGTTAAAGCAATCTAAAACCAATCCGTCCTCATGGCCTTGTGGTTACGATATCTTGATGAACTCATAAAAGCCCCGGCCTAAAATGAAACGCCAGGCTGCGCAAACACGTGAAACAAATAAGGTTTCTGATTGGTTAGTGAAGGTAAAGTCCGGCGCAAAAAGGTTGACAGGCTTATTACTCCGGATTAATAGACCGGATTAATGTTTTAGTACTCGCGATGGCCAGATAGCGGATTTCATATTTACCATTTCTGGGTCGTTTCTCAAGTTATTATATAAACCAATATCCATTTGGGATGAATCGGTTTCATAATGCTCAAAGTTGTATTGATTTTTATTTCATGGATGTCTTTTCCTTGGTCAAGGCCCTTGGAAATCTTGTTAGCATACCACTCGCTAAATATGCTTTAGAGAAAAGATTTTGCCACGCCATTGATAGATAAATCTAATAGTTGGAAAACAGGTGTAAGAGTTGGTGGTACAAAAACGCTTACACAGTTATTTTTAGCAAATAAGTCAAATACTTTTTAAGTACATTGTCCTCTGAACACATCATACACAAGCAAATATTTCTGACGTTCTTCTAAACCCAATTCAATACGATTCAGGAAAAGGAAAGATAACGGATTCGAGATGCTCCAATTAATTTTTTGTATGTGTCACATTAAATCCTTGCGGAAATTCGACCCCTGTTGGGTGACATTGATTTGACTTACCCTCATATATAAGCTGCATCAGTAAGATTATCCCAGACTTAGTGCACGAAAAATCACAGTTATTTGCTTGGATTTTCCCTTTCCAATGAGAGTAACACTTTTCCCACCTTTTAAATAAGGGGTATGGTTTGGGCTGCAGACAAACGTAAGCGGGGTGAGATTAAAGTTTATAATGAAATCATCAGGTATATATATGGTGCCATTGTTGAAGTTCCTTAAATCCGGCGTTAAAAATGTAACTTTGTTTCTTTAAAAAAACCTGGTACGATTGGGATTTCCGCAGTTGTGGCTTTTCGTCTGCACATATTTTTATTTTCTTGTTCCATCCTGTAGAGAACGTTAGGACCCTATTTAAGTTAATATAATGTAACCGCCATTCTTAATTAGAAGAGATCGATCGTTTGCTATAATCAATTCTTTGCAGCACTGTTTGATGACTTCCGCTGTTACTGGTGAACTCTTAAACGCAATGCTTCTACTATTGTAATCACCTTTTTCATAAGGTCTTCAGGCAGCAAAGCTGGTCTAACTCGTTTCTTAGCCTTATACTCTGAAGTGAGTTTGCCTTTGTTGTTCTTATCAACTTTGTATCCGTTTGATTATCAAATTACCACCTACGACGATATTACACATTCTCTGAATCTGACAAATGAAGACAGCTCAAGTATTTGAAGTTTTTTTCGGAAGAATAATAACGAAAAAAAAGCGCCCTTGAAAATTGTATAACTATTTTATTCACATGCCTTTGTTTGCTCATGCTTTGTTTGCTGAGCGTTACCATCGTGGATTGCGCATGAACCAATTGCAAGCTTTTGCGAAAGATTCCATGCTCTGCACTTTCCTCGTTTTTTCATTTTTCTTTTTCACTCAACTTTTTAGCAACCTTTTCATTTTTTTTAATTCATAAAATCAGAAGATTGAAATTTGTTACAACTTCTGATGGCTTGAAAAAATCAGTGATAGTAGTCATCTTTCATCTGAGACTGTACCTTTCTTGATTATGTTTTTACGAAAAAAATATTCCCAATTTTATTGACCGAAATTTTTAACATTCGAATTAGAAACAATTGTGAATTTTCTTGAAAAGATGGACTGATTCTTTTGTTGAGAAAAGATACAAAAAATGGAGACATCTTTCACGACACTGGTTGGATCTCGTATCAAAAATCAACAAGAAAAGATGAACCATTAACTTTCAATATTTTTTTTTTAATTTTTACCATTTTTTACCACAATGAAAGTTTTCGGACGCTTTTAAAACCCAATCTCAAAAAATTCGGAGAATTAAATTTTCGGACAAGCTTTTAATAAAAACGTCTGAAATTTTTTGAAGTTAATGTACAGTAGACGTCCGTTAATTCGAATGCCGCTTATATCGAACTTTCCGTTATTTCGAACAAATTGCCAAGTCCCTTTAGTTTAGCTTAATAAAGTCTTATATTTTGAGCTGCCTAATTCGAACTCCGCTAGTTCGAAAATTCCGCTAATTCGAACATTTTTAGTCCCAAAGCTGCATTATGCTCGTTAATTCGAAATTTTGTGTATCGATAAATAAAATTTTATGGAAAAATAAAGAAGACGTTTTCATTTTTATTCATTTTTATTGCATCAATGGTGGCAAAATTTCTTTCAATATATCAATAAATTGGTATTTCCAATAAAGTAAGTTTACAAGGAATTTGGGGGCCTTGCCCATCGCCAAGCAAACTACGTTAAAAGATTTTTATAAAAAGTTGTAGTAAAGTTGTAATAAGTTATATTAGCATAAAACTTTAAACGCTTATTAAAATTCTTGTTTTTTTGAACTTCCAATAATCCGAACATCTGTTAATTCGAACAAATAATTTAGTCCCTTGCGTATTCGAATTAGCTGACGTCTACTGTATATATAAAAAACGATAACCATGTTGCACGTGCGTATAGGCCTTATACCGTTTACCAAAAAGCCTTTATCGTACATATTACAGTAACAAAAGGTGTAGCTAGCTAGCTAACTTCATTTAGCAGAATTATTGATTAGGAAGTTTGTTGCAGCCATACAACATTTGGCTACTTTTACTTTTTAGCCAGAGGTAGAAGCTAAGAAGCTAAGCTAGATAGTGACAAGCCCAGCATAAAAATAAATAATGTTGGCTAGGATAAAAATAATTAACAACAACAAAAAATTAACAATAAATATGTCCAGTTATAGCTATCTAGCTGGGTTTGATGTTTTCTCAAAATCTACGTTTTTAGTTAAAGTTTAAAATTGATTTATATATGGCTAAGAAACGTGATGAAAACATATAGAAAACAAGTATTAAAACAAATACCAAGCTTTTTAAAACAAAAAGATAAGCAAACCTCAAAATGGCCAATAGACAGCCGGAATAAAACTACTATTATTAACGACTATATGCCCGTGGAATAATCCACTGTACTTCTCATTAAATCCATGTAACAGATGTGCTTAAACAAACAAACAATACAGCAGTGTAAATCTTATCTGTCTCCATCTGCATTATTGTAGAGGTGACCAACAAATTTGAAGGTGTCCAACAACTGTATTATATACATGTGACATTTATAAGGCAAATCTACTAAAACCCAGTAATATCGCAAGATTATCGCTAAATTCATGTTGTTAAGAATGTGGGACGCAACTGTTTAAACACAAACGGACTGGTACCGGTAAAAAGTCAATAAAATGTAGTTTTTGAAACTGTTTTCGCTTTGTCAGGGCGCGTTACAGGCTGGGATTAGTACCACAGTAAAAAATTACTAATTCGTCCTAATGTCTGAATGAGGTGTTAGCAAAGCGGTTACCCACGCTGCGGAGCTTGAGCAGTCTTAATGTTATTTGATGCAGTCGAAAGTCCTCATTTATCACAATATTATTACTCCAAAATTCAAACTATTTCACTGGCGTCCTATGGCCAACCGTTACTAAAACTTACGGTTACTTGTCACACAAACGGACTAGTACCGTTAGAAAATCAATGAATTGTAGTTTTTGAAACTGTTTTCGCTTCGTCAGCGAGCGTTACAGGCTTAGATTGGTACCACCTTTCAAAGTCTGTGAGAAAAATACGCCATTTTTTATAAATAACTGTCATCGAACAGTTGTCAAGCGCTTTGTTTACGATTTGTTCTCATTTGTACTTGGGTTTGTTATCTTTTTATAGTTTCGCGAGAAAAAGAATAAAATAGATATTCCCCAAAAGGGGTTGTGGCTTATGAAAGAAAAATACTTTTTTATATTTCTGGTAATTTTTTAAATTTATATAACTATTATTTGATATGACTTATTTACCCACTAAAGCACAGAAAAAAAAACTTACTTTAGGTAACGTTTTAGCTTTATATAAAAATTATTTACTTAGTAAATGTCAAAGTTCTTAAAAATGATATTTTCTTCCTGCATTGAAAATGATATTTTTAAATGTTGTGGAGAAAAAAAAGTTGATTTTGCAAGACAAGTAATAAATGCTTACTACTTTATGATAATGTCATAAGGTCAGATGGAAATCTTTGAAGCTTAGTATCTGGAGAACGAGAAAAGAACTTAAAAAAATTCCAAGAACTTGATAAACAACTTTTTTTTCTCTATAATAATACGTAGCTTCTGCCTGACCGTCTGTGACTTCTGCAAAGTCGATTATGTTTTTCATAATTTTCTTCAACAAGCCTATAAAACACAACCTTTAAATTTACTTTGTAATTTACAAAACCTTGACGTTCAAACAATATTGACATACTGCAGGGTAACTCAGGACTACATGGGACCAAAATAGGACCACTTTCCTCAAGCTGGGTCAACCCACCCGTTTCAGAAGGGATAGGCTGTTGACGTCATCAAGAAACCATACTTTTCAACCGTTCGTCAAAGGGACATCATGCCAAACATTCTCTTGATCAGCATTTCTAGCCCGACACAATGGAGTTAACAGGTAAAGAAATTTTTTTTAAAAAAACTAGTACACATTCTGTGGGACAGTGCTGACGTCAGCAGAACTGTAAAGTTTTATATCACCTTAACCGCTGACCAAATCGCTTAATCCTACACATAAGTTTGACAGCGGGTCATTGCTGACGTCATTAAGATCCCAATGACGAATGATTGATATTTCTTTTTTACCTTGAGTGGATTTTTTCACGGGCTTTATCGACTACTCTCTTATAATACTACAAATAGTGTGTCCGTCTGTTTGTGACAGGCAAGGTTGATGTGTTCATTTTCCTTTAATGTTTCCGAAATTTTCTTTAAAGTCCCCGAAAAAAGAATGTCTAGGGTTTACTTTGTTTACGTCACGTGATGTAAACGACTCAATTTGATTTGACGGCTAAATTTCGAAAAATGGTTACCCCCGACACAAAACAACAACAGTTTAAGTATTTAACTGGGTGTCCTAGCTACTGTTATAATATTAGCTTCTCAAGGCTCCATCCATCATCACATAGCTAGCTCTAACCTATGAGTCTTGTTGTTACCTCATTAGTGAAACTTCTCTTCTTTTTTGAGCACAAATTATGATGTAACAAGCTAGCTAGAAGATTTTTCAAAGACTTCTTGAACTTTTAGGATAATGTGACGTATTTTATGCCCGTAAAGAATAATTTTTTTCATATTTTCTGTAAACTTTTGTGGAAATAGACCACATGCAATATAGAATTTTGCATGTGGTCTATCTAAGAATTTTGTAGAATTGGACTTCATTGTATGCTGTTGTGTAAGCTGATGTCTTTTTATATTTCGTATCATAAACTTTTGTTAAGAAGAACTAACTGTGTGATATCATTTTTGCTGAAATAAAATTCCTCGGTTTCGATTGTATTAAGAATTTTACAAAATTTTGTGGAATAAATGTTTGTTGATGATAAAAAAATTATTAAATGTTCTGACTGAGACTGATCTTTGTTGATTTAAATTTATTCCTTGGTTATTGATTTTTTGACATTGAGGTTTAAAATTGTAAAGGGCAGTATCATCAAACTAAAAAAAAATAATACTCTTAACCGGTTGATTTTCACATTTTGTGTAAATTTTTGTGCACCTCGAATGACTGATTTTTCTAGATTTAAATTTGATGTTTTCCAAACTATGGCTTTTTGACATTTTTTGCATAGCTTACATTGTTATTATTGGTGTTGTGGCTTTCGGTATTGTAGTAATTGTCGGATTTGTGTGGGGGATTTAATACGATTTGACATTTGACATTTTGTGTAGGAATTTTTTGTAGGAATTACACCTTGCAAATGTACATTCTTGACATTTTCCGGGTTTTTTTTAGGTAAAAAGCAGTGTGCAATATATATACAGAAATAATTTGCTGACCTCATTAAAATTTTTATGACGAATCTTTTCTATTGTCCTTCCTTCTATCTATCTCGTGGATTTTGCTACAGGTCTTATTGACTAGTCCTCTATAATAACAAAAATATCATTTTCGATGCAGAAATTCCCACAATTGTTTGTCATTTTTTACTTTGTTTAAATGAATTTTTTATTTCTTTTATTTTCTTTCGCTAAACAAAAAACACTAGCTTTTTTCTTTAGCAGTTCATTGTGTTTACTTTTTCTTAACAATTCTTAATTGTTTTAAAATGTTTTGAACTAATGAAGGCATTCAAAAAACGTCACATGAAAACAATAAGAACCTGTTGCAAAGCCAAAAACAAGGATTGAGTTCCTAACCAAAATTCCCACTTGTCCATGTCTATAACGGAGTGACCATCGGACTCAGGGCAGGAAACCCGTAATTTTTTGGCCCTTGGTCTCACCGTGCACCAACACATGTATTAACATATAGATTAGCCGGGAGATCCGGTGATGAAACGTCGGGCTAAGCCACAAGTATATGTGTGACCTCGTATTAGGTTGAGGGCTTATAAGAGCCATAAACTGTGCCATACATCCAGAGTGAGCGCCTTGATACTGGTTTACAGCTGTCGTAAATCGATTGCAGCTCACACATCATTAAAGTGTTTCAGGTAATATATTTTTTAAAAAATAACTTTCCTACAACTTTAGCCAAAAGAAAAACACAGTTTAACAACCTGTTCTTACCCCGTGATAGTAAAGATTTTGCAAAATAAGCTCCTGGAAAATATCAAAAAAAAAATAAAGTACAACCAGACTGAGCGCTTAGTACAGGTAAACAATGTCAAACAATCGTATGGGGGTTGTGTCCTATAGGCGTAACACCCTTATTTAAAAGAAACAACTTATTGTAGCTTTAATTAAAATAAAAAAACAGGAAACAGCCCAGCTAAAACAATAACTCAGCAATTTTGCAAAAGTTTGGAAGTTTGTCAATACAAAATTAATTGTGGGTAAAAACGTGAATTGAAATTATTAAACTTTAAGACTTATATTACAGTAAAAGGTTATAGCTACCTTTCTGCATTTAACAGATTATTTGAAAAATCATTTTAAAATTTTGTTACAGCCAAATGTATTTGGCTACTTTTATTTTTTAGCCAAGGTTAACTAGGCAGCTCTAACAACAGCCACAACCTCATGTGAGTGAAAATATATAACTGAGGAAAACCATAAAGGAATAGCAAGATAAGGCTGGATAGCTATCTGACTAATGGATGCTAACCTCAAAACCTTAAAATTGGTTTAAGATTTTTATATGGCTAGAGAACGTGACAATATATTCATCTTTACATGTGAAAACGTATATAGAAAACAAATATTAAAAAAATTAGAAATTTTTTGGAAGAAAAAAGTTAAAACAAAGTCGTATTTTGGTTGTACCCAATACTAACCACGACAATCTGACAATCTTCTAGCTAAATTTCAGATTGCCTTTTTTGTTGAAAGTGCCGATGTGATAATAAACGCGGGCAAAAATAATTTAACATTAAAAAAACGCGGGCAACAATATTTAAGGCTAGTTGATTGATTGATTTAATGATAAATTCGCAGCTGCCCAAATGCGCTGAAAGCGGGAAAATATAAACTCCTTCGTGCGGTATAAAATACTTCGTATTTTAGTGAGACCGTGACACGACTCAAATTACGGCTATTAAAAAGACTGTTTAGTCACAATCAAATTTTAGCTTTCTTGTATATACACATCAAGGGAGCATTAGTTAGTTTTTTAAAAACAAACAATAACTACAGAACTTACTAAACTTTCTTATTTACTCACACTGCATAATGTGAGAGTGTTCGTTGCAACACATCGCACCAACGGGTAAACATAACATTCAACAGAATTGGATCAGGCCAGTATCGTGACCGAGCGTAACATGGGGCATGGACACGTGTCATCGATAACCGATGATATCTGACTCATCATCTTCGTAAAACCTAGAAGGTCATACCAAATTTTATGGTGCGGCTAAACATGGTCGCCTAAAACAATATATTTCTACTTGTGGTTACGTTAATTGCGCATCGATGCGTGATAACTATGACGCGCTTTTATAATATAAGCGGTGTGCGGTCACCGTTAAACATGATAGCACTCCGTTCAACAATTTCGAAATATATATTTTCACTGCTAAGTCGGCTTGATAAATATTCCAAAGTTCCAAATGTGGTAAATTTGACACATCGCATAGCAACTGCATTATCAAAGAAATCGGAATTTCAACAACAAACGAATATGATCGAGAAAGAAAATGCCGGATAACAGCAAAAAAATTTGTCAGTCGATTACAATAGGTAGTTAATTTGCAGTCAACAGACTCCATAGCTGTTTCAAACTGTAAAATGGTAATTACTCCACATTCTTCTTTTTTCTCTGTGTCACAGCTGGTTACTTCAGCTTTTAAGATTTTCACCTCTTTTTACAGGTAAAGACGCATCCTCTGCACAAGTCCTTTTTTTACTAACCATGGCTATTGGTGCGGGTGTGCACACAGTAAAAACGCAAGAGAGGGTAGCACAAAATGGATTTTGCCATATAGGTTGCTTAAAAAATGTTTGATTCCAGGTCGTCTATAATAGCCTAAGATTGCGCCATCTTTGGTCTTTTATCATATTAATTGCAAAAGTAGCCCATAACTACAACTTTTAACAAAACGTGTCAGGGAGAAGCTGGGCTCTCCAGCCCAAATAAAAATTTCGCTAAACAGTGCGTTGTTTTTACAGACCAAAGAACTAATAACTGCGTAATAACGTCATCAATACCGTCAGCCTGTTTCTTCTTAGAAACTCTAGTTGTTGTTTCAGGAACTCGGTTTAAAAAGAAAACTATTGAAATGAAAAGCCCTTGCCGGCTAAAAGACTTCGGATTCTTTTTCGTGTGCAATTTTGTTTCCTATATAAACCGTTTGAGGTCGCCAGTGGCCAGTTTTGTATAGAACTTCTACAATCTTGTTCTGTCATTTCAAATAAACAGGTATTATCCCATGGTATTATCTTGCAAATTGTTTCATGCTGTGCGTGAGATATAGGCTAGAACAAACTAATGTGTTACTGTTAGCGGGCAAAGCGAGAGTCATATGTTAAATAGCCCAAAGCGGCAAAAAAATGCAAGTAAATCATACTTCAGAATCAGATGCTTGTGGAAACATTTCTGCTGGTCGCAGCGTCCAGGCGAAAGAGTAGGATCCAATCCTATTAACATGCCATTTACCAATTGCCAACCAAACAAATTGCTTGGATTTTTTAAGGTTCTAATTTTTGATTTATTTCGACCTGGTTTTGAAATTATTTTAATGTTATTAGTATATCTCTAAACATTTCTAGTGTATAACTGCACGTACACCTTTTTTTGTTGGTCACCCCCTCTCTATGAAATATGTTTTCTCGACAATTTATCGTAGATCTTTAAAATTTTCAATTATATTAGAATTAAGGTCTCCCCGAATGTACAAAAAGTAATCTGTGAAAATTAATACTTAACAATACTGTGCTATACTTAACATTCGTAAGAAAGAAAGGAAGACGTTTTAGCATATCAACGTATTAAATATTATTGTTTGTGGTGTAGCGATTTTTCTGAAATGTTTTATTATACAACATGACTAAAATTGTTATGAAATTTAAAATATCTAAGATTTGACCATAAAGTTGGATCCTACTAATTTAATAATAAAAAATAAAAAAAATAAATAGAAGTTAGCGAAATTAACAAAAAGGTTATGACTACTTTCATCGGTTTAGAATTTAAGCCACAAGCAACTGTGTTACCTGGCGTTCAACTCCCGGAAGAGCAATTAATAAAAACCGTAAACTGTACCACACATTTAGGTGGGGCGCTTTAGTATAGTATGTTGTAAATTGACCAAGGTGCAGAACATTATGGTGTTTCCAGTGTAATATATTCTTCAAAAAATAGGCGCACAACATTATGGTGCTTTTATGGCGCCGTAGATTAGTGGTTCTAGCTCTCGTACTCTGTGCAGGAGACTAGGGTTCGATTCCTCTTGACGGCGATTCAACATAGGCGAGTGAATGTTACCATAGCCCCGGGTTAACCCAAGCCATGTGAGGGAAATTGGGGAGATGGCACACTGTGTGGGCCGTGGCATGTTGCCGGGAGTTGTCTAGTAGAGCGCGGGCCCTAATTGGGTCTGCGTAGCTCAAAATGAGCATTAAATACTCTAGGACTCTCCATCTAAGCCATGGCCCCTTCTGGAAATAATAGAAAGGGTATATCCTTCGATATTTGTGAGGCTAGCCATGTAAAATATGAACATCTATCTTTTCGGTGTGATATATTTTTCAAAAAATAACTTTCCACAACTTTAGCTGAAATAAAAACACTGTTTGCAACTCCTAGCTACCATGTCATAGCAAAAGCAGTTGACCAGCCTTTTTTTATTTTTTGGAGAATGTTCCCGCTGAAAGTTCAAAAATAAATATTACTCTTCTCTAAGTGCTTAGTACAGACAAACAATATTGCTCATCCATATAGGTAGTAGTAGTAGTAGTGTGTATTTTTTTCGTCAAAGAGAGTTACAAGTTCGTTTATATATACAAGTTCGTATCGTTTAAAAGTAAATAGAAAATATATACATACATCAGCTAGTAAAATAAAGATCTCAAACCATACGATGAAGTTTAAAAGACTGACTGGAGCTTGCAGAAAGCAATTTTGCCTTATCATCAAGCCCCCCCCCCCCCCCCCCCCCTTAAGTTTCGTTAGAGTAGAGAGTTATTATTCCTTGTTGTTGTTTAAAAGAAAGTAACTTCGTTTTCCAATTTCGCGATAAAATTTTTCACACGCTGCTTAAAAACACATAATGATGTTAACTTTTTTAAATCTCTGTCTAAAAAGTTATTCCATAGAGGTGGTCCTCTTTTAGATATAGCAAAACTAGTTCGCTGCGTAACAATTTTTGGCTGCCTTAGATTATTTTCACGAAATCTAGTCGGAAAATTGTGATTTATTAGCTCAAAACTATTGTGGAATGTTTGTGGTGCTAACTTATTTTTAGCTTTAAACATGAAGATTAAGTGTTGATAGATATTTATTTGATAAACGTTAAGCGCCTTTAAGTTTTTCATAAAATGCCTTGAGTGAGTGCCATGATCCTGGTGGTAAATTATCCTAGTTGCTTGTTTTTGTTTGCTCAGAATTGGTTTTAATTTGGTCCTTTGTGTACTTGCCCATGCGAAGTTTGCATATTTTATGTACGAGTAAATTAGTGAGAAGTATATGTCTCACACATCTGGTTCAAAATAGATTTAGCTCTGCAAAGAATACCAATATTTTTCGAGATTTTGTTTTCTACCAATTCAATATGTTTATTCCAAGTAATATTTTGATCTAGGATTACTCCAAGGAACTTACTTTCTGTTTCCCTTTCAATTTCTATATTGTTTATTGCTAATTTTGGTAGTTTTAAAGGAATGTGATCTCTTCTACTAAATTTGTGAAAAAAAGTATATTTCGTTTTTTTATATTTAAAGACAATTTGTTTGCACGGAACCACTCATTTATATCGATAAGTTCCGTATTTACAGAATCGAACAAATCCTTTATGTTGCTATGAGAGTAAAATAAATTCGTGTCATCTGCAAACATTATTGGATCGAGCAATTTTGTAGCTCGTTTCAAATCGTTTACGTATATTAAAAATAAAAGTGGGCCTAATATCGAGCCTTGAGGTACTCCACAAAGTATGTGTTCATAGTCAGTTTTACCTTTTTCATAGCTTATAAACTGTTTTCTTTGAGAGAGATAACGACGAAACCAATTGAGTGATATGTTTCTTATACCATAACATTCGAGTTTTTTTATTAGAATTTCGTGATCTACGGTGTCAAAGGCTTTTGATAAATCTATGAATACACCTATTGTATATTTATTTTCACTAAATGACTGGAGTATTTGGTCAACAAGTTGGACAATTGCATGTTCAGTAGCATGTGCATGTTGAAATCCAAACTGTTTTTCATATAAAATGTTATGCTCTAAAAGAAATTTATATAATCTATTGTACATGGTATGGTATAATACTCTTTTTCAAAAAAAACTTTATCGCAACTTCAGAAACACAGGAAACAGCCTGTAGTTAACATAGGACTGAGCGCTTAGTACGGGTAAACTGTTTAGGCGTAATACTACTATAAGTAAAAAACTTATCACATCTTCAATTTAAACAAAACAACAGGAAACAATCTGTTGCTAACAATGGCTGAGCGTTTAGTAAAGGTAAACGGTGTTGCACAAGTGTATAGGCGTAATACCCTTTTCCAAAAAAACTTTATTGCAACTTCAGTTTAAATAAAAACACGGGAAGCAGCATGTCGTTACCCGTGCAACAAAACAAAGTCTCCATCAATTTTATTTTGCGGAGTAAGTTTTCATGGCTAACTGCATTTGTCATAAGACATATCGATTAAGAATTTTGTTGTAGCTAGCCAAACTGCATTTGGCTACTTCCTGTTTTCCAGCCAGAGGTAGCTAAAGAGCTACAATCCCAGCATAAAAATAAATAATAATATACAAGCTTTAAAATAATAAGAATAAATAAAGCTAGGTTCCAGCAGGATGCTGCTTTGAAATCTACGTTTGTAGCTAAATTCTTAAAATTGGTTTGTTTTAGATTTATGCATGGCTAGCAAACGTGATGATATTTTTGAGAATATCTTAAACGTTGATAGAACTGAAATTTAGGCAGTTAAATAACTATATTAACCCAACCAAATATTTCTCTTCACTTCAAAACACTTTGCTTTGCAGATTGGTGAACAAGCTAGAGTATAATCAATATGGCGAAGTCGGTCCCTCAAAAGAAACGACTCGTGCCTTAACACCTAGGGTTTGGTTTAGTTGAACAAAATCCACTTCGTTAAAAAAATAACTGGAAATAAAAATTTAAAGGAGTATCTATCTGGAGTATCTATAACAATATTTGTGATTAAATTCGTAACGCATTCTTCATTCTTTCCCAATTTTGCAAATACTAAGATAGGTATGGAAGAGCTAGGAAGCGAGGCTAGGTCGGACTTTAAAAGTCGTGAAGTTACGGCAATCGGTTAAAAAATCGGTCGAAGAAGAAGAAGAAGAAGAAGAAAAAGACCGCCCGTTTCATTAAGATCTCGGATGTAATCCGAAATCTTAATTATACAGTTAATATATAGTGAATTTCTTGATGGAAAATTTGTCACACTAACTACAATATTTCAGTATGTCTGCGTCAGATATTCCTTCTGTAACTACATCAATTAAAAAGAATTCTATCATAAAATTCAATTTACAAGGGACTTGCATTTAAGAAGTTACCAGCTGACACAAAAGGTTACAACACATACGTATAAATTTAGAAAAAAGGTTTTATTGATGAATTAGTCTTCATTACATAGTAAAGAGAGTTATCTAGCCGTTGGTCAGTCCGTTCGCGGTTATTATTTTGTGTTTTTAAAGATCTGACGTTATTCTGGTGGGAACACATTGTCTCCAAAAAACACAGTTACTTTTTCTTCATACACTTATTGAATCGCATTTCACCTTCAGAGCTTATAAGTGTTTTTTTTAAGGGCTTACAACAAGCACTCTAAAATATTTTAAAAGTTAAATCAAAAGTGTCTGTTACATTTCTTCCTGAATATTTCAATGCAATATTTGTTGATTGCAACGTCGTTTACTGCCTCAGTGCTTATCAAAAGGAAGCACAACAACAATTTGTGGTTCTACAAGTAAATTTGGAATTAACAGAGCTATAACTGAGATTCTACAGTATAAGTATCAGTTGTCTTAAGGGATTTCTGAAATAACAACTCTTTCCATTTGGTTGTTCTCATTACGCACACAATAGGATCTGTTACACAATTTAACCCCGTCATAACTTTAGTCCATGGTATAACGTAGCTTTCAAGAAATGCTCTGTGGGATGTGAATTTAGAGTATATCCCGATAGTGGCGATTGGCATAAAACTTAGAAAGTAGGTGCATGTAAAAATAACTGTTGTCGCAAAAGCATATTTGTCTCCACTGCGCATGTTGGGATTACGTTTTACATATAAATAAACGGTCGTTTGTACCAACATAATGAAACAGAGCAAAAGGATAATAAATATCCAGCAAATAATTGCATAAATATCCCACATATTCGGTAAGTAATACTTGCAGATGATGGGAAGAACAATGCAAATGATCCAAACACCAACAAGTATTTTTGCAAGCGTATTTTTGTCTCTTCGTGTCGCGTGTGTGAATGGTTTCATAATTGCTAAGTAGATTTCTACCGAGATTGCAGCAATTGAACATAACGACATGGTACAAAAGGCAAAACCGCCACTATCCAACACATTTAGCAACTTGCATTGCTTATCGAAAGCCTGAGTCACTGACACACTTGTCACTCCGAGTGTGAATAAACCATACAAAAAATCTGAAAATGACAACAGAACGTACAATAGTTTCACGCTGCGTCTTCTCGTTGAACTTGTTATAAATACAAGTAAAAACATCCCATTTATCACTACAACTAACGCTGCCAGTATTTGTACTGAGATATGGAAAGCATATCGAATGATCCTGATGTCTTCTCGAAACATTATTTTATAACCAGTGCAAATGTAAATGATTTCAGAGCTATTAAATTCCATTTTGGTAAACCTTTTAAATATTTTTCATACTCAATTTTTGTGTTTTATTTCTTCTAGAATTTAGTTTTTTTAATATTTCTCAATTTTGAATCAGTTTTGCATTGCTCTTTGTATTTCTCGTTCCAGTGACTAGATTGAGCCAATAACAGATGCTTTATTGCATTATATGTGCCCGAATGTGAAGACAGCTGCCTGTTATAAAATAAAAGTTTCGTGCCTGTTTTGAAACCTTAATAATGTTATTATCAGCATGAAAGGGAATATTTTTCTGCTATAAATTTTTAATAAAAGATTGTTCTTTGATGACTATGCTAAATTTTTGTACTTGTTTCTACCAAAATCTAAATAGCTAAAGTTAAATTTATGAAGACCTTAAAGCCTCCAGGTTACGAACATTCTTTGCTGTTTTAGTGCAATTGGCAGCATGTTCATGGTTATGGATCACGAGCAACATTTTTTACTCCAACAACATTCCACAACGTGCTCCTGAAAAAAGGCTTACGACCTGTATATACAAATTCTTCATGCATTTATTTTGAGGTTTTAAATTAGTTTCAGTGGGGATTTTGTTTATTGTTTTATGGCGCAAGATAAATGCAGTATCTGACATTTTATTATTGGAAGAGACGAAAGTAACTAGCCACAGATCTTTCGGATGGTTTTGTGGTTTTAAAATTATGAATATATATACTTGAATTTAATGCAGAATAATTTAATAGTTATATGAAAATGCATAAATATGCAAAATCGAACGTGCTAACTGATTAAAACCAGAAGAACAAAAGTTTCACAAAGCTGATAAAAAGGAGTAGCAACTGTTGTAAAAAACGATTTAAATACATAGAAGCTTCAACCTTATATTAACAAACCCCCTGATTAATTTTTACTTATGAACTTGTTAGGCACACAAATAGTTAATCTTAGAATTCCAGCGCAATTCTGGTCACTGGTTTGTATCTTACTGACTAACTAACGGTGTCCACAAAATATGTATTTTCAACTCTAAAGATTTAAATTTCATGCTTGATTCATCTTTCTTTCAAACACTACGAATTTGTTATTCTCTCTCGCATTCTTTTAAAAGCAGCATGGTAGGCACGTCCCAGTTGCTGATGATGCAATCCAACTTGTTTTTAACGAAAATAAAGTTGAGTCTAATAATTTGAAAAAAAGGTGCAACAATAAAGTTATAAAAAAACATAAAACTAGATTTAAGTGGCGTATAAGACATAATACAAACTCAAAATATTAATATTTAATAGTTATGTATTTTAACGATTTCTGGCTAGTTGAAAGTCATTAACAAACAAAAATCAGGATTTGTAAAACAGATTGTCGAAATGTTCAGCAAGAATGAATATTAGTTAAAGTAAAAGAATTTTAGGCCCAGTTAAATACACTTTGCCATGATCCAAACACAGCATAATGAAATTTCCCCTAAAAATGGTTAACCAACATACTACTCTGTTTGTAGGGTGGGATGTATATAAAAAGAACAGGTGTAGTGTATTAACAATTTTGTAAAAAAGCAGTTAGTGCTTGAACTGTTGATAAAATGAACGACCAATAAAACGGGCGCCACATAAAAGAAAGTTTGACTAAATATATAACTAGAACTACCTTATTGGAGAAAACAATGTCGGACAAAAATGACGAAATTTTTTAAAGATGACGAAAATTTTGTCCGGTGAAAAATTTTGTTCCACGAATATTTTTTCCCACAAAAAATTTTGTCCAAACGTAGCTGGTGCAAATTTTGGTCATGTGTGATAAAAAAAAAAAAAAACTGAAGAAAATTATGGGATAAAGCAAAAAAAAACAATAATTTTGAAAATCATATTTATTTTTTAACATCTAAAAGATTTCAAGTTGCTCGTGGATACCATGGGTACAAAAAAAGTCATTTGGAGTGATGTTAAAAAAGGTGTCCTTGTTTCTGTTGAAATCGAGGACGATAATGCGTCCAAGAAAATCGATCAATATTGTTGTGCTATCAGAGCAAACGTTGGAAAGACTTCACCACAACTAAAACTGTAGGACATGTTCGAGAGAAATATCAAGGTGTGTATTCCTTTTTTTGAAAGAGGAGAGTGGAAAAATAGATGGTTTTGTACATTCCACTCAATACCGACAGTCACCTTTTCCCGCAGGTGGTTTAGAAATCCCTTTGATGTTGACATTTAAGACACATGACATTGACACATAAAAAAATGAAGCAGTTCATAACATTTTTGTATTCGTATGATTATGAAGGAATCGGAGAAGAAGAAGATGACAATGAAGACAACGAAATCGAATTTGCAGTGGAAGAAAAAAAAGCTGATGGGGATGTCTGTAGTGAAGTTATCGAGCAAAGGAAATAGCCGCCGATAATTTCATACTCGTCCACAGACGAAGGTGGAGATGAACTTGAAGAAAATAAAGACGACTGAACGATTATTTATAAGAACAATTTTTTGTAAGAATAAAATTGATAAATCAAAGATATTTGTTTTTTTTATTGACTCGATTATTACAGTATGCCATAACTGACGGTTTCTCATATTTTGAACCGTTTTTGATACAGAATAAAGTTTAGATTTCGACGAAAGTTTTCGTCGGACTAAATTTTTTGTTGACATAAGTGGAGAATTATTTTGGAGGTGACAAAAATTTGTCCGATGAATAATTATATTTTTATAAGGTATTCCTTTAGCTTGTGGATAAATCCAAGAGTTCACATCATACGAATCTTGAGTATCGGTGTTTCCTAGAGTAGAGATTAGGCTGCAGAAAACAACATTGGAGAGAAATGGTTAAAGTGGATGTAAAGATATTACATGTTGAAGATTAACTTACTATATAAATGTGTGGGGCAAATATATTGAACAAAGAAGTCAACTGAAACCTGATTACGCACACCACATGTTTTGCAAATATAAAGAACTGCTACTTGCGACAGTGACAATATTGTTGTTGTATTCAGCTTTAGGGAAATTAAGTTCTAAATTAAGCACATGTTCACATGTTTTAATTGTGTTCACACAAGCTAATACCTTTCGTATGTTAGGTGGGTTATTTAGATAAATTCAGTAAGATTACCTGAAATTTGCGACTATAGTAAGTAAAAGATATAGTTATAAGAAGTTAATGGTAAGCTTACAGCATAACTGAATACACGTTGTCTTTCAGGAGCTGTATTCTTAAGATGTCGTCATTATTATCAAACAGAATCTTAACTAGGAGCTAACTGCGTTTACACTGAGTCTTCAACCTTTCAAGTTATATGCAGAAAATTTTTGAAATGTATATTTTTAATAATAGCCCTTTACCAGCATGAAATTTTTTGTAGATCTATTGACAGCTTAAAAATCACGTCTTAGTTCTGGTTTTAATTTGCAGCATAAATATTGTAAATAAGAATAATAAAGGAAATCTTACTTTTGGATGCATGAAAGTCACGTCTTCTTTCGATCTTTTGGGAGTATTAAAATTATAAAAACAATAACAAAAAGCCCGAGCTGAATAGGGTGAAAAGTAACTAGAGGTGACGGATATATGCTCTAGTGAAATAGCTGTCAGAAAACCTTCCGAAATAGTCATTTAATATTAATAGTCCTTTAATAGTAATAACAATAGTGAGTAATTCAAAGAATAAAATTTGCCTTGGTCTATTTTTTTATTTATTTAACGTTGTTTCCCTATTCTTTATTGTGTTTGTACTGATTTTCTATTATTGTGATGCACATGCTGGAGTTGTAGAAAACTTTTTCCAATGCAAAAGCGGTGTTGTTAACACCTATAGCAATCTTAAGTTGAATGAAAAGTATAATTATCAGGAACTGCTGATACTAATAGTCACGGGGGTAAAATAGTTGTCGAAATAAAATAGTGTAGAAAAGTTGATGTGTTTATCGCTTTGTAAGAAAATACATTCTGTTTTAGGTTGATAATCAAAATGGCGAGCATCATGCATGCGGTTTTACGCGTTTCATCCTCAAAGAAAGCCTCCAAACATGGAATTGATGTTTGGCATCGTGCGTTATATAACGCCTGAATAGTCATTTTGCATTCTCCTAAAGCACAAAAAAACTAGCAAATATCATAGTAACCGGAAGTATTACATACGTTATGCTCTATATTTAAGTAATGTTGAAGTTAGTCAAATGCAACTCTGTTAGATATAGTCCATGTCCCGAATTCTGATCGTCAATCCTGTCGGTACAGACTTGAGACTGTGATATCCCATTTCTGCTTCACAAACAGCCCAGATTATGATGCTGAGTTTAGTGGACGTCACTGGCATATATCGTTTATACTTTTATACAACAGTAAGTGCCTATCTATCACGTGTTTATTAATAAACAAGCTCTTTGTTGGAACGTATTGTTGCCGTTTAGACAGTTTACCCTTACTTAGCAGTTTACCTGATTTAGTTAGTGGGGTATTGGGGTTGGCAGCGTTTACAAAATAGCCAACAACTGGTAACTGGTTAAAATAACTGATGAAAGAAGCGAAGAAATTGCAATTAAATTTTGTTTATGATGTAGTTAGTGTTGTTAGGTAGCCATGAAGTTTAAAATAATAGAGAGCATGAAAGTAGACGATATAAGGAAGTATTTGAGGTTAAAAGGTTTAACGACTTGCGGGAGAGAATGTGAATTACTAGCTAGGGTGTTTGCAGCCAGCAAAACGTCCCAGTTATCAAAACTACAGATAAGGTACAGAGCTTTAGCTTTACATAAAGATTACCAGGCCAGCTTTACAGTTAGTAAATCTGGCATTGTACTTTCTGACCAAAAGTATTTTTTCTTTTTAGGTGGCTCTGCGCAAAGAGGTGTTGCAGTAAATGAATCCAGAGCTCATGAAGCGAAATAAATTTTGTTTTAAAAAATTTCTGTTTTTTGTTTTATCAGTCGTAGTTAATGGTGTAAATTAATCTTTGTGTGTGTATTATCTTAAAACTCATAGAAATATTGAAGTTCCGACTGTGGGTTATTTTAGACAGGGTGTTTTCACTCATGGGTACTACTCCAGACAGAGTTATTTCATGTTCGTGTTTTCCTAAGTCATGCTTTCAAGTAAAATGTTCGTTCTCTATTAATTACACATCTCCAAATCAGCCTAACACCCATTTTCCATACTTAAAATAGGTCGAAGTAAAGTTAGTTAGTGAACAAAAATCATCAGTATTTTTTTGTGGTAGAAAAAGTTTAGTTTCATACTGAGTAAACATTCTATGTGCATTCCTTGTCTGAAACACACATTCGTACAATGAATTGTAAAGAAGAAAGCATTAAGAATTATCTACACACACATTCAAAAATTTTTTACTTGGTTGAGATTGTTACAACAACAAGGGGTTAAGTAAACATGTATTATTATTAACAAGACGTATGATATACGCAAACAACCTCGCCAAAAAAGTGTATAAAAAGCTGAAGTTAGACACGACATATTTTGCTATTCGGATAGGCAATAATATTGATAGAAAATTTCTCGAAATTTCAATTTTCGTTAGGTCAGTCTGTAAACACGTTCTCGCGGGCGAGATAGTAAAAAGAAAAAAAAAGTAAAAATAGTTACCAAGATGAGATTCGAACACACGACTACTCCCGTGTCGGTGCTCAGAGAGGCAAAAATTTCCATTCTTGTAGGACACATTTGCGTTTTAATACAAGCTCACGAGCTTGTAATAATACATATAATTTTATTTGGTGAGAATAATAGTTAAGTAAAAAAGCTTTGGATTAATTTTCACAAAACTGCAATTTTAAAAATTTTATGCTTATTGGATAAAATTAAATAAATAATACAAAATAAAGAATCGCTCAAAACATTTTGGGTTTTGTTTTCTCTTCCATAATTATTTCGCTTGTAAAAGAGGCATGGCGAAAAAAATGCAGAGAACAGCACTAGCTCGAACAATATAAACTGTATGTTAAGGCTTGGTGATCAGTAAAACATACTTAGAATGCGAGTATGTGAATTAGTATGTGAATTGATTGCTTGTTCACTATAAATCCCCTGTCAAAACAGTTCCCTTCGAGAAACAGGTAGCTTAAGATAATATAAAAGCTTTAATGTTGGAGATCGATTACTGCAGGTTAGTTTTCCATCCACAAAGTGATCAAATAAAACCTTTCACTTGGATGTGGAAGCCATAAAGTTTTATTGTCTCTTTTACGTTTAACTCTCTTTACGCATTACGCATTGCAAACGATTATTCACAATGTAAAAGTTGAGCTGATCGACTGACTGACAGTTTGTTTCCCCTACACTCGGCCTAGGTCTACAGATAAAAGTGGTAGGCGTTATGTCGAATTGGTGTATAGTCAGGAATGCGAATGATTTCAATGACTTATTGTAAGAACAATATTTTGCAATTTTGGTTTCTTAAAGTACACAAAACTGAAGCAGGCAGGTCAAACTGAAATTTATAATTAAATTGCTTTACTGTGTGGCACACAGATTCTTCAGATAGACCCTTATTTCTTTCATAATTGTTAAGGGAAGCTCAGAATGAAGACTAAATCTAAATAACAAGTGCTTGGGCAGTGTGTTTTAGGCACACTTAGATGATCCTTCTAAATCCAGATACCTTTAAAAATTTGCTTTCATGTTTGCTGAAAGTAAATTTTTGCTGTTTGCTCTTGTTCGCTCGAACTAAAAAGGAAATAAAACACGTATATTCTTCTGTTATTTAAAGCTTTATTTTTTTCTTCAACCAAGACCACAGGAATTTAGTAATGTTAAGCAGCGCACGTATAACTTAGCAACAAGCTGAGGTATGCACAAAGGTTATACGAAAGTACATTACAGCGGAGGATTGTGTACGTGGGAACAGATAGTTAGTGGGTTTCTAATTATATTTTCCGCCCACATCTTTTTAGTATTGTCAAATTTAAATTACCTCGCATTAGCGGTCGTTTCATTTCAATGGATGAGGAAGTTGTTATGTGCTGGTTAAACACAAAGATTGAAATGATGACAAAGAAAAACATTATTGCATATACAAAGAAAATGTTATATACATGGATAGCGCAAATCACTAATATCTAACTCCCTATGTTGCAATAATTCACTAATGGCATGGTGTTTTGAAAGGTTTGTTGTAGCAACAAAACTTTCAAATTTCACAATTATTTTCACGATTATTTCACAAAGATTTCACAAAGACAACATACATTCCTTAGTCTATCTGCAGGTCAAGTTAATTCTTCCAAACGCTCTGTTTACAACAAAATAGAAAACTGACTATGAGAATATTAAGCAGAAAGGGTAGATGGCTAGGCTAAAATTTCTGAACTCAACTAAAAAGTTCTTACATTAAAGAGACTGTCCCTTTTGAAATATAGTTGGAGAAACAATATTGTGACGTCTATATTCGGGTTTGTCCGCAAATATTCAAATCTCTTTCGAGTACTGCAATTAATTTGACCGCAAGAAACAATTAGAACATCAATTATAAGCTACACAATGGCAGTAATTAGGCTATCGAAAGGGAGCACGCTTTGTAATCACCGCGTGTATAGCTCGTTTTACAACCTCTTTCAAGCGTCAGTACGAATATAAAAGCATTAACGATTTCTAGCCCATCAGTTTGGTGAGTCCAACTGTAAAGATGGGTGTTATTATAAAGAGTAGCTTACTGCTGGTTTTGTTTGTGGTCTTGTGGGAAATAGAAGAAAGTAGCGCACTAAGTTGTTTGCCATGCAACAAAAGAACATGCAAAACTCCTAAATACTGCAAAGGTAGGTTGCTATAACCTTATGAAACCCGGGATTCTTTGGTATGATGTAGCATGTGACTGACGGAGTCAAAATTCCGGCATGTCATATATCCTGAAATTTTCATGATTAGGTGATGGAACTTGTCACGGTTGTAGAACGCATTAATGCAAAAGCATTCCAGCCAAAAATTAGTTTAGGACGTCACATTTAAAAAATAGGCCGCTCTCAATATAATTTAATTTCACACATGGTACTAATTAAAGGATGTCCCACCCCCTGGATTCTGCGTAAGATAAAAAGTGAAGAAGCAATAAGGATTTTCCCTTCTTGCTTATCTATAAGAAAAGGACCTGGTACGAATCAAATTGTAGTGATTAATTCAATAATATTCTTTCCAATCATCACAGGTGGTTTAGTGAAAGATGTGTGCAACTGCTGTTACGTATGTGCCAAGGTGAAAGGAGAAACTTGCGGAGGACCCTTCCAAATCGCTGGAAAATGTGCAAAAGGTTTGACATGTCGAAAAACACCAAAACCTGGACAAATTCTATTTAATTTGAGAGGAATCTGCTCGTGTAAGTGCATTTTTTAACTAGAATATAGTATAAAAAAAATACTACCTTATATCAGAATTTTTTAACAGGAGGTAAAGAAAGAGTCCTCACAAAACCAAAAATATAAATAAAATAGATTATATTTAGAGGTACTTACTCAACACTTTCAGTTTTTTACTCTCTATGACACTTTTAGGTGGACCAGTGTGTAGAATTTATTGTCGGTATGGCAACGTTCATAACAGATTCGGATGTCCAACATGCCGTTGTCACAGTAAGAATTTATTGAGCTGTTTTTCGTTCGTTCAAAAATTTTCACTTTATTTAATTTTTATCACATAAATATTGCAAACAATAATGCATATAAGTTTTTACTTTGTAATCTTATTCGAAAATATTTTTTAAAAAAATTAAACAAGTATGCTTAGATTATTCCAGCGCGAATTACGTTGCGTAAAGATAAATCAACGGCATTTAATTAATCTCATTTTTTTAAATGTACAGAATATCCGAGATGTCGTCGATACCCATACTCTCCGTATCATCATGGCGGGAGACGTTCATATCCATTCTGGCACTGCAGACGTCACGAAACTGTGTTTTGCAAAAGAGATTGCAAAACGTGAGTATAATTTATTTCTAACTGACATCAGTCAATTTAAAATGCAGAACTATATCACAGGCATTTGTGATCATGTCCAGGGAATGCTCATTTTTGTCATATAAGGGAGTTTTTGTCACTTCATTACTCTAAAAACTTAAATGTTTCATGTATCCTCAACCTCGCGAAAATTTCTCTCGCATTCTCACTTCAAACCTACAGATTTATGAAGAGCTTACTGAATTTTACGCATAAATATTTTTTGAGTTGCGTATTTGATCGTTTAAAAAAATTTGTGACTAAATTCCTGCGGATTGGTTTCTCGTAGCAAAAAAATTGCGCCAACTTATTCACAAAAAATGAGCTTTGTGTAAGTTTTACTACCATTCTTAACTTTAATTTTATAATTCCTAGATGTTGTCGACACTCGACTACCTGTGCTCCAAATCACTGGTACACACGAAAACAACGTTACTGTCACATCTATCGCCATTAACAAGCCCTACCAATCAAAAGCTCAAGAATTAATTTTTGTAAACTTTTCTTTGTGTTTTATATACATGTTATCTGCATAACCCGTGCGTAACTTCATAGTGACTTAAAGCGACAACACCAATATATTTCCATACACGTTATTGTGGTAAAAATATCTTTTTATCAATCTCACTATTTACATGGTTAAAATGTTTACATGTTTTCTAACATATTTTTCTATATAAAAAAAAATAAAAAAAAATAAACGAACATCACAATAAAATAAAAGACATAAATATTTTTCTGTGTCGTGAAATACAATTCTATTAACTGCACCATTATATAAGAATACAAATGCTCCTAACATTTCCCGGCAGAAAAAAAATATCATCAAATTTATAAAATGACACAGTACAATGCAGTCATACTCAACAAGACTAAAAGTGAGAAAGAAGTAAGATGCAGGGCTCGAAAAACACGTTTTCTGATGTAAACACGAAAAACTATATAGTTTGACTAGCCAAACGAAATGTATCAAAATGGCAAGTGTTGAGTTTAAAACCAATTTAATATTCTGTGGGCATTTTACATTATTTAGTATAGAAATTATGAACTTATTACGAAAGAGCTACTGTCGTCAGAAAATGCACATGCTTTGGTTACAATGTTTTTGTTGTTAATAATATTGTAGTTATGCACCAGACTGACGTTATGGTACATGGTGATATAATAAATTTTTAACAATAAGGTCAACATCTGCAACCACTAGTACCTGGTAATATTAGTATCATTGTCGGTTGTAATCGATGGACATTGCCTGTGACTTAAAAAATCCAAAAAATGATCTCAGATTAGAATTTTGCGATTTCAACTCTAAATGCAGAATACTAGACTTAACACTCAATCTACTCTCCTCAGAGCTACCTCGCCTGTAATAATAATCTTAAAAGATCTAAAACTACACTTACTGAATTCACAGTTAAAAATAAAAATAACAATTTCCCTACTATAATCACTTTGCTTGGCCTATCAATTATAGCATGAATCTGCGAGGGCAACTCCTACATGCAAACTAACTAAACAAAGAAGAATAGGTACAAAAGGATGTGAAATTCAAGTAAAAAAAGATTTGCATCTTTACTTATTTTTGCTAAATTTAAATGTTAAAAAAGCTTGAAATATGCTTGTAATGACCATGAAAGAGAGTGAAAAAGATCATTTTAATCACCAAGTTCCGACATCTTCTGAATTTCAAGTATTACTGTCTTAGGAGAAAAAGGTAAAAAAAGATCAAAATTTAATTTCGAGGAGAATTCATTTGGGTTAATAAATTCGTCAGTATATTCTTAAATACCCAAGGAGGGTAAAGGAAATGGTATCGATCTTCAAATTGCATAGTTTTTATTCTGCCATTTTCTGAAAAATGCTTGAAATGTGTCAGTCAAAAGAAAGCCCAAATTTAAAAAGGAAAAGGGAAAATTTAATTTTACCCGCTAAACTTTAAGCATCAATTTCCATGACTTCTCCAGATCGTTACATAAAAACCCTTCAAAATTACAGATTGGAAAATAAATAATTAAAGGAAGTTACTAAAAATGCAAGATGACATTTTCACCTGTGCAGTTCCTGTCCGCAAGATACCACCATTTATGAATTTTTTGGGGGAAGAGCAGTAGAAATACTTGTCATCATCCAAAACTGGTACTCGCTATCATTATGGTTATTCGGTACTGCTTGGGTTTAGCTGCAAAATCCCCCGCCTTTTATGACCAGATTCGAGTTAACGATAAGAAGAAAAGTGGTTTCTTGGTACTCCCTAGTAGAGCTCGTTTGGGGGACTATTATTCGTCATTTGAAATCTTTATTTTCAAATTTTGCTACTATCAATGTCACATCAATGGAAAGCGGTTGGCATACTGGAGGAAAAATGCGTCATAAAATTTATTGGTGTCACAAGTCATGGGGCATCTTTAAGCCGAGGAATGTACCATATGCACCAAAACATGACCGTGTAGCTGACATTAATGCAGAAGTGGACGTAACATACCGCACTTTGAATGTTATGATAGATGAAGAACGGTTCATTTACTTCATCTCAGATCCACCACATTTAATCGAAACAGCCCGCAATTGCTTGTGTAATTCTGTTGCAGGAAGATGTACCCAAAGTGTGTGGAATAATGAAAGTTATATCACTTTGAACTATATTTCAAGGTTATTCCTTGATTACTTAGACAGTGGATTACACCTTTTTCAGAAAATAAAACATGGCCACATTAAACTCACATCATATTCCGTCATGAATGTACGCATGGCAAGTGTTAAGCGAATCTGTCTTTAACCTCTTCAGTTGTATGGACCAACAGGAGCTAATGCAACTGCCAAATATTGTAACATGTTAGACAATCAACAGGCAGAAGTAACAATTATGTGCCATGTAGATTATTGCACGGAAGAAATAAGAAAAGTCTGGACAGAGTGTTTAAGGTATACGATTATTCTTTCAGAAAACCGTTCCTATTGCAGACAAGAAATAATAAACAGAAAACAAAAGGTTATACTACCGGAAAACATCCAGAACACAGACGTGAAGATTATTATGATGATTACTACGAAGAATGCTTATAAATACTTACAAATTGTAAATTCTGGTATAATTGGACCGATACATGAGTATACATTCAGTATAAGTGATGACAAGATCCTTTGAAGCTTAAAGGAAACAAAATGGATACTCTTTCACTATGTTCCAAGATGAGCAAATCTTTGGATGGAAATATAATCATGTGTTGGTTTATCCGATTGGCCCAATGGAAATATTGTTGACGGGAGACAATACTTTCGTGATGACAATAATATTGGCAGTCAAGTTCTCTGTCAATAAAGATTGCATCTTTGATTGCATCCAATAGCACCAAAAGTTCAACTTCCACAGGATTATGATTTGACAAAGGACAACCACTACCATTACTATCAATCCGGTAAAAAAGTCCTTTGCCCAAGAATCAATCATTGATTGATTCTTCCAATATTCCAACCAACATTGGCATGTTACCGAAGATGTAACTCACATTTATATAAATGTACCTCAAAATGATCCATCTTTCTTATTTTCTGTTTACAAAACATTGGAGTAAATAATTTACTGTATGCAGATGTTGACGACTCTTGTTGTACTCAACAGTAAAATGTCTATCGTCCTAAAATTGGAATGGATTTCCAATTGGAATCAACAACCGGTACCATTTAGTTTCAAATAACATCCAAAATTATTTTAAAATGTATATTTTTCAAGACAAACCAGCCATTACTTCGTTTTGAAAGATAAACTTCTTCATAACGAAAAGGTATCCATAACAAAAGAATAAAAAGACGTCCAAGTATCACTATCAACAACCACCTGTTACAACATAGAATTGATCTAAAAATATGAACCAATGAAATTACAGCATAAACTATGCAATACCTATAAAAGAAACATAACAAAGAAAATCTACTCATTTATCATTTGATACCAAAGCAACATGGCACAAAGAAACAATTTATTAAGAACGCACGCTAGGAATCAACCTTACGTCAACAGGAGATCATTGGCGGAAAAAATCAAGAGTTTAAACATACCCATTAAAGTACAATCAGATCCGATTGACTTATTTATACACAAAAACCTACATCAAAGACAATTGTCGTTGGTGTAGTTATCTTATTACCACAATGAGAAGAAAGGAGATTGAAAAAACGGCAAATAAACTCAACAAACTACTATTCAATCGAAGCACCGTCTGTAAAACATTTTCAGAACCAGAGGAGGAAAAGACATCAGAAGAGACATGTCTCATATGTCTTACTACGGAAGATCCACCAATGTACGAATGTGAGCGTATGCACAAAGTTTGTTACGAATTAGACAAAAAATGGAAAAATGTCCATTCTGCAGAGGTAATTTAGCGGTCTATGCAAACTAGACACAATTGGACACATAAACTGTTGGCCCAAAGATGATAAGTACATACATACTCACTATTTGGAAGAAAATATAAAAAAACGTATGAACTACTTTTTCAATCTGATGAATAGAGGATTAGACCAACAGACATCCAAACTATGGTTTGACCATATAACTACTGAAAACTTGTATCTACAAACAATATACCCAACTTCTTTAACATCTGCTAACTATGACAGAAGCGAACAAGAAGTTATCACACTGGCTTCTACACCACAAAATGAGGATTCCAATACCCTAACGGTGGAGAATCAAGCGTGGCGAGCACGTGAATAAATCATGCACAATAACATGCACATTATATAAAAAATATGCATATATATAAAAGATACATAATATATAAAAGAAACATTTATAATTTTATTTTATTTAACGACGACACTCAAGATGAACACTCAAATAGAAAAACCTTTCATCAAAACGGTAGAAGATGTACCGCGTTACATATTTGATAAAGATAATAAAAAGCGAACGTTAGTATACACCAAGGAAAGAGAAGACGAAATTCATGAAAGGATTAATTAATTCTTCACGATCATGAAGGACAATATGGCTCCACGAGAGAGCTATATATGGTATAAACATCTTATAGAATAGGATTTACACATTAACTATTAAAATCCCTTCCTCCAATCTCGCATCTAACATACAACACCAGAATTAACACGAAAAACGAGACAAATAGTGGGGAACGAGAAAAGAATCAGTGAATTACGAGAAGAAGTAACACAAGCCAAACTCAAGAAACCACGAGAATGGTTTAACAACGATTTTGAACTTCTTACGCCAGAAAACATTAACAATAGTCGTTAATTATGTACATAAATTGTAATAATTAGATTATGTGCTTACGTCAACATATATTAATATTTAATTACGGAGAAAAAATATATATACGGGATATTTAAAATATTTAGTTAGTTCGTGTTTGAGAGTTAAAGAAGTAGGATCTACTCTACACTGTAAGAAACCACAGTATATATCACTTAGTTCGTGTTTAAGAGTCGAAGGAGTAAAAGCTACTCAAAACTCTAAAAGTACATACCAATCGGTGTTA
Source organism: Hydractinia symbiolongicarpus (assembly GCF_029227915.1). Lineage (NCBI taxonomy): Eukaryota > Metazoa > Cnidaria > Hydrozoa > Anthoathecata > Hydractiniidae > Hydractinia > Hydractinia symbiolongicarpus. The sequence goes on along the minus strand of NC_079882.1, from coordinate 28,131,382 downwards.
AAACAAATAGTTTCTTATCTTACAAGAACATAAAGCATCAACACATACTCTAATCAATCGCTTATATTATTTACGGTATTTATAGAAAAACATTGTAGTTTTGAAAAAATACAAAAGATTGTTAGAATCACACGAATCTCGTTAATTACTTCTGGGAACTGATCAATCCTTAATAGAAGTTGAAAGCTAGCTGAATACACAAATACATAAACTCTGAACAAATCTCAAACAAGTCTCCAATAAATGCCGTGGTTAAAAGTCGTCCAAAAGCGAAAGTTGAGCAGTTGATAGATAAATAAATTAAATCAATCAATCAATCAATCAATAGATCACAACAACAATTATACTAAGCTAGAATATATTAAAACGAAAGTTTACAAATGTGAGTGGACAAGGTGCTTGGTCAAACGCTTAATTTTCGAATATATTGCAGTATAGCATTTGCACAGGTGTTGCATGATGGAAATCCTCACTACATTGCATCTCTACATATGGATGTAAGCCAGATGAAGAATTGTGATGGACAGCATTTTTCGGGGAAAGGTTGAAGATGACACAAAAACTCAAATATTCGCAATTATTAACTACTGTGAAGATCAGCTGAAAGTGAAAGTAATTCCTCTTCAGCAACAAAAAACGGGGTGGCCTGTGGTGTTTTCGCAATAGCGTTTGCATATCACATCGTCGCGGCAAACTAGTTTCTTCAATGTGAAGGCACGACTTGAAGGTGTGCACCCAAGGATATATGCGTCAGTGTCTACTGCAGTTGCCGAATGCCATGGTCAGCTGCCGAGAACTATATTCTAGACAAATAAATGGCGGAATGCGATAACTGCGGAGGATGGTTTCATAGAAAGCATACAGGACTCTGTATTTAGGGTAGAAAATTGCAAGTCAATGGTATTGTTATTCTTGTTCAACTAATAAGAGTAAAAAATATAGTTGAAAATAATTAAAACATAAATCATCGGTGTTCACCCGCAAATTTGAGGGGCAGTTGAAGTTAATTTAATCCGGATAAACCCAGAAAATCGGGTTTATGCATAAATTTCCGTTTATTTTTTGATTCTGTTAATTATTATGCTAACCATATCAAATTAGGAAGTAGTAATAATAGTAATAACATGCAATTGTTATATTGAAAGCTGAAATTTAAACAGATTTAAAAAAACATGATGCAAAACAGAGACAGAGAGATTTGCCATGAGTACAGGTTGCTGGAATAAAGCAACATGGATTCACAAGGTCATTTGTTTTGAGAAATGCAACAGGAAATCCTGTAAATAATGATTAATATAACTTTCATAATAATTGGAATTCGTGGATTTTTGAAATTATTAAAAAAAATTTGAAAAGCCGAATGTTTACATATGATAACAAAGACAACAGGTATGATTTTAAAATTGTTTACTGGAATGAAGAAAGAAAAGTTTGAGATTTAGTTTGATTATTTGGATCCAGGCTTAGCTTGTGAAAACGCTGAATATCACTACCCGGATAGTAAGAAAGTTAAAAAAAAATTACCAGAAGATTTATTGTCATCTCCATCATTTCTTAAACCTGAGTAAAAGACCTGGTCTATGACCTAAAATGCCGGCTATTGATTAACTGTTATGTTTTCAACATAGCTGATACTACGGTTTTCATTGACATTCACATTATGGCTGTTCAATACTCCAAAGTCAACTGTTTCAAGACACCCCGGTCCAACTTTACTTACCTCAAACTTGGCGCTATACTGATGTGGTCGAATTTAGAACAGCTTCGTCAAAACATGTTTAAAGATTGTTACTCCAACACAAAAGTTATTATTGATTGTACCGAGCTACTTTGTCAAAAGCTTTTAAGCCTGACAAACAAAGCAGTTTAATTTCGCACTACAAACACCATTTTACCTATAAAGTTGTGGTCGGAATTTAAGATGTCGAAATTGTGAAACGATCTGGACTTTTGCAAAAAGAATTGTGGGAGAATGCTTCATTTCATATTCCCGCATTCTTAAGTGGTAAAAGCCAGCTTTCTCTTTCTCTCTTGCACTCTGCCGTGTGTCTCTAGGGCTTATAAGAGATTCATACGGTTTTTTAAATCATAACGGTGGAGAGCGGGGAAGGGTGAGGGAGTAGGGCGGAGAGTGATGTAGGAGAGCAGCTTATATATATAATGAGAATGTCAATAACGTGTCATTTCAATCTAGACTTTGAAGAGAAAGGATGTCAAAGTTCTTTAGCAAAAGATTAGAAAAATTACGTTTAGAAGCAGCCCTTTCTTAGTTCCTACATTAGTACCATTGCTAGTGCCTTCATCGTTGATGTTACCGCCACGATGACAAACTATCGCCGGTAGATGTTACAACGTCCTCATTTTACTACGTTAGGACTTCCTTATTTTACGACGTTACGTTACGACGCAATTCATAATAAAAACACGTTAGCTCCTACCGTTGATAACAAAAACTAAGTGAAAGTCGGAATTCCTGCAACTAGCAGGCGTTGTGCAATTTGACAAATTTATATCAAGAACAAGGGCACAAATTACAATGATCACGATTTCTCCAATCCTAATTCCAAATTAGTTCCAGCTAGCTACTTGATACTGCTAAAAAAGACACCAAGAAGTCGATCAATATCACTACCAGTTAGAAAAAGCAGCATTAGAAAATAATCTTTTTCTGAAGGATCTCAGTTTCCCTGTACTTTAAAAATCTGTAATCTTTGCAGAGACAAAAAAGTCGTGTGAACGTAAAATGGCCACGTTCTGGTCAGCTACTGGTGCAACTGTATCCATCCCGATTAGTGGAATAATGCTAAGAAGGTTATCATGATTGCTGATGGTGGACCCGATTGGTCGGTGAAAGGGTTAATTAATTTTCTTTCACTTGGAATGCTGTAGAAAAACTTGGACTTAGACATTGTGCAGTGTTACGCTCCACAATATTCATGGTCCAACCCAATTGAACGATGTTGGTCGTTTCGGACGCAAAAAATAATACGGGTAACAATGGCAGATTAAGGGAATTGTACCGGCATACAATAATGATGATTGGATAGATGAATGTGCTTGACGAAGCCACAAAACAATGCGCAAGGTTTTGGCATAAAAAGATTTATAATGGGTTTATGAAATCTGTTAACACATTTACAAGCGACGATCCTATTGTGAAGTCAATCAAAGGAACACATGCCCTGTTATACATAGAAAAACAATGAAATGAATATGGATATAGGTCTTTTGCAAGAGGACATCATGTCTATATGAACATATAGAACCCATTGATAGATGAGATGTTGCAATGCAAGCATGAACCATCTAATGAGGTTGACAAAAATGCGATTGCAATAATAAGAACTGGTTCTTTTGGAGTTGAGCACATTGTTGGGCACGTTCCACATAATATTTCAGCAATATGCTTAATTTTTTTTAAGGATTCCAAACACTACCATTACGGCTTAAGTCATTGGAAAGCGATTGAATCATTAGATATGGTGTAGAGGTCCCTGTTATTTATCGCTTTCATTGCCATGACAAGCTGATAAAGTAGTTAAATAAAGTACTTAATCATTCTACCAAAGTTGCAAAATGGTTGAAATAAATGTTATCAAAAATGATCATTTTTGTCTATTGTTTTTTGCTCGTTTGATTTTCTTGGACTGTCCGCTAATTGGAGAGAAAAAAATAGAGTACTGTAAGAACAATTTTAGGTGTAGTTAAAGTAAACATTATTTAGAATTTAGGTTTATGGATAGTTTCTTGTTTGAAGTAATTTAGTGTAATTGTAAGCAGTTTAGTTGTAGAAGAATGTTATAAAAGTGTTGTAATCACATTTAAAAATTTACTTTTGAATTCTGTGAATACTCTACACTGCATTTTCGTATTTAATAATTAGAGAAATAAGAATCTTATTTCTCTGGTGCTTTCATGGCTTATTTAGAGTCACTTGCGACTACAGATCGCAAGCATTGAACCGAGCAGAACTAAAGGACTTTGCGAAGAAATGGCAAAATGCAACCCAATACACATAAATATCTACATCGATGTTTTGAGCCCTATTCGCCGGTTGAGTCTGGGATTTCAACAAGAAAAGCACGACCCTGTTAAAGCTGTCAGAAGAATCCAAGACTTTACCTGGACAAAGGGTAAGGTGAAATTATTAGTGGATGATTCGTTGAAAAGCAATAGCAGCAAATTAACTAACTAAATAAGTCAGATTGAGATTCGAGAGCTTGGAAAACACTATTACGCTTTAATACTACAGAAAAGGCTGTCTCCCCTAATTATCAGGACACTATCGTCAGAATTAGCGATAGTATGGATAATTGCTTTAAAGATATAATACTTTTCGCCTGTGTTTAAAAATTAGGTAACACTGTTAGATACTTCCACATGGCCGAAAGAGTAGGATAGAACAATGAAAATAATAATATAAAGCTGAAACTTGATATAGCAGTAGGTTATAGTGTTAGGATTCAGAGGAAAAAAAGCCCCATTGACTGAGTCCCGGCAACTCCCAAAATTAGACAAAATTTATAGCCAGCAGTAGTTGTGGTTTTAAACGAACTTTTGTTACCCTTTAAATTGGTTCAGCAAATAATAACTTACGTGACGAAAGATGTTACTTGTTAGATTTTTGTACATGTCGATAATGATAGCTCTTTGCGTCGCCGTTCGACGGCTTTCTGGAGGAGCTTTGCCAGTGGCTGACGCAGATACGAAGAGTCTGGCAGAATGACCGCATTGCTAGTTCAAACTTTACGGTTAGTGTGCAATGCATTGAATTTAATTGACTCGGGATTGCCTTAAATAATTGCCCGTCGCCTGTTTTCTTTCTACAAACCGCCAAATTCGGTGGTAGCTATGTCGGCGCCCACTACATCATGTATAGCCCCAATTCCATCAACCAACCTGGCCACGAGGTCGAGCAGGCTCCGCACATGCGGCCAGCCGACCAACACAGCAACCAGCGTTGAGTCAACTGCAGTTGTGGCGTCAAATGTCTTCACTGGTCATCAGGCATCATCAGCTTCGACCACCGACGTTGCCGAGTCGCCCATCCTCACAACAGCCGTGGTTAGATTTAATTAGAGGAGAATTCCAACAATTTTTCGAAGGTCACGAGGGGGAAACATAATACAGTAAAGTCAAGTGACAGGTGACATTTATCATACTAACTCTCTTGTTGAGACTCCCATTGCAAATAATTTTGTGTCTGAGCCGTTTTCTGAGGGGGTTGAGTTTCCATTGACTGAGTCCCGTCCCGGCAACTCCCAAAATTGGCCAAAATATATAATAGAGGATTTGGGTTTTTGTCAAAAATTCGATTTTTCAACATATTATCATGTCATACATTGCTGGAAAGGAAATTTCATGCTGAGTACGGGCTGATCTAATCAGTTATATTTTGAGAGGCCTCGGCTACAGTAGGTATTTTTTAATCATGATGAAATGCTTCTTTTTTATAGCGCATTTTTGTATACTTCAAATAGTAGCAGAACTATTTCGAATAAGGTTTAGAATATTGGTCGAATTAGCATGCAATGTAATGTCATCATAGTAGATAAGAATTGGAAAAAAGAAGTTAGAGTTTGTCTGGTGTAACCGTAAATAATTACTCCCCGAACAAACATACTTTCCCAGTAATCCTGGAGTGGTAATTTTCCAAGAAATTATTACTTCCACACGGAAATTATTACTCACTTACTTACATTATTTACTAACTATTACTAAAGGCATTCCATTGCAAATTTGAATGCGCTGGCTTCCTTTATTTATAATTCGAATGTTTATTATGATGATTTATATATTTTCGTTTAAACACAAACAATCAATAATAAACAATAAAATGGCGGCGACACAGCACGTTGACTTAAAAAATTGTTAAAGATTTTTTGAGGAAAAAACTTATCCGAAAGATATATCATCATCATCATTCTCGGCTTAACGTCCGTTTTCCATGCTAGCATGGGTTGTGTTAGATCTAAACTCAACTTCCTCTCTATCAAGTCTGTCCTTATAACCTCCTGCCATGTCTTTCTCGGTCTGTCTCTGGGATTTGCCCCAGGAACTATCAAGTCTCTACACTTTCTTACCCAATTATCCCCCTCCATTCTTTCCAAGTGCCCCAGCCAATTCAATATTCTTATCTGGATAAAATCTTTAATTCTACGAATACTTAGCCTGCTTCTTAGCTCATCTGAACTCTTTCTGTCTCTCAGACTGGCGTTACACATTAAGCTAACCATTCTCATATCATTCCTTTCTAAACGGTCAAGATCTTCCTGCTTTACTGCCCATGTCTCACTACCGTACATAACACTTCTTACACAGGCCTCATACAACCTACATATGGCAAAGAATAAAGGCAAAAAAAGCAAATTTTAGAAGAACATGCAGAAAATTTTCAGTGAAGAATGAAGAGCTTTTTTACAGACTCAAGAAAGGTGTTTTTTTGAAAAAGAGCAAAAGATGACAGTTATTCATGACATTCACAGAGGAATCACTAAAAGTGCAAGTTCGAAGGCTATGGCAAGTCATCGAGGCCGTGAGTCTCCATATCAAAAGTTAATTGAAAGATTTTTTTATTTGGAATTGGGGATGATGTTAAAAATTACATCAAGAATTGTAAAAATTGTCAGCAGCAAACAAACATTTATAAAAAAACTACCCCAGAACTTCATAGTATACTAGTTCTAAGTAAAGTTATGAAACAAATGAACGTGGATGTATACGAACACCTCATTGTTTGTATCGACTATTTTTCTAAATGGTCGGAAGCAAAGCCTATCAAAGATAAAAGCGCATCAACAGTAGTAGCACAATTTTTATACGAGATTATCTATCGCTATGGCTGTGTAAAAATTCAAATCAATGATTAAGGCAGTTTGCAGTTTCACAAGAGCATGTTCAGCTTCTTCATTATGGATCAATGGGCGTGTTTAAATTTGTTACAGTCTTAGATCAAAGTTGACTCGTTCGTCAAGAAAATCAATTCAATCGCTTTAGAAGAACTATATGGCTAATGGTGAACAACTGATTACGTTTCTTCCCGTTTAAAAGCAACAAGATGGCTAATACCTGCTCTTGTGTCCATCCCAACCACGTTTGTCTGTTTTATTTGCATTCTATTATCTCCCGAGAAAACTTTCGAATAGGAAAATAAAATCGAATCGTAAGAAGAAAAATATGGTTAATTATAGTTTAAATAAAGCGTAGTGTATTAATTTTAAAATTTTTTATCATTAAAAAAAGGCAAAGAACTAAAGTGGTCCGACTCTTGCCAGCAAACACATCAATGTCAATAGAAACGGCATTCTTGTACGTGTACAAATCAATTTTGCTCTGTAGATAAAGTAGAAATACTACATTATGTAGGAGTAGGGATAATAGAGGTAAATTGTTGGTGCTAAAAATTTTTGAATCAGCGAAATTAGCCAGCAATGGCGCCTAGCAATGAAAGAAAACTAAGGATTATAAACAAGTAAGAGGAAAAGCGCAAACTGTTTGTGTCTAAATATTACAAAACAGCGCCTGTGAATTGTAAATCAAATCTACAAATTTACAAAAACTGTTTGAGCATTGCAATTTTTACAAATTCACAACGAATAAATGTAAATATTATGTTTGAAATAATTAACGTTTTGTTCCAATTGGTTCCAATTGAATGTTTAAAGAAAAAAATTAGAAAAGTTAGACAAATCGTCTCGTATGAGACAATTTTTGATGAGTAGAGTTCACTTTTCTTTTCTTCGAATTAACTTATTTAAGAGTTGGCACAGAATGTGTAGATTATCCCTTACTAAAGGTTTATGGCAGTTCTTTGTCCTTTGATGAGAAAAATGGAAATTTACTCACATGATATGCTAGTTCTAGGATGGTCCAAAGAACATCCTTACGGCAAGAAACTCATTATCTTTTTAAGTTACCTATACAGCCAAGGTAAAACATTCACAAATTATAGCCAGTACAACTAAAGCTGAATAGTGCAAAATTTTATTCAAGGAGACTACTAGCAACCACTGTTTACAGGTTCTAATCGTTCTAATCTGCTTAAGTCCCTGATAAACTAAATAAATTGTTCTTTTCTTATGAATATCACTCATTTGATATAAAATCATTTGTTAAAATAGATGTTATGTGTTTATTTTATGAATTGGTAAAACACGATAGTGACAGTAAAAATCAAAAAGAGATTTTACTTTTTCACCAAAAATTTCTAAATAGCTCCCTATAAAAAATAGTAAATTGATATTTTTTTTCCTTTTCCTGTACCAAATTTCTTTACTCCTTGCATGTAAATTGGAAAGTCGAAATTTTATAAAATTTTGAGAAAGAACCAAAGCATGGGTAGGAACTCATGATCAGCAGATCTTCGTTAAAAAACATAACATATGAATCAACGCAGTTGAAATCCGTTTTCCAATAATAATTTTCTTAAATTGTTCTGCATTAAAACAGTATCTTGGCGAGTCAAGGGTCCATCAACGCGACAGTATATAATTCTATAACAATAACTTACACAACCACTCTCCTCATGTCTCAACACTTTGAGTAAACGCACACTATGTATTATATCTTTGCATACCCAGCTGATGGCATTGTATAATTTTTTTTCATCAGAATTCTCATCCAGCCAGAAACACAAATCATGTCGAAAACACATTGGGTACTTTATTCTTCTCTCTATATCAGTCTTTAGAGGAGTAATGGCATCGTTCTTCAAATCAGTATCCTATAGACAAGAAATAATATTTCAAAATAATGAACTAATAAACCTTTACAGCGAATTAATCTCAAGATTTTTAATAAAAAATTGTTTTAACTTTTAAAACCTCTTAAATATCTTGTTAGGCCTGCCTAATAATAATTGTTAAAAATAATCAATATATTAATAGTTGTAATAACAAACCGTGCTTTTGGCATGTTTTAGGTTGACAGGTTTTTTTTAGGTTTCATTTATGAAATCCTTTTTATTTTTACAAAATTTAACAGTTTTCATAAAAATTATCTCCTTAAAGCATTTATTGCTTAATTACTAAGTAAACAGAAAATCTTAAAAGTTTCCAAAAAAACAAACAATGTTCACAGATAATTGAAAATTTTTTAAAACAAAGTGCATAAATTGCTAAGAATCTCTATGCCAATTTTTGTCCTCAAGATTAAAACTACCTATTTAAAACATGTAAAAACTCTTTTTTCTTTAAAAAATTCGCCATTATAGATAGATATAGACAAATTATCTTACTAAATGTGATAGCAGCTGCTCATAAAATAAATCATCAACAGTCCATAGGTAACGCAAATCTTTGACACCATAACATGCAAAAAACAATTCGTTTGCATGAAATGTTAAAATCAGCAATTCATCCTTGAAAAAGACAGTTGCTATACAAAGACCATTCACAACAACCTTGGATACACTAAAATTGTCCACCAAGTAAGAAGTATCTCCAATTATTTCTTTATCTTTAGCATTGAAATAATTTTCCTCTAGTGTACATAATTCATATTCACAAGGAGGAATTGTTTTATAAACTACCTCACCGGATAATTCATCCTTTTGTGAAATACTAACTGTGGGTTTCTGAGTCGTCCAAAACACAGGTGACAAGTCATCAATGAAATCTATGACAGCCATTTCATTGTAAGTTGTAGAGGTGTCCTTGTTTTTTACGATGGGAGCTAACAGGTTGGTTCCACAAACACAAGTGCAGTTATTTTCTTGTGGTTCACCACAAACACATGTAATGACCTCACATGCAACATTCTGTAACAACACATTACATAAATTCGACAGGAGAAAATCTTTAAGTTCTTTAACAGTAATAGTTAAATGAGACGTGTTTGCAGCTAACATATAGTCATGAGATATGCTATGATACCAAGGTGCCAATTTAGTGGATTTATTGTAAGAATAATACGAGAAAACTGCACACTCTTTATTTTTTATCAGTCTTTGCAAAACAGGTGCAATATGCACAAACAAAGTAAAGTTACCATCCAGGTGCTTTTTAACTTTAGTTATTGAATCTCCATCCAGATAATTAATACTGCTAAATTGAGAACTAAGTAGAGTTTCCACAGTCTTAGATAACAAAGCATCCAACTTATTCATTAAAACATTTACTGTCGAGAGATTTGATGACTTCATAAGAGGCTTGATACATTCTAAAACACTACATTGATTTTTCATTTCCATCCTAAAGCAAAATAAATCTAAATCATATATATGCACACATCACCAAAATAATCTTATAGTTAATTCTATATTTATTTCGTCCTTAAAATTAGATCTTTGTGACACAGAAACAATCCCACTATGATATTTCACATGGATGGCAAAAATAAAATTTATTATATATAATGCTTTAAATAAATGCATCAGGCTTTCGACAAATTGTGCATTTTTTCTTTTCAGTTGTTCATGGATACATATATTTCACATGGTGTCCATATCATTTTTAATATTGTCATTGCCAAATATTAGGTGTTAGTGCAGCATCAATATTTTTTTGCATTGATTCATGAACACCTCTAAATGGCAGGGAATTGCATTAACTTGAAGCTGGCTTTTATTGAGAAAAATCATGGAAAAAGAAGCATTAAATTAAAGCATTATGGTATATCTCTACAACTTAATAGGTAACAGGGGGGTTTATTCATATATGTGTGTTTTGTTAAATTACAACTTTTTAAAGCAAGAAAAATTTCTTAACCTTGTGTTGTAAGGGGGACTGTGGATTAAAGGCTTTCCTCTTGTAAAAATGTGAATTAAACCTTGCATGGTGATAAAGCCTTTGTTTAAGTTTCCACGATAGCCAGCTTGTCGATAATGTTGCATCAAGGTTTCATCGAATGGAAAAACGTCTACAAGAATCATCCCTAAATAAAATGAATGTTGTGATACTCGATTGACCATTAAAATTAATATGGAATGACTTTAACAAGGAGTTATTTGTTCTGTTGTTTTTTTAAATCTGCTAAACCATTTTAGCAAAACAAAATGGTTTGCAGAGGGGCAAAAGGTAGCACAATGAATTTTGAATTAGAGAAATAAGGTTGACATATCTGTTCATTACCTGCAATTTATAATATCACAATACTCTGATTGCTTTTGCTAGAATCATTAAATATTGATTTTACTGAAGCACATAATTTGATTAAAAAATGTAAAAAGATATTTGGCGACTGGTAAAAAAGGTACAAAATTGTTTTGAGCAGTTTTGAAAAGATTAAAATTAATGAACAGAAGTTATTTTATTCTCCATACATTATGATTCACTTTTTAAAACTTGCAAAATATTTTAAGAAAAGCCACTACAACCGCACCACTAAGTTTCAGGTATTCTTAGGTGTTTTTCTAGGTGGTAAAACATAGTTGTAAACAAATGATTGCATTTCTGATGATGATGACTTATAAATGATTACAAGTTCTATGTTTTACTTAGGATGTAACACTGAAAGCCTGTATCATCTGCTGTAACAGAAAAGAAACACAACAAAGATATTATTGTTATTGTTAACCTGCTTTGCATGCTTGTGTAACAACTTGCCAACTATTACCATATAGCCGTCGTGGAATATCAGCAGGCGTACCACCTTGTCCACGACACAGTGCCAAAGAGATATGACCGTTGCCACAAAGATGACTAGAGGCACTTATAAAAAAGTTATGAAGTAATGCTCTGCATTTCTTTATATTAGATTTACCACCAACATGTGGAAAGTTGAATACTATTACACAAAATTCTTTGTCAGGGAAGTATGCAGACAGGTTGGTAGCATCCACACCATGTTGAACTTTTACGTTAGAACAATGCTTTAAGAAGTTTACATTAAAACAAGTTTCTTCATCTGAAGATATCACTTCTTTTGGATCATAAGATGTTGCATATATTGATAAAAACTTGTTAAAAGTAGCAATGTCTTTAGCAAAAGAGAAGTTTCCCTCGCCAACTATGAGAAGTGAAGGGTTGCTGCAGGTGCAGGCTGATGTGTCTGTAACTTTATCTAACATCTAATATAAAAGTAATGAAAAGTATAAAAAGCAGGAAATGCAATATGGAAAACAATTGTTTGTCATAATTGTGGATTTTTATTGTTTTAGGGATTTTTTTGGTAGCTGATAATTCCAGATTAAAAAGTTTTAAACTCAATATATATATTGAACTTAATTACACCTATATGAAGTAAAAATCTAGCCAGTACACTTTTCAAAGTTAGCTTCTAAGAGGCACTAGTAAAAAACTCTGTAGCTCTGGTAATACCTGACACTAAAAAAAATCTCTAATAATACCCAGTGTATATTTAAACACAAGAATTCCTCATATTGACTATGTGAGCAAAGAACAATAAAATTAACCAATCAAAGAGCGTAGTCAGTATGCAGACCGCAGAAAAATTGTTTGAAAACCAACATAAATTTTCCCACCTAACTGTTCCAATTTCCTGGTGGGGAGAAAAATTAAACTAGGTCTCTTGGCTAGCGTGGGTTTCCCTCATAAATTCACTTGCGACTGAAGAAAATTAAGACTAGACATACTCAAAGAAATAGGTGATATGCTATTAAAACAACCCATCATGCTGAGCATACTTTACACATGTTTTTTTTATTACAAACATTTAAAAATAAGTAATGTTTTCTTTATTTTTTAAGAAACATTTTTAACTCAATTGTATTCACGTTTTGTAAATTGATTAGTATTATATAAAATAAAAGAACAGCTTAGAAGGTAGTTCAGTTATCGATCTACTGAATGTACTATATACGATGTAGTTTAATAAATACACATGAAAAGCATAAAGTAAGTAAAAAATTCTTTATGAAGACATAATGTCAACAGGCCTGAAAATTTGTGGAGTCTAGAGAAATAATCGATCTTTACTGTAATATGAAGCTGACGGAAATGATCGAAAGGTTTTTTCGTGTCCGTGAAGTAGACCTTGCCGAAACGCTACCTTAACGACGGTAATGATTAGCTTTAAACCGATAAGTGAAGAACTATTTCATAATCACCCCAGTTAGTGACAAGACCTAATCCATAGTAGTAAAATATTATAATATAAATATTTTTAATTATACTATAAAATTATTATAATTTGAATATTGTCCAAGGGAAATAATTTATCATTACCATCTTTATTGAATCGTGGTAACGTGGCGAAAACGAAACAATCGTTTCTGCTAAATTTCCAGGCCTGGTCAAGCATATATAGCTATTTCATCAATCTCATATCACTCATCATATCAGCACATTTTTAATCTTTTGTTGATAAAAACATGATCAAATTCTTATTAGAATAGAAGAAATATGCGCCATTGGAACACACATTGGAACCATCACAAAAAAAATTCTTGCTGCATAACTTTTAAAAACAAGTTTTTGAGCATGCAAGTATTTTTTATACGAAGATCAAAATTATTTTGCTTACTAACGACTGATAACAAGTTGTGATTAAAATGTTCATTATATAAAGTGTGAATATGCAAATGATAATTTTTTTATATTTATGAGCTTTGGTTCTTGAAATATTTGAGGTCAAAGTAGTATTACAATTGCCGCCATGACATCATGGAATAGACCTTTCTCTTCAACAAATAATAATTGGGTAACATAATTGGGTGGGGATGTAAATAAACACATTCCAAATAAACAAAGCAAGGAAGTGCTAAACCGGTACAACACTGTGTCTCATGTGATTGCCTGAAAGGAATTTTATTCATCATGTTTTGAATTTTTAAGTATATATTACGTCCATTCGTATTTATTATGAAATTTTATTCTTGTGTTATTTTTGTATATATTAAAACATCTTGAAAGATGACAGGTGCTTTAATTTGCTAGTTTCGAAAACAACAGTTCAAATGATTATACACAATGAAGTGTATTGGAAGTGATTTTTTGAAAGCAAAGATTTATTTCTTTACCTGTTTTCGCATGTCAAATTCTTAGTAATTATTTTTTCCACAAGGATGTTTTCTTTCCAGAATTTAGCTGGTCTTCTTCATTACTTAAACCTCTCGGTAAATTTAAAATACTCTGAGAAGATGTCTTACAAAAGAAGAGAAGACGTCTTACAAATCCTGTTGAGCTTTCTGTCTTATGCCGTGTTGATTTTGTGATATGTAAGAATATTTTAATCTTAAAAACATAATGTAGGTTCCTTTGTTAGTTCACCTTTAAATAAAACTAGATATAAGAAGTTTTTTGCGTAAAATCTATGGTTCTAATAGAAAAAATTACTGGAATAATTTTAAGTCTTACAGAATATACTCATTACAATGAAGAAGACATTGATACAAAATTATTTACTTTGAAAATACTAGAAGGCTTTGTACTAAATTTTCTTCTTCAACCTGTTTTATGCCACACAACATTATGTAAAGGAAAACTCTCTTCCCAAAATGCTTAGACCTAACTAGATGCACAGTAGGAAAGTTCAAAAGCTATCTTGACAATTTTCTCCATACTGTACCTGATGAGCCCCTGGTCTTAAATATGCAACAAAATCAAGACCTGAACAACAGTCTCCTGACAGTACTTAAAAATGAAAATACCTCTTCCAGGTATATATAGATGACTTGCTTAATAAATTTTTTGTTTTTACTTTTTTGGCAGGCAAAATAAAGCAATTGGCTAATAATTCTTGTAAAAGATCTGAGTGGTTAAAACACTATATTTGCCTGCTGAAAAAAATGAAAACAAAGCTTATAACAAGTCAACTATTGGAGCAGCACAAGAAGATACTGTTTGGGTGAACGCCCTATCTAGCACGACAGACGTGAGCAACCCTAAAAAGCAAGTATCAGAAGTAAGAAGTGATAAAAATTATATTTATTGACACATCAGCCCAAAAGAGCAGAGACTGAAAAAGACAAAAGTTAAGAACTTTACATAAATATTTACAAATTATTGCACTTAGATGCAATTGTCTTTTGCAGAGCTGATTTAAATTTCCCTATGTGCAGTTTTTTACAAAATAAAACTTCACTTAAAACTTTGATTATTTGCAGTGTACATATATATTCTATTGATTTTTTGTCAAATCTAGCTATGTGCAGGACTTTTAATAAACGATGGTGAAGTCACAAAACACTTGGTCGTTTTGATAAAATTTGTCTGGTCACAGCTGGTTACTACATTAATTTTTTTAATGCTGATAATTTGAGCATCTTACATATTTCCCAGAATAATTTTTGCATATTCTGCTACTAGCTATTCAGTGTGCATAAAAATCTGAGCCACAAAAGTAATTTGCAGCAGTGTTGGAAATTTTACAACAAGTGAGAATTGTATTCCTATTACAGCTTGTATAGAATAAATGTTTGCAGATAGCTATAGCTATATCATCAAATCTGGGTTTACATGCTTGAACTTTTCTAATCATTTTTAACAAAAATGACTAACATATTTAAATTCAGCATCAAAATTTATTAAAACATGCAAATTTTCAAGTTTGTACACTAAGTACAACTGACACTATTAGTAGCCAAACTTTTTGTTTTATGAAGAAATGACCACACAAATTAACTGCAGTGAAACATTTTCTTTGAATTACAATAAATCCTGTTCTAATAATCTTTTGGTATTCTAAATTTCCTATGTTATATAATTTTTGCTAATAAATCCAAACATGCCACTCATTTTTCTTAAAAGTTCCTTGCTTTCTTTTCCAAAATTTGATAATCAGTCAGGGAAATACTCTTAATTAAGCTGCACAGCTTAATTTAGATGTCAGCTTAATTAGGATGTATGATACAGTCTAATTAGGCGTTTTACAGCTTAGTTAAGATGTACAAAACTTTGATTGTCTAAAACACACATTTAACAGAATTTAGCATCTATCTAACTGAATAAATCCAATATTTACGTGCATATAAACATCTCCAAAACATTAGTTTTTTCTTAGCACCCCGGAGATCCGCTAAATTTGAAGTTTTAAAAATATCCGCTTAAATAGGATGTATCACGTGACGTGACATCCTAGGATGCAGTACAGCTTAAAGAGACTATCACTAACAATGAACCATTGTTTATAGTCCATATCTTTTGAACCCAGAGTGCTGGAAATACCGTTCTTCTTTTATCATATAGTGGTCAAACTGACGATGAAAGAGCTGCAGTGGTGATTCTGCTAAAATTTACATTTTTCGAGAAATCGGGGAAAAACTTTTTCTATCTATATAATTTAGATGTATGTCACCTAATTAAGCTGTATGATACAGCTTATTTAGGAGATCTCCAAATCAAGCTATACAGCTTAATTAAGATGATTTCCCTGACTGATAATGTTAACCCGTCCGAGAGAATGGAAATATTATTATTTTACACTTATTTTAAAACAACTTGGAATTGATACAATGGCTATTCAAGAAATGGTAAAAAAAGGAAAATTACAGTTCTATGGGTACCTGAAACATAAAGGTGCACTCCATTTAAAGAAAAAGAGACACAACAAGCCAACTTACTTTACTTAAAATTCACGCATGTTTACCGAGGGTTTCATAACTTATTTTGGTTTCACGTGTTCCGTAATTTATACAAACACATGGGAAACGCATGTTAAAAATCGAAACAAATATGGCGAGGGTACGACGGCAACGAATGATGATTGCATCGGTTGCATAAAGAAAATAGAAGAAATTTTTTCTGATGATGAATTTTTTTAAATGATGATTCCTATTATTCAGGTGTTATTATCTCTATGCTTGAAGATGGAGTAGGACAAGTCAAATTTTTTGAGAATGTTGTGCCAAGGTGATTATTGTAACTAGTGCATTTCGTAATTTCGAGTTTCATACTTGTAATTGCTTTAAATTTTTTTAGATAACCAACCAAATGTCCTCAAAAAAAATCGGTGGTGGTTTCCAGAAAATGCGTGGGTTATAAAGGAGACAGAAGTGATATACATATGAAGCACATTGTCGAATGTGCACGTAAGCGATGGGAAAAAGCGTACTATCGTAATTTAAACTGTTGGACTACAAGGATAAAGTTAATATTTTAAGCAACTGGAAGAAACTAAAAGGCACCGGAATATACGTAAATGAGGATTACTCCACTTCGACGAATCAGAGTAGGGCGAATGTCTTCAAGGAAATGAAGACTTATAGAGAAAATGGTAAATATGCTATCGTTCTTTATAATCGTCTTGTTGTTAGAGAGTTTAAGAAACCGAAAAACATTGTTTAACGCTTTCTTATTTACACGATTTATATTTTCTTTTTAATTATCTTTTCTACTACAATGACGGAAACAAATTTTAAAAATTTGGAATTTAATCCATTACAAACCAACGAAACTTTACTATTAAACGACGAAAATGACCCAGACTTAAATTTTAATAACTGTACATTATCCAAACACACTAATACAAAATATTATTCTCCAAATTCAGACAATATTTTTGCGCACGCCAAAAATGATTCCTTTTCTATACTCATCTCAACATTAGAAGCATGCGGAAGAATTATAGTTTTAAACGGTTTCTCCACACTCTGAATTTTCGTTTTGAAATAATTTGTCTCACTGAAACTTTGTGTTGATAAACACTTAAAAAACATTCAAATTTTCAATTGTGTAATTACTCGGTGATTCATCAAATTAGAAACTATACAAGGCGAGTGGTGGCGTGTGTGTGTTAATTCATAACTCTCTATTGTATACAAAGAGAACAGAGCTATGTGTGAATAATAACGATTGTGAGTCATTGTGTGAAAATACTAAACAAAACTACAAAGAACATTATTATGAGCGTAATATACAGGCAACCTGCAGGATCAATTTATAATTTTAAAACGTTAATTGAATTTATTATATTGAACAATGAAAGCACCAACAAAGCAGTATACCTCGCGGGGGATCTTAACCTCAGTGGGTATATTTCTCTCGTAAATAAAACAGCCCGGGTAACTAAACAAAACTCTACAGCAATTGATCACATCATAACAAACTCATTTTGCGACAAAGAACTATATTCGGGTATTATCTAAAACAGACATCTCTGATCATTATCCCATCTTTATCACGTCCAATACAAACTTTGATAAACAGTCAAACCATGTAAAAATAAAAGAGCGAAAAATAAATGAAAATACAATAACATTATTTAAGTATGATAGCTTTCTGAAAAATTTTTTGGAAAGTTATGATGCGGCATTTCCAGAAGAAATTAAGTTTAGTAAGACCAAAACATTCTTAAATCCCTGGATGATTAGGGGCCTCCAAAAATCTTCCCGAAGAAAACAAAAACTATATTAAAAATATTTAAAACAGAAAACCTACAGGAATGAAACACTGTATAAAAATTATAAAAACCGTTTTGAATTAATAAAAAAGCGTGCTAAGAATTTTTATTTCAATGAACAAATTAATAAATATAAACATAATGCAAGAAAAACATGGATCAAGGAAGTAATTGGTAAACTAAATATTAGAAGTAATAATTTTCCTTCAAAACTTGTAAACGACGAAAATGAGATTGAAGAACCATCTTTGATAGTTGAAGAATTTAATAATTTTTCGCTAAAGTGTGGTCGAAAATAGGTCACAGTGCAAAATCCTTTAAATCGTATTTGTCATATCATGATAATGAAGTGGAGAAAGAAGAGCTAAGTGAGGAGGAACTAGAAGCAGCATTTTATTCTTTGCAAATCAACTAAAGTCCCGGTTTTGATCAAATCAGCAATAATGTCTTTTTTAATGACCTAAAATCTCCGCTACTGCAAATATTTAATTCATCTCTAATTACAAGCTAGTATAGGGGATCATGATGTATACATTTTTATGAAGGTATGAGGATTACGAGTTTTTGACTAAGGGTTATTTACCGCCTGTTAGGACCACCGAAACCCCGGAAGCGTATGAAGGCAAAATTATCTTCGATCACGTACAGATTAAGCTGATAAACACGCGTGAACCCCTCCTGGGATGCGGCCCTCTCCCGGGCTGGCTGCGAAAAAAGAGGTGCATCTACGCCATGGACGGGGGAAAAAACGAACAGACAACCTATGTTTCTGGAGATGCCTAGGTGTGATGGAGAGGGCCAACGTAGCACGAGGAACAGAACGTCTAACGAAAACAGCTCTCACATTAACTCGAAAGTACTATGGGGAGCCCAAGTTAAAACGTAAAGATGTGCGCCCCACGAAGCTGGTGGATCTGGAGGGCGTTGCCAAACAATTCAAGATCAACATCACGGTCTATGAACCCAAGACAAACTCTGAGAAAGCACCATGGCCACTCGTCCATGGTCAAGAGCAATACAAAAAAGGTTTAGACACCACCATCAATCTTGGTATGCTGGACGGGCACTGTTTCTATATCAAGGATTTAGACGTGCTGACCCAAAAGAAATGGGAATGTGAGGTATGCAAACAACTGCTTGCCAAAAGCAGCCACCTCACGCAACATAAGATAAACGAACGCGAGGGTGTCAGGAAGACGATTATCTGCATAGGGGGAAGGTCAAACGTATGCCGGGCAGGGCCAAGAAGGCCTTTTACGATGAGAGTTTTAGCTATGATGCATCAATATGGATAGAATGCATGTCAAAACAAATCGGAAGACATATTCACCATGCCTTATGTGGTCATGGTGGTGAACGTGTTGTCCGTGATGGCAAAAAGGAGTGGAAGGTAGATGGGTATGAGCCTGTCACAAAAACGGTATACTGTATAGACAACCAAATCGGACAAGACCCGGTACGGTGCAACCCTGTCCAAGAAAAGGATGACACGGGAAAAGGCTACGACCTCGTCACGGCTTGGGAATGTGAATAACCACCCAAAATCAAGAGGTACTTTCAGAAGGAGTTCAGACCATATCCTCACTACCTGGTGTTTGATTTTAAAGCCCTCCTATCACCTTTAAATTACCAGCAAACATCTGATCTAACATACCTTTCGAGACATGTTCCGATAAGTGTTGGTATAGCCGATAGTTTGAATATCCACCCGACGTTCATCGAGCACGGAAATCCCAAGGTCCTGGCCAAACAGTTTGTGGAAGAGCTGGAAAAGAGGCATACCCTGATTGTGAAAGAGGTCGAGGGAATGTACCCGAAGCCTGACGACTTTGACAGGCTTTCCAAAAAGAACCAGGAGTTGTGGAACGAGTGGGTAAATCAAGTAGCTGTAATAGGGTTTAATTCCGGCAAGTACGACATCAACCTGATCAAGCGGTATTTTGTCGAAGAGATCGTGCAAGGCGATAAGATCAAGGTGGCGAAAAAATATAACGACTACATGTTCCTCACCACCTCAAGGTTTAAACTTCTAGATATCAAAAATTTCCTTGCTCCCGGTCTAAGCTATGACGGTTGGTGCAAGTCGTTGAAATGTAAGCTCGAAAAGCTCGTGTTTCCATATGAATGGTTAACGAGCCACGACAAGTTGGTCCATGTTGGGCCTGTCACGCATGAGGATTTTTATAGCAATCTAAGTAGGAGAAACACACTATCTGGCGAGGAGTACGAGACATTCTGCGCCGAGTTTTACAGGCGAGGCTGCGTCACCATGATGGACTGGTCGCGTGACTACAACCTAGCCGATGTGGAACCGTTCATTGAAGCCGTGGACAAGACGAGGTTGCAGTATTACGATGACGAGATAGATATTTTGAAGGACGCGGTCAGTATTGCGGGCGTGTTGATGCGCTACGTATTGAACAAGTCTCTACGGTTGAACCCCAAGCTAGAGCTATACGCTCCGGGAGACCCATGCAGGTATAGGTGTAAGGACTCTTGTTATAGCAAGACTTGTAAGGCCTGCAAGGAGGTACAGAAAACATGTGAAAATGTACGAGGAATAAAGCCTACGAGCTCCTACGGACGGGGATGGTGGGTGGTCCCGCGATCGTATTCTGTAGATACCACGAACGAGACGTGACGGGTATCAGATCTCACGTGTACAGCGAACCCCACAAGTGTAGGACCATTCTAAGGTACGGCAGAAGTATGCTCTACCCGAGTACCTTGATGCAAGACTTTCCCTGTGGGAAGGAACAGTTGATAAAGGTGGCCACAGCGACATTGGAACACAATATCGGGATACTAACGCAATGTGTGGTGGATGGGTCGTTGTTTGGGTATGCCCAAGTTGATATTGAGGTGCCTGCAAATCTGCGTGACAAATTCGGCGAAATGCCCCCCCCCCCTGTTTGTCGTCACGGAGAAATACTACGTTTACGAGGGATGAAAGGGAGATTGATGCAGCTCTGCGAAGCCGGTACTACGAGGACCTTAAAGAGATTGGGGATGCGTATGAGGTAAGAAGGGGCAAGTGTACTATCGATAGAGCCTACCAGTGCGGTATTGCAGTGTACCAACTAGCCAAGCTTTGCATGCTCGAATTTCACTACGATTTTCTGGACAAGTACGTAGAACGTCGAGACTTTGAGTACATTTACATGGACACCGACAATGCGTATTTTGCCTTCTCTGGAGAAGAGTTGAGGGATGTTGTTCGCCCCGAACTGGCTGACGAGTAGGATAAGGATGTACAAAACTGCCTTGTCACTGATAAATACTCGAGTCAAACAGGAGGGCTATTTAAAGCGGAATTTACTGGGTTTAGGATGATTGCCCTGACAGCCAAGTGTTATTTCATCGAGGGTAAAGAAGGTACGAAATTTTCATGTGAGGGCATGTCAAAGACGCAAAATGCTGTGACCTTGAGTAGATATCTGAGTGCGCTGAGGGGTGGTTTAGACATGGCCAAAAAGGAGGTTTTCGGGTACACAGCCAGAGGATGGTTACAAATGAACAAAACAAGCTCGGGCTGTCGGCGTTTTACGATAAGAGAGTTGTACATGACGATGGTGTACATACCTTTCCGCTTGTGTTATAACCTTGAATAAACATGGACATGTGCCTACTAATCGCTATAGTCCTACCCTATGCCCTAAGGATGTCTAATATTGCACAGGTATTCGATAATGCCTCTGCAGAATATGAACATGTGAAACCCTCGCCCAATAAGCGTCAGGTCTTGAAAGAGGCCCTACGTAAGGGCAAAGGGCATCTTTTGCCCGAAAATGTACAGAAGGGTTTGATATTGACAGTGTAGATGAATTGCGCAGGGATATCGAAGAGGACCCTATAATCCGGGATAGTATGACAGATCCCGGTATCCTCGTGTACTGTGGGAGGTTTGGTAGCGGGCCATACCGCGAGGCATATGAGCAAGAAGAAAGAAGATGCGGGGGAGACTAAGGAAGATCCTCGGGAGGTGCTATAAAAAAATAAGTGAACAAGAAGGGAAACAAGAGCAGATTCATCCCAAAGCCACCGAAGGATCCGGGGCGTGTGGCCCAAGGACACAAATTGGTAGCACTGATGAAGAAGAGGAAGAAGAAATGAAGCAACAACAGGGTACTGTAGAGCCTGAAGTCAAAACCTCTTCTGGGGCCAGTTCCGTACAGTCAGTTCTCATCTATGGTGTCGGTATGCTAGCCGTGCTTGCCATAGGGGTTGGTATATAGTGGTATAGGTCCGGAAACAAATCTCAAAACACCACACCCGAGCCTCGGCAGGGAAAACATGGCAAAACTCAACCAAATATCCAAATATTTAAGATGCATTGGATTTATTCAAAAATTTACATTTAATAAATGGCAGCAAGCAACGTAACACCGAAGGAAACTATGGTCATTGACTCCCTATCGGAGTCCTTCAGGCTGGTATCATACACACTTCTGATCACTATAGGAGCAAAGAAGGCTCTGGGAGTTTCTCGACCCGGGGCTAAGATGGACCTGAAGAACGGCCTGAAACTCGCCAGCTATATGACAGAGGCGATCTTGTTCAACGAATACGCGATCAAACAGGGGTGGTATAAAAATATTCGATACTTCCAAAATGAGCGTTCGGTAAAACTCGTGTTTGTCCCAAGGACAAAAATGCTCGAGATGCAAACACTATCTTTCTTTGGACAAGTTTAAGATCAGGGGGAATGGTCGAACCAAGAGCTGTATAAGCTGCCCGGATAAAAAGAAGCGGTGGAGTTTTAAAAATAAGTGCCCCCACAAAAGGCAGAGGTCTCAATGTAAAGACTTTAAGGGAAGTCAGTATTGCAAACATGGTAGACGAAGATCAACATGCAAAGACTGTGGCGGTAGAAGCATATGCATCGAACAGGGTAGTCGAAGATCTCGCTGTAAGGACTGCGGGGGCGGAAGCATATGCAATCATCAATAAATGAGGTATCAATGTCCAATTCACAATCCTGACAGACATCTCGCTTCCGTCATAAGAATCCAAGCCTCCAAGGCCTTACGGGAAAACAAGGAGTACCAAGAGCTGTATAGATTGCCTGGCCAAGGCGAAGGCGAGGCGGCGTACCAAAAACAAAGACATCAAAGACGTTGAATATGAAGTAGACCCTGACAATATTGACAGGGAAATTAGAGGGTCCCAACAGGATGAGGAATACCTACTTTTGTATACCCTGCTCACATACAACATTATATCCTAGTACGCTGAACTCATCCCCGAGAGCCCGGAAAAGGCACTACTCGTCAAGAGAAGTTTAATACATACTCCGCTACCCCTCGTATATAAGACCCAAAATACCAAGCTCTACCATGCCTGTCGGGGGTCTTTGGAGAACAATCACAGTGGTGTGTTAATATGTGCCTCATGTGCCGCGCCATACCCCAAGATTCACCATCGAAAGTGATCGAACTATTAAATCAAAGCTATACCGCCTTGCCGAAAAATTTGAGGAGGCAAAAGAAGGCCCTGTTTTTGTAGTATCCACATGAACGCTCGGATATGAAAATGATAGACGAAGAGACGAATTTGATCCCCGACTGGTCGGATATCAAGGCTGAGCTGAACAAATCCAAGCACGCATGCTTTTACATGAGGCTGGAACATCCAAGGGCCTGGAAGATTCTCGGATGACCGGTTCCCCCGCAGCTGAGGAACCACTTTCACCAGTCTCCAAGGTGTGGACACAATTTTGAAAATCTCTGGCCAAGCATTGGTATACAGAAATGTCTCTTGCAGTGGTTGATTATTTCCAGGAAAATCAATTCCGATCATTTTATGTTCAGGATAAAGGTCAATGTATTGTAGCATCCGATGTTTGGAGAGCTGTAGGATATAAACGAAGGGCCGGGGTACAAGCCATTCAGCGATATGTTCCTGCCAAGTGTAAAATGCGATTAAGTGACGCTATAACCGGCCCTTGGGGTGTACTCAGACCTGAGTACACCCAACCAAACACAGTTTTGCTGACTGAAGCCGGCCTATATACCTTCTTCCTGAGATGTGGTCAACCTGAACCCTTGGGTTGTAGAAGAGGTGCTACCCAAGAAAATGCGAAAGCTTGCTGCGGCAATGGAGGACAGAGATACTGCCGTTGCTATACTCGAGGATGATCTAGAGGATAGGGACAACCAACTCATGGTACTGGGGAAGAACTCGGGCCACAGGCTCGGGAAAATGCAAGGCTTAAAGAAAGACATGTACCCAATAGTATAGTCCAGGACCCCGGAAAAGACAACGTCATCATCATCCACCGTAAGTACAGCGCACAGGATAACGACGGATACCATCAACTTCCCTATTACTGCACGCGTGTTCAGAGGCGCAATATTAGAAAAAAGAGATTGTGGTTCAGTGACAACTACCCAGGCGCGGAGGAGATTGTTGTCATCGAAAAACCCAACGGTATACAAGCCTTTATTAGTTTTGAGGAGGAGCATGTAGTACGTTATAGAAACTATTTCAGGCTTATCAATCTAACTCGGGATGACCTGTATGATTTGGGTGTTCCTGCAATAGAGGATTACGCAGACGCTGATTTTTACTACTCTTGCGGGTAGTAAAAATTATAGGCAAAAGTCAGGCATCTCCCATGGCCTCCCTTGAAAGAGTTGAAAGATGAACCTTTAGACGTATTTCTGAAAATACTCTTTACCAATCCTTCACATGTTCCGGAGGCACCCGAACGAATCCTCTGGAATAAGCATGAGTCCTCCGAGACGAAGCTTCTTTCGGGACCATCCTTTAAACAGTACAAAACACAAGCTTGATCGCCTTGTTAGGTTTCATGCTGATCATCGCAGTCTTGCTGTTGTTTAGACTTTTGACGATAGTGTACAGGTGCTTGACCCAATTGGCACTAGACTCGCCAGAGACTAGCTCTTGCGCATCCTGGGGTTTGAATAGTCTTTCGGCAAGTACCTTGTTGTAAGACTCCACAAAGGCTATAAACGTATGGTGGTACCAGGTGATGGCCCTCTTAATGTCACCCCCCCTTATCCTTGGTTACATCTGATTTAAACTCAGAACCATTGTCGCATTGAAAGGTTTTGGGGTAGTGTAAAGGTCCAGCCTTGTAGATATCCTTGTTCATGTTTACAACCTCGCTGGCTTTCTTGCTACGCAGGGGCCTAGCTACCTTGTATCTCGAGGCCACGTCAATACCTGTCAGATCTTATTTGTAGGTGCTACCATATAGCTTGTCATGTGGCATGTACAGTAGATCGAATTGATGCATTTAGTTTGGTGTTGTAATGGTAAAGTGTAGATAATCAATACGCTTCGGACCTCGAATATGCCGTATCCTGAGCAGCTGCCTGGATAGCCAGTGGGTTACCAGCTTTTTTGAGAAATCAGTCTCCTTTGCAAGCAATTTGATAGCTTTGCGCCCGATCCACAGATGTTCCGGCATATAGTAGATATTGCCTAGCTTTTCAGCCTCCTCATCGGTAACAACATGCGTTTTTGACATGTCTTTATTATACATGTTAAAAACGCGTTCTTACAAGTATTTATATGCTACAAACCCTAGCAGGGATAAGGAGCCAAAAATGAATGTGAGTTCCCTATCCTGTTGCTCTTTTGAAGGGGTGTAAAAATCTTTCAATTGCAGGGCCCTTTTCTCCGAAGCGATATAGAATTTATACATGTCTTTATCAAGTTCACGAAGGGTCTTGTGTGCCTTGAGTTGCAGTTCCCACTGTTCAACGAACTAGTCAATCTTGGCTTGCCGGTCCTGTATCCACTGTGTCTGAGCCGCATTTAGTCGTTCTATCGCACGGTCATGTTTTTTACGTTCCGCTTCGCCATGCCCCGAGCGCTTATTGAATAGAAAATTTGTCCCACTGAACGGTAATGCGTTGATCGCCGCCCCTGCAACAATAACAGCTATTGTCTTCATGTCTCTTTATTCTGGGACGAAACGATTGCCACGTTTTCGCTTGCCCACATGAGTTGCGTATTGGTGTAGTGCAATCTCCTACCAACCTCAACAAGCGTCGCATCATCGCTATTTTCCCGGTATTGAATCGGGATTGTGTGATCAATTTGCCACCCTTTACCATAATTGTCCCAGGTCATACCCTAAGAAAACTGAGTTTCAATATGATCCCGCAGGGTAGCGATATCGCAACCGATATATTCCTGGGAGCTGAGCTCTTTGTTTCCCTTCAGGACCTTGCGGGTTCGGCTGCTTACATTATGATTACATTATGAGCTAGATGGCCAGGGGGTCGCAAATGGGGAAATATCGTCTCTGCTTTTCATGGTGGCAATACTGACTTCCCTTGCAGTCTTTGCAATAGGCCCTAACCCTTTGATGGGGGCAAGTCTGGCTGCCTTTGCGCTCTTTACAGGAGGACCTCAACCTTTGATGATGGCATATCCTTCCACCCTTACACTTTACATTGGGATCTCCTTTTTTCATGGTGGCATTTCGTACGCTCCTTTGATGCCTTGGCTACGTTCAAGCACTTTATGCACATTTTTGTTGGTTGACCGTCGCGTTTGATCCTAAAATTTTCTAAAGATAAAAAGAGTTTACATTTCAGGCAGCTCTTTTCCATGTTGACTCGTTTTTGCTTTCAGGAACAAACACGAGTTTTTGGTCATTTAATACATTATGAAATCTGCTATCAATATGTTCAATTGCGCGTCCTGCAGGAGGTAAACATATATCACCTGAAACCCCCGGTTCTATTAGCCTTTTTAGTCATATGGAGGGTAATGCCATCACTAAGGCGTTGTAGGGGTCTTCCGGAGCCATGTAGGGTATCGTTGGGAGAGGCTCGGAAATCGACAAATGTCGTTGAAGAATTGCCCGATGGTCACATTCGAGTCGTGGCTGCCGAATAAATTGACGATCTATACAGTTCACTAGGCTCGCCCTCAACGGTGACGTTGATCTTCTCAATTTTTGGATTGTAAAAGACTTCATTGACACCAGCATAGGGCTTCACTTTTCCGGGGTCTATAAAGAGTAGCAGGACACCCTTCAAGGATTTTGCGGGGGTATCGATTTGGAAGTTATTGCTGGCATCAGACTTTTTCATAGTCACCACTTTGCTTCTTAGGATTCGTTCATAGGGTAGTGTCAATCTTGCATACCTTGTTATCATAGCGCTCGCGGGACCTTCGTGAGTGATCTTGTCGAACTCTAGCTTAATGTTGGTGATTTTGTGGGAAACATCAACTGCCTTGGCTGCGGTAGACCCCGAGGCTGCTGTCCCTGCATCTTTGATCACGTCACCGTAAGACGCGAAATGCAGGACAAACTGAAACATGTCATGGAGCCCTGTCTGTAAAACGGAAGATCTCTTATCAACTCAAACATTTTTCCCAGGGCATGCAAAAAGTGTTGCCATATGCGGCAACAATCGCCTTCTCTTCATCCGTCCCCACGGGGTCGCTAGCACTGACCTGCAGGGCCCCGATGGTCCTGTCGTTGGAATTGATGCCTTCGAGGACGAGGTTGTTGTCACGATGGAACTTGGGTAGCCACAAGTCCCTATAGACCGCCAGGGTATTGTAGTCGCTAATATTCTGAATTTCGTTACCATTCAAAGTGATGCGTAGGCTTCATACCAGGCTTTTGCCAAAATTCGACACGATCGTACGTTTGGTATTAGTCCCTGTCAGCGTCAGGTCAAATAAGAGCTTGAGACTGCCGGGAAAGATGACATCATTCTGGGGTATGTTTGGGATATCCACATAGAGCTCTTCGTTTTGATTAATCGTGCTTGGTATGTAGCTTATCTGAACCCTTTGCTTCCTGCCCTTGATACCGAAAAGCTGCTTCGTCTCCGCGTATGGATCCAGGGTCGCTCCGAATGTGCTCATGTTTATTATATAAGGGAAATTTTAAATAAAGATGCCAACTAATCCAGTGTTTGTACCTGATATTGATATTGATGATGAGCAGGATGAGGGCCATCCAGATAAACCTGATGATACTACGTCATAACTCCCTGGAAGGTCAAAACTCCCTGGAAGGCCAAAACTCCCTGGAACGCCGGGGCCTTCAACAGAACAACAGCAGGGGACACACTTTCAGGGCAGAGGCAGATAATACTTAAATCCAAGGTCGACGGCTTTAACGATTATCTTGGGAAGAAGTTGGGGTTACCTAATCCGAGATAATATGATGCTTTCAGGATGGATAAAGGGAATCAACTTATTGTTAAAGAGATAGTGAAAGGGAAAAAACATTCAAGGAAATAGTGATTACGAATCAAGATGATACCTTAAAAACCGTTGGCCAGATACGTTGTTGTTAGGTAGTAATCGTCTGCAAGCCCTGGATTTTGTCGACTATGTTACACCCAACAGGGGTGGTAAATTCAGAGCCCAGAACCTCTTGAAAAGGTATAGCAAAATAGAGAAGGAGGTTAAGAACGCTGAAAATATTGAGATGGAATCGTTAGAGGAGATCGACAGATTTGTAGATGCACGGAGAGCCTTATACAAGAGACTTCGTTTGCTGGGCCGGATGAAGGTGGCATCACCGAACGTGAAAAAGGGGGCTTGACCTCGAACTTCAAATATTAAGGGGTAACTTGAAAAGCTTGAAAAAAAAGGTGATTCTATACGACAGCGAGATTAACAAGGCAGAGGGCAAGGTGAAAGAACTTGAGAAGCAGAAAGCTGGAGCAGACGAAAGACAAATGGCTAATCTTAAAAGGGAAATAGAAATGATGAAGAAAGAGATTAAAGATTTGAATGATAAAAAAAGGCCATAAGAGAAGCACATGGCATTCTATCCACTGACATATACCCCCAGCTGAGACACATCAAAGACACCCTGTTGAAAATTGCTGAAGATGACACACCTCTGCTTGAGAAGCTTAAGATTTTGTTTAAGGAGCAAGGTATAACTATAGCAAGTATCGTCTCTGCCATTGGTCTACTGATAAGCACCATTGTACTCTTCGTTACGGGAGGAAGCGCCACGGCAGGTGCTGCAGGAGGAAGTGCCGCAGCGGGTGCAGGAAAAGGCTTTGTAGAAGCAGCTTGAAAGGCTTGGAAAATTTCTCAAATACCTAGCAGGTAAGGCAGGTGTTACATTACCTGGGATTATGGGTACCATAGTCTCCTTCCTTCTGAGGGTAGCGGCAACAGTCGTGGAATATGTGGCAAAACATCTGTACATGGCCATCGCGGCTGCTGCCCGGTTTGTCGTGTTCTATGTTGGAAAGGTCTAATATTAGTTATTTAAGCCAGATGTAGGCAATAATGATCCCCACCCCTGTCGTGATTAATGCGGCCTTGTTATCCTCATGTTGGCCTTGCGGGGGTTGTTCAGGTATAGTAGGTGGTATGGTATGTTTTAGAGGTGCAGGTGGTATAGCCTGTATAGTATGATCCGAAGGTGGTATAGCCTGTATAGGAGGTGGTTTGATAGTATGCTTAGGAGGTGGTTTGATAGTATGCTTAGGAGGTGGTTTGGAAGCTGCCACATGTCTGATGGTATGCTTTGGAGGGGGCTTGATGGCTGTCACATCTCTGATGGTATGCTTGGATGGTGGTTTGATAGCCCCCTCCGTATGAATAGGCTTGTTATTGAAAACAACATGTACACCAACATTTACATTGGCAGGTGCTATGAGGATGTTTATGTTATATCCTACAATTTTACCTATGCGTAGGTTCATGTCTGAGGGCAACATATACACGCTTGGCATGACAGCAAAATTTACAGGAGTTCGGGCATATTGAAGCACCTTTTGGAATTCGGTAATATCATGGCCTACATTTTCCTGACGTTGGACCATGGCCTCAATTTTCTGCAATAGGATTTGCCTTGCTGTATAGTTGTCCGCGCCGGAGCCGATCAGGGATGCCTTGGCACCGGCCTGCGACCACCTAAACCCGGATACTCTCGCTTAGCTTGGTTAGACCCTCCGACGTTAGGCCTTGGCTTCTCGGAATGATAAACTTTGCCTAACCCCTATCAATTTGCGGCCACCATCTACCATTCGTCAACGACAACATGACGGCCTTGAACTTGTACAAAGCATTGGCATCTGCACCGTATTCAGGACACACTTGTGCTTATCCAGAGGTTGAGTAGGGGTTTTTATACTGCGAGAACCCATCATCGTAAGGCATGGGTACCTTCATGTTTGCCAATATGCGACGCATATGGTGGTAGTATACGTGAAATTTGAAAATCGAATTGACAAGGGGTACTGAGTCCGTCAGATGCTTGGCAGATATGCCTAATGCCGTGCTTGCACAATGGGTAGCAAAATTAACCTGAATATTCCAGTAGTCCAACGCCTGCCCGCCCTGTCTAACCTACTCTGACAGGGTCGTTCAACAAATTGATGGGGATTTTTATGGCATACTTGGTAAACTCGGGGAATGCCACCTCATTGTGCGAACCTGTAGACACGTACAGGCCCTGATGCTTCAAGTTGGTTACACTAAATGTCCATTCTCCTCTGCTACTTTTGTACTTTGCCTTGGGGTTGTATGAGTACATGTTCATCCTTTTCTTCTAACAAGAAAGGGATGAAACAACTCTACATCACCGATATAGAAAAGCCAATTGTATTTGAAGACTACCTAGGGCAGGACACTCGCATAGCTATAGAACTGATAAGTATCAGGCCTGCATGGTTAAACCTATATAGTAATAACGATTTTACCATTCGTAAAGTGGGGCCCGACCAGAGGGTGACTCGGATCGAGTATATGAACGGTTTATACAGGATAGAGAATATCGCAACTATTGTCAACAGCCAGGCGGAGGACAAGATTAAACTGTTTGCCCTGAAAAATGGACTCTGCAGGCTCCGTGTCAGCGATGGCTATACGGTGGTTATTAACAGACCGTTGCAAGAGCTCTTGGGCCTACCCTACGACCCCGCAAAAAAGTACTACACGAGCGGTGACCGCGATGCATATTACAGGACCAATGTTTACCATAGGAACTTATCGGGGACATATTTGAGTTACCAGTGAACCTCCTCAACAGCCTTGTTGCACATGCCTTGCGTCTTGAACTGATCCGGAATATTGTGAAACCAACTCATCTTCTCTCTGAGTGCCCAATTCAACCTTGAGAGATGCTCGACTAACTCGTCCTTGCTGCTGCTGCTTTGATGATTATTAGTATCACTAGGGCATTCCCCTTTCTACTCATTTTTATATGATAGGGACTTACCCTTGATATGCATGACTAAGCACCGCATGGTGGGGATTTTACTGCGCATGCGTATGATAGCACTGAGCTTTACTGCATATGCGTTGATTTTTTGATAATTATTAGCGGAATTTTGTGCAATGGGGCGTAACGAAAAGTTGTGACGTCACAAGTGAAATTGTGTATGATATTTTTTATGAGAGTTTGACCGTGTTTTTTGAAAAAGTGTGTACATCATGACCCCCTATACTAACTTTACAGGCATTTAAAAATAGCTATAGTTGTCCCTGTCTTTAAAGCAGGAGATGTTTATAAAGTACCTAACTACAGACCAATTATTCTTTCTTGAACAATAACAATGTTTTGTATAGTAAGCAATTTGGATTTCAAGCAGGTCATTTAACTGATCACGCAATCATTCAGTGAGTCAAGAGATATTTCAAGCCTTTGATGAGAATAAATTTACAATTGGGTTCTTTATTGATCTCAGCAAGGCATTCGATACAGTCAACCATGAGATTCTATTAGAAAAACTAAAATATTATGGCATAAGAAACTCATGTCTCGCATGGTTCAAGAACTACCTCTTCGAAAGAAAACAATATGACGAAGGAAATAATGACTACAGGTTAATAACATGTGGAGTACCTCAAGTGTCAATTTTAGGACCACTGTTGTTTCTTATTTATATCAATGATATATTTAGAGCATCTAGTCTCTTAAATTTAATTTTATTTGCGGATGTTACAAATTTATTCTTTGCTCATGACGATATAAACGTCCTTTTTGAAACTACTAATACCGAATTGACTAAATTGGCTGATTGGTTTAAAGCGAATAAATTATCCCTTAACACTACAAAAACTAGATATACCTTTTTTCACAAACTTAGTAAAAAAGATGAAATACCTTTTAGGTTACCTGGGTTAGTTATTGATCATGTAAACATAAGAAGAGAATATTCAATGAAATTTCTTGGAGTTCTCCTGGACGAAAATTTAACTTGGAGAGAACATATTAAATTAGTAGAAAACAAAGTTTTCAAAAGCTTAGGAATCTTATATAAAGCCAGTTTCGCTACGGGTTAGGAAAATTCAAAGAATAATTTTTATATACAGGAACGGACACTGCTTTCACCTTTAAAATTTAAACACGGCTCTTTCTAATTTTTATTTTTCCTCTGAGAATAAGTGGAATTTTCCTCGATCTTATCGACTAGTCTTTATAATAATACGAAGTTTTTGTGACTGGCATAGTGGATGTGTTAGTTCTGAGGATAATAAGCTTGATCTTATTTTTACATTCACGTGGTTAGCTAATTATCAATTAAAAAATGATTTCGAGTTATACTTTTCAATTCTATAAAAGTACTTTTTACCATGTAGTTCAGTATCCGGAGAAAGAAAATGTTTGAATTATCAGAAGGATCGAGAAGGCTGCTGTGCCCATTTTAAATACGCTTTTAACCATATGTCAGCTTAATGTGTTCATATGTGCAAAATTTGGAATGATAAAAATAATGTTCAAGTTGATTCTTTATTAACATTTTACGACCTAAAAATGTCGGGTTAAAAAATTACAATTCTTGTCAAAACAATATAAAAATATTTATTCAATGTATAAACAGAACACAATAGAAAATGTCCTTAACCCTATTCGGTCCGGGGGGGGGGGGGGGCGGATTCCGCCCCCCCTAACGGTTTTTTTTTAATAACTCCTGATTGCTTTGTTATATGACTATGATACTTACTGAGTTTCAACATTTATCTATTGGACACCTGCATGCTAATTTTTTAGGTCCCATACCTTTCAGAGGCTTTGATATTGGCCATTACTCGAAACTACCCCTAAAAATCTCTATGAAATCCTTATAATGGGGAAAATATAATAACTCCTGTTAGGATTATCCTTAGAACTTGAAACTTGCAACACAACTTTGTTTCATCAAGAAGAATCATTTTGAATAATTTGAACACGTGACTAATCCGATTTCCCGATTTTGTCGGATTTTACCCGAAAATCGGAAAAAAATGGATTTTCGGGCAATTTTTGGCAATTTTTCATCCGATCCATGTAAAAACCGGAAGATATGTTAAATAACTTTTATTTAGCTTTCAGAAACTTCAAACAGAATGTAAAAATTCGCTATAGAACAAAAGTAATTATATTTTAAGCAGATAGTGGCATTTTTAACAATTTTCAAGCTTTTGATGACGTCACAGAAAATGTGCTGACGCAAGCAAATTTTTTTTGGCGCCATTTTGTTCCTTTTATGACGTACTATAAGTGTGCCAAGTTTGATTTAATTTGAACAACCCTATGAAAAGTTATTGAGGGGGGGGGCGGAATCCGCCCCCCCCCCCCCGGTCATAGTATGTTCGAAAAACCCCGGACCGAATAGGGTTAAAATACCATTTCAAACTAACAGAAAAAACAATTTGTGTAGGAAATCTGAAAGTATTGCCTTCACAGAGATTCATTTTTATTTAAAAAAGTTGCTCACATTCACAAATAAACATTAAAAAATGACAATTAAGAATCTCTATTGCACACTTAAGAATTGTTCATTAGCCACCTCAACATGTCACGTTTTAACTACATCAACAGCCGACAGTTATAAACAATTTGCTTTTGACCATATTTATACTTTTTGCCTGTTATTGCTCATACATATGTAGCAAATTATTTAATAAATTTATTTAACAAATTATTTATTTACAAGGAGTGAAAATACTTTGTCGTGTAGCACTATGCAACTGTACATAGGTTATGGCAACATATCGCATACCCACGGGCCCCATTACACTCACTGACTTAATAATGGGCGTCTCCTGTGTAAAATCTGTCCTTTGTTAAAGCCTTATTAATGACGTAGTTTTGTGGTCAGTTTCATTTGGTAGTCGTTAAATAGTGAAGAATACAATAACAAAGTTCGGGACAACTTTACAGACCGAAAATATTGCAATCTAAAAACAAAAAAATGGCAGACAAAAAAACTGTATTTTATTCCCTTTGGAGCTTCTACAATTATCATTGCTTTTCCAAATATCGACACATTATGCAGCATTGAATCTAACCGTCATGAGGTGAAAATACGTAAGTGAAAGAGTAAAAAATTAAAGAAAAAAAAGAAGAAGAAATAAACAATCTACTATCTACACTTTCACTAGTCCAAATTTGCAACAAACGGGTAAATATCAAATGCTGGTAATTGTGTACACAAGTACGATTTTTTTTATATTAACGAAATGAACATATCGGATGAACTAAAAAAGAAATACGAGAAAAATAAAGTTGGTACAGCTTTCATGGCAAAAATGGTCGAGTTGGTCAAGAAGAGTGATCAAAACGAGATCGATAACAGGATTAGGATAGTGAACGAGGAAAAAAAAAGATCCAGATAAGCGAAAGAAGCCATTCAAAAAAGAAGAAAACTCTGTATTCAAATAAACTACAAAAATGTTGTGTTCGAGGTAATTTTCCTTTTAAAAATATTATATTAGAAAATTTAATTAATTTGTAATTTTTTAAATTATAAAATTAAAATATATACGTTGTGTGTGTGTGTGGGTGTTTTTTTCGCTTCGGATTTCGTTTACAAGTTCAAATGTTTGTTTAATGTGTGCGTTTGTTAAGTTAGCCACATTATCACTTTATGGTAATGTTTTTTCGGGCATTTATTACAGTTATGTCGTTAGCATTTTCTTGTAAAAAACGAGTCAAAAATAAATATCGATTTTATACTGAGCTGTTTTTATTGTTCTAGGATCACTCTACTTATTTATGTACGTGAATTATTGTATACGTTTTTACCTTAAAAAATTCATTATTTAGATTACAGAAAATGATCTATAAAACAGAATTGATACAAAAAACAAAGGAAGATCCAGAGAAAGTTACACATGCCATTTGGGAATTTGGGCGTATAGATAAAACCGTAAAAAAAACGTTGGTGGAATGTGAAAAAAGCAAAGTAGCGATACTAACAAATTATCATAATGATATCCTTCAGCTGGATACCAATGACCAAAACAAACTGCTGATTTCAAAGTATTATATTGTGAAATTCTTTAGCCAGAAAGAAGATGTTGACGGAGACATTATATTTCAATTTGGTTTCACTGGGAGAATGCCAGAAAGTTTTGATCAAATTCTTCTGTGGCCTATTGGAGCATGTGAATGTAGAAAGAGAAAAATAATTTGGAAACAAGTAAGTGACTTTTTTATATTATAAATATTAAAAAGTTATCGTTAAGAATTTTATCATTGCGATCGTCATTACATGAAACTTAGAAAATATCCTACCCAGAAGTTCACAGCCATACCTTAGACCTAACAGACGCTTACCAAGAAAAGTGTGAAGATCTTTTGCGAGCTTTTTTCGGTGATGTGAAAATGAAAACGTTTGTTATAAACCACCCGAATGAAGTGAGACAAAGAATTTATGCCAGTGTTCAGGATTTGAAATTAAGAAGTGGTTCTTATGGAGCAGAAACAATTTGGCAAAAAATATTAAATGTTCTTAGAAATGGTTTTTTTACTTGTGACTAATTAGATTTGAACGATCAATTGGCATAAAAACTTAATTTTTATTGATATTTTAGGTATAAAAATAATGGCTATGAAAAAACAATACCGTGTGATAAAAGTAACGATACAGAACTCCGTGACCAAATTGTCGAATGGGAAGAGAATAAACAAAAAAAATTGCTTAAAAACACTCTTATGGAAAACAATTGTTTCGAAAAAGACTGGTGAGGGTATAACAATGGGGATTTTCAAAGTCTAGTGCCGAAATCTGAATCAGGTACCTCCCATGTCATATTCTCCAATGTCATACAATAGA
This sequence comes from Hydractinia symbiolongicarpus, assembly GCF_029227915.1. Lineage (NCBI taxonomy): Eukaryota > Metazoa > Cnidaria > Hydrozoa > Anthoathecata > Hydractiniidae > Hydractinia > Hydractinia symbiolongicarpus. The sequence continues at coordinate 28,095,131 of NC_079882.1, read as the reverse complement.
TACGCTATTTATGCTCCCACGTACGTCATAACTAATATCAGGAAAGAAATAGAATTTTTAAGGAAAAAGTTAAACAGCAATTTAATGGGTGTAATGAAATGGGGGATGTTGTTGTCTGTACAGGGTGCCTCACAATTCAGATTCTTAAGGAAGACAAAAAACTCACAACCGAGTTGGAAGAACGAAAAAAATATTTGTAAACAGTAATTTTTATGTGGTTTATTTATTATCTGCAATTAATGTTGGTTTCTCCAATTCATTGTTGTGTTACGAACATGATATTGCTTCATCTAATAGATTGTTGTGTTAGTAACATGTTCTTATAAACCTTTATTATAAAATGGTCGTTTTAGTGGTGTTTTTTTTCTTTGTAAATATTTTTTTTAAATATATTTAAAACAACTCTATTTATGTTGTATTCATTTTGTGTTAAAAATGTGTTTTTTTTCGTTTTGCATTACAAAGGTGTTTTTGAAAGGCTGTACTGTATTTAATTTATTTTTGTTTATAATATAATGGTTTGTCTAATACACACACCTTAACAGTGCTGCTTTATTTTCAGTGTGAATAAAATAGAAATAAAAATAGCTTGTATCAATATCCGAAAGATATTTGAAAGAACAAGCAATAATTTAATCATTATTTAATTTCTTGTCGAAAATGAAATATCTCTAAAAATCTAAATTTACCCTTTTCTTCAGAAAGAACCTAAAATCCACAAGGGGTTTACTTATGAAAAACTAAAAATGAAGAGTGGAGGAGGGATTGGGAGAGAGAAATCAAATATCCCCCTACAAAGTACCTTTTGTTTAAATTATTTTAAAATATATTAAAACATAACTTGTATACCTTGGAATCATTTCGTCTTGAAAATTTTTTGTTTTGTTTATGCTATAACGGTTTGTCTATTAAATACAACTTGAAGTTGCTTAAATTAAATTTAATTTAGATTAAATTAGATTAAAAAATGGAAAATCTAAATACTTTGTTTTCTTCAATTCTGAAATGTTTTCAGAGCAGTGTGTGTGCAGAGGTTGTAGATGAAGTAAGTAGGAATTTTACCTATTAATTAGTCCTTGGACAAATAAAATCTTTTATAAACATAGCCCTGTTTGAAGATTAAGCAGTTTTCAAAAGAAACACACAAGTAATAATTTAGTTCTTTAATAAAAATTATCGTTGAATTTAACCTTTCTTCAGAAAGAACCAAAAATCCAGAATATGTTAATGTTCTGAAGAGATTAGGATGGTATGTAAAGAGACGATTGGGAATGAGATATAAAATATTTCTCACTTGACATTGTCCTAGTATGTAATAAATGAGATGGAAAGCGTGACAGCCCTTTTTCATTGTCATTAGAAGCATGAATGATTTACTTTAGTTCTAAAACGAGTTTTGAAAGTCTGTTTAAAGTTCCTGTTATTTTGGTGACTGCAAGTCTATAGGTATGCAAGTCTATAGGTATGCAAGTCTATAGGTATGCAAGTCTATAGGCATGCAAGTCTATAGGCATGCAAGTCTATAGGCATGCAAGTCTATAGGCATGCAAGTCTATAGGTATGCAAGTCTATAGGTATGCAAGTCTATAGGTATGCAAGTCTATAGGTATGCAAGTCTATAGGTATGCAAGTCTATAGGTATGCAAGTCTATAGGTATGCAAGTCTATAGGTATGCAAGTCTATAGGTATGCAAGTCTATAGGTATGCAAGTCTATAGGTATGCAAGTCTATAGGCATGCAAGTCTATAGGTATGCAAGTCTATAGGTATGCAAGTCTATAGGTATGCAAGTCTATAGGTATGCAAGACTATAGGTATAGCAGAGTCTATAGGTATGCAAGTCTATAGGTATGCAAGACTATAGTTATAGCAGAGTCTATAGGTATGCAAGTCTATAGGTATGCAAGTCTATAGGTATGCAAGTCTATAGTTATAGCAGAGTCTATAGGTATGCAAGTCTATAGGTATGCAAGTCTATAGGTATGCAAGTCTATAGGTATGCAAGTCTATAGGTATGCAAGTCTATAGGTATGCAAGTCTATAGGTATGCAAGTCTATAGGTATGCAAGTCTATAGGTATGCAAGTCTATAGTTATAGCAGAGTCTATAGGTATGCAAGTCTATAGGTATTCAAGTCTTTAGGTATGCAAGTCTATAGGTATGCAAGTCTATAGGTATGCAAGTCTATAGGTATGCAAGTCTATAGTTATAGCAGAGTCTATAGGTATGCAAGTCTATAGGTATGCAAGTCTATAGGTATGCAAGTCTATAGGTATGCAAGTCTATAGGTATGCAAGTCTATAGGTATGCAAGTCTATAGGTATGCAAGTCTTTAAAAGTTGCATAATGCTACAAGATATTCGCCTTGACTTTGTCACGTTTTAGTAGTCACAAAATTATTTTACATAACAAAACTTGGTAAAAGAACATTCCTTTGATAGTGTGCAATAAGGACTACCTTTCTGTCAAGACAGACATTAACTCATATAATATAAAAGACTTCAAACTTAAAATTAAAATTAAGTAACTTTTATTCCCACATCTTTTTCAAAATTTAATTTCTATGCATTGCTATTTTCATTTTCTAAATTGTGAATTCGTAAACACTGATCATGCCATCTTGTCGACTACAAACAATTTTAGAATCATCAAATTTTATGCAAGTCACTGGTTCTTCACAAGCTGCTATTACATCTGGCGATCTAATGCTAAAAAGAAATTGCAACTTTTTTTTACAATTTTTCTGCCTAGTATTAATTATTGCTTTGCTTCTTACCTTTTTATAATTTAACAAAATGGACAATACAAGGTTAGGCGGCAGTGAACCTTCCATGCTAACCGAAATTATATTTATAAGTTACATTTTAATGGACAACTTTTGAGAGAAACTTTCATAAAAGTTTATTGGCTTCAAAGATTTTATGGCGCTAAAATCGGGATTTTTACTTTTTTTAATACATCATACCACAAAAGTTTGACAGACAAGTGTGAAATTCTTTTAGGATTGTCTGGGACAGAGCGTGAATATTTTTTGATGTCTAACATAAATGTTAGAAAACAAAAACAAAAGAACTTAGCAACAAAAAATTAAATACTTCATTGAAAACGAACTGCAAATGTAATAGTAGAATATGAGTGTATAAGGTGTGATCATCATCATCATAACATTGAAAGTTTTTTGGGTGTTATTTACTACAATTCTCTAATCTTGTTAATGGCCAGGTCTGATTATGTACTTTTTGCCATTTACCAAAAATTAGTTCAGTGTCATTATAATTTTAGGCAAGGGATATAACGAATATTGTAGAAACTTATGTACCTAATTATTTTAATTTTTGTAGTTGACAATAAAAACACGTTTACTTTATTTGTTAGTCTTACAAAAAAAAACACAAGTATTTTTAATGTTAATGTTCTCTAATGTTATTTAAAAACGTTTTTTTTGTTTAAAATATTTTGTTCGAAAAATTAATCCAGCAAATTAGCCCCTTGAAATCTAGAAAAGGATTTATCCAAAAAGTTGTGCACATTAATTCTGGAATACTAACTACCATCATCTTTTAATGATTCTACTGTCATAGATACAGTTATATTTTATATACTTACTTTAGCATATTCCATATTTTTATCACCCCATCTTTACTTGAAGTAACGATGTTTCCTTTGTATTTCTCTTTGAAACTTTTTGATGTTGTGCTTTTCGAATTCTCTTTTGACTTCATCATCAATTGCATTTTGACACTTTCAATCCTATATCGATTTAGAAACACATGTCCATGGAGAATTTTGTAAATGTCCATATGGTTATGTTAGGTCAGAATTTTAATTTTTGCGTGTGAAAAGAACAGATATTCTTCACAAAAAAATTAGCTAAACAAATCTCTTTTAAAATAACATTTGACGTTTGACACAGGATATTGAAAGCATGAAAACATATATCAATAAGCATTGTTTTGTCATTGCAAAAATTGTTTAAGGCAATTCATTTTCAAAATTAAAATTTAATGCCAGAGTTTAAATGTTTTTTTACAATTTTAGCAAAATGTTACTAAAATTGTTCTTTGGGTTGTGATTACCCCGTATATAAAACAAAAAAAATAATAAAGTTGTTGGACATTTTTTCCAATCCATTAAATTAAATATTTTTTTAAATATTGTTGTACTGTACTAATTTTAGCGTGATATATTTTCGTGCCTCTATAAATATATATTTTGTAGCCAGACAAATTAAAATGCACAAAAAGTAAAAGAACAAAAAATCACGTGATTACTCCCTCGAATAATTGCCTCCTTTTTTATCTTCCTATAAAGTTTTGGAATAAAAAATGTAATTTTTAATTTTTCGTGCTTTTTTTAATTTTATGACTGAATTATTATAAATAAGGTTCTGTCTAACCTGTCCTTATGAGCTTGATCAATCGTAAAAATTGGAGCATAGTTATCTGTGTCCCATATCTGAAGATCAGTGCCACAAGCGCATAAAACCAAACCCTAAATTGATAAGGTTAATATTTATAACAGTTTGGAAAATTAACCAAATTAATAAAAAATTATAGTCAAGTAGACTATTATACCAAACATATTAATATTTCTAACTTCTAACATTATCCAGCTTTTCTATAAGAAATTAACATGCTTCTTTAGCATGTTAAGCATAAACTACAAGCTGCTTTCAAACTATTTCAGACTGGAAATATTAGTAGTATATTTTTATAATTTTGTCATCCTAAAAGTTATTTGTTTAAAACATTTGTAAAAATACATAATTGTATTACCGCAATAAGACATAGCACACAGAAAAAAGTGTAATGCGCTATAACTTACTTAAGTAGCTTGATGTAGATTTAAAAAAATTTAAACCGCGATTACTATAATCTTGGAGGAGCTATAATTCACTTTACCTTGTTGAGAGACAGACTTGTCACAGGAGTTATTGAAGAAGTCTTAGTCGTCATTTGAAAGCTCACAATACATGTCTTTGTAGCTATATTCCATACACAAACAGTCTATATAAATTAAATGAAGTTGATTCTTAGCTGATTTGTACGCAATAATTATATATAGCTAAAAAATATATGTGTGAGTATAATAAAAGAAGATACAATAAATAACAAAGCTTGTTATCTTGGTTGTTATATTTCAAAAATAACACATCATTTCGTCACTCAAAGTTGCATGTCTTGTTAGGACGATCTTTAGACAATAATCATTTACAAATACTTTCTTAAATCTATAAACTGTACTTATTATCTTACAAGTTATAATTTATTTAAGAGGACTTTCTTTTATTCAGCTGGAAAAGTGTTTGAATATTTTTAAAATCTTTTAGTACTATTTCCATTACAATACAAATACCCAACTTTTGTTTATATATTTAGGCAATATCACACAAATAATTACCCTATTAATTGTGCCAGCAAATATCTTTTGTGAGGTGTTACTTATCGAGATAGAATGCACTCCACCGAGAATATTGAATGAACAAATAACTGAACAGCTTCGTAAGTTCCATAATTTTACCTAAAAAGATTGTGATTTTTATAAATTTTACTATACAATAATTACCAAAAAGTTCACAAAATAAAAACATTAATAAGATGACAGAGCTACACATTGTGTTAATTGAAAAGTGTTAACATTCTTCTGGTGGAAACTCTAATAAAAATAAGATTCATACACTAACCTGTTTGATAAGACAACAATATAGCAGTAATAAATCATACGAACATTGATACCTGAACCTTAAAAGGGCGTTATCACCCTTATCGAAAAAAATTAACATATACATTTTATTTATTTATTTCAAAGTTCAGACAGAGTTATGACTTTCCTGAAAGTTTGAGGATGTAAAACGTACTAGAAATGGAAATAATGGTACTTTAATATCTTGAATTTATTGTTTGTTATTTCCAGCCGCCATATTTAACGGTCTTGTTGATCTCTTATTCTCGTCTAAAAAGCGGGCCGTCGCAGAATGTTCGTATGAAGGCGAACAAACGGCCTTAACTCTTGACTTCTTATCTAGCAGACACAATGCAACTGGATCAAAGGAACTGATTATTATTTTTTTAATTTTGTATGAATTTAGTTTGGTTTACCGCGGATAAAACTGGGTGTATTTTGACATTCAAATTGACAAAATACAAATTGCAGAAAATAATGGAAAAATATATTAAACTTAGGGTTAATATGTATGTAATTCATAATGATAACTTATAATCTCCACAATGCTAAATAGCAGAAAAAAGGGTGGTTTATTTTAAACAATAAAATTTAAAAGACAAATAGGCAGATCCGATTAGTAATTTTCTGAGTTTCGCCAAGCAGTGATATGTTGACAATATTAAAGTTAAACTGTGAGAAAATACCATTTCTAATGATCAATAAAAACAAAAGCCATCACAAATATTAAGGACACACAGCTTTGTCCTGTGTTTTATAAAAGACGCCATTGTTGATAACGCAGAATTAGTTTATTCAAGGCAAAATGCAAAAAGTTAAAAAAATCATGACAAAATTTGTGTTATGTTAACTTTTCAACTCTGGCAATTTTTATTTACCCAGGCTAGTCTCTTTAGTTTCTATTGGTACTTCAACAAGAGTCCTACAAAGGAGGTCCTAAGGCATTTGATGCTTCTATTCGCAGTAATCCCAGCACAAGCATACATATTTATTAATAAATATTAATCCTATTCCTTTGCAACGCCAAGCAGAAAGGGTAAATTCATACTTTTATAGTCTTTGGCATAACTTGGCTAGGGTTTGGACCCAAGACCTTCTGCATTGAAATTGAACGTCGAAGTTTGGATTTTTAAAAACATGCCTACTTCCCATACAAAAAAGACATCTAAAAACCTAGGTTATCATTTTTGAAAAAAAAGACATTATAATGACCGTGTTAATTAAATTTACAGTTTCCAAGTTTTTGTAAAGCTAATGAACAATTAATTTAAAGGACCGGCCTTAATGTCTCCAAATCTCACAAATCAAAAAGTGCATTCTGAAGGTCAATCCCACCCTCCTCTTAGTAAAATAAAAAATATAATATTAAAGTATCGTCAATCTCTGATATTACAAGCACTCGTGAAGCATGTATATTCAGTATTCTCTCTAATTAGCGGACACCGTTGGTGCATGAACAAAGTGTCTCCTAATTAGAGGTGTCTTCCTTTTAGAAAGTTTTACAATGTAAGCTCAAAATTTGAAGAAAATGCGATTTGTATACGAAATGTGTAACTTAAAAAAATAGCGGGTACCGTGCTGGACTTAGACACGAAAAAAGAAGAAAACAACTAAATTGAACGTAATATAACTTTTTTAAAAATAACAAACAAATATCAACATCATAATATCAACTAAATTAACATGAATTTTTAAAAAACTTCACTTGAAGTAAAAATTTTTAACAGATTGTTGTTTTAAGTTCCTGACTCGAAAGTGAGGATAAAGAAGTTCTTTATATTGGAATGAGTAGCATTACAAATCGCTAGAGGATATCATGTCTAGATTAACATCTGGAGCCCCTTGGAGGTTTGTGGAAAGACGGTTAATCGTGGAGGTGGATATGGTATGGAAATTCCCGTTTAATATAAGTTGATTGGACAACAAAAGTTGATTGACTGGTTTGCGAAGAAAATTGAAGCTGTAAAACCCGATATTTCTTGTAAAATGTTAGTGTTTAAAATAAATATTTTAAAATTATTAAATTTTTCATTATTTTTATATGCTGGTTCCTAATTTTTTGGACTGTCCGCTAATTGGAGAAAAAAAAAAGCTTACAGTTGCCATTTCGTGGAAAAATAATTGTCCGCTAATCAGAGTGTCCGCTAATTGAGTTTCGGCTAATTAGAAAGTTTTTTTATGAGACTTTGACTAGAAAACGGCAGGTACATGGACAAAGTGTCCGCTAATCAGAGGTGTCCTCCTGTTAGAGTGTCCGTTAATTGGAGAGAATACTGTACTATATATTTCCACGCTTCACGGTATGAAAAATTGTAATGACAAGAGTTATCCCTCCGTAATGTCAGACTAAATTTAGGATGCACTTTTCATTTATGTCACTCCTAAAATAAACTTTTTTTTATGGAAAATACAAAATAAAATTATAAAGAATCAGCAAAAAAATCTAAAACTATCATGCTTGATGGTAATTGTTACGTTTTCATAAAAACAACTTAGATTTTTTTTAAAAAAAACAACAAAAAAAGCAGAAAGTTAATTTAATGTTAGTAGCTTAATAATTTTAATTAATAAAATCATTTCTAGAAAATAGAAAATCAAAAAGTCTTAATCCCAACATCTCCTTAAACCGTTCACTGAAGCACGACCATATTATTTTCATCAATGTTTTAGTGGATCTGAAAACTGAATCTTAAGTTACAAGATTGTACGACTGATTAAATAGACTCACTGTTTTGTCAGCAGAGCCACTAGCAAGTAAAGAAGCATCCACATCTAGACACCACACAGCAGCAGTATGCCCTATCAGTGTCCTAGAAAAGAAATTTGGAAAGTTTTTTACATAAAAGTCTGAATCAAGTTTTTAACTAAAGCATAAGAAGCAATTTTATCACCTTGTGCATGTTTTGTCTTTTATATTCCAGATCTATGGAAAAGGTAGACAAAACAGCTTATAGCCAAAGCAACTGACAGAAATGAAATTGATTGCAAAGCCCATCCAACAACCCTAAAAGCCATGACTAATTCTTTATTTGTATTTACAAGCATGTAATTTTGACTTTTATATTATATCTACAACACAAAAGCTGGGGAAAATAGGCTTTTGAAGGTTAATAATCAAACATTTGAGACATTATATGACTTCCTTATTGATTTTCAGCGCTAACCAAAACTATGAACAATGTCGGGAAGCCCTGGATAATTTTTAAAAAACGTGGTTCTGCCTAATGATTTTCATATTTTCGCTGCTAATTCGAGCATATTTTGGTCTGTGAGTCTGACTCCCCAATACAAGGAAAACATTTCTTAAAATAATACCTAAAAATTAGCTGTTGTAATAAAAAAATGTAAAATCGAAAAAGTTTGTAAAAAACTTGAAGTTAAAATTGTAAGAAAAAAACAATAACACAAGATTCACCTTAATTGTTTGGTCATTCGAACAACTGGCCAATAAATTATGCGATATAAATTTGACACACCATATCAATTTCTAAGCAAAAGAAATCCAGATAAAAATAAAAAAAATATTATTAGATCAACAAACACAAATGCAAACACAAATATAAAAGTAAAATCTCATAAATTAATTTTACCTGGTGGCCTTCTAAAATTTTGACACATTGTTTTTTACTAAGCTGCCATATTCTAAATTCAGTAAATCAAATATTACTGTGGTATAAGGGAAAATAGCACCCTAACCTTTTAAAATTTGCATGTTTTAAAAAAGAATAGTACTTGAAATAAATCCGATTTGCTATCAAACAATAAGAACGAAGATCATTTATCAGCCTCAAGAAAGGTTAAAAGATTGCGTTTTTTCACAAAAAAAAGGCATTTACTTTAAAAGATATTAAAAGAAACTGAATAAATCAACCACAATACACGTAATAACCTTATGGTCTTATCAGAGTTTGAAGAAGCAACCAAGTCTCCAAACAAATCAACAGAGGTGACACTAAAAAAAAAGCAAGATTGCAGAACAGCTGTAAACTATACACCACAATAACAAACTTTTTTTTACCTTCCCACTTCATTTGTTAATTCGTATGCTGAGAATTTTCGATCAATCCAATTCTGTTTAACTTTTAAATACCATAAATAAGCATCTCTGTAAGATGTACATTTAATATGATCTGGCAACTCTAAAATTAATTAATAATCCTTAAGAATACGATTATTTTTTCATGTATTGGACAAAATAAAAACAAGCAAACCCTCAAGCAGTATTAAAACCATTAGTTTTAATGTACATTTTAAAAAACCCACATAAATATTTGTAGATTTTAAGAAAAACTGCCTTCTAGGAGAAGAGTATATAATAAAACTCTCTTGATCTGCCCCTCATTACAGATGAGCTTAAAACTCTTACAAGAACATATGTTTTCATTTAATTTTTTTTTTCTACTTTAAAAATTTTTTCTAAACCTGACACCATAATGCACTTAATTTTTCTCGTGTTTTTTATAATTGTTTTGTTATTTTGTAAACTTGACGGAATTAAAAAATTTAACAACAAACTGATGTTTACTTTGGGGCTTGAAAACCACAGTGATTGCAAAATTAAACAGTCAACTGGTGCCCAAATATTATTGAAAATATAAGTTATAATTAATTTAATTTATTTGTAATTGTTGACACTAAATATATATTATAGATAAACATAAATATTCATTCTTACTTATTTTTTTGACCTTACACCATTTTTTCCAAATAGTATCATGAATTGCCAGATCTCTCCATTTTGTGCAGACCTATAGAATGTTAACAAATGGAAGCAAAATTGAAGATGTGTAGATATAACTGTACTTCATAAAAATAATACCATACTAATTGTATGGTCCACGACAAAAATCTGATCAAAGTATAAAAAATCTAAAACGAATAATAATGGAGAATGTTTTTTTCATCAAAACCTTACGCCAATGCCTTTCAGAAAAAATATTTCATCCACGAAAATCCACATTCACAAAAGTCTATTTCGAATGTATAAGGTTTACATTTGTTATTTTTATCCTTTTGTTGCTAAACTTAAGTTAGAATGTTTTAAAGAAGGCGAAAGTTAAACATTGAGTTGTTACAGATTTATCATTTCTCTTGTTTAAAAAAAGTTGTCAAAAGTCATTGTAGCAATATGCAAAAATTGTTTAATAAAGCCAATATATTAAAAACTTTAATGAGATGTTTATCGTTTGACATAAAAAAAATTTGTTACTCCTTTATCATTTTAGAGCCTTCCTCTCTGTACAGAAGAAACCTACTAAAATTTTGCCCAATTCTGACAGGACAACTCTATAGACAAATAAGTAACATGATATTCAATGTTCACAGTCAGGTGAAATTGTTTTTTAAACAAGTCCACAATTAAATTTCATGCAATAATAACCTAACAATGTATGAGCCACAAAGAAATAATAACCCATTAAAGTTACAATGTGATTCTTACACAAAATGAATTTAGTTTTTAATAATTTTTTTCAATAATCAAGCTTTGTAAATTCCAGATCATTGTTTAAAGAGCGTGTGGGTAATAAAACAACCCTAGTCTGTGACAAAAAGGGAGATAAAATTAGTGTATCATAAAAAATTGGGTAGCAAATCTCTTTGCAAGCACAGCAGTTATAATATATTAATAAACTGTCCATTTCTAAAGTTAGAACATACCTAGAACTTAAAAATAATGTCAGACCTTTCAAGTTTATAAATAATGGAATATGACATTTAACACTCTCCATACCTTGGTACACAAGTTAACCTGTTTTGGCTTCAAGTGCATGAATATTCTTATTGATAAATCTTTTGGCAACAATGAGATGATGTCGCAATGCAACCGAACCTGAAATTAGAAGGACAAAATACTTTTAATGGTTATGTTTCTATGGGCAACTCTATACCAATAACATATGAATGAATCTCAGACGAAAACTACATTGTGGTAATAAAGAATAAAAACCCATGCAAAATTCATACCATTAAAGAGGCATACAGGTAATATATTTGTGATGGAGAGAGTATCTTTAGAAATAATTTAAGAAAATCATCTTGTTGCCCACCTATAAAAAGAATACGAATATCAACATTTTAAAATCTACATAAAGAAAGAATGCTAACAGATGATAGAAGTATGTTGTGGTTAACACATTTATTTCTGGAATATCTTTAACTCAAATACAAATATTTGATGTTTTCATGGGAAATGCTGAAATTAAAACACAATTCCTTTTTACATTGTTTTTTAAAAAAGTCAGTTAAATTTGTGTTTACCAATTAGGAGTTTAGAAACAGTAAAAGTTAGACAAATGGCAAACTTATTTGTTTTCAAAATAGATTAAATAGATAATGATAAAAATTTTTTTTTTTAGTGTAAAATCAAAAAAAAAATGAGATTAGCTTACATAATAATTCTTTCTGTATTCAAACTCCCAGTGTTATAGAGCAGATGAAAAATTATATCATTCAGTGTATAAACATATTTCATTGTAATCGTTGCAGTGGACAAAACACTTGTTCGATGCAAACAAAAAACATCTTTAATACAACATTTTGTACATATGAATAAAATTAAGCTTAAACTCCTGCAGAAAAACAATTTTTATTTTTTTGGTAATTATACTAATGCATGACATGTGGTGTTGTAAATATTTGTTATTCTTCCCGTTTGATATTTTGAGCTTATTAACATGAATACAAAATTCTGATTATCATTCATACCAGCAATTTTTTTTTCGGCATATAACTTATGTGTTCATAATCTCTGATAAACTTTTTCAGAAAGCAATAAGATTTTTCAAAAAGGTGAAAAGATTGATATGACAATTTTTAAAGCTTTTTCGTATGAAACAATGCCTATTTCCACCAGTATAAAATTCAAAACTGCATCAACCTGATAGTAAAGACAACACCAAGTTAACATAGCAATTCACAAATACACATAAGGAAGTCAATGACATACATGTCCATGTGAGAAACCAACAATTTATTGTATTTAATTGTTCTTTAAAACCAATCCCTTGTGATTTCTAAATGGTGACAAAGAAAATAAATTTTTAACACCATTCTTAAATTGTGACAGTAAAAGAGTTTATTTTTTTTCAACCAGTGATAGTCCAGAAAAATAAACATTAGAGAGTTTCTTTAAAGGAGTGGTATTGTCTTCTTGGAATATTGTATTTCAACTTTTTTGTAAACTAAATTTAATCCTTACAAACATAAAATTAAGGTGTATCAAATGGCAATAAAAATATTAGTAGAAATGCCAACCACACAAAATGTAATAAAATTTAATTAATTTATATAGTTTTAATCCTACCTGGAACTTTTGATACAAAAAATGTTGCAAGGACGTTGCTTTATTAAACTGTTGCCTAAATACAAAGGAATAACATAAACAGTTTATCAACTTAAAATATGAATTCTTATAAATTTGCACTCAGTTTTAATTTACTGTTTGGGTGTGTTAAATCAGCAAATCAACAGGGAGGGGTAGTTACACAAACAAGTTCCTTATTCTACTTCTCTATGCAACCGTGATGAAGTTATTAGCTATTAGGCCTAATGTTACTTTGTTGTAAAAAAATTACAATAGTTTTGCAGAAATACAAAGCCTAAATTATGCACTGTGCAGAGAATGCAGCAAATATTTGACAAAGGATTGTAAACAGCCATTTGTTATCCATTTTCTCTAGTTTGTATTACAACAGGGCAAGAATTGATAATTAACGATCACTGTCTAAGTTTAAATCAATAATGTTCCTGTTATATAAATATACAATTAGATTTCTTCTCAATAATTTAAAAGCATAAATAAATTTAAACAATAATGACATACCTTCGCTTTATGTTATTTTGAGATTGCATTTTTTTTCCAGGATAGCAACCTAATTCCATGTGTCTCTTTGATGTTTTTAAACTGAGGGGTAATCTATTAAAGATCTCTTCATCTGAATTGGCCAATTTATATTTTCTGGAAAAACAAGCTGGAGCTGTTTTTATTGCAGGCAGACAAATTGTTTTGCTTCTCCGTGAAAAAGTAAATTTGGAAGGGCTTTGAAATATATGTTGGTTTGGTGCAGTTTTGTGTCTGCTATGTAAATTTGCTTTGCTGTGTAGCACTCTCTCTTGTGTATCATTCGACTGAATTGGATTGAACCAAACTTCATAAGTGTCTTTTGAATGAGAAATTAAACTCCACTGATTCCTAGATTTAGGATGATTTTCAACCAATGGCATTGACCGTATTTGACTTTTTGTAAAACTAGATGGTAGTGTTTTCATGTTGGGGCAAACACAATCATCAGACCATGCTTTTGCGTCTACCTGGAATTTAAATAAAGCATGACAGAAACACTAACAAACATAAATAAATAAAAAATTCTATACATAAAGTAATTTTACTTCGTTTCTCATATGTGCACTTTTTAATCTGTATATTGACTTTCCTTTTATCTAAAAGTTAAAAAAACACATTACCTAATGAGGCACAGAACTTAATTTAGATTTATAGGTTTGATTTGGAGTCTTAAATTGCTGCTGCTATCAGCAGAGCACCTTTTCAAATTGAGCGCCTTTACAGGTCAGAATGCAGACTTTTTATAATACGTGGTCTCTAGGAAAATCGACCTCTTCTATTTTTAATTATTTTAAAACAATAGAATTCCATATTTCGTATTTTTAAAAATACGAATTACGTATTTAAAAATATGTGTATTTTTAAAAAAACGTATTTCGTATTTTCAAAAAATACGGAATTCCTATTTAAAAAAAAATACATGTATTTAAAATACGAATTTCGTTTTATTGAAAATATGGAATTCGTATTAAAAAATACGCATTTCAAAAAATACTCTGTAAAACACATAAAAAAAGTAATCTCTGGTCTCTGGTTAGGGATCGTCTCCCACATCGTTTCATTTTTAATACGAGTTGAAACGACGAATTAAATGTTTTTATTTTTTTCACAAAACGATTATAAAATTTACTATGAAAAGTAAAACGATTTTGTAAAAAAAGTATGAAATGATTTGATAGGATTATGATGAAAAAACGTCCATGTGAAGTTCTAAATTTGCCGCATATCATTCTAAAATGACGAGAAAACGTCCCTGCGAAGCTTTAAAGTTGCCGCATTTCATTTTAAAATGACCAAAAAACGTCCCTGCGAAGCTTTAAAGTTGCCGTATTTCATTCTAAAATGACGAGAAAACATCTCTGTGAAGCTTTTAAGTTGCCGTATTTTATTCTCAAATAACGAGAACACGTCTCTGCGAGGCTTTAAAGTTGCCGTATTACATTCTAAAATGATGAGAAAACGTCCCTGCAAAGCTTTAAAGTTGCCGTATTTCATTTAAAATGACAAGAAAACGATCTGCGAAGCTCTAAGTTCCTGTATATCATTCTAAAATTACAAGAAAATGAGCCTGCAAAGCTCAAAAGTAATTTTTCTATTTAGTTAATTAACCACTCACTTGATACACGTAACATTTTTAAAGATAAGAAATTCATTTTTGAAAACAAAATTTCAAATTTTCTATTTTTAAAAATAGAATTTCGTATTTTCTATTCTTAAAAAATACGAAATCAGTATTTTCTATCTTTAAAAAATACGAAATACGAATTTCGTATTTTTTAAAATAGAATTTCGTATTTTTAAAAATCCGAAAATTTGTATTTCGTATTTCTAAAAATACGCGTATTTTAAAATACGAAATCCGCATTTTTTAATACGAAATTTTTGTATTTCTTATTTTTTAATACGAAAAGAGAAGTGGTCAATTTTCCTAGAAAGCATCACATATGTAATGTTAGAATAGCTTTTTTTAAACAATGCTGATTGGTAGCCAACCAGCCAAGTGGCCATGTCTATTTATCAAAAACCACGTTCACATATCTTTCACGCAGGGTTATACAAATTTACATGTTAGAAGGTAAAAAATAAATTGTACCGCTTTGGGTCATTAAAATCTGGTATCTCAACAACCCTTTTGTAATAATACTAAAAATCTTGTTTCTTCACAACAAGAGAAGTTGCATTTTTCTGTCTTTGTAAAATGTGTACAAATCAGGCTTACACAATGGTTATCTCATTTATACAACTTGTTATGGCAGAACATCTAAACCTTTTTAAAAGCACTAAAAAAATTCTTGAAAAAATTTAATTCATGGCTGAGTTTTTATTTGCTTGTTTGTTTACAAAAATACTTAATAAAACTTAAAAACAATTTTTTCGGTATTTTGAACCACAGAAAAGGATGTGCTGGAAATTATTACCTTGATAAAAATGGTGGAAAATTTAATCTGACAGCCATTCATAAACCCAAGTACCCAATATTTGTGCAATAATAACACACCTGTTGCATCCTATTTACATCTCTTTCAAGCTTGCTAGTCAGTTCTCTAGTTATGTATGTTGAAATAGGACAAAATGAACTATGTATATCAAACTTGTGATAAGTATAATCTCGATGCAGCAACGGTTCCAAAATCTAAAAGCAAACTGTAGTAAACTGTAGTGCAATGAAATTTGAAAATGTGCTGATAGTTGAAAGATACTGGGAGGGGATCATCAACTGGCTTTTTGAGTTGTTTAGCACTAATACAACAAAAATCAGAATGCTTTTTGAGCTTAGTGGAAATGCAGTACTTTGCAGACCAGATGTGAAAAGCAAGACATTAATCTATCAAATCTTTGTCCCACAAAAATTTAAAACAAGCTACAGACATGTGGTGAGACAAGTTATAGACATGTCCAACAAAATTGGGAATGCATTGAAAATTTTACAAAATTGCCCTGATATAAACACAGTTTTTTAAAGTTTTGAAACACATAGATATTTCAATTTCGACTTAGCTCTGCTTAAGGCAGTGAGAAGAAGAAGTATGGAATAACATTATTAAAAATGCTTCATAAGAAGAGGTTGGGAGCTACAAAATCTACTAGCAAATGGAACATCTCTAGGTTTTTATTTACACTTTTGGTTTTAAAAAAAAAATTTCTGCCTGAACATGAATACTTTTCATAATAAAGATCAGCTGTTTTTACCAGCTCTAGGAACATCTCAAGTAAGAACAAATCTAAATTGCTATATTCTGCTTATGTAGAACATTGCCTGATAGGGTGATTTTTATATTAACAAAGCAAGACAAAACAAGATTATGAAAAAATGAAAGACTTTATTAAAAAAAAAACATAGTCCTGGAAGAGGAGACATTTATTTTATACCAGTTACCAGGTGTTATTGTTAAATAATTGTTGTTTATACTCCATTATTAAGCACATTGGGACTAAGGATTTATTGTTAATCCTAATTTTTGATTTAAAAATATTTGGTTTACGATTTATAATTAATGGAACCAATTTTCAGAGTTGCATTTCAAATTATTGGCATAATAGCAGGACATAATGAACATAAGCTAAATAATAAATTTCTTTGATGTGGAGTTGTATACAAAAATAAAATCAAAACTTACAATTTAATTAAAGTTATGCCAATATTTGTTTTTAAAGATAGATTTATAATTGTTACATTATCAGACTTAGGCCCTATGACCTTTTAAAGGTCACAATATTAGTTTAGATATTGGAATGCCTTTTTAAAATTAATTAACGATTTTTTGACCAAATTTGAGGTCAAGGTTGATTTTTAATATCTTATTTGGTTTAAAAAATGTTTAATAAAAAAGAGAGCTTTTATTTCAAAGATTCGGAAAATTCAAAAATCTTAAATTTTATAAAAATGGACTTCCTCTTTAAAATTGAGGGAAGTGAACTTAGACCTGTTTTAAAACTAAGAGTACAATTTTACGAATATTTTAAGGCAGGTTTATGACTAGACAATTTTATTGTTTGCTTGCTTTTGCACATTTTGCAACAAGTTACTCTCTTGTTTTTACATAGCCTGTTTAAAAAAGCATTCTGCTAGTAAAGAAGTTACTGTCATTCGGGCAAAAAGAGAATGATAGATTTTTGTACTTCGTTATTTTATCCTTAACATATATGTGACTAACTGTGCGTATCAATTTCTTGGATTTCAAAGAACTAACAAATAGTATTTCTCTAACAGCGACACAAATCTAAAAATAAGAAAATAGAAAATTCTATCAAATATTGAAGAAATAATATAAAAAAAGAAATATATCAATAACCAGCTTACTTGTTTTTCACTCCACTGTTCCATCCAGAAAAATGTCTGGTCAATCTGTTGGTCATGTGATATGTTTTCATACAATGGATAACACTGGAGTACATCAGCATTGTTACCTTTTAATTCTGCCACTTCCATTGTTTAGGTCTAAAAAGACAAACAATAATGGGTAAATATTTCATACAACAATTTAGGTCAAACATCATCCTACTACACAAGCTTGAGGCTTTGAATTTTCTCTTCCATTTAATTGGAAAAGTAGAAGGACTTTCAAGTACTTCACCAGTCTTAATATAGTTCTCAACCTCAGCGAAAATATTCATATTAAAAATATGTGAGGGAGTTTTTTAAAAGACCATCTAAAAAACAAATAACTGACAGTAAAATAACACTCTTGAGATAGTTTTACTCTCATAAGCATTTATGTTGCATCAAAGTTAAAATACAATAATTACCATGTTTACACTTCAAGCAATTTATTAAACAACTCATTAATTGCTAACAGGAGATAACAAACATGGTTTCTACTTGGGTCAACATGAGAAATATAGTATATAATTTGCCTGGTTTACATCAAGCGAAATGGCCAAAAAAATAATTTTAACTCACACAGCTATAATTTATAATTTAAAGTCAAGACAGTTTGGTCTTAAAAACAAATATCTTACAAGGTCTTCTTATTTCTTCAGCTGAAAAACCTGCAATGTGTATAATGTTTAAGATACTTATGACACCTCCATCTTGAACAACAACTATCAATAAAGCCACAGAAAATCCATTTAGGCGAAAAAACAACATAGATGCATTATTTGACTTTTTTTGACATCAGCAATGACTTATGGATGCACAAAGAAACTTTAGCACAATTTTTTTTAGCCGTTGTATGTATTGTTTAGAGTTTAAAATACTCATCAAAATAAAGTTTAGAATCCATGGTCTTGATTCAGAAAATGTATAGGATGATGAGTTTTTGACGAAAGGTTGAAGATTTAAAAGTGTGGTCATTAACCTGTCTGTTCCAATAGGGTGGGTAAACCCAGGTATTTTCTAGGTACCCATGCAGGACATGATGTCAGTTATTTTCACCCATTTCTAAGTTATTAATCCTTAAACTTAAAAGTGCAATGCAATGGATCCACTAATCTGACTTATTCATTGACGTCACTGTAAACGTATTGACGTTGTGCCGTAACGTCTCAGCAGTTAACAAATAAGACATCCCTTTTTCCAGCTAGGAGGAGAGAAGCACCAGAATGACAACGATAGATGGGTAGTAAATTAATAATCAAAGAGTTATAACTAGTAGGGAGAAAGTCTATTACTGAAGACTATTATGAATTACAATAGTATTCCCTTTTGTTTTATTTGTTCTATATATTTTTAGCTACAGAAGTGAACAGATATTTAGAGAACCTATGTAAAGTTGGGTGCGCTGTTTTGACAAAATTGATAAACAGTTTTTATTATTATTATTTGAATGATACCTATCACAGGTATCACAATCATCATTTTTGGCTTAAAATCAGTTTACCATGACAGTATCAGTTGCATGGAGTAAAAAATAGTTAGCTAGTTTCTTAACTCATCTCAACTCGTTTGCATATCCACCTAGTCATTCTCATACCCTTTCTTTCTAAACTTCCCAGATCTTCCTGCTTCACTTCGTTTGTTTCTTAACACTGCTTTATCTCAGTAGACAAGACTCTGCTTCTCAACAAAGAAAATAACTCTCGGTCCTGACATTAACATCTACCTTAAGTGGATAAATTTTGGTCAGTATGCATTTGGAAAATGACCACAATGGAATAGTTGGTGGGGATTTAATTTGGCGAATGATAAATTTTATAAATTTGGCAAGGGTGTAATTTGGCGAACACAAAAAAATGTTTATTTTGGCGGGAATTTATTTTGGCGAATGACACGAAGAAATGAATTTTTATGTCGTGAAATGTTTTATAAAAAATAAGAATAAACGTAGATAAAAACACAAGATTTATTAGAGAGTGAAAAAATACTTGTATTTTTAAAAAAAATTCATTTTTTTGGGAGAAAACATTTTTTTTTTATTAATTAAAAAAAACGTTTTTCTTTTAATTTGGTGGGAATTTGATTTGGCAAACAATAAACTATGTTAAATTTGGCAGGTATTTAATTTGAAATTTGCCAAATTTAATCCTTGCCAAAATTTGTCCACTTAGGGTATTCTGCCACCTTCTTCACTACACAACATATCAATTAGGAACAATAGTTCTCTAACAGGCAAATGCTGTAGAACATTACAACAGTAGCTAAAGATATACTTTGTTGTGTAAAATCTCACACTCGATTACTTAGCTTCAATGCTACTAATCGTAACTTTACATATTTAACCCTTTATTGTACACAAAAGTTTAAGCTAAATTTATCACAAGTGAATCCTTGATGATGCTGATACGACTTCTAGCATTGCTGCACTTAGACTGTACTCTCTCCACCTAATCTTTTGAAAGCCTAAAACAAAATTAACTTGGATTGCATCTATACATATCAGTTCTTTCACTCTTTTAATAACTTTCAATACTTGATCAACCAACTTCAACCATGCACACTTGTTGAGAAGAATCTGTTGAATAAGAGTAACATTTAGAATTTTTATCAGATCTGAGAATTTCAAAACCCCAAGTCCGACGTTTAGTACTCCACCCAAGGTATTTTTAGAGATTTGCAAATTACAACACAATACAAGGTCCCGGGGGTCTAGCATATAATGCTGCCGCCTCAAAAAAGGTGCCAATATGACAATAAATGTTTAAAAAAGAAGCCTCTTTAGTTTTACCTTTTTTTTAAACTCACACATAAAAACTCATCATTGTAGAGTACAGTTCTATTGCTGTAGATAGGACAAAAGTTACAAAACATTTATATATAGTAATAGCTGAAAATATATACAAGCATGAAATGAAAGTAGAACACATATATAATATAAGCAACAACAAAGCCAAGGTAATAACACATCTCTATATAATATTAATAAGCGTGAACAAAATATATATATACATAGCATAGCTCACAACGTAAAATATGTGAAAACATAGAGGTATATATAATAGCAGCAGGGAGGGAGGAGGAAGAAAAACTGCTAGAACTGAAAAGGAAAACCATGAGGCAACTGCAGCTTAAATACTAGCAAGACTGCTGACCAAAAATATGCTGCTGACCAGAAAAGGCACATAGGTAAATGGTGAACTAACTATGGGCAATACAAACCAGAGTACTGTAGGAAGAAGATCTATATATGTGTGCATTTAAACACTCATAAATATATATTTATGAGTCACTTAAACTCACACATAAAAACTCATCATTGTAGAGTACAGTTCTATTGCTGTAGATAGGACAAAAGTTACAAAACATTTATATATAGTAATAGCTGAAAATATATACAAGCATGAAATGAAAGTAGAACACATATATAATATAAGCAACAACAAAGCCAAGGTAATAACACATCTCTATATAATATTAATAAGCGTGAACAAAATATATATATACATAGCATAGCTCACAACGTAAAATATGTGAAAACATAGAGTCCAAATCCAAAGTAGTAGTAGAAAATAAAATAAAATAAAATATGTCATGCAAGGTGTGATGCCATAAGTCGTTGGGCAGAAAACCGCTGAGCAAGGGGCATGTGAAGGTAAAGAAACATACTATCAGATTTCCAGTCCCCCAATAAGGATATGACATCCAGGGGAACGCCTGCCTCTAAAGCAAAGGTGGCCCCCCCACGGCGAAACGAGTGGGTACCATATTGGGAGGTAGAACACCCTAACTCTGTCAACACTTTTTTCATAACGGACATGAAAGTCCGATATGTCAATATAGAGTTGGGTAGCATCGAGGATTTGCGCCAACAAAAGGCTTGAGCATCAGGCAGAACACCTGGAGTGAGAGAAAAAGCATGCAAAATAGCCCGAACTGGACAAAGAGGAGAAGAAGGAATAGCCACCAGTGGAACAGTAATTGTGCGCTGTCCCAGTTGGATGGTCTTACTCCATCTAACTAGAACGAGAATATGGTCATCATGAAAAGTAAAATCAGACCGAACTAGTTGTTTGAGGGGATTAAATATCGTAGAAGATGCCGGCAATAAATGTGACTTACGGAACAGACCAAAAAATGAAACTAAACAAACAGCCCAAAATGAAGCATGAAAGCTACAATTTAGGTTAAGGCGAGAACGAATACCAAAAAGAAGAGTAGTGGTAATAGGAAGACGTGGCTTGGCCGGAACACCAAGCATACGCTTCATACCTTTTAAAACTGTGGATAGTGTCCAATTGTTGGTTAGAGGATTAGCATATCCCATCTCAAGATGTAGAAGGCCAACAAAATTTAGATACATACAAACTGATTGTGGTAGTAAAAACCTAGCCAGATGGGCAATATATAGGCATAAAAAATCTGTGGAGGCAGGCACAAGTGGCGAAGACATCTGGCTACAAAAACATTCATAAGCCTTGCGATGCGTGCGATAGCTCTTTTTTGTATTCTCAGCATAGGTGGCCTGCCGAAAAAGGACAACGTCGTGAACCAACTCCGAAACGAAGGGGGGCAACTCTAGAGGAAGGAGAATACAAAAATTAGCTACCACAGATGGTATACTTACCAATGAGAAAATAATATGAATAGGCAGACATATGATTGATGGCAACCATATCACAGACTGAAGTTAGTGAGTTGAGCTGCAAAAAGTGCAAAAATGATAATAAGTGTTGTCTTGAATGAAGACGTGATATGTCGTCAGCAAGGACATTCTGAGCACCAGCTACATGGAAAGCCTTCAAACGAAAATTGAAGGTAGCCGATAACCAAAACAACTGACGTAAATAGTCCATCATAACAGGGTGATGGGTAGTTCCTTTATTAAGCATAGCAACAGCAGCAGTATTATCGCAGAAGACATGGATAGTTTTGTTCTGCCAAGTGGGAGCCCAGCGAATAGCAGAAAGAACTACACACAGGGCTTCCTTAAAATTAATATGCAAAGAGGCAAGAGGGGAATGGTCTACCCTTAGATGAGAATAGAACCAATCACCCTCAAAAAAGGCACCAACAGCGTCAGAGCAAGCATCAGTTTGCAGACTGGTAATAGGTCTTTGGTCATAGAAATCGCATTGTCCATTAAACACACCCAAGAACTGATCCCACCAAGCTATATCCCTGTGAAATTCGAGCGTCAAGCGACACTTCGAGGCAGAGGAAGACAAGGTGTTCATCAGATCCAGGACACGTCTCAAGAACGTTCTACCACCATACACGACTTTACAAGCCCAATTTAGGCGACCAGCAAGACGTTGCAACTCTTTCTTAGAGGCTCTCTGCTTGGTTAAAAAATGTGACACTACTTCCCTCAATGCATCCAGTTTAGCAGGTGGAAGAGAAAGGGTAAGTGACACAGTGTCAAGCAGAATTCCAAGAAAAGTAAGTTGCTGGCATGGAGGGACCAACTTAGCAGGGCTAAGCTGAAACCCTAGTGCAACAAGTAATTTACAGAGTGTGTTATAGGCCTCATAACATTCAGTCTGTGTTCGGCCAATAACAAGAAAATCATCTAGGTAGACAATAACGAGAGGAAAACCTCGTCTTAGCATCATACGACGAACAGATTGTGTAAGGCGATGAAATATTCCAGGAGCACTTCGACCTCCAAAAGGAAGTCGAGTATCGACAAGATATGAGTATCGAGTGCTTCCAGAAAACCGCCATTTTAGACCAAGCGCAGCATAGTTTGATGGATGAACAGGTACTGACCGATATGCATGGCGTAAATCAACCTTGGCCATAAAATATCCCTGTTTGATCATAGCACAGGCATCATCAATAGTTTGAAATTTTTGTTTTTCAATATCAATGTATGTATTGACACCCTTTCCAACTGGCATGGAACAGTCATGTATAATGCGTAACTCATCAGAGTCAGGTTTGGGGACAGCCCCAAGAGCACTGACAATGGTAGGTTTACATTGAGTAAGAACATAGTTACCAGTTTTAAGTTCATCCAGCAGAGTAGCTTCTACTTTCATATGAGCTGTAGGACTGGTAACAGAAAAGTAGTTATTCATTTCGGCAGGCAATAAATCAGAGTCCTTAGGAAGAAGCTGAAAACCACAGTGAATTCCATTAAGGAGGAAGTCACGATCTGGGTCTTCAGCCAGTTCATTGGTCCATAAGTCAACATTAAGAGGAGTGCGAAATTCTGAAGGTAGTCAATTGTCAGAATTGTGGTTTTGTCCAGAATGAGGTTTGCCACAAGCCTGATTACCAATTTTGCGGTTGCAGACGTGGGTGAATTTACATTCTGTTTTCTGGCAACCTTTTTGGCGGTTAAAATTACGACATATTTCCACACCGGAAGAAGTATGTGTAGGAAACCCTGAAGACGATCCTGAGGCAGGTGAACCTGAATTTCCCTTACTTAAGGTACTGGAAGGGTTACAGACAGGAGGGGAGGCCCAACGAGGTATAAGCATCACTTCATGCAAATGGCTATTGTCAAAGCTCCATGGATAGCCATATGTGTGCTGAAGAATTCGATATTCATCGTCATACTTTAGCACAGACTCCCAGGTGTACTTTCTAGCCAACTCTAAGATCTTAATGGAATAAGACAAATAGTCACGTAAATCGGACGAGGTTGGCAATCTGGCAGAAGACAATAATTCATAAAAAATTCTCAAATTAGCTATGTTATATTGTTCCATGGAAAGAGATTCCAGTCTTGGCTTCTTATTTCCAATGGCCAACATTAGCGTAGTTTGAGAACCAGGATCAGTAGAAATAACTTTCTCCTGCTCCACAGGACGAAGCCGAGACACAAAATCGACTATACGAAGTGGCTTACCATTTCCAGTGTTTGAAGAAAGTGCAGGGCGCAGAAACAATTCTGAACTACGGTCTTCTTGCTGGCGAAAAACATCCGATAGGGAGCGTGTTTGTTGTTGTGACAAGACAGTGCGATTGGTCAACAAATTGGCGGACTGTTGCGGAGCAAGCAAGGAAGCAAAACAAGATGGCGGTTGTACGTCAAGGGGTGAACGGCGGAGATTGTCTTGGACACGATTGGTTGGATTTACAGTTTGATGCAACGGGGAAGTGCTTAAAATTTGTGCTGGGCAGTCATTTCTGGAAGAAGCTGAGCGAAGCCTAGCTAATTCTGATTGTCGAGCAGCAATCTGATTGAGAAGGTGTTGCTCTTCTGTTTGTAAACTTTCCCTTAGGGATAGCTCTTCCTGTTCTAAGACAGCCAGCTGATTTCGAAGAGCAGCTAGCTGAGACGGTGAAGAAGATTTGTTTGGGTTGTTTAGGTGAGACTGCAGAGGCGAAGATCTTTGGATTGAAGACATTGGGTTATTAGCGATAGTTGAGGAAAGTGCTGAAGCAGCTGATGTGACAGTGTTGGTAGCGCTAGAACGACGACCTGGACAGTGACGACTGGGAATACCAAAGTCGTGTAGAGCCAGAAGTGCCTTGCAGCCAGGACATTTTGGGATACGTTTCTTTTTGAGTGTGGACGATTCCTCAAGAGCGACAGACATTGCAGCAGATTGGAAGGTTTGAGAAGTTGAATCTTCATCTTCTGAGCCATCTGGCGTTTGAGTAGGTGAGATAAAATATAACAGCATCCATATAGGTGATAAATACATGTTTAATTAGCCAAAGATTGGTTTGATTGCAAATTGATTGATTAGATTTAAGTGGATTAATAAGCAGCAGACATAAGCATAAGAAAAACTGCTAGAACTGAAAAGGAAAACCATGAGGCAACTGCAGCTTAAATACTAGCAAGACTGCTGACCAAAAATATGCTGCTGACCAGAAAAGGCACATAGGTAAATGGTGAACTAACTATGGGCAATACAAACCAGAGTACTGTAGGAAGAAGATCTATATATGTGTGCATTTAAACACTCATAAATATATATTTATGAGTCACTAAAACAGAGGGTTTAAAGTAAAACTTAATATAGAGGTTGTTGTATCCTTTGCATCATTCTTTTTAATGAGAAAGAATGCACCAATTTCACTCAAGTTACAGAAATAAAATTTTTTCTATATCAAAAACGTTTTTGCATTTACAAATTTCTATCCAGCTGTGTGATTTTTTTTTAGCTGCTTCTGGTGTTTTTATTTCAACCGAAGTGACACAATTAGTTTTTGATCGTTTATGTGAAATATTCCCACAAAACAAAACAATGTTGCATGATTGTTTTTGGTGTAATATAGTAAAAACAGGTTATAAACTGTCTTTTTATTTTGCACAAAATAAAATTATTGCTAAGTTATTGTTTTGGCTGCACAGGGTAACAACGAGCTCTTTCCTGTGTTGTTATTTAAATGGAAGTTAGGATATTAGAAAGGTGATTCACGAACAATGAGTTTATTTTTTATCAATATATTTCGGAATTTTCTTCCATCATCAAGATAACTAAAATAAATAAAAGCAATAAATACAATTTATTCATACTTACTAAAAAGCAAAAAACAATTTTTACAAAATTTATATAGATAAAATCTATCAACATTTCAAGTTATGAGCATAATTAAATGTTAAAATCACACCAGGGAATAACATTTAATTAGTTTAAAAGAAAATGTTAGTGGTTTACATTATATACAACAGCTAAACTTGTATTGTTAACACCCTGCTTCTGTACTCATCTTTGGTGTTTAAAGTGGGTTTGATTGCCCTGACCCACAGAGCTTCCAAAGTCATTAAATATTCTGCACAGCGGTGTGCTTACCCTAAGATTGAGAGTTTGTTGTTTGTAATTTCCAGGTTACAGCAACGCTTGGCATGTTATCTAACTGGTGTCGAGGCTTACAGGTGTTCTTTGAAGCGAGTAATTAAATGCCTGACTGTTTGTCCAACATAGCATGTGTTATAGCATGGACATTGAATTTTGTAAACTACTCCACTTCTTAGCTCTTTGTCAATCCATGCTTTTAATGATGATGGTATACAGTTTTCAGTTTCATCAATGTTAACACAATTTGACAGGGTGCATTGCATCTAAACATAGATTTAACATAATCATCTGTTACCCGTCCACGGTACTTTCTTAGAAAATCTATTATGCCTATACGGATGTGCAACACGGTATGAAGTTGCACTAAAGACGCTTAGTACTGTCCAGATGTAAGGGAACATGTACGCTCAACTTGCAAAAATAATTGCTTTAATTTAAAAACACAATAATTGGCGAAAATAATTGCTTTGTGTTAAAAAGAAAAATATTGCAAGAAACATTGTTTATAAACAATACTCCGCATGAGAAAAAATTAAACGCGAAGGCCATTGAATATTTATTTTTTTAACAACGAAACTAATTAAAGTAAGTAACATGATTTTAATCTCCATATATTTTAAAAACACAAGCTCTTTTAAAAAACAACAAATTCAATGGTCAAAATATTTAAAAAAAAAACTAATGCTGCTACTTTTTAAAACGTTTTAATATTTCATTTTTTTAACATGCAAAACCTTTAGAAGTTCTTCTTATAAAAAGCAACGTTTAACAACGCAAACGAAAAAACCTTATGTTAGGGACATTTCCATTTCAAGATAAGATTTCGAAAACAAATTAAATTTCAATACCGAAGAAAGAAAAAATCTAAAAAAATAACTTTTGATGTTCTTGAAAGATCAAAACACTTATGGTGAAAACATTTTGTTCTTAAATTTTAATACCATAGAGTCTAAAAATATAACTTTTGACACAAATAAAAGGTGGAAACGCTCATTGTAGGGAGATTTTCTCTGGTCAAAAACACATGCTTTTTCCAAAAAATAAATCTCGGATAAAGAGTTATTACAAACTTAAAAAATATAAATTTTTTCGAAACGAAATTTAAAAAAAATTTTTTATCACCTCTCTTCGTTATTAAAGTTTTAAAATGCGATCCAACAAAATTTTTCTACGCGGTTCTTTGTTTTTTAAATATTTAAAACGCGATCTAAAAAAGCTTTTTGACAAAGTTCTTAAATTTTTTAAACGCAATCTGATGAAGCTTTTCTATCAAATTAAAGTTTTAATCTTTGTTAAAATATAATTATTCCTATCGCATGAAAGCTTTATTGACCCCGCACAACAAAAAATACCTTCTCGCTAGTCCATTTAGTTTCCACGCAAAACTTTTATTTAATAAAACTATTAAACAATGGCTCTTTATGTGACATTGATAGAGTTGATAACATTTATAAATATGCTATTGGGAATGTTCACACTATGTTTGTTCTTTAAGAATCTTTTGTTTATTACACGCAAGTTAATGACTACAAGAATCGCAAGATAATTATTAAGAACAAAAGATAAATAACTACTGCCTCAGAGAAAAGGGTGTGAAACTTGTACGTAAGGGTACGTTTACATCTGGACTTTACTGTAGCTCCTGTGTAGCATAATAAAAAAGGTTTTTACAGGAAAAGTTAACTAGGCTATGTGTGCTGTAAATTCAAAGTGTAATATAAAATATGCACCTGTAAAGTGTTATTATTATTCCGTATTTTTATACAGGATATAGTCCCTTCAGTGTTTGAAACACTGTTATTAATGTAGGTCCTGTGTTCAGAATGTATACATAAGCATACACTGGCATTACCTACACAATTTCCCTCACATGGCATGGGTTGACCAGTAGCTGTAGAATTAGTAGTTCGCAATTCCCAATTTGCGAATCGAAATGCCTTTTTGCAAAGCACTGCAAAAAAATGATAAAATTGCGAATGGAATATATTTAAGCGGCCATAGAAATGCTTTTTTAGATCATGTTTTAAAAACTTTAGAACATAGAACAGTGATAGAAATGGTGTTTTAGAACGCATTATAAAAGTTTAAGAACAAAGAACGGCAATAGAAATGCTTTTTTAGATCGCATTTTAAAAACTTAATAAAAAAGAACGACAATAGAAAAATGGTATATAATTGATCTAAGGTGTTCCCAGGCCACATGTAGATAGTGGTTTACTTCGTTACAGAGTGCCAAAATTTTTGCAAACCAACTCTAATTTTCTAATTCGAACCCTGAAGACACTTGTTAAACATACCCCGCGCTGTGGACCAAACCACGGATCTTATGATTACGAAGCAAACTCCATAACTACAAGGCCACGTGCCATAATTGTATTATAGTTGTTAAAGTTATTAAAAACCAATATTTTTAAAATCATAGGAACCAAGTTGACTTTTAATCTCAAATTTATCCAAAGACCGAGAAAGACTTGGCAGGAGGTTATAAGGACAGACTTGATAGAGAGGAAGTTGAGTTTAGATCTAACACAGTCTAGATCAGATTGGAAGAGGGTCATTAATATACCCCGTCCAACCCATGCTAGCATGGAAAACAGACGTTAAGCCGAGAATGATGATGGTGTTAGGCTACCATCATAAATATGTTGTGTTCCGTCCTGAAGACCCCACAAAAATGAGTCGGTCAGGCGTATTTTTCCCCGGGTTTTTCAGATAGTAAGCAAGCAATTTTTTTCCAGGGCCAAGACAGTATAGCACCAATCGACATTGTTTGTAGACTTTTTTTCGCCGTCCTGTAAACAGTCAGTAGCCACAGGACTGCCTTTAGGAATTAATTTTTACCAAAATTAATTTTCCAGAGTTTTTGTCAATTTTGCATAAATTAGTTCTGGCGAAAAAAAATTTACTTTTGAAAAATATCTCGCAAAATTTTTTCCCCGGCTTTTTCCGTCTTACCGACCCGGGTTTTTATTACCAAAAGTGAGTGAGACATAACTGGCGATAAATTTTTAGCTACCTAAATACATAAACAAATCGAAGGTGCTTGGGAGAGACTTAGTTCTTGCCTAGCACCTAGTCAGTTTAAGCTCTCAGACAGCTAACTAGCTATGTTAAAGATATCAATATTTCTCTATTATACTTGGTGTCAGATATGATAAAAAATATGCACATTTTTCTCTATATAACTTGCTATACTGGCTTCTTACTAAACTAATTCCAAGCACATGTCTATAAGACAACTAAAATGAGTTTCAGAGGCACAACACGTGCAATCTAGACTGAAAATATGCACCATGTAGTCAATCCCTGTCCCTGCCTTGCTGTTTCCCTTGCCTTGCCGCCAATTTCACTGTGCCTTTGGCTACCCTTCCTCCGATTCTCCAACATTTTTAGATGAGATTTTTTGTTTAATATTGAGCTTCTTCTTTGAAGCTCCAGCTTGAAACTAGTACACTATAAACATTTTTCGCCTCTTGCTGCTCCATCTTTATTGCGAAGCAATTTTACAACAATAACTAGAACATATTTCTTGGGTTTAAGGCAATAAATAACAAATTAAATTTTGATAAATTTTCTCCCTGATCTTTGTCAGAGCATCTTCAGATCCCAAGTAAAAACGTCTTTCAACATGCATGTACAAAATGTTAAAAATTCTCTTGATAAAAATAAAATGTATAAAAATCGTTTATTAACAATAAAAGTCGTTAAAAATTATAGTATGTTTTCCCAAATTTCAGATAATCGTCTTATTTCATCTTATTTCATCTTATTTCGTCTTATTTCATCAAGAATTATCCAACAAAGAGAGATATGTAGAACTGAAAAGTGATAATATTGAGAAAGCAAAAACGGCTATTAACAAGGAAATCGCAAATCTCCGAAAAGAAAACATGTTATCGATAGAACAAATGAAACAATTAAAACAAATTACGCCGTCAACACCTATGGCAAGACCATCATTAAAAACTCATAAAAACCCACTAAAGGTCAGACTTATAATAAACACTCAAGGATCTGTATTCTACAAAATTGCTAAATTTGTTAGTAAAGAACTTAAATATCTAACAACATCAGCAAAATCATACATAAAAGACACGGAGCAATTTGTTAACAAAGTAAAAGAAATTAATTTGGACGAGAATGAGAAGTTGGTGAGTTTTGATATTGCAGATATGTACCCTTCCCTACCAAAATCTGAAGTCATACATGAAGTAGAAAGGAGAATCAGAGAAGACACTTTTAAAACAAATGTTAATAAAGAAGCCTTAGTACGTCTCGTGAAAATCTCAGTTGAATTTATGACCTTCAAAATAGGAAACAAATTCTACAACCAGGCGGATGGTCTCTTCATCGGATCACCTGCGTCGCCATGTTTTGCCGAAATCTACATTCAAAGAATAGAAGAAAATAGTATCTACTCAATGTTACACGCACCAAGAATTTGGCTAAGAAAAGTAGACGATACGTTCACTGTTACAAAACATAAAACGGAGGACACCTTAAATGAGCTGAATAACATTCATTCAAAGGTAAAATTCACAGCGGAGGAAGAAAAGGATGACCAGATCCCAGTTTTGGATTGTTTAATAATGAGAAAAGATGATAATACAGTGAAAACAAAAGTGTATAAAAAACCTACGCATACGGGACAATACACTAATTATACGTCAAACCAACCTTTACACGTAAAACTATCGACAATTAAAACTTTAACGAGAAGAGCAAAAACCATTTGCACAGAAGAAGCAGACCTCAAAGAAGAATTGAATTATATACAAAAAACTATGCAATTAAATGAGTTTCCCAAGAACATCGTAACAAAAACGATAAAAGAAACATTAAACAAAGAATGTAATGGAAGAAACCAGACAGATGACGACACGAATTCAATTCGATTGTTTTTACCCTATGAAAAAGGCATCTCAGAACAAATCGCCAGAGTATGCAAGAAATTTAATGTAAAATTAACACATACGAAAAACAAAGCGCTAAAAAATGTTGTAAAAGGCAACAAAATATTGAAAAACGGAAACCAGGACAATGAATCAGGTGTTGTATATAAAGTAACGTGTGGAGATTGTGGAAAATATTACATAGGAGAAACAGGAAGGAAGTTGACAACACGAATAAAAGAACACAAAAATGGCGCAAAAAACGATAAAGAAAACGTCTCTGGAATGTCCAAACACATTAAAGAAACAAAACACGAAATGAACTTTGAGAAAATAGAAATTCTCTATAGGGAAAACAATTTTATTAAAAGAAAATTTAAAGAGGCATTAGCGATTAAACAACATCCCAGCCGGCACAAAGATGTCTAAAAGACGTCTTTTAGACATCTTCCGCATTTCTAAAAGACGTCTAATGATGGTTTTTTTGATGAACTTTGAGAGCTATAAAAATTCGGAAACTAATCTTCAGAATGACCCAAAAACTCAATAAAACATTACACATACATTTTCACATTACAAACATATTATCACACAACGAATAAAATAATTAAATCAAAAACGTACGTGTTTCCACTTTCTTCAAAGCAAGGCTGATGTGTCAATATTGATGACAGATTATTGAAAGCCGAACTATTAAAAGTAAACAATAATGCCAATGAAATTGAATCCTTAACAAGTTTTTTATAGACAGGGTGTTAAACAATCACAATATAATAAATAATCTTAGCGAGAAGAAATTTGTGAGATGTGATTAGATGATAACCTGATTTGAAGTGGCCCTTTAGTTAAGTTTAGTTAGTTTAGTTTAGTTTAGTTAGTTAAGAACTGCAACATACGCTTCATCACTCCTAACAACACAAGGTGCATATAGTCCAATGTAAACTTTGACACACAATCAAAATTAAGCTGAGAGACTAATGGACTGATACATTTCTGGTGTGGATGGTATAAAAATTGTTTAAAATGTTGATCGTTCCTTGCTATTTCTGAACCATCATGAAGAAATACTACTCGGTTGTCAATATACTGGCCTTTTATATTACACCTCTCACATGAATAATACCCAGTATGACCGACTACACACTTCAAGAAAGCTCTTGCCGGTGCATCACATACAAATGCTTTTAAAAAAAATTGAAATGTTTTTTCCTCAACTTCCAGGCCATTTATCTGAAGAAAATTTACTTCGTTTAAAAAATCTTCCAAAAATTCATTTGTAGAATTGGGCTTTGAGGTGCCATGATAGAGAGCAATAACAAAAACACTGTCAGAGTTGTTCAACGAACCAAGGATCGGCCATAACTGTGATTGAGATGACTTTGACAAAGGAAGGCCATCTATGTTTACTGTCAAAAAAAGATTGTTTTCATTCATAAGACAGTGGTGAAGTTTTAACATCTTTTTCACTTGTTTAACAATACCAACATAAGAATAAATTCCACCACATTTATGAGCAGTTTCGACATGACGTGGTGTTTCAAGTAGAGTTCTACTATCTGCAGGAAGTTCAGTCATGCCATGTTTACGTAATATCAACAAAAGTTGATTTAAACACTCTCTGGAACATCCACTTTTAGCTGCCCATCGTGAAATGTCAGATAAAATTAATGATTCTGGATTGGTCACTGTATCCAGACTGTTATACAGAATTTCATTTTCATTTGATGAGAATGAGGAATCTAAAGGCTCGTCATCACAACTGATACATCTATCATTTTCATTGTCAGAAGGATTGCTTAACAGGTCATGTTGATCACTATCTTCACCGTTTAAAATCTCGTCAACTTTTTGATTAACCAATCTCCTTTCTTTGCGGAGACGGGAATCATTCATTGCCCAAAGTGACAGTATCTGAAAATTTAGTTGAAGGTTTGTTTCAAATTTAAAAAACAAAATGTATATATATATAAATTTTATTTTACCAAAACATGTTTTCATTAATGACACCAAAATATAATTAGTTTTTAGTTATGTGGTCTCTTTATGTATGTTGATATTATGTAAACATGGCATAACTGAACTTTCTGCAGATTAAAATCACTCTGAAACACCTGGACAGTGTCATGAATGGTAAATATGAAAAATTGACTTTGTTGATTGACTGGTAAAGGAAGAAAGGCGGAGGGCAGAGCTTCCATTGACAGTTTGTACCGAAGAGCAATAAGACAGGGTTAGGATTAGAGTTAGATAAAGATAAAATTAGACAGTATTTTCCATTTAGCTTGAAGTTAGCTAGCGTCCTATATAGCTAGGTGCTACCTAATAACTAATTAGCTAGCTTCAGCAGTGTATAACAAAAACAAAATATATACATTTTCTCAATTTCTTTCAAGGTTAAAAGAAATAGTTTTTGTCTAAAAATAAAAGCATATAGAATAAAAATAACGGTTCCTTCATTAAACACCAAAACCAGAAAACAAATTTGATTTCTTTAATATTTTCTTTCCAGTCTTTGTCCTTTTTTTTGACTACTGGCTGGCTAGCTGGGTTTGCTTGTTTACATATCGCCATCTTTCTGTAAAAGATGGCCGGGACCGACTTTTTGTGTCCAGGGAAACCGAACACGAATTTGACCTTTAGACTTAGTACTAAAAACCGCTGTACTCTATTCCGAGAATCACAAAACAAAAATACTTACTTTTTAAACGACCGGTATCCCGCAGATGCTTTCATGAAACTACCGCCAATTTTTATTGAGTGTTCCAATGGTCAAGTGTCAAAGAATATCCGTCAGGGGG
Organism: Hydractinia symbiolongicarpus; assembly: GCF_029227915.1. Lineage (NCBI taxonomy): Eukaryota > Metazoa > Cnidaria > Hydrozoa > Anthoathecata > Hydractiniidae > Hydractinia > Hydractinia symbiolongicarpus. Next base: position 28,060,833 of record NC_079882.1, on the reverse strand, counting down.
TGCAGGAAAACAAAATTACGACGTAATGAAATAAAAACGTATTATGAAGGGTCGCCAAAATACATTAGTATTTAAAAATAATTAAAAGTGACAATTACCACTTTCAATTTCGTGAAAAATTGATTTCCTACAAAATAAACATGCTAACTAAGTTTGCGAACACCCCCGTTATTTTAAATCGAATTTTCCATATAAAAAATCGAACGTCTTTTAAAAGACGCATTTTAGACCACTTTTAGAAGTAGGAAAAGACGTCTTTTAAAAGACGCGTTTTAGATGCATTATAGCAAAAAGAGAAAGACGTCTTTTAAAAGATATATTTTAGATAACTTTTAGATGTCTTTTAAAAGACGTCTTTTAAAGATCTTCTAAAAGACATCTAAAATGCGTATACTACAGGATTCGCATTTATTTACTTTCAAAAGACGTATAAAAGATGTCTTTTGAAAGACGTTCTTAAGAAGATGCATTAAAGACATCTTAATAGCGTTTTCTAACAGAAGATTAAAAAAAGACATCTTAAGACGTCTAAAAGACGTCTTGTGCCGGCTGGGATAAATCGGATTTATTGAACAAAAAAGATGAAATAAGACGATTATCTGAAATTTGGGAAAACATACTATAATTTTTAACGACTTTTATTGTTAATAAACGATTTTTATACATTTTATTTTTATCAAGAGAATTTTTAACATTTTGTACATGCATGTTGAAAGACGTTTTTACTTGGGATCTGAAGATGCTCTGACAAAGATCAGGGAGAAAATTTATCAAAATTTAATTTGTTATTTATTGCCTTAAACCCAAGAAATATTTGCTAATTAACTATGAAAAGGCAAACCTATAAAGAATTCATTAATAACTAGAACATTATATGATTACGAGGGACTAATTTACTACATAACACAACATGAATATGTTAACGATTTAACAGTTCAACTTTGAAATTTCATGATCAACCACACTATCATCTCCTACATCGAACTTTTTATATAAACTTCTCGAACATATTAAACCAGATTTCAACAGAGCAAAACAAAGTTTTGTGCGTATATGTGTGACTGCAGTTGAAATGGGTAATGTCTCTTCATCTTCCTCTATCATAATCTTTTCCTACTGATGTTAACTCCGATTGCAATTGAGCTTCGCGAGCGAAGCGAAATTGTGGAGCACGTTTGCTACACGCGAGGTATACCAAGAGAATTATTGAGATTCTCAAAATTTCGATAGCAAAAAAATCATATAAAATCAGCGTAAAGAAATAGGACTGATATTTTTGCACATAACGCTAGGGTATCTTTTTTCTAATAAAACAAATAAGTTTGGATCGAGGAGTTAAAGTAATAGTAAGTAATGCAATAAGTACGGCTCGTACTCCCCCCACCCCCGGATTTTGACCTCCCGTCTTTTGGTCCAGATCAAACGTCCGCTGAACTTGAACACACAAAGAGGAATATGCTGTGAACCAGAAACGGTAGTTGGCATTTTAGACACATATATTTTACAGACCTAAAATATGCCTTATTTTTTTGTATTATAGCTAATTATTGTATAAATAATTAATTAATTAATTATTTTGCAATTTTGCTTCTTTGGCGTTTTTAAAAAACTTCAAGTATTCACCCGAAAAAATCCGCATAGACCATAAAATAAACTATGTGGTAGCAAAGTTCTTAAAATAACTGTTTTTGATGGTTTTTGATAAAATTTACTTGATAAATAACTTATAAACTTTATTAACTCCTTTCTCTTAAAGCACCTTTTTCCAACTATCGTCCACAAGGTATGTTACAAGGAAATGAATTTTGGAAATGCTCCAGGCAAGTTCGGGAAAGTGCGGGCGGTTTTGGAAGACAACCGCTAATTTAATTCGAAAAGTTGCCCGAACTCGCCCTTATATATGTTCGTTTGCAGCTTATTGACACCCTCTTATTTTAGAATATTCTCAGGAATTCCTCCGGCCTATGAATTTGGCTAATAGACCAAGAGAATTTAAATCACTGCTTCTTGTCCACCACCCACGTGTGTTTGAGAACAACCCACATAAAAAAGTTCGTTATTTTTTAAATTATTTGTGTAAAAATTACTATTTCATTCACGATAAACCAGCAGATTCTGTGGCTTCTAGTGCCGGTATTTTTACGTGAAAAAAATGCTGTTTTGTTGTAAGGTCATTTACGAAATCGTTAACGTTAGGACCAACTTCTGCGGATTGTATAACTCGATGTATTACATATCTTTCGGAATACTGCTAAAAGTGTAATTTTGTATTGCGCTCTTCACTTTTATCATTCTGTGGGAAAAGGCGGCACAAAATTCGTTTTTGTTAGTTTCGCGTAATATAGTTTTCTCGCACATTTTGAAAAGAATATCCCACGCACATCAAATACTCACGCAGTCTTTCTGCGCTTATGAATATTAACGATGAAATCAAAGAACAAATTTACCGACCTCGAAAAAAATTAAAGCCCTTGAAGCCAGCTTAGAAAATGGGTCATCGATTTGGTTAACTGTTATTCCACTCAAGAACATGGGTTCGCAATTGACAAACAATCTTTTTGGGATGCTTTACGTCTTCTGTATGTGATCCCACTTGAACGATTACTAACGACATGTGTCTGCTCCGTCCCATTCGATGTCCAACACGCTATTTCCTGTCCACGAGGCGGATTTATAATCAACAGACACAACGAGCTTCGAAATTGCACAGCGGAAATGGTGTAAAAGAGGTATGCCAGGAAGTTATTGTGGAACCGCTTCTACAGCCTTTGACCGCCAATAACGACCAACGAAAGCAACAACTGACGTTGCAGCAAGAAGTTTTTGGGTAAAAGGACAAATGGCGTATGCAAAACCGGCACTCTATCTTTTACGAAAAAAAAACGGTTCTCTAAAGCCTGGTTCCCACCAATGCGTTTATTGACAAACATATGTTTATTTTAAAAGTTTTAAGGTTAAACTTATAGGTGGAAATGCCAAAAATAAACGCATGATGATTTTACATGCAATAAACATATGATTATGCATGCGTTTAGTATCAAAAAGTTTTCATATTAAAATCATGCCTTGAACATGAGTTTATTCAACATCAAAGAAATCTTTTGTTTTTACCGCCAATGCTCAAAGTGAGAGTGGCTTCCACGAGACCATTGCACGCGTAGAAAAAATGACAGTGAAAAAAAGCAAAAATAATAATATGTAATAAAATCAGGAAGAGAAAAAGCACTGTATGAGCTGTCTTTTTAATAAAGCTGACAATGGATAAAATAAAATAGTCAGAAAAGAAAATGCATTGGAGAGAGAGAAATGAAAACTAGGGTATAAACAAGTATTGGTTTTTATTTTTATATTTAAAAATTAGTTTGTGAAAAGGTTCAAATTTCCTCGCTGTCCACAACCATACTAACAAGTCACAAAACGTAACTTTCGTTTCAAAATTAAGTTCAGTGTGAACACATTATCTTATTGCATAATTAATTAGATGAAAATAAACCCATTCATGAGTTTAGTAACAAACATATGTTTAATGATAAACGCATTTGGCGGAAACTACGCTTAAGTATCACTGCAAAAAACCCGGCACTGTAAGTCTACTGTCTTTTGCGAAAAAAACCCGGCACTTCAAGCTTCAGAACACTTTCAGCTTATGCACCGGTAGCCCTTATACGCCAATCACGTTGATTATTTAGCAAAAAAAGCTGCATTGTTGAGATCCAGAAGGTGTAATACTTCATTTAGTTCACAAATATCATGTCAATTTCTTAAATATCGTTGCGCACATGCCTTTTTTAAATTAGTTCTTTAAGCGATTTGAGCTTAAAGAACCGGTAACGACCGGTGCACTGTAATATTTTTAATCTAGCGAGAAATTACCCCTCGACTCTCTCCTGAGAACTTTTTATTGTTTTAATGCAATAATCACGTGCACTTTTTTATTTTATACAGAATAAAACAAATTATTTTGATATTTAAAGGCGGATTTTCACGGAGCGAATTGTAAATGGCGAAATTGACGGTGAATTGGGAAATATGTTTTAATTTCCACACGAGAAACAAAAAAATATGCAGCAAATTTATTTAAAATACAAAATGTATAGCTTTTTAGGATTCTCTTTAAGATTCTTTTAAGGTGGCAGTAACCCTTTTAAAAATCGGATTTTTTTTTTTTACATAATTAGTTACAAAAAGTTATTTTCAGACTATATATCCATATTTTTTCTGTTATAACAAACTTGTCACGATTTTATACCTAAACTATGATCTTTTACCAAAAATATTCAGCCTCAAAAATTCCTCTTTAAAATAAAAATCAAAAATAATTAATTAGTTCTGCCGAATATAGTCTGCGCGCTTGCGAAATTGTACAGAAAGAAATGACGTAATTATTAAAGAGAAACGTTAATAACAACAAAGATGGCGCATTATGTAGAAGTTTCAGACGATCTTCATTATGCTGCACTGCACGAGCTTTAACTTTCGATAGCATTTTTGTTTTACTTTAAAATTTTCAGACATGCTTCGTTAATCATGCAGCCATAATACGGTGTGCGGAAATCTTTTTATTCAGAATATATTTCTTTTAACAGCATTCGATGCAGCAGGGAATGCTAACGAAGAATCTTTAAAAAAAAAACAAAAAGCTATTGTTAAAAAAATAAGAATAAACAAAAAAAACCCGCACACCGTTTTAACAGGGGTAACCCAAGGTTCATTTAAAAACAGAAGCTGATGAAAAATAGCGAGATTGTATAAAGTTAGAGCTCGTAGAAGCCGATTTTTTTCTTGTGTATGATACATTTTCAAATAGAAATTGCTGCTGACTCAGCAATTTTAGTGTTAAGTTAAAATCATTATTATGTATTAAGGCCTATATTTCTAGAACTAGTAAAAAAAAGGTATAAATAAAACACTGAGTAAATAATTCAGCTATTTAGACAGCTAAAAAAGGGTTACTGCCACCTTAAAGAAAGTTTCAAGTAACGAGTTTTTCCAAAAATAGACACTAATATTTGTGTTCTGGTGATTGCTTTTTGCCCTTAAAAAGTAGAAACTCTTTGAGATTAAAGCCTCTCGGTTTAAGATTAAAACCTCGCGTTATGTATCAAAAATTATCAAGCGGGGGTCAAGAATTACTGTTTCTGCTTTTTTCGGCACAGCAAATGTTTTGAAATAAAATCACAACAAACAATACCGAAATGCGCCGTTCAATTTGCTTTTTTGAAATCCCCCTTAAGGCAGGTTTCCATACAGCTACATTTTGCGCCCAGTCGTAAAATGCGCCGCGACTTTTATCACATATACCGAACCATTTCCATTTAGCGATTTTTGCTCACGTGTTTTTTGCAAAACATGGTTGATGTAAATATTGTTGCTGCTGATATTTGGTGCTGCAAAATTTGAGAGTAGTCCTAGCAATATTTTTATGGCGTAGAAATAAACAACGTTGTAAAATACGTAAGAAAAACATGTGGATGAGACGACTTTCCATAGAAAGAAGAATCAAAGGACTATACAACGTTTTGCTTACGGATTTAATGTCGTCAGATCACGAGTAGTCTTTTTAAGTTTGTTTACAATGTTGTTTCTTTGTGCCTCCACAGACTCAATGTTATTTTGTTTTTCATCTACTTCACTTGATTGATACATATTCTGATTCTCTACATTCATTTGGCTTGACAAAAATTTAACACAGAAACGAGATGTTGCTAACCATATATTGAAATGATCTAATTAAAAATTCTTTCGTAACTCATGTAGATTGCTACCTTTTGATTGGCTGTTAAGCTGAAGCGCAAAATGTAGCTCGCCAAAAGTAGAACCTGTTCAACTTTTTTTAAATCGCCCCAGCGCATGCAAAAGCGCGAGGTCAGCGGCATTATTCTGATAATGCGCATGCGTAGATCAAAAGTCACGGCGCTTTTTACGACTGGGCGCAAAATGCAGTTGTATGGAAACCGGCCTTTAGTGTGAGTAAAACTCTGCTCGCCAAGGAATCTTGTATCTTTGACAATGGGACGGCGACAATCGCCGTCCCGACGCCTGATGATCCCATCATAGGACAACCTTGTACCCAGGCCCATTTTTCTCTTTCTGACAATCTCGGACGGCGAGAAGAAATGACCCTTGGACCACACTGGTCAGTTCCGAGATCTGATTGGTTTTTCTCAAGTTTCCGTTAATTATGAGGATAAATTAATTTATGCGTAAAAAATTGAATAATAACAGAAAAACAATAATGGCGGCTAAGTTTATGTGCGAAAGGCACGCTGGAATGTTTATGTTCTGCTGGACTAAATTTATTTTTGTGAAAAATAAAATATTTGGCATTGTTAGTATAGCTTAATGTCCAAACAAAATTAAATAGCTTTTAGTCGCACTCAGAGGCTGTTAAGGTAAGCTTCTGTTTTTTTTTGCAGTGCAATTGAGGAGGTAGTTTAGACTAGAAAGCTAGCTATGCTAGCTTTTGTGCCTAAAATTGTAGTAAAAAACAATGAAGGTTTCTTTGAAGACATGTTTAGCAGCTATCTAGCTAGCTCAAATACAACACAAGGTATATAGCTACAGGTATACACAACTAATCCTATTTCTCCTAAACAGACCTTCTTTTACACTCTGGCTTATATTCTTTCAAGGCAGAATACATAAACAACAAAAAACATATGCTGTTGATTTGGTTGAAAAAGATTAAAAAACTGGATTAAGAAGTTCATACCATTTAATTAACTAAATAGTTATACGCTTTATTAAATCGATTTTACAGATTAAATAACAATTTTCTCTGACTGCATGAAGTACAACATCCTATGTTTTATGACTTTTAATCTCTTAGTAAAGCATCAAACATAAATTTATTGAAAAAAGTCAATTGGTGTGACCATAATGGCCATTTAGTTGTTAAGGAGTTTCCAGGGACTCGTTTCGTGAAAACCGAAACTGTAATATGATAAAAGAGAAGGATGAAAAAGAAAGATATTGAGTTGAAACTTGTTAGGAGATGCTCTTAGGCTGGTCTGATGGGATTAGCATAAAAAATGATTCTGTAATAGCTATACTTTTCGAGTTTAGGCATTTAAAGCAGGGCGATAAGATTTTCTATAAAGACAATTATAAATTTTGACCTAACAATTGTAAAATTTTTTAGACAATACAATTTTATAAAAAGTGTGAATCTATCCTTTTTGCTTAGCGTTGAACATGAGAATAGGATTGATATCTTAGGTGGTTGTCTAGTTGAGTGATTGCTGCGCTTGCAAGACTTTCGTAGCTCAAATGGCTTTAAATGTGCTAGGACCCCCTTCGCAGGACCCTTGTTGATAGCAGTATCAACAGGAACTGAAGAGGCTATCCTGGGTAAATAATTTCAATAATAAAATAATAATAGGCATCTTCAGTAATTCTAATCACAAAACCCCTGAGAATTCTGTGACTTGGAAGCTAGCTAAAAGTACTTTCACTTTTAACTATAATATGAAATAAAGATAGCTAAAAATCATAATGAAAAAAGTGTATAGCTAGCTACCTTGGTTTGCACAATCTTTGTAGCTACAAAAGTACGTCTTGGACCTTTGCTGGCTAGCTAGCTATAGATGGCTGAAAACTTTAAAATAAATATATATTTAAAATTTGTATGTATTTAAAAAAAGCGAAGCCAACACTGCAATCATGTTTTTTCAAAGCAAAAACTCAAAACACTTTAACTAACTTGTTTCTGATTAAAAATAAAGCCCTATCCATGATTTCGATCCAAGATTGTTTTGCATAAATTATAGCAATACGGTGTTCTCGGCGGTCCGCATGCAATTCTTAACAAAACGACCAAATTTTAAATAAATTAAAAATCAGCCCGAATCGTGCTGATTTTAAACAGCCCAGCCCCTGGCCCAGGGTCATTTCTTCGCCCCGTCTCGGATATCAAAAAAGCGAAAAATTGCCCTGGGAACGAGGTTGATCATAGGATATTCCATAGTCACAAGAGAGAGTCTTTCTTATGACTATGGATATTCTAAATTCAAATATAATTGCTTTTCTGCTTAAGTGTATTTTTCTACGGATTTAATTATTTCGTTGATTTAGATTTTTTTTCTCGAAGAAAGCTTAGATAACACAAATCAATTTTAAGCAGTCAGTAATAAAAAAATTATGCTGGTTCTTCTGGCTGACGACAACAGGAATCAGCTTTTCAGTCCAAGGGCCAGGGTCAGGGTCCGTATTTACACACTCTGAAATCTTACATGGTAGAGGTTTGCGGGACAGAAAAAAATTACCTTAAGGGAAGAAATTTTCGCGGGAATTTAATTTCGCGGTTGATCAAAACGATTTTTTTCGCGGAATTTAATTTCGCGGTCGAGAAAAAAATATAATTTTCGCGGTCGAGAAAAAATAGTCTTTCTAAATTGTTAATTACTCGTTACATTCATCATCGATAATGAAGTCAAATGCGTTTCTATCAAAGTCTTCTTCGAACCCCCATTCTGCATCATCATCATTGTCGTCGTCATCTTCATCATTTTCTACGATTTCGTTTACGTATCCTTCCCGTATCTCGTCCGATACTTCGATGAAGCTGGGCTGGTTAGCAATCTCATCCGGTGACATAGCCAACGGCGCTATCTCATTAAACGGGTCGACGCTTGGTAGATTCAACTTTCCTTTCTTTATCGCATCATAAATTCCAGCAATTTTCCAACCTTTAACAATAACATCAACACCAGCTACTGAGGCGATGTGATTGTAGTAGTCCACAATCCAACTTGCATGTAATGGTTTCATAGTCGTTAGTTTGAACTCAATGTTGATGTTTTCCACTTTTACTCCAGCATCAAGGGCGTTCTGAACCTGTTGTGTGTACCAATCAGAAAACTTGCTTTTCATGAATTTCTTGCAATGGCCGTTTACTGTTAAATCCAGCGGCTGGAATAGATGGGTCATATTGTTGGGTACCATGATGAAAAATATGTTATTTCGTGTTAAGTGAGACGTGACTTCGTCGGTGATTTGGCCACGAAACACATCGAATACCAAGAGAGCTGCTTGGTCTGGCTTTCCCAGTGCTTCTCGCTGAGCCTTGACATATGGTAGAATAACCTCATCGATAACTTTTATTGATTCTGCTGTATTACTGAAGTGTTTTGGGTTAACACTCAAGCTAAATGAATCAGGGAATTTGAATCTTGGGAGACTTTGGGTAGTCTTTCCGCCGTAAATAAGTTGGATTGGTAGGAAGCTTCCATCCAATGTGACCACAAAGGTAGCTGTTATGCAACGTTTATCAGATGAGCCTGCGATTCCGATAGACTTTGTGCCTTTTTTGGCCAATGTATGGTTGCCGCTTGGTACGTACTTGAGTGGAGTTTGGTCCAAATTCATTACGAGACTGTCTGGAATGTTATGTTCTTCGACAAGGGATACGATATCATGCAAATAGAGTAGTTGTGCTTCTTTTTTCGCTCCTTCGGGTATTTCGACCTTTCCTGTTGTTTTCATGCGTTTTACAAACCCCATTCTTTGAAATAAGCTCTTAGCCCAAGATGACGAATCGAGATCGATGTGTGCTAAATTTAACTGTGGGTTTCGTGCAATTAGAGCTTTGGCAACTGATACCGCAATGGCAGACGTAATTATCCCCCCTCTGTTTCGCACCGCCAGTAGAAATTTTTGGACCATTTGGTCCAAAGTTCCTAGTAAAAGTGGTCGACCTCTTCTGAGAACTGCCAACTCACGTCCGACAGAACGCTTCTCCTTACTCGCCTTTTTTACCTCGTCTTGATACAGTTTACACCACCCTCTAACAGTACTTTCGTTCAATGGTTGGCTTCTTGATGAAAATTTCCTCGTAGCAGCAGCGGGGCCGTGGATTGCAGCATATTTGCCGATATTAAATCTGTCTTCGTTTGACCATTTTTGGTAGGACTTTCTGTTGGTCTTTCGAGGAGTAGATGCGGCTTGGGCAGCAGCTTGGAAATCTAACGGTCCTAAACCTGATTCTCTCTGCAAGTTACGCGACGATTCTGAAAAATTAAAGGGATATCTGGGTATTACATTTGTATCAAATAAATATCAACTGCTTTAGAATTTTAATAATTCTAACAAGGCTTTAAACTCGGAAGATTTTTGCTTAAAAAGTAAGTATTACAATATGAAAGTTAATAATAAAAAGTAGTGTTACCTGAACTTGACATTTTTCTTTCGTCTTGTTTTGTCTTTTTCACATGAACGCGTTTGTTTACATGTGTCAGTTTATCACCCAAACTCAAGAACACGAGTGAAAGATATTTTGATCGATGAACAATACAAATATACAAAATTTGTGGTTTAATAGACCATTTCTATATATCCAAAACGAGACGAATTTCTATTAAAAACTTTCAATGGTTTTTTTTTGTTTCGGGAGAGCAAATAAATGAACATTCGAAAAGAAAAATTTTCCAGACAACAATTTTCCCGCGTGTTTATCCTATTGTTTGAGGGGGAAACCCTTCGATGAGAGCAAATAAATGAACATTCGAAAAGAAAAATTTTCCAGACAACAATTTTCTCGCGTGTTTATCCTATTGTTTGAGGGGGAAACCCCTTACTCGCTGAAGTAAAGGAGACTGAAGTAAAAGAGAGTCAAACAATGAGGACAAACTTATTGAGACAAGAAGGAAACAAGAAAGTACAGAAGAAAGTTACTGTCACTGTAAGATGGCGTACAGTAAAGTTTTCGAATTTTCAGCAGCAGTAAGAGGATACCATTATTATAAAAGCTTTTGGAATCCTCAGAGAGAACAATTTCTAGAATGTCATCACGAGTTTGGAAATCCCTTTGATCGTTTCGCGATCAAGGTTTGCGAAATAGGAGATACAAATGCAGTTGGTCATCTTCCACGAGAGATCTCGCGTGTTACAAAATTTTTCATGGATAGAGGAGCAATCGTTAATGCCAAGCTTACAAGTGAACATTATAGACGCTCTCCCATCGTTCAAGGCGGTATGGAGATTCCATGTAAAATCACAGTGAAAATTGCTGGTATTTGTATTAACCTTCTGTTGATGGAAAAATATAAACAACTTATAGAGGAATTGTACATTGAACCCAAGAATGAGGAAAATCTGGGATCCTTTTTACAACCTAATAATGTGACCGAGGAAAGCATCAATTTACCTTCCACTTCATCCCAATCGAAGAAGAGCAAGTCCAAAGATGAAGCGAGCAATCAGAAAGATATCCGAAGTTTTTTTAGCAAGACCATTAGCATTAAAACAACTACTAAAAGGCGAGATGGCAAGAAGAAAACGGAAAAGATTATCACGATTGACTCTGATTGATTAATGAAAGTTTTATTGATTATTGTAATTCTTAGAGCATCTCTTATGTTAGAAAAGATACTTTTATGTATATGCCATTTCTCCATTCTCAGTTTTCACTGAATTTATAATTCCAATGCAAATAAAATCAAAAATTTTCGCGAGAATTTAATTTCGCGGTCAACAAATTTCGAAAAATTTCGCGGGAATTTAATTTCGCGGTCGGTGAATTTTTAAAATTTTCGCGGGAAGAAAATTTCGCGGTTTTTTCCAAAAACCGCGAAAACCGCGAAATTTTCTTCCCGCGAAAATTTCTTCCCTTTAACCTCTTTCCTCGAGTTTATAAAACAAGTGCATGTAGCTATTTTGTAGCGTAAAGGAGACATTTTACCTAGCTAGCTTTGTTTTTTATATGATATGACAGAAATTTATATTTTTTGACATTAGAGCAATAGTTTTCATTTATCAGTTGAATTTATTTGTAGCTGGCTAGCTAACCAGCTGATAATATTATGTCACTTTCACTTTCACTCTCTTTCTCTATCTTTGTGTTAGACGTAACAAAGCTTTGGTATTAGTGTTGTTTTGCCCAATCCTAGGACGCTGCTCAATCTTTGGACATAAAATTGACTGGTCGGCCAGTCTTAAGACTGGGCAGGATGTGACACACAAGATTGGGCAAAAGACCATGTTAGGCCCCCATCTTCGGCGCCTTTTAGATTTTAAAGAAGGGATGTACCACATGAGCTCTGTTTTTAGCAAGACCCAACAAACATTCTACGACAAATTAAAACATCATATTTTGGGTACTGTTGATTTGACCCGGCCAGTTTTTGGACACAATAGAGTAAAAATCTCCAAAACTTCGTAGCAACACAAGATTGCAAAGTATTTTCATAAAAATTAGTAAAATAGAGTTATAGAGTTAAATTAGTAAAATAGAGTAAAAATCGTAGCTAGCTAGGTAGCTGGTAGAGCATGTGTTATACATTTAGCATTTATATACAGCTTGTAGAAATGGCTAAATTTTAAAAATAAAATGTTTATGTTTATGAAGAATCCTAAAAATTGTGTTCAACCTTATTTTTAGTTAGCTAGCTGTTAATTTCATTGGATAAGATGTTTAGCCAGCTAGCAAGCTGTAGCTTGCTAGCTGGCTAAACTTCTTCAAAAACTAAACTGTAATCGCTTAACTATAACAAGAGTGGACATTGTTTCCCTGGTCATACTGCTACCAGTTTTAACATTTTATTCGACGATTCGGTTTAGCTTTGTTGCCGTAGTGATGATTGACATTTTGCTTAATTGACGAATCACAATTGTGCTACATCCGCCATTTTTAAAATTTCCCAGGGTGATGACAAACCTAGTTCGTAGGGGAAAGAATAAAAAAATGTGGAAATGGAGGAATAATTAGCTAGCGAAAGGTAACCACTATAAAAATCTCTCTGGAAGTGACCGTGCACCTCCGTTGACAGATTACTTTTAGATCTGAGAATTATTGAATAGTTCTGCTCTTTTTAATCCACGAGCAAGCCTATTCATAGCCAACCTGACCATCCTAGCTAATTCAGACTCCTGACTTAATTGAAAGAACTACGTAGACATAAATCTCTTTTGCCTGGCCCGTTCGTCGTTGGTAACCAGGTCTTACACAAGAAATCCAGCCATGCGGTTCTTAACTGATGCGGAGGAGAACGCTGACGGAGCACGGATGAATCAAGTCTGCAAAACTGAACTTACAGGCGGAACAAACATTTTATCATGGATTTAATTGTAGATAATTTCTTCATTTGACAAAACAATTGGAAACCATTTATTACAATGACAGTATGGTCATACATACTATTTTGGACTTGTAGAAAAGGCAATTAAGATTGAGAGACCAGTAGGCGCTCAATCATCGTGTTTGGAGTTTATGATTCAAAACGTCCCCCACTTTTCTACCGAAAATGAATGCGCAACACAGTTTAAACTTGGAGCCCGTATCGCACGCATAACATCCTTTATACGTGCGTTGTTAAACAGATAAATAGCCATTTTAGAAATTGCGTACTTGGAGCAAATTACGTACGCTGCACAATTGCGTAACGTGGTCAACTGGCATAAGCCATTGATCACGTAAGCACATATTTACAAAATGAGAAGCCTGCATAAGGCGAAAATACAAGGAAATATATACCTGTCATAATATTCTCCCCCATTGTAGACGCAGGATGTAATTGCAGAATAAAATTGTACGCCTTGACACTATAGAAACAATTTGAGAGTGCAAAGTGTCACAAGCGTAGCCTTTTCTTCATTGGAAAGACTTTCAGTGTGATTTTTACTGCTTTTGTAATTTGATTCACAATTTTTTGCATTATTTTTTATAGTAGAGTGTAAGAATCTTGTATAGCATGTATACGTTTTCGGGGTGTAATGATCACACACCAGACATGTATACTGAATTTAAATATTTAAATGTGCAACTACTGCAAAACAACAAGGCTAGTATATATAATTATCTATTTTTAATTTAAGCAAGTGCAAATAACATTGAAGTACTCTCTAATCAGTGATATGGACAGGTTTCCTGGACGTCGTGTGAGGATTGATACAGGTGATGGATTTTGTGAAGGTATTATAAAGAGTATAGATCAAAAAGAACTAAAATTAGTTCTTCGTAAAGGTACGAATTAGATTAATTTGTACTTAATTTGTACTGATGCTATGATTCAAATTTCTTCAAGAGGCTCTTTACAAAACCACCAAGCTAGATTTTTGCTAATTATTTTGCTATCCAAATTTGAATTACCCTCTGAGAAGAGGCGAACTCAATTAATTTTAATAATTTTTATTAATTTCAGAAAAAGATTGTAAAACAACAATTTAAATTTTTACTGTGTTAAAATGTCAAAGTATAAGACCAAAATCTAACCAAATCTTCTATAAGCCAAATGTATTCTGTGGGTACCGACAGGAATATTTGTGCATTTATTTACAAGCCAGAATCTTATATATGTATATTCAAGACAAAGTAAACCTTGTGATTAATGAAACATTGCTGTCTGTTAAGTATTGTAACAACTTTTGTTTTTTTATACTTTGATCTAACTTTTTAATTTAGTCAAAGATTGTAAAACTGGTGAAATCATGAAAATGGAACAACATTTTTTTGGAGATCAAATTAAAGATTGTAGGTGGTTTTTTCGTAATGCGTTTTTTAAGAATTTGTGAATTCATTTAGTGTTTTTGGTGCAATTTAATCTTAAAATGTGAATATCTCAACGACAAAAATTTTTTTCAAGACAAATTTTTACTATTGTCTAACTTTAAAATTAAGCTTTTTTCCTGTAAATATAGGAACTAGTTTTAAAGGCTCCTTGTATATCCTTTTTTTCAGACTATTTAAAAAAAATTAATAGTTGTGTATATAATATAATATTCTGTTGCCCAAACTTCCTTTTATTATGATCCCTTTTAGATTTATTCACGTTTTTAACAAACTTTGTGCAGATTATCTCTTTTTGTATATGAACTTTCTCCGTGAGCAGTAAGACCGAAAAAAACTTCCTCAAATCTTCATTTCCTGTATATATACATAATCTTGTCATGTATTAAATCTATGAATTCTTACGCTTTAATAAAATGAACTATTGTGAAACTATTTTGAAAATTCACCTAATGCTTCATATATTGCATAATGTATTATCCTCATAAAATCTTAATTTTTAGTGACTTTGTTGGACGATGATGTAGAAAGAAGGTAAAACATGAAATTAGTTTTTTAGTTTCAAATCATATATTGTCAAACATTTGTAAAAATCATTTTAATGTGGCAAATCATAATATTTTCAAAATGGTCTTCCCCAGTTCATTTATAGTTCGTCTTTTGATTAACATTTCATGATATTGGATTTCAGGGGATAGATAAAATAATTTAGCAACTTATTGTATAATTTTTTGTATTTGATCTTTTTTAAACTTGCAACATGTTGTGATCTGTTTTATTTTAAAAGCGAAGATAATGAAAGAGTGAAAACAGTTGGCAACAAGTCAGTGATGAAATCAAACAATAAAAAAGTAACGAAAATGAATAAAGATGTGACACAAGATCAAGATATATTCATGGATGCAAGTGATACTGGCACGTCTCTGTTTCAAATGCCACAAATGGATCCAAGTCTGTGTGAGTCTCCTTTCATTATAATAAGAGGAACTGCTAAAAGTTTTTTGGAAGTAGTGGCTATTCTGACAGTCACAAAATATATTTTTTTGTTGTTTGGAAAGCATGTTAGCATCGAAAATGCTTTTTTTGCTGTAAGTTAATAGCAAACCTGTCATGCCCATTACTGATTTTCTTCGGTTAGATCTTAGTGGATTCGAATATATCAAGCCAATCGCTAATGAATTAAAAGAACCCCCTTCAGCTGTACTCATTGGAAAACTTGGAGATGGTTTCTCAAATGCTGTAAGTTCCATTTATCCTTACTGCAGGTGAATGTTGCTAGATAAGCGTCATATTTTTGATGTTTTACATGACACTTTAGATTTCTAAAGTAAAATCACAAAAAGTTATATCTTTGGTTGCTGAAGGACGAAACATTAGTCGCTTTGGAGACATAAATCTATTGTTAATTGGTACAAGGAAGATGGTATATATATTTGACATTGCGTCAATAGGCAAAGATTGTTTTTCTGAAGGGATAGCAAGTATACTAGAGGATAAAAACATATTAAAAGTAAGTGATGTGAGATTACCATTATTTTTAATCGAATGTAGAAGAGGACAAAAAAAAAAAAAAAGAACAATAAACTACCCTGATTTGTAATTTAATAGAAAACGTGTCTTTTGTAGTGGTTTAGGGCTGGTTTTATAACAACAAAGGGAAAGTATACTTGCACTGAAAGCAAACCACTGTTATCGTCAAATTAGAATTTCTTTCCACCGTGATGATTAATTTTTATTTTATTTTTTGTCACTGAATCTTTATGAATAGGTTGTACACGACGTCCGCATGCTTAGCGATTGTCTTCATTACATATATAATGTGAAACCTGTCAACGTGTTTGATACGCAGGTACGAATGTGTCTTTCTTATTTCTCCATGTAGTTACGAGTTTGTTGAAAAAAAGAAGATAAGTAAAGATACAAAGCATAGCTCATACCATGCTATAGTAACTTTGCGTGTCACATTAATTATGTGAATTTAAGGAGATAGACCATCCCTTAATCAGAAGAATATAATCCACCTTTTGTGTAATGATTATATCTAGCAGAGAGGTGGGGATGGATTGAAGAAACTCACCACCAATAATTACTTGGAAACAGAGAGTAAAAGAACAATGTTTATTTTTCAACTCTAAAATTCAGGATTGATATAGTTTTGTGGTTTTTAAATGTTTATGTTTTTTTTGCCAGTTTTACTGATAATGTTTATTTTAATGTTAACAATTTTGCATACATAAAATGTTTCTCCCTACAGGTTGCGGATGCGTTTATTCACAAGCAATCCACTGGGTTTTTTCCGCGGTAAACTTGTCTTTTTTTAAAATTATTATATGTTTAGTAAATTATTTCTTTTTACAGTGTTTTATAAAATGAATTATAGATTTTCTTAAACATCATGTCAAAAAATAGTAACACTATGATTTTCCCAACGCTTTGATCAACAAAACTGCACCTGTTAGGTCTTAAATCCTTGATATTGCAAAAATTGCATCTTTAATATCTTTTTTGTTATTTATGTATGTTGGATTATTGACAAGGACAATAATTTTGGTCTTCTTTTAACTTCATTAATCCGCCTACATTTAATATGTCATTTCAACTACTCAATGACTGTTTAAATTCTACAACTACGACCTACGAACTCTACGACCTTTGTAAACTAAGCGGTAAAGTTATTTTGGATTTTGTTTTTCTTCAGAGAGGTATCCAGCCTAACAGAATGCGTTGTTACTTATTTAAACATCAATCCCAGTGACTGCACGTTTGAAAGTGAAAAGAAGAAATTGTTACAGGTACAAAATGCTGTTTCAGTAGTAGTGATTAGCGAAGCTTCCATTGTTTAATTTTTATTCTTCCTTCACAGGCAAATATAAACATATGGCTGGAAAGACCACTTGAGATGGACTTTCTTAAAGTTTGTGCTATGGTATGACTTTTTTATGAATCATTTTGTTACATACATTTCGAGCACACGTTTTGTTTAGAAGCGTGTAAATACTCAAAAGCCTATTTGTCAGTCTTCAACTTTTAAAGAGATGTTTTAAGATGTCATTATTTTAAAACCAATTATTTTTTTGTTACCTGTGTTCTGCTTTAAGGCTGTACTTATGTTTAGTCCATGCTTTGTTTGGTTTCATTTCTCCAGGGTAGCCAGCAATGTGCAGGGTGAAATCGCGGATTATTTTACAGTGTTTGCAATTTTTTATCTTTCATTGTTTTTTAATTCTCAAGGTTCAACTGTTATAGAAAGCACCAATAATAATTTTTACAATATAGAAAACCTTTAAAATTTGATTAAGCAAATGTCCAAATAAACGAAACATTGAACATTTTTTTTTAATTTACTTTCATAAATTTCTTTAGCATTGTTGATACTAAACTTGCAAAATTTAGTAACAACGTGACGATTCTTTAAAAAGATTTTTTTTGCTTTTTAACAATAACTAGTGCTTCCTGAATTTGATATGTAATACGCCCTACGCCCCCACCCCTTATTCTTCTTTACTAGAATTGTATTTATGTTTGCTTTAACAAATGCTTGTATATAGTATACAAGCATGTACAAAAGTAAATAATTCGGGAGGATGTACACGGCTGATATACAAGAAATATATTATTCGTGCCTCGTAGAGAGTTTTAAAGAGGGAACATGTTCATTTTTTAGATTCCACTTAGAAAATCCCTTTGTTTAGGAATTAGTCTTTCGAAGTATTTCAAAAATTGAATTCACCTTTCATGTTTACTAAACAGACTTGTCATTTCTAGCCTAAAATGAAGTATCAGATAGAATAAAAAATAATTTAAATATCAAACACAGCTCAAATCTTCAGTTTCGGGCCTTTTTTTCTCTCCAGGTTACCATGTCCTAATGCTTGTGAATATTCTTTTTTATAGGCCGCCATGTATATTCGAGAACTGCGCCCTGTTATGATGGAACGTTTGCTGGCAGAATATCTATGTGGTGTTGATGTTTACCTAGACAGTGTGAGAGATATGTCTAACCATGCTGCCAAACTGGTGAGTAGATTTTTTTGACTTTGCTAAGCACAATTGTGTAATTTCCTAGAGTCTATACTGTAATACCTAGCGCTTATAAAAACACATTATAACAGAGTATATTTGAGAGTTTTTTACCGCTTTCCACTTTTCCACAAAGGTGAATCGACAAAGATTGCCAGAGGGGTTTCAAAAAATCTCAGGGTTAAAAGAGCAGGGGAGACATCACAACAATCAAAATAAACGCAACAATCGACGTTTTCTGAAAGAAAGAGAATTAGAGAACTACAATAGCGGAAGTTTTGAGGAAAGTATGAAGCGAAGAGGTCCGTGGGATACTGGGATAGAGTTTAAAGAAAGACATCGCGAGATACACGGTGAGATTGTGGAATGTATGGACAGAAAGACGCCTCTTCTCAACCCAACGAAACCAATACTAAAAACTAATAATTCGCGCGCTGAAAACAATATAGTAACGACGCAAGCGAGTGTTATACAAAAAGATGTGAACGCCGCAAGTAAGGCGACGACGACGACAAGAGGAAGTGTAATATCAAAGACTAATAATGTAGATGACAGAAGTAACATTTCAAATTATTCTGACAATAAAAATGATAATCAACCAACCTCCAATCGTTTTCAATCTGATCCTTATAAATTTGACGAAAAAAGTTTTTATGACGAATTTCAAATGTCAACGTCGGACTCTGATGATTCAAGTATATACTTATCTTCTGCGTGTGATTCCATATCAGAGATGAGTATAAAGAGTAAAACTTTCGCTGATAGGGCAAAAATGACGCCAGCTGGAAAACAATTGATAAAAAATTACCTAGGTTCAAATACCTCAAAAACAAAAAACGAAACAAAAAGTCCCAGTAACCCTACTACACCGCCGTCAATAAATGAATCAGAATACCCGAAACTAACGGCTGATTCGGAAAGGCATAAAAAGCAGAGTAAGAAAGTATCTATCTCGCCTAAGGGCGTCAATATTACCACGACGCCCAATGTAGGAGGGCGTGGCCGAATACATCAATTACTGATTGAGCAAAGTTTGAAGAACACGAAAACAGAACCGGTTACACGTCGTGTTTTTACGACAGAAAGAGAAAGTTATGATTTCCCTTCAGATGATGAACTTTTAGATACACCTCACGTAGCATCTATGGTTGGAGAGGACATCGTAAATGGAGAAAGGATCAACGTGTTAAAGAAATTTCACTAACATAAACGTCAGTTCTGTTACTGCTAGACTTTTGTGGGTTTATTATCCCGCATGGCACACCTCCATTTTTATGTATATATTGATGTTTTGTTTTTTTGGTTAATGTTTTGATCGCCGTGTAAAAGATAGCGCTGTAAATATTTCTTCAGAAATTATTTAAGCTTCTGTTCTAAATAGGACTGAAGAATCACAACAGCAACATTTTTTTTCTCTTTTTCTTCTTTTCTACTTTTTCCTTTGTTTTTAATTTTTACTTCAGTTAATAGCAACACTAAAGAAGGATGAAAATAGTTTTATAAGATGCGAGTTTGTGCGCTTGGGTAAAAATGAAATTATCTACATGTAGACCCGCCTCGCAACGTAGCGAATAGGGAAGGAAAAATTTCAAGAGGGGAGGGAATGGAATTAATCTTTGTATTCGCAGGTTTAAATTCCGCATAAAATAAGGACGGAAATTCGCAACCTTTCATTTCATATTTTGCTTTTCGCCATTGTTTTCTTGTAACTTCAGTATAAAATTCATGAAATGTTCACTTTTACAATATTTTATTCCACTATTGTTACAATTCGCGAGGTTCTATTCTAGTCGACATGGCTTTAAGAACCAAAAAAAAGAAAACAAAAAATCTTCCTTCCTTATATTATTTTGATTTAATTTGAGTCAAATCTCTAAAGTTACGATTTTCTTTAACACAAGGGGGCGTGTCCTTTTTACTGGCACCCACTAAATATAGGTTCATAAAAAAATAATTGGAGAAATAATATTTGTCATAAGTTTTTGAAGTTTTGTCAAAGAAAAAAAGCAAATAAAACTCTCAGAAAGGAAGATATTTTAATAGAAAACGTACAAATATATATTATTGTTTTTCAAAGAAAATACAAAAATCAGAGGAAAGAGAAGAAGAAGAAAAATTATTTGCTATTTTGATTAAATGTAAAACCAGCTGTATCACTTACGAGGGAAAGATGTTCAAACAAAAATTCTGGAAATGAATGTGGGTGAATTTTTTTCTTTCCTTTCACCTGTTTCTATATACTAACTTTCATTAAAATCTTTCTCTCACAAGAAAGAAAAGAAAATACACACATAACATATAGCTTCTGCGAAGAATAGAGGAACACACACTTGAGTGAAATCGCATGAAACAATTTATGCTGTTGATATATTATCAACCGCCAAGATTTATTACAGCAAATTTGATGCGATATACACATGCCCAGGTATATTTCATAACTTTTATTCCTTGGGGCGTCTTAAAAATAAGAAGGGTGTGAACTAAACGTCAATAATTGTGATGAAACGTTATGACGTTTGACATTTCAGTAATGTGAGCAACAACGCGTCAATTAAAAGTTTTTGGGCTACACCCTGCAATTCGCGACGCGCTTGATAAATACAACTGATTCTCTCAGCTACAAAATTACTCGGATCATAAAGAAATAAATGGTTTCCAGTTAAGCAGAGGATAGCATTTAAACCGCAGAAGGGTAGACATTTGAAAATCGATAATACTTGTTGGGATATTTATTGATAGAGAAGTTTCGTTTCTTTAACCACTTTAGTACACAAACCCTCTTGTGAAAAACTCAAATGTCAAAGAATTTTAAGGTGCAGAAAAATTTTCCTTTCTATTTCAATTTTGTTCTTTCGTTTGAACTACGAGCGCACTTTCTGCGTTGTTGTTGTTGTTGTTGTTGTTGTTGTTGTTGTTTCCAATGTTTATACTACATTCTTACATTGGAAATTGCTGGTGATAGTGCTTCCGTCGCGTTGAAAACGTTCATATTTTATTTTTTTGTGAACGTTTTACGAATTGTCAAAATAGATCTTTTGTTTGTTCTTTTGTGTAAGATCATGTACAATTTGAGATGCATGTAAGATTTCTTGTCTCATATCTTCTTTATTCTGTGTACATTATATGAAGGCGTGTACTTGAAAGACAAAATAAGAACAAAAGAATGTTTTTGAAGACATGAAGACACGCAATAGTGAATTCTATTTCACATTTTAACGAACTAACTTAGATGGGAACACCTCTCTTTAATAATAGCCGTCGTCCGTCTGTCTGTTTGTGCGCGAGAAAAAAGTTGTGTTACGAAAACACGAAATATGCGATATATAAAGGACCCTGTGGATTTTTCCACAGCTTGACGACTAGTTATTCTTTAACAGCTTGAAGTAAAAAAAAAAAAAAAAAACTGCCATAGGACACGAGAATAAAAATCAGCGTACCCCATGAAAACATTCTCTGCTTTGCATTTTATTCGTCTGTTTGCCAGTTGATAAGGAAGTTGTTATTTTGGAATTATTTTTTGATTATGAAACAAAGTATTTCGACTAATTATTTATTTTTTGACAAGGAAGCAATTACCAGGCTTGCAACCTGGTTTTTGTATACTGCATCAAGAAATAGAATTTTTAGGGATTTAAGAAAGCTTTTATTATTATAATGAGATTAGATTTTTTTTCCAAGGTGTGTCGATAAGAATTAGTTTGTGTTTATGAATTGTTTTTCATCATATGGAAACCGATACTAGACTTTCAGCAAGAGCGAAAGTTGTAGGACAGATACTATAATTTCGCTTTCATTAAAAAAACTTGCACATAGAAGCGTGGGTAGCTTTAGTGGGAAAAGAGTCAGTGTTGTCATTAATTATAAAACATAAGTTAGTTGTTTAATCGCCAGCTTGTGGAGAAAGTGCGTATCAAAAAATATAACAAGGAAGTACGCGTGCAAATATGTAAGTGACTTTATTGTTTCACGAGTTTTAAGAACGCAATCGAGAAACGTAAAGCTGGGTATATAGTAACAAAGTGAGTTTATTCGTTTAGACAAACTCAATTATCTATCGAATCGTAAAAGTAGGATTTGTCTGCGCAGTCCGTAAAAAACAATTTAAACTTAAAGTGTAAACAACCAAAACAGCTTACGACAAATGTTGTGCAAGCGCCATACCAACTTTAATATGTTTCAAGATGTGTAATTTTTAAAATAAACTCAATGTTTCTTACAAAAGTAATTGTTTTTGGTTTGTTATGTGTCTGTTTGCGGTGAAGTGAATGTAGTTTATCGTCTACCAGTGTATTCAAAAATTCAAAATGGCGATTTTACGGCTGTTTTGAAATTTCTAAATTCCTGAAAACAACATGCATCACAAAGTCTCATAGAATTATCGCGTCAGCATAGTTTAAGCTTGTATATCCAGCCTTTTGTGATTGGGCAAGAAATTTTCTGCAGGTCGCCCGGATCAAAAGATTTGTAAGATAAAGAAAGCGAGTTGGGATTGACGATTTGATAAAAACTGTTAAATATTTGTCTTGTACTTAGCTTTTGATATACCCTAATTATACTCAGGGTGATTGTCATAGTAGCAAAATACTTTATAAGGACAATGTGGCTGCGAATAGGTGAAAAATTAGAAGGTTGAATTATTTCACCTATATTTTATTTCATCTGAAAATAAGCACAAATATTTGAAGTTTCCCATGATTTTCACGACGTCCGGAAAAGCACTTCATAAAATTTGTCAGATACAGTGAAATGAGAACGTGTTTCCTTTTTGTGAACAATATTTTACAACTTTGTCCCTAGGCTCTTTGCACCTATGATATTTCGTCTTGTCAGTATCACATGGCATAGAAGAACCCTGGGACGAGGTTAAGATAGCTGGTTAGTGCAAGAAAAGACACTCTTACTAGTATTTAGTAAAAACTGTCTATAATACTATGTAATATACTAGTCGTTAGTCCGTGGAAAATTCCACGGATTTGCCCGTCCTTTTTATACAGCATTGCGTACGTCTCGCTACTTGCGCAGCTAAGCTACCATTTTGTGTGACGGACAGACGTATACGGGTATTTTAATATAGATAGTATATATCATACAGTTGGCAAATATTTTACCAACGAATCGCAAAAAAAAACAGCGTGATAACAAAAGTATAGGTAGATAGTGGAGTCCAATTTTCTACGAAAATAGGATTTTAAGCGTGCACCTTTCTATCTTCGTCTCCTTGGTAAAAACTTTAAAATCAGTGTCCCCTTTGCGTATTTAAGGACTTCATTCTTGCATGACCATCTAAAGAAAAGAACGTCAATTCGAGTGCATGCAATATACAGTCCGTAACCATGTATTTTACATAACACAAGCGATTCTGACATTCACTGAAACGGTAGTCATTATTTTTAACGTGTCTAGATAAGAATTCTTTAGAACATTGTTTCTAGGTTACAATAGAATATCAGTATTAAAAATCAAAATTCTTCCCTAAAACTGATTCTAAGAACTTCCGGAGATTGCTCTGCAACCTATCTGAGTAATGACATGTTTTCATCGCCCTCCTATTGGTTGATTATCTCATACGTGTCGTAAAATATAAAAGTATTTTTATAAAGGATGCACGACTACATTACGTGTGTTAGCGGTTGACGATAGCTGCTGAAATGAGGTAGATGAAACATTATTCCACAATTTCGTATCATCATGATTGTGTGTTGCGAAAGTTGCGTAACACGTGACTAATACAATGTGATATGACCTTATAAATAGATACGATAAAACAGAAATTCGAATTTACGGCGTAAAATTGTGGACTGCAATTATCTATATAAGTATTAGTCATTACCCCGGTGAAAATCAACGGGAGTTTTCCCGTCGCAGCAAAGTCGATAAAGCTATATCGCAATTGTTATTTACTGCGTCAAGATTTCGTGCGTTGTTAACACCAGTACAAACAGATAGGTGAACAACAGCTATTATTATAGAGAGTCAATAAGTCAGTTTCCAGCACAGCCTCGTTTCCAAAGCCACTTGTCATAACGGTCCTAGGAAAAGAGACCCTAGAAAAGAGGTTGATCCAGTGCAAAGAGTTTTGAATAAAAGGAAATAGAATAGTACAAAAAATTACCTATTTTCTACATAACACAAAGGAAAAACCAATACAGAGCAGAAAATATAATAGAAGTGTTATCTGACAAAAAGTGATCCGGTCGATATGAAATAAAACAAAAAAACAACATCTTTTTTGTTTCATTGCGTAATGTCTGATAAAAAAAAGAATTCATTAATTTATGTGTTCCGCTATTAATTATAAAAACGGATATAAATTGGAATGCCTCATTTTCTTCTAGTGTGCTTCTTCATCAAATCAACCTATTAATAACGCATGCAGCATCGTTAGCGTAAAATTTACCGCGTGCTTTTTTTGATTAATGTCTCGTTTTAATGAAGCTTCATTAGTGGTACATTAAAAGAATAGCGTACTCTTAATTAGTATAATTGTCAATTCCTTCTTAAATATATTATAGTGAATATTTTTTTCGATCATCAACCGACTTGAGCATTGATTTTAAACGACTTCTCATAACATGACTATGCGTCCATTACGTTGCATTTTTTCCAACTTCGTACGCATTCCTCTATGTTTACTGCTTATTACATGGGATTCTGGTTGTAGTTTAAGGCCTATTTTCAGAAATCAAGTCACGTAGCTACTAAGGCGTGTCTTGCATTCCTGCACGCGTCCTACCGGCATAGCTGCGTGTATTTCAACGGTTTTAATTTGCACAGACGGCATTTTATCATGTCTCAACTGGAGATATGGGTTCGAAGTGGTAATCAGTGATATTGCGAAATAATAAGATAATAGAACTAATTGTGCTCAAAATACACGTGTATGTAATTTTGATTGGGTAAACTCGCGCGAGTTAAATAGCGTCACCAAGTGATTAACCAACATTGTGTTGGTACAAGAAGAACAGAACTGTGTGGTAATCTCGCAGTGCCATTGATTCTTCGACCTGGTGCGGTTCATTGCAGTAAGTTGTCATTTTCTATTCTTTTCTCGATTATTCAAAACGGTTTGACTAACAAATAAGAAAAATGTCTGGTTGAGCTAAGGAAAGGGTTTGATATGTTGCATTACAATGTGCTAGTACTGTGTAGGCATAGCTTGGTACACTAAATTGCGAGTCAGTTGCATCAACAGAGCATCAACAGGATTTTATTGCTTTGTATAATTGTGAGAGATTAATTTCACAATTATGGACTTGTGCAGATTGTATGACAAGTCACTTAAAATCAAAAGCGTAACAAATATGGTTACTTTCACACCAGATTAAAGAAACAGCTGTTTGACACTCACTTAACACAATTGGAAGTTTAGATTACCTACTAATTTGTAAGCTTGATCAGTAGAAAGCGACTTTATTACTTTTTTATTAACTTATCGGCTTAATCAATTGTTATTTCTCGGTGCATTTAAAGAGTCTTTCTTGAAATGAAAATTGCACAGTGATTTTTTGTTACTTTGGATAATTTAGGCTGTACATAATAATAATAATAATAATGATAATTTAGGCAAATACTGGTAACTAATCGTTCACATGTACGCAATGTGAACGATTTCTTATAAAAATCAAACTGTATATATACTATATACGTAAATCTTCAATGTCTCTCTTGCATTGCTTTGATATACACTCCACGCTTTTAGAACATCGTTGCCAATACATGTAAAATTTCTTGTCTTATCTATTGGGTGGTTGTTTAAAAGACCGCTTGTTAATGCATATAAACAAATGAAGCATGACCAAGCTCGGCCGCTATATTCCCGCGTGTTTAAATAAGTTTTTGCTGACCACAATCATTGACAACGGAAAATAATACGACTGCGTTCGCATTAAAAAGCAATTTATTATATATTGGTAATATAAGTTTTACATGTTACATGTAAGATATGCTAGCTTGAAGGAAGCTAATTTGACCAAAGTAGACAAGGAAAAAAACAGACATCTGTCTAATTATTTTGTGCTTACTTCTAATCCTCTATTGTTAAAAGAAAGATATAACAATTTTTTTCAGACGAAGATTTTTGAATTGATAAATGCTAATTAAACATCTTGACTTTAGACATTAAAGTACAAATTTCAACAGACACCCAGGGGACTGTTCTCGGTCACAGGGCTGGCGAAGCGATTCTTGAAGTAGAAAGGTTGTAACACTTGAATCAAAATTTTTAGATCGCTGATCGTCATGATAGTTGGCGGTTACCAGCTGCTCCTATAGCACAAATGTGTGTGATGTGTGTTTATGGTGGGAATTGACGCTCCCCAGTTTCATCTGCCCTATGACAAGAACAAATAATTTGTATCATATACTTTCTAAAAAAATTATTGATATTTGTCCCTTTTCGTAATCCAACCATCGTAGGGTTTGAAGAGAAAAGCTGTCACATCACAGAATCTTTATTGTTCAATAAACAAAATATAAAATTTTTTATATTTTAAAAATAATGCGAATAGTTTGTGAGAACAAAACGCAAGGCAGCTGGGATAGTACAAGACAAGCGCGTTGTCGTAAAAGAGTTTATTACGACGAAAAAAAATTTACAGACGAATAGCGAAGGGCGGTTAACTCGTCGAAGGGCGGTTAACTTGTCGAAGAGTGGCTAACTCGTCGAAGAGTGGCTAACTTAAGAACGTTTAAGGGCTACTTTTCTTCTGTTTTGTCTGTCGATTGCTCAACAACGAACAGGAGTTGACGATAGGACAATTTGCATCTTCTACTTTCTCTGGTCATTGTCAATGCCGAATTCCAATTTTGGCAAACTGACAAAATATATTAGGTGCATTCATCCATCACTTATTTCAACATTACCGCCTAATCAAAACTGTGTACCATATATTTTCCTGTTGCGATCATTTAGATCCCCGTTGTTCTTTGCAAATCTTAATAGTTGAGTTTTGTGCATTTGTCGCATTTGTTCCGCATAGTCTTTTACTGAAACTAATAATGCATCTATCATGTTTATCAAGTTGCAGGTCATAAGAACTATTATAACCACGCTTGTCTTATAACTTATGTCATTATAAAGTTTCGTAACAAACAATTAAAGTAATTTTTTCCCATGCCTTCTGATGGAGGAAGCTTTCTCAGAGAGCGACGAAAAAGAGACCTAACCTGCGCCAAAATCTTCGATATAAAATAAAGATTTGAATTTGAAACAAAAAATGACGTTTTTTTCATAACACATAACACTAAGCAACGAAACACTGTTTACTTTGAGAGATATTGCTATCGATATCAATAATAATTCATTATCACACTTGGGTATAACATAAAATTGGAAGTTCACTATAAGGTGTACGCAATCCAATTAGCTAAAATTGCTGTTGGTGTAACGTCTTTTTTAAAATTAAAAATGGCAGACCAAGAAAGCCTACGTAGTAAACATTTTGAAAAAAAAACTATCCCAATCTGATAACGTAGGAAGTTTTCCTCTTAATTGGATGCTTGAAAGTTAATTATTAATTAACGTACAATGACAATCGAGACAAGGGGGATGCTAATATAGAAAGTAAGATATAATTATATACCAATATTGGTAATTAATTACCCCCTGATTAGACACGTAATGTCTTCCTTATGTTAAGCTGACAATATTAAAATCAATTGCAACACACTTTTAGAGGATATTATTGTTTCTGGTTTCATATGATGATGTACAGCAGTTAAAGGAAAGCAAGCTGACATACCATAGAAGCTGAGTCTTGAAAAGTGATTGTAAAGAAGACAAGAAACGCGAGAACGCCAACGCGAGTACACGTGGGTATACGCATAAAGGATCAAGATGAAAGACCAGTGCTCAGAATTAAGAAGGCAAATACTTGAAGATGTGTTGGGAGATAAGTAAGTCAACTTTTTAGCTTTATTTTTTTTTTATTTTATTTTTTTTTTAATTTTGTTTGCTCAGTTTAAATACTGCGAGGAGAAACATTTTGACATGGAAATGTTAAGAGTAGAAGACAGGGAAAAAAGGGTAATGTAAATTATGCTTATAAGGGAAGTTCCCTGGTGAGTTTTAGGTTTTAAGATTGAGTGACACGTGTTTAGTTTCGATTCCATGTGACATATTTGGCGCTATTTAGTCCAATTATCGACTAAAAAAAGTTAATTTCGAAGCGAGTTTCGTAAGCTAATTGTTTTCTGATGACCACTTTCAGTATTTGTTTTGTACTTTCGATTTTAAATATTTTTCTTTTCTATTTAGTGTTGAAGAGTACGAGAACTTTAGTAAAGAAACGGTGACAGAAAATAAACGACGTAAGTTATTATTCTAGACTTAAGATTTGCCAACATGGGTTTTAGAGTATTAAGAGAAACTTTAGGTCATTAAAACTGTCAGCACATTTTGCTCTCTGTACTTATATTTCTCAAAAAATGTCGAGTATTTTCGAAACCTTTTCTTTTATGTATAAATTCAAATTTATTTTTATGGAGAAACATATATCCTATATTTTTATGTATATATTTATGCATTTATAAGAAAACAAATTAGCAAATTGGATGTAATTATGAAAAAGCTATCGTGCTATTGTTGGAGATCATAAACGAGGCATGCTCTGTCGTAATTGCAATTTAAATGCGACGGGGGTAATGATAACATGTTCCTGTTATTTGATCCGAATTTTTTTTACAGAACATCGACAACGCATCCCATTGTGGCAATTTCTCCTTCACTTGTTAAATCGCGATACGATAGCTCGTTATATCGAGTGGAGTCACGATCGTGTACTCGAGTTTCGTATAAAAGACACAATGGCCGTTGCGGACTTATGGGGATCAGTGAAAAACAAAACAGACATGACGTATGAAAAATTAGGAAGAGCAATGAGGTATTACTATGGGAAAAGTATTATCGAAAAGGTAATTACTTCTTGCTACTAGTTTAATGTCTGGTGTGTTGTCTTTTTCACAATCTGATAAAATAAAATGCGAAAAGAACAACTTTATGGTCGTACTTGCTCTAACGTAAGGTATGCAAGAGGAAATATCACCTAATTCACGATTTCTTTTTTTGTTTTATTCAGGTGTCAGGTCGGCGATACACATACCGTTTCATAATGTCGCGAAGAACAAAAAAATACCTTTCCCAATTTATAAATACGAGCGGTATGACGATGGAAAAAGTAGATGCTGATGCGAGTGAAGGTTTTACTGGAGATCTGACTGTACTTGATTCGAGTCCGGATTCACCAGATGGAGGGGAATGTGACACCCCTCCAACACCGCCTCCTGTTAAAGTCAAGAGAAAAAACACTTCTGAGCCAATTAAAATAAAACCGGTTAAGCCTACTCCTCAGCAAACATTCACAAAAACGAAAATATTTAAGCCTGAAGAGCTTTTAAATAAAAGAATCCATTTTCAATCTTCTCTAAATTATGCTCCTATGTTATTGGGGAAAAATTGCGATAGTTTCATGAACAGGGACGCCGACAGACGGTCAGCATTTAAAGCAATAAAAACAAATGAGGAAGCATGCAAAACAAAGATTTACAGATCGATGCCATTACTTGACAGAATGCAACCCACAGAACTAAAGAAAGAAAGCTTCGTAAGTTTAG
The DNA here is from genome assembly GCF_029227915.1 of Hydractinia symbiolongicarpus. Classification (NCBI taxonomy): domain Eukaryota; kingdom Metazoa; phylum Cnidaria; class Hydrozoa; order Anthoathecata; family Hydractiniidae; genus Hydractinia; species Hydractinia symbiolongicarpus. The sequence continues at coordinate 28,030,703 of NC_079882.1, read as the reverse complement.
CGCGCAAACGGAAGTATCCTGGTGATACGTGCCAATGTTCTGCGTGTACCCCACATGGTGGGAGTATCAGCGATGACGCGAGTGAATGTGAGTCATACGGCAGCATGTCTCCACGAGAACTCGTCGTTCATCATGCAGACATGAAGAACTATTCATCGTTTAAACAGTCACAAAATGAAGAATTTATAATACGAAAGGAAACGAAAAAAGATCTTCGCGATAAGCAAGAAAGAAATATTTTAGAACTTCAACAAAAACTTAAACTAAACCGAAGAGTGGATCCGTTCATGGGATACGATTATCTTCGACACGATACTGACACTATACGATACGACTCGTTATATGATTCGTTGGATGACTATATGTACGATGCAAGTCATCGAAGGCATGCGTGGGCAGCGTAAATTGTATCATCGATATATATATAATTCATCATCATCGATATATATATATATTTATATTTATACCATTTGGCACAACACTGGCCGTATTTAATTTTATTACTATGAAATGAATTATTATACATTCTAATATTTTTGTGAATAATGTAGATTACTAAAATTAGTGGAAGAGTTATGTAAAACATACAATGGCTTTTCTATTCCCACTTTTAGATTTCTGTAGCACGGTCAATCCGGGAAATAATAATCTAAAAAAATTCGATGTTAAAAAAGGGTCTAGTTTAGGCATTCGTCACTAGAAAATCTTAAGCGAAATGGTTGTAGGAATTTTGGCTGGCATGCAAAATATTTCAACTATCACGCTAAACTCATACTTTTGACAATTCGGTATCATCAGCGGACTAATCAGGTTCTGGCTTTTTCGCAAATCGACTACCTCGATCTAGGGCTTTTTTTCTTTTTTTGATATAAGGGACGCTGTCCAGTTAAAAAAAAGAGACCCAGGGGTCGAGGTTGGAACATAGAATGCACTAACAAGCTACAGGTTGAACCTGTAGTCTATTTTTTCAGATTGAGGTACACTTGCTGATATACATTTTTTTTTGGCAAAAACCTTTCCGTTAGCATGTTATTTGTCGTTTGCTGGGAAAATAAATCACAGGTCATCCTAACAGCATTTTTATACAGATACAAAAAAGTCCAGACAATATTTTTTAAATAATTTTTTGACTTTTTTTTCCTGTTAAGATTCTCCGTTTCTAAATTGCACTTTGTACAAATTTAATTACAATCGATTTACGAAACAGGAAATTTTTTGAACCCTACAAAAAAAATCCTCTTGCAAAAGTACAAAATCGATGTAGGTGTGTTCCCGTGAGTTATTTGGCTTGTTTAATTAAAAATCAGTGGATTAATTTTTCCGTGCGAAAGCGAACAGGATTCCTGACGCAAACGGTTCAGGAACTGAGAATTTTTTGGACATTTTTAATAAACTTAAAAACAGATGTAGCCACGCTTTAACCTTTCTTCTTTATTTAACCTCATTTTTTTTTATCTCAATCCGTTTTTATCAAAACACAAATTAGCAAAGTCAACTAAAGCCTCCATTTATATTCTAATATCTGGCGCTCTTCTTCGCAGCTCTTTGAAAAAATCACCTTTTTCTTAACAATAATAGAAAGTCTTCATAACTATACACTTTTTTCATAAGAGCTACGAAATCTGGCCTCGACCTGGGATGTTCTTATTTTTTTGGCATATTTAGCCTGAAATTGTTCTTATTTCTTCTTCTTAGTCCTATCTAAAATATTTTTTGTCCAAGTATGAGTTTTCGACGAAAAGGTCTGCTTCGAAAGATATTTCCCGAAAAAAATATTAGGAAAAATTCAGCCTTGCCAATAGTCATTCCAGCCTTATTGTTCTTATAAAATTAACCTTCTAAAAAGTTACGGGAAAATGTAAAACTGGAAAAATGTGAGCATTGCTTATTGTAACATATCATCAACTACCTGAAGTTTTTGTATTTTCCAAATTACTATCGAAAATTATTTAACACTTTTAAGTTTGTTCTGCATACCCATAATTAACACAATTAACATTTCACCCTTATTTCAGTACGTTTTCTATCTTTTTAAACATGGGTGTAACGATTCGTCTTGAAAAAGAAACGCATTTTCTCAGAGAACTGAAAAGCGATAGATGAAAAGTCACCGCGTTTAAATTTTAATATGTGGGAACAGTTAGTTTCACGTGTTGTAATTATCATCAAAGTTAAGAATTTTGAGGACAGACCGCAGTTTTTTGATGCCATATTTAAAAATGCGAGTCATAGTTGAAAAATGTAAGACTCAGGTGATCTTCAAAAGAGATATAGAACAAATTTGTCGATATACACATTACCCCATAAGGCTGCTTGAGCCATAATTTTCTGGAGATTACTTTTTCCATTTATTAGCTTTGTAAGCAGTAATTTGAGATAAATAAAATAGTTCAAATTTCACTATTAGTAGCAGAGAACTTTTCCACGCAAATCATATGACGTTTTTTATTGTTTCAAGAAAAATGTTGTTCTGTCATGTTTTAGACCACGGTATTAATCCTGTTCCTATTAAATGCAAACCTTTTTTGGTTTTAAAACCTTTCTTATTTCTTGTTATATCAAAAAAAATATGTCGGTATGGTATTTTTGTATTCATTTTACCACCGCAATGATAAAAACTGGCCACAGATTTTTTGGAAAAAAAAAGCGGTATGGATATTTTGGAAAATCCATACCGTTCCTCCAGTTTGTCATCTTTTGAAAAATGTATTAAACAGCGTACAGCGTGTCTCCTAAGGTTTGACAAACTACTTCTTATCGTTTGTTTTGCACTTTAAATCCGATACCTTTGTGGTTTGATCACAAAAATTCAAAATTAATAAAAATGTCTTGAAACTTTTTCCGGGGGGCTTTGTTCCTCGGCTTAAAACCCGAAACTAATCGTAAATACTTTGTCGCTTTCTATTATTTCGGAGTTTCGTTATTTTTGAAACCAGGCATAAAATGTAAAAAAAAAAAAAAAAAAAAAATTTAACTTTAAACTTTCGTAGGAAACTTGATAAGGATTTTAAAGGTGTTTACGTTTGAATAGCATACTTTGAAAGGATTACCAGAAAAAATTTAATTTCATATCAATATGGCTCTGCTAACAGTAAACTGTTTTTACGTTACCTAATTCCTAGTTATTTGATTTCGATTGGATTCGATTATTTCTGCACACTAAAAATGTACAAGTAAAAACATTTGTCAGCACATGAGAGTGTGAGGAGATCAGACGTCGGCCAAAAAGGGGGTGGTTTTTTCTTTAGACTCGACAATCAACGCTTCGAGTAGCTAACAAGGTTTTAAAGTAACGCCAATTTCAAGAAACTAAAGGTGGAATAATTTATAACCTTGAAAAATAAATATATTCGGGAAATGTAGATTTTTTTATCATATTTCCTTAAATCTATCCTTCTAGTTTGAACTGTTAAAAAGAGTTTCAAGGTTTTGGTTATAAGCAAATGGATAACACCGGCTTTCTTATTGACACATTTCGTGGAAAATAACAAAGTGTTGGATTAGATTCTTCCTTAAACATCGCAGACATGTCAAACTCTTGACAAACTAATTTCTCTGGTATACCTAAACATACTTTTCGTGCAAATAAAGCAGCATTTATATTTTTCCTGTTACATCTTTCTTTTCGATTAGAATTTGTTGACAAATTTTAGGAGACTTCGTCGCGTTGTTTACTTTCTGAAGGCTAATCCTATTGGTTGTGATGTCGTTTGATAAATTGATTGGCTAATATATTTAAGGTTGTCTGAAAATAAATAAAGCAGGTCAAGTACCCTGGGTACACAATAATTATAGGCAGGAAGTTTTTTTTTCAATACGGTAATTTTCATGGAAATTAAACCTAAACATTTGCTGTTATAAATTTTTCATCGAGACCACTAAAAAAGAAAAAAAAACTTTTGTTCGTCTTAGGTAATACTATCATATCCATTAAGAATTCTTCCCTTGACAAAGTATAACTTTCGCTAAAACCGTAGAAAATATCTACTTCATTAAATAAGGGGAAATGAGATGCATTCAAGTTAAACAAAAACAAGTTCTCACGAAGACCACTATTTAATATATACAATGTTTTTACACATTTTATGCTTCCAAGTATTTTTTCCGCAGAATTTAGACTAACCAGAAAGCCCGATTTTCGCTTCGACAAATATCTTTTTAACTTTTCGCTATATAGGAGTGAATAATCCTTAACTAACACAACAACAGAATATTGACAGAGTAACTGATTAAATTGGAGGGTTATTATTGTTCCATTTCCAAGCGGAGATATGTTTTTTACAGAGTGAAGTAATAATTCGGACATGTTATAGTTATGACGTAACAAAAAACGGATAAGATAAATTCCTCTCTTTGTTTGCAGCAGAAAAACATTTTTGATGTCAAACGAAAGTAACATATATGGCAGACCTGCGTCACACTCCATTAACAGGTTAATTTACCAGATCAAATTATCGCAAAATAAATATATTTTCATTTAATGTTCACGTTATAAAACATTAAGAAATTGGGACACGAAAAATGGACGAAACAGGTGTTAACCTTAGCGTTCTATCTGTAACTGGGAAAGAGTTCTGTGTGCAAGCATATAAAACAGAACTTTGCTAACAACTTTTGCTGCACCTTTACAACAGTTAAAATGGATTTTAATTTTTTTTTCTACTTTCAGATAGGGCGTTACTTACTTCATTTGTGACGTTAACCATTTTACTACGCCCTCGTCACCAACTGAATTCAATACTGTCATCGTCAAACCAACCTCTTCCCCAGGGCATCTTTATCAAAACCAAAGAATTTAAGTTTGGATTGTTATTGAGATTTACATTGCCTTTCTTCTACATCAAATAAAAAAGATAAAAAAATATATCCTAAATGACCAACATCGTCATTTTTGGGCTCCGTTTCTGTAAATATATAACTAAAAAAGTTGTTGCAACCGAAACTTAACTAAAAACTCAGAATTGGGACAAAGTTTTAAACCGGAAGATTTGTTGCTAATTTGTTATACTTCATGTTTTTTGTCGATACATCAAAATCAAATCAAATCACATGACTAAAGAAAAAAATTTTGTGAATCAAAGTAATCGATCTTTTGTCCATTTTTGTTTAGAAAATTAAGTGACAAATTTACATATTTTTAACCAGTGTGATTGACAAGATGTCAATTATGTCTTCGCGTTATTTGTAGAAAAGAGAAACACAATGCCTGTCCTGAGGGAAAGATAGCCCCGGCCAATCACGGTCGAGAATTTTTTGTTATTGTTATTTAGTCCAATCATAATTAAGGAATTTTTCTGCAACCTTTTATATTTATCCCCATTGCGTGCGCCAGCGCATGTCTTGTCAAACAACAGCTACATGTAAGCTAAAAAGTTGAGAAGACACTAAATTTTGGGATTAAGTTGAAGATTTACTTGCTCACGCTCCTTTTTGATAAAATGCAACACGCAAAAAAGAAATAGATTCCAATTGTTTGAGGTGATACCTAGTAATATCTGTTTCTACCAGTACATTTAGAAAGTGACAATGAAATTTAGCGGTTGGTTTTCCCTTAAAATTTAAAGGCTCGATACACAGAGAAAAAGTACAACTCCGTCTGTTTGTTTGTAAATTTTAGTGTGTGTGTGTGTGTGTGTGTGTGTGTGGAAGTGGAATAGGGGTAAGTGGGGTCACAAATCAAAACATGTACGTCTAAACGTTAATCTTACGGATGTAAGGGTGAAATCATTCCTAACAAGACTACAAATAATCAGGCCGTAGCATGTAATGCTGGAGAAATTCAAAATTATTGTATTAGCCTATTTTAGAAATGTGTGGCGTCATATCTCAACTCTTAGGCCGTCAAAATATAAAAAAAGCCTAACAAGTCCTAGGAAGGAGGTTGAACGAATCATAAGTAGTTTCGGATTTATGGCCGCAGTCACATTTCGCTTTTCCTAATATACAGTACACTCCCGAGAACTCAAACCTCCAAGGGACAAAAAAAAAACAGTTCGAGTTATCGAATGTTCGACCTACTGGGGCATTCGATAACTCGAACTTTGGCCGATAAGTGAAAATAGTTTAAGTTATTAAAAGTTTTTTTTCTTTTTTATTCTAACAAGAAAGGTATACAGTCATAGTTATATATCACTGAAAAAAGTTCTAATGTGACTCTGTTTCATTGTAGCGGTAACTGGAAAAAGATTAAACCTTGGCGATGGCGAGGGTTTTCAAGTTCCGTGCATTATACATTTTACGGGAGAAAAAGTTTTTGTCAACTTTGGAAGAACAATTTATATTATTGAAAAAAAAGTAGTCACTTTTTACTGAGTTGTCGGGGGAATTTCTGTTCAGGGGACAGGAAAAATGGTTCGACTTCGAATGTTCGAGTTATCGAGTGAATTTTGTGAGAAAGTATTAGTGAAGGCTCAACGGGAATTCAATAACAGTTCTAGTTACTGAAGTTCGAGTTATTGGGGGTTCGAGTTAAGTTATCGGGAGCGTACTGCTTTTTCAGGGTTGTCGGTTGTATTACTCTGATAACTTTGACATTCTTCTTACCATTTTTTTACGCTTTTTTCGTTTTTCAGGAGTCAGCAATGACCACAAAAATTTCCTTACGTTTTTTTTTATAAGAAAATTTTTTTTTTAACTGAGCCTCAATTTTCTTAACGAAATGCCGGAATATAGGCCGAAATTTTCTTAGTTTTTATTCCTCTATTTTCTTTGTTACGTTATAATTAACTAAGATATTTTATCGGCAGCTGTAAACTACATTATAGCTACGTATTTTATTTGAGACATCCTTTGTTTTTATAGTAATAAATTAAAATACATCTAATTTTCATTTCTTTCAAGTGATAACTCATGTCTAATTCTGCGAAAGATATTTGTTTCAAAACATAATAATAAAATCACTCTCAGACAATCACAACACACACACAGGAGTTTATCTGTTAAGCATTCCCTCGCACTGTTTATTCAGAATGCATTTATTTGCATCCCGCGGACTTACGTCACGCAAGGTGGTAATTTACCGAATAGAAAGCTCTCACCGACACTGCCAACGCGGCGAGAGTAGTTCTATTTGACTTTATATTTCTCGATTACAAACATAAAATAAACCAGCCTTTTCGGCAGGAAGTTCTACGGCGTATTACTGATTTATTACAGTCCTTTACGGAAGATTATTTTCTTTAGTTCTCCAATTGTGCAGAAAAGGTGATCACGCTATTAATAATTCATTATTTTCAGCTGGCACTGTAAAAGACAAAAGAATAATATTAAAGTAGAAAAATGAGTTTGTAAACACCACTTTTTGAAAACTAGATAAAACGTAAAAATCAATTAAAACAACTATTTTTAAGAAATTTTGTTTTTAAAAAAGAATTTTAGCCTGTTGAAACTCCATGTAAGCAAATACAAATCAAGCTTCATATAATTTCAGATCACAAAAAAAAATAACAAACGACCGTTGTAGCTTGGTGAAACTGGCGAAACCAACTGAACATAAAATAATAATTCAAAATGATTTATTTGTAAAAATAATAGGTTTTTGTACCTTTTGAGCAGGGTAGTTCTGTTATCAACACTCAAAAACTAATAATTTACGTCCCGCTACACTAGACACCCGACAAAAAAAGAAGCTCATATTAAAGTTCTACCAGCTAAAACCGTAGAAAAAAAATTAGCACAGTTCATACGCTATAATGAACATTTTTAGCACAACTTAGTCCTCCTTCAAAGAAAAACGAAACTTGTCAGTGTGTTGCGTTTTGAAATTATGGTAGTTTAGTATTAAGATTTCCAAAAATTAGATCTTAACACGTTGAGGTCGGGGATTTTCATGATATTTTCTTCATTAGGTTTATGCGGCTCATCTTCTTATAAAAACAACGTATATTCATACCCGTGCTTTAATGACATTTTACATTGTATTATTTATACACGAGCTTTTTCTCCGTAAATTTTTGTTTTTTCTTAAATTTTTTAAGGTATTTGGATTGGATTTCTTCGTCTTTCTCTGATTTGACAGACACTATGTACTGTAAAATCCCCCAAATCGGGACAAAAATCGTCCGTTTCTACTCAAACTTTCAACGAACTTGATTGGTTGTTTCTTTGGAAAAGGATCAAAAAAGTTTAAATTTATTTCAACTTGAACAAAACGGAAAGTAAAAGGGTCGAGTCAATAAGATGCATTAAGTTTTAATAAAACTCTTTATAGGATATTTAATCAAAACAAAATTAAAAAAATGAAGTAAAAAATCAAATCAAATTGCGAAGGAATATTAAGATATTTTCCAGTTCCTTATTAAGATTTTAAAAAGGAAAACTTCCCTTAAAAGAGGGAGACAGCGATATCTAAATAAGCAATAAGGAATATCAATGAAAGATTCGCAGCGTTTAGATAGCTTAGTATTTGCTCTCGACTTCCCTTCAAAAAGCACACCAAAAGATGCATCTTACTTCAGAACTCAATCTTTATTAGAACCATGTTCATATTAGAAATTTACCCGATTTGAAAAATTAAGCTAAAAAAATTATTGTTGCAAAGATAAGTTTTCTTGCTCTTCTTTGACTTTTATATATGAATTTCCCAGGTCCTTCTTGACTTCTTTAAAAAACAATCTATGGTTTCAGATGTTGCATAATTTGTACAAACCAAATACTTTTCAAAACGCTTTCCAAAGTAATCGAAAATATATAAAGTATTTTAAATATAGTGTATAGATAAATATATATTTATGCATTTAAAAATAAACATAAAACAACATCTTTAATTAATTTTAGTTCTCGGCGAGTCCGACCACTTCGGCTTGATAGCTTCGCCGTAATAATCTTCAATAAGAAGCGTTCCACGACATACAGCCACGATTTCCGCCAGATGGAGGTCGTTCAGCTTGTCGCAGTATCCCAATGTCAACTTCTGAAGGTGTGGAACATAGTTGGAAGAACGGAATGGCATGTAAAAATCTGGATGTAATATCTAAAACAATAAAATTTAAAAAAAAAAACGATAAAAAGGTTCTATTAAAATGTGTTTAATTTCAATTATAAAATGTTAGATGACAAATCCTTGAAAATGGCAAAATATATCATTTTAAGGGACAATATATGATTACAAAGACGAAAAATATAATTTGTGAACGCCTCCCAAAAATCATATTGCAATATTGTATATCATAAAAAGATTTCTTCATTCAGCTCTTTTATTTATAACCACCTTGACTTACATTATCAAAAAATAATAAAAATAATTAAATAAAAAAAAGTAGTAGAATAATTGAAAAATATTATTTCATTCAACATAAAAGATAGCTCACCTCATAATCAGAAATATCTTTTTGTCTGCTTCTTGTACTTCCTCCAAATTTTCTTTGCAATTTAGAACAAATACTTTCGCGTTTTCTGCGCCATATTCCATAATCTGATATGATTGGTAGAAAAGGCTTCGATGTTATTCTTTTTAAACCGGCAATTGTGACTTCGCGTAAACATGGGCACGAAAGGAACAAAGTAGATATCGAATCGTCAACCAAGGAGGAGTTCCAACTGAAATCAACTGTACGAAGGTGAGGCATCGATTTCACCATTTCTTGACAACTTGCATCATTTAAACCTGCAAATTTATTCATCCGCAAAAATAAAAAACACGTGCTGTAATATTCCAAAATATTTGCAATGTGCGTGACTTTCTATAGAGATCTTGAAATGCAATGTGTAACTTATTGCAAGAAGATGATTGACATAAATACTAATCAGTGGAAGACCAAAAAATTCATTCCATGTGCAATAATTTTTGCGAACTGATGATTTCTGGAGAATAATTATTGCTTGTCCATAATTTTTCCCAGAAATTCGAAAAGTCAATAAAGTAGGAAAATTTGAACTCTGCATGTTTTGTAACAATAGAAACATATGCTCGTGACAAAAAAAAATATTCTGGTCGGCATAACACAAGATAGCTTTTAAAAATACTTAACAAAACCTTACCCTTAATTCCGCATAATCCAAGTGATGTGAGATTCCCACCGTATTTTGCTAGCGCCGTCACTGTGTCAGCAGTCACTTCGCACTGGCGTAAATCGAGAGAGGAAAGTTCCGTGCACGATGACAAGACCTGGATCACTCCTTTATCTGTGATATTCTCACACCACGATAAATCTAGCTGTTTCAACTGCAAGAACAAAAATGATAAAAATGCGAACAGAACTAACTTTTTTTGCTAGTACATTTGAACAATGTTCGATTATCATAACGTATTGGAATATAAGCGCCCCACCACGGATTGCTGCAACGTAAAAACTTTGACAGTTTCACACAATCAGACATAATATAACAGGAGAACAGGACATTTTGCTCAAAACATTAAGACATTTAATTTCTTTTTAATAATTTAGAATATGATCAACCTGGTGTGTTGACACTGATCCGTCTGATTTTTACTTTCCTTATTTAACATCCGTACATGTTAATAAAAAATTAGGTTGATTTAAGAAAAGTAATTCTGCGCATCGAATTCATTTGAAGAACAAGTTTGATATTTTTCAAACATGAAGCAAAAACCTCAGAACACTAAATAACTTTACACCAAAGGAAAAAAGATAAATTGTTTAAGCATCACGCTTTTGACTGCAATAGCTACGGAGCTACGACATATGAACTATTACAACTTCGATGTTTTAAGATCAATTTAGGGTTCTAAAAGATCTGCCCCATTTATTATAAGAGGCTTTTAAAATCTTACCGAACTGTTACAACCATTTTAATCAAGGTGAAACTCTTCATATGCATGGAAATATCACAAATTAATTTTTTAGTGGAAAAAATTTCTCTTGTAATAAACTTGCACACAAAGGTAGAAAACAAAAACGAACGGAGTAGGAAATTTGAAATTAACGAAAAAGTATGTGAACTCACCGTTCTGTTTAATTTTTTTGATATTCTTTGTAGGACTACATCAGTGAGTGCTGATTCAGCAAAATATAAATACTGCAGTTCACTGTTGTTGTCGATTAAATTTAGCAGGGCAGCATCGTACACAAACGCAACACCTTTTAAATCGACGGCTTTAAGTTTTTTGCAGTGTTTCGCCAGTTCAAAAATCCCATCATTCGAGATTCTCTCACAATCTACCTAAATATAATTAATAAACACAAAAGATGAAAAAAAGCTGCTGATACATTAATGAAATGTCATGAAACAATAGCTAGTCAATTACACCTACTACAATAAACATTAAACAGCGTGAAAAAGAAAGTGTATTCAAAATTCTTCATCAGCAGTTTTGCTAAACAAAATAGACTTTAAACGCATGTAGGCCTGCATAAAAATTATTACTTAGTGCAAATCAAATGAATTAAGGAGACATAAGATGTCCAATAATTATTTCGCATGTGATTATTTAACAAAATTTTACACTAACCAAAGACAATGTTTGTATGTCACAGCAATTAGAAACAATACTGGAAAGAACATAGTCATACACTTCTTCCCAAGAGGTATGAAACTCCTTCAGCTTTGGATTGGACTTTGCAAACAACTCCAAACATTTCTTTCCTATTTCAAAATCGTAAAAATCTATTTGTGTTATATCCACACTCGTTATGTTTGGAGTAAACAGCTGTCTGTAATCGTCCTCAGATTTTTCTGATTTCAGTAGTACCTTGCACTTAGTATCTGTAGATGGACTGTCAATTCCTGGTGATGATAAATTCGAAGGCGACGTGCAAGTACAAACGTCTGCCCTTAGTGAGACATTGCAATCATTAACTGATAAAACGTCCCAATCCAGCGAAGCGGTATTATTACTAGACTCCAAAAAGTTCCTTGCAAAATAGTTTTGATTCTTGAAAAGTTTAACCACTTGACTATCAATAACTTCATAGTCTTCGTACGACTCTGAAAACATATCAAATGTAGACGTTGAATATTTTCGCAATGCAAGATCTTGTGTGCAGTACGCACACAGCTGCTTCAGGTACACTGATGCACTTTGTTCCTCTGATAAGTTTGCGGTATCAAGCTGCTCTACACATTCGTTCTGGAATTCATAAACTTTTGCTTGTTCGATAAGTTCTTCCAGGTAGGGGACAGGTGTTGTGGTATCATTATTGACAGCTATGTGCACCGCAGAAGACAGAGTGTACCCAGACAAATAAACCAATGCCATGCAATCAATGTTCGTCCAAGAAATATTTATTGACTGCAGGTTTGAACGAGCAACTGACATTAAGTAGCGGATAAAGGAACTAGATATATTGCGACATCCGCTAACATTGACAGTAGTTAAATGATGCGCAAATAAATTAATTCTTACTGCTTTTGTTAAAACTAGACTAGGATGATGTTGTATATAGTTGGTATTTGATAAAACGTCAAGGTCAAAGTTCCAGATATCCTAAAATGTTAGAATCCACTGTCAAGAGTATTCCCAAACGAACACAATAAATTATGAATAGAATAAAAACTGCAGTCATAGAAGAAGTTGGGATAAATTCAATCGAGGTCAAAAGACAACTATAAAATAATTGTAAAAACAGGAAAGTTGAGAACCTTGAATGTGTTGTCACTTAACGTATCACAGGAGTCCAGTTTCAAAATACGTAGATTTTTTGCACCTTTAATTAAAATTTTGGACAAGTTGGCTGAAACGAGATGATCACATTCTGATAAATCCACCGCTACTAATTTGCTGCATCTATAAAAAATTATAATACATATATGAGTATTTACAGCATATATTGTAACAATACATGAAAAAGTCACCAGATAATCATCAGCTTCACTCGAGAAACAGGTGTTTATGAAAACTCTTACTTTATAAAACTTCAGTTAAAATTTTTTCAGCAGAAGTCAAACAGCAAGCTTTGTTATTGTCAAAAAAACCCTTAAAAATCTGCCACTGCTACCATATACCAACTTAATGAAAAATGCAATTTCCCTGACAAGTCCAACAACTAAATGACCTAACATATTTCCAAATCCAATGCAATTATTCGAAAATATTTGAAAAGGGGACTAAGCAGAATTTATAATTAAATAAAAGAACACAGAGAAAATCGGAAGGCAATTTTGAAGTCAAAAACGTCTAGCAATTATGAAATTTTAAAAGTTATTTCTGTTGAGAAAGTACTCAATACTAATAAGGATGAAGTAGAGTAATTCAATGTACTTGAAAATAAGTACTTTTAACTTATTTTCAAATTAATTGAACTTTAGCAATTATCAAAACACATACCTTTCAATAATAGTGTTCAATCCACTGGCTGACACATTTTTACATCCTTTCAATGAGACAGTTTTCAGGTTTGAATGACATAAGAGGTTAATGATGTCATCACAGACAATGAGAGGATATCGATCCACAAGCCGTGTAAAAATTCCATCTAAAAATAAGTCAATAATTCTCCCCTTTTCTAGCTCATTAAGTAAACACTTGGAAGTTCCACCATTTTGATAATTATAAAACTGCTGTAGGATTACATCAAAACAAATAGACTGTAATGTCGAAATCACCATATTTGGGCGTCAACTGATCCCCCATTTGAAAATAAATTTTCATCTTCCATTATTTCTTAGTTTTCTAACTATATACTACAATTTTAAAAGAAAAATATATGCAAATACAACTTAACAAAAACAAGAATACTTTTATACACCATTTTGAATCTCATAATAAAAATTTCCATACATTTCTAATAAGAATAAAGCTATGCCAATTATTATTAGGAAAATTTGAAACCATGCAAAGTTGACAAATCCATTTTATAAAGTATATATGAATTTGTTAAATGTATATAAAAGAAGAACATGTTTACTTAAACAGATAGTTATATAAACTTTGTGCAATTCTTCTTAAAATGATATCTTTTTGTTAACTTGACTAGCACACACATCACTAAACTAATAAAAAAACCTCTGGTTGTTTTCTTTATCAAACGGTTCAAATTAACACATTCTAGTGACAGTTCGTAACAACAAAAGAAAAAAAGATTTTAAAATATTGGCGTATAATAGTCAAAGTATTTGATAAAAAACCTATGTGCATAAGAGTTTTCATTTTGCACCATATCAAACTTTTTATATCAGTGATAACAGTTATATATACCCTCTTTTTAACATGGCTATCATCATGAATGTGTATTGAGATTTATTTATTGAAAAAACAGAGTAATTTCCTTTACTATGCTTAGATTAACCACTTAAAAAAACAAACATTCACACAAGAGACACTGTAGGCTGAACAGGTATACATGTGATGTTATAACATAATATCTTGCTCTGGAAATTTTTGAAAATAATCTCTAAACCAAAACACTCTACTTTCTTTTTCCTCTACAGTCAAATATGGATTTTGTTGAAGTCCTGTAACAACCAACTCCATGAATTTTCGAATAGGACCTTCTCTTGGAAATTCGTCTAGTAAGTATTCTAAAAATACATGCTGATCAAATGTCGTTTCTTCTTCAATTCCCATATCTTGTTCATTATCAATTGGAAACCTCCACTGTCTATCAATATCTAGCATACTTTCTTCAAAGGAGTTTTGAGGAATGCTTTCTGGAAGTAAAGATTGAAGGTCATCCTGCCACTTCTTCTCAAGTAAAAAAACTTTCTCTGCAACACATGTAGATTCTTGTAAGAGTTTGCCAGAAAAGAGATTTGTTGTTTCTCCAAATGTTAAACTAACCCCTCTCCTTCTTTGTTTCATATCACGTAGAGAGGTAGACTGTTCTTCCTCTTGAAAACTTTTTTCTGGTGCTTTTTTGCTCATAGCATTCATTAAAGTTTTCAGTTTCTGTTCTGGATTCGGTAAATCTTCATCAATCTCATCAATCAAAGCTGTCATCAACTTGGATACACTCCTACTGTCTCCACGTTGGAGAATATCATCTTTTAGCTGTGAAACTTGAAGTTTCTGGCTAACTTCAATGTTATAATTTTCAATAATACTTCTACTGGTAAGATCCTCTTCAGGCATCAAATTTTCCAGCTGTTCAGTGTCATCATTTATAGCACTGTCACTCTCTAACTTTGAATTGGTTTCTTCTTGTCTGAACCAAAAATGTTCTCCTTCTTTATGCTTCCTTACATCTTGCTTCGTAAGCTTCAACCTTGTTTGTTTTTTAGTCTTTGCAAGTTGTTGTTTAGTCTTCATACTTTTCATTAGGTTTTGTAATGATTCTACAGGTTCTCTACTAGATTCTTCCATAGAACTAAGAAGGTCTTGAATATTCGAATTCTTGCTTTTCTGGTTATCATCATTTTTTTTACATAACAACTTTGATGTTGATAATAATCTTGAATGATATCTTTGAAATAAAACTCTTGCATTTTGACCAAAACGAAGCATTTTAATGATATAGTATAACTTGTTCTGAAAAGGTAAATTTAAAATTGTATATAACATTAGCAGCTAATTACATCTAACCAGTCTAGCAAATTTAGATCTGCATTTTGCATTTTCAACTTACAAACTGCCATAGATTTACAACAGTGTTTGATTCTCAACCCATAAAAAGCTGTCCTAAAAGTTAGACAACGTCAACTTCAGTACCTCTTCCTGAATAAGCCATAAAATGAAAGAAAGAGAGTTTTACAGCGTTATACCCATATAATGATTCCAGCAACTTAGGGCAACAATTACAAGATCAAAACTATCAATTTTATCTAAGTTGTTGATATATGAAAATCATTGTCCTGTGAACCTCCTATTAGAAATTTTATTTATTTTAGTGGCACCCAAAGTACAAACTTTGATGTTTGCCACTTTATGTGGAAGCTCTTATCGAAGATGGGTTGGGACACTTGAAAGGAATGATATATAATTGGGTAAGGAAGTTTACAGTCTTTAGTTCCAGAGACAAAACCCAGAGATAGTTTGACAAAGACTTGGCAGAAGGATATAATTGACACAGAGGAGCTTGAGTTTAAAAGTCATTAATATAATTTATCCAACACATGAAAATGCTATATTCTAAGTTTGCTGTAGCAGTATCCTTGACTATATATGGCAGCCACTGCATGACACTTTTGGTTTGCTGCAGGACACTGTAGCAACTCAGTGTTACAGACTGTTAATTAAATTGTTCATATTTATTCAAAAATAACTTTATAATACATAAAAACAGAGACTCTACTTTAGGTTTTACCCTTCAGAAACCTATGAAAATAAAAAAATTAGTTTTGAATGCTGGATAAAAAATCTAATTAAAAATATCAATTTTTTCACTTAAATTTTACCACATTTTTCTGATCTTCACTTTTTGTGCGACATCAATGAAAAAAAACATTCTAAATGACATTGTAATGCGTCAAGTTTTTAAAATAATATGAAAAGCTAACAGAAAAAAACTATAATAATATACTTAATCATCATCACCATCATTCTTGGCTTAACGTCCGTTTTCCATGCTAGCATGGCTTGGGCAGGGTATATAAATGACCCTCTTCCAATCTGATCTAGACTGTGTTAGATCTAAACTCCTTATAACCTCATGCCAAGTCTTTCTCAGTCTGCCTCTGGGCTTTGCCCCAGAAACTATCAAGTCTCTACACTTTCTTGCCCAATTATCCTCCTCTATTCTTTCCAAGTGTCCCAACCAATTCAATCTTCTTATCTGGATAACATCTTTAATTCTTAGCCTACTTCTTAGCTCATCTGAACCCTTTCTGTCTCTCAGACTGGCGTTACAGATTCACCTAACCATTCTCATATCATTTCTTTCTAAACGGTCAAGATCTTCCTGCTTCACTGCCCATGTCTCACTACGTTACAATATAACACTTCTTACAAAGCCTCATACAACCTATACCTTTAACCTCAATTGACAAGTCTCTGCTAGTCAACAAAGAAAGTAACTCTCTGAAATTTTTCCAAGCAGAATAAAACAAATAAAAATAAAACAAACAATTTTAGTGTTCTTTTAATGTTTTTTGCGCAGTTTTATAGGAAAATCTAAATTTAAGTGCAAATTCTCTTTCGGACTATGGTGGTTTAGTTGAGAATATTTAAAGTCTTTCGCAGTGGAGAAATCATTTTTTTTTAAATTCATAACAGAGAAGGGTGTTACGACAAGCGTATTCTATCTTGTTTTAATTATTTTTCCTAAATGGTATCGACTGTATTACAGTTTAGCTAGTGTAATTTTAAACATATATATTAATCATAATGAAAGAGGGTGTTACGACAATAATCTGTCTTGTTTTTCGATTGTATTATAACTATTTTAGCGGAAATAGCTAATTTTTGTTACAAATTACATAAAAATTTAAAAACTTCTGTTTAATCATGTATATAACTATTTTTGTAATTACAAAATTAGCGCATCTCGCATTTTAGTTTTATTGCAACAAATTACCATGAACAAAGAATCAACTTCCAGTGGCCTTAACAACTGTGGTCCAAAGTAAAGTAATTTTATTGATTCACCTTGTTGAAATTCAAAAAAATACAGCCGGCCATCAGACTGATTTATTTTTGCAGGGTCTTCAGGATGTGAACATAAAATATTTTTTATGGAGGCCTAAGCCCAACTTGTAAAAATACCTCAGAAATGACTTTAAGATGCCTTTAAAGCTAGAAAAAAAGATTTTATGAAAAAATTATTCCCTGTTTATGAAGAGCTAGCCGGGGGAATGGCGTATTTTCCCTCTAACCTATTGGCTTGAAAAATAAACTGGTAAACTGAGTCATTTTTTTGTCATGTGGCGCCATAGATTAGTGGTTATATCTCTCGTACTTTGTGCGGGAGACTGGGTTTGATTCCTTTCAACGGCAATTTAAAATGGGCGAGTTATTATAACTTCAGAAAGATGGGGAAAAACAGACAGACAGAAAATGTATATACCACTTCTTAGACCGCCATCTTTATAATAAAATCACATGTACAAATCTGGCAAAGATATAAGCGGAAAACACAAACACATGGTTTTAAAGTGTAACCAATAGCAGAGAACAAAATGTAAACATAAATGGCGGATATATAACAATCCTCCACCAATAGTTCACAGTTTAAACGTATACAATGCGGTTCAAGTCATAGTCCTCGAAATGCTTTGGTAAACGGCGAGATCGTTCAGGTCGAGAATTGGTGTCCTTGTTCACATCTTCTGCAACGTCTACAAACGGCTCAGATGTCTCAGGAACAGGTAACTGGACCCTTGGCTCGATTTCAGTAACGGTTTCGTCAACTTCTGACGGTTCAAACTGTGGTAGCACAGCCAGAGGTGGGTCTGTCTCTACCATTGCTGAATCAGCTAATCTCTCGCCGGTTGCAGCTCGCATTTGATCGATGTGGCGTTGAACGATTTTCTCTCCCACTTCAACATCGTATGTCACAGGTCCTCTCTTTCTCGAAATGTTTCCTCTCACCCACCGTGGTCCTTGACCAAAATTTCTGATCAGTACCTCCTCTTGGTCTAGAAATTGCCGCAGCGGTTTCAATCGATGACTTCGATTCTCAGAATCCATCTGTTTCCTCTTGACTGTCTGTTTCAGATCTGGTTTAACGAAATGGAGGGCACTCCTTAATTGACGATTGAACAGTAGTTCTGCAGGTGACCTGCCCGTGGTGGTGTGTGGTGTGATGCGGTACGTGAACAGCAAACGGCTTACTCTGGTCTCAATGGATTGACCATTCGATTCTATCTTTTTAAGACTGTTTTTCACAGTTTGGACGGTTCTCTCTGCTTGTCCATTTGAAGCAGGATGGTATGGTGCAGAAAAAATGTGTCTGATGTTATTTCGTTTCATAAATTGCTCAAATTCAGTGCTTGCGAAACACGGTCCATTATCACTAACACAAACTCCAGGCAGGCCATGCGTGGCAAAGATTTTGCGCAGTTGCTCAATAGTCGCAGTGGAGGTGGAGCTATTCATGACTATTACTTCCACCCATTTTGAAAAAGCATCAACAACTATCAAAAACATTTTGTTCAAAAACGGTCCCGCATAATCCATGTGGATCCGCTCCCAGGGTTGGCTTGGGTATTCCCAGGAATGTATTGGTGCTGCAGCTGGCATTTTTTGGTGGATTTCCGGGTTTTGCAATTTTTGACGGTTAACTCAATCTCAGAATCCATCTTTGGCCACCACACAAAACTTCTCGACAAACTTTTCATGCGAGTGATCCCTGGGTGAGACTGGTGAAGTTGTCCAAGCAGTTGTGGTCGTAACGAGCTTGGTATAATGACACGAGAACCCCACAGCAAGCATTGGTTGTCGATGCTGAGTTGATCCTTCCTTGAAAAGTACGGTTGTAATTCTATTTCTCGGTTTACTTTCCAACCGTTGGATATCAAGTCCAACACTTTGCTCAGGACTGGGTCACGACTTGTATGTAGCTTAACATCAGCGGAGGTTAGTGGTGCTTGCACTAGGTCCATCATGTGAATTGCACTTTCATTGTTCGAGTAATCAGAACTGTCTGCTTGAAGTGGAAGGCGGCTTAGACAGTCAGCGTTGGCGTGATTGACACCTGGTTTGTACTCCAAGACGTAGCTATAAGCAGACAGCAGGAGGGCCCATCTCTGAACACGAGCAGCTGCAAGCGGTGGAATTGGTTTGTTTTGTCCGAATAGTCCCAAAAGAGGTTTGTGATCAGTTATAATTCTGAAAGACTGTCCATAAAGATATTGATGAAGCTTTTTGACTGCGAATACTATGGCTAAACCGTCTTTCTCAATGTGGGCATAATTCCTCTCTGCTGGAGAAAGAGTCCGTGAAATATAACATACGGGCTTCTCGGAACCATCATCCATTACATGGGCGAGAACAGCAGAAAGGTTTGGTAGATAACGATTATAATAGTTGAGCATTCCGAGATAAGCCTTTAACTGTGTAACATTCTCTGGAGGGGCTGCATTCCTTATAGCTTTGACCTTCTCTGGTGAAGGCGATATTCCTTCCTTGGTAATGTTGTAACCCAGATAAGTCACCTCTTCTGCTAGAAATACGCATTTGACTTCCTTCAGTCGCAATCCAGAGCTTTCAATCACTTGCAGGACTGACGATAAATTTCTCAAATGTTCCTCATCATCCTTACCAGATATTAAAATATCGTCTACTCGCACTTTGGTACGGGGTATATGGCGGAGTCGCCTATCCATTTCCCTCTGAAATGCCGGTGGCGGAATGTACTCCATACTGAAGTCTTGTGGGGCGGTACAAGCCACGGTGTGTGTAGATTGTGAGGTATTCTCTTGTTTCCTCGTCCAACTCCCATTGCTGGTATGCATGACTCAAATCCAGCTTTGTGAACTTTTCACCCCCTGACATTGAGGCGAAAAGATCTTCAGTTCGCGGAATTGGATAAGAGTCACAAGGTGCAGCCTGGTTTATTGTCTGTTTGTAATCGCCGCATATTCTGATAGTACCGTCCTCTTTCTTTACCGGTACGATAGGGGCTGCCCATCTTGAATATTCAACTGGTTCATATATGCCATCTTGTACAAGTCTATCAAGTTCAGTGTCGATCCTGTCTTTTAAGGCATACGGGACTGGTCGTGCTTTGCAAAACTTTGGTGCGACAGAGGAGTCCACAGGAATATGGACTCTAAAGTCCTTCAGCAATCCCATACTTTCCGTAAACACGGCGGCATGCTGTACTAATATTTGCTGTAGATTGGTATTGCTAGAATGCTTGACTTGGAACAAACTGGGCCAATCTAACTTGATTACTTTTAGCCAATCTCGACCTAACAATGAAGGAGATTCCCCGGGTACGATAGTCAATGACAGTGTGTATTTCTGTTTTTGGTGTTCAACGTTTACAGCAGCTGATCCCAAGGGTGTTATGATTTCCCCTGTAAAAGTTTTTAACTTTAAGTTACTAGGCTGGATGGTCAACTCTGGAATGCATTTCCGTAATGTTTTTTCACTTATCACCGACATCGATGCACCGGTATCGACCTCCTTCTTGATGGTTTTTCCTTCAATACTGACATTTACAAAAAGCGGTTCAACTCTGCTCCCTTCTAATTTATACAGGTTAAACATATCGGACTGTTCAACAGTTTCTTTGTAGACATTTCCTTCATGTTCGGACTCCAGTTGGTTTATTGGTTTCCGGGGTGGTCTGGATTTCTCATCATTTCGTTTCTTTTGACGACATTTTTCAACGGTGTGTCCTTTTTTGTGGCAATAATAACATTCAGCATCCTTGAATGGACATGCCTCTGCTGTATGTTTTGTCCCTCCACATCGATAGCAATCCCTCCCTGGGTTGTCTCGGGCTCTCTCCAAAGCGTGGACACTCTCTGAAATGTTGCCTGTCGCTTGATGTTGGAGAATGCTTTTGGAGTAGCTTGCTGCTGATTCCATAGAACATGCAATTCGTAGGGCTTTGGCTAAGGTGAGGTCTTTCTCACTCAGGAGCTTTTGTTGTATTTTTTCCTCCTTAATACCACAAACAAGTCTATCTCTTAACATGTCGTCCAGTGTTTCTCCATACTCACAATGTTCACTGAGTCGACGCAAAACTGCCAAGTACTGGGAAATTGTTTCAGAAGGTTGCCTATCACGAGTGTTGAATTTGAATCTCTCAGCTATCGAATTGGGAGTGGGATATAAATGATCTTTCATTAATTGTACTAGCTGGTCATAAGATTTGGAAGCAGGATCGTTATTTGACAAACCTCTCAACAGCTGGTAGGCTTTGGCTCCACATGAGCTCAGCAGGATTGCTCTCTTCTTGGTGGCATCTGCAATGTCATTTGCTATGTAGAACTGATTCACTCTCTCGATGTAATTGTTCCAGAGTTCCGTTGCCGGATCAAACTCTCCAATTTTTCCGTAGGTAGCCATTTCGGTAATATATCCTCGTCGCCACTTATTATAACTTCAGAAAGATGGGGAAAAACAGACAGACAGAAAATGTATATACCACTTCTTAGACCGCCATCTTTATAATAAAATCACATGTACAAATCTCGCAAAGATATAAGCGGAAAACACAAACACATGGTTTTAAAGTGTAACCAATAGCAGAGAACAAAATGTAAACATAAATGGCGGATATATAACACGAGTGAATGTTACCATAGCCCTGGGTTAACCCAAGCCATGTGAGGGAAATTGATGAGATGGCATACTGTGTGGGCTGTTGGATGTTGCCAGTTGTCTAGTAGAGCACGGGCCCTAATTAGATCTGTGTAGCTCAAAATGAGCATTTAAAACTCTAGGACTCTCCATCTAAGCCATGTGACCTCTCCTTGAAATAATAGACAGGGTATATCCCTCAATATTTGTAAGGCTACCCGTAAAAATATGCACATCTACCATCTACGTTTTGTCATGGGAGGTAGGCTTTAGCGAACATTTTTTTCTTATATTATACCGTATATATACAACTTACTTTAGCTATAGCTATATAAACTTTTGTCCCTGAAAGGCTTTGAAAATTCATTTATTTTGTATATATAGCTATAAAAAAACCAGGAACAATGCAATCATATCTTACTCAAACAGTGTCACAAACCTGACATGTAGGGGTTTAATTGAAAAATAGGGTAACCCAATTTCGGTAGCATTTGAGGTAGTGGTTTGGGTAGCTAGTTTTGAAATTTGAAGCGTGGCTATACTTTGTAAATATAAATTACGGGTTCAAACACCTTCACTTCACTCCACTTTTTAAATTCGTAACTCCGCCATATTAAAATGTCACATTGTAATTTGCAGACCAGATACCCCGTGCCACTTTACTCTTCGCTACACGAAACTGAGCTGCTGTTTGAAGTTCATCACTTTTTGCACTAAGATAAACAATGTTGCATAAAAATGGACCGTCTTTAATAAGATTTCTATAGGATAATTTTCACATGCGTAAATTTTTTATAGCTTTGAAGCTTTAAAGGCAAGGACTGATATAGAGTACTATTTACACTGAAACTGAAAAGTAAAACTTACAAAACATTATTTTGTGGCAACCAGAAAAGAAATTTTGAGCGGGAGAAAAATATTTATAGATTTGTAAATCCTAAAATCTACTAAGATAACCACTGTAATAACAAATAAATAACTTCACAACTAACTATCCATGTATCTTTTTAGAATCTTTTCTACAGAATTTCATAGCTGTGTATGGGGTGAAAATAAGTAGGTTTTAGATGTACTTACCTGTAAACATCAAAAATAAGATCTTTGACTCGAAATAACAACCAAGAATATTAACAGCATTTTATAACCTTTGTCTAAACGTTCTGAAACTTAAGGAATATCTATCTGAATATCTGTGTTATCGTTCTTCAATGTTTTACGGTGAAGATTTATGTCAAAAACATTAAACATTCATTATTCAACAAATATTTTTAAAATTAAAATATTGATAGCCTTTGTTTAGGACTTTTTCTAGTATTGACACCTGTTAAATGTTGAATTTAGAATTTTTTTAAAGGAGCAGACCAAGCTAATCGATCCGCTGGCATCCTGAACGTTTTATTCAGCAGCCATTTAACTAATTATAGAGATAGGGAAATGTATGTTCTAGCGCACTTGCGTGCACGAACGCAGTGACGTCACAGCAAGTCCCTGAATATCCAGTGCCCTGCAGTACCATACAGTGCTTAACCATGGAATTCAAGGGGTAAAGTCCCTAATAGACGGTGCTGAGTAGGGGTAATTCCCTAGTAAGTGATGATGTCTTAAATCATACAAAAAGTAGTAAAATTCTAGCGCAGAGTGAATTTCATATAGAATGCTGACGTCATCAAAAATAAACGCATGCGCAGTAAAGACTAAACTGCGTTAGTATTTTTTGACCGTTATGAAATCCTCCGATAAAGTAAATTCTATGCAATAAAGAATGAACACACATACTGTGAAACAATTACGTGATATCGCTAAAAACAGTGTTTTACCCGGGTATTATAATCTGCGCAAGGCTGAATTGGTTGCCATATTTGAGAATGTATTACAGAAACCGGTCAGACTTATAACGTCTGAGGATATGGACTTATTTGAGACGCAGGGGATGGCCAAGACCCGTTTAACTATGTGGGGTAAAATCAGGGAATGGCATAACTGGGTATTGTCCCTATCTGAGATGGACGTCTTCGAGAAACAGGAACTATCAAAAAATCGTTCTGTTGTAAGGGATGGGATGAAGGGATTTTATAATTGGCTTGTGGACGGTGTCCCCAAACCTATAAGAGAGGGGGTCAAGAGATCATATGCGACCATGCGTGATGAATTTATATAGCGGGGCAGCCAACACAAGACCTACACTTCATGACGAGGTAGAACAGGAGGCCGAGGAAGACTATCTATATGAACAGCCATTCCCTGATTTTACCTCCCAGGAATATAAACATGCAATCAGCAGGACATTTCGAAGTTTCCGAATTCCTGGCATGGGAGGAGCAGACGTTGACGGGTATATAGGAATGGTGATACCCAATGTGAAAACCTTGGTTAAGGGGCAGGTGGAAGATATGGGATCGGCAAAGATACAGCTGTCGCTCTGGATCATGTGAAAGAAGCCATCAAATATAGAGGGAGCCAGCGATGACTATATTGAGGTAGAGAAGGTCTTCAAAAGTAATATGACCTCATTCTTCCAGAGTAGCAACGTAGACAACGTGCTGGATGGTACGGTTTTTTTGTTCAGATTAGAACACATGTGGAAAACCCAGCGCTATCCAAGAGTGGCTTTACGATCAGTCGAATCCTACACCTCAATACAGACTTTCACAAATTGAGGCTAACGAGGGGCTCGTTGTATCTACAAGGACCTAAGTGGATAGCCTCAAAGAAGGCTAATATTAACCCAAAAAATGATGATGAGGAGTGTTTTAAGTGGGGCATCATCGCTGGCCTACATCATACGGAGATTGAAAGAGACCCCAAAGAGTCACCAAACTGAGACCCTATGTATACGTTTATAACTGGGAGGGTAAAGAGTTCCCCACAAGCACCAAGAGCATATACAAATTTGAGACGAATAACCCTGACATTGCGGTAAACGTCGTGTATGTGACGAAGATCAATCCTGTATGTGAAGAACATCAATATCCTAAACGATCACTTCATAGTGTACGTGGGAAACTGCTACTTAAGGATGACAAAAAGACTCACTACATGGCCGACAAAAGTCTATCGAAGCTCCTGGGTATTGTGACCTCGAAAAATACAGCAAAAATGCACTTTCGCCTGAACTGCCTCCAGGCCTTTCCCACAGTTGGCTCGAGGGACAAGCATCACAGCTACTGCAAGGACCACGAGGACTTAAAAATACGGTGCCAAATGAGGCCGAGAAATGGTGCACCTATAGTACCTTTGCCTATGGGTGTGTGCCGGATCCCCTAACAGTCTACAGAGGTGAGGGCTGTGTGACGAGGATCTTCAACCATCTGGAGGATGAGGTCAAACGTCTCTAACAGAGGTCCTGGAAAGGGACTACAATGAGGCTGAGAAATGTAACATCTGTCTAAAACCCTTTGACGATTGCGAAAATAACCACAAAGTTTGGGACCATTGTCACTACACGGGACTGTATCGAGGCGCGGCGCATAACAGCTGCAACCTCAAATACAAGATACCCAGCCATATACCCATCATTTTCCACAACTTGTCGGGGTATGATGCACACCTTTTTATCCAGGAATTAGGAGAGAAGTACGACACCCAGGACATCGGGTGTATAGCGGAAAATGTTGAAAAATATATCAGTTTCAACGTGAAAAACAAGGTACCGCTTGGAGGTATGGGGTACACTGATGGCGAGACATGCAAGACCATAGAGATACGGTTCATCGGTAGTTGTCGGTTCATGCCCTCCAGTCTAGAGAAATTGGTAAGCAACCTCATTGGAACAAACGCCATATGCATGAAATGTCAACAGTGTGGAGATACCTGCCTTGAATTCGAGGGCATAGACGCTGAATACATGGCAAGGTTTTGGTGTAAAAATTGTGACTCAAATACCACGAAGCAGAATAATCGTGACCGGGTAAAGGCAATCGTGCAATCCATGGCCACATTTATCAATAAGGATGATACCTTCCGGCTGATGTTGAGAAAAGGTGTGTACCCCTATGAGTACATGAATGGATTGTAGCGATTCGAAGAGCCGGAGCTGCCATCAAAGGAGGCCTTCCACACCAAGCTAAATATAAAGGGTATCAGCGACAGGGACCATGAATATGCTAAAAAGGTATGGAATGTTATTACCCAGAGGGTGATAACGTCACCATGGGGGACTACCATGACATCTACCTGACCACAGACGTCCTGCTATTACCCAACGTATTTGAGACATTTCGAGGCGGGTGCTTGACGAATTACAAGCTTGATCCTTCACACTTTTACAACGCACCCGGCCTGGCATGAAAGCCAGCACTTAAATATACCGGAATAAAGCTAGAGCTCCTCACAGACCCCGACATGCTATTGATGTTCGAGAGGGGTATCCAGGAAGGTATGACCCAAGCCGTACATCGTTACGACAAAGCACATAACAAATACATGGGAGACCAGTGCGATCCGGAGGTTGAATCCTCCTACCTCCAGTATCTGGATGCCAACAACCTATACGGCTGGGCGATGCATCA
This sequence comes from Hydractinia symbiolongicarpus, assembly GCF_029227915.1. NCBI lineage: Eukaryota > Metazoa > Cnidaria > Hydrozoa > Anthoathecata > Hydractiniidae > Hydractinia > Hydractinia symbiolongicarpus. The sequence goes on along the minus strand of NC_079882.1, from coordinate 28,004,168 downwards.
AGACCTACCCACGGATGGCTTCAAATGGGTATCAAACGTCGAGGCATTCACCGAAAAGCAAATCGAAAAGCTCGTTAGGGACAATAAGCGTGGGAACATCCTGGAGGTTAATACTGATTTTCCGGAGGACTACACGACAGGCATAACGAGTTACCGTTCCTACCCAAACGCACGGTGGTCCATAGGGTCGAGAAATTGGTACCGATATTGGAGGACAAGTGGAAATATGTGGTGCATATCAGGGCTCTTCATAAGGCTATAAAACATGGGCTAGAATTGAGGAAAGTACGCAGAGTCATCCGGTTTAACCAGAATTCATGGCTGAAAGGGTACATCGATCACAACGCGGGGTTGAGAACGGATGCCAAAAAACGAGTTCGGCAAAACCATGGAACCAGCTGGTTACCAACGAGGACAAGTATACGAAACTCGTGATGAAACCAAATTTCAAGGGCGGAAGCTGGTTTAGCAAAAACCTGGTAGGTGTGAAGATGGGCAAGACCGAGGTCAAGATAAATAAGCCGATGTATATAGGCCAGGCTATATTGGACATGTCAAAGGTGGTCATGTAGGAGTTTTATTACGAATACATGGAACCAAAATATGGTAGCAAATTACAGCTCTGCTACATGGAAACAGATTCCTTTGTGTACCACAAACTCCTTTGTGTACCATATAAGGACACATGATTTCTATGTAGATATCGCTAACGATGTTGAGGCACGCTTCGATACAAGTGCCTATAATCCGGATGATGGGAGGCCTCTTCCTATAAGGAAAAAAAGGCGGTTGTAGGAATCACGAAGGACGAATTAGGTGGTAAAATCATGACTGAATTCATCACCCTAAGGGCTAAGCTATATGCTTAAAAGAGCCTTAAAAAACAGGGATTGCAAAGTTAAGGGCGTTAAAAGATGTGTGACTAAAAAATCCATCACCTTCGACGACTATCGGCGATGTCTGGAAGAGGGCGTTGACGTCTACAAAAGCCAAGTGCTTATTCGAAATAAGAATCAAGCGGTATATACCCAGGAGGTGAACAAGCTAGCATCCAACAGGACAGATGACAAACGGATCGTGCAACCAGATCAAATTACAACGCTTGCCAGAGGCCATTACCGCCTAGCGTCTACCGAGGAATAAAATGGAGGTGTGCCTACTAATCGCTGTACTCCTACCCTATACCATGATAGCCTACATTCTTTTTTGTTATAAACGACCGCTAATAAAGATGTCTGATATTGCACAAGTCTTTGACAATGCCTTTGCAGAATATGAAAATATTGAAAAGCCTATCGATAAGAGTCGGGTGCTGAAAGAGGCCCTACGCAAAGGCAAGGGCACTTATTACCAAAAAAATGCACAGAGGCCTCCGTCGACAAGGTTCCGGAGAAAGCAATCGACAAGGTCCATACCGCGTATGTACAGCGACAACTCCAAGAGAAAGGGGAGAAAACAGCTAGAGCACTGTTTACCCATGTTATAAACCTGTATGCTAGCATGATTGGAAACTTTGTAGAGATAGACAGTATAGATGAATTACTCAGGGATATTAAAAAAGACCCTATAATCCAAGACAGATCTAGGTATCCTCGTATACTGTACCATCGGGAGGTGTTTAGACAAACTCCACGTGGCGTTCCTGCAGGGAAAATTAATGTATGCTCCGCAACCCATGGAATACCACACTCAAAATACCAAGCTATGCCCTGCCTGCCGGGGGTCTTTGGAAAAAATCACGGCAGTGTATGGATTTGCGAGGCATGTGCAGCTACGTACCCCAAGATTCACCACAGGAAGTGGTCAAATTATTGAGTAAAATGTTGGATGTTGTAAAAGACCCCCACACAGCAATTTTCACAGGGCCCATATCGTGTGGAAAAAAACAACGCGCCCTGGACCTCCTCGAGAATGGATATAAAAAGCACTATCACAATATCATCATCTGTGCCCGACTATACGGTGGAACAGTACCATCTCGAGAGGGCCTCATTATGTAGGGATAATTACGTGTTCTTTATAGACCCTGGAAATGAGCTGTTTGAATGGATTCAAAAACTATCCTCATTGTTGGTGGGTGACGAGACGCTGTTTGTGATTGACGATGTCATAGCTGATGAAAGCCTCGATAAGCGTCGGCAATCCCTACTTGAGCTTGCTATCAGTGGTAGGCATTGCAAGCACAGCTTGTGTCTCTTAACCCAATCGTATACAGCTCTCCCTAAAAATCTGAGGAGGCAAAAGAAGCAGTTGTTTGCCCTGCTGAAAAGAGTTACATGAAGTTGCTGGACGAGGAAACGAATCTCATCTCGGACGGATATCAAGGCTGAGCTGAAAAATGAGATTGGACCATCCTAAGACTTGGAGGATTCTCGAATGACCACGTTGAAAACCTCTGACCGGGCATTGATATATAAAAAGATGTCGTCGCAAGTTAAGTTCAACGCAGAGACCATCGAAACCCTGTTCGGCAATCAAAATCAACCTATGTTCAAACGTGCCGATTTTAGACGTTTTTTAGGTATTGTTGACATAGCGCGCAGTTTTCAATATTTGGCTGGGGAAACTATAACAAGGCAAGAAATTGCGGGTTTGAAGGCCCAGGGTGACATCCTGATCCTTGGAAGAGGGAAAAATCCGCATGATGTATTTGTCACATTGTCACGTGTGGTGGTATTTGTTGGTAGCCCTTCTAATCTCAATCCCTTTACCCTCCAGTAGTTCCGTTACATCCGATTTGAATTCGCTACCGTTATCACAGTGAAAGGTTTTGGGGTAGTGTAAAGGTCCTGCCTTGTAGATATCTTGGATCATGCCAGCGACTTCGCTTACTTTCTTGGTGCGCAACGGCCTAACTAACCTTGTATCTTGAAGCTACGTCCATCTCTTTAAGAATGTATTTATAGGTGCTTTCATGGAACTGATCATGGGGCATGTAGAGTAGATCAGACCGGTGCATTTCGTTGGGTGTTGTAATGGTGAAATGGGGGTAGTCAATACGTTTTTGGCCGGTCTAGAGATGTTCCAGGGTATAGTAAATTTGGCTCAACTTTTCAGCCTCCTCATTTGTAACGATATGTGATGCCTTTGACATGTATTTATTATACATGTTAAAAATGTGTTCTTACAGATTATTGGCAATGAACCCTAGCAGGGATAAGGAGCCATGGACGAACGTTAACTCACCACCTTGTTGCTGCTTCGAGGACATGTAAAAATTCTTCAATTGCGGGGTTTACTTGTCCGGAGCAATGTAATATTGATACACACTATCGTCCAATTCTCTCAGGCTTTTACCCGCTTTGAGCTGCATCGCAAGCCAGTCGAGTTTATTTTGCCTCTTCCGTATCCACTCTGCCTGAGCTGCATTAAGCTTTTCAACAGTGGGTCATGACTTCTCCGTTTCGCCTCACCGTGCCCCGAGAGCTTGCTAAATAGATAATTCGTTCCGGAGAAGGCTAGTGCATTTATTGCATCCCCGGCCACGATCACAGCTATCGTTGCCATCTTTTATTTAATACACCACACCATCGAGCCAGGATGTTCATTTGGGCGTCCTGCAGGAGATAAACATCTAATATCCCCAGTTCCTTTGGCTTTTTTGGTCATGTGCAACGTGATGCCATAACTAAGCCTCTGCAGGGGCCTTCCACTACCATGTAAAATAGAGTCATGGGCACCAAAAATGTTGACAATCTGTTCGAGGTGATCTTTGGAAAGCATGGAATGCGAGTATAACTCCTTAAGTTCTCCCTAGACAGTGATATTAATACTCTCGATCCTGGGTTTGTAAAAGAATTCATTGAAACCGGCATAGGGCTTAACTTTTCCGGGGTCTATGAAGAGTAACAACACACCCTTCAAGGACCTGGCAGGAGTGTCAATCTGGAGGTTATAGCTGGTATTTGCTTTTATCATCATGACTACTTTGCTACGGAGTATCCATTCGTAGGGCAAAGCGAGACGACTGTACCTTTACATCATAGCACTTGCCAAGCCTTCATGAGTAATCTTGTCAAATTCAAGCTTGATATTGATAATTTTGTACGCGGCATCGGCTGCTTTGGCCGCCGTGCTCCCAGAGGCTGCCCTGCATCTTTGATGACGTCGCCATAGGACGCGAAATGTATAAAAAATTGCAGCCGATCATGGAATTCCCCCGGATAAAATTGTAAGTCCCTCGTCAGTTCAAACATTTTTCTTAAGGGTATGCAAAACGTGTTGCCATAAGCCGTAACAATCGCCTTTTCTTCATCCGTCCCTACATGGTCGCAGGCCTTGACTTGTTGGAGTTTATACCTTCGAAAATGATGTTGTTGTCCCTATCAAATTTGGGTAGCCAGAGGTCCCGGTACACTGCCAGGATGTTATAATCCGATATATTCTGCACCTCTTTGCCGTTCAATGTAATACGTAAATTCTTCACCAGGCTTTTGCCAATGTTACTGACAATGGTACGCTTTGTATTAGTCCCTGTCAACGTCAGGTCAAATAAGACCTTGAGACTACCCGGAAAAATGACATCGTTCTGAGGCATGTTGGGGATATCCACATGAAGGTCCTAATTCTGGTTTATAGTTGAGAGTATGTGACTAATTTGAACCCTCTGTCTCCTGCCTTTGATAGCGAAAAGCTGCTTCGTTTCTGCATATGTGTCTAGGGTCGTTCCGAATATGCTCATGTTATTATATATAGAGAAATCTTATAAATAAAGGTGCCGACCAATCCAGTATATGAACCAGATCTTGGGGAAGATGAGGGTGGCGGGGGAGGGGATGATAAACCAGATGATGGTATGCAGCAACTCCCCGGAACATCGAGGACTTCAACGCCAGGACAACAGCAGGTAGGAGCGCGTATGCGAATAGTGTTGGATACGGAGTCGGCTAGGGCCAAGATTTTTCAATCGAAGGTTAATAGTCTTTACTCGTATCTTATGGATGGGGTGTAATTGACGCCTAATGCGATACATAGCGACACGTTTAGAATGGATGAGGATGGCCAAATTATTATTAAAAAGGTTGTGACAAGTGAAAGATCTTTCCGGAAGTGGTAGTCACGTTGCAGGAAGGTACCTTTCCAACTATTAAACAGCTCCGAAAGTTTACGGGTGATGCGCGTATGAAGGCCATTGGTTTTGATGAGTATCAAACACCTAACAAGGGTAGTAAGGCAGAGGCCCAGAAACATTTACAGAGGGAAGAGCATATTAAAATGGATTCAATATAAGGTATTAGAAATGGAGAGATTTTTATAGACGCATCGGAAAGACTTTCGGGAGGGAATGCCAAAGGCCTCGATGAGCATGAAATAAATAGGATTCATCAGGCATCGCAAACTATCAAGAGCGCCCTGAAGGTACTGCGGGCAAGGCAGATCCTATATGAGGACAAGATTGGCAAGGCAGGGGATAGGTTGAAACGGCTTGAGGAATGGAAGGCCGGAAAAGATGGGGGTCAGTGGAATCAAGACGGCATCGATGAAGAGATAAAAAGGTGAAGACGGACCTTGAAAAATGGATTGATTTAAGAAAAGACCACCGAGGATTCGGAAAGGATACAAAAGCAACATATTTATAGCCAGCTGAGTTTGACCAAGGATACCCTGATGAACATTGCCACGGATGACACGTCCCTGCTCGAGAAGCTAAAGATGCTCTTCAAAGAACAGGGTATAACCATAGCCAGTATAGTCTCTGCTATTGGGCTGTTGATAAGCACTATCGTACTTTCAGTTACGAGAAGAAGTCCCGCAGCAGGTGCTGCGAAAGGAAGTGCCGCGGATGGCGCTGGAAAAGGTTTTATGGAGAAACAACTTGAAAGGCTCGGAAACTTCCTGAAATATCTGGCAGGTAAGGCGGGTATCGCATTACCAGGATTCATCGGTACCGTAGTCTCTTTCTTCCTGAGGGTAGCGGCAACAGTCGTTGGATATGCCGCAAAACACCTGTATATGGCCATCGCGCCAGTAGCCGGCCTTGTCGTGCTATATATCAGGAAACACACCTATTTTTAAGCCATGTATAGGCAATGATGATCCCCACCCACGTTATGATCCTGACAGTCTTGGTGTCCTCATGCTGGTTTTGTGGTGGTTGTTCGGGTATGGGAGGCAATGTAGTAGGCCTAGGAGGTATAGATGGTATAGCCTGTATGGTATGATCGGGAGTATGTATGGGAGGCGTAATAGGTGTTGTATGCTTAGGGGGCATAGTATGCCCAGGGGTCATAGTATGCTTTGGCGGTGATTTGGCAGCCACCACATGTCTGATGGTATGCTTTGGGGGTGGTTTGATAGCCCTCTACGTAGGAATAGGCTTGTTATTTACATCAACCTGTACACCTACATTTACATTGGCGGGTGCTATAAGGATGTTGTTGTTGTAACCCACAATTTTTCCTATGCGCAGGTTCATGTCGGAAGGCTGCATGTACACGTTTGGAATGACGGCAAAATTTACCGGAGTTCGGGCATATTGTAACACCTTCTGAAATTCTGTAATGCCATGCCCTACGTTCTCTTGGCGCTGTACCATGGCCTCGAATTCTTGCAATAGGATCTGCCTTGCTGCATAATTGTCTGCACCGGATCCTAGAAGGGATGTTTTAGCCCCTGTTTGAGACCCTAGCAATAGAATCACGCAGACGCGAATACTCTCACTCAGCTTGGTTACACCTTCCGATGTTAGGCTTTGGCTTGTGGGATGATGAATTTGGCCCAGTCGCCGTCAAACTGTGGCCACCATATCCCGTTTGTAAGGGAGGACAGGACGGCTTTGAACTTATATAAGGCACTAGCATCCGCACCATACTCGCGACAGACCTGTGCATACTCGGAGGTTGAGTAGGGGTTTTTGTACTGAGAAAACCCATCATCGTACGGCATGAAGACCCTCATCCTGGCAAGGATGCGGCGCATTTGGTAATAGACATGAAATTTAAAGATCGAGTTGACAAGGGGTACGGAGACCGTCAGACGCTTGGCTGATATGCCTAGGGCTGTTGATGCGCAATGGGTAGCGAAATTCACCCGGACATTGCAGTAGTCCAAGGCCTGCCCTGTCCAACCCACCCTAACAGGGTCATTCAGCAGATTGGTGGGGATTTTGATAGAATACTTAGTAAACTTGGGGAAGGCTACCTCAATATGCAAGTCTACAGAGACGTAAAAGCCCTGATGTTCCAAATTTGTAATACCAAGTTCCCATTCTCCTCTGATACTCCTATATTTTGCCTTGGGTTATATGAGTATATATTCATCTTTGTTTTAAAACAAAGATTAAGCAACTGTACATCACTGATATCGAAAAGCCTACGATCTTTGAGGACTACCTGGGGCAGGACACTCGTATAGCTCTGAAAGTCATCAGAGTTAGACCTGCATGGCTTAACCTGTATAGCAATACCGACTATACCATGCGTAAAGTGGGGTCTGATCAGAGGGTAACTCGGATCGAGATTTTGAATGGTTTGTACAGAATAGAGGATATCGCGACTATTGTCAATAGCCAGGCGAAAGACAAGATTAAACTTTTTGTCTTGAAAAATGGACTCTGTATGCTCCGTGTCAGCGATGGCTATGCGTTGGTGATTAACAGACCCCTACATGAGCTCCTGGACCTACACTACGACCCTGCAAAAAGGTACTACACAAGCTGTGACCACGATGCCTATTACAGAACCGATGTGTACCATAGGTTGAGACTCATTTGTCCGCAGTTGGATGAAGACGACTGCCTGCTTGATGGTAAAAAGTCTAAAATTCTGGCCTTATTTTCTTTTCTTTCTTTATTAGCTTGGCGTTCACATAACGGTCCTTTTTCACGGGCTCCGTTGTCAATTGCTCAGAAATCAATTCCTCAATCTTAGACCAGATTTGACGATACTTTGCAATCCAATCGGGGTACTCTTCAAAATCAAGACTCATTGCCGGTACTGCATTGGCGTTTTTGGTGTTTTTACCCTGAGGGCTACCACAATGTTCCGTGTATGGTATCCTACTATGTACCGTTGATCCTTACCTCCATTAGCAGGAATGGGATCCGACACTGTCAGGTAGTCTGCGTTGATATCGTTTATATCTGTAAATGTAGCAGCAAATGAGTAGAACAATTTGAGTTTGACAAGCTCATTTTCAAATTGCAGTATCTTGTTTATTGTATACTTCAATCGACTTCAGAGAAATGCATGTCATCGTGCATACACAGCCACCTCCGTTATACGTAATATATTCATGGTAGCAGTACCAACACAACATTTTATCGCTTACCACAAACCTACGTCCGCAGGTGCACCTGTCGTTCGAATCGACTACCCTTTCACAGTCCTTACAATTCTCCATTTACTCTATAGTCTTCAAGACGATCATCTAGGGCTTGAATCTTCCGTTCATTCCCTTCTCCCTCTCCAATTCTTGAACTAATTATAGGGCCATGAGGGGCAAAGAGAAGCCGATACCAGCCATAAATATCATCAATGCTGCAGTTCCGAAGTTATCGAATTTTGATTGAGAGTTGACGCACATTTATTAGCATCTCACAACAAGGTTGTCGCGCATGTCTCGTTACACATATTTGAGCAGCTGGGGATACTTTTCAACGGCTTTATTGCACATACCCTGCGTTCCGAGCCGGTCTGGATATAGGCCACCCGAACATAGACCCACATAAGCCATTCCAATTTCAAGCCCACCTGGAGATAAGCGCATGGGCTTGTGTGTGGTATTATGTGGTGTGAATAAGGAAGACTATTAGGTCTTGTTTAATAGGAAAATTATATGAAGTTTCAAAACACGCCAAATCCGAAGCGACTTAAATGTGACGCAATGCAAAACCGCGATCGGATGGTTCAAGCTTTAACGCGCCACCGTGATTGAAAATTTAAGATCAATGCAATAGGACACTCCATTTTAACAATTTAGAATTCTTTTTGTAAAATTATAAAATAAATATGAAGCTGTTATGAGAATTTTATGATTTGTCGTAATAATGCAGGCCCTCTAATATGGTTTTCAAAGTGTAGGGACAAATTTCTTAACGATGGACTATTTTTTAGGAAAGAGTAGACAACAGAGCTTACTAAAAGTACACATTAAATCAGTTTCGCAGAAAACATTTTTAGGCAGCAAATAAACAGCATATATTTAACTCGAAATGTTTGAATGTTAGCTATTATCCTTACTTCATTTCCTTCGGGTAGCCTGAAAGTTTGAAAAAGCAAAATATTTCCATAATCTCATAAGATACGGTGTCTATTTTCATTAAAAGCAACTTGATACAGCATTTTATTTTCATTCCCTTTTCTCGTCCAGACGATAAGACCATAAGCTTTACTTAAAAGAAGCGCTATAATTTAGAGGGTATACAAACATCTTATCCACAAAACCAACTTGAAATTAGAATTGCCTAAAAGCTATTGCCACATCTAAAACAGTTCCAAAAAAGGAGGGAGTGACCTGTATAGTTGATCTTCTTTCACAATTTTTCTACAATGAATACCCAGTTTCTATTATCAAAAAAATGCTCTATCAATTTTACATTTTTTACTTCTGCTATAAGCTTTAATAATTCACTATCGGTAAAAACATGATAATACTTAAAAAAATTATCTTCGAAATCTTTATCTAAGGAAATATTCGCTTTATCTCTTCCTAAGTTTTCCTCTCCACAAATGCTCTGCGTTTTTATATCAACTTCATCACATGCTCCCAAATGTTTTAAACTGACGTCATTTTTCGCTTTTGGTTCAGGAGCAGAATCTTCTGTTAAGTAATTCTGAACTTCACAACAAACTTTTGTTTTAATTCGATATGTTTCTTTTGTAATATATGAATAAATTCGTTCGATATTTGTTAAATGATCCAATTTTTCTGGCGATATTTTGTGTTGCTGGTTTTGTCTACCTTCTTTATTTCCTGTAAAGAAAGTAATGTGTTATTACTCTGCGCGTAAATGTGTTATTACTCTGCGCGTAAATGTGTTATTACTCTGCGCGTAAATGTGTTATTACTCTGCGCGTAAATGTGTTATTACTCTGCGCGGGAAAAAGTCGAAAACTAGACTGGAAAATCAAATTAATATAACTCAAGTTTCAGCGACTCATAATGGACGGAATTGTCTATATTTGCCGGCTTACACTGTTTCTGAATTGCGAGGAAAGTGAGCAGTCTGGAAACGAAGTTTCTGAAAATTCAAATTTTGCTGAAAACCATTCAGCTTCATTGGTGCACTTAGAAACATAATCAGAGACATAGGAAAAAGCTATGGCTAATACATATTAAACACATAACCTCGCTCCAGGCTCTTCTCAGTATTTTTATATTTAAGAAGAAATGAAGACGACACCTTCCGTCTTCATATAGAAATGCTAAGAAGTCCTAGGGATGAAGAGAGATCTACAGAGATGATTTTCATACTTTCCTTTCGTGTTTTTATTGGTACCAAAACATCTTTTCCGCCATACTAAAAATAAATTTTTAAATACATACACAAATGCAAATAAATGCAACTTGTCGTAAGAAGTAGTGCATCATAAATTTTTTGTTTACAGAAAAGCGCGAGAAAAAAAGCCATGCTACATTAACACGAAATGCGGTATATAAAGGACGGGCAAACCCGTGGATTTATCCGCCGGCTACCGACTAGACAGATATACGTGCTTAGTTGACTTATTTTGATGATGATGATGGAAAATAGCAATATCATTTTAGATAAAACGGCATCCCATACAAAATTTTTACCTTGCTGTGTTTTTGCTCCATTGCCCATACAGTTATAAACGCCTTTCCTCCTTTTCTTAAAACTCTACAAATTTCAACAATTGCACTCTTTCTTCTTCGCTTTGTTGCTAGGTGATGAATGACGGCGACACATATAACACCATCAAATAAATTTGAGCGATACGGAAGATTTGCAACGTCTCCTAATTGAATTTGCTGATTTGATGTGGTTAACATGTCGCAAGTCTTAATGCTTCTTTCCAAACCAACCATGAAGTTTGAGCCATTTTGTATGTATTGACCATGACCGCATCCTTAGAAATAGAATAACAAAATATCTGCATCAATACTTATAATTTCGTTTTATGCGTACCGCAATTTTCTTAACCGCGTTCTTTATTTTCTACGTAGCTGCACCGTATTTTTGAAAAAATGCGTAACGTAAAATTTTCCGGTCGGGTAAAAAATGGACTACCCTGAAATTTTGTGTGTCGAAATTTAGATTGGCAATCATTTTTTTAACATTACTAACTTACCGTAACAAAAGGATTTTGTTTAAGTTTTAATTTAGATGTTTTCCTCTATCGTTGGACTAGCCAAAAATCTATGTGAAGATCCCGAAATACAAAGGCTTCAAGATAAACATTTAAAAAATAAATTTTATTTCAAAGGTTGTATACTTTTAAAAGGATTTGTTTCGCACCCTCTTATTTTTCGCCTATGATGAATGAGAGCAGAGTTTTTTTGTTGTTACGCAAAAAAAACCTATAACCATAGGGGAAAAATAACAAAGCAAAGATCATTTTTTGAGCGAATGTCTATGCGCATAGAAAATATAATAAAATTTTTACCTATATCGGCTATACAAGCCCCGACTTCAAAATTGAGTAAGAATTCTTCCACTTTTCTCCATTTTGCAGAGCTTCGGCGAGTTGAAAGTGCTTTCCAATCATAAAATTCATGAACGTACTTTCTTTCAAATTCATTCGCAGCTGACATTTTTGAGAGTTTTACTCCTCTATCGAAAACTATGTTGTTAATATACTATCTAGCTAAGTTTAATTGTAAGTTTAAGTGTGCGTATTAACCATCTTAGTTACAAAAAAAAAAGCTTTTATAGCCTATATTTTAGTGAAAGGAGACATTACCTAGACATTGTGAAAATTCTTCCGTTGATGATAGACATCTTATTGTAAAGTTTTTATATTAACATGGACCACACTTTAGGAGATAGAGTACTATGTGAGAAATTATTTTATAAACTACAATAAGCCTTAAAATGTGTAATATATCTACATCTTTAACTACATAAAATATACTTATGCACAATGAAACCGAACATAATTTGGACAACAAATATACAATAAAAGCTTCTTAATAGCAACAATTAAAGGTCTTTAAAGGTCGTATTAGATAGTGATGGTGATTAGCCAATAACAAAAGTGATTTAGCTAAGCGAATATAATACAAGTGTTTATCGATACTACATTTGTTCAGTGATTAAGCCACTCACGTACTCTGTTTTAGCCCTTAAGCCCAGAGGAGCTTTTAAAATTGAACTCTTTTTGACACTGTTTTTCCTCCTGAGACTTACACACTTCTTTTATAATATTGTACTTTTTCTTTAAGCCTTATGATTCTTATAAAATTGAAATTTGAGTTTTCAATGATTTTAAAAGTGGTTTTTATAACTGTTAAAAAAATCGACCAATACTCAATTTAAAAACTACGCGAGTCGACATGGTTGGAGGAATGAGGAAATGACAATGAATAAAACTGATGTATAACATTCTCACAATACGCATTAATGGCTACAATCCTACTTTTATTAATAACAAATATAATTTTCAGGACAAATAAGCCCCCATCGCAGGGTATAGGGGGAGAGGTACTCATTCCAACAGGCAAGAAATTGTTTATTTCCGAATAGCGCCATTGAAGTGGGAGTTCCATTTCAAAGACACCCGATGTAGGGTTACAGTGAAACCAAAAGCAAAGAAAATTGTTTTTAACACAGTTTGAAATGAATTTATTCACATGTAGCTACAAACGAATATAATGGAGAGATAATAATATGTTGGAGAGAGAAAGTAATATGTTGGAGAGAGAATAACATGATAGAGAGAGAATAATGAAAGAGTATGTATAATCAAGAAGGTTTGTATGTATACCTTGTCTACGACGTTTGTTAAGATGTTCCTTAAAAACAAATATATTTTCAATTTTGTTTTTCCATTCCTCTGATTCAAACTTTTTGTTTTGTTTTTATTAGGGTTTTCTTTCAAGTTTTTGTTGAAATGAGAATTTTCGAGTGACGTAACAGCCTTTAGGATGCTTTGAATTTATTTCGAATACTTTCTTTGTGTACATCTATCATTATTTTATATATATATTGTTCTTCTAACACTTTTCTTTTATACGGGTGTGAGCTTCGACCAGGTGTGGCCATTTAAAGGCCCTTTTGTTGCTATGACAATTGATAGTTGGTTAAATACGACAAAAAACAATTTGACGTATTTTATATTGAAGAAGAACTACTTTGTTCATCACTAACAAACTGCCAAGCAGCGAGAGGGATTCGATCCGCGGTCCCCAGAACTGGGAGCCGCAGACAAACCCACTACACTACGTGCGGCATATGTTAGCGATGAACTCAGATAGTTTATCCGGATGGTGTGTATACATATAGGTGAATATTTATCATAGCACATCCGTATTTCATTCTCAACAGAGAATGGTTCACCCCGATCAGACTTTTGACGGGCGAGTATAATGCGTGTAAGTCATATTGAAGAAGAACTACTTTGTTCATCACTAACATACTGCCTATATGTATACACACCATCCGGATAAACTATCTGAGTTCATCGCTAACATATGCCGCACGTGGTGTAGTGGGTTTGTCTGCGACTCCCAGTTCTGGGGACCGCGGATCGAATCTTGCTCGCTGCTTGGCAGTATGTTAGTGATGAACAAAGTAGTTCTTCTTCAATATGACTTACACGCATTATACTCGCCCGTCATGATCAGAGGTCTGATCGGGGTGAACCATTCTCTGTTGAAAATGAAATACGGATGTGCTATGATAAATATTCACCTATATGTTGACGTATTTTATTATTTCACCAATGTCGGATATTTAAATTAGTGTCGCAAGAAAGATCTTTTAATCTATAGTCTAATTTGTGCGAAAAGTAATGATATACTTCGCATGCGCGCTCAATTTATTAATGAAGTATCACAATTTATTAGTTACATTAAAACGCTTGGCATTTTTGCAATAAACTGCTTTCGTATCGTACTTTTTCTTGAGTAATAAAATTAAGTAACGGATTTGTTGTAGTCGTGTTCAGAAAGAAGTGTTTGGCTTGTGTAAAAAGTTTAAACTTGATTCGACTTCAGGAAGACCAGTTTACAGAGCTATGTTTATCGCAGCCTTTAAAGAATTTCATTTTGGGTTTACAATTTCATGCCTCGTTTTGAAGAAGGAGGTTTGGATAAAGGTCTTACACAAACAATTCGCATGAATTGTTTGTTCAAATAATCATTTTTAACAAATTGGCGTCGCAGAGCTTAAAACACACCCACATAAACTGAAAACAGAGAATAAATCCTTAACTCTATTCTACCGGGACGGGTAAAATCAACCCGTCAGCTGTCTAAAATGTCGCTGTATGTTGAAAATTGACCTGTTTAGCTAAATTCTGGTGAATATTTATTAAGGGTTTCGCACGATTACGAAAAATCATTGCGAAATGTTTTTAGGGCTGGGGTTGACAGATATATGAAATAGTACAGTGTTTTACACAACCCAAATGTTATTACTAATTTGGGCTTGTTTGCTTAAAAATGTGACACTGCTTGTTGGTCATACTATTCTTATATCAGATATACGTTGTTTTGACCTTGTCAATGTTCGCTTAGACATGACGCCGGCATGACTATTTCCCTTGTGGACCTCAACGTGTATTATTTCGTTGTGCTGGCGTACTGGAGATGATCACTAACAAATTTTCAACAAGTGCACAAAAACATCAATTTTGAAGTCGCTTGACGCTATTGTCCTTCTTTTAAAAACGAATCATCAGTTTTTTGTTTTTACCACGTCCTTTCGCGCTCGTAAAGAGAGCAAATTTTACTGGTAAGCAACATTTTAGACTGAAAAACAAAAAACTTGAAAAGTAATTTAAAACCAATTGATCTTGAAGAAAATATAGTCTATTTTTAGAAAATCGATAAAATTTACTGGAATCTTTACTTTAAATATTTACTACAATCAGATGACCCGTGTCACACCTATTGAAATGATTGGAAAAGTTTGTTGTAGAGAAAAAGTGTGTACTTTTTGATGTCGAAGGGGTTTATTAAGGTCCACATAACTAAGTATACATTTCTTTTTTACTTTTACATAAACAATAGCGATAACATTTAATAATTACCTTTTTTTCAAAACAAATTTCTATTAAAAAAGTGTCGTAACCTGAGTGTTAAGTTATTTTTTTAAAAAAAACAAATTTGCTAAAATAACGAACTTTATTTTTCACATGTCACGTCATAATCTAAACTTGTGCCATTATCTCGATGCAACGTGATTTCATTTATTTATTGTACGTGGTTCAATGACGTAAGCAAATCCCTAGTGACGTGAAAACCAGTTGTTGCCAATTATGTCTGTGATTAACGCGAAGATTTAAAGGTACCATCAATATATCCCTCATTTTTGCATCGTATATTATTTATCAATTCCCTTTTTCTTTCGCCTAATTTGCAATGTGAGTTCTCGGTACATTGTCTACCTTGAAATGACCAAATATCAGTATGATATGTGGATAATATCTTATATCATTTTAAACCTGATAAAATGTAACATTCAGAACGCATATCTATTCTCATTGCAACTTTTTTATTTTCTTAACAAGATCCTCAAATGTTTTATGCTCAAATATTTTACCCATCAAATTCTTTAGCCGTCAAAATAAGCGTTTCCTAGTAACTAGGAATATTTTCTAACAGTATTATGTCACTTGACTGTGAGAATATTGAGTGTCACTTTTTTCTTTCTTATAACCTGTGTTTTAGAATTGAATGGTTCCAACACAACATCAACTTCAAAATACGGGAAAGTAAACAGATGTGGCTAACCACAATGTGAACATAACGTTCAAACATAATCTCTTTCAGAGGTAATGTTTCGTAAATGGCATATGAGGCCACCAAAGTCAAGTTTTATAAATAAAACACAGACTAATACTTTAAAGGATGCTTAATTCATCAGGATGCGACGGTTATGTTTATCTTTCCATTACTTGCTGTATAAAAGTAAACCGTCAATGTACTTAGCAGATCCCACGATAAAGTTGACATAAAAAAGATCGCTTCAAAAATGTTAGCCGTCGAGTTCACATTAATTGGTCTTATGGTACTAACATTAACTGAATGTCAAAATACCAAAACAGTTCGTGGATTGAAAGACAAAATTAATAGCAAAACCAAAGGTGAAAGTCAACCAGAATTTTCTTGTCAAAGTATTTGTTCCGGAACGTATGATCTCTGCCTTCAGATGACCAAAACTATGAATGAGCAAATGTTATGCTTGAGGTTGAAGCTGACTTGTGGAGGAAAATGTCCTAAAAGATTTATAGTGAGATAAGAGAATGCCAAAGAATTGGAAATTTGACGACGTTTCGAGGATGACTTTTTTATTGTGAATACTTGTAGCATATAAACCATAAATTATAGTATGCAATCAGATGTGTAACTTAGTGAATCGCATATGCAGATAATGAGTAGGTAAAAAAAATTATAAAAATTATATAAAAAACCTTATCACTGCTTTATGTCTGTTTCAATATTTACTTTCATACATAAAAAGCCGTCACTCTGTTATAAACACATGCAACGATATCTAAATCGTTGGAAGTTGACGGAAAAAAATTTGCTCTCTCAAAGATTTCTGTTCTGGAAAGTTGCTCAAAAATTCATCGGGTATACATAAAACGATCCGTTCTTAGGATCTGTTTTAAAAGGTTTTCGCCTAAGATGGTTCCACTTTATACATTTCACTACTATTAATCGCATAACCAGCAAAAAGGAATCCACTGCGTTCGCGTTAGTATGTCTTGCTGCAATTTGTTATTTGCTGAGCTGATACATCTTCCAACTTTTAAAATGTCACTGCTTTAAGATGTTTATGGCTGTACTAAAGTTGCAATGTGTACCTACGAAACTATAATGGATAGGGAAAATGAGTCAGTGGTTGTTACGCCTTGAATAAAATGATCCCATTTTTTATTATCGGGATTATAAAGAATGGGCAGGATGGAAAAAATTCTGTTGCACTGCGCCTAAAAATTTTTTGAGCGCAATAATTTTGTAAATAATTTCTGGATTTACAATCGTTCGTGTGCGTTATGCGAATAAGTGTATTGGTTTAGTCGCGCTCCGGATGTTCCGTTTTGTAGCTGAAATGGCTATCTTAGACAATAAAAATCTTTAAAAAATCATGAAGTATATTTTTTTTATAAGCTAACAAGGACGTTTTTTCTCTATAGCAGGCTCTTAAAAATGAAATAAGAAGAATCGATCGATTACGTTTTAGCTAGGGTAAAGTAGTATCTTCTTCTGAATTGCCCAACATATCTGCTCAGCCTGTTAACAACAGAATTCTTTTTGGAACTTAATAACAATCTTAGAGAGACTTTTACTCTAATGTTTTCTCTTGCAACTATCACACGCGCTACAAATAACTTAACAATTAATAGATCCTGCCAACTCAAATATACCTGATAGTACATCAATAACTGTTTCTCACAAGAGATGCCTGGGCACATATACGTCCTTCAAAGTTAATTTTTAATGGAATTACAAGTTTACAGTTTCGGTATTACAAACTTATTTAAATGCAAATCTTGCAAATATGTTTTTGTTACTAATTTTTTAATTCTCAAGTTTATCAAAAACGGAAAAAAACTTTTGTTTTGAGATTGTCTTTAGCATTTTGGTAAGAAAATTTAAATGTGTCCATTATAATTTTTGTTTAAGTTGTTGTACCATGTTAGTGCTGAACGCGCTTTTGCAACAATACCACTCTAAAAAAATAGGAAACATATTGAATTGTCTAAAATAATCATATGTGTACAGAGAAGAAAAATGGCAGGTATTTTGAAACGTAACGCTTAATGTTGGCTTTCCTGAACTATTTGTCCCAATCTACAATTATAGAAAGCGTTGCACAACCAAATAGAAAGAAAGGCAACAAACCAATAGGTACTAAAGGTCAAGTTTTTAGCTATTTATAGCTAACTGATTTATTTCTTTATTTTCTGCTATCGTATGCTAGTTATATCGACGTGTGAAATACGACACAATCTTTCGAAGTAAATTTCCAATTCAATGTCATTTTTATTAGCAGTCAATGTAACCAGTCGATTTAAATATTTGAGAAATTACACCATGGATGTAGAACATTTATTTTGTTGCTGATGTTGCTGCGTGTTATATCTCTGGTATATTTCTTCATACTGCGGTTTGGTTGGTGAAAATGGGTATATATATAACCAGATCGCTTCGTGGCCACGTAGGGTATTTACAATTATATAAAAGCTTTTTTCGTGGAAAGTTTCAAGTTGATAACTGGCTTGGTTTTCTTATTCCAATGACGATAAATGAGCATAAAACAGAATATAAGGCTGTGTTGAATGAAAACTAAACTCTGATCGATTTCCAGATGCAAGGTTTGCCGTAATGACATAAGGGAAACAATGAAATTTTGTATCATTTTTTTTAAAGAAATATACACATATACAAACGTCATATACAATGAATACTTGCATTAGCCAGGCTAGTCTGCTCAAGTGGCGTATGAAATTAGCGTCAAATATTTTTTTTTTCTGTGTCCCAGTCCCTAGCTTTAGAAAGTCCAATAGCATGCACGAGATAAATTAATAATTTGTATATTAATTTTCTATCGGAGATGGCGAAGATACTACGTACGACTTTACTTCTTCCAAATCATGCATGTTGGTTTGAAATTGGAAGGAGGAACCTACATTCTCCAGCTTCATTTCCTCTTTCCGCACACATGCACGCACAGGTGGGTGAATATATGAAGAACAAAGCACGCTTTTGTCTCGATTTCATCTCGCTTATTGCAGCACCTTGTTGGTATGTTCGTAATTTTTTTTTTTAAAAGGTTTGACTTTTTTCTGAAATGTTCGTAGTTTTGTTAACGATGTTCGTACTTTAGTAAAAAATGTTCGTAGTTTTGTTGAATATGTTCGTACTTTTTTCTAAAATGTTTGTAATTTTGTCTAAAAATTCGTAGTTTTGTTTAAATGTTAGCTTTTCCATAGGAATTATTTGTTTTTCTGTAAAAAATGTTCGTAGTTTTGTCAAATGTATTTCTTGTTCGTTTTGTTTGCACTTGTAGGTCACCGTAAAGTCTTGTTATAAGAAAAGTGCTACATACTTTAGAGATTGTTATTTGGGCGACGAAGCAGTGAAGCTACAGTTTTGTATACTTATCTGTAAAATATAATTAAAAAAGCAGATAATTACAATAGTGACTCGTAAATAATAAAGGTTTACAAAAGCAATTTGTAAATTATGTAGCTGGCTTAAAGAGGAGACCTATTTATAATAAAAATGTGCATACAAATATTATCTGCGACAACACTTGATTGACCAGGGTCTGCCTAAAAATTAAGTTTCTCAACATCCACCAAATTAAATCCCCGTCATTTATTTATGCTCTCTGACTAATTAAAAACATTGAAAAACAACTGTAAAAAATTAATTGAACTTTAGCTACATATCTTAGTTTCCCGCCATTAATATTATTATAATCTTAGCTTCAGTTTTGCAGTGTGTCTTTGGACAACGTATATTTATAGACGTTCGGCACTGAAAATAATAGGGAGTTTAAATATTTGTAAAAATTTATCCTCTGCATATCCAAGTTCATTTACATTTTCATTTAAAATATATATTTTTAACAGAGAAATATTTACCATGTCATTATGTCTTGAAACAAACTGATCAAGAAAAAATTAGTTCAATTTTCAAGCAAGCGAAATGTTTACGCCTGGATATTTTTCTTGCTAAAAATAATTTACTTTAGTGACTTGATTCTAAAGAAAACCAGAAATTAAAAAAGGGACTGCAGAATATTCTTGCAAGGTGAAAGCAAAATTTTGTACTTTTAAGCATGTTGGTAGAATAAGACTAAACACGCGCCCAGTTGGAACAGACTGATATAACCTAAGATTTGATTTCGCACAATCGGAATCCTCGTCACCCGAGGTAAAAATCATACCAGGGCTAATTCAGTAATGTGAGCAAAGAAGATTGACGACATAAAACGCTATTTGCCTCACTCATGTAAGCTTGTATGTTTAGGTTAACAATTTATATTCTTTAAATAAATAAAGAAAATAAGAGGAATGCTTTAGGCCCATGAGCTAGACCTCTAAAATTTGGTTTTTACGCTCAACCATTAGGAAGAAGTCAAACATTGTTTTTCTTTATCCTTAGGATCTCTACTTTTTGGAAAGGCATAGAGGTAAAAGGTATCTTTCAATTTCTCTTTAATGCAATTTTTACATAGTGCTTCCTCGTTTTTCTAACTTCCTCGATTTCGGTATAAGCAAATGTCTGTGGAAGGATGAAAATCGTTTTTTGAAGTTGGGGGTAAGGGGATCCCTTGGGGATAAGCTGTCGGTAGTGTGACAAAATTTGTAGTTTCTCAGCAGTAAAAACAATGCTTGCTAGCTAGCTAGGTAGCTAGGTTCACCTTTTTGGAACAAAGTTAAAACCAATCTGACCAGGGTCTAGCAAGCGAGCTATCTGCTAAAACCAGCTTAGCTGAATCACCATAGTCCTGGTTACTAGTCATTTTCTTAAACTCTTTAGCTGCTACTTATGCAGAAAAAAAAGTAGAAAAAGAAGCACAAACGCACTACATCACATCGTTCTTCTTCTCCCACCCACATCTCCTAAATCAGATTAGATTACCATTTGTGACAGCCCTGTTGTGTTTTACCTCAAGATGAAGTTGTTTTTTTGTAAAGAAATGAAAAAATGACAAGAATCAAAAGTAATTGTACCACAAACAAAATATTCAAAAACATTCTTACTTTCCCAATAAGGAAAACTATGATTATAAAGCATTAAACCCTGTTTTTTAAATACAAAACTAAACTTGTATTAATATATACAAAAACACGATATATTGAATGTTATTTATCTGTAATAATTGGTCTGTAAAATTGTAAAAAGTCTGTAAAACCGGTCACTGTTTTGTATTAGAGGCATCTTTATAATAAGTTACAGATTATTAAAGTAACGCCATACATAACATAACATAACATAACATAACATAACATAACATAACATAACATAACATAACATAACATAACATAACATAACATAACATAACATAACATAACATAACATAACATAACATAACATAACATAACATAACATAACATAACATAACATAACATAACATGGTTAAAATATTATTTTAGAAGGCTGACGGGTTGTTAGAGTATATGCGATGTAGTAATTTGCTAACCAGTGAAACTGTATCCCAACTTACCTTAACAATGAATTTAAAGACAATTGCGAGCACATTCGGGAGCACTGTGAATAATACACATCGATTTATAGCCATCTTAAAATAGTAGCCACTTATTTAGAACAGGAAGACGACAAAGCAAGTGTTGAGCTTGTGGATGTCTTAAACCATCCCTTTCGATCTACCCTTGTTTTTACTCCTTACTATTATTATCCTCAATAAAAAAAAATATTTGTGGACAACATAGAGATGAGATGAGTTTGTTAACAAAAACAAAAACAAAGTTTATAGCTATGACGACCATAGACTTTAATTACAAAAACATTGCAAATGATATCCTCTGTGCGGAAACAAACAACATTTATGTCTAGTGTTAACGTGACTACCAGACACTTGAATGTGTTTTTCTTTAGACTCAACCGACTGGTAGCTTTGTGGTACAGCGTTTGCTTCCAATGCGGAAGGTTTTGGGTTCAAACCACGACCGATTTATTCCAGAGACTATGAAATTGTGAATCAATACTTTTTGCTGAACGTTCAGCATGAGAATAGAATTGATATCTTTGTGTTTGCACGCTTTCTGTAGCTCATATGAAACCCCCTTTGCAGGAACCTCATTGACAACAATTTCATTAGGAGGCTATCCTGGGTAAATAATAGTAATAATAATAGAAACACGATGAAAGACAAATAATTATGAGATAGTGAGACAGTCAATTTGTCGTAACAGTTGACAGAAATAATTAGAAAACCAAAAGCACATCATTTAATGAACGTATATTTGTCCTAAAACAGACCTAGAATTAAATACAAGCGAATATTATAATTATATAATTATTGTACAATTTTTAGATTACAATTTGCGTCATTTCTTTCTCCACTTTATTTTTACTGTTTTATAAACATTTTATTATACAATTTAATTTCACTCTTAAACACATAGCTTCTTCTTCCATGTTCAGCGACAACTTGAAACATAACAGGTAAGATTTTTCACAGCTTGAATAACAGGACAGCTCTTCAGCAATTTTGCTTCTTGTAATTCGTCCCTTCATTTCGAGCCCTGATGATTTTAGGCCTGATTTTGTCACCTTGTTTTTGACAGATCTTGCATTCCCCACTGCAATCAAGCCAGTTACAACTACAAGTAATATTGAAAGTTTCAACATTGTTCAAATTTGAAATTCTTCAGCGACCTTCTCTTGTGTTACCAGTACTCTACCAATAAAACTCTGTTTTGACTAATATTTTTGTGGGAATTTATATATTTTCCGCAGATCTAAATATAGAAACAACAAATGCGATATAAAATCTCCTACGCTGATCAATACTTCTGTTTACCAACCGTTAATTATAAAATCGTTCCTGTAGGTTTTTGCGAGGCCAATATACTTGGTTTTAATTAGGTATTAAAAAACAAATTAAAAATAAAAACAAAATAATAATTAGCATTATTAATTGATTAGTAATGCATAACAAAAATGTAATTAGTGAGATTTCTTTCATAATGCTATCTAAAGAAGATCGGTTTATTAAAAACAACTCTTACATGTCTTAACAACAGCGTTTTAGTGACTTTTTTATTATAGCAAAGACATTACCACCTACGTTGTTACTGATATGAATACAAAAATGATCAATGCAAAATATATTTAAGGTAACTTACTATATAAAAATAGAAATCCTACCACCAAAGTTGTCAAATATATTGATACGAAACTTTGAAGATAATTTGAAATAAAATTGGTCACCTTGCGTGTGGATCGATCCTTGATGTGCTTAAATGGAAGCTTTAAATAACCAGAATTCTTTTTCATAAAATTGCCAATTGGAACTAAAAAGACTATCTAAAGAATAATTGTAATAATAACTGATTAAATTATGCAAATAAATAGAACATTATGTTGGCCTTTTCTATTTCAGCAAATAACAGTGCTAAGTTTTTTAATCGAATTTAGTCCAACTAACTGGGTTTAAGTTTTAAAATTCTTACTAAATTCTCTTTAAAATTATCATCACACTCCTTATTTCTCGTTAATTTTTTGCTCAGAAAATTAATTTATAAAAAATTGCGCTAATTTTTTTTCATTACAACTTTTGTTATTAAAATAATTCTTTAATTCCCTAAAGGTAATTCTTCAGAATGAAGTTCTTGTTTTTTTGTAACGATTGTGTAACTAATTACAACTTTGTTATTGAGACGTCAGATATGTTACTGTTCTATAGGAGGATATCCGTCGCAGCTGTTAGCAACGAGCAATTTTATTTCTTTCTTTATGCAAAATCCTTCCGAATCGATTGATTTTTACTTTCATAATTCGTGGCTGCAACAAAGAGATGTACATCTGTAAAACAGGTGCATGGAAAGCAACTTTCACAAACGGAAGATCTCACAATCCTGAAGGTTAAATAACGTATTCGCTTTCTTACGAGTATGACTATTATAACATTGTTTTAACTTAAAAGGGGACATTGAAATTATCCGTAGGGAATGAATAACAAGTCTTATTTTAGAAATAAAGTCAAGAATTAGATAGAAAGATAAATCAAGTGTCCTAAAATCGTGGGATAAAGCGGAAATATATTAATAGATTTCTTTGTAATGTCACTGCAACAACCCATGCATGAACTAACGAATCAGATAAACCTCAAACACGGCACCGACCATTAATGTGTTTATTATGATGTTGTTCTAAAATGTGTGCAATATCAGACTCTTTTTGTGTTATCCAAGTATTACTCAGCAATTTTTTTTAGTATGGGAAATTCGTTCAAATTTTATGACTAGTACATTCCTAAAAGCAAAAAATCACCTTTGCATTTGAAATTAATTGCAGCTTTTGTAAAGCTGTGTCATTAAAACATCACTTAAAACGCAAATTAAGAAAAAACTTGAAGGCCATAAAATAAAAACTGTATCAATATAACGTATCCTAGATGTAAAAAACATTTTGATTTTTCTACAAAAAATTGATATACTGTACACTATATGACCGTGGACAGCGTTTTTTGGGAAAGTAGTATCAAATCAATGACCCCAGGGGCGGATCTAGGGTTAGGCAGCCTAGGCAATTGCCTAAGCCTAGTTTTGTGAACTAGAAAAAAAATTCTCTATAGATAGAATAATCTAAAAAAAAACTAAATTATTTTTATCAATTTATTTTTGGCATCCGCCGATTTCGACTATGACGATGCGCGGCGTGCGTGTAAACCCGGGGCGATCTTAGGCAAAATGTCTATTCGCCTAAAACGTCCGCGGGTTTTAAAGTTCCGAATGAATGAAAATCACAGATGGAAGAAAAAACGCCTAAAACGTCCGCGGGTTTTCAAGTTCCAATGAATGAAATTCTGGAATGTGAAGAAAAAACGCCTAAAACGTCCGTGGGTTTTAAAGTTTAAACGCCTAAAACGACCACGGGTACGGTTACATGGAGTGGATGTTTCTTTTTCAACATGGTTTACCTGGATCAGGTCCAATTGCAGGGAGCACTTCAAATGTCTAGAATATTAAAGCAATTGTATGCCACCTAAGTTAAATAAAGAAGTTTTGAATTTGGAAACCTTTTCAGATATTGAAAGGATTGGAAATGCTGGAGAGAAGTATTTTGGCCACGTGTGCCGTGTTGTTGTCTCAAACCAAACCTTTATCTTCCTCTGCAAGAGAAAATAAATTCAGTAATACTTGAAATATTTTAGTTTTAGCTGCTCCTGAATTTTAGGCACTTTTGTGTCAAGAACTATTCTTAAAAGTGGTAAACCACCAGATGTTCTTACAAAACGTGTAATTTAAATCTTTTTCTTATCAAAACAAAAGGTTTTAACTTGGCCTTGATCAAATGCATTGTTTAAAAACATAAAAGCCCAATGCCAAACGAGATAGCTAACGGAGGCAATTTATGTAAACACTGTCTTGGCGGTCGAAAGATGTTTTGATGTGTATGTTAAATTCGGTATAGAGTATTACTAGCTACCTGTATGTGTATTAGTTGGAATTTTGTTAGTTTTTTTTCTTTAACGTCTTAAGGGTCACTGGCTTCGTGTAGGCTTCGTGTAGCCGTTTATGCAACTGTGTATCTTTGTTTCTGTTTGGGAGAGAATACATTCTTGTAAGATAACTAAGGGACAGCTCTTTCATGAACGCAAAAGTCCAAGCTAAATGTTAATAGATCTGCAGATCCCCTTTCCCTCCCCTAAACATCAAATCAGAAAAGGTAATCTTTGAATGTTGTCAGTCCTTGAAACCATAAGCACTCATCCATGTGTCCCTGCTAAGCAGGTAGACACTAAAAGTTATTAATTCTTTCTGTTCTCTAAGAAATCGATGTATACAGTATGAGATATAATTAAACGTCAAAGGATTCTACCTCGTCCCACCGCCAAATTTATACGCTTAGCATATACTTTTTTATTGTGATTGTCCCTAAGAACTTTGACTTTGTGGGAACTTTTAAACAGTGCATTTTATATGCAACATCCCACTGCTCATTTTAAAACTTTTAAGAACACGAGAAGATTGTGGCGCCGTAGATTAGTGGTTATAGCTCTCGTACTCTGTGCGGGAGACCGGGGTTCGATTCCTCTTGACGGCGATTCAACATGGGCGAGTGAATGTTACCATAGCCCCGGGTTAACCCAAGCCATGTGAGGGAAATTGGGAAGATGGCACACTGTGTGGGCCGTTGGATGTTGCCGGGAGTTGTCTAGTAGAGCGCGGGCTCTAATTGGGTCTGCGTAGCTCAAAATGAGCATTAAATACTCTAGGACTCTCCATCTACGCCATGGCCCCTCCTGGAAATAATAGACAGGGTATATCCCTCGATATTTGTGAGGCTAGCCATGTAAAATATGCACATCTATCTATCTATCTATCTATCTCTTTGACTTTCCCATGTTACTTTTAATTGTAATAATATTGCTAAAAACAAAAGAATGAAGCAATACCTAATCTAAGAATAGTCCAAGTTTGTTTTATAATATTTCTTATTCTCATCTTGCTGAGCAATACATTGATATAATTTTGTTTTAGGATAAGATATTTTGATGTCACCCTGGTACCTAAGATGAATATTCTTCTGACAATGAAAATCACCATCAATTAAAAGAACACAGATTTGTTAATCCTTATAATATTGGAAAACTGTAAACAATGGATATATATCTAGTATAATCCACAAAGTTGTGTTTCATAAGAGGAACTAAGAAGGTGAAAAAAATCAATCAAAATAATTTGTATTTTGATGTCACCCTGGTACCTATGATGAATATTCAAGTAAATAACACAGAAGATTTGTTCTGAATCCTTATAATATTGGAAAACTGTAAACAATGGATATATATCTGGTATAATCCACAAAGTTGGTGAAAAAAATCAATCAAAATAACTTGTGAATATTCAAGTAAATCATAGAAATGATTTTCACTTAAAACATATACAGATCGAAACAAGAATTGCATGTTAAAAAACGTTCTGTTACAGACTGTAAACTAACAAAATGTCATGTCAACTTATGGATATGAGTAGGATTTGTATATATGTTGCTTTTTATATGAGAATCTTCATAATTGGCTTATAGTTACTAAAACTTTCTTAAAGATTTTACAGTATTAAAATATTTTTTAAACATAGTTGACAGGGACATGTAAGGGTAAATAATATGAGACATCTTAAATGTTTTGATGTTATTTTTCTAATTTCTAACTCTTTTCTGGCTTAATAAACTGCCTTTCTCTTGTGGGAATTTCATAGCATTAAAATTAATGCTTAATAGAAATTGGTGCAAAACTACACCAGTAACCCTAATGCTAAACTGTATTAACTTCATGAAGAGGTGATTACTATATACTTTTTGTACACGTTTATTATATGTTGCGATCTTACACTGTAAGTCTAACTGGAAATCTTTCATTCTTTTATATGCTGGTTTTCTTTGTGCATTTGCAGGTTGTTACCACAGACTATAATTTTCCAAACAATATTTCTACGTTGCACTACTGTTGACTATCTATTCCTAAAATTGTCTTGTAATGTAATTTTTTGTTGTATTGTTAGTTATTAGACTTATTGCATGTTTTGAAATGAAGCAAATCCCCAACTTATTACTTGTACTCGTATTATGTGCGCAAAACGAAAAAAGATGCTAAGATACTTAATACCAATATGTGATTCAAAGAAATTATGGAAACGCTAACCCTGTTTCAAATCGAATTTGCTAACCAGACGCATTTTCCATCCGCATGTTTTAACAAGGATAAAGTGGTAAAACTACGGGGGTTACTGTTATTTGTTTGGCTATAAAGAAACTTTCGTTTCTAATCTAGAAGGATTCTTAATAACTAAAAACCTTACTTTTGGGAAAATTTTAGTTCCTTTTACAGCAAAAACACAAAACGGCCGATTTACCTCGTACAACACCACAACCCTTGACATTACTTTGCCAAAAAATCTATGAAATTTTGCCTAACCAGAAAAAAATCCTAGATCCGCCCCTGGACCCTATTACTTTTCCTGAGGAAATTTAATTTTTTAATGAACCTACTTAGCCTTCTACTAAAGGTTTTATAATTTTCTTTCAGAAAATAATTCGTAACGCACGCTTTATTTTAAAGGGGCTATTGTTAAAGGGGCTACGGAACGGCTGTTGGTTTTCGACTTTAGTGACTTACACGAAATTCGAGCTGATGGCGGCGAAAAACAAGCTGTAATTTACGGACTCGAACACATAGATATATCTAGAATTTTTATCTTCTTCAACCTTGGTCATGTTTTCCAGAATCCAGAGACTCGCTGAAATATTTCTTTGTAATATACTTTTCGAAAAAAAATATTGAACCAGCGAGCAAAGCGCACTGGTCTGTTCATTGCGCAAAACGCGTTTGCCGGATTTTTAACATGTGCGCGGGTATATGAAAAGTGAGAATTTTAACCGGTTCGTAGATGTAAATGGAATGGTATCCAACGAGTTCAGACTAGATTTATATTCGCCTTGGTTTGAAATGTTCCTTCTGTAAATATGTTTTTTTTGGTATAGCTTTTGCGAGTGAATCAAAATCTCAAGCATTCTAAACAAGTTATTAATAACATGATTCTTGTTGAAAATATTATATTTAATGCATCGCAACTTATTTGAAATGCGACGAAATTGTAGACTTTAGACGGTGATTTATCTAACTGGATGCCATGACCACCAGTAAAAAATTAAAAATTTAAGGGCTTTGTACTAAAACACATTAGGTTCTACTAAAATGACCCTATAATGACATTTTCTGGACTGAATAAATCAAACTAATAGTACCTAAAAATAGAAAATGTTTGGCACACCTTGTGCCGTAGATTTTTGATGCGGTTGTAACAACTGCGAAAGACGCATAACGGTTTTCCTTTTCGTCTATACGACGTGTTGATGGACTAAAGACTGTTCAGAGGGTTCATCACCTTTTTCACTGTTTGTAGAGCACCCCCATTAGTACTAAGGACTGCAATATATCATCTCTAGAGGCTCGAAAGTGGCCACAATTTAGCGCAAAGGGTCAATCATTGTCCAAGAAGCAAAACGTTTTCTATAACTTTTGAAATCATTTGTTACGGGCGTTACTAAGCAGTAATTTCTGGACAGAGCAACATTTGCCTGCATCTGAAGCAAGTTTTAGGATAAGAGCAACTAATGCAGGGGCATTCTCGGGTCTTTTTGTTGCCCCATAATGGGTACCAGTAATGAGAAAGGTTTGGCCATTTTTAAATAATCTACCACTAAGGGCAAGAATTTTTGCAGAAATGAGTTTTACGATTTAAAGCTCTGAAATGAAGTTTTTACTGTTTCAAACTGGAGCGCTTTTTAATACGAAAAAAAACTCTCAATTTTGCATTCTGAATATTTCCCAAGGAGTATTTTCTCACCAAGAAGAAATATTATGTACAATACATATTTACAAAACTGGCCGTTAGTCCAGGGGAAATCCACGAAAATTAGCTTTTCCTTTCTCGCAGCTAAAATTGTGGCTCCAATACAAACAGACCTGTCTTGCATGACAGAATTTGTACATCGTGAAGTAGTAGTGTAGAAACTTTGTCAACTAATGGGATGGATCCTAGTTGACCAAATCCATGTGAGGGTCGACCCAGCACTTAATTCATTTCATTTGTACACTCATTCAGTAAGGAAAATGGTTTTTATAAAAGAGCGTGTAACTCTTGCGATTCTATAATAATCTTTACGAACATGTTGCAGGATAATTAATGAGATTCTTTATCGAGAATTATTCAAATCTTCAGGGCCACAGCTGAAATGAAAATACCTCCTAACTTTATATGAATGCTAATTTGGTTTCCTCTCCTGAATGGTTGCGCTGATAGGACATTGTCAACATCAAAAAGCCAAGAGAGAATGCCAAAAATATGTTTCAAAATAAGAAACCTATTACCCAAATTGTTACCCGTGACATGAAGATTTAATGCTGAATTAAAATGACCTATGCGCGGAATTGTTTGCATACCAGTCCACAATGATCCCAGCCTGGAAATAGATCTCAGTGTGATCTCTTCTAGGTTTTGGACAAAATTATGTGTTACAAATAATCATGCGAATATGGAATTTTAATTTTATTTGCAGAAGCTAAGAATTATTTGAAATCTGGTGATTCATTCGAACACATTGGAAACAGTTAACAACAAACAAGTTATTAATTACAACGATGCAATAAATCAAACGTTACATCAATCAAACGATGATAGGTATGTTTTTGTGGCAAGGGACGTCTGTTACCAAGAGTAGTTTTGCAAGAATTAAACAAATATTACTAAAAATAACAAGGGCGTAGAACTCTAAAGGTTTTTAATTCATTACAAGACATAATGAATTCTGCACGGACAAACTGCATCAAACAGATAAAGGACATTTTAACTTGTCATTGACTGAAAAAAAGAGAAAATTCATTTTGTTAAATAAAAAGTTGGAAAAAGCAATGGTTATAATCCTTAAAGAAGTGAGGATAACAAGAAAAAAGTATAGGATATTTCAGATAAAAGTATCCTTTTTTATCATATAACATTTTTTTTAACTGCATCAATATGACGAAAATACCTTTTATGCGTTACTATAACACGCATAAAACTACATGCATAATAATAATAAGATTCTCAAGTAGTATTTCATCATTATAGCTACAAAAAATACAAAATCTTGCCATTATTAAAAATAAGATGAACTTGTGCATAATACAAAAATGCGCATTCAGTTGAAGAATTAATCTTATAATTTCAATGTTTGTCTATGAATTTACCAGGGCATTTCATAACGCAACTTAACTTGAAACGCAAGCATAACATCTGGTCAGTGATATTCTTTGCTACCAGAAGGCACAAATCATAACTACCAGAACAAATACTTCGACATGTAAATTCTGGTCGATTTTTGTCCTCCCCATCTTGGACTTTATCTTTTAACGCACGATATGGGTTACCTGCAATAGGCGATACGATTAGGAAGAAGAAGCAACAAAATGTAACTGTACTCATGTTGGTAGCATTCAGACTATGATTTCAGTTGAATCTCATTCGTTATATATAATTTTCGTGGGTAGATATTGGGAGCATTAGATGTGCCAAAAAATTAACATGTCACTTCCTGAATACCATACAGATTGTAATCTGTGATAAAACATTAAAAACCAATTACTGTAGACCACACGGTTTGATGTAAACAAAACTTACGCTTGTTGCTAATTGTGTAGGTAATATCAAAGCTGAGTTTATGGTCCATGGAATTAACAATATAGTAGTGAAAATTGTAGTGATTTAAAAAGAATTTGTTAATCATGATAACAAAATTAGCCGAGATATGTGCGAACAAAAAAATAAGAATAATAACAAGAATTTATTCATTCATTTTTGTCTTGGTTAAAAAAAACTCGTCTTTGTATGCTCAATTCAGAATATTGTAAGTAAGAATATATAAAAGCGCGTCTCTAAGAAACGACATCCATCCCTTATTACCTTTCTTGAACTCTGGCTACTATTTTTAATTAGCAAACAAACTTAACTCTATTATACCTGGGGGGCGGGGGGATTTTTAATAGGGCATATCTTTTTTGTGGATGACATTGAATGTTAAAATTTGATGACTTTTGCTAACTTTTATTGTAGACTCCGACAAAAAAACATTTGGATAAAAAAATTTCAATTTCCTGGAATTTCTCACCATTTTTGAACAAAGCGTCAATTTTTTTAGAATTCTCTGAGCAAGCCAATATAAAATAGTTTTGTTGCGTTTTTTTTTTTTTATAATAATTTAATGTTAATGAATGCCTTGTATTACCAAGGATACATGCCACAAGGTGCATATAATTCAGACAAGAATTTTTGTGTTATCAGGGCCAGAAAATTTTGTAGTCATACGCCATTTCTGATCCCGATGACGTCATTAAATCATTTATTTACCTGAAATTAGTTCGTAGAAAGACATTCTACAACTGTGCCAGGTTTCATCACTTAAGCATAAGTGGTTCAGGAATTATGAGTCGCGGGAATTTTGTGCCCATTACTCGAAACTACCCCTAAAAATCTCTATGAAATCCTTATAATGGGGAAAATATAATAACTCCTGTTAGGATTATCCTTAGAACTTGAAACTTTCAACACAACTTTGTTTCATCAAGAAGAATCATTTTGCATAATTTAGACACGTGACTAATCCGATTTTGCGATTAGCATTATGTTGAAAGCCTATTTCACTGAATATAGACATCAGCAAAAATAATGATAAATCTGATAAATTAAGTATTAAAAAGCTAAAGTTAATAACAACACAATAGTGCTTGCATCACCATCCATTTTTCAAATTGTAGCAAAATCATCTGCAAATTGGCGAAGATAAACACCACCATCACATCGCTTTTGTTCGAAGTACTATTTGCTTTTGAAAGTCGCAAAATGTACCACAAACAACAACAATTTTATTTTACTTTTAACCTTTACCCGGTCCCTCTAAAGCTGCGTGCAACCATTATAAACGGACAAAATATCAGTTTTATCGCCCTTCATAATAAAATAACTGCAAACATTTTTTCCAAACTTCACAATTTCGGGTAAATTTAGCATGACTGATTTTGGTCAACAAACATACAAATTATGGCTATTATTACTGAGATTTACATTCCACTCGATTTAAATATTTTAATATTTTCTAGCAACAAGGTTACAGGCAATAATAAATTCATGACTCAGTTTTCTAATTATTTGTCAAAAATATAAAAAATATAAGATTTTGTTTAATTTCCATCCAATTAATAAAGATTTGCTGTGCACAGAGGATAATTACCTTATCTGTGAGTAGTAATGGCTATAATGAAAAGAACACCTTGCCAATGATGGTTGCAATTTTTTACATCACTCTTCTATAACGTTGTGTCAGGTAAACAATCGAGAACAAAATTTGCTAAAAAAACAGACGCATTGACTTCTATGGAGCATATAAATATGTAAAAGCAAAATACAATTATAGTTGACACCTAACTGAAGCATGGTTGAAGCAAACATGAATCAAAAGGAAAGTAAACATGTGTATGAGGTCTGAAAGAGTAAAAAAAACAAAAAAAAAACGCGAAGCATGTCATAAATTGACAAAATATCCGGAAAAATGTGAGCAACAAAGCAAAAATGGTGATATTTATCCCGCCCTAAAGGGGCCACAAAACGAGCTGTTGATTTTTGACTTTGTGACTTATACAAAAGTGGAACTAATAACGGTGAACAAATTTATGGGCAATTCATCCTAAATATCATATTGGACATCCAAATATAAGTAAACACCCTACGTCTACATGATATCATAATGTATTAGATAAAAGCATTTATCCTTCTTTTAATGAAATAAAACTAGTTATATTCTTCTTAATTTTTTATATAAACACACAAGATTATTGTCCTCTTAAAGCAAGAGACATTTTTTACCAGATATAGCTTCTCGTGTTGTCCTTGTTTCCACGTCAAAAACAAAGTTTCCATTTACTGATATTTAATATATTTTACACATCGTAGCATGTTTTACCACCAGAAGATATCCGAAAAAAAAATGATCCTTTTTTTTAGAAAATGGCAACAAGAAAGTAGCAAATTCATCATAAAACAGTAATTATTTATAAACAGGTTGTCTACACAGTTGTGAAATGCGTAGAATTTCTTGTACTTGGCCTTTCGAGTGGTTTATTTATTACACACCTTTAGTCAGAATGTGCAAGGACAGACCGCAACGCCCAAATCGGAGATCTTACTTGAACAGTTTTGTAGCATCTTTAAAGCAAATATATCAAAATTTCTAGGTATTTAGGAAGTTTGTTTTAAAGACGCGAAAAAGACAAAAAAATTGTTTTACTGCAAAATGGTAGCTCCTTAACTAACAAGAACAAAAAAATATATCATAAATCGACGTCCTTTTTCAAGAATAGATAAATACTAATCGGTAGCCCGTGGAAAAATCCACGGGTTCGCCCGTTCTCTTTATATCGCATTGCGGGCGTCTAGGTACTTGCGGTACCATTTTGCGTGACAGACAGAAGAATACGGGTATTATAATATAGATAATGTTAGCTTCGGAAGATGTTAAAAACAAACCTTAAAAATTTCTGAACTGGCAAATTCTGTTTTAATTATAAAGTTATTAAATGTTGATTTAGTCAGGAAAAACCGTAACTGTTGACTACATCTATAAAGCTCGATAATTGGAATTCTGGCGCATAAATAGCCTACCGCAATCACACATCC
The DNA here is from genome assembly GCF_029227915.1 of Hydractinia symbiolongicarpus. Taxonomy (NCBI): domain Eukaryota; kingdom Metazoa; phylum Cnidaria; class Hydrozoa; order Anthoathecata; family Hydractiniidae; genus Hydractinia; species Hydractinia symbiolongicarpus. The sequence continues at coordinate 27,970,122 of NC_079882.1, read as the reverse complement.
CTTTTAGATCTTGCCGAACCAACTATGTCCAACAGATATTGAATCGGTTTAGGGTGTTTAACATACACATATACCTTGAGGAACAAATCAAAGAAGAATAATGATGACTTAAATTCAAGTGTAAATACCACGATTTTTTTTCTGCTTAAAAGTTTCTTTCTTTTTTACATTTTTGTGTTTTTTCTCTTTGTGTCGATAAGCCTGACTTTTTAAAAGGATAAATATAAAATGCAACTAACTTTTTTCAATTTTTTCTCCAAAATGGCCGTGGTTAATTGTAAGTGTCAACGGCTTGCTTCACAATTCACTTCGGACCTGAAGTACATGCTTACTTCATTTACGTTTGCATCTGCGTCATAACTGTGGCACAGATTTTTTTTGCAGATCTCAAGTTCGATTTTCTATCTACTTATTTCTTTTAACAGGTTGTAAGTAACAGTTTTGTTTGCAAAACGCTTTTGTGTCCAATATTTTGCCACAGCGAATATCAATGAGATACTGTTGCTAAAACAAGTAAAATATATTTTTAATAGACTGATCTTGTTTACATTGCGTCGTGAAAGATATCCCACTAATTACATTTTTCACATTGTGTTATGAAATATCTGTTATTAATTATACTAATGTTATGCAGTGTGTTTTGTAATACATAAAAAATGTTAATATTGACTTTAAAAGAACTTCCATTAACGTTTTTTAACTGATTTATAATTGATAGTTTAGTAACCAGTTGCATTCATCAGTGTAGGAGAGATTAAGCTATGTTTACTTCAACACATTGGATGCCCACTCAAAATATATCTTAATTAGCAAAGGACTAGTAACACAAACTTTCAACTGCTTTGCTTTTACTTGTTACTGGAATGCAGTGAGAAATGCTCCATCTGCCAAAAACAATGCTGCATCGGTAATGACAAAATCAGGCTCAAATCATAAAAGGAACAGAATAAATAAAAAACGATCGTATATAATATTACCAGCTTTCAAAATGTCTATAGGAAAAACGGAACAGAGTTAATAAATTTTAAAAAATATTCACTATTCTTTTTAGTTGAAAGTAACAATGTCAACGTATTTTTTATTGTGGAATATGCAACATCCTGGAGGAAAGTTTTATTTCCATCCACGGTAATCTAAATATATATTAATTTTAAAGGACTTTATGTAAATTTATGCGTCATCTTATGTTGTTCTTAATGTTCGAAAATATTATCTCATTTTTAGGGCTCACCCACTGGAGCCTTAATTTGATATACATCTTAGAAGTGTCTTATTGATCAAAAGCTATTGAAGGCTAAAATATTGCGGTTTGCCATATATGAATGTCTTGACACGATATATAAGATCTACAAATTGATGTTTTGTAATTGTTTTGCGAAATACAATAACATAGGTTGTTTATTATCAACTTCATGTTGGTAAGATAATGTTTGCAATTTGAAAAAAAGAAAGTTAAGGAAATGTAGGTTTAAAATTTTTTTTTACTATTTAGGTGTTAGCGATCAGGACAGACATTGTTATCACATTTGATCCAGTCTGTTTCCATGGTTGTAGATATAGCTTTGCTGCATGAGTAATTAACAAAGCATTTTAAACATTTGTTGGATGAAATGATACTTAAAATTATTATTTTTAGGTCATTAGCTGTTGTGATTATGTTAGTCACACTCTGCCTGTTATTACTTTCTCAATATTTATACAATTGTATCAAGCATTGTTATAGTTAACCTTAAAACTTACAGGTTATAAGTAATATTAATGCTATGTTTAGAAAAAGCCTTTTCTCATAATTCTACAATCACAAATTTGTAAAATGTGACTTTCAAATACTGCCAAAACTACTAATTTGTTTCCCTTAGAAAAAAACAGAGATCCCTTACAATATGTGTGGCGCCATCAATAATTGGAGACAAAGGATATATGCCAATAGCAAAACCAATTTTTAAAAACAGCTTAACATTTCACGTTTATTACCAGTCAGACAGGTATACTCATATCATCATATTCAAAGCTAGGTAGTACAAGTCACGTAGCTCATTTAAAACGAATAAAAATAAACAAACCATAAGAACTGGCACAGTGTTGTGCAGATGTATGCTTTTAACTCATATTATTATTAAATGTTAATAACAAGATTGCATGACAAATAATGCCAGGAAACAGACCATATATGCACTACTTCGCTGCAAACTAAAAATTTGATCATAACTAATCTCGATTTCATGTTGCTCATTATTTAGGTATGTGTACTTCGCAGAACAAAAATGGATACAGAAATAGGTCTAACGTAGCAACAAATTTCAAGGAAAAAAGCTTTTTTGCTGGTGCAAGAGTGATATTTTTATTAGCACATTTCATCAACCAGACTTATAGAAAAATCTAGCGGTTCAATAGACTACTTCCCAACAGAGATTGCAACGCACTCGCAATATTAATAGAGTTCGAATGAGTTCTGCAACATGTTTGGAAACTTGCAAGAGAAGCTTAATACTTATATCTATATAATTGACATGCTTGATATCCGTTCTCTTCAACTGCATTTCCTGCCATAATATGTGTACATATCTTTTGAGGAGTTGAAAACAAACGTGCATGATCATGGTCTGAACACGGTTGGAAACCGATTACGATCATGACTGGATACAATACGTCAGGATTTTGTCGCAGTACCATGACAACCGCGGTCGGTTGTGCACACATTTCCACCAAATATGTAAACAACATATGCTTTAGTAAGCAGTATGTGGCAGCTGTCGTCTAACACATTTGTGTTATTAAAATCGTTGCCAGGATTATTTTAATCACATAAACTTTAAATGTTGATCACTTGAAATTCTTTTTTATTAATTTTACTGACATTCAAAAATGTCTTATCTACTCATGAAAGTAATCTAATCATTGTTGTTGCCTACAGTTAGTAATAGTGAGTTATATTTTTCAGACAATGATGGACGTTTTATGAAGTAAACATATATGCAACAGAATATTCTATAAAATATAATGAAGCTTTTGGTTTAAAGAAAGAAGAAATATTCAGCTAATATTGTTTTTTATTCGAGAGAGTAATGTACGTGAAATTCTTATTAAGCCAGACTATGAATTTTTTGTTTTTTAAACAATAAGAAAATATTCCAGCCGCACGGTTTAAATATCTGAAATTTAAATACAATGGGACATCTTTATACTAGTTGGCTGAGTGAGTCCTAATTATCTCACCCACCATGGTTGAGCAAGGCAAACAGTTGAAACTAAAAGACTTTGAAATTGAGAGAAAATCTTTTATTTTGTACAGGCACTACAGCTTAACTGTGGCTTACACCTGCATGAACGTTGAGAAAGGGTGCAGGGTTGTGTTACACGTTGCATGTTGTCTATATCCTTCCAAAAGTTAGAAAGCATTTTTTTTTCTGCGATACAACCTCGTAGTAAGGCGAAGCATTTGTAAGTGTTTTTCAAAATTTGGCTGTTTCTAAGAAGTTGGCCCATCCCATTTTTTTTGTGCTATAAAAATCACATCTCAGCTACGAACAGAAGCGTGTTTAGTATCTTTGCTCACCACTGAGTTTCTTGAATATCTTTTACCTGGTTTGTCCTGGGATTTCCCATTTCTTGGAGGTCTTTCTAGTACTGACATTAAGACATCCACCACTTGCGATGCATGCAATATTACCAGCTCCTCAGAAGTTATAACACCATGCATCCTAATATCCCTGCACGATACGAGGAGGAGTTGTCGGAAAGTAATGCCCAATTCTTTCATGTTTGAACAGCTCGAATATGCTCTATTTGAAAAGAGGTGTTGTTGTGCGGTTGCCATCTCTATTTATAGCTAAAACGTTTTGCCAGTAGCAATGGACTTGTGCCAAAAGTTGCCTTCCGTATCACTGCTTGTCCTGGCACCATTTCCATACCATTTGCTGTAGATGGAGAAGTGGCATGTCGTAAACATTTTCACTTAAGAGCTATTATTAACCAATGCGCCAACTTAAATAGTGGTCAGTACACAACCGTAGCCTTCGACCAAAAGGTTCAAAGGTGGATTAATTGCAACGATAGAGCGGTAATTTTCTGTGATGAGAGTATTATTAACAACCGCAAGTCATACAAGTTAAGGTGAGATTAATTGGAGTGAGTCAGCAAGGAGGCTTAACTGCTTTTAATTTTGTCTTTGGAGGGTGACGACTCCACTTTTCTTATTACATCAGTCAATTAAAAAATTTAAATATATATATATATATATATATATATACTAGCAGGGGTTTTGGTCACACCTGATCTTCTCTTTGGAGAGTGACGACTCCAATTATTATCTGAGGCAAGGAAAACAAAAAATAGAAAAGTTTGACAGAAAACGTTCAAAGTTTACTTTAGGAAGGTTTCATATGCCTAGTTTCTGCCGATGACTGTTCGAGAATTTCTTTAAAGTGACCCAGCTAGAACTACAGGGGGTACTTAGGTTCAGAAATTTGAGTCCAAACCTAGCTGCACTTAATTGAAGTTTTGTTCATCTTTTCACATGTGTTATGTGTTGTTGTTTTTTCCTTTTAATATATTTCTTGAAAAAAGGGAGAATTATGCTTCTAGAGGCATTTTCTTTAGAGAAGTATGACCATTTTGTTCCCAAAGACCTAAACAGGTTGAGTTTATCATTGCAGTGGCTAGCCACCTCTTTGTAAATCATCTCCATGGAAATTTTAAAGAATTACGTCAAAATAAAAAATGTTTGTTGTCCTTTGTAAATATGAGTGGATGGAATAAGAGCCAGCTTTCATAAGTTTTGAGAAAGTTATAACAAAAATATTGGTAGAATAGTAGGCTGACAGAAGATGAATACCTAAATAGCCCTTTTCAATACCATTAAAATTCTGAATACTTTTTTTAGGAATAAAAACTAACGTCATGGCGTGTCTTTTTTCTATTGTATGTTGGTACTGCATTTTACCTGTACTAAATGGTAAGTGCTACTTTTTAAGTACCGTAATATAGCTAGTATCTAATTTGTTTTTGTCACCTCTACTTTTGTCACCACTGCAAAGAAAATATCACATTGATATCATCTTTATCAAATTTGCTTAAGACTTTTCACTTTATTCCTTTATAGAAAATAAATTTATTATAAAGTATTCAAATTTCATCGTTAAAAGAGATTTAAGTTTTATGAGAGGATTCTTTGTACACACTGCACAACAAGAATCAAGATTGTGCATCAGTAACACGCGAGAAATTAAAGTTTATTAATAAATAGGGGACAATACCCATGGAATGAGTTTTTATTAAGACATGCTGTAGTCAGGCATATTAAAAGCTTTTTTTGTATTGGTCGGCTTATAATTGCTAGTACATCTTCGAATTGTAATTCCTGATCAAAATTTAAACCCATTTTAAAACATTATTGGCATGCCTAATTTAGGATCGAACTTGTCTACCACAAAATAAGATAATAAGATTTTATTTTTAAACAGCTTGTACAGATCGCACTCCTCTTGGAATGGCAAATGGATTGATTACTTCTGATCAAATATCAAATAGCTCCATGTATCGTAATTACCTGCCATCACGTGGACGACTTTACTCTTCAAGTGTATGGTGTAGTCGTGCTGGGACGGTTGCTGGAGATTATAAATCAGAATGGCTTCAGGTATTGTCAAGAATGAAATTAATATTTGTGGTATAATATTTAATGCAAACAGACCGAAAAAAATTCAGCTAAGGCTAATTTGAAATTTATGGTAGTAAAAAGTAAACACCAACTATCAAGTCTTAATCGAGTCTTTTGTCGTATTAAATCAATAAATTTTGAACTTTTGCCAAAGTTTATAATATCATGAAGGATGTAGCTATGTAACCGCATTTAGCACAAGAAAGATCATTTTCTTGCAGCCAACTGTAATTTGCTACTTTGACTCTTCAGCCAATGGTAGCTAACAGCAACCACAACACCAGTTGCAGTTTAGTAAAATCAGATCAGTGAAGGGAAATAATATTGGCTTGGATAAAAATTAAACTAAATAAAAAATATAAGAGAATAGCAAAAAATAAAGCTAGTAATCTAGCTGGTTCACTGGCTTTAGGGTACTCCTTGAAAAACCACATTTGTGTCAAAATACTGAAATTAGTTGGTTTAAGGTTTATACATAGCTAGAAAACGTGGTGGTATGGTTAACTATGTGAAAACATATAAACACATATAAATATACAAAGCTTAAAGAAGACTAAAAGTTCATCAAATAGAAACTTTTAAACTTCAACGCCACAGCTTCCAAACGTTTAAACACGATTCGATATCCTGGTTTCTTTGCACTGCTGTAATTTGTGTGCTAGTAAATCCTTTTTCCGTCAGTCTCCTGGGAAGAATATGGCAGCGCATGTACATTGCGTTTCATTGCATTTGCTCTTTATAACATTGGTAATTTAATAATATCCACAACAATGTGATTAATTTTTTATTACTACATGACTATCTGGCATATAAGTCTGGCGCAAAAGTAATACAGTAGACTCCCGGTTATTCGAAGCCTCAAGGGGGATAAGAATTTACTTCGAATAACCGGGAGTTCGAATAACTGAAAAATTCGTTTTCCCGCCAGATTTTCAACTTAACCTTAATGGGATGGACTTTTCTTAAGTAATTGAGGCATTGTGGTTCAGTTGAGCGTGTAAACACAAAGAATTTTTACTTTTTGAAGAAAGAATAAATTTGAACAAATTGTTAACAGGTTTTAAAATATGAAAGTTATAAAGAAAATGTATCTAGTAAATACAAGGAGGTCAACTCTTAAAAAAATCTTTAATGCTACATTGTTTTTTACTATTGATGTAGTGTTTTTGACATGTACGTGTTATCATGTTTAACTGCTTTCTGATTTCAAGACCATTCTCGTCAAACAAAGACCATCATCAACAATTCTAAGGCCTCTTCCAACTCTGACTGCTTTGGCTTCTTCGGGGGGATGTCATGTGCCTCAATTTCATCATCATCGTCATCTTCGAGATTCGGCGCGTTTTGATCTTTGTCCTCATTAAGTACGATTTCCACGATTTCCTCATCAGTCAATTCAATTGATTTACTCGTGCATACCTCAAAATCAATATCCACAAAATCATCTGCGTTAAAGATGTCGCCGTCAACTTCTCTTTTTTTCAACTCGCTTATTCTGTCAGAAAGAGATTTAAATGGGTCATCAGCATCATTGAGACTCGTGATCTGTGCTTCTTTTGAGATGCCTGCCTTCTTAAAACAGTTTTTAACGGTGTCTTTTGAAACAGCGTCCCATGATTTGACCAAGATTTGCATACCTTCAAGAATGTTAATTTTAGGGACCTCTTTACCGCCGTCAATGAACTTTATTTGACGTTTCACAAGATTTGACCGGTAATATGCCTTCAATGCTCGGATTACACCTTGATCCATGGGCTGGGTCTTAGACGTTGTATTTGGTGGTAGAAAAACTAATTCTACTGCTTTAAGACCAGTGACTTCTGGATGAGCTGGGCAATTGTCAATTATCAAGACAATCTTTCGACCCGCAGTTTCAAATTTAACATCGAGTTTTTTCACATAATCGGTAAAGATTTCAGAATCCATCTAGGCCTTCTTTTGAGCTTTGTACTGACAGAAATTCTCTGGACCGAAGGAGAATATTGAACTTTTGAAGAAATTGCTTGAAGAGTGTAAATAGCCATGAATATTGAAACCTGATTTTTTGAAGAAAAAAAGTGTTTTAATCGCAGAAAATCAATGTTCTCACTCGACGATCTCCCAATAAGAAAAATTCGAATAACTGAGGGTGACTTAGCCTATAATTGGCCTCAAGGGGAATAAAAATCACTTCGAATAACCGAATTATTCGAATAACTGAAGTTCGAATAACCGAGAGTGTTTTTGCCTGAGTTGGGTAAGCAGATCCAAGGGGAACGCCATCTCACTTCGAATAACCGAATTATTCGAATAAGTGCAGGTTCGAATAACCGGGAGTCTACTGTAGCTGCATGTAACGATATTCCAGTTGGTGGCGAAGAAGAAGATGACGACAATGCGTGGGAACCGGAAGAAGACGAGCCTAAAAAATGTGTTTGATCTGTTTTGTGATTTTAACGATGAACCCAACTTCTAAATAGAAATTTTTACATACCATAAGAAAGAAATTAAATCGTTAAAAACACTTCTTTTCTTTTTTCTATCATAAGAAATATATTTTTAAAAGAACATAAAAAATAAGTTCAAAATCACAAATCGCGAAAGTTTATCTCGCGAAAATTTTTCAATTTAAAGATTCGCGAAAAGAAGCGGATTGTTTTTGCAAATATTTATGCGGGCAGGTTGAACATGCGACACGGGTCGGAAAAAAAGCTGCGGCGCAACCCTTTTGAACAGAATATATTTATAATATATTCTTTAGAAAAATCAGCGACATTTTTGCATTTTTTAAATTGTTTCTTCTCTGTATCAACCCATCAAGTGCAAGAAAATATCATGAAAATGTTTAATTTTTGCGCTAATTATTTTCGCGATTGAGTGAAAATCGTCAGTTTAGCGGAAATTATTTGGCGACTTATTCATTTCTTTTAGGTTAGTTTTAACGAGCAGACAATAATTAATGGAATTGCTACACAAGGTGATCCTCTGGTGACCAATAATTTTATAGAAAAATTTAGACTGAAGTTCTCAATTAATGGAAATGATTGGAATCGTTTTCAAAATGGAAAGGTAAGTTTTTTATTTTTGCTATTTTGTAAAAGCCAGAAAATATGTTATAACTTTTATTTGGTTTTCACAAACTCTAGAACCCGAAGGATTATGCTTTCCTCTTTCTGCCCACAGTCATAATGTGTATCAAAACCGCCTGAGCGTATAGGGTTAAATAAATCATCGTTAAATCAACATCTTCTAAAAACTAGACAACACAACGACGATCAATAGTTCAGATTAAAAAATTTAGGTCTTATGTAAAGATCAGAAATAACTATCTTAGTATCTTAACCTCTATAGTCATTTCGGAGGCGCTTATGCACCAAGCGATTTTGTTGTCTCATCATACACAAAGATATTTTGGAATTCTGGAGTTAGCACTTTATTTATAAAGTTTTTCTATGTTATGATGTTTGTCATCTGTGAGCCAAAATATTACCTGCGAGTTGCATCGAGCGAATTCCCATGAATTTTAAAATCAAAAGACGATACACCTCTTTTTTATAATGACCCTTTATGTTAAGGTGATATACCAAGAAAAAAACTTTATCGCAGAGAATTGTTATTTGTAAAGTTACTTAATGAGGATATTATAGTACGCGACAGTACGACAAAATTTAATTGCTTGATTGCTGCTCGACGCTAAACCAAATAACTGAATAACATGGGGTATTTCAAGCGCCTTTTTAGCTGCGTATGTTTCTCACGTGTAGTCACGTGTAGTGACTGAGTGATACGCATTTTTGTGAGGATGACTCGTCTTCCATGCAACTGATGCGGCATTTCTTGGACGAAAGAAAGGTTAAAACAAGGCGAAACTGGACAAAATAACTGATAGTTTTATTTAAGCACTAGGTAATACTAATGCCTGCATCGACAGAAGGAATTGTAAAGAGTGTGTGCTTCGATCGCCAGAATTATTGTTTCGCGTGGATTCCAAACTTAAACGGCAAAAAACTTGTTTAAAGATTATTTTATGGACATTCTTGACCTGTGGATCAACAAAAGGTGTACGGCAGCACTACTTCGACCTGAAGAGCACCAAATATCTAAGACCTTAAGTCTAATTGATGACGAGTTTACTTCGGAGGGTGCATTGTTAAGACAACTTTCTGACTGCGTGTGTAACACCATATTTAATATTCATAACTGTTATATATAGTCTTAGGAAGTCCTAAAGTATCATCTAGGTATCGCAAAGCATTAAACATCGAAGGAGAAGCCAGAAAGCTGTCTAAAAATGCAAAAATGGTTTATATTGGCGTTGCTATGCGCTTGTATTTACGGTTGGTTGGAAAAGTGCCAGATTGCGCAATAAAAACCTAAATTTGGCATAAGCACTACTTGCCACGGCATTCTAAGATGAACTTGCTGTCAGAAAACAGGTAAAAGAAAATTCTTGAAATTTGGACATTTTTTCTTGGTAAACCACCTTAAACTGTTGGTTACATCACTAGCTTTGACTAGGACAGGGACGAAACAATAATAATAGCTATCGTTAAAAAAGTAAAAGTATTAAGATCAAAGGCCATTGGCTTTAACATAAAATTTTGAGAAAAGGGGGTAAGTGGACGTTCCCTAAAAATAAAAATAACGCCCACGGGCGTCAAAGAGCGGTAAAAGCGAAGGGCGCAAGTTATTTGAACAACTTTAGACATATCAACCTAAATTTTTACAGTCCAATATAATATCCATATACCAAAATGCTAAAAATAATTGGAACAGTGCTTTTCAAAGTGGGCGTGGCACACCACCTGCTGCACATTTTTGGAGTTTTTTTTTTCTATATTTCTGATGATAAAAATTCAGCTACTAGGAGTTTCAGGGTAATACCATTCATGGTTCCAGAGTTATGAACCAAAGTATGCCAGGTAGGGCATTTTGGCCCTCCCGGCCTGAATAGGGTTAATGATGACAAAAATTAAATACTATTAGATAATATATTTGAGACTCATCCATATATTGGCAGAAAAAATGTGTAGAATTGTTAAATACTAAATATGATTACTGTGGAAAGTTTATCATTTCTTGAACATGATAGTTTAGTAGGCGACGTTTCGGGAGATCCTTCTCCCATCATCGGGTAAAGTAAAATGATGTTGAGCATGTATTTATTTAATTGTAGAGGATCGAAATTCATAAAAATTAACCAATCAGAAACGAGCTGATAATTACAGTTAATTACGGTAATTAACATTTTCGGACCTAGATGCAGGTAACTAACTACTTGTTTTGTAGTGCTGGTAACCAAATCTCAGGAAGTTGATACGAGATGCTGTTTATGTGTTTGTTACGTGCTACACTGTTGATGATTTCTTTAATCTTCCTACCCGTTGTTCTGGATTCTCTGTCAATGATTTTCTTCTCATTAAACTGATGACTTTTGCTCCAGCTGTGGTCCGCAATTTCGTTTTTCTTCACATCTCCGTTTCTCTAAACTAAAATAAATATGATCATGTTGTCATGTACTTGAATGAGGGGAACAACAGATTCACAACATCAACTTTTTATCTATTTAAATTAATTTGTTACACAATAGGCTTTTCAAAACGTGATACTTTTCGGGTATAGTTGAATGTTTACACAGAAAGTACCCGTAGAGTAAACTCACTTCCTGCGCGATGCCTATGTTATGCCTTTAAAATTTGTCTAGAAGATTTTCTGCCAGCCGTTTTATAAATGTTTGTATCTTAGAAGTTTTTAATTTTCATTCTGACTTACATTGTAAATACGCAGTATGCGGAACTTCTTCTAATGGATTCTTCTAATGGATGATTTTTTTTAAGAAAAAACTCTGAATTTGCATAAATTTCTTTTCATTATTTTGCAAGAATAAATTATCGCAAATCAAGGGGCTGCAAATGTTACACATGAATTAATTTTTGGGAATAACGTTAAAAAAAGTATTATGTTATTTCCGCGAATGAGTCAAGTCTTGTATGTTTCACCATCTTTTTTCTCCCTAATAAATACCCTTTAAAAATAATTTAAAAAAGATTCACTCAAATGTTAAAATTTTTTATCTCAATAGAATAAATCATTTACAGGAACTATTTTTGACGATGATGAAAATTGACTAATTTTAGTAGAAGAAAACCAGTATTTTGCCTAATATGCCTGTCATAAATATAGAAATTTTTAACTAAACAAGTTTAAGATGCTTTATTGTGGACAAAGCTGAGAAATGTTTTAGTGAAGGATTATTGTGGAGAAAAAATAAGAAATTTTACCTTAGCATTTTTTTGGATGACAGATTGTTGATCCTTTTTTCGTTGATTTGGACTTAAGATAGATGTAATAGCTAACATAATAATAATCTCACTAAAGTATTCGCAGTGCGCAGTGATGTTCTTCTCTATCCCAGCAAAAAGGCTAGCCAGCCAGATTCTACTAGCTACCCTTGCTTAACTTTTGTTCAACACTTTAGGCTTTAAATAAAGTTGCAATGGAGACTATTGGACAAAAGACTTTTTCAAGACAATAATGGAAAATAGTGATGTGTTGCAACAATGTCATTTCTTTCTTTTGCGACACTTTACTTTTGGCCAGGTTGATGATAATAGCAACAGTTTGTAGAAATTAGCAACCTTGAATTTCGAGTAAATAATGAAATATGTGTAAGGGTCATTTTAGATAATAAAATTTACGTGCTCTAACGGCAAAATATTTTCTTCGTGGGTGGAGTATTGAAATTTCAATGTTCTAAAATGACTAGGATATAACAGACATTGAAAGTTGCAGAGCCAAAATAAGATTAATAGGTAAAATAAAGCAACAAAAATATCATGACTTCATTTTAAAATTTGCTGATTGGAGGATATACTACAATGCTTCTTTTAAATTGAAAAAAGTCTACTTATCGACAATCGATTGCAAGAAGAAAATGATAGATAACAAATCTAAAACATACATGAAATAAGTTAAAAGTTTTTAAAATAGTAAAATTTCTTGTTTATTACAAATGCATGCTGCATGTTTTTTATGAGAAGCCGAGGAAATGGCGGGCTAGTAAAAGTTGTGTTTTTTAAATGCTGAGGTCAGAATTTGAAAAGGTTTCTTAACAAGAGATTTCCTCCAAGATAAGAGATATATTTAATTAAACACATGGTTTTGCCACAGATTCATCAACATATGTACGATAAAATGTGAAATAATACCCTTTCCGCCTTATATTTATCATCTATAATGATGTCTGTTCCGTCCGTCGAAATCGCCAACTTTTAAGGAAGTCAGGAATTGACTGATGGAAGCCCTCCTTTAGGATTTTTACAACTAGTGAAGGGTTCTTAATTTTTTGGAAGGTGAATAGTGGTAAAGCTTTGCAACAGTATACAAAATACAAGTGACAGTCAGCAATTTAGACAAATTATTTCTAGTATTTCTGATGCAAAAACAATAGATGGACGAAAAAAATCTTATCTTATCTCAAAAACAGGACGACATCGATATTTTCGAAAATCGCGCAATGTGGTTGGTTAAAACTTACGTCATAGCGGGTAATATTCCACGGTATTGCTCGCTACAATAGCAACCGTAGCAGTTTAAGTATGGTAGCATTAAATGTGAATAAACACGGAAAAAAGTAAAAAAACGCGATACAGAAATAAAACTTATTTTTATTTTTTAAAGAATTCTATGTTGTAGCTACAATAAAAACCTGTAATGATTACACGATATGACATATAAAAAAATATATTTTTAGTTCGAATGTACGTTCCATATAGGAATAGTTTCCATAAAGACATGGTTCCTACATCCTGCTTATAATGTTATATTTTTGTCGTAATATGCAGTACCCGGATAATAATCCATATAATAACTGTTTAATTCGCGCAATACCTTCGAATATTGACCTCTGTCACGTATTGCCCTCGCAAGGTGGGGCAATACTTTGACGTCGGTCAATATTCTCCAGTATTGTCTTCATAAACAGTTATTATAGGGTTAAGAAATTATACCACTGCAATCGTGACGTCATCAACAAGTAGAGTCGAAACTTTTGGAAAATATGCTGACCGTGTTTCTAAGTTTTATAAAAATCTAACAAGTAACACAGAAAAAGTTTGAACTTGCCGCCGGAATTTTATACCTCCTATAACAAACAAAGCCATAGTGACCTAACGCCAATTGCTTGTTAAGAAAGAAATCAAAACATCATGCGATATGTTTTAGAATTTCACGGCAAATGTTGATAATATCAATGTGGTGTACAACTGGTTTACAACATCGATGATAGCTACCCATGTTCGTTTGTATGCAACACGTATAAAATTACATGATGAACCATCTGCTGTTGTATGTGTACGAATAGAGCTTTATGGATGTTTGCAAAATGGTAAGAATTATTTCTTATTAGTACTCTGCATTCAATTTCGTTGTTACGAATATTCATTATAGTACGTTGGGAAAGTTAGACACTGAAAATTAGGAGATTTTGTAGGAACCTTTTTAGTATTTGTCGAATATTGACATTACATAAATGCATATACTTTCAGGCTTGCATTTTTGAAGTGGTAACCTGGAGAAAAAGCTTTAGAGTCTTTTCTCTTCCTATTCCACAACTAAAAACACGTTAGGGTTTAATTTAATTTTCTGATGAGGTTGGATACGCTTGTTTTCGAAGATTTTGTGTTCTTCTGAAAATGGGGAAATATCTGGCTAGACTTACTCATAAATGAATATAGGATTTTAATGAAACACCAGGTAGTAAAATGTATTGAAAACAATTTCAAATGCGCTTTCGGCCTCTGACCAATGCAATGATGGAGGACTTAATACGAATTTAGCCACCAATTCTAATATTTTTTGCCAAAATGGCTATCGTATATTTAATGAAAAATATCATTGGTACGAGTGGTGGGGGTAACAAAGCAAGATAAAAAGGGGTACAAACGACTTTTATGAACTTCGGTATGTATATACATTTACCAAAAAAATTGTACTGTCTTAATTTCAAGAAATATCGGCCAAAATTCGAAAAAAATTGAATAATTATAATGCTTAAAAAAGAGGGTGGTTACTAATTATTATTTTCATTTAGATATTCTGTTACCGCTTGGCATGTCAAGTGGTATAATAAAGAACTCACAGTTACAACATAGTAATGGCAACAATCCAACAGCAGCAAGATTATTTGATGTTGGAGAAGGAATGTATAGAAGAGATAGCAATCCAATGTATTTACAGATTGATTTTAAAAAATCAACAACTGTGTCTGGTATATCCATGCAAGGCGCGTTTGGAATATGGATAAAAAAATATGTCAAGAAATATAATCTGAAGTATTCAAATGATAGTCAAACATTTATCCAGTCACAGGTAAGTATGCCTACATTTCAGATTAAACATTTTGTATTTTTTATTTAATAACATTCTCACAAATGTCACACATGTCACATGCAGATATTAACATATGCATATTATATTTCCTTTCCTTTCCATTTTCTTAACACACCAATCCGCCAACCCTCCAACCCACGCAAAAACACTTAATAAGCATTCAGGAACCTTAAATAACTGAAATTTGTTGTTGCATGTTTTAGAACTCTCCAGACAATACAGATTTGGGTGCTGTTTTTATGTCTTTATCAAAGCCTACGACAATGAAACATATGAGAATAGCAACAATAACTTGTAATTCACGTTGTAATATGAAAGTTGAAATTTATGGTTATGATCCAGGTAAGAATTTATTTGTCTCTAAAAAGATGTGTGAAGCGACTCTTTCGACCAAACTCGTATTTCATTTTTATCTTTAGTATGTTCACACACTTTGACAGATCTGAATACATCTAGGGGTAATGGCTTAACTGTAACAAATATTGATGTTAACAGTCCAACTGCATGGTGCGCAACAGGTGCTTCTGATTATATTCACATTGCATTTAAAGAAACAGTTGTAATCTCTGGAATAGTTTTGCAAGGAGACTCAAATGGAGATGGCTGGGTGAAAAATTACAAAGTTCAATATGGTGTATCGACACATCAATATATTCAGGTTGTGTTTCTTTGAAATTTATCTGCATTTTGGGGAGAAATCTCAGTCAAAGGGAGGATATTTTAGTACTACATCGATTCTATTTTCCCGTTATAATAGAATTAAACGTAAAAACTTTACGTCATGGAATAAATATCTTATTCATATCAAACAATTGCTGAAAGTTGCCCAAAACATTGGTTTGTTTACGCGTTCTCTCTTAAATATGTGTCTATATCGTCAGAATAAACATACAAGCAATTATTTTGAACAAACAAACAGCGGCTATTATTTTAGAGAATAGGTTTACTGCTGTGATTGAACACTAAGTCGAGCGCAAAAAGTCAGCTACACCGTAACACAATTTAGTAAAAAGTGATAATCAAAGGTGTGATTTTCACAGATTTTGCGTAGTAAGTTGTGGCCAAAATAATTTATTTATTTTTATTAAATTAATTGTGGAAATAATTTATCACTTATTGTTCGATAATTAAATGCTATCCTGCCAACACTTTTCAAGTTAAATCGGTATGACTGGAGAATCCAGTAAAGCATCATATTTAAGAATACCGTTTCGAAAAATTACACGATAATAGAAATCATTTACTACGGATTTACAAAGGTTGCAAGGGGAATAATAAACTTAGCAATAAAAAAGAAGGTTAAAAGTGTAACATTAAATAAAAAAAATCATAAATCAATAAAATATGACTTCTTCATGATTTCAAAATTGGTATTTCCTTAGAGTTTATCTAATTTAATTTAAGAGGGTGTATTATAGCACCTTGGAACAAAGTAACACAAGTGTTCGTTAACAGGTGGTATTAATTTCGCGAAGATTCTAGTTGTATAAATAATAGTCAGAAGGGTTACTAACAATTGTACGAGAATATGGAAGACGTATCCCAATTTGTATTTGCTGCAAATATTTTATGCCCCTCTGTATTACAGAAAAAGATCAGAAAAAAATTTTCTTCGAACAAAGAATGGTAGTATGACATACGTGTAGTTTACCATTTGTTACGATTTATACTTTTAGAATCTAATTGGTGTCCCTGCACGGATATCTCCATTATCGGTGAACTGGTTAAATCCCTACATCGTTACAAAGTTTTTACGTATTATCCCAACATCATGTAACAAGGGCACATGCTGCTTGAGATTTCGGTTAAAAGGATGTCAATTTGGTATGCAAAATTAACTGCATGATAACTTTTTTGTTATACATAAAGCTAAAAGTTATTGCAAGACCATTTTTTTTTCAACTTTCTCAGTTCTGGAAAAACCGCATGCGATAAACGGAATCTCATCAAATTCAACAATCACATTGACTTGGAAAGCGCCACATTCGCATCCTCTTCCAGTCAGCAAATATCGTGTATGTACTCGTCTTAATAACAACTTTTGACATGCACTTGATATATTAAATCGCGGTATTGTTTGCGTGCCCTTACAAAGTTCCGTATGTATTTCAAGTTTACACATTTGAGACCTCTCAACATTCTTGTAACAAGTTTTTGTGACAATTTTACATTTTGCTACCTTGTACTTTTTAAAAATGTTTTATTTCCCTAAACAAATTCTTTTCCTGATGAAGTAGGATATACTGAAGGAGTGAAATTCGTTAATTCTTATTTTTTCAAGGCAGTGCTTTCTTTTATTCAGATTACAGTTGAACCATCAAAGGATTACACACACAAACACAAATTTTTTTTTGCACCTATCTACGCCACTACAGAAAGATTAAGTTATAATTTTTCAAACATAAACTTTACAGCGTCTCGTGTTCAGATTAATATCACGGCAGATATTCAAGGAGCCACAAAAGCTGCACCACCCTACAACATTTACATTCAGCCAAAAGGTAAACATACGTTTTTAACATGCCAACAAGAAATAGCAGATGAAGTAAAACTAGGGCATAAGTCGAATGAAAGAATATGTTAACCAGCAATAGATTTGATGAGATAAAATAATAATAAAATATATTGTGATAAAATAATGCCATTAAATCAGACTAAATATTTAACCCGATGAAAGTATCCACTTAAAACAATTCTGTTGTACTAATTAAAAAATAGTTTGTTGTTAAATTCATTAATAGACGCTAACGCAACGGATTAAACAAAACGGACAAAAATAACATTAATTTACAATGAAATGATCACATTTCCTGTAATTTTAAAACCCGGCGAATGAAATCACTTTATTTCATTACACTTATTTTAACCGTGTACTTAAACAAGGTCTATATTGAAAGATAAAATTTAATTCGTAGCCAATCTATTGCAGAGTTGCGGGAAAATATTTTCAGTTCACAAGAAATTTATTTAATTATGGAGTTATAACTTCTTTTAGGTTCATTTAGCGCTAACCTCATGAAACCTATATGCCTCTCCAGCTTGTGGAAAGTAACTCGTGAAAAAGAATGATAAAGTTAATTTGATTTAAAAAAAATCATCTGCTTTATCAGGCTAATTAGAATCATTCTTTTCACTAGATCCACCGGCACCAGGGTTTAAAAAAAGCTTTCGTTTTGATCAAAGAAGCAACGTAACGATTGTCACATTGACTCCTTCGTCAGATAAAAATGGACCAATCAGGTGAGTCCATTGCCTTACTTAAAATATAGATTTTAATAAAAAAACCTTGATCATGTAAAAATCTGGAAAAAATGATGCTCCGCGTTTATAGCCTCTGAAAATCAAATCTGATTATTTTCACCAATAACTTTTTGACACACCAAACAACAAGGCCTGCTAATCGAATTGTTTGAGATTTTTATTTTGTCTCGATTCCAAAATAAATTTTGTTTGTAGCTATTATGAAATTGTGATATCAACAACTCAGAAGATTAACATACCAAACCAGCTAACAAATCAAACAGAATCTGAATCGAAGAATCTAGATTATTTTCTTGCTGCTACAATTAAAGCTGATGATTTGACAACAGACGGTATCAAATATACTTTTGTGGGAGGTAAAGAACATATTAATGGTTTAAATGCAAGAATATCAACTATTGGAATATATTATTTGTATGCTCGAGCCGTTATATATGGAAACGTAGGTTTTTTTTATCACATTAGCCATTTTTCAGTTAAAGGCACATATAATAACTTGTGTATTTCAATTAGGATATTGCAAAGTACGGTTTTAACAACAAAAATTATCTTTCAATTCTATCTGAAGAAATCACAATAGGTAAAGTTATCTACTTGAATGTATTTTTAATCACTTAGAGTCGAAGAAAAAAATTCATAGTTTCAAAAAGGATTATGATGCGTTTATTGTTTATATTTAGAGCGGCAATCGCTGGCAGTATTTATACCAAAAATTTTAAATGGTACTACTCCATCTGTTACATTGGCGAAGGGACCTTCAAATTTGAAGTAAAAATTGATACTCTTTGTACTGTGTCTTTAGGCAGCATAACGTTTTAGCGAGAATTTTTCCATAACGTCAACATTGTTCTTAGTTTTATTTTAAAGAGACTAGTGAGTGTAAATAGAGATAACAGTGTAGTGTTGCAGTGCGGAAAGTTACCAAGACACATTCAATAACTTTGTATTTGAAATTTTGCGATACTTTTCTTTAGCCATATATTTGGCAATTTCCGGAATTTAATGTAATATAGCTCACCGGGTTACATATATTTTTTTTTTGAAAAAACTTTAATTTGATATTAATTTTGACGTTCACGAGATGTGATACAGGTTGCTGTTGTAATAATTCATTATTACTAACAAATCATAAGCACTCACTGCACAAATGCAAAAACACCAGGAAAAGTTGGATCTTGATTCACGTAAATCCTGGGACACCTTAAAAAACATGCTAAATTATTACTAATATTTCAGGAGAGATTCAGATAAGTTAAATTCTATCGTAAAAAATTCATTACGTCTTTTAACACCATCAGGCATTTAGCCTTTGCTCTCATCGACTCTACATTGAGTCAAAATACGCATCCTACTAACAAATTTTGTCTCAAGATTTTTGAAAAGAAAGATGTGTCCTCTCTAAAGGAAAAAAAGCTACAGATATAAACAACATCCCTCCCCCTGAACTGTTAAATGATTGTCAAAATGTTATATCAAAACACACATTATAAACATTTTGATAAGAATATCAACTGCGGTGATGATATGGACCCCCATAGTCATATCTGGTAACACTTTCATGTCGAAGATATATCAAGTAATGATTATGTAGGCCTTGGATGTATAACCATACTTTATAGCAAAGCTTAACAGACAGAAGGGAAATTTCCCCACTGCAGTAAAGTTTAATAACGGTGAAAAAAAATAGTAATGCATTAAACCCAGCAGAACTGAAGTTATTACAGTTAGTATTCTGAAATGCGGTTTTTTTACAACTACTATTTTTTCT
Source organism: Hydractinia symbiolongicarpus (assembly GCF_029227915.1). Classification (NCBI taxonomy): domain Eukaryota; kingdom Metazoa; phylum Cnidaria; class Hydrozoa; order Anthoathecata; family Hydractiniidae; genus Hydractinia; species Hydractinia symbiolongicarpus. The sequence goes on along the minus strand of NC_079882.1, from coordinate 27,950,065 downwards.
CTAATAATTTATAGAATACACTTGTTAATTGTTTAGGTATCATTATGTTATAATTATGAAAGTGAACAAGACGAGCTGGGAGAAGAAAGAACCAACGTTATACAAGCAAGAGGAATTGAAGACATACGAAACTGCTTATTACAATAAACCTTACATAGCTGGTGTATTTACCAAAGCACAACTACTCAATGTTGATGAGTTTAACTTAGGTAATGTTGACAAAGTAAACAAAGATCTTGCTTTTTCTAAAACGCTCAAATTCTTTTTTTTTTTAAAAAAAATGTTTTCTTTACCTAACCCTGCTATTTAACATAACCTTTACGCAGTCTCTTGTTAAATTTATGATTAAAATGCATAGCTATAAGATAATAAGCGTTTACAAAATCATACAGGTGATAACGTAACCTACATAATGCCATCCGACTCTGTTCGCAAAAGAAGATCGGTAGTGGTGTATAGAAATGGACCTTTAACTCCGGGTGAAACCTACGTTGTATTTCAAAGACTTCAAGTGCAGGTACATATCAAATTTAAAAAACTAGCATTATGGCTTATTTTGGCAATGTTTTTTTCCGTCAAAAGCATAAAATGTGGCCAGTTGGGGTTAAAAATTCATGACAACAAGAAATGCTGACATCTACCGAAATGCAAAGAGAATACAATTTTTGCTATTTACTTGTTGTTTTATGGAGCACATTATTCCTTTAACTTTAAAAGTAAACGTCAAATGCAACATTTGTTGAAATGAAACGATGTTCTTCACAAGTTTATTCTATGCGGTCTTTCGAACGCTGTTTTCATTGTAAAATGTATCCTTTTTTAGACAAATTTAATTCGAATTTTTGGCTACCTCTGTATAAAAAATTCTGAAATATCAAAAGCGTTTATTTGTACGCCAATTATTGCGAATGGGCAAACAATTAACGCAGTTGTTTGTTTGTAGTGAAATTATCTTTAAAACGAAAAGAAATGATGATTCATTTCGAACGAGATTTTACTTGTCTTACAGAGACCAAATAAAGACGTCTTTGAGACAAACATTTCGAACGAGATCTTATAAGTTTCACAGTGGCCAAATAAAGACGTCTCTGAGACGTTTCTTTTGAACGAGATTTTACTGGTGTTACAGAGACCAAATAAAGACGTCTCTAAGACATTTCTTTTGAACGAGATTTTACCTGTCTTACAGAGCACAAATAAAGACGTCTTTAAGACGTTTCTTTCGAACAAGATTTTACTGGTCTTACAGAGACCAAATAAAGACGTCTTTAAGACTTTTTTTTAGTCAAAAGACGTCCGGACGAGTTAGAGACGAGAAAAGCCGTCCTTAAGACGTCTTTGTATTTACTGGGTTGTGCAGCGAAACCACATGATCTTGTAGGAACTCCAGTTTACTTTCAGTACATCCGTTCTAAAGTGTCCAAAAGTTAGATTTTAAGATACAGCTTTTCTAAAATGGTGCTAAATATGCCGAATATGCCTTTCACAATAATAATTATACTTTATTAGGATCAACTGTATTCAACTTCATGGTCAAATGCATTCGATGTTCTGTTGCAAAAGGAAATTGAAGGTACCATAGTTTTTATCCTTTCAATTTTCACATCACTGAGACATCCATACGAAAGAAAGTTTATCAAACGTTTTTATTAATTTCTAAATTAAAACCTGAAGAACAATGTTATAATTTTACATTACAGATAAAAGTACTTCTACATCATCTTCATCTTCTTCCAAGTTAGCATTGATTGTTGGAATATGTGTGGCTTCGATCATTGTATTTATTATAATTGCTGTGATAATATATAAAAGGTAACTGCTAACCTTATTTAGAAATTTAAAACCCCGACAGTTAAGGTGTAAAAATAATACAAATTCAATACAACATAAATATTTTATTATTTACTTACCATCTGAATCAAACCTCATTCCATGTTATAGAAATAACATAAAATTCATCAAAACCAAATTTTTTACCAAGTTCTCACTCTTGGATGAATTAAAGGATGCGTTTTTATCGATGGAACGCAACACGTAAAAACTCATAGTTTTGATATAATGTAACAGACAAGTTTTTGTATTGCGCACAATGCACCACTACTCCATTGTATAACATTTAACCAAAAATTTCGATAATTTATTTTTAAAATTTGTTTAGTTCTATATGTAGAAAGGAATCACCTCCAAGAAGAGAGATAACAGAGGTTAATTATAAAAAAACTATGGATGTTAGCAACTACGAGGATCTAACAGACAAGAACGTATGTGCAGATACTTATGAAGGTATAAAAAAGTGTTCTCACGATAACACGTAAGATTGTGTTTAAATGCCTGCATTACATTATGATTTTTTTTTTAGAAATGGGAAATGTCAGTAATGCTTATGAACAAATTCCTATGAGAAAAGTTCAGCGAGAAAAAATGAGTACCTCAGAATTTTCTAATTTTTTTATGCATGAGTTAGGCTGTAACTACGAACAGCTTAAAAAAGAAATAAATTCCCTTATACCAAAATTTGACTGCTCTTCCCCACACTATGATAATGCTGTTGATAAGATCGTTGAAATCCCATCCAGCAATGAACATCTGGTTGGTTACAGCATATTTCAAGAAATGGACATAAATGACAGCAGTAATGTTTGGAAAAAAATATTTCTTCAGAAGCTTGAAATTGTCGTTGTTGTAAGATGTTATGGTGTTTTGCGATCACAAAAGCTACTTAACTGTCAGATAGGAGAGGTAGTGAAGCATGGGGAGTACGATGTACGCTTGTGTCAAATGAAGGTACTGAAAGATCATACCATTCAAGAAGTAGAAATTAACTATGGAAAGCACGAACATAAATTATGGCTTTATGAGTTTGAAGTATTGCCATTGGAGGAGTATGTTGCATCAACAGAATACTTGATGAACACATGCAGGGCCCTTAGTGAGATGATCCAAAACGCGAAAATAACACACATTTCCTTCATCGATAATTCCGGGTACAGGTTTGATATCATTCTGATTACTATTATTGAAATGATGGCACTCATTAAAGAAAAAGGAACAGTTGATATTTACAATTTATTCGCCATGATTGTCAGTAAGACCCCTTTATTAAACGTCGGTTTTAATCAGTATTGTATCATACACAAAGTCATTTGGGAAGTCATCACGTACGGTAAAAAGTATGTGACAGTTGAAAATTTTCAAAAAGAATACAGGAATCTGAAACTGCACAAAGACAACAAAGGAAGATATTTGTTTGAAAGAGAATTTGCGGAACAAGTTGAGCTACAAAGGTCAACTGCAATCACTTTTAACGCTGCCTCAATTCCATGTAATTCATCGAAGAATCGTTTCCAGGGAATACTAGCTGGTATGTTTGCATAATGCATCTATTTAGATTTTGAAGTTTATTCAGATTATGATATGCGTATATTTTTTCATATGAAGTTCATTTTAGTGTGTATATAGAAGGATAGGTTGCGAACATTTTGTAGCCATTATGTTTCAATTGGCGGGTTTTCTTTTTTTCATCAAATCCATCCAACATAAATTTACAATATTACTTTGTTATTTAAAATGGTTATATTAAGCAATGGGAACCCTATTTATGATGTACCGAAAGTGTTGTTTTATGATGGTGTTTGGCATGTCCTCTCTTATATAATAATTTACTACAAAAAGGTAAATATATACATATAGAGCTAATCATATCATTTACAATATTTCGTCATGACTAGACTTGCAAAAAAATTTTCTCACAGTATAAATTGTCTAAAAAATTTGTTTCAGAACGTTTTTTTTTCTAATATTAAGATAATACTGCAGACCTGTCAAATTTTACCATCACGTCTAATATACACTTTCTGAGAGCTTAATAAAATACATTAAAATCTTCATCATCAAGGTTGTAATCAAGCCAACAATAAGACAGCATAACACCATCATAATGTTTTTTATAGATTGAAAGTTATTATTGCAAAAATTAAAATCTTCATTCTTCTTTCTTTATATTCAGCACTAAAATAATGTTTCTTTCAAAGTATAATAAAATGAATCTATGGACAAAATGCCTTCAAACAAAGCATTGAAAACCTCCTATGCCAAAAATACGTTCCACCCACCTTGCATTACAAAAATCAAATATGGAATAGTTATTTGTTAAGTCAGAAATATTCTTGCGTAAAAGTTTTAACCTACTTTTAGAAAATTTGAAAAATATTTTAAGTTTGATTTGATTCATCATGTTTCAGAAATAATGTAAGGAGCATGAATTACAGACAACTAAATTTAGGGGACGAGAAGAACAAGGATATTTATAAAGTTAATCTGTTTTGCTTTTAAACGTTAGCATGAAAACTATTAATTTTAACAGATACATTGCCAGCATACTTACAACATTGACCTTAACAATTCCGTATATGTTTTAAGAGATAGTTCATTTAAGGTTCTTAAAAGGGCCTTTGAAAGAGACAGAGTCCGTCACTACAATGAATAAACTTTAAGACATCCTCTTGCAAGTTACAATTGGAAGACTTATCGTGATCACTGAGTTGTGGAGCTTGTTGTAGTGAGTGCCTACATAACATTTTCCAATCCCGTCAATAGAACCTGAAGGGAAGGAATCTAGTAAGGTACTACAGATAAAACGTTTTCAGGTTTAATAGGTTTCGATTTGGAAATTTCTTTGACAAAAAAGTTTCTAAGTTAAGGGATTGCTTATTACAAAGTCTCATCATTAGTGCTTGAAGTATCACGTTTATTAAAAAACATTTGCGCTAATGGAAGATGAACAATTGGGAGATGATACACATAAATCTTCTTTTTTTATTTTGCTTTGTCTTCATGACGTATGAAAACCTAGTTTAAAAATATTGAGCAGGACGCTTTAACGTAGTTTTACTCAAACATAAAGAAACTAAAAGTACAAAATGATTAGGTTCATTAAATTACCTAGAATATATATTGCAAAATGAAATAGAACTAGATATAGGCTGAAAGTTTTTATTTGAAGGCGGATGAGGAAAAATATTCTGATTTAAAACCGTCTTGAATCGTAGCTGACCACAATGAGTATAAGGAATTGAAATGTTTCTCTTAAATAAACTGTTAAGGGCTTATTAGAATAGCATCATTCTGTAGCTACAAGATCTGCTGCCCATAGAGAGAAATGAAAACTTGAAAGTGCTTTCTACACAAGAAAACGAATGTTAAATCTGACATACAGATACAAAAATTGGATGGTTCGAGTAAAGAGAATTTTAGTAAATCTCTATACAAGTCACAAGTTGAAGCTAAATACGATCCCTCGTTTGACAACAACATCATGCTTGCTTCACCTTCACAGAATCGCTGGTCATGCTTACATTTTTGACTTTCTTGCGTATTTTTCATAGCCATATATGGAGCGAATTTTTAACCTATCTGCGAAATTTACTAGACAATAGGATGCGTCTAAAACTACCATAAATTGAAAACACATGACCGTACATAAGCATAATTTTCTGCGAAATAGGCTATCTGCGAAACAAAGTAGAGATTCAACACTTCCAGTCTGCAAAACAAAGTACATGCTGTTAAATCCTGCGAAAACGACGTGCGAAGCGCGAAACCAGTGTGGTGTGACTCAGGGTAGAGATTTGTGCAAGTGCACAACCCGTGCACCCGTAGTGTGTCGGCAGAGGTGGTAGAAGAAACGACGTGTTAGGATGAAAAAAGTAGGTCAGTCGATTGCAGTGCCCGACTGACGCTGGTTACGACCCTGGGTTTATCAAAATTCATTTAAGTAATTACCCTAACTTATACCAAAATAATAAATCCTGATTATGTGTGAGTATTCTAAAAATGAGTGCGATGTAAAACCTGGAGTATCCTTCCTGGCACAAGTGTTAACAGCATTTTTTTGGGCGTTCCTTTCATTATTTTGTGATTTTCTGTGGCGCATATAAAGCATTGGAAATCCCAAATCTTGTTCTGTCTAAATATTTCGCTTTACTGAGGAGTTACGAACTCTGTAAACGTGTTAAATCTTTAAATTAAAGCATAAACTTAATATCTTTTCTTTTAATCGTCACGATAGACCAAGAACAAGAGAGATCAAAAGAGATAAGTTCGCCACTTTTTTGCCATGTGCTGCAATTACTCTTCATTAACGAAATACTTTAATATTTTTATTTTAGCGGTAAAATAACTATTTGTAAACTCTTCACTAACCCTTAGATTCATTTTTGAGCTCGTATTTTGTCATCCGCTACTTCAGTGTTGGTGATCTCCAGCACTGCGGGATATGAACTGTAATTCCCTTTCATTACGGTACCTCAAAGTTTAGGGATTAAGTGTTGTGGCAAATAGATGGCTTGTTAGTAATTTAACTTGTTGAGAAAGGTATCCGTTAGGTTAATAGTCTACCTACTGAAATACGACATTGTTTTAGGTGATAACAGTCGTGTTGTGTTATCACAACCAGCAGATTACATTAATGCTGTGTATGTTGATAGTTATCAAAGGAGAAATGCATATATTACAACACAAGCTCCATTGGAAGAAACAGTTTTGGATTTTTGGAATATGGTTGTGCAGGAGAATGTGACAACGATTGTGATGTTGTATACTTTTAACGAAGAAGAAGATGTAGGAAGTATGGATTATCCCGTTTTCTGGTCAATTCCTAGAAATAATTCGAAAGAAACTATGGTTAAATTGATTTCTGAAATGGCGTACGGGGTCTTGGTTTGCCGATCGATTCAAGTATTGGTACAAAAAGTATGGTTTTTGGTTCTTTGAGTAAAATTTTGCATTGATATGACAAAAGCTTTTCTCTCAGAAAAATGCAAACTTGTATGATTATGGAACTTTCGCCTGATAGTACTACAATAAATTATTAATTGTTCTGTCTTACATGAAATGAAAATGCGCTATAATTCCTAAAATTTATAGCCTCATATTCTTCTACGAAAAAGTATATCAAAGAAAAAAGATGGATGTGGTAAAAAAACTTGACTCAAAAATTGGTAGAGGCATATACATTGAATTTGCTTCTACGCTACACATATCATGGCTTAATTTGCGAAACCTCTCATCTCAATCTAATTTTGAGTGATGGGATATTTACTTCTCTTATTATTTGAACTGTTTAGAAAACACATATTGTCAACATTTTGCAGCTCACGAATTGGTCCCCAAAAAATCTTCCAAAAGTTGGAGACGTAAAATTAGTTGTTGAGGAACTTGAAAAGTCTCAGGAGAGGTTGGATTATGGAAGAATTGTTGTAACGTGCAGGTAAAAGTGGCTGCTTTTCCTTTAATTAAGAATCGAGTGATAAAAATATTAATCATAAATATTTAATAATAATATTTGTTTTCTTTTGTTTTATTATACCAACAAATTCAGAAAGGTCCCTCGATGACGTAACACAAACTTTCTTGAAGTACCCAGATAATAACCACTCAAACCTACTTGGTCAAGCTTATTAATAAGTCTCACATGGTCTAAAAAACTAGAAGGAAAGATTTTTCAAAGCGTTATCGAAAATAGCAAGTAAAATTCGTAAATTAGCCCTAATCACTTAGGCAGGAGGTTATCTGGCATTTTCGTTGATGATATTTTCATTTTCCTACCAAACTTTTCAAAGTAATTTTTTATTACCTAAAACTGTCAATACAATGCAGGGTTATGTGATGACACTGCAGACATGGTATTTACCGTGTAAGATTTTGTGCTAGAGTCAGATACAAGTAAAACGTTTTTTCTAGTGGTGTATCAGTTTATAGATCCAATAATTCGGTACCCCTGCAGTAGCATGTCTAGTAATTCAATACTAATGCAATAGCCTTTGTATCCAGCTCAAATTTTGATGACTCTTGATAAATCGAAATAAGTTCGGAAAACCCCGAATAGGGTTAAGGAATGTTCATTTAACTTTACTTCAGATTAGATGTAGGATAATTGAGAATCCACACCATCAAAGAACCGAAATATTTTACATCCTGAGTACACTCTATGCAGAAGAAATGGACTCCATGCGTACTTTCCCTTACTTCGCTTGCAGAGGTGAAATCGTATTATAAGAATTCCTGTTTAATATAATTAGAAGCGGGGAGTTTGCTATTTCAGAAAAATTCGCGTGCTTGACAAAAATTTCCCTTTTTATATTAAATAAATAATTTACGAATGCGGAGGGCCACTCTGCTGTAAGACTTTTTTTAAATCGTAGATGTCTTAGAGGTGGTAAATGTAATTTCATCAACCGATTTTTGATTGGAGGTGATCTTTGTGAAATTTATTTAGCGTTGATAGAATGACTGCTGCACAGTGGTGGATATTAGGCGTTCTTACTTTGATCACATTACTTATTTTTATAGTGATGGTGCTTATCGAAGTGGAACGTTCATCGCTTGCATGAATGCATTAGAACAAATGAAATTAGACAACGGTGTTGACGTGTTTAACATCGTAAGATGTATGCGGCAAAGCCGGCCAGAATTTATTTTAAATGAGGTATGACTTTCCATAGAAGATATTAGTAGGTGCGATAATGTGGTTGATTCTTGATAAACATATTTATAATGCTATGTATAATTGATAACCCTTTAGTTGGCTGGAACTGTTCAGTTAGAATTGGATGAATAAAAAAATGATAAAATTCGGTTAGGGTTAAATAATTTCAAGATATAATTTAGCATGCTTTCCTTGAGTTATCTTAAACGCATTTTCAGACATTTCAAAACAAATTGCTTAAATTTCAATGGTCTAATGAACATTTAAAAGTATTTTAACTAATAATTTACTCTTAATTTACTCAATACTTATTTCACTTACCTTTTTCTTATTGTTGTTATAGCACCAATATATCTTCCCTTATGAAGTGGTCAATTCGTTTGTGGAGAATCTTTCTGCCAAAGACAATATCAATGCATGAAATTTTATTTGCAATAACTCGAATAAAGCTGGAAAAAGTAGTTAATAATTGTTACATAATTTATTTGTTGTTATCTTTCTGTTTTCCACTATGCAGAATATTTCTGGTGAAGTGTTTAGGTTTCACTTTAACATTCTAACCCCAAAAAGCTGCAAAAGCAAACTACAAAAATTGATGCAAGTATCTTTCAGAATAAAACTGAACCGGAGCTTGACTTCATGTGACTTGATTAGTGGGAGGTATCTGTATATGTATTTGTGTTGTAGTTATTATCCTATCGTAATGTTTTGTATTGCATTTTACTGTATTATAAATGTTAGCTTCGTAACTTTATTTTATTAACAAAGCACATTTTTCCATACATCAAGACAAAATAAACATGTTTCACTTGAAGTTGATTTTTTTGAAAAGTAACGCCATTCATAAACCTTAAGTTATTATTTTTAGTAGAGGTCTTTCCGTTAAGGGAGAGGCGAACTGAGCTGCGGCACGACTGCTAAATAAAGTTCATGATGACAGTGTTGATTGTGAAGAACTTTTTAAAAAAGTGATGTTTTTTTTCAAAAAAACGGTAAATTTCCATCTGAAACTTTGCAGAACGACAACAAAACCAAAAAATTTTAAAACAGGCTGGTAAAAATGTTTACATCTTTGTAAATGCTGAATTATTTGCAATTATTTTTTTTACAGATTTGGCAAACGGGTAGCGAAATTAAAAAAAAAATGGAATGTATTTCCTTTTCTGGTGATGGTCACGGTCAATACAGAGAAAGGAATTAAACAAAAAAGTTGGAAGTTTAAAAAAGCAAAAATGTTGAAAAATGTTTAAATTAAGATATTTTATACTACTGAACTTACTAAACAAATTTGTAAGTAAAAATAAAAGAAGTAAAGATGCCAACGAAGCCACCATATCACAGGTTTGATTTGTTGTTGAATGTTTCTGGTCTGTATGTCTATCAAATTTGACGGCATCTCATCCTAACAAACTTCATCCTACATTACACTTCAAACTTCATCATATATTATACCCTTAAGTTAATTGTTTAGAAGTAGATTGTGTATCAAACAAGCTTTTTTCATCGCCAACACGCCTTCATTTTTTAAATTCCTGTTTTTTTGTAAAAGGAATTTTATTACATTCAAGCAGCGGCGGATTTAGGATATTTCTTAAGTGATCGAAGATAGCATCGCGCTTAAGGGCATTAAACACAGGTAGGGGTTTAGGGGGGTGGGGGGTGGGGTTTTAAGCGCCCTAACAGACAATGGTTTGACGTCATCCAGCAGTAAAATTGGCTTAAAAATTAATTCTAAAACTTGTTCATTGAGTGGCAAAAGTTATTACTTTTTTACTTTTACTTTAAATCGGGTATATTTTACAATTATTTTCTAATTCACGTATTCAAACGAAATTACCTTTTTTTTTTGCTTTTATTTCAAGTAATAGTCAGTATAGAAAGTGTTGTGACAAGGTTGTACAAGTAACGTGATGACAATGATAATATACTATCAATTAACGTTCACATAATTATAGAGTGGGTGGGAGGGTCACAAGATTTCTATCGACGTGTGACTTGAAAACTTGATTGAACGCCTTTAATTTACTAACCACGTGATAATTTGTTATGCAAATTATCAAGGGTATAATATACATAATCGTAAATAAATTCATTTTTATTGCCATAAACAAAATGCACTGTTACGCAAAACACGACAACCTTAATTTGTGACATCGTTATCGCATCGTTATAAACTTTTATGGTCGTTTTGTATTTTGATAAATGCACGTATGTACTACAAAATTAAACTTATACAAGAATTTTTTAAATACCCAAATATACAAATAACTTATAACTTATAAAAGCCACGAAAGATAGATTAATCCGCAGGTACTTTCCGAAAAGGCAAATTTGAATTTGCGTCGATTTAACTGCTTTCTTTCGCCGTCCGATCAAAATTATAGCATTTTTAGAAAATACATGTTTCAAAATTTTCTGCACTGAAAACTACACGGCAAGAATGGCGCAGGAACCAGTGATGTACTGGGCGGAAATGCCGGAAACGGCTAATTTTCAAATTCCCTCTATTAAACTGCCTTCGTTTGGTGTCTTATAAAAAATTATGGCCGGTGCCGTACCGAGCGCGGAGAGTGTAAACATAGCTAATTGTAGGTTTTCGACGATTCAACTGCTTACATTCAACATATAATCAACTGAAAACTAACCGTTTCACGCTTTTCAGCGCTAAAAACTGGATGGCGAAAATGGCACGGGAAGTGATCTTACTCGTAAGTTATATTATAAAGATTTGAGAAAATCGCCGGCAACCGGTGCCGTACAAAAATGCTGGAAACAGCTATTTTTCAGCTTCCTTTTATTAAACTGCTTTTGTTCGGTGTCTAATCAAAATAAAAACAATTTTTGAAAACAAAATTTTTTAATTTTTAGAGCTAAAAAGTGCACATTGAATACTGCACGAAAATTAAAATTGCAACATACATTACCGCGTTTTCAAAAGCCCTTCGGTGGCCAGTGCCTCACAGAGCGTGGAAGCGCAAATACTGCAAATTTTCAATTTTCGTTGATTAAGCTGCTTTCACTTGATGTCTGACCAAAAATCAGTTTGTGTTTCAACGGTCACGTCGCACATTGTGTACCAACAGGAATTTTTCAATCTACAAACATTACTGAGTTCAGTCATTTCGAACGTTAAAACATTTGGCGGAGGGACCCGACTTTGAACTTTAAAAGAATGTTATTTCTAAGATTTAGCGATATAATGTACAAAATTCCTTCTTTTCAAACAAAGAATATCTGCACAACACTTTGCAACTCTATGTATGAATTGAATTGATTGACAATTGACCCGCATTGGCCAACCAAAATTTACAGTTGAGTTGTTTGAATGCGGCACCTTTTTTTCAATCACGCATGATTTCAATAGCTCTAAGGAAGATGTATCTCCTCTTCATTTATACCTCCATGGAAAAATGAAACGCGTACGTGACACCAAAAACAAGTATAAGTAAAGTAGTATGGAAATAATGATAGAAGAAACAACAAAAAGTACGTCCTTGCGAACGTTGTTAAACGTAAAGAGGTTTAGGAGGACCGTACGGAAAACAGAAAGTAGCGCGAGGAGCAAAATAGAAGCCCGTATTCCTGCATTGTACCAATATATTAGAGAAGCCTTAGGTGCAACGTAAAGGAAGAGCGCGCACCATAATTTCGCAGGATCTATCATCAAATGCAAAGACTCAGTTCACTAAGATTAAAAATTGCTACAGGTTTTATGCAAGCGTTGATTAAAACATTTAATAAAAATTGTTTATCTTGTATCAAAACTCGTTTTGGAAGAGTATCATCTTTTTTAATGAGTCCACGCAGCTCGTTGTTTCTTAGCTGTTTAAAGAACTGCAAAAGAATTCTTTCTAGCCCTACGTTTAATTAACTGTCTGTACCTACAAATAGGTATAAACATTTAATAATTGTTCACAAAATTAATTATTCTTGTCATAATTTGCTCTCGTTCTTTTGCTTTGAGTTTTGATTAATGGGATTTGTCGCAACATGTTCAAGGGCCCTTTTTCATCTCAAACGTAATTGTCAAACATGAATTTTTATGAAATTGCCGATGATCAGAAGTTGACGTCAGTTATTTCATCCCAAACTCGTCCCCAGTGCCTTTTGTCTCTTTTTTTTTTTTACTGAACGGCGAGACGAAAAGACACTGGAATCGTAGGCCGGAATTCTGCACTTGATTGGTTGGGTATAATTACCGTAATTATACGCATTTCTAAGAATTATGCCGTAACCATGCAAGCACATTTCGACGATGAAAGAAAATGGTGTATAAGAAGTGATAGAAATGTTTTTTTTGTTGTTTTTATTTTCAGTTGTTTTTGGTCACTAAATTTGTTAAAAACATTGTTGGCTTCTGTAATTCATTTGCAATTTACCCTGCAATTTACCCTAAAGAATACATTTGGAAAATGAAAGTCTCACGTAATCTATGGTAAGTCAATTCATTTCTCTTATAATTTTGGTGGTAAAAATATCAGTAATGCCTTCGAGTGTAGCTATCAATACTATGTCATGCAAGAAGGTATGTAAAAATACATCAACGTTTTTCTGTCTTTTGGTACCTTCTTTTTGTTTATCTATTTCGTGTTTACCTTATGTATTGTAATGAGCATATGTGCATTCCCTCTAATATCTTTTTTGTATTATTTTGGTAATAGATAGGCTACATGGATATAGTTTTAAAATGTGCACTTTTTTGTCACTTCCAGGAAAAGAAAATACTACTCCAAAGAAAGTATATTTTCATGGTAACACTGAGGATGGGCAGCAAAGATTCTGTAGACTCTGTGGAGAAAGTAACTGTGGGAGATACATACGTATTTTTGGTGGAAGCAATGTGGCAGATGGATTGCCAGCTAGTACACAGCATACAACTCCAAGTGCGTTCAATGATGAACTTGGAATGATTACAGAGTTAATTCAACTCAATCCCTTTGAATATTCAGCTGGACGATTTCACGCTTGTTTCCCAGATATACAAAGGTCACCAATGAAATATCTCAATATAAATGACTATAACAATTGGATAAAACTTCACCAAAAAAATATGTCTGGTATATAACTGAACATTATATTTAAATAGGGTATATTTTTACTAGGATTATTTTTTTGAGGATTTCACACCTGCATCGTCACAAAAATTAATTCTTTCAATGTATATATATGCTTTAAAGTACAAAACGTTTTCAGACAGATGTACTAATTGCTACTTGTACTTGTACTAATTATTTGCATTTTCTTGAAATCAAAGTGTTGACTAGGAAATGCTTTTTTTAATCTTTTTGTGAAACAATTTTTTATGTAAAAAGCTCAATTCTTGATGCATGGTTAAAAAGTACAAATAAGGTATTCTTTATACATAAATAGAAATTTGGTGTCCCAAGAAAAAGTAACAATTACATATACTGTTTTCATACTCAAGGTAATTCTGTAGTGTAAATTTGTATCAGCTCATATGCTTTTTTCGATACATCTTCGTCCCAAAGACCAAATCCCAAAAGGCTATCTTCATTTTCAATTTCAGTGACATTATCCAATATCATTGAAAACTTCTCCGCAATTTCTTTAGTATCCATACTAAGACCAAAAAACTCTCTTGGCGGATCATCTGTTAAATTTGCATCCAAATCTGCAAGCAGGTTATTAAATTCTTGTGACAATTTTTGCAAATCAGCTTCACTAATTTTACGTTGTACTTTTTCTCTGACCAAGACGTGATCATGTTTACCATAGTCGGTTTCTGGATGACATATAATACAACATTTTTGTTGTGGTGGTGCTTTATGTTTGAAATGCTGCAACAACAAAGATCTCAAGCAGCTACTGTCATTTTTGCAATATTCAGCCATACCAAGGGCAGAAGTTGCAAAAATGACTCTGATGTTACTGTCGATTTTTGAAATTTCTGAAATAATTTCATGCTTCATGTGCTTATTTTGGGTTGCATGAAATTGCACAAACAAACTTTTGGATGGTTTACATTCGCCTCCTACATATTGCAAAGAGCCGATTATACTTTCAAAAATTTTGTACCCATAGCCACAATACTTTAATTTACAGTATATGATAGTCTGTGGATATGCTTTCGCTTGTTTTTTTAAATCTTCTCCAATCGGTAACAAAATCTTTTTGATACCTTCGATTCCATATGAATTGTGGTATCTTTTTTTTTAACCAGGAATACATTTGAGCGGTTTGGATTGATAGTCAAAAAAACACAATCCCTCATTCCAAGAACACTTTTTATTCTGCTTGTTGTTTTAACTGTAGAAGTTGCTGTTAGGGCAAGCACAGGAATGTCCAGAAAAAAGGATCTAATGGCTCCAAGATTAAGAAATTCTTTTCTGAAGCTATCATCCCTGAAATTTAACAATATAAACTATATAACTGGCACAGTTTCTATTTATTATATATCTACGTTGGTTATATTTGCTAGAATTTTTATAGACATAGTATATATATATATATGTATATATATAGTTACATTATTTTTTTTATGAAGATATAATAACCCTTCTCGGGAGTTGAACCCGAATTTTTAAATAGCTACATATGAAGTATCAGCTAAATAAAAAATGAAAGAGTTTCAGCATAGCTACAGATTTCAACAACAGTTTCATATTAGAAAAAACTTACCAAGTGTCTATACAATGTGCTTCATCTACAACAATGGCTTTTACTTCTTTCTGGAGTGTGTTTGACTTTAGTAAGTTTCTCCCCACATCACTTAGAATTGCTTCAGGGTGACAAAACAAGATTTTAAATTTTTTTTATTGAAAGATCTGGTAGTGCAGTACTATCAACTTCGTTGTCAGGATAGGAATCAGAGAACAAATTTGTTCTTGCTTCTTCAATGTCAAATGGACTTTTCAAGTAAAAACATTCCATTCCAACTTTTTTTAAAAATTTCATTTGGTCATCTATAATCGAATTTAAGGAAGTGATAACAATTATCATACTTCCTTTCTCTTCATTTGGAAGAAAATCTGGCAACAACTGAAAAATGATCGATTTCCCATATCCAGTTGGGAGAACAGCTAAAACGTCTCTTCCTTTTATTTGCTTTGGTTTAAAGTTCATATCAGGAAATGAATTCCTACCAAGTGCAACCTGGATTCTATTTAAAACTTCAAAAACGCGTGTACTACTCATTTTCGCTTAACTTTACTTGAACTTGAATCTGACTGAACACAAGAAGCCCGCTTGAATGCACCATCTTTATAATATGACGATGCAGAACGTCACGCATACATTATATTATCTTTTCGCATAATTTGGCCATATGTTGGCCATTATCGGCCTACGATTCCAGTGTCTTTTCGTCTCGCCGTTCAGTAAAAAAAAAATAGACAAAAGGCACTGGGGACGAGTTTGATTTCATCCGTTTTCAAGTTATTTGGCCTTAAATTTAATGCAAGGTACAGATAAAGCGGAATCCTTCCCCGGACCAAATAGGGTTAAAATTAAAAATTTTACTTAAAAGATAACAAACGGCCGTTGTAGCTCGGTACTGGCGAAATCAATTAAACATAAAATAATAATGCAAAATGAGAATGTTTAACAGGATATTAATTTACGTACAGCTACCTAGTGTAACAGTACGTAAGTTAATATATGTTATACTTTCCTGGTTCACTACTCTCAGTAGTAAAGACTGCGACAAAAAAGGAGCCCATTAAATTTCTACTGCCTTAAAAGCGGTAGAACAATTATAAAAAATTCAATCGTTTTTGTAAGAGTTACACACAGATATTTAATATAGTAGAAGTCCATTATTATCCATTAAAAAAATATCATATTTGATGTCTCAGTCATCACCTGTATTCGTAAAAAAAAATCGGCCTGACTGACATAACAAATATTAGTATTAATATTAGAGATTTCGCTGTCTCTTATGCTTACAGTGTAGACATGTCATTTTTTCCAACCAAACTTGTTACCAGGGCTTTTTTCCAACATATTTAATTCCCCTGTGACAGTAGTTCTAAACTAAGCCTCGTTATTACTGCTAATTTTGTTGAGTTCACATTACCACCAAGCGTGTCGGAAGGACGGTTATTAATCTGTTCATCGTCTTTTAAATACTTACAGAAGCTCCTAGTCATTGATAGAAAAGAAATAATCGTTAACAACTCGTGGATAATTACACATGTTCGCTCGTGAACAAAATATTTACTTTGCAGAGACTCTGAATGAAGTTACGCGCAGTCACTTTAAAGACACAAAATACAAGAATTAATAAAGTAGAGAATTTCATTCTTGTCCCCAGAGCTTGGAGATTATCTTAGGTTTATCTCTAGAAGCTCTGGGGACAAGAATGGTGAAATATCTTCCATTATTAGGGATAGCTTTTGTAATAGCCACATTGATTTTAAATTTTTAGTAATTGCTTCCAAGAGATTGCGTTTTTTAACTTAATAGTATATTAGGCCTTAATAACAATTAAAAACAAAAAAGAAAATAGCTGACTCGCTGTACCAATACAAGAAAATACTTATACAATCATATCTACTACTACGATTTTTGAATTTAAAGAGCCTCTGATCTTATTCCTAGGGATTTTTTTGCCTTATTGATTAATTTAGTAGCGCAGGAAATACATTATTGACAGCTCTGTAATAACAGCTAAGGGGTCAATAGGCCCTGAAGACAAGGGTGCCTAAATACTTGTGTCTATAACATGCAAGAATTATCGCTATAAAAGTCAAAAAAAAATCTCACGAAAACCGAGAAAATTTTTTACTAAAATAATTTTTAAATGCAGGTTTGTTTTTCATTATTTTAAAACTCTTTTGAGCTGGCAATTTTCCTTCATTCTTTGCAACGTACATTGCTACTTCTTTTTGAGCTGGCAATTTTCCTTCATTCTTTGCAACGTACATTGCTACTTCTTTTTGGCTGTTGAAAGTATTCCATGCAAATGGTCTCAGCACCAGCATCACAGACAGTTCATGGGGAATTGTAAGGATACCCGCCGGACAACCGTTGGTTGTCGGCGGTTTAGAGCCTAGCTAAGCCAATGGTCATATTCGGCCGCCGTACGTATTAGTGCAAACAAACGACATGTTTTAAAGAGGCAACGGAAAGGCTATTGGTTTTCGACTTTAGTGACTTACGCGAAAGTCGAGCTAGTGGCGATGGAAAAGATCACTGAGAAAAAATCAACAACTTAAATCATCTTGCTAAATTCGGATACCCAATACTATATTGGGTATCCGAATTTATCTGAAAATGAAAGAAAAATGCGATACATATATTGGATATCCATGATTTATTGTATATAAATACACAGCTCTCTATGACTAAACACACTTTCGTTGACGTTTAAAATCTGGGAAGGCAATAACAAGACGCAACCGCGTGACGCGTTTTCGCACTTTCGAATACATTATTAATTCAAAATGGTGAATCTGAAGTGAACACATAGATCTTAAGAAGTAAAAAACAATTCTCTTTGGAAAAGCAACGAAAAAATTCAACTTCTTACAAGATAAATGTTCCCGTTTCTCTTCCAATTTTTTTTTAGTGTAAACTTTGTCCTCTATATCTAGGGTTCTAGTTGTTAACCTGAGAAAAAATTTTGCTGAAAAGTAGTTTCCTTAACGAATTGGTTATAAAAAGAGATCTTTATATTCCTTCCGTCCTGTGCAGTATTAGGTCTTTGTGAGAGTCCGGCAACGTCAGATAACGTAAAATACCTACCATCTAATTTTAAAAAAGAAAGAAGAAATTATTTTTACATACGCATGCTCAGGCTAACATAGCAACAAAATATTCATTAAATATTAGCTACATGTTGTAAACGAAAATAGCAGTCGAACCAACAACTTTTCTATTTATTGATGTGATTATAAATTATGTATTTGCGAAAAAACGTAAAGACGTAATTTTATTTATGCAAGATAAATATTGTATATATGATCGTGCTGAACTTCAAACTAGTTAAACGAAAGAAAAGTAAGCAAGTCAGTTTGTAGTGGCTTAGAAAAAGTTAAGGTAATATTTATTATAAGTTATGCGTTGTCTGTTTATGTATTAATGATATTATTTAACGCATTTTATGCAAAATAAAAACTTACATTTTTGTTTGTTTTAACTCTCGTCATTTTCTTTTTAATTTTTTAGATGAAGTTTACCCTGTTTCTTCTTCTTTTGACCTGCATGTGTGCGGCTGTTGAATGCAATTGTACAGGTAAGATTTATCAGAACCATTATCTTGTTGTGATTCCGATTAGTATTACTTCAGCAGCACTGATCTTTGCAACTTGGTAAGACAGACAACCTACACCCTTAAAAAATTGTTTTTCTTATTTATTAAGCAGGCTTAAATCTTGTGTTAATCTGATTGCTAACAAAAGTTTTCAACACTGTCAAACAATGCAAATCAATAAAAAACAGTGGAAGTTACATTAGAAGGATATGTACTCATAAGAACGTACTAAGCTGTTGCACTTTCCTATTAATTAGCCCCTCCTCCCTCCCCCCCCCCCCCCCTCCCGCTTTTTTGTTACCTAAGCAGCAATATTAAAAAGTTGTCGCTACTCAAAAAAATCACGATAATTTATTGATTTATTTTGACAGGAAACATAGAGCAAAATTTTATTTTTCTATGTCGCTTGCGAGGTTAGAAGATCATCAAATAGAGAATCACCATATACTTTTATTAGTACACAGGTTAAAAAAGTTCTGCACCCAATTCTGCTTGTATTAATGTCGTTTTTAGCGCCCCCAGCGCTAATTTAAAACATTGTTACAAATCGTGCGACACTAATTGAGGGCACCTCTAGGTCGGTGCTAATAAAAAAAACAAAAAAACCCAACGAATTTGTTATGATTTGTTCTCTCTTTCTCCTCTTAAGATTATGACACGACATAATAATACACCATAAAGTGTCAATATCGCTGAAACCTTGGATAATAAACTAAAGAAACGAAAAGAACTTTTTACTTTCTTTGAACTTACATAAAAGCATAAGTTTAAGGAAATTGTGAAGTTACTATTTTCTTGAAAAAATTTTGAAAATTGAAAAAATATCTAAAAGCTAAAGAACATATTGCGTTTTGTAAAACCATCTTTTTGTTCTTCTTATCACTATTTTTGTAGCATTTCCAGGTACTTCGTTGATTATAAGGTGTCAGGGATTAGTGAGCAGCGCTTTTAAAACCGTTTTTCTTGAACGGGGAGGGTGCTTATTATAGGGCAGCGCAAATAGAAGTCCTAGCGTTAATTGGACGAAACACGGTAATCAAAACAAAATCCTTTTTTTATCGCAATTTTTTCTTCTTCACACGCTAATTGACCATATTGTGATGTTGTTACGTTTTAGAGGTCATTTGTGAAAAACACAGCACGACCATAAATTGCTCACCAGGTGGAGTAATAAAGATAATTGATGCCTTTTATGGTAGAAGAAGTAAAAATGTTTGCCCTGGACGTGGCAAAGATCAGCATTGTACATCATTACGAATATTGAAAAAATTAGATAATTGCAATAACAAGCAGAGTTGTAGTATAAAAGCATCGAATGATGATTTTGGTGATCCATGCGAAGGCATTTATAAATATGCTGAAGTGGTATACAATTGCAGCTATGGTAAGATGTCTTTAAACCAAATTATATGGTCACGAATAATAGCATTCTTTTCTCCCTCTTCATACATTTCTTCTAACAACTGTGGGCATTGATTAAAAGAACATGGAGATTTTTATTGGATTTGTTTTTATTTCTGTAACGGTAAATCTTTCCGCCTGGCTTAAAGAGCTACTTTTATGTACCAAATAAGTCACTGGATTTCTTAATTTATAAAGTCGATTTTAAGAGTATGTTCCTGGAGCTGTTTTATTAAACTTACGCTTAATAAAGCGACCGAAAAGTTAATAGCAGGCGAGATAAAGCTGTTTATCTTTAACAGAAAAATCTTTTTGAAAGTGATTGGCTAAAAGGAGTAAGGTATACATAATTTGCACGAAAAATATCTAGAACGTGATTTGCAGTATGTTCTTTGCAGAATGCAATATTTAATACAGAAAGCAGTTCTTAATATTCGGAGTGCAAATTATTACAAAAACATCTCATATTTGGCGGGAAATTCCTAAATTTAAATTTTTACTAAATGGACCAAAAATTCATTTTTTTAATAACTAAGAATAGTGATAAAAATTCCCCGAAGCTAAACTAATTTTGTAGCTTTTAAAAAATCATCCAACTCAAAAGTTAAACCGGCGAACAAAGTAATACATCTAATTCGGTTCGGTAATTGTTAATTCTTAATTTATCTAAATTATCAAAGAAGTGTTTAATTAAGAGAGTAAACGTTCCTCCACTTAACATGCGTTGTATTTCGATATACTGTAGAATTTTTGAACGACTTCTCTTGAATTACGTATATTTCAAAGACCGTTTTATTCTTCAAAAAATACTTTTCGTGCTAATGATAAACTACTCATTGCACATACCTCATTTATTATGCCGTATATTTTCTTTCGTTCTTTAAACCTATGCAGATATTTTAGCTGCCTAAACCTTGGTGTCCATCGATTTGCGGTAACTCTAAACGGACACATATCGCGATAAAATTCATCGAGAAATTCTTAGTCTATCACTTTATTTTTTTTCGCGGTGAGGAATGAAAAACTTTTTCATTTCATTTTTTTCTCGTGACAACTGGTATTTTTTAAACATAAAAAAAATGCCGATAATCTTAATTTATATTTCAATGTTTTATGAAAAGAGCTATTGTAAAATGAATCAACAATGCTTAACAATGTGTGATAAGCTTCTAAGTCGTAAGTCAAGTTTTACGCAGTTTGTTCGTTTTCTCTTCTTTTTTACTGATGTTAAAATGGCAGGTGCTTTTCATCCGTTTAAATAAATGAAAAAAAATATATGTTATACTTTTTCGTTCGAAATTATAGCTTAAGTCCTGCCTGAAGTAAAAATGAAAAAAAAACATGGCATTCCAAATTTCCATAATTTTACCCGTTTTTAGTTAAATAAAGCTTTTAAATATTAATCTGACACACGAAGTTAATCCGTTCTCACTTACCTAACAGCTTTTAAAGAAAACCGCCCAAACCACCCAAGAATACAGATACGTCTTTCACACCAGTGATGACAAAAGCAAAAAAACATATCCGAGGAACAAAATTCTCTTAACAAGTTTACAAGTTTCGTGCGGCGCGTTGCCTTGTGGTTGGAGTTCTCTTTGTAAATACAAGGCCCGTTCGGTTCACAGTGCGGCATGTTTAGCATTTAGAACACAGGACCCATATGGACAATAGTTTTTACAGCACTTAAGTGGATATCCTGTAAAAATATTTGGAATATTAACAATAAGGATAAAAATAGTTCATAACACAAATAACTGATCAGGAATTTTTTCTACATAAATATTGTTTGTACGTTTAGTTCCTTCCAGTAAACCGACACTCTTGTCTGCAAATGCAACTAACTCAACATGCATCAATGTAAAATGGACGCACATTCCCAACACCATGGTTATTAAATACCTTCAAGGCTATGAGATACACTACTATAACTCAAATGATAGTAATAAAGATTATAGAAATGTTACTACTGGAGTGGTGACTGAGCATGAAATCTGCAATCTAAATTATTTCACTGACTACACATTTCAATTGGGAGCTAAAAATGGAACATATTATTGCACGGATTACGATGAGATATCTGGAAAGTCTGGGGAATATAGTAAGAGTTATAACTAAAATTTCGGGGTTCATCCTTAATTCAAGAGTGTTATCTACAGCGGTAAAACCTGTCTTTTAACTTACATTGGAATTAATAGTTTTCACAAGTATATGCAAAAAAAAATTATTTAATAGAAAAAAAAGAAAGAAAATTAGCCATAACAGATTGCTTTCTTGTTCAGCCTCATTTTATAGTTTTTATAGAAAAAATGTAATTATTTTTCTCTAGTACCCCGAAAATACACAAAAAATGTAACTGCCACTGATACTGGTACATATTCCGTCAGAGTAAGTTGGAAAGAGATTACGGAAGTCGATAACTGGCGTGGTTACCCATTCAAATACTATGTTTATTACAAATTAATTGGGGAAAACAATTATACCGAGATGTCCGTCAACAGCAGTATCTTTAAAGTTGATATTGATAATTTAAAAAGCTACACTGATTATGAGATTTCTGTGGCCGCAGCAACTGTTGTCGGTATCGGTCCACATAGTGATTCAATTGTTGTGAAAACTGGAGAAGATGGTAAGAGTTTATTGAATAAGAACTACTTGTTTCCTTTAGTATAATGTCTTTGGAAATTTAAGTAAGTATCTCTATTAAGTATCTCTATTAAGTATCTCATTTTATAGCTTTTATAGAAAAAATGTAATTATTTTTTTTCTAGTACCCCGAAAATACACAAAAAATGTAACTGCCACTGATACTGGTACATATTCCGTCAGAGTAAGTTGGAAAAAGATTACGGAAGTCGATAACTGGCGTGGTTACCCATTCAAATACTATATTTATTACAAATTAATTGGGGAAAACAATTATACTGAGATGTCCGTCAACAGCAGTATCTTTAAAGTTGATATTGATAATTTAAAAAGCTACACTGATTATGAGATTGCTGTGGGCGCAGCAACTGTTGTCGGTATCGGTCCACATAGTGATCCAATTGTTGTGAAAACTGGAGAAGATGGTAAGAGTTTTTTGAATAAGAACTGCTTGTTTCCTTTAGTATAACCTCTTTGGAAATTTAAGTAAGTATCTTTATTAAGTATCTCTATTTCCAAACACACATACTTTTCTGACCGACATTATAGTTCTTCAACAAAACAAGTACAGTGCCACAGGTAGTCTTTTAGGGGACGGGGGATTGGGATAGTAGGACTGAAGTCGCACACATTCACACTCTATTTTATTCAATAAAGAGTTTGGCTGTGTCAGCAATTTATTAAGAGTGATCAACTTTATTGTAGACTAGTCGTTAGTCTGTGGAATATTCCAAGGGGTTGGCCGTCTTTAAATTAACGCTATTTCGTTTGCCCACAAACCCGACGTTTCCCTTCGGATAGACAAAATACGGCTATTATTGAAGAGATGGTAGCCCGTGAATAAATCCACGACGTTTTTCTCGCGCGCAAACATATTATTAAGGAAAAAGCGAAGGATTCGGCAATAAATCTCCCGGTTAAGCCACAAGTAAATTTGTTAACCAGCGTTGAAAACGCAGTAGAGCGATTATTAAGAACCGTAAACTGTGCCACACATTCAGGTAAAGCGCTTTAGTACAGCTATGCAGCATGTCGTAAATCGAGTAGAGCGCACACAACATTACGGTGTTTCAGGTGTAATATATATTTTTCAAAAAATAACTTTCTGGCAACTTAAACTAAAATAAACACTGGTTCCGGTTTTTCACCTGTCATCGAAAAACCAGGCTGCCAAACGTTTTTATTTTTGGGAAAATGTTTTCGGTGAAAGTTCAAAAATAAATGTTGCTTCGTTTGAGCGCTTAGTACAGGTATATCATGTTACATGTGTGTATAACCGTAATACCCTTGATCAAAAAATATCCTATATGTATCAATTTAAATAAACTCAAAGAAAACATCCCGCTGTTACCCTGTGCAGCAAAAATAATCAAAAAAATTTTTTTTGTTGAAACGTTATGCAAAATTTAAAAATTATTGCTAAGTTTACAACCTCTTTTTACCCTGTTAAAGCAAATACAATCATGCAACATTGTTTATTTTGAAGGAAAAGTCCCCATGAAAGTTCAAGAAATAATTGTGACACCAGGTTAGGCGCTCGGTACAGGTAAACCATGTTGTCTATCCGTATAGGCATAATAGCTTTTTCCAATAAAACTTTATTGCAACTTCGGTTTAAATAAAACACAGGAAAGAGCCCGTTTTTACCCCGATCAGCTATATCTATCACTCAATAAATATGTTTTGTAGAATAAAAGGTGTAGCGACCTTACTGCATTTACCATAAGAGTTATCAAGATTTTTTATGTAGCCAAACTGCATTTGGCTACTTTCACTTTTTAGCCAAATGCAAATAAACAGCTACTGTAGCTAGACAAACCAAACATAAAAGCCTTCAAAAGAATAGCAATAAGTTAGGAGAGTTATCTAGCCAGCTAGAGCAAAATCTACGTTTGTAGTCAAAATCTTAAAATTGGTTTGCTTAAGATTTTTACATGGCTAGAATTCGTGACAGTATTTTTATCTTAACACGCAAACATATAAAAAACACACAAAAAAGATTTTTTTAAGAAAACAAAAAGATTCAAAAACGACCTGCAAACCTCCTTAAAAATGGCCACCATTACATTAGATCTTCCACCAAACACGCCGTCATCGCTAGAACTTTGTTGCATTCAACAATGGAACGGATCACAAAGTGGACTGGGGTTCATAATTAAAAAGGCGTAGCTATTTAAATTTTAGGCTTCTTAATTTCTTTTTTGTTTTGTTTTGAATAACAACAGTTATTTTTCAAAAAAAATCTTAACCATAGCTGTTCTTTCTCAATTATAAATAAAAAACAAATAGCATACTAAGATATAACGAAATGAAATAAAGTAGACCCCGGCTTATCAAAGAACTAATAACCAGGGCTTCTATTTAGTTTCAACAACGCAAAAAGTCACAAAGAGAATGACTTGATCTCAAACTTAGCTTTGATTGATATAACATGTTGAGCATTAACTAATGATTCTAATTCTCCAAATTGGAGACTAACAATTTTTATCGCTCTTTATGTCACGATTTTTCCCATATTAAAAATTATGCGAGAAAAAAATTTTCAGACAGTCTGGACACTACAAAATGGATATTTTCAGTCGTTATCAGAGTCAACCTAAACTGTGAACCATCCCTACACCCCCACGCGGTCTTAAATTTGATTAATTTGTTAAATTTGCTTAACTACAACACTACTTTTAATTGGTAAGCTAAAGTATAGCTAAAGTATCACAATTCCAAATACTCCACAAACAATTCCTTGAGAGCACCCATTCATTTCATTACTATAACTTATAAGTAAAAATTTCGATCGAAATATGGAAATCAACTTACCAAAAATAAACTTTTACACACTAAGAGTTAAGTGTTAAAAATATTTTTAAAAAAGAGATTTGTTTGTGTTTCTATTAATTCTTTTAAATGTGAATGATACGATTTCTGTGCGAATGCTATGCTATTTTTTGCTAATTTTACTGACATTTTGATCCTCAGTCCACCTTCGAAGGGTTCCAATAGCAGGGAAAATTTTAAGAATTCTGAAAAAGTGATGGCGATATGTGTTGAGAGATAAACAAAAATTCCAAAAATAAAGAATAATATACTTTGTTTTCATATTTTCTATAGTACCCATCGGTCCACCACAAGCTCTTAGTGGCGACTTTAACGATTCGCGCAGTATCAAAGTTAACTGGTCCGAAGTTGCTAGTGAAGAACGCAAAGGTGTTATTACGCAATATCTGGTAATTTGTATGTCAATGGAATCCGTTGAAATGGAAAGACAAAATATTTCTGCTAACTCGGAATTGACTGCTATATTTGGTGGACTGGACACATACACTCTTTATAATGTCACAGTTGCAGCTTATACAAAGATAGGACTGGGTCCAGCCAGTTCTCCTGTAACTGTTCGGACAGGAGCAGGCAGTACGTGCCTTAAAGTATTGTAACAATTCTCTAAATATTTTATGGTTTCATACATCAGTTTAAAATAAGAAAAGCTAACCTTAGATCACCTTGTGCTTTATATTCCTTGCAACATACTTTTGAATAGTTCTTACTTACTTTTTTTTATTCGTAGTACCATTGCTTCCACCAGCTAATCTTAGTGGATACAACACTAGTTCAACTTCTATATATCTATCTTGGGAGGATATTTCAGAAGAGGCATGGGCCGGAGTCATTGGGGATTTTAAATTGGTCATTCAATCATTAAAAGAACCGCAAGAAAAAACTACCAAGGATATTATGCGAGCTAAGTAAGTGTAATTGGAATTCCATGCAATTGCCCATATTTTATAATACTGCATTATACTTTTGAGATACCTAATTTTAATATGCGTTTTATTTGATTTACGACTAGTAAAGCTGTTAAATGATATGGTAATTTCACGCGTAGCTTATTTGTGCATCCTTGACACTACTGAATTAATCTTGGAGGGTACTGAACTAAGTTGCGCGCAACGTTTTCGACCACACAAGATACGGCTTTTTGTATTAGCTCATAAAAATATCCACGTGAATTCACCAATTGTAAATTTCCTGCATCGATATTTGAAGACAAATCGAAAATAAAGCACAACGTTTTTATCTGACAGTCATAATATATCTTACATAATATGTCTTGATATAATAACACAGAGAAATGAAAAATTTACTTTCTCGCCAGTCAGCATAACAAAGTAAATTAGCCCGAAGGAATCTAAAATATGGCTTTGCGCAAAAGTTTAAACGAACAATATTATCATAGCGATCAGAAACAAGACGAGAATATACTTATTGACATTTTCAATATATTGACAAGATAAGATACACAACATTCTTAATTAAAGGGGAGTTAACTTAAACATTATATCTTGATACTTAATTCAACTTAGTCCATAAAATCATGAAAAAGTCTTTGTTCCTAAATGTTTTGCTTAATTTGTAAACCAGCTTCTGTTTTGCATTGAAGGATTGTCATTTTTTTATGGCGGAATGTGTTGTGTACAGATTCAGAAACAAATATAATAATATTTAGCTGTTATATTTATTATTTCTTCGAAACATCATGCCCAGTTTTAAATCCTATAAATTTTACGTAAGATATACTTTTATTTATTTATAAAACCAAACTGAATGGCATTGGAGCGGCACTCTATTATACCTATGATTTTTTAGCCCTTAAATCTTGGGGTAGAGGTAGGATAGGGGGACATAAATTCCAAACTAGCTACGCTTATGGCATATGCAATCCTCTCTCTCCCTGTTCGTGTCCTTAATTAAGATTTCGGATCGTATCCGAATTTTTATTGAAACCGGCCGATTTTTCTCCTTTTTCTTTTTTTCTTCGTCCGGCAATTTGATCAAAGCGCCATCGATGCCGTTTCCGTTGTCGGGGCAGCGTCTTGTAATGAAGTATAATGCAACCAATCAGGTTCGAGTATTTTTTGTCACGGAAAGGACCACCAATCAGGATCAGGCCAGTTTGCTTTGCGTTGAAGAATAATCCCGGGGGTTGTACCCAAAATATATCTCAATTTTTGACACATTATAGTTCACACAAAATTATTTAAAAGTAATAAAAGTATTAAATAACGTTACATTTACGGTAAAAAGCTCTTTCATTTATACGGGACGTTAGTTTGTATTGCTACTTCCCTTAATCTCCTCATGTGTTACCCCATTGTCATAAAAGCAGAATATACTGACGTAAATATGAAGTTTGTTTTCATGATGGCGTTTTCAGCGAGAAAACTACGGGCATTTCTGTCAGGTAATGTTCTGATCTGATAAGCTTTTTCTAAGTAAAATCGTCACATGAGTGATATCCAGATAGCTTCTTTATTTCCACTCACAAGCTAAGCCGAAGTAACAAGCAGCTTTTTAGAGGAAGATGTTCTCCAGGAGATGTATTTATTTTCCATCTTTCTCTAGCAATCCATCATGTAACTTTTTGTTCAGTATCATTTGACGTTGTAAAAATGTTGTAAAATAAGTGGACGAACGCAAGCTACGAATCCTAAATCTTTAAGCCTGGAAGGGCTTTTTATTCGAAATTGCCCTTAAGTGAAAATATATTTTTTTCTCATAAATTATTAATTAACTAACTTGTAAACGGTCTCTATACTCGCTCTTACTTGTTAAAATTTTCCAAAAAAATCCTTTATCATCACAATGCGTTACCTCTCTGTGTGTTTACTTAATGCTTAATATTTTTAACTATTTCGAAACAAGCTCGGTTGATTACCTCAACATATCAAAATTTTTGTTGATTACGTTTGACGGTGCTATCGAGTTCACGTTCAGAATACACATCTGGCGTACGTACGGACAAGGAAATAGTTAAAAACGGGCTGTTCGATGATGTTTTTGGTATCGTAGATTGAGACAACACTAGACATCTTCAAACACAATACCATACTCGCAAAGTTTTGTGCAGCAGTCTAACTAACTAGACAAACCAATTGGCAACATTTTATCACACACAATTGGGGGCTATTTCATTCAAACACAACATTAAGTCTGAATGCTTTAAGTGCTCCATTTACTATTTTTTTGGTAATTAGAATCGAATCTGGATTAGAGTATTTGCTTCCAGTGCGGGAAGTCTTGAGTTCAAACCCCAGTCGAGTCATGTCAGAGACTATAAAAGTATGAATCTATCCTTTCTGCTTAGCATTTAGCATGAGAAGGATTGATGTGTGTAGAGCGATTGCTGTGCTTGCACAACTTTTGTAGTTCTAATGAGAGCTTTAAATGCACTAGAACCACCTTTGCAGTACCTTTGTTGATAGCAATATCAATGGGAACTGAAGCGGCTACCTTGAATAAATAATTAAATATATATAATAATAAAGCTTTTTTTGTCCAAAACCTATTTCTTTGGCGCGCTATAAAACCTCAGGAGACGAAACTTAATTATGTGGAAAACATAAACAAACAGAATAGTTTCAAATTTAAACAAGATTTTGATCAACAGTGAAAGCGATGTCATTTCACTCTCATTGTGTCAATAGAGACCTAGATTACGGCGAATATGATTTATCTTGACAGAATATATAAAGGGGAAATGGTGAAGCAGAACTACCTACGATAGATGCAAGCGTCATACGTCAGTCGCTGTCGCCACCAAAAAAAAATAATTGTAAGTGACATGTATATTAAATGGGAGAGAAAAAAATGAAAGAAAAACAAAAGTGAAAACAAAATTTAAGTATGAAATTTAGAAATTTAAAGTATAAAGCAAAGGAAGTATGGCAGATAATAACACACGAACTCAAAAGAAAATTCTTAAATTTAAACTATAAAAATTTCGCAAGAATTTACAGGAATACAGTCGACATGACAGTAAAGTTGGAAAAAAAGTTGCCTTCAGGAACTACAAGGAACTTCAAAATGTTTACGGTTATCGGCCAAACGTGAACCCTTTTCTGTTAACATAATTTTTCTTTCAAAGCGATTAGCCTGATATTTATATGTGTGTAGTATTATTTATCGCTCTGATTACACCTCCCCATGTGTTTCAAAAAAGCATTAGCTACTTCATTAATTGAGTCTCCACAAGACCAAAAAATATTAATTGGGACCAAACAATGCATGATAGCCTTTGAGTCTTGATGAAAAATTCCGAGCATTGTTGTCTCGGTAACATCGAAGCGATCAGCAATACTGCGACGTGGTTCACTTGATGCACCACATAAAAATAGACACTTTTTTGTGCAACTTGACCACCGCTCTTTAATTTAGAAAACTGATCGAAGTGTTTTCCTCAACGTAAAATAGTTTTTAACGGTGTCATGGGAAGACAAGAGTATCACTGTGTCAAAAAGTTTGGTATCCTAACAATATCAGCACGGTCGTTAGAACTTATTGCAGCAGCCAATGGTAGCTTTTAAATTCGATGCAACATTTCGATTTAAGAGTTACCAGTTTTTTGTCCTTGTCGGCATAGCAACAACCTTCAACAGTCACTATCTCATGCGAAGGGTAGTTTCATTATTTAAAGACACAACGAGACCGCAACATTAATTCAGAAACTTTAATTCAAAAACTTTAGATGATGTTCATACTTACATTTCAATTAAAGGTTTCTGTAGAAACGTTAAACGATTCAACTAATACCGTCTCCAACGATCAACGCGGCGACATATCAGCAAAGCGTTTCTAGACAAAGCGGCAGCGTTTTGTGATACAAAGGTTTTCAACCCATTAGAAAAATTTCACTTACCCCAGAGTATCTCAGTAGTACACAAAGAGAACAAGAATGAGAAAAAAGATGCTACAACAGGAGAATAAACCAAGTCGACCATGATACCTTCACGCTTCTCGCTTTGTCATGCTTTTGAAATATGAGTAGCAAGTGTAGCAGTCTGTCAAGTACAGCTGATCTTCTGGCAGAAAAGAGAAAGCAAATCAGCAGTATCATCAAACGCTGGATTAGAACACGACTTAACTTTGTTTTCCTGCAATCCAGCTTGCTTTGTGTTCGAGGCAGAAAGCCAAAAAATATGATGTCACACTGACTCTTGATACAGACATCGCACTAGCTGCAATTGAAGGTCATTTGGAGAGTGATTAGTTACATTGACACATTCATTTATGGGACTGTTAAATCAATATATTTAGATTGATATATAAAAACAATAGTTGAAAAAAAAAACAAAAAACAATTTGGATGCATAGGAAAACACACACAAAAAAATAAAATGATTGGGTCATGTTAAAAGTGTAAATTAAACTAAAAAAAAAGCGTTACAGGGAGAGAGGGAGAGAAAAAGGACCACGCAACAGATAAAAAAAGAATTGAATCCCTTATATAATATCTTTTTAACTCAATAGAAATAAAATAAGTACCCAAAACAATCTTCAAAGATAGATTAGAGGAAAAGTAAAGTAATCTTGCATTTTTAAATACCTTTTTAGAACATTGACCTAAGGTTTAACTCATGTTTTATCAAAAATCAAAACATAATTTTTGGATTAAATTTCCCTTTAAAATGTACGGTTATTGACATTTGAATTCACAATTTAATTTTGTCTTTGGACGTTTTTAGCGACTGTTGTGAGGAATTTACACATGGAAGAATCAGTTACATCTGCCTCATGCTTAGTACAGTCACAGAAATGTTCTGCTAGACCGTCATGTTTTATAATTCTTCGTTTAAATTAACGCGTGTAATTTTTTAGCAACGCAACGCATTAAAATGACTGATGTATTTTTGCTTAATTAGTGACAGTATAATCATATACTCACATGATTCTGTATTGCTTTTTGTTTAGTTTTACAGGAAAACAGTTTAGTTACAAAGCAACTGATCTTGCTTATTTCACTCAATACACAATCTCAATTGCTTGTTTCAACAGTGAAGGAGTATCCGATTTTACACAAATCGTAGTAACAACAGAAGAGGAAGGTAGGTGAAATGTTTAGTAAATTTATACAATTTATACACACTGTTCATGCCTTGTTTTTAAAAACAACAATTGAATCATGTCAAAAGTATTTTATATTGTTTTAGTTGCTGTCATGCCACCACCTAACATCCGCGCCATTCCACACAAATCCAATAAAATTGAGGTATTCTGGGATTTGCCATTAGCAGAGAACGTACCAGGTATTATAAGAACATATACCATCA
The DNA here is from genome assembly GCF_029227915.1 of Hydractinia symbiolongicarpus. NCBI lineage: Eukaryota > Metazoa > Cnidaria > Hydrozoa > Anthoathecata > Hydractiniidae > Hydractinia > Hydractinia symbiolongicarpus. The sequence goes on along the minus strand of NC_079882.1, from coordinate 27,918,225 downwards.
GATTGCAAGCAATATACGAAGCAGAGGATTTAACAATTGGATTGGGTTCAACGCCATCTAGAAGGCGGAGAGATACGTCCTGTTTGGTTTGTTGTGAAGACCAGTATTGCGATGGATTGGATTTTTCAATGTAAGTAGATTGGCTCCTACATTTACTTTTTTTTTATTAACATAATTATATTCATTGCATCGTCAAAAAAGATCAAATTTTTGATTAAAAACCTTTATATATTGCAGGCACAACATAACGGTCCATGGAGCTAATAGTACAAGTTTCAACATAACTGGTTTAAGAGGAGACACGGTGTATAATATCAGTGTTTCTGTTAACACTAAATTTGCTGGGTTATTTAGCTTCCCTATACAAATTGTTACACCACAAGGAAGTAAGCCTTTACTAATGTTTTAACTCTAACCATGGAGGTAGAAATAGAGAAGGAGCTCATCTTACTGCGCATTTAAATTTTATTAAAAATTTTCTTTTGATTCGGTATCCCTTTGGTGCATTTCACTGGATGTTTAGAAAAAAGTATTATTGCGTAATCCTCCAGGGGCCGTTTGTTACCTTGTGCAAAAAACATGCTTTTTAGGAAAAAAACACGAGTATTTTTGGAGCTGTCGTGTTGTTTTATATCTCAGAGAAGGATTCAGTTGTCATAACAACTTTTATTTATCTTTGATATTTAAGAAATCAGTTTTTTTAACCAGTTTTTTAACCTTCTGTATAAAGCAAAACATGCTCAAATTTGTACTAAAATTTAGCATGATAAAGATCGAGTCACTGGTGCAAAAAATAGAAGAGTTAATAGTCCTTTTTCTTTTTAAATGATGTAATTTCATCAGCAGATCCAAAAGTTATTAATCTTTTCGTTAAACCAATTTCCAGTATTTTTTTGTTGACACACAACAGGCATATCAGCCATTTTAAATTGGAAATTTGTTTAATTGTTTGTCTAATTAATTATGTAATGTATAACTCATTAACACATCGATTGTTTTCTTGACGAATGAAGTTTGCTTAAACGGAGTCGTGCCAGAATTTAAAAAGACGAAATTGATTAATTTACAAATGATTGCATCACAGATCATTTCAACAGAAACAAAAGATTTGAATCTCCTGCTTTTTATTTCTACCGCCATGCTCTAACCAAGCCTGACATTATTAACATACACACAAACCTTATCTTTATAGCACCATCAATGTCTGCATACAATTTTACGTGCAAAGCAGTGAGTCACAGTTCACTTCTACTGCAATGGAAACACTCTCCTCCGGCTTTTCTAGAAGGTATTCGAACGATATATAAGATTTATTACCAACTTCGGAACAAGGTAGTGACTGAAATTGACGAACCATATAAACGAAATATGGAGTTGTTCTTCTTGAAACCAAGTACAACATACACTGTATGGATAACAGCTTTCACAAATGCAGGGGAAGGTGAACCAACAACTAAAATTAATTGCACAACATCGGAAACTTGTAAGTTGATATTCTTCCATCCTGAACAGAGTTTTATCTTTCTTTATGTTTATTGAATGTGATCGTGTAGAGTGTAGAGATGTGATAGTTCCTGGGACAAAGACCTAACGTGGGAACAAATTGACAGAAGGTAATAAGAATAGGTTTGCCGAAGGGGGATTTAGGTTGAAGTTAAGATTAAGATCTAAGAATTAGATCCGATTAAAAAAGGGGCAATAGTAGACATGTCGCAACCTTAAACCAAAATTGAGAAATGATTATTATTACTATTATTTACCCAGGATAGCCTCTCAGTACCTATAGAAATTGTTATCAATGAGGGTCCTGCGAAGGGGGTCCTAGAACATTTAAAGCTCCTGTTTGAGCTACGAAAAGCGTGCGAGCACAACAACTGCTCAACTAGACAACCGCCTAAGATATTAATTCTATTCTCATGCTGAACATTAAGCAGAAAGGATCGATCCACACTTTTATAGTCTCTGGCGTGACTCGTCGGGATTTGAACCCAAGACCTTTCGCATTGGAGGCGGACGCTCTACCACAAGGCCACCAGTAGGTTAATTTTTTTATTAACAAGTATAATGGTAGAAGATATCTATGCACAAGGTTACAAGTCAAAATATAACAGATGTGAAAAATTTTTCACTTGTTGATACATTTTTTTTAGAAGTGTCATTACTTATCACTATTTTTTATCGATGGTTTTTATTAGCCAAAATGAAAAATCGCACGGTATTCTTAGTTAAAGCCACACGCACTTTTGTTTGGGATATTTGAAACGGGGATTGTCTGTCAAATTCAGGAATTATGCATAATCATCTCCATAACATACACATTAAAATTAAGATTAAATTTACGCACTTTTACTCAAATTCTAAAGATCAAAATGATTTTCAACTTTAGTTCCAAAGGCGTACCCACTGAACTTAACGGCAACCAGTTATCACTATCCACATTCAAGTTTAATACAATGGAATCACTTGGAAGATGATCAATGGCTGGGTTTTAAAGCAGGTTACACTATTTTCTTCTCAAAATTATCCACAGGAGAAATAGGAGTTAATGGACCAATTACCGATAATTTTACAGAGGTGGGCTATACCACATCACACGTATTATCAGATTTGGATGTATATAGTTCGTACAGAGTTCGCATAGCTGCAAGAACAAATGCTGGAGTTGGTATAACAAGTGATTATGTAATAATGCGTAAGTTTTTGTTCAAAATTATTTGCGTATTTGATTCCATGCATTTCTTAATTTAAACTTCTGTATCTGGAAAGCAGAGTTAATTTAATCGATTAATGAGCTAGTTTATAGACTTGTGCAATTCTTAGCGTAATAGCGATTTCGTAATCAAATTCCGTAGTCTGTGTCTATCACTTATATCGTATTTTATATGACAAATGGCCATTAAAATGACATTTTGATTTAAGGTTATGCTTAATAGAGTAAAAGTTTCCACAAAGGTTTTTACTTCTTTTGCAAAGAAAATAAGAAAAAGAAGAAAAATAATATAAATCTTAGGTTTTACATTAGTTGTTTTTTTCTTTCATATAACATATTACCTTGGTCAAACAATTTTACATATACCGGGTTGTAAAGCTGTAAAATGCCTGATGAGAAAGAAGAGGATTCTGTCAAACTTATTGGTATAATGCGTGACTGTTTAGAAACCTCTAGTAACTGTTACTTTGTAGACACCTGTCGCGTTCCACAAGCAAAGTTGATTCTTAATTACATGGTATACCCACCTTACGTCGATTATCCAAATGGACACAATTTGCGTCCAGAAGGTATTTTAATAGACTTAACTGAACAAATGCTGTTGACATGTGCTTACAATTGCACTTCATTCAATCAAAGTGTTTACATCTCTTACAACTCCGTTGATTTGGAATCCTTCAGTGATATCAAGAATTTTACTGTAAATGGCACTGGATTGCAAATGCCAAGAATGGACACTGGAAAACACACATACGGTTACTCGCATATAGCGATAGTCACTACGCCTGGTTTTGTACTGCTTGAAGTTCCGGATGATGCAGTAGAAGCTGCTACTAAAGTGGAATTAAAGCTATTTCGTGGCCTTCTAGAAACATTGCCGTTGTGTGGGCTGTTCTTTCTGTTGAATGCCTTGTTTGGCGTTCTATTTTGGATTTGTGTAAGTTCGTACTCTGGCATAATTTTATATTTTTTAAATAGATATTTTTCGACTTTAACTTCTAATTTAACTTAATCTGTAACATATTGTTTTATCATTTGCAAAAGAATTGGAAAGAGATTAGAAAATATTTTTTTTTATTAGGAGCCAACAAAAGTCGAACACAAAGGACGCGGAATATCTATTCGCGGATTATTTGAAGGATTATATTTAGCTGTAATGACAAGTACCACGGTTGGGTAGGTCTTTTTTCTAATATAATCGTGACTACCATCAAATTTACAAAAAAGGGTACTTTCCTCAAATGTAAACTCTACATCAACCGTACATTTTTCTGATAGATATGGTGATAAGGTACCGCAGACTAAAAGAGGACGCATGTACATTGTTATTTGGACACTACTTGGTTTGGTGCTAACTGGAATTGTGGCTGGTAGTCTTTCATCCGTTTTGTCAGTATCAGTAATCTTTTCTTTCTCCCAAAACTTGCCTGAAGATAAGGTAAAGAAAATGTTGATAATAAATGCAACTAATGATATATTTTTTCAGAATATTTCATTTCTATGGTGTGTTCAAACAAGCGCTTTCTATCAGAACATCGATTTTTTTACCTCTTAGATATTGGCATTGTATGGAACATCAGAATATGCCTATGGGAAGAAAAATGCTAAAGACTTCGACAAACGTTGGTTTATTTTTTTATAATATATAACAAAGCTAGTACATAAACGCGATATAGCTTACAACCATGCCCCTTGTTTCTATGGTAACACAAAGTTTAATGACAATAAAAGTTGTTAAATCCAAGATCACTGCTTCACATGTCGCGAAAATTAATTTCTTGCTTCAAGGTTATCTAGAAATTGACTCAGATTAAGTTTCATAGTTCGTAAGACATTTGTTGGTTGCGTAGAAAAACACCCCCTGCTTCTAAAAATAAGTTTAAATGCTGTATAACATACAATATACTTACATATAGCTAGAGTTAGTATAATCAAATGTATCTTAGCTACTTCATAACTGACATGGCATTCAAATTAATATAGTTGTCGATTGATTGTTTTATTTCCTATTTTAATTTTGAAGTAACCTAGAACTGTAAAGTTTCAAAAGATAATTTGCAGTAACATAGATTGTTTGGAGCAGAAATCGTAAATTTCCTGTCAACTGTTGAAAACACGAAGAGAAAAAATTTTGACTAAATATTCGCATTTGACATTGAACAACCTGAAAATTTTAAAATTAGTTATCAGTCAGTATATGTAACAATAACTAGTTTTTTTACTTAAAACCACCTTTGTACTGTTAACTCTTAATGCGAAAAATACTGACTGTTAAAAAAGTAAATTTTATAAATTAAAAGGGAATTGAGTACTTCTACGAATTTCTATGCAAAAAAAATGCGTTTTGGCCTCTAAATCGTTCCAGAAATACTTTTACGATGTTAAGAATATGCATACTGAACTCAGCATACATGCTACCTGTAAGAAACGTCAGTACCGTTATAGATAAACTGTACCGATCTTATGAAGAAGTGTTGTCACCCTTGCATCAGCAATCTGTAAAGTACGCCTTGGTGGATAGGTATGTCGCTGAAACACTTAAGCATAATATCTCTGCCTATGGCTTGTCTGTTAAAAAAGCTTTCAATGTACCAACTGATTTTGGTGTGGCTGCATTTGGTGAGATGGAAAAACTAAAAGTGTGTGGAAGAAAATTTGCAACAGATAACGCCTATATTTCCCACGCAGCTATTGAAGAACTGTTTAAGGTATCATCTTCTTCAGTCTTATCATTTGAATAACAAAATGATTTTTTTATGTAGTACTCCTTGGGTTTTTTTCAACAGCAATTCTACATTCAATATGGTGTAATTTATACTCTCTCTTTAAGAAATACAGTGTAGTCAAGACATTAAAGCCTACCGGTAACACACCAATAATCGATATTATCAGCTGGCGAGCAAAAATGTATCAATACATTACAAAAATTTTATCGGTACTTTTCCTGGCGTTTATTGTCTTTGGTCTCATTTATGAAGTATTTAGAAGAAGACGAATAAGAAATCGAAGAAGAAAAATTTGCACAACTCTAGGTAATACTTTTTGAGATCACAAACTGTCAGGATATTCCATGTTTCTAAAATATTTTGAAATAAAAGCTGGTTAATTTTTTGTCTTTAGAGTTAAAAGAACAGCTTCATAAAGAGTTAAAATTCTTGGCTCAGGACACAATACAAGAATTTCGCGACATGATTGAGCGTGTGGATGATTTGATTAAAAAATTGAACTACAAACATGGCAAAGAATTGTTGAAGATGCGAGCAGAATTGTCAAAAAAGCTTGGCGTCAATTTAAAGTATGTAAAACCAAGTGAGCTTGGTTTGCCGCTGGAAAAGATTCTGGAATACAAGGAAGAGCTCAAAAATAAGCCCAAGGAACCATTTTTCGTTAAAGTAAGGAGATTTCAGGTTCTGGTTTTTGGTTCGCTTGGGCGAATCTTTCCATTTTTCAGGCAGAACTAATGCTGAACTGAAAATAAAAGAAACAATAATTGTATATAAAACAGTTTTAACTGAACAGATAGTAGTATTGACTGCTTAACTATGTAAAAATAACGTCAACACGATATTTTACGTTTTAATTACTGCACAATTATATAACTATAGACCACTGATTTCAAGAAAAGGATAAGTCCGTGACAATATTAGTTTACATTCCGTAAAGTACAAAGCCAGGATATACATGTTAGCGTACAAATGAGTTTAGTGTAAGACCAATCTTCAGATGTTTAGCGAAGTGAACTACACAAAGTTTGTTTACGTTCAATATTTATAAAACTAATTAGTTGTTATCTGGCGTAACTATAATCTTCGATAAAGAAAATAAAAGGGCACTTATTTTTAATCTAACGAGCTTATTAAACTTCTGGATGACATTCCTTTCTAGTGTTTAGCTAGCTAGTTGTTTGTTTTATATTTTACATTTTACACTGGTATTTTATATAGTACAATAGCTACCACCTTATTACAATGTAAAGATGAAGTACACAAATAAGTATTTATAATTCACTCTTTTATAGAAAATAAAGTGACCCAAAAACGTCTTTCTGGTGGGTTTGTAGGTGTTGTGATTACGTCTTCAACCCGTCCATTCCGAAACGGATTCGGAGACTCAGGTTCAGGAAACTTACTCAAATTCGTCCCACGTGGTCCCTAGTTACCCACGCCGTGAAAAATCATTGAGGTCACCACCTCGTTTCCGAGTTATTTGGCCTCAAATTTTTAAGTGCACTGTAACGGCTTCGTTAATTTAATATAAGATACTAGTCAATAAAGACCCGTGGAAAAATCCACTTAGGCAATAGGACATTGAAAAAGTTGGTTTGCTGACGTCAGCATTGCAAATCCAAAAAAAATTGGCGAAATTTAGTTTATTCGTTGCCTGTAACGTGTAGAGGTTGAAACGCTGATCAAAATAATATATAGGATCATATCTTTTCTACGAACGACAAAGGACATAAAAGGGTTTAAAAATTTTGCTGAGGTTTTAGAAAATTACCCAAATTGTACCTAGGTGCTCCCTAGTTACCTACGCGGTGAAAAATCATTGACGTCACTACCTCTTTTCCAAGTTATTTGGCCTCTAAGCTTTAGTTGAACTGTAATGGCTTCATTAATTTAATATAGGACATTGACGTTAAAGTAGTGTTATTGACGTCGCGCCGTACGTCAGAAAATTTAACATATTAGACATAAGTTTTTCGGCGACATCAAAGGAAAATGACGATATCCACTTTGCCTGTTACAAACAGACACAGTCTCTGTATTATTATAAGAGATTGACGTTAAGGTAGTGTTATATATTGACGTTAAGGTAGTGTTATAGTGTTATGTCAAAAAGTTAGCCTGCAAAGAGTTAGCACAAATCAACAGAAGTAAGTTGTTTACACATTATAAATATTGTCTTTCCCTTAAAAGCTTATGCAAAAATATGAACATATCCACTTTGCCTGTTACAGAGACACAGAACTGGCGTATTATTATACAGACTAGTCGATAAGGCCCGTGGAAAAGTCCACTTAGGCAAAAGGCCATTAAAAAAATAAGTTGCTTTAGATGTTTTGCTGACGTAAGCAATGCATATACAAAAAATTTACACAAAATGTAAAAATCAACCAGTTAAGAACCCAATTTTTTTTCTTTTTTTAGAATGATGATCCGTACTACCCTTTACCAACAATTCTGAACCTAAATGTCAAAAAATCAATAAGCAAAGAATAAACTTGAATTAAAAAAGATCATTATTTTGGAAACATTGTATACGGTTCGTAAACAAAAGTTTACACAAAATGTAAAACAGATTGGTTTTTGAGAAACACATCTAAATCAACAAAAATAATTGCATTAAGCATGTCGTATATTTCCATTACCCATCAATCTTTCACAAAAAGATTATGAAGCACATCAAAATTTAGAAAAAACCGTCATTTCAGTTCATACAATCATCACCCATTAGATTAGAAAATCAGAAACAAAACAATAATAAATAACTTAAGACACACACACTTTAAGTTCTATAAAATTCGTTCCACTTGTCATATTGCAGTGGTCCCCCTTGTAAAGTGCACAGGTAATGTGAAAAAAATTATAGATGAATGACGTCATCGTGACGTAATTTGTTTTCTTTCTAGTGGTAAGCTCCTTGGTTCTGGCTTTTGCATGGCAGGAAAAAAGATGCTAGGATTTGGTGAAGAAAGGTCTTTTACTATGGATTTCTTCTAACGGGGACATCGTTGGAGTTTTAGATTGTAGGTTGATGGCTGATTATCGAGTGTAGGTTGATGCCTTCTGATTCTCGACGTAATTAAGAAAGCTTTCACGGCTTTTCCGTCATTATTCGGCAATATTTGTTAAAAATAAATAAGCAAACTTAATGACGTAATAAACCATTATATACGGTTTAACAGACGCGGTTTTTTCTAGGGCGTTTTAAATAATTTAATTTAAGGAAGTGTGATCACCCGGTATTGGTCATGAATTTGTTTTGAAGTATGTTAGGGTTTTGTGTGGATGATAAAAAAGAACGAGTTATATAAGTTAAGAAATTAAAGTCAACAAGGTTAGTTTTCAGCCAAGTATATGTATCATTAGTATTTATATTTGAGTATTGTTTAGAACTTGAGCCACATCCACGTAAATTTGTATAGCTGGTTAGCTAGAGAGCTAATCTTTATATAAGTTGGGGAGCCTAATAGCTAGCCATAGCTAAAGAAGGGTAAAACCTAAACGCCTTTTATGCAAAAAATGGCAAAAGTGACAGTGATTTAACCTTTAAAAGTCTTTTGGCTAGCTACTTATGTAGCTTGAGTAACAAATTCAATTTGAAATTGAATGTAGCTAGGTAAAACTTTTTGTATGGCTAGCTCAAGCCAGACGAATTTCATTGAGATACAGTATGAATCGAATATAGTGAATACACAAGTGTACAGTTTCGGCTAATCATTGTTTAAATAAATCTTTTTTTTGTTACAAGGCTCTTATTAAGAATTGAAAAATGGAAATAAACTGTTATGAATTGTGAAGGCTTTGACTATGAATAAAAGTGAAATAATATTTTGAAAAGAAAAGTTACTATACTAGTGGAAATAACATATATACTAAATTTTCATGCCGTGAGACTAATTATTTTTTCAGAAAATGCGAAATATTCATAATGCCCATGATCAAAGCCTTATTAAATTTCTTCTGTTTACTTCGGTTCCTTTAGAATGAAACCCTTACAACAAAACTCCTTTAATTCGACAACTCCACTGTATATATTAATTCATTGAAAATCTAAAAATAAATGTACTATTTGTGGTATTTTTTATAATAGAAACTAAATTATTACAGCAAATTATTTCTGCCAATACAAAAAATATGTCAGGATTTGATTGATTGGTGGCACGTTTTTTTGTCATAAGGCAGCAAAATAATCTTTTTCTGAAGGACATCGTTGAGATTTCAACTTTATACAATCAAGAAGGGCATTTTCCACCTACGTAATATATACTTTGATTAGCCAGTATAAAATTAAACTCTCCGAACTGTTTTAGTGCTAATTTTCATTTGTTGTTATTATGGTTGTTGATATAAGTGCAGTGGCATTTTTCACGTTGTTGCATGGCAAGAATTGGGAGAAAAGTTGAATGCACTCACACATTAAGAATAAAATTATTACACCATAACTAAGGTAAACTGTCTTGACCAGGACTTGAACCTGGATTTCCTACAATGTAGGTGTCTTACATTAGACGATCAAGACCTTTTTACAAATTTTAATAGCATAAATTACTGTATTACTGTAATGCAATTAAAAAAGCTGAATATGTATATACCTTAATGGCACCTAATGGGAACTAATTTTTCCAAGAAATCGCTTGGTATAACAACTTTTTCGAAGTACAAATTTGATGAGAGAAAGGCAATCAAGAACTTCTAGTTGATCAGTAGGAGTTGGAACAGAGAATTAGTAACATGATTTTTTAGATATGAAGAAAAATATTAAGAACTATGTGGAATGGTTTTCCTAAGATTGTCTGCAATTGAACTAAACATTTACTAAAAAAATTAGCTATAATTAAAGGGTCAGAGACGTCTCCGATAGCCGAAATATTGTTGCAAAAATGAAATTAGTTTATTTTTATAGCATGCTGTAAGAAAATATTCACAATGTAATATTGTTTCAGAGGTTCTTAACCAGTTTTTGTGAACATTACAACGCAAGTTAAATACAATATATATACTGATTAAAGTTGTTTTCACAAAAAATATGTTTGTTTCAAACATGAGTCTTTTATTAAAATGCTGTTTCTTAGGCTAAACTTTACAATTGACTCTTTACAATTTTGTCTGAACAACGGCCTTATGATAAATTAACATGTAAATATTTTACGCAATCATTTATAATTAGCTGCGCTTGATAAATAAGGTTTTAATAACAATTTCTTACAATAAAAACGGATTTTCAGAAGCAAATGTTACGAAACTTGCTCACATATTTTCAGTCGAAACTTCATTAAATATGTACAAGCGAAATACGCTAAAGGAAAGGGTTATTATTTCAACATCGTAACTAACTAGCTAAAAATAAATAAAGATATATAGCTATATAGCTATATATATCAGTTGTATATTAATTTTACCTTGATATTTAATAAAATTCCTGAACCTGCACTATATACTTTTTAACTAAGCGAGTAAATGTTGACCTCTAGCGTTTATTTATTCGACGTGCTGAACTTAATATCATCACTCTCGTATTGTCTTATTTTTTGACCAATTTTGCTTTGCAGACAAACACAAATTTATAGCTTAGCAGAAAAAATTTTTTGTTTCCTTTTTCAACAAAATAAATTTAAAATATAGCTAGCTAGCTATATTGCTCAGAAAAAACACTAAATCTCTTTTTAAATAAATTTTTCAAGGATTTTGGCTAACCTCGTCAAAGTAACTGCTGCATATATGCAAAAGAATCCTGGCTGATAATACAAGTTTTAGTATTAAGAAATATTCATATATACTATACCTTGCTTTTAAAAGTTTGACTATATTTTTATATACCTCCTCGTATTATTATTGCCGCCAAACCGCCATTATTATTTACCTTGTCCGATGACGTTCAGCGATTTGATTGGACAAAAAACACATGTGCGTTCTGGTCTGGAAATTATAATTTTAGCAAAATTTTCTGTTTTTGTCTGTTTGTTTTTCTAGCTAGCTACTGGGTGTCTTTATCAAATTATCACATGCTTATTTCACACTAAACATATAAAATTTATGTGATATTAGGAAAGGGCATTCATTAATGCAACGTTTGGTGCCAAGTCTCCTTAAGTTACATGCGCATATAGAGATTCGTGGACCATTTTAGTACCAAATAACAAAAAAACATGCATGTTTTTCATCATTATCTCTTTATATAAGCAAAAAAAAACCCTAGACTTTTTTGAAACGAATAGCCACCTTTGTTGTCGACATAAAAAGGAGCTAGGTGTATCAGGATATTCTAATATAAGCTTGCGATCTTCAAAAAACCGTACTAAAGTGTACCCACCTGTGGCACGGATAACTCCTTCAAAAACGTTTTATTAATCTGAACCAGGCCTTAATTCAAGAGTTGAAAGCTTGCAGACCAGATATAATATCACTTCCAAGGCCTGAGATACATTATTAAACATTTTTTCGAGGTTCAAAGTTCAGGTTTTAAAAAACTCCGAAAAACGTGTATTTTACAGAACCCCACCTTAACTGCGTCGAGTTTATTTGAATTTATTAAAAGTCATAAGAATGCCTTCGTTTGAAGAAATGAACTGATAATTACTTTCCTTCACCTAGCACCCCAATCCTTTTCTCTACCACGCAAATGCCAAAGTCGAAAGAGCTTACTACTGAAAATGTAAACAACGAAATTCATCTATACTATATGGGCATAAAATACATCCTACTATATCCTGCAAAATTTAAATTTTTTGAAAGATTTTGTAGGTAGCTAGCTAGCTTGTTACAACGTAATTCTTGCTCATTAAAGAAGAGAAATTTGGAAACTATAGTAGTTAGCTATAGATAATTAAAAAAGAGGAATAACAACAGAAGTCATAGGTTAGAGCTAGCCATGGGATGGGGAGCTGCACTTGGAGGCTAACATTAGCTAGCTAACAGTACAAACTCAAGTAAACACGAGACGTTCAAAAATTTGTTTACATGATGTAATGCAATGTCTACCTTAGCATTAAGTTGTTTTGTTTGCGCTCTCTCACTTGCGGCTAAATCCCATTTGCTGTCATTTTCGGGGTAACACTGAGCTCTTCTCCCGAAACAGCTGTGAAAGTTGCATTATGCTTTTGCTTATATTTTTCTAGCGAGTCATCGGAGACTTATAATCAGCTAGATCGAGACTTTTTGACAATGAGATCGCTCTTTCTTAAATAATCATGCCGATGACAGGGATTTTGTTCCAGCGTGCATTTCTAAACCATAAAAAAAGCTTCATCAAGATTTTTATGTCTCTCTTCTTCATTCTTTTTCTTTTTTTGAGTTTACTTGGCCTGACTCGTAAGCTTATGGGATTTTCTTCTTGCTTTTATTGTTTACTACCCACGTCGAAACATTATTTTCCTTTACACCCTAGTCCTCTGAAATGCTCTTTTTTGTACTTTTACTCTCTGTAAGTCTCTGCAAGGTTTATTTTTATGTTATGGAGATGTTTATTTTTTCATCTTGATTCATTGTTCGTATTGCACTTCGTATTTTTTCGTTCTATTTTGGACTTCTATTACATTGCATTTTGTTTATATTCGAATGGTCCGTTTCGAATATAAATGCTATCCAAGCTGAACGAGCTTGGATAGCATTTGCATTGAATGCATTCAAATTTCTGAATCTACATAATTAAAAAAAAAAAAAAAATTGATCATTCACTGTAGCAGGCATGTAAATACTTAACACCTTTCAGCTGAGAAAGTCCTGATTTGGTAGCATTACTGCCACCGACAATTGCTTCTTAATTCTGTATTTATTTACAAGCTTCACTTTCAATCAAAGATCAAGAATAACAGTATGAAATAAACCGTTATTTAGTTTCAGCATAGTGTTAGAAATTTCAGCTTTTTTTGGTGAGTATTTTAACGACGCTACAACACTTTGAAGGAAGTAAATTCGGGAATTGTCTTGTATGTATGATTAATCGGGTTCTCTGCAATCTTTTTCACTTCAAAAATAATTTTTTGTTCTCTAATTTCAATTTCTAAATTTCATATAGCAAGTAGTTTTTACATGTCTTTTTATGTTAAGGGTACACATGTACACAGTACATACATTTATTCCACATTTCTTTATATACTTGTTATATTCGGTATGAAGGCACAGGTAAATAATAAAGATAACATAACTTCACAACACAACACCCAAGCATTGTTTTTCACATTTAGCATTCCATGTCTGACATGGCCTAATGAAGAAAAAATGCTTAAAAACAAGCGCTGTACTGAGTGGACATTTTCGTTAACGTTCTAAGTGTAATGTTCACATGTTGATCAATAAAATGTTTGGTAGACTTATGTCTCCTAAACTGCAATTACCGTAGTAAAAAGACATTTTGTAAAAGTTCTTCTTTTTAACAAATGCGAATTATAGTTTTCCTACTTTAATTCCTTATTAATTGATTTTGCTTCAGAAATAATGTTTTTTCCTGCTTAATCTTATTTTAAACTACCGTAAAGGGTGTTAAGAAAATGTAAAACAAAAGTGGCAAATAAAGTATGTGGTGCAAATGTTTTATTTACCTTTTTTTTTGTAAGAAGCGATGTTTTCTCAAGTTCCTTTTCCTCCTAAGATTCTGAACTATAATTTTCTTAAATCTGTTCCTTCTTACAACTGAAACTTACGAAAATGGGTGATTAATGAGATTGTATTCCAAGTTGATTAACTCGGTGAAGTCCCAACTCGATTGGAGAGATACATGTAGGAAGAAAATAAATGTTGTTAAAATCAGCAATGAGCTGTCTATAAAAGTTTTATATTCCAATCATTAATAACCCATTCCCACTATTGTATAGACATTGAAACGCTGGGTGAAACAAAAGAACGGAGACGTGTGTTTCTGAAGAGTGGTTAAAGAAAGTTAAATAGACGTCTTAAGCCAGTCAATATATGCATTTCAAGTTATATACTTGACATCCAAGTGACAAATATGGCGCGGTTAAGACGTTAGCTGTTGCTTGTTAGCAAACGGGGACAAGGAAAACAGAGAAATAGAATGTTTGATAAGGCTTTAACTAAGTGATAGAAAAATGTATGGGTCATCCTTTAAAATCTTTGTTTTTCCCGTCTTAAATTTTACAGTGACGATAATTCGAATGCAACACCTTCTGACAATGGAAACATTTTTTTTTCAGACAAGATGTTGTGTTAGACAAGATGATGGGAAACTTTAGAATCACAATCAACATTTTAGATATTCATATGCAGGATTTTTTGGGGAAAACAAAGTGTGATTCAGAACATATATTGTTTCTAGGAATAAAATTATATCCCTGCATCATCCCGAATTGCTAAACGCTTTTTGAATATACTGAATTTTGAAAATACAAATCCCAGTTATCCTTCATTTAAAATCACACGTTTTTTAATTACGTGCAACGGAAAAAAGAAAAAATTAAAATTATAGATTTTGCGTATGGTGTTTTCAGAAAATTCAAATCTTCAATTGGATATCTTTGAAATTGATATAAAAGCAAATCTGGAAATTCTATGATACAAATCCTGTTGTTGATCTGATAAAGAAAGAACAGTGATGAAGGGAATGTTAAAATAATTTTATAATATAGCATAAACTGTCAATTATTGTTTCTTTGAAGCAACACTTCAATTATTTTAAAAAGGCGTTTAAAGAAAGAAAAGAAAAGAAATATTTAAAGGAAACCATTTTTTAAACACAAACAAGAAGCCGTGCGGCTTAAAGATTTCCGCCATTAGCAATAATCTGAAAAAAGATATAAAATCGTGACATACATGTCACGATTTTATAGCTACAATACATTATCTTTCACTAAAAATATTTATCGATTGGTTTTAGCAATTTGATTAATTTGACTCGTTTAATTGTTACATTCAATTTGTGCATGGTTACTTATTTTATTTGATGTGCAAGCTAAAAGAAAGAGAAAAAAAGAATTTTGCCGCATTGTCAACTCAAAAAAGGTGGTAACTAAGGTGTTGCTAAGGAGATATATGGGTCCTAGGGATAAAATACAGACCAGAATTGAAAAAAAAATCGATCCAGAGAAATTGCACCGTTTCGGATCCGAATAACGTCATTAAACAGTTTTCCTAACCGGGAGAATCTATAAATCCCATATTCTAAAAATGAACAGTTTAATGACAGGAACATCAATATTTCCAGTAAAACGGATCTTTTTACCTTTATTATTAACATGAGAAAATATGTCTACAATCAAGGTTATTTATTTATTTCATAATATTTAAACAGCATTTCAGTTAAAATAAATTACTGCTATCAATGTGTGTCCTGTACAAAATGAAATTTGAGAAATACTAGGAGATATTAAAAATAATAAAAATTAATTATATAAATATATATTAAAAATAACATGGAATGGAATATAAATTTAAAAACACAAAGTGAAAAAGCAAGAAAACAAACAAAAACTGCCGAAAATGAAAAACAAGTAGTATGACTAGAGGTTGTGAAGACAGGAAAAAGGCGTAAGTTAAACCCAAAACACGCTTTAAGAAATAGATCTACAGAATCTATTTAGCGAAGTGTGTGCTCAGTTGCGACCTAGAAAAAGTGTGACTATTCCTCAGATTAAATGGTAAGTCATTATAAAGTTGACTACCAGAATACCTAAACGATTTTTCACCAAATTTCAATCTAAGTTTATTGCTATTACTAAGTTGTCACGCATTTAGCCATCCAAACATTTCGTCACTACTAGACACGCTTTCTTCTTCCTTCGATTTTCTAGTCTGCCTATCTTCACATCACCACAAACAATTGTTGTCCAAAGATGACAATTTTCTGTGTGTTTGTTAAGTAAAGGATAATTAGCGTAATGTAAAACATAATTAACCTTTCGTATATTTTGTAGGTGGCTTCTACACTAAGAAATAATCTTATTCGCTTGATTAGAATCAATCTTTCAGTTGTCTTCTTGTAAGCTTTCTAAAAGTTGTCGTTCACAGAGAATATCGAGTCTAGATGGTTACCCAAGAACGTATACAACGTTGTGTGATGTACAGGTTCTTTTGGATTTAATGTATTTCGAGTTTGTGTAGCAAGGCGTATAGCAGTTCCGAACAACATAATTTCATTTTTACCCTGTTTCAAATTCAATACTAAATCGTTTTCGTACACGTAAGTGTGTGTGTGTGTGATTTTTTACTTTATTATTCAGGATTTTCTCGATCGTTCGTGTTATCGGCTACGTAAACAAAAGTATCATCGGTATACTTAATGCATTTCGTATATACCTTTAGTATTGCTTTAGAAATATAAATTTATCACAAAATTTGAAAAATTACCAATTATCTTATAGTCTGAGCGTGTCAATGTGTCTGTGATAGGCAAAGTGGATGTTTTTTCCATTGATTTCTTAAAAAAAGCATGTCTCACACTTTAATCAACAAATTTAACGTCGCTACGTCGTTAACACTAATTTAACGTCAATATATGAACTTATTTGGTTCTTTGACGCGTCTTTATCACGTGTCCTAGTCTTTTTACGTCTTACAACTCATCACAAGTCGATAGAATTGGTACAGGTAGGATGTCGACTAGAGAGGCAGTTTCAGAACTTAAGGCTTACTTTGATGCTAAACTTTCTACTTTGAAAAGAGACATTGTATCTGAAGAAACCTCAAAGAAGAGAAAGAGAGAGCATGAATTTAAATATAAGGCGAATAAGAAGCAGTTTAAATTCAACCAAGAATTGAGAGAAAACCTTGAAGAAATTATGGAGTTAGTTCAAAATGGTTCTAGAAAAAGATCTACAAAGAGAATTGAAACCGCTATTGATGAGATCAAAGCAAGAAACAAACTCATACGCATCGCTTACAAGTCACCAGCTGGGTGGGGCACAGTAGCGGAATACGAATCAGATAGTATAGCGAGTGATTCTGCAGATGAGAAAAAAAATCAGAGCATCTGAGAAGAGAGCGTTGTCAAAACAACAAAAACGGAGAAAGATTGTGCCATCATCAACAATAACACGTAGAGACCAACACATCAATTCATCTTCAAGGGGGGCCTAGCTTCAGAATCACTATGCCTATAGCAACAACAAAACCGACAGACATCTGCTTGCAGTGTGGTGACCGTGGACACTGGAAAAGAGGTTGCACAAGGCCCTCAAGCAACAGGAATGATTAAAGATAAGTTACTTGATTTTGATTTTAACTTAGGGTTTTTAAGAGACAAAGAAAGGTCTTATAATAATCTTGAATTAGATTCAGACATTGTTAAGGGAAGACTGAAAAAACATTGGCTATTCTGGGAGCAGTTAGGGACTAATAAATTTATTGTAAATATGTTTTAAGAAGGATTCAAATTGCATTTGTTAAAAACACCAGAATCAAAACATTTCAAAAATAATCAGTCTGCTTTGACGTATCATGAATTCGTATCAAATTCCATTGACGAACTTTTCATAGCCCGTTCAGCAATCGAAGTACCTTTTAAACCAGAAGTTATTAATCCTTTATCTGTCGCTATCAGCTCGTCTGGAAAAAAGCGTCTGACTCTCGATCTTAGCCATGTAAACGAATGTCAAGAACACGTAAAGTTTGATGATTGGCGCGAGTTCCGTCAGTTTGTTCGTCCTGGGTCTTTTTATTCAAGTTTGATTTAAGAGAAGGATACCATCATGTCGATACATTCGCAGAACACCAAATTTACCTGGGGTTTTCCTGGAAAAGAAATAACAAAGAATCGTTTTATGTTTTTACTATTTTACCTTTTGGCCTTTCTTCGGCTCCAAATGGATTTACTAAGCTCTTAAGGCCACTAGTTTCTGTCTGGCACAAAGATTCAATAAACATATCAGTTTATATAGACGACGGTGCAGGAATTGAATATACATATGAGAAAATTAAGAAAGCAGCTAAGATAGTTTGTTTACTTTTGAAGAAATCTGGGTTTGCCATTAACGAAGAAAAATCAATATGGGAGCCGGTAAAATGTATGACTTGAGGGTGACAATAAATTTAGTACAAAATACTTACAAAATTAATCCAGAAGGTATCTTATCCATAATTTTAATAGCTGAATTCCTATTAAAAAGCCCTTACACTACTGCAAGATCGTTGTCTCGTTTAACAGAAAAAGTTGTTTCAACAAAATTTTTGTTATCAAACATAGTCAGATTAAAAAAGGCCTTCTCTATACAATGCAATCGACGATCAGTTATCATGGGACAGTAGATTGAACATTCTTAATTGTCACGAAGCGCATAAAGTGATTTTGTTTTGGAGAGATACAATAATCCCATTAAAGCGAAGATTGTTGTTTATCCTCATGCAAGTAACAATGGCCTAGAAGCCTTTAGGAGAATCAAAATGGGTTTGTTTTAAAATTTTAACCAACTTGAGAGTGTAAAGACCTCTACGTGGAGAGAGCTTGAAGCTATTAGATTTGCTTTAAAAGCGTTTGGAAGTCGTTTTAGAAACACTTGTATTTCTTGGAGAACAGATAACAAAGCAGCAATGTACGTAAGTAAAAATGAAAGTAGCAAACCTGATAGACTGACAAACTTTATAGATTTATAGTTATATAAAGTACTTCAATATTTCGTTCGACGTAACATGTGTTCGTAGGGAACTTAAGGTAAAAAACGGACTATTTTTCTAAATTGGTTTATCCTGATGATTGGAAAATAACTCCAAATTTTTTCGTATTTCTGAACACTAAATGGGGACCATTTACCATCAACAGGTTCTCTAACTTTGATTACAAAAAGGTTGACCGTTTTAACTCAAAATATCTCGTACCTGGTACAGAGGCTGTAGATGCTTTTTCTCAAGACTGGTGTTTCGAAAATAATTTCTTTGCCCCACCCCCCCCCCCCCCCCTCCGTGTCTCTTTTTATCAAAGTGATAAACCGGATTCTTCTTTTACCGCATTGGCCTTCCGCACAATTTTGGCCTCTCCTGCACATTGAAAATGGTTACAAGGAATTTATCTATGACTATTGGTTTGAGAGCAATACTTCTGAAATCTTGAAACAAGGACATTTTAAAGATTCTTTTTTGGGCTCTTCTAGATGTAAAGGAAGCATTGTTGCTTTTAAAGTCATTTGCTGACTTCGCAATAACTAAAATATAATTGAACGGGCTTTAAACATTTTGAATGTTGAAAACTAGGTTTTCTAGAGAACAGGTTCTCAATTTTTAAAACTAGGTTTTCTGGTTTTTAGCTTTGAAAACTAATTTTGAAAACATCTGATGTAAGAGGCCTTTAATATCATGGGTTTATATGTATACATTTAGGTCATTCCACTTACAGTATTGTAAATACAGTCGAAAATCCACAACTCAAGTCTCTTGCTGAAAAGTTGGACGACGCGTCTCTACATGCTCTTGCCGAGAACACAATAAAGAAATACCAATCTTATTTCAATAAGAGAAAATGGTGCGACCAGTTTTTGGAAGTCCTTCCATTGCCATCTAAACCCGAACATGTTGTCTTGTTCCTTGTCAGTCAATACAGTCAGGCGAATCTCTTAATGCTATCGAAAGTAGCTATTACGCAATAAGATATTTTCACAATATTTCCAGTTACGCAGATCCTGCGATATTGTGCGGATATATTTTGAATGCAGCTAAACGAATCTGCCACCATCCGAAAAAGAAGAAATAATCTGTCACTGTGGATCAGATCCACGAAATTTATAAAACGCTGAAAGGCGACAATAATACTTTATTAGACCTTGGAATTTTCACGATGATGATATTAGCATTTGCTGGCTGTCTTAGATATACGAGGTTATGAATCTAAAACTGTTAAACTGTTAATTTCAAAGCTTTTCATTGAAAAATCGAAAACCGATCAATATTGTGACGGATGCCGTGTGTTTATTTCCAAAAGATCATCTGACATATGTCCTGTTAAAATTCTAAGAAAGTACATCAACATGTCCTGCATCAGCGACGATGTAGAGTTTCTTTTTCCGACCAATGAACTTTTGCAAAACCTCTGCAACACATTGCATCAGAAAGAAAAATACACCAATTTCATATCCAATAGCTAGATCTGCAATCCTGAAATACATTAAAAACATCGGGTTAGACGAGAAACTGTTTAGGATGCATAGCTTCCGGCAAAGTGGTGCTACTGTAGCAGCCAAAAGACATGTAATCGATCGCATCTTTCAAAATCATGGCAGATGGAAATCTGTAAATGCAAAAAACGGTTATGTTGACGACAGTATTGAGAATTTGCTATTTGTTTCATTAGGGCTAGACCTGTAAATATTTTATTTGCATTGTAGCGATATACCATGTAGCTGCTGCTTCTGTTACAATCGCTACAAGTCATTTCTAGACTGACTCTACTAAGTGATAAAAAACTATAGATAATAATAAATAAAGTTATTTTCGTTTCAGATACGAATTGGAAAATAAATGAATTTATTTGCTTCTTTGGTGCGCCTTTATCACGTGTCCTAGTCTTTTGACGTGTGTATCGTCTTACGACTCATCACAAGTCGATAGCATTGACCCTCCCACCTAGATTATAAGGATATTTGTAGGACATATATTGAGGAAAGAAATATACACGGTATATTTTGTGTTAGATATTTTATGACACTCGCTGTACCTTTCTAGACTGACTCTACTATATAAAGAAATATAGAATAATAATAAATGAACTTATTTTCGATTGAGGTACGAATTAGCAAATAACTTCATTTAAATTAATGAAGTCATTACAATGCAGTGATATTTTGAGGCCAAAAATCATAGAAACAAGGTGGTGACGTCATTTATTTTTCACTTATGGGTAACTAAAAACAACCTGAGACCAAATTGGATAAGTTACCAAAACCTACGTCTCCGAATCCGTTTCGGATAGCCGGATTGATGACGTCATCACAACATCTCTAAACTTTAGTATATCTGTAACTGCTTGTCAAAAGTACATGATCTTATACATTTTCTTAATCAGTAAATTAAGATATATATGATAAATGCAACGAGTATAAAATGTTCTAAAAAATAATGTTTTGTACTTTGAGGGGAATTGGCTGATGTAAGCAGAATTTTCAAACCTTTATCTTGTTAAGCGTTCGTGAAAAGCACATAGTCATATACATTTTCTTGATCAGCATTTTAGGCTCTATACGGTCTTTATCGACTAGTTTTCATAATAAAATTTCATTTCTTGATATCCTTATTGAACATACTTCGAATACCTTTCACATTTATTTTACAAAAACCTATGCACGCTAGTTTACTCACCAACTGTTTAGGTTCTTTTCCAACCATATACAAAATTAATTTAATACATACTCTGATTGATAGAATGCTTTAAATAAACAACGATCGGAAATACATTGATCAAGACATCACGTTTCTTACTTCTGATACTTAATTATTAATTTTTCTCCTCAAAAACTAGTTGGTTGACATATTTCTGATTTTTTAAATGATAAGTTAACACAAACTGATAAATAATCAAATACTATAAAAAAAGATATTTTAGGTTGCCATTTGTTGGTAAGTATTCGACTATTATTCAAAGTGAAAATTTTCTTCTAGACAAATTTTGAAAAGAAGTAAATGTAAGTATAGTTAACATAAAATCACACAAAGTTAAAGATCTTTTGTCTCGTAAAGATTAAGTTCTAAAATCCTTTAAGTCTGGAATTATGTAGAAATTAAGTGTGCGGTAGCTGTAAGGCTTGCAATGTGGGTGAAACCACTAGACACCGGTTCAGTCAAATTAAGGAACATTTGGTTTCTGATAAACGTTCGCACATTTTTAAACATCTTGAAATGTCTCATTCTTGTAAAATGGTTTGTAATAAAAATCGTTTCCATTTTAAATCATGTTGATACTGATTGGCAACTCAAACTTAAAAAAGGTTAGCATAATTCCTGGTTAAAACTGGGTTTGAACAAGCAAGTCAAGCACTTGAGCATGCGGTTTATCTTATTTATTATTTTATTTATCTATTAATCTAAGCAGCTCATTTTTGACAAATTATTATTTGTATTTAATCAAAGTGTCTATTGTAACATTTTCGGCAGCAATATATATTTCCACGAAACTATTTTATCCACTATTGTACATTTTTTACCTAAGTTACCT
The DNA here is from genome assembly GCF_029227915.1 of Hydractinia symbiolongicarpus. Lineage (NCBI taxonomy): Eukaryota > Metazoa > Cnidaria > Hydrozoa > Anthoathecata > Hydractiniidae > Hydractinia > Hydractinia symbiolongicarpus. The sequence goes on along the minus strand of NC_079882.1, from coordinate 27,895,709 downwards.
ATATACTTATTACACTTTTGTAGTTTTTGTACTTTTGAGAATTTCTCATTTTTAGTTGAGCTTGTAAAAACCTTATTAAATTGTAAACTTTTAAATCTATTCTAATGATTATTGTTGACACAATTGAAACAAAAATCTTAATGTGCTCAAAAAATGAAGTTTGTTATCATTTTTTTTTAAGATAAGAAGAAAAGTTGAAAGAGGCAAATAAGGCCAAAAAGTTGTTTATCACTTAATTTCAGAACGCTTTCTTTTTTAAAAATGCTTTAAAGAAACACTGCAATAGCATTTTTTTTAACACAAACTATCACATTATACTTTGAATTTTTTCAGGCAAAAGTAATCAATACGGCGTCCCACAATTGCCACAGCAAAACAAGCAAAAATAAAGAAGAAAACTTGTAAAAACATTTGATTTTGAGGTGAGGGATAATACTTCTTTTTCGACAATTTCCTTATTTCAGCCAGATAAATTCAATACCCAGCATTGAAAGTTAGTTTTCGCGTGTTTATTTTTCGTGCTTAACAACATAATATTATCTAAGTATGAATAATGTATGTGACCTACGTAAAATAAAATTATAATTCAATAAATGTTTAAAATGTTAGTATTGAGATAAGTATTTTTAGATGTGATTTGTGGTGCAGTGATAAAAAAACGTGAGACAAAAAAATTATGTGCTACATTTTTGATTAGCTGCATTTATACTGAAATAAACTTTTCGTCTGATATGAAAAGTTTATTTCAGTATATAATGAATGAATCCGTTTAACGAATCAATACATACCTCGACCTTGGGATCTTCTAATATAACTATCTACCATACTAAATACCTTATCGTCGATATTCTTTCAATTCGACCGTCTTAATATCATTATAACACATTTTTTTACATTTTTTTTCCTACAATTTTTTTTTGCTAACCCCACTTTTAATATAATGATTGAATTTTTTTGGCAAGAGATCAAATTGTATTACTACCTGTTGTCCAGGCTGCAAAATTAGTCAACGCCGATGAACATTCCGGCTCAGATAATTAGTTATCTCAGTATAAATACGACTGTTTCCATATAAATATATAATGAAATATTATATATGAGTATAATAATCACAGCTGTATTGTTGCTAATTTTGTATTTTTAATGGACCCATATATAATGAATATATGAAAAAGTTAAAACAGTATGTCAGATAACTTTTTTTTAGTTGTTTTTTTTTTAATTTTTAGTGTAACACAAGCTTATGTTTTACATTAACGATAACATACTTGTTTACAGCGTCACTGTTTTTACCTATAAAAGGAAAATAATTTTTAGATAGTCACTCTACTATTTTTATTTAGATGAAGTTTATCGTATTGCTTTTTCTTTTGGTTTGCAACTGTGTGGCTGTTGAATGCAACTGCTTCGGTAACACACGATTTTTTTTTAATTAAGTTATTCTTTTTATTAAATTATGTTATGTATTTTAAAATTGCTTGGATTAATTTTTTTAACAAATATTCTTACGTGCATTAAGAAAATAGAATAAATTACAGAATTGTTTGCAGAGCTCTAGATCTGTCTTTCGCCCAAGTTTTCTTTTTCCACATTTTTTTTGTTAACCCCTACTTTCAATTCAATTCCACCACTTCCTATTATACTAACTTATTTAGGCGATGTTTGCCGAATCATAAGTCTGAATGTTCCAAGCTGAAGAGTTTTATTTTCCTTATGCATACTAAATATAGGTATTTACAATTGAAGTTAATTAAAAAAAGAAAGACCTATATCTATATAACATATTAGGCAATTGGCGTTAGAGTAACTTCAACAAAAGGCACAATACCTTTTATTTATCCTGTTATGAACGCAAAAATGACATGTAAAAGAAAATACTTCTTAAAATCAAAATCAACATTCTCCTTTTATTGTCCTATCATATCTATTCAGGTTGATCATCCTCCTTTGTTATTGCATTATGTTTTAGAAGTAATTTGTGAAGGAGACACAAAAACAATAGATTGCTTACAAGGTGGTAAGATAAAGATAATTGATGCATTATATGGAAGAAAAGAGGGAAATCTTTGCGTTGAAAATTATAGCACAGACAGCTGTAAGGCAGCAAATTCACTTGCAACTGTTGTAAGTGAATGCGATGGCAAGCAGAGTTGTGATGTAACAGCACGGTCTGATGTGTTTGGAGGTGATCCATGCGGTGGCGTACATAAATACGCTAAAGTGGAATATAAATGCATCTATGGTGAGATGTCTTCATAATAGTTTTTATGATGAAAAAACGGGGTGAAGAAGGAAAACGAAAAGAACATATATAGCGTCTTCTTTCTCATTAATTTTTCTAGTATTAACAGTGGGCACTTCTTTGAGAATTCACGGGCATCGTTTTTTAGACTAAAATTTTTCTTTCATTTTGAATCTTACTGCAGACCTGAAAAAGCGTTGAAGCTATTTTGTTAAATCTAATATCACTGTCATGTTTGCTAAAAAATGAAGAGTAAATCTGATAACCTTTCTATACAACTGATTTCATGTGTTCAAATAGAATTATGATCAAAATTTTTGCAGCATTGATGAAATAACAGTAACTTTTTTGAAGTTACGACTTGTACAACTGGTGTTTAGATTATAACGACGATGCAACAAAAACTGTTCACGTATCAATAGTGAGTGACACAGAGATTATTGTGGCATGGAATGACAAAATATTTGGTGGTCACGATTTTTCAACATACTCCAATGTTCAAATTGAATATGATAACTATTATGAACCGACATATTCAAATTTTCTTACCATTCCTTATGCTAAACATGGCACTCGTATAAAAGAATTGGATTCCACCGCAATGTATGTGGTTTATATGACATATTACACAGATTCTTGCAAAAGAATTCGATGTTATCCAATATACGTACAGACTAAAACAAACGGTAAATGTTAAATGCTACCTTGTTTACATTTAATGACCTTAGTGTCGAAAATGCAGGTTGGCGTTACCATAACAGTAGAGTAACATCTATCGATTTTTTTTTTAACTTTGCTTACAGGTCATTTAGTGTTTACATAAAAGGAGTATATTCCTTTTTTAATTTTTTATTGACAGTCCTGTGCGAGTTTCTAAAGCTTAAAATCTGAACTGAGAAAAATGTTGGAATATCATCCACAACCAGTCCGTAATGTGTGCATTACCTTTCAGAAACTTTAGTAATTTTTCGCAATATAAAGTTACTACAAACACCAATAAATCACAAAACAATTTCGTTGCAGGTCAAATTTCGAAAGGTGTTTATGACGTGTTGCTTGAGCTCAGTCCTTCCAACGTAAGTACATTTCTAAACAGAATTTAATAAAAAAACAACAAACCTCAGTAACTTCTGCGTGTGTGTATTATGATTTGCTCCCGCAGTCCTTTTTATCAAATTAATTTGCTCTTTCTCATCACCTATTTATTCGTCGTAGAACTTAGTTTCTTCCTTAGCCTAAAAACGACCGTCTTAATAAACATCATCTTTCATAAATAACCGCGCGAAACAAAATAATGGAAGTTAAACCAGAGCATTTTTATAACAAAAAGTTACACTTAAATATACACTAAGAGTGAAAATAGCTTGAGAGGCAGTTCATTTTGAGACTAATAACAATCAACTCTTTGTTGTTTTTAGGAAAGAATATCATTTTATTTAATAAGCTAAAAAGCTTTACGAAATTACTTGTATTGTATATAACAATAACTTTTCCTTATTAGCCTTTCGATTGGTAGTGTTAGTGTGATATTTTCTGATATGATTTTTCAAGGTTTCAAAGTATCATTTAATAGGCTTTTCACAATAGGCAAATCTCACAGTCAACCTGTTTAGAACGCATAGCTTTTCTAGTGCTGTACTTTTTGTTCTTACAGGATAAATGGAAATATGATGGTGATTACTGGAATAAACTTAAAGATTCTAACAGTTTGAATTTAGACAACCTGTTTACTAACTTTGACAATCAAGATGTCATATCACCATTTGCTTATTCCAGAAAATATGATGCTTTTTTGGTGGGAATGAGAAGCAGCAATATGAATGACAACATAAACTGGGTAGAATTTCTTAAAAGTTCCGGGACATCTGCCAATCTTAGAGACCACATCTATGAAAATAATATGGGTGATCGCATCTTTGCTACTAAAGATGATATGCTGACTTTATCTAATTCAGGTACTGTTTTTGAATACGTCATAGGTAAATTCTTTTAGGTAACTATTTGTGTTACAGTCACATGTTGCTCTTTCTTGTAGCTCCTGCTATTGGTGACGAGGAGTATCAAATTGGCTTTCGGAGAAGTATGTTTAATTTCAGTTATAATTATTCAGTTCTCATTGTGTTACCATGGACATTATATTATTTTACATTGTAGCTAAAGGGGGAAGTGAGAAAGTTGTTGTTGGTTATCTTGGTAAACATTTAACTAAAAAGTTTGCACTTGGCCTTGGAATGAAGGAACATCCTTATGTCGGTATGTTCTACGATGGATCTACAAAACAAGAAGATCCAATGTATGGATACGTATTGGGTATGCAATTTTATACATTTTTTTTATAAAAAATAGTATTTGTAATTGTTATTGCTATGGTGTGAATGAAGATCTTACAAAGGTAATATTCTAAGCACGAAAAAATGCAAACATATCTCACTTTCACATTACAAAATGAGTGTTCAATCATGCTACTAGTTAATGAATAATATGTAGGGGTACATTGCTGAATTTTCCAATTTTAATTTGATGTAATTTGAGGCTTATGTTTTAGGAAGACGATCAACAAATTTTGTGAAAGGTATTACTTATACATGTGTTTACAACGGATGTGGACTTCGCACTGATGTTGCTAGTGTATCGTGTGAAATATCCCATGAAGATTGGATAGGTTTTTTTTGCTCTCCGCCAGAAAATAAATCCTGCTCAGCAATAGAAGAGTGTCCTTGTATGTATTATTTAAAGTTCTAATAATTAATTTCTGATTACATATTTCTTTATATAACATTAATTTTGCTCATATCAGTGTAAAGCAATCTGATTACTACAACAATTTTGTAACACATGAATATTAACTAGCGTGCATTCCGTAGCGAAGACATTGATGAAATAACTGACTTTAAGTGTTTAGCCATTCAAATAACGCATCCGTAATTAAAATTTTTCTGGAAAACCTTCATTAATTATTCAGAATTAAAATTTCATTAATTTTTTATGCACGAAATAACGATGGAAGAAAATTATGTACGACGTGCACAAAATTTGTAACTGGACGTTTGAACAAATAAATTGAAGCTACAAATGCACAAACTAGTAAATCTGATTAAACGCTGGTTAAACATATTTACAATAATTTAGCGAATGTTTTTTTCCCTAAGCTCTTTTTTAACCTGTAGATTCTAATCATTGTTTTGAATTTATGCTTTTAGAAATTCATACTTTTAAATGTGTTCTAGCTACATACGATAATTAAATAATGATGTGTTACCGTAGCAACATCTAATTTATGACTTTACATTTGCGGGCACTATATGCATCTGTACTGGGTTATAGAGGCCTAAAAATCCCAGTTATAAAGTCATTGACATCAATTCTCCTTCTAAGTCCTAAAAACACTTTGTTGCCATATCACCTAAGGGTGTTGATTTTGACTAAGGTACTTGAGTTATTAAATTAAAGAGACTACAGGAACTAATATTCAACTCACAGTAGAATTAGCCTTACAATTAGCACTAAGAAATGGCAAATTGCAAAGAGTGTTAAAATACGAAACTTTTCAAGTTTAAAATTGAAAGATATTTTGGACGTAGGGTTAGGACTTTAAATCATTTTAGTTTCATTTTGCTTAGTATTTGATGACGTTGTGCGACACCAAACAACACTTCGAAAAAATCATTTCAGATCTTTTTTAAACCTTATCAAATATCTATTATGCTTATTGAGTCCTTTAATGCGACTTTTTCCTTATTTTAGTTGCTTCTCCAGAGAATCTCTACATTGCGAATGCTGACAGATATACAATAACCTTGGGTTGGGATTTGTACAATACAAGTGGATTATTTGAGCCCAGCAAATTATCACTTAAGATACGAGCTAAAAAAGCAAACGGTGAATTTCATGACATACAAAACGCTGGAAATGCAAGTGCAATTTTATACTCCTTTAATGACTTAGATCCCTTTAGAAATTACACGTTTGAAATATATGGACGGTCAAGTCTGGGTGATATTGTTGGAAATTACAGTAAACCCGTTGCTGGTAGGACAAAAGAAGGCGGTGGGTAGCCTAATAATGTCTGTCTAAATGTCTTAATTGCATTCAAGATGTTTTATGATTATGTGATGTTAATTTTTACGGGACTTGTAAAGAACGCAGATGAATTATATGTTTCATAGTGTGGTCGCAATTTTATTGCTTTGTTAGGTTAACTTGATTTGGTTGCGTTTAAAATTATCGCGAAAAATGAATGCTTTTTTTTACCAATATGTCCTTATCCTTTTATGTTTAGTTCCAACTGGTAAACCAATATTTTTGTCTGCAAATGCAACTAACTCAACATGCATCAAATTAAAATGGACACACATTCCAGCTGATAAGATCATTGGCTATCTTCAAGGCTATCAGATGCAATACTACAAGTCGAGTGATGAGATCGAAAATAGTCAGTTCATCGAGACTGGTTTGGTAACTGAATATACCGCATGCAATCTCAGTTACTTTAGTGGTTATACATTTCGTCTAAAAGCGAGAAATGGAGCATATCTTGGTACACAATATGATAAAACATCTGGCAAATCTGGCGAATACAGTAAGAATTATTAAAATCTATCTAAGAATAAACTTACTTTTTAGTTAAGCAGTAATTCCTACTGTTGAGTAATCTATTTATCAATGTATATTGCGATAGATAACTTAGGTATATTTAAACAATCTATGTGAAGACACAAGGAGTTTGCTCTAGCCCTCTTTTTTTAAATGATATTCATATGTATTTTTGTTCTAGTACCCCGAAAATACACAAAAAATGTAACTGCCACTGATACTGGTACATATTCTGTCAGAGTAAGTTGGAAAGAGATTACGGAAATTGATGTATGGCGTGGTTACCCATTCAAATATTATGTTTATTACAAATCAAAAGAGGAAAGCAATTATACTGAGATGTCTGTCAGCAGCAACATCTTTGAAGTTGATATTGATAATTTAAAAAGCTACACTGATTATAACATTACTGTGGCCGCAGCGACTGTTATCGGTATCGGTCCACATAGTGATCCAATTGTTGTGAAAACTGGAGAAGATGGTAAGATAACTGTTTTTTTTTAATAATAAACAAATCCAATTAATGAACCTAGTGAACTGATGATTCTCATTAGAACAGATTTTTATCCTATAGACCACAGGTTTTAAAAATAAATAAAACTTCCCAAATTTTTTTTTAAAACTATTTTTTTTTGTTCATTTTTGGCCTGATTATATTGCACTGACTTGCATTTGCACGGTGTTTTACTTTTTCAGATTTAAAAATCGATTCGCTTTATTTCGACAAACGCCTAAGTAAAATAAAATACGTAAAAATACACCAACACTTAATATAACTTACGCAATATGATATCTAAAAAAAATGTTAATAATTTATATGTAATTCTATGTTCCTTTCTTATAGTGCCCATTGGTCCACCGCAATCTCTTTATGGCAATTTTAACGATTCACACAGCATAAAAGTCAACTGGTCCGAAGTTGCTAGTGAAGAACGCAAGGGTGTTATTACGCAATATCTTGTAATTTGTATGTCAATGGAATCCGTTGAAATGGAAAGACAGAATGTTTCTGCTAACTCGGAAATGACTGCTCTATTTGGTGGACTGGACACATACACTCTGTATAATGTCACAGTTGCAGCTTACACAAAGATTGGACTGGGTCCATCCAGTTCTCCTGTAACAGTTCGGACAGGAGCTGATAGTACGTAAAGTAATGTAACTTTCGCTTAAATACTGTATTGTTGGAAGTGAATTTATCTATCTTATAATACCCGTCTGTATTCGTCTGTCTGCCTGTCACCTAAAATGGTAACCGAAATAGTGAGACACACGAAGTCTATATAATAATACGCCAGTTCCGTGTGTCTGTAACAGGCAAAGTGGATATGTTCATTTTACCGAAGTTTTCTTTGAAGTAACCGAAAAATGCATGTATAATATGTTAAATTTTCTGCCGTTATGGCGCGACGTCAATAACACTACTTTAACGTCAATATCCTATATTAAATAAATGAAGCCATTACAATGCACTTAAAGCTTTGAGGCCAAATAACTTGGAAACGATGTGGTGACGTCAGTGATTTTTCACCGCGTAAGTAACTAAGGACCCCCCGGGACCAATTTTGGTAAGTTTCCCAAACCTGGGTCCCCGAATCCGTTTTGGAATAAACGGGTTGATGACGTCATCAAAAAACCTTCAAACTCTAATATCTCTGTAACCGTTTGTCAAAAGTACATGATCCAATACATTTTCTTGATCAGCGTTTCAAGATCTATACGAGGACGGCAACAGGTATATAAATTTCTAAAAAAAACGTTTTGTGTTTTTACAGTCCTTTGTTGATTACAGCACAATTTTTAAACCCTTATATCTCCTTTTGCGTTCCTCGAAAAAATATCATCCTATACATTATTTTGATCAGCGTTTCAACCTCTACACGAAAATAAAATAAAATAAATTTCTCTATTTTTTTGGGATCTTCACTGCTGACGTCAGCAAGACATCTAAAACAACCTGTTTTTCCATTGCCAATCTGCCTAAGTGGATTTCTCCACGGGCCTTGTCGACTAGTCTATATAGTAATACGCCAGTTCCGTGTCTCTGTGACCGGCAAAGTGGATGTCTTCATTTTCCTTTGATGTTGCCGAAAAATGCATGTTTAATATGGTAAATATTCAGACGTTACGGCGCGACGTCAATAACACTACTTTAACGTCAATATCCTATATTAAATTAATGAAGTCATTACAGTGCACCTAAAACTTTGGGGCTAAATAACTTCGAAAGGAGTTGGTGACGTCAATGATTTTTCACCGCGTGGGTAACTAAGGACCACCTGGGACCAACTTGGGTAAGCTTCCCAAACCTAGGTCCCCAAATCCGTTTCGGAATGGACGGGTTGATGACGTCATCAAAAATCTTCAAACTCTAATATCTCTGCAACCGTTTGTCCAAGGTACATGATACTATACATTTTCTTGATCATCATTTCAAAATGTATACGATGTAGGGAACAGGTATGCAAATTTCTAAAAAAAATTTTTTGGGGTTTTCACTGGTCATTGTTGACGTCAGGAAAAATTTTAATCCCTTATATCTCACTTACCGTTTATCAAAATCTATACGATGAAGGCAACAGGTATACACACTTTTTTAAAAAAAATTTCGGTTTTGATGAAGCCATTGCTTCATCAAGACCGAATATTTTTAAACTCTTTCTTATATCTCATTAACCGCTCTTATCAAAAGCACATGATCATGCTTATTTTTTTTTACTCCGTCTTAAATTCATTACCTAGGGCCATTATTTCCACCAGTTAATTTTATTGGATACAACACCAGTTCAACTTCTATCTATATATCCTGGGAAGACATACCTGAAGAAGCATGGGCAGGTATCATTGGTGACTTTAGATTGATCATTCAGTCATTGAAAGAACCAAACGAAATAACTATCAACGATATTGTGCGAGATGAGTAAGTGCAAGCAGAAGAATAAATTCAAAAACACGGTTCTTTTGTTAATTTTAATTACTTAATTATATACGTGATTTTTTAAAAAAACATAAAAGAAAATCATTATGTTCTTCACATTCTTTGTCCACCTACCTAACAGATGATTTAGCAACAATCGAAAGTTGACAAAAGGCAGACGAAGGACGTGTTTTAAGGGCGGCATTGTGTTGACATTCAGCATGGAGCAATAATTTGTATAAAATTCCTTCTACTATTGCGACCTGAATTGTAATTATTATTTGTAATTTTACAGTATTAGTGTAGTGGTATTCTTATTCATGTGATTCTGAATTATTTGCTTTTAGTTTTACTGCAGAATCGTTTAGCTACGAAGCAACTGATCTTTCCATTTTCACCCGCTACAACATCTCCATTGCTTGCTTCAATAAAAAAGGGATATCGGATTTTGCAAGTATCGTAGTAACTACAGAGGAGTCAGGTACAAAACATTCAAATATATAATTAACATATAATTAAAATTATCAGAATTAAAATCTACTAACAGACACTGAAGTATTAAAACTGCAGGTTCTTCTCTTCATTAGAACCTAGTTTTTAGGAACATTTCAGATGGTATTGGTTAAAATTTTCACCTGAAGAACATACTGTGTCCAAAAAAGAGGTAGCGTCATAAAGCACGTAGAGATAATTAACGCCATTTTGCCGATGAATCTGCGTTCAAAAAAAGGAACCGTAAATAGCTTGAAAACAAGCTTAAGTTAAGAATTTCTTTACACGTTCAAAGATTTTCAAATTTCCACCAGATTTTTAAATTTCCGTTCATATGAAAAACAAGCAAGCAAAAAGCACTAAATAGACTCTGAATTAGGAAATATAGAAATACAGTTTTGTTATAAATTCATTTGTTTAATTCAATCGAACAGAGGAAATAGAGACAACTAGCTACTTCCAGACATAAGAATTAAAACTTTTGAAACTTATAGCAACAAAACGACAGCAATAAATTTTTGCTTTTGTCAGCACTTTCCTGTGACTTCAACGAAAGTTTGAAATCGAATAAACTTATTTAACATATTTTTCGGTTTTTATATAATTCGCATAAAAAACGTCAATTAATTGTCCACATGTCCAGAATTAATAAAAAGATTTCCCTTAATAAAATAAATTTAAGTTTTAAAATTTGGCATGTACTTGTCGATAAAAAGAAAAACTCATATTTACAACAGATTTAGTGAAAATTTGTTCTGTACAAATTGTTGTAAGATTGTGCCCACACTATACGGTGGAAATATTAGAGAACGTAGATTACGTACAGATTCGACAAGAATAAACAGCAATTCCGCATGCGAGATTACGTTTTAAGCAGAAATAAAAAGGCGGATTTGCTAGAGAGGCGGTAATATTAAAGTTATCGCGGTATCTTCCTGAAGCAATGTTGTGTATATTCTCTCTATACGTTTTTTTCGGAACAACAGTGAAATTAATTTCGACCATTAATAATTTACACAATTTATAAAAGGGATACTCGAGCCAAGTAGCTTTTTTTTCAAATTTTTTAGTTGCTATAATGCCACCACCTAACGTACGGGCCATTGCAAACAAATCCAATAAAATTGAGGTATCCTGGGATTTGCCATTAGCAGAGAACGTACCAGGTATTATAAGAACATATACCATCAGATTGCAAGCAATATACGAAGCAGAGGATTTAAGAATTGGACTAGGTTCAACGTCAACTAGACGGCGAAGAGGTATGTCCTGTTTGGTTTGTTGTGAAGACCAGTATTGCAAAGGATTGGATTTTTCAATGTAAGTAGATTGACTCCTACATTTGATTTCCTGTACATCTAAGTAATTACATCTATTGCATTGACACAAAAGATCAATTTTTGATTAAAAACCTTTATGTATTCCAGGCACAACATAACAGTTCATGGAGCTAATAGTACAAGTTTCAACACAACGGGTTTAAGAGGAGACACGGTGTATAATATCAGTGTTTCTGTTAATACCAAGTTTGCTGGGTTATTTGGCCTCCCTATTCAAATTGTTACACCACAAGGAAGTAAGCCTTTTATGATTATTTTATTCCTAAGGCAGCATTACACACAAAAAAATAAACGCCTATTTCACTCTTATAGCACCATCAATGTCTGCATACAATTTTACGTGCAAAGCAGTGAGTCACAGTTCACTTCTACTACAATGGAAACACTCTCCTCCGGCTTTTCTAGAAGGTATTCGAACGAAATATAAGATTTATTACCAACTTTGGAACAAGGTAGTGACTGAAATTGACGAACCATATAAACGAAATATGGAGTTGTTCTTCTTGAAACCAAGTACAACATACACTGTATGGATAACGGCTTTCACAAATGCCGGTGAAGGTGAACCAACAACTAAAATTAATTGCTCAACATTGGAAACCTGTAAGTTAATAAAATCCTCTTGATTTATCTTAAATTCGGTGATGATGATGTCGATAGTAAAATAGGGTGCATGGATTCGCATGCGACTATGCGTTTATTTATTCTGCGTTTTCCAAACTGATATTGAATGTGATTATTTATTAATAATTGCTTTTTTCACCACGACTATTTGAAAATGTCAAACTGACATGTAATATAGTCATAATTGTTATTACACAACACTAAGATATCAAAATGCTGAGTAGTATGGATAAGAATTTTATATTTTTTATTTCGCATTGCTGAAGTTCGCAAATTCCGGACTTTTTGAAAAAAGATTGTAGTTTAAGGGTTATTATATACCGTACGTCCACGCATGAAAAGTAGATCTGAAGGCGAGAATAATGAATGAAGTTCATAACAATGCTTTACATTTCATAAAGTATTAATAAAAACTTTATTAAGCACGTTTGAATCTTGAGTAATGTTTTCTGTTAACGCTTTACTAAATTTTATCTTCATATTTATATTATGGTTGATACTAGGGCACATTGAGTTGAACTTTCAATATCAAAAGTAAAGATTTAAATACTTTAAATTTAGTACCGATAGCGTATCCATTAACCGTTACTGCAACCAGTTACCACTATCCGCATTCAAGTTTAATACGATGGAATCACTTGGAAGATGATCAATGGATGGGTTTTAAAGTTGGTTACACTATTTTTTACTCAAAATTATCCACGGGAGAAATAGGAGTTGATGGACCAATTACCGATAATTTCACAGAAGTTGGCTATACTACATCACACGTATTAACAGGCTTGGATGTGTATAGTTCGTACAGAGTTCGTATAGCTGCAAGGACAAATGCTGGAGTTGGAATGGCCAGTGATTATGTAATTTTTTGTAAGTTTTTTGTTGAAAATTATTTGGGCATTTGGGTGTATGCGTTCCTTACTGAATTTTTTCCTCTTCGTTCACACGCTAAAAAAAAGCTTATTTATATTTATTTATTTAAAATACAGGATGAGGACTTCAGTAATTTGCAAATATATACATAAATACAAAAAAACTGCTATCAATGTCCGTCCTGTCTGAGAATAAAAATGGAAAAAAGCAGTAAAAACAGTAAAAACGATAAAAACAAACAAAAAATTGATCAACTAGAAATGCAACAGTATGCAGACAAGGTGTGAAGTGACTTCATGTGGGAGCTAAATAAGACATAGGCATAGTTCAAAACATTAATCCCACTTAGCTAAACTTGAAGCAGACTGGACGGCACAGTGACTAAGATAGCCGCTGAGAGTGCACATCGCCCAATAGCTGGTATCGTCTATTAAGAGAAGTATTTCTAGTTTGACCCGAGGTAACCTGACAATGCAGCCGTTATTTCGTGTGTTATTGTCATGTTGTTGGCTGACAAAATAATTGTCAAAATGTTCAGATGTTAGTTCATTTAGTAGACACTTTTTAACGAGTACACAAATATTACGGTTGACGAGTCCTGTGATGGATGGAATATTATCACTCCGGACAATCGATGAAACACGGTTCTCAAGCGATTTTAATTTGTTGAGCTGTGTATTTGTGATAGGTATTCTCAATGCACTACTATAAGTAATTAAAGGTACAATCATCATCGAGAAAACATTGTGTGCGCCTTCAGCGGTAAGGCACGGTCGTAATCTTTGTAGTGGGCGTAAACGGCTGCTAGCGCTTTTATATGATCGGTCGAAGTTGTCATTAAGCATTAACTTGCTGTCGATTACTGTTCTCAGATACTTATACTGAGAAACGAAATTTACCGGATTTTCTTGATATACAACTTGTAGAGCCTTGTCATGTGCTTTCAAGCGTTTAGCCGTTCCGAACAACATGACTTCAGTTTTCCCTTTTTTTAAATTTATAATTAACTCATTTTCACGGAAATATACTGATAGTCTCTCAAGGTCTTGATTGAGAAGTTGTTCCATTCTAGTAACATCTTTATGAGCAACGTATATGACGGTTTCATCTGCGTACATTATAACTTTAGAATTTGAGATATGGTCTACAAAATCATCATAAAAAATTATAAAAAGCAGTGGTCCCAAAAGTAAGTAAATTGGCTCGTAGCTAGATCGAATATTGTTAATGTCTACTAACTGACTTCGATTAAATAAGTAGTCGGTAAATCATGCTAGCTCCTTGCCTTTAATTCCGTACGTGCGTAGCTTGTTTAATAATAATGAGTGTCCGATCGTATCAAAGGCTTTCGATAAATCTATATATACTGCTCCAACTAACTTACCGCCATCTATTTCGCGACGAATTCTGTCGCAAAATAAAGTAGAAGCAAGTTTCTGAAGCGTTTACTTCGAAAACCATATTGACAGTCGTTAAGTAATTTCTTTTTTTGAGATACTTCATGAGTTCGTTATGAATAGCCTTCTCAAGAATTTTAGATAGCACCGGTAAAATTGAAATCGGGCGATAGTTTTCGGGAAGAGAAGAATCCCCAGATTTAAATATAGGTGCAACCTTCGCAACTTTCCAGGCTGATGGTACAGTTGAGGTGTTTATCGAAAGGTTTATTATGTGACTCAGAGGTTTTGAAATTAAAATAGCACAGTCTTTTAACATTCCGGGTGGTAACTCGTCTATACCGGTTGTTTTATTTCGTTTGAGTGATCGGAGTTCTTTCTCTACAAAAATCTTAGAAATATAACCTGTCATGAAAATTTTATTTGTTCGTAAAGAAAAAAGTGGTACGTATCTCCATGTAAAATTCATAAGTTGAATTGACTTGGATTTAAGAGAGTGAACAGGTGTACTAAAAAACTTGCTGAAGTTGCTTACTTTACTTCTGCTTTCACCATCTTTTGACATTTGACACACTTTTTTCGGTTTGCTTGGGAATACTGATTTTATTGCATTCCAAAACTTTCTTGGATTTGACAGATTTTCGTTAATAAGATCACGCTGGTGGTTAGCCTTTGCTTTCACTATGTTATTATTGCAACTATTTCTAATCTTTTTATATTTCTCTGCATCTTCTGTTTTACCTGATTTGCGAGCCTTGCTATGAAGTTTGTCACGGTTGTTCATTTGAGATTTTATTTTTGAAGTTAGCCATTTACAAGGTCGTGATTTAAATCTTTTTTCGATTAACGCGGGTTATCAAAAGAACCCCTTAGCTTCAAGTTAAAATACGTAACTGCAGAATTTACATCACTGGCGTCGTATACAGGGCGCCAGTCAATTTCGGAGACGTCATTAAAAAGATTTTCAGGAACGTAGTTAGTGTAATTACGGCACTTCAGAGTTCGCATAGGATGCTTGATGTTGTGTATCCTACGTATTCCACCAACCATATCGTGATCACTCAGCGAAGTAGGGAATACGTCAGTGCAGTGAACATTGTCGGGACAATTAGTGAAAAATAAATCAATTGTCGTTGATGACGTAGAAGACGTTCTCGTGGGTTTATTGATAAGTTATTTAAAACCATGCACATTAATTGTAGATTTAAAATCTTTATTGACGTTTGTAACATTATAGTCCACATTGAAATCTCCCATGAGTGTAGTTTCCTTATTTTCTTGATTGATACAATTTAAATGATCGTCAAATGTTTCGTTATATTGAGATGGTAAGTACTTTGAACCCTCTAGAGGGCGATAGAAACACCCTACTAAAATTGATTTCGATTTTTTAATAACAATTTCAAGCCACAGAGACTCTAAAGTTGAATTTTCTGAATCCAACCTTTGCTTAAAATTAATATTGTTTTTGACATAAACAGCCACGCCTCTTCCTTTTCCAGATGTTCTATTTCTTTTAACCAAAGTGTAACTCTGACCTGAATTTCTATAATTTTAATTTCTATATTAATAATACTTAAATAATACTTAATAATTAATTGTTTACTAACGATTTTATACTTTCGCTAAGGACACACGAAATATAAAAAGGACGGGCGGACCCGTGGATTTATCCGCGGTTTGCCGACCAGTCGAATGTTTGCTGTTCGTCTGTCAGTGAGCCAAATCCGGTAGGTCGAATAGTGATGAGTAAATTTTCATGGGTTGTTTCACTGGCTTTCGACTTGAATAACCGCCTCCACCGAACTTTCTCCAAAATACAATTGGAAAAAAGTTGCTGCTCATCTTATTGGATCTTTTTAGGGGCCTTTTTAAATAAAATCTTAACCTGTTGAATTAATATGCGTTATATTATCGTTTTAACTCTCTTGATGATTCTGCAACGATAACACAAACAGTATTCAAAATAATCACTTGATCACAAATACGTAATATAAGGTTGAAAGTTGCTCACTAAAACAGCGACTCAGCCTTTTAAAATACCTGTGTGATAACTTTATAACCTTATAGCTGCGGAAACATATTGTTATTTTATAGTATTGCACTGTCTGCTAAATCCTAACACCTGTTACTTTGTAGACACCTGTCGCGTTCCACAAGCAAAGTTGAAAATCGATTACATGGTGTATCCACCTTACATTGATTATCCAATTGGACACAATTTCCGTCCAAAAGGTATTTTAATGGATTTAACTGAACAAATGCTGCTGACATGTGCTCACAATTGCACTTCATTCAATCAAAGTGTTTACATCTCTTACAATCGCGTTGATTTGAATTCATTCAGTGATATAAAGAATTTTACTGTAAATGGCACTGGATTGCAAATGCCAAGAATGGACACTGGAAAATACACATACGGTTATTCGCATATAGCGATAGTCACTACGCCTGGTTTTGTACTGCTTGAAGTTCCGGATGATGCAGTAGAAGCTGCTACAAAAGCAGAGACAAAGCTATTTCATGGCATTCTCGATGCGTTGCCATTATGTGGTCTGTTCATTCTATTGAATTCTCTGTTTGGTGCTCTATTTTGGTTTTGTGTAAGTTTTTGTTGCATAAAGTTTGGTATATTTTTGCATCGATTAATAATTTTTAAATTTTCCTCCTAAGTATCGTTTAGTAGTTTAATTTTGCGCACAATATAAAAAAAAAATTATAATAACAGTTATCCTTTCATAGGAGCCAACAAAAGTCGAACACAAAGGACGCGGAATATCTATTCGCGGATTATTTGAAGGATTATATTTAGCTGTAATGACAAGTACCACGGTTGGGTAGGTTTTCTTTCTTTATCTGTTTTAATGAAAAATTTAATCGTGACTACCATCAACTTTACAAACAAAGGAACTTTCAACAAATGTAAACTCTACATCAACCGTGCATTTTTCTGATAGGTATGGTGATAAGGTACCAGAGACTACAAGGGGACGCGCATACATTGTGATTTGGACACTTCTTGGTTTGGTGTTAACTGGAATCGTAACTGGCAGTCTTTCTTCTGCTATGTCAGTATCAGTAATTGCTTCTATATCTCAAAAATTTCCAGAAGATAAGGTAATAATAGTTAAAAACCAACTAAATGTTTTACCAGTAGACAATTACATTTTTTATAAGCACATCTCTTTTAACTCTTAGATATTGGCATTGTATGGAACATCGGAATATGCTTATGGGAAGAAAAATGCTAAAAACTTTGACACACGTCAGTTTATTTCTTTATAATATATGACAAAGCTAGTATATGAATGCAATTTAACTTACAACCATGCCCCTTGTTTCTTGAGTAGAAAATAAATAATATCAAAGTCAATAGTTAACTTAGACATTTCAGGGCACTGTAGATCTATTCCATTCGCAGAAACTATAATTGTAAATTAAAATGTAAACAAAGAATCGTGAAATTATACAGAATGCAAATATTTATCGAAATCATAACTGGTGGACTCGATTGAACTCTTTGATTTGGAATCGTGTTATAGACATTTTTTCTTAGCTGTTTTGTTTTTTTATATCATTCGTATTTAAAGTATGGATTTAGTCTTTTGGTTACTAATATTTTTTTATGTTGCAGGAATTAATTTGTCGGCTCAAGGTTATCGTAGTAAATTGACTTGGATTAAATTTGCCGGCGCCATGGATTTTTTAAAAAAATTTAAAATTTCGTCCCATCTTAATAATGTTTAACATACAATGAGAATACTTATAACTACGCTTGGCATATTTCAAACGCATTTTTATCATCTTTTTCAGTTTCACCGTTAATAAACTTATTATTGATGCCATTTAAGGCCGCAAAAGACAGACAGCAAGATGTTTTTTCAAAGCAACAACTAAAATTTGCTTATATAGATGTGTTTTTTATTTCTCTCCATATAGATAAATATTTTTTAATTTATAAGGATAGGATATAAAAGGAGGTCAAGTTCTATATTTTTGGGAAAGCACAATGTATGTTACCAGTAAAAAAACTTGTGTGTCGTTATAGATACACCATACCAATCTTATGAAGAAGTGTTGTCACCCTTGCATCAGCAATCTGTAAAGTACGCCTTGCTGGATAGGTATGTCGCTGAAGCACTTAAACTTAATATCTCTGCCTATGGCTTGTTTGTTAAAAAAGCTTTTAATGTACCAACTGATTTTGGTGTGGCTGCATTTGGTGAGATGGAAAAACTAAAAGTGTGTGGAAGAAAATTTGCAGCGGATAACACTTTTGTTTCCGACGCAGCTATTGCAGAGCTTTTGAAGGTATTTATCTGTCTAATTTTATTATTTAAATTAGAAATTTATTTACAAAAGAGATCTTCTGTTGCAAGATGTGCTTTTTGTAGAAATACAGTGATATCAAGACATCAAAGCCAAGCGGCAATACACCAATCGATATTATCAGCTGGCAAGCGAAAATGTACAACTACATCTTAAAGATTTTATTGGTACTTTTCCTGACGTTCTTTGTGTTTGGTCTCATTTACGAAGTGTTCAGACGAAGAAGAATAAAGAAATTAAGAGGAAAAGTGCATACAACTTTAGGTAATACGTTACCAGATTACGTGCTAAAAAATGAATTTTTAAAGAGCCTACAAAAAAAATATTCCTTTTCGATTTTGGGTCTTAAACGAAAGCTAAGTGAATGGAGTTGATAGGCTTTATTACAACAAAAACAACATTTTTGAACTCTAAAATCAACTAACTCAACTAACAAACAAATCAACTAACTTCAATATCATATTTGGCATCCAACGACCACAGATCCATAAATAACACTTACCTTGGTATTGAATCAACTCCTTCTGTAAGAATCTTTTTCAAACTAGCGATGTAGCTATTTGTTTGCAAATTTTTGTAAAAACATACACAAGCCAATCGAAAAGTGGAAATATTGCAAAAGAAACGTTTCTACATGTATATTTTACAAAATTAGGCTACCCTAAAGTTCCACAAAGCGTATTCTGAAAAGTGAATTTAAAAAAATGCTTTTTGGCGATATCGTAGCTGTTTTAAGGTTTTGTATTGGCAGTCGACATGCCATAATGCAATGTTTTTTAAAAATGTCGATTCAAAGGATAAGTGACATACTTTAGGGTTAAGTCTAGTTAAACCCTTTGTCTTTAGAGATAAAAGAACAGCTTCATAGGGAGTTAAAGCTCTTGGCTCGGAACACAATACAAGAATTTCGCGACATGATTGAGCGTGTGGATGATTTGATTGAAAAATTGAACTACAAACATGGCAAAGAATTGTTGAAGATGCGAACAGAAATGTCGAAAAAGTATGGCGTCAATTTTAAGTATGTGAGACCAAGTGAGCTGGGTGTGCCATTGGAGAAAATTCTAGAATATAAGGAAGATCTCAAAAATAAACCTAAGGAAACAATTTTCCTTAAAGTAAGGAGATTCAAGGTTCTGGTTTTTGGTCATCTTGGTCGAATCTTTCGATTATTCAGATGAAACTAATGCTGACATGAAAATAAAAGAAACAATAATTGTATATAAAACAGTTTTAACTGAACAGATAGTAGTATTGACTGCTTAATTATGTAAAAAAAATAACGTCAACACGATATTTTACGTTTTAATTACTGTACAATTATATAACTATAGAGCACTGATTTTATGGAAAGGATAAACCCATTACAATATCAATTCATGTTCAGCGAAGTGATGCACACAAAGTTTGTTTACATCATTTATTTCTGAAACTAAGTTGTTAACTGGTGTAACTATAAACTTTTGTTTTATATTTTTTCTGTTGTTTAGCTAGCTAGCTAGTTGTTTGTTTTGTATTGTGTATTTTGCACTGGTATTTAATGTATTACATTAGGTAACACGTCTACTTATATGGTCATCGTCCGCCCCTCTTTTCACAAGCATAGTTGTCAATAATGTAGACAAGTAAGAGAATCTGTTGGCAGTGCCAAAAATTGGAGAAATGCTTACCTAGGCTGGTTAAAGATAACTTTGCTTCTAAGGAAAGGGGAGGGTGAGATAGGGCAGTAAGTGCCGAAGAAAATATTTGGAGAAAATAAGAAAGCGAAGAATGATTTCTTTTAGTAGAACGGAAATCAAGATCTTTGAGAAAATTCTATCGAAAATATTTCACTTACTTTTGTCTGAGATAGTGCTACAATGTTGAGAAAAATTGATGGTTTATTCATGGTTTATTCATGTGTTTTTTTAAATAACATTATGACTGTATACGCTGTGTGGTTTTAGCTTAAAAAGTAGTTGAGGTGTCAAGACATAGGATTTAAGTGAGTAAAAATGCCTTTTTAACTTAGTGGAAACTATCCTTCAAGTAAGTAACTTTCGGCTTCGACTTTGCTAAAACAGAAAACCTGTTTTGTAAGTTAGTCCTAGCTGCATTTTAAAAAAGCGTTCCATGTTTATAATATTGTTTTTATAATCAATGCCTTGTAAGTTGCCGTCCTAAACTTTGTCTGACTTAACCTCATTTTCATGTTAAAATTTAATTTTGCGCCACCATGAAATATTGAGAACGTTTATTTTAGTCAAAAATTCTCCGCAAAAAAAAATTTCTGCTACATGACAGTTCAAATGATAAAGAGTCGTCCTCTTAAATCATTTGCAAATGAAAATAAAAGCAAACAAGGTTAATTATAGTGGAGAACAATCTGAGCTCTTTCTGTAGTCCACCGTTGTTAAAAACAGATGCAACAACAAACCAGAAGTATTATAAATGCACATGTCTAGAGCCTACTGTTGGCTGTTTTATTAATTACCGCTTTATAAACAATAAAATTAACATATTGATGTTATTTCTGTACGCTTCAAGGAAAATAGCTAGTATAGTACACCCTTATAACCGGGTTTTTGGTTTTCCACGGTCAAACCCCTATTAAAAAACGTTGCTTTTAGACCCCCTAAAAAATCTGTGACGTCACAGATTTCATCATGCCTCAAAGGAGTAAACACGCCACGTGACATCATCAAAAATGACGGCACTCGACAAAACTGCTGACATCATCAAAAATGACGGCACCCGACATGACATCATCAAAAATGACGGCACTCGACAAAACTGCTGACATCATCAAAAATGACGGCACTAGACAAAACTGCTTGAGTAGAAAGGAAAGTTCTCTACTCAAATTTTGTCCACTTCAAAAAAAACTCCGAAAGTCCAAAATCTGTATATAATAAAGAGAAATGAGTTGGTTCAAGAATGCAATCACCAAGCTATACAGCGCTGTCTCAGCGCCAGTAGCAGCAACTCGCGATGCTCTTGCGGTTCGACTACAGAGCGTGCGAGACACTGTCACTTCTTATTATAACAGGGCGAAGGAGCAAATTGCTGGAAGGGCAACGCTGCACGATGAAATCGAAGCCGAGGCGCAAGAGGACTTTTACGATGCTGGAGACATACAAAACGAATACAGCGGAGTCGAAGACATCAAGCACATGTTCTCACAAGAGAAAAACCGATCCGAAGGCGTCGAAGACATTCAGCATATTTTTGACGAAAATGACACACAGATGTTGGAAGACGGAAATCGCGTCAAGACATGGCGGTTCAACAAGAACCTTAATCAGCCACTGGCGGAGGCCATCATGCGAAAAATTACGCCCTACATAGACATGAGAGTCCAGGTAGTCTACAGTTTTGCTTGCACCATCTACGAAGCAGGAGGTGGCACGGCTCCGTATCACAAAACCAAGGGAAGCGGCTCGCTTACGAGCCTAGCTGAAATCGAAGCCTTTATCGAAAAATGTGAAATGCAGCGATTAGATCTTGGAGATAACGAGTTTTGGGGGAAGGCGTACTTGCCACCAGAAAGAACAATCGAGACCCCAGAATCGTACGAAGGGAAAATAGTCTTCAACCATGTGCAGATCAAGATCATTTCCAAAAAGAGCCCCTGTTAGGCTGTGGACCTTTGCCAGACTGGTTGCGAAAAAAGAGGTGCATCTACGCTGTGGATGGTAAAGAAGAGCGAACGGACAACCTATGTGTCTGGCGATGCCTAGCCATCGAAAAGAGGGCCAGGGTAGAACGTGGAACAGAGTACCTTACAAGGCCAGCCCTCAAACTAGCACGCGAGTACTACAAGAATCCCAAACTAAAGCGGGAAGAAGTACGTGCTTCGAAGCTCGTTGACTTCGAGGGCATAGCGAAGCGTTTCAAGATCAACATCAGAGTCTTTGAACCCAAGACCAACTCTGAGAAAGCGCCATGGAGACTCGTGTACGGTCAGAATCAATACAAAAAAGATTTAGACACAATCAACCTTGGTATGCTGGATGGACACTGTTTCTACATCAAGGATTTAGACGTACTAGCACGACAGAAATGGGAATGCGAAGCCTGCAAGCAAATGTTTACAAGCAGCGGAGATCTTACGAGACATAAGAAGATATGGAAGGAAAAAAGCCGACTATCATCTGCAAAGGCGAGAAGGTCAAGCGCATGTCTAGCAAGTCAGAGAAGGTCTTTTACGGTGAGGGCTTCAGCTATGACGCTTGTAAATGGATAGAATACATGTCGAGGGAAACTGGAAGGCACATTCATCACGCACTCTGTGGGCATGGAGGAGAACGAGTCATACGCTACAGGGAGAAAAAAAATGAGGTCTACAAGGTAGACGGCTATGAACCTCAGACCAGGACAGTCTATGAGTACCACGGTTGCAAGTGGCACGGATGCCCCTGCCAAGGAACAAACACGAACAAAAATCAATATATTGCCACCAAGTCAAAGGAGGAAGGCATCCGAAAACTTGGCTACAACCTCGTGACAGTGTGGGAGTGTGAGAGCCCGCCCAAAGCTAAGAGGTACTTTAAGAAAGAATTTCGACCCTATCCTCACTACATCGTGTTTGATTTCGAGGCCCTTTTGCTCCCTCTGAACCAGCGGCAAACATCCGATCTAAAATACATCTCGGAGCATGTACCGGTCAGCGTCGCTATTCACGATAGTCTGAACGGAGATCCAACGTTCTTAAAGCACGATGATCCTAAGATCTTGGTTAAACAATTTGTGGAGAAGCTCGAAAAGAGACACGCCCTCATTGTGGAAGAGTTGGAGAGAATGTACCCGAGACCCAATGATTTTAACATGCTTTCGGACAAGACTCAGAAGGCATGGGATGTGTGGGAGCATCAAGTGCCTGTGATCGGTTTTAACAGTGGCAAGTATGACCTGAACATGATCAAGCGGTACTTTGTCGATCAAATTGCCAGATACGATAGCGATAAGATCAAAGTGGCGAAGAAAGACAACAACTACGTGTTCCTCACGACCTCGAGGTTCAAATTTCTCGATATCAAATATTTTATAGCTCCTGGTATGAGCTACGACCTATGGTGCAAGTCTCTGGATTGCAAGCTCGAAAAGCTGGTGTTCCCATACGAGTGGCTGACGATCTATGAGAAGCTAAACCACGTCGGCCCCGTGGAGCACAAGAACTTCTATAGCAGTCTTAGTGGTAAAAACACCCTCTCTCTTGATGAGTACGAAACAATCCGTGCAGAGTTTTACAAGCAAGGCTGCGTCACCATGATGGACTGGTTGCGTGAGTACAATTTAGCCGACGTGGAACCTTTCATCGAAGCAGTGGACAAGACAAGGCGGCAGTACTACGACGACGAGATAGACATTTTGAAAGACGCAGTAAGCATTCCAGGTGTATTGATGCGCTACGTCTTGAACAAGTCTCTACGACTGAATCCAAAGCTAGAGCTCTACGCTCCAGGAGAGCCGTGCGAACACAAGTGTGAAAGCAAACCGTGCAAAGGGGAGGGCTGCGAGGCGTGCAAGAAAGCTCGAGAACAGTGTAAAGAGTGTGAGGGTAACGTTTGCGAGGTGTGTAACGGTAGACCATGCGAGGGTTGTGGTGGAAAGAGAAAGAAAGGTGAGAATTGCGAGACTTGCAAAGGGGAAAAATGCAAGGCATGCAGGGGTAAAAAATGCAAGACATGCAAAGAAAAAAAAATGTGCAGGGGGATGCAAAGGAAAGAGTTGCAAGGCGTGCAAAAAGGTGCAAAAGGCTTGCACTTAGTGCACGAAGAATGAGGCCTACGAGCTCTTCCAGACGGGCATGGTGGGAGGGCCTGCCATCGTGTTCTGTAGGTACCACGAGAGCGACGTGACAGGTGTCAGATCCCACATTTACCAGGAGCCACGGAAGTGCAAAACTGTTCTGGGGTTTGACGCGAACCTGCTGTACCCGAGTAGGTTGATGAACTACTTTCCATGCGGTAAAGAGAAGCTGCTCAAGATTGATACACCCACGGCTGAGCACAACATCAGACTGTTGATAGAAGGTATGCAAAATGGATCCCTCTTTGGTTTTGCGCAGGTCAACATCGAGGTCCCTCTGGAGCTGCATGAAAAGTTTAGCGAGATGGCTCCGCTATTTGTGGTCAAGGAGATACCCGACGATCAAATCCCCGAGCACATGCACGAGTACCTAAAAGCAACAGGGCGCAAGCGTGTTCCAGGTACACGTAAGCTGCTCGGGGTCTTGAAAGCTGAAAAGATCTTGCTGTTCACAACCTTGCTCGAGTGGTACCTTGACCATGGCCTGAAGGTGACAGCGTTTCACCAATGTATCAAATATAAGCGAGGTAAACCGTTTGCGTGGTTTCCGGAAGAAATTGCGGATGCACGACGACAAGCCGATAAGGATCCTGACAAGCGTATTGCTGGAGATACGGCAAAGCTGAAAGGGACCTCGTTCTATGGGAAAATGATCGAAGATCAAGCGAGGCACGCGAACACCACCTTTACGAGAGATGAAAAGAAGGTGGATGCAGCGATGAGATCGCCGTACCTTGAAGATCTTGAAGAGATAGGTGATGCTTACGAGATCCGAGAAGGAAAGAAAAAGGTGCATATCGACAGAGCGTACCAGTGCGGCATTGCGGTGTACCAGCTGGCCAAATTGCGCATGCTTGAGTTCTATTATGACTTCATCGACAAGTACGTGGATCGTCGAGACTTTGAATATATTTACATGGATACGGACAGTGCCTATTTTGCCATCTCTGGGGAAGAGTTACGAGATGTCGTTCGCCCTGAACTGCTTGACGAGTAAGACAAAGACGTAAAAAACTGGCTCGTCACTGATAAGTACTCGAGTCGAACAGGAGGGCTATTCAAACCGGAATTTATAGGTCATCGAATGATCGCTGACACAACCAAGTGCTATTTCGTTGAAGGGAAAGAGGGCACAAAATTCTCCTGTAAAGGCATGTCGAAGAAGCAGAACTCTATGACATGGGAGAGGTATAAGAACGCGTTGAATGGCTCTATTGACATGGCCAAAAACGTAGGTTTCCGGGTTCGCAACCAGGGGATGGTTACGTACGAACAAAACAAGCTAGGCCTCTCGGCTTTTTATGATAAGCAAAAGGTACTCGATGATGGCGTACATACAGTACCGCTAGAGTTGTAGGTCGCGTTGAAAAATATTTTAAATTTTCAACCAACTTTGAGTCACTCCTCATCAGTATAAAGCGGTAGAAACAAGATAAAACTCATTTGCCTCATCCATTCAAAAATGATAAACACATTTCTGAATAATCAAGAGGTTTTGTGCATGATGCGCAAATGAGCTAACCGGTGATGCGTGAATTTTCACACAGGTAATACTCAAGGTGATACTGAATAGCCTATATACCAAGCTCAAATTATAGTAAAATTGTGGGAGCAGGCTTAGATCCTGGCGGAAGGGTAGGAGTGCGCGGGCGAGAGCACGCCCTAGCTGGAAGCGGCCGTCTCGCCCCGGTTTCTCCCACACAATGTGCCACGACGGGGAAAAATGCGCCAAAATGCCGGTTAAATGTCAGTGCTAGGAACGGCCTCTGAAAGTGCTCACTTAAAAAGGTGGGTTTCGTTAATGCGTAGTACAAGCACGACATTCTGTATAGACATTCTGTATAGAGTATAAAGAGCAAGCACGCTAAGCCTGCAAAGCAGGACAGCACTGAAAAACACCTCGGATATGGTGAACCAAAGGCTCTGAGTGGTATACTCACAGAATCAAAAACCCTCTGGGTTCAAACAACAACAACAAAAACAACAACAAAAACCCCAGAGGGTTCCCTTGCGAGGGTTTTGTTTTGAAAAATAAAAATGATGAACGACATAGGCCTCACTGTAGCAATAATTCTTCCGTACGTCTTGATCGTGCTCTGCTTTTTGCGTTATAGAAGGCTTCTAATAAAGATGAGCGAGATTACAGCTATATTTAATGTTGTAGACACACCAGCAGAAGCTTTTGAACATCGTGAAAAACCTATCGACAAACGTCAAGCTTTGAAAGAAGCTATACGCAAAGGCAAACAGCATCTCTTGCCGAAGAAATGTACTGAAAGCTTTGCTGACAAGGCATCAGATGAGGTGATCGAAAAAGCGTATGCGGAATTCGTTCAACGTGAAATTCACGAGAAAGGAGAAAAGACCGCCAAAGCACTCTCTTCACATGCGATTGGCATGTACGCGAAGGCCGTAGGTAATGTTGTTCAACTCGATAGTGCGGAGGGTCTGAAAAAAGACATCGAGGAAGACCCGATTATCAAGGACTCCATGGCAGATTTGGGGATCCTTGTGTACTCTGCCTTTGGAAAATTTCTAGCGCCACTCTTGGTTGCTGCTCATACTATTAACCATACCTGCCAGAATGTGTCCAAGACAGATAAAGAGCGAGATGATGAACAGCAAGAAGAAGAAGATGCGAAAATTCACTGATTCGTCACTAAAAGGAAATTTTGTAAAGCTCTTTACAAAATTTTTAACCCAAGCGTGCCTTTGGTCGTTTAAAACGATGGCTTTTCCTTCGTTGTAGGTGGGGTATGAAACGTACCCCACCACCCCCACCTACCACCCCCGATCTGGGCACTTCAGATAAAGACTTGGAAATGTACACAGCTTTGCCGTCGTGGTAAGGGAGTGAGTTGGCACAAGAATCCTGTGCCAACTCACTCCCAGCCTTAAGTGAGCATTTGTAGCTCTTTTTTTGACTTGCTTCGGCTGCTTTCAAATATTAAATTATAAACCCCCGATTCATTAATGTAGATGGCTTTTCCTCCATTATAGGTGGGGTATGAAACGTCCCCCACCTCTACCCCGATCGAAGAACCTCAGATAATGGCTTTTTTTCCAAGGGCAAGTCTAAATAAATGAGTGAAGAACAATCTAACCAAGTCATAACCAAGAAGAATGAGGGTCGTGTTGCTGCTGGCAAGAAGAATGAGGGTCGTGTTGCTGCTGGCAAGAGACTTGCTGAATGGAATCGCAAGAACAAGGCTGACTTACAGAAGAACTTGGGCAAAAGTACTTCGCAAGAGGTTCAGGAACCTATCGCAAGTCATCACAAGTTCCGGGACAGTGCATATCTCTATGGCGCTGGAGGTATTGTTGTACTTGCTGTTTGCGTGGCAGTCTATTACATACGTAAGAAGCCTAGCGTCTCCACAGGAGTACGTGCGCATCAACCCACGCGAAAGCAAGAGCCCGAGCGTCAGCCTGATATTGACATTTTCAAGATGCGATAACCTATAATAAATGAGCAGCAAAGAGTATCAGAAAGAAGTTGTCAATTCCTTGTGGGAATCTGTCAGACTAGTATCCTATACTATTGTCTTGGCGCTAGGCGCGAAAAAGGCTCTGGGAGTTTCTAGACCGGGGGCCAAGATGGACATGCAGGACGGCTTGAAGCTCGCTGGCTAGATGACAGGAGCGATATTATTCGACGATTACGCGATAAAACAAGGGTGGTATAAGCGTTCCATGATGCCTCCAAAATAGTTGACCAACGAGAAGACTACATTATACAAATACCCAACCAATGTGGGCAAGCGAGAACATTAGAAAAGGTAACCGCTTCATCTCTAAGTAAGCACCCTACAAGGTTTGGCTCCGTCCTGACGGGCACGAGTGACCCGAAGGACCTAAAATAAAATGACTCTAGACATTGTCAAAAACCCGCATACCGCAATCTTTACTGGACCGACAAGCTGTGGCAAGACGCAGCGTGTCCTGGATTTGCTTGAGAACGAGTATAGGCAGCATTTCGACAACATTGTCATTCTCTGCCCTACAATACGCTGGAACAAGACCTATCAAGAGAGATCCTTGCTATGGAGGGATGACTACGTGTTTCTTATAGATCCTGGTGACCAGCTATTTTATTGGATCGAGCAATTATCGAAGCGGCTAGCGGAGGAAGAGACGTTGTTTATCGTTGACGATATGATAGCCGACAAGAGTCTCGACAAAACTGGTGGTGCGTTGCTAGAACTAGCTGTTTTGGGTATCGCAAACACAGTCTCTGGGTACTAACACAAAGATATAAGAAGATCCTAATAACAGTAAGGGATCAAATGAAACAGCTTTTTGTCTGGTATCCGAAGAATCGGAAGGAGTTTGAGCTCATTCATGAAGAGAACGATGTAATTTCAAGTAGGGAAGAAATTTCTATTATTAAGGCTCAGCTCAAGAAGTCCAAGCATACTTGCTTGTACGTAAGACTGGAGCATCCTAGAAGTTACAAGATTGTTGGTTAGACTCTTGACATATAAGAAAAGATGGATAATGAGAGCGTAATTAAAGCTGTGTATCAAGCTCTTTTGAGAGCCCATGACAGACTGATAGATGCAGTGCATGATGACGATGACAGCAAACTGGTAAACACGACTCGGGATATTGAAGAGTTATGCAAAAGATATCCATGGCTTCCTCAGCTTGGTGTTGGTTATTGGACCTCGTAATTTTGTCACTTTTTTCGAATCACAAAAAAAAACTGTGGTTGAGCCTTGGCGTGTATAAGAAATATGTCCTTGGTCAGTAAATTTTTCGAAGACAGCAAAGTTCGTTCTTTGTACATTAAGGAAAGAGGCCAATGCCTCGTAGCCAAAGAAGTGTGGAGAACTGTCGGCTATAACGATAATCGTGATGGTAGAAAAGCTATTCAGACACATGTACCGGAGAAGCATGTAAAGCGGGCCTGGGAGGTTAAAAGTGCCGCAGAAGACAAGGGGGTCGATATCGCCCCCCTTCATCCAGACACGATGTTACTGACAGAACCCGGTCTCTATTGCTTCCTTTTAAGGTGTAAGAAATCCAAGGCAGCACCATTTTTGGATTGGGTTGTTGAAGAGGTTTTACCTCGAGAGGTCCGCAAGCTTGCTGGAATTGTAGAAGAAAATAAAGCGGCGCTGGCTCTGCTCAACGACGAATTGGAGGACAAAGATCGAACGATAGCCGTACAAGCTCAAGTAATCACAGGGCTACGACAGCGAGCCGTTCCTCACCTTGAGGACCCTAGAAAGGATAACGGGATGGTTATAATCCAAAAGAATAACGATGATGAATATCCGTATGTCGCTATATGTGGGCAACAAGGCTATGTAGCGCAAAAGATTCGCAACAAGTTAACAGATCACCCCAACGGTCAACTCGTCGTTCTTGCAGAAACTCCAAATGCCATTGTACATTACAACTGGCTCCGAGAGCGTGGATCCATCGAAGTAAATCCCGAACGTCCAAGGCACTTTCGATTAGGTCGTAATTATACACATCAGAGATTGATGGACCTTGCCGAGATCTAGGATTTTTTATTGTAACCCTGATAGATTACAAAAAAAAAATATCGTCAGCTTACCACTCCTTAACATGCTCGGGAGGTACTTCAACATCTTTCGGAATTTCCATGAGTTCTTCTGAAACAAAGCTCCGCTCTGGCGCTCCTACGGAGCCGCTAGGCGACCCGTCTTGCAAGTAATGTAGCACACGGTTGTTTGGTTGCTGCTCGATGCGATCCAACCTATACGTCTTTTTGCTCCACCAGGCGTCAGTAGCACATCTTTTCGCATCACCGTGCTCTTCTCCAGGTTGTAGCAGGTACAAGTAAAGACCGTCCTCAGGTAGAGGATTTTCTTCGGGATATTCTTGCCCGTCAGGACGGAGCCGCAGGCGATCGCCTTTCGCAAGCGGTACTTCATCTAGCTTGATTGCCTTGTTGGGTTTCATGCCGATCATGGCAGTCTTGGTATTGTTCATGCTTTTCACTATGGTGTACAAGTGCTTGACCCAGATGGTACTAGTCTCATCAGTGACCAACTCTTGTGCATCCTGGGACTTGAACAGTCTCTCCGCAAGCACCTTGTTATAGGACTCGACAAAGGCCGTAAAGGTATGATGATATTTGGTGGTTGCACGCTTAATCTCGACCCCTTTGCCCTCTAGCAGTTTTGTCACATCTGACTTGAACTCACTACCGTTGTCGCACTGGAAAATCTTCGGATAGCGTAAAGGTCCTGCTTTGCCTCCAGGCTTCGCGTAAATGTCTTTGAACATGTCGGCGACTTCGCTGGCTTTCTTCGTTCTCAATGGTCTAGCTACCTTGTAGCGCGAGGCTACATCGATCCCTGTGAGGATATATTTGTATTTCGAGCCATACAGGCGATCATGAGGCATGTACAGCAAATCAAGTTGGTGCATTTCATTGGGCTTTGTGATTGTGAAATGCGGGTAGTTGATGCGCTTGGGCCCCTTGATATGTCTGAGCCAGAGCAACTGACGAGATAGCCAGTGTACGACTTTCTTTTTAGGTAGTCCACTGTGCTCAGCGAGCCATTTAACAGCCTTCCGACCAGTCCATAAATTTTCAGGGGTATAGTAAATACTGCTCAATTTTTTTGCTTCTTCTGGAGTAATGATATGTTTCGACATGTTTATTACATGTCGAAAACATTTTACGCCCATTTGTACACTGCAAAACCAAGGAGGGCTAAGGATCCAACGATGAACGTTAGCTCACCGTCTTGTTGCTGTTTGCTGGGCGTGTAGAAGTCGGATAACTTAGGAGCCTTCTCGATTGTTGCGATGTAATAGTCTCTCATACCTTCATCGAGCTCCTTCAGGCTCTCTCCAGCTTGCCTTTTCAGCTCTCGTTGATGGTTATACCAATCTTTTACCTGCCGATCTCTTCTTACCCACTGTGCTTGAGCAGCTTGAAGTTGTTCAATTGCTTTATCACGCCTTTCACGCTCGGCCTCGCCATGGCCTGACAGCGTACTGATTAAGTAATTTGATCCGCTAAGCGCGAGGGCATTGATTATAGCCCCACCCGTGAGTACTAATATGCTTGCCATCTTTATTTTAATATTCAACACTGTGAAAACGCCCATCTAAGATGTTCAGCTGAGCATCCTGAAGTAGGAAAACGTAGCATTTAATATTCCCGGTTGTTCCGTCTGCTTTCTTTGTCATATGCAAGGTTATACCGTCTGACAATCTCTGTAATGGCCTTCCGGAACCGTGGAGACTATGATCAGGTGATGCTCGGAAATCAACAAACAGGGCGTATCTCTCTGTGAAGAACTGCCCAATCGTCACCTCCGAATCGTGGCTACCGAATAAGTTTACGATCTGCTCGAGGTGATCTGCTCGAGGTGATCTCATTAGGCTCACCCTCAACAGTGATCGAGATTTCTTCGATCTTTGGGTTATAAAACACCTCGTTAGCGCCCGAGTAAGCCTTCACTTTTCCAGGGTCTACAAAGAGCAGTAAAACGCCTTTCAAACTTTTTGCAGGCGTATCAATTTGCAAATTGTAGCTTGTGTCAGCCTTTTTCATTATGACAACCTTGCTACGGAGTACCCTTTCATAGGGTAGCGCCAAACGACTATACCGTGATATCATAGCGCTCGCGAGACCCTCGTTATTAACCTTGTCAAACTCTAGTGCGATATTAGTGATCTTATACGCGGCATCCGGTGCTTTAGCTGCGGTATTTCCAACAGCTGCCGTACCTTCATCTTTCATAACGTCACCATATGATGCAAAATGTATAACGAATTGCAGCCTGTCGTATAATCCTGATAATTCTGTCTGGTAGAACGGCAAGTCTCGTGTCAATTCAAACATTTTTCCTAGAGGAATACAAAAGGTGCTGCCATAGGCTGCGACGATCGCTTTTTCCTCGTCCGTGCCTGCATGATCAGTCGCTTTTACCTGTAGGGCACGGATTGTACCGTCGTTGGGATTGATCCCCTCTAGGATCAAGTTGTTTTCCAGATCAAACTTGGGCAACCATAGGTCCTTGTAGGTAGCGAACACCCTGTAGTCGCTAATATTTTGCACCTCTTTGCCATTCAAAGTGATACGAAGATTTTGCACCAAGGATTTACCTATATTGCTGACGATAGTGCGCTTTGTGTTTGTTCCCGTAAGTTCCAGATCGAAAAGTAGTTTGATACTGCCTGGAAAAATTACCTCGTTCTCCCTCATGTTGGGGATGTTAACATTCAAGTCCTCGTTCTGATTAATCGTACTAGGCACATGACTTACTTTTACACGCTGCTTCTTCCCTTCCATACCCATCATTGTTTTAATCTCCGCGTAGTGATCGAGCTTAGTTCCAAATATGTTACTCATGCTTTATTATTAGCTGATTTTCGTTTCAAATAAATGCAATGCCGGTTAATCCAATATACGAAGGAGACGACTTTACGCCAGAGGAAAACATTCCAGACGAGGATTTCAGTAGGCCTGATGCCAGCTCCACGCTAACGCCAGATCAGGGTCAATCGCCTACCGTCTCCGCAAGAAACACCACGACAAGACAGAGGGAAGAGCTACTAAAATCAAAGGTCGACGATCTTTACGAACACCTTGGTGAGGAGCTAGGGCAGCCAATCGCGAGATATTACAACGAGTTTGAGGCACGAGGAAACCAGCTTCTTTTCGATGGCATAGAGATCACGAAAAGGCATGGTGAATTGAGGAGCGTTGCCGAGATACGGAGGAGGTTAGGTACAAATCGCTTGCGAGCCATGGGGTTTACCGACTATACTACACCAAACAAAGGCAGTAAAGCAATGGCTCAGAAACTCCTTAACGAGATTGTTCATGTTGAACAGAAGGCCGATGATATCGAGATGATGCCGCTGCTCGAGAACGTCCTTGATGAAACGGAGAGCCTGATAGAAGAGACTCCTTTTGGCGCCAGCTTCACAGAGCGTGAAAGAAGAGGGCTCAACCTCGAGCTTCAAACGCTAAAGGGTAACCTAAAGCACTTGAAAAACAAGATGATCTTCTACGACAGCGAGATCGCTAAAGCAGAAGCCAAGGTGAAAAGGCTTGAGACGAAGAAAGCTACACCTGGTGTATCAGAGGAACAGCAAACTATCTGGAACGAAGACCTTGGAAAGGCTAGGGAAGATCTAGAACGACTCCAGGATCAAAAGGAAGCAGTACGAGAAGCACATGGTTTACTATCATCTGACACTCAGAGCCAACTGAACGCAATTAAGGAAACGCTGATGAAAATCGCAGAAGGTGATAAATCTCTGGCTGAAAAGCTTAGAATCTTGTTCAAGGAGCAAGGAATTACTTTAGCGAGCATCGTGGCGGCTGTTGGTCTACTGATTTCCACCATCGTACTCGCAGTTACAGGTGGAGGTTCCGCAACAGGCGCAGGAGGAAGTGCTGCAGGGAAGGGTTTTATACAAAAACAGCTGGAAAGGCTTGGAAAATTTTTGAAATACCTGGCAGGTAAGGCAGGTGCGGCGCTACCAGGGATTATTGGCACGGTTGTCTCGTTCTTTTTTAGAGTAGCAGCAAAAGTTGTTGAATACGCAGCCAAACACCTACATGGCGATCGCTGCCGCTGCTGCTCTTGTTGTGGCCTACGTTGGGAAGGGTGGTAAACTATCGTAGATGATCTAGTATGTTGACAAAAAACATATTAGATCGCCTTGCGGCTCAGCATGAGCACCTTTATTTAAACCATAGATATGCTAAGATGAGACCTACTCCCGCAGTAACCAAGGTGGCCTTAGTGTCCTCGTGAGGGTTTCCATCTCCTAGACCTGACTGAGGTATCGGTGGCATCTTTTCAGACCCCCTGCCTGTATGGGCACCACCCCTCGATATTTCTTGCCCAGGTGACCTGACTCGTTTTAAACCCCGAGGCTGTGTGGTAATGGGCTTGTTGTTTAGGTCTAGCCTTATGCCAATCATCGCACTCGCCGGCGCAATCAAGATGTTGTTGTTATACCCCACAATTTTACCAATACGCAGGTTCATATCGGATGGTAGCATGTACACGTGGTGCATCACAGCAAAATTCACTGGGGTCCTGGCATATTGAAGCACCTTTTGAAACTCGGTGATATCGTGGCCTACGTTCTCCTCACGCTGTACCATGGCTTCGATTTTCTGTAGTAGTATCTGTCTCGCTGTGAAATTGTCAGCATCCGAACCTATAAGGGATGCCTTTGCATCAGCTTGGGACCCTAGTAGTAAAATCACGTAAACACGAATACTCTCGCTAAGCTTCGACAGACCTTCCGATGTCAGGCCTTGGCTCGTAGGCATGATATACTTGTCCCAATCACCATCTACTTGCGGAAACCATCTACCATTTGTGAGCGAGGACATGAGAGCCTTAAACTTGTATTGGGCATTGGGGTCGGCACCATATTCACGACAAATCTGGGCATATCCAGATGTAGAGTAGGGGTTCTCGTATTGAGAAAAGCCGTCATCGTATGGCATGGGTACCTTCATTCTCGCTAGGATACACCGCATGTGGTAATAGACGTGGAATTAAAAGATACTGTTGATGAGAGGCACGGAGCCATTCAAGTGTTTGGCGGATACAATCAAGGCGGTTCTAGCGCAATGACAGGCGAAATTAACTTGTATATTCCAGTAGCCAATGGCTTGACCGGTCCAATTTACACTTACGGGGTCGTTCAACAGGTTAGTGGGGACTTTTATGGGGGTATTTCGTGAACATCGAGAAGGTCACAGGAATGTGCAATTGTGTAGAAACGTAGAGGTCTTGATGTTCTAGATTAATTACACCGAGAGGCCATTCGCCTCTATTGGACTTGTATTTTGCCTTGTGGTTATAGCTATAAATGTTCATGTTTCTTTAAAGAAACATGTGACAGCTGTATGTCACGGATATAGAGAAGCCTACGATTTTTGACGATTACCTAGGGCAGGACACGAGAATTGCCCTGAAATCAATAAGTATCAGGTCCGTATGGCTGAACCTCTACAGTAACAACGATTTTACAATACGCAAAGTAGGACCTGATCAGACTGTTACCCGAATTGAAATAATGAACGGTTTGTACAAGATTGAAGATATCGCGGCCATCGTCAACAGCCAAGCAGGGGACAAGATTAAGCTGTTTGTCCTGAAAAATGGACTCTGCAGACTTAGGGTTAGTGACGGGTATACTGTGGTAATCCATCGAAAACTACAGGAGCTTATGGGGCTACCCTACGACCCTGCAAAAAAGTACTTTACCAAAGGCGACTATGACAGCTACTACAAAACTGACGTATACCAAAGATTAAGACTCGTTTGCCCCCAGCTGGATGAAGACGATTGCCTACTGGATGGGAAGAAAAATTCTTGCTTTGCTTCCCACCAAAGAGTTAAACGCATGGGGAGACATGCTTACATGGAGTTTTGACACTCCAATCTACCTTCCTTTGAAAGGCTCAACAGACAGACTGGAGTTCATGCTGACGGACGAGCATCACCATGAAAAAAATGTTTCGTTCGTCGGAATTACGATGCATTTACTCATAGAATAAATGGCTGATACAATGAAGCTTTACCCAACTTTGCCGCCAAGTGCGCCTGAGCAGGAGCCTGATCGCCTGGCGGCTCCGCAGGAGCAAGAAAGTCAGGTCTACAGACTAAAAAATATCGAAGAAATTGAGCAGTACCTGCGGTCTGAGATCAAAGAGAGAGAAAAACTCTACAAAAAGTTCAAGCTTTGGGGGATGGGGCTTCGGTATGCTGATCATGGCATGATTGCTGTTACTGTCATCACCTCCGCAGCAGGTATTGCCACGCTTGCAACCGGATTCGGAGCCCCCATAGCAATTGGTTTTGAAGCCGCAGCTCTTGCAGTGGGCATGGGCCAAGTAGGTCTCAAGAATGCCTCGAAGCGACTAGAGCACAAGGTGCACAAGCGCGAATGCATCAAACTCCTGGCAGAGTCGAAGCTAGACACTGTATACGATAAGATTTCCAGAGCGATCCAAGATGGTACAATTTCAGACTACGAGTTTACATGGATCATCCAGGAAAAACAACGCTATATGGTGCTCAAGGAGCAGATCCGACAACGAACGAAAAAGGCTGTGAAATCCATCAACGAGAATGAACGCGCAGAGTTGGTGGCACAAGGCAGGCAAGAAGCCAAAGATGAAATTTTGAAAAAACTTCAATCTGCGCAGTATGCCAGCGCTACTTAGAGTCTCCACCTGCTTACAAAGTCTAATATGTTGGTCAACATACTAGACGATTACTTCTCCCGTATCTTGATCTATGAGCAAGTCGCCATCATGTACGACATGTCGCTGAGCGAGATCCCTCAAATTTTGAGCTAGATTTTTCTGCCATGCAATTTTAACACAAGGCTCGCAGTACGGTCCGTCCGTTTGTGTCGACGCATCCTTATACTTGACTTTGCATATAGCTTCAACAAGGTCTATTCGCTTCAACGTAGAGTACCCTTTGAGACCTAAGGCTTTAGCTTCTTGTCGCAGTTTGTCCATTTGTTTATGTGAACAGCGCCAGGCTTTCGTTATTTTTGTGACTGTCTCCAGTCACAAAAGATTACTTTTTAGTCTTCCACTTCCACAAGGTCGTAATCATAGTAAAATTGACCAGGATTCTTCGTAGATTGTTTCTTTCCCAGTGATTTGATGAACATCTGACCTGTTCGACCTATCAAAGCTTCTCTCAGTACACTCGTTGCCCATGCTTGAAATCGTTCACCATCACAATCGATCAATGTGATGACAGCTGCATCACCTTTTTTGGTCTTGATCTCTTCAACATACTCAATTTTGAATATGATTCCAGTGGGAACATCACGCCACTTCATAATGCTCTCGTGTTCTGATTTCAAGGCATCAAATTGTTCTGCAGATAGGAAAGGCATCTCTTTATTATAGATTTTTTAAACCTCAATCAGGATCAAAATACTGGACATTACTTCCATAATTTAGATATCTCGCGCTTTTCTTCCTCATCTAAACACAAATTCCAATATTAATCCGGATGCCACGCCACTGGCATTACCTCATTCCATATTTTTACATAAAACTTGCGCTTGTGATGATGCCGCAGCAATTCATCATGAATTACATCAAAACCACGCAGCAATACAACAACGTTGGTGTGACCATTGAAAGCTGCAAGTTTCATGCCCCAATTAAAGTCCGTCGCACCCCACTCTTTGCACAGCTTAACCATCTCGATGTGACCATTTTCAGCTGCACTTTCTAGAGCCCCATTAAACTCTGTCGCACCCCACTCTTTGCACAGTTTAAGAATCTCAATGTGACCATTTTCAGCTGCACTTTCTAGAGCCCCATTAAACTCTGTCGCACCCCACTCTTTGCACAGTTTAACAATCTCGATGTGACCATTTTCAGCTGCACTTTCTAGAGCCCAATCAAAGTCTGTCGCACCCCATTCTTTGCGCAGTTTAACAATCTCGATGTGACCATTGAGAGCTGCATTTCGTAGAGCCCAATCAAAGTCTGTCGCACCCCATTCTTTGCGCAGTTTAACAATCTCGATGTGACCATTGAGAGCTGCATTTCGTAGAGCCCAATCAAAGTCTGTCGCACCCCATTCTTTGCACAGTTTAACCATCTCGATGTGACCATTTTCAGCTGCATTTCGTAGAGCCCAATTAAAGTCCGTCGCACCCCACTCTTTGAACATCTTAACCATCTCGATGTGACCATTGAGAGCTGCAAGTCTCATGGCCCCATTAAACTCTGTCGCACCCCACTCTTTGAACATCTTAACCATCTCGATGTGACCATTGAGAGCTGCAAGTGCCATCGACAAATCAAATTCTGTCACACTCCACTCTTTGCACAGTTTAAGAATCTCGATGTGACCATTGAGAGCTGCAAGTTCTATGGTTGCATTCTTGAACCAACTCATTTCTCTTTATTATATACAGATTTTGGACTTTCGGAGTTTTTTTTGAAGTGGAAAAAATTTGAGTAGAGAACTTCCCTTTCTACTCAAGCAGTTTTGTCAAGTGCCGTCATTTTTGATGATATCAGCAGTTTTGTCGAGTGCCGTCATTTTTGATGATGTCATGTCGGGTGCCGTCATTTTTGATGATGTCAGCAGTTTTGTCGAGTGCCGTCATTTTTGATGATGTCACGTGGCGTGTTTACTCCTTTGAGGCATGATGAAATCTGTGACGTCACAGATTTTTTAGGGGGTCTAAAAGCAACGTTTTTTAATAGGGGTTTGACCGAGGAAAACCAAAAACCCGGTTATAAGGGTGTACTATACTAGCTAAAATAAGAAATAGGGTATCAAATTTTGGGAATATTATACTAATTTTGCGTCAATTTTTGTTCTTCTTTATACGATTTATTATACCTTCTGAAGTTTTTGTGGGCACAGTATGCATCGAACACCACATTTTAAGATTTGTTTTTACATTTTAGCACTATTAGAATTTTTTACGCATTTTGATAGGACTGATTAATTATATTTCCTTTCTCAGTTTCTAACGTAAGATAAAATATTGTACACATTCTCCATAGGGCAGAAAAAGAATAATTTTGAGATGAAAAGTTATATCAATACTAGTGCATTCCTAAAAATTTCTCCAAAAATTTCTCGAAAAAACTGACGTGAGAAATTGTTCTTAACCTTATATGGTAAGGGCAGGCTAGAATAAAAAAAGCCATTGTGTTGTGTGAAAGACAGTGAGCGGAAGTTGAAAAGTTGGTTTTTATAATTTATCAGACTTTGCTCTACTTAAAAATAAAAAACTATGAACTCTGTGGTCAAGGTGATTGTAAAAGTGGTTTATCAAGCTACATATAAAGTTTGTCAATAAAATGAGGCACATGAATATTGAAAGAAAGTTGTGTCCTCTGGTCCAGATGAATTAAAAACTTGTGTTTTGTAAATGTTGAACGACAGGAAAGTGACATTGGATGTAATGAAAATTCCAACCCTCCGTCATTACAGAAGTCAGAAACTTTAAAAAAATTGTCAGAAACTAGATTGTTGTCGCGACAAATAAAGATAAATTACAGTATAAAAAAATACTCTACTTTTATAACTTTCATCCATTATACAATGTTTATAGTTTTTTGACATAAAATCGTGATGCCGGGATAAGCACATGGTCCGGGTAAACTATGTTGTATATCCGTGTGAAGTGCTAACATTAAAAGGGGTGTATTTACAATTTTCATATCCTTTTCGCCGTAAATCAAATCAAACTGTATTTTTTAAAATGAAACAAGTTTTGGACATTTACTTTGGGATGCAAAGAAATGAGAAAGGATAGGTTGTTTACAACTTTTACAGCGTTTAAAACTTTTTATTCTTTATTGTGGTTTAAATTCCTTTTCAATAAAATGAATACAAATAGAATGGATTGATAGAAAAGGATACTACAAGTATTGTTAATCCTTGTAACAGTAATACTAACAACGGCGACTGAAAGATGAGAAGTATTTGTTTTATTAGAAGTTATGCATAGCTAGCCAGTACCTATTTACAAATCACTATTACGCGTGATTGATATTGAAATAATTAGGATTCTTTGTTTTTTGATTTATAAAGAGAAACTAGAAAACGTTACTTTTAATTTAATAAAGCCCTTAGGAAGTTGATTATTGGTAGGCATCCCTTCAAGATTGTCAGTAGTTAGCTAACAATACAATGCTAAGTAAAGTACCATTTTTAAGAGTTATGCATAGCTATTAGCTATATAGCTAGCTATGCATGATACTATTGCTAGCTGGGTATGCATGCAATGTTTGTTAAAGCAGAAAGCTTGATTCTATTTTCACAAAAATGCGGAAAATCTAATATCACATTTTAATTGATTTTCATTTGTATTTGTGATGGAAAAAAAAGTTTGCTTAATCTTGTTAACGTACGTAGTTGAACTTTAATTCTGTGTAATTTAAAAACTGATGCTAAATTTGTATAAAAATAGCACTCAAAGTGACGACAGCAACATTTTGCTTATAAACTTTACCCATAGTAACACAAAAAAAGATAAAAAAATAAATTGTTTAGC
This sequence comes from Hydractinia symbiolongicarpus, assembly GCF_029227915.1. Classification (NCBI taxonomy): domain Eukaryota; kingdom Metazoa; phylum Cnidaria; class Hydrozoa; order Anthoathecata; family Hydractiniidae; genus Hydractinia; species Hydractinia symbiolongicarpus. The sequence continues at coordinate 27,855,089 of NC_079882.1, read as the reverse complement.
CTTAACTAAAACCAAAATTCAAAGTTTTAAAATTAAATATGTTTAGATGAAACAGGTGACTATAGCTACCACTACAACAAATGCTCCACCAAACATCCTGTAATCGCTGGAACATTACGTCGTACTTAACACAGGAACGGGTAACAAGGTAAACAAGGGTTCATACTCATAATGACGTAGTCAAAACTCACGCTTTTGAATTAAATCGAAAATACGCTGTTAATACACAGACCAGATTTTCCTCATACTAAAATTGGAAAAGATAATCTTTTCATACTCGTCTCTATTTTTGTGACCCAATCGGGTTAGGGAAAATATTTTTTGCGATCCTCGATTTTCAATCGATTTTCGATCTATTTAATTTATGAGATATTGGGTGAGTAATTTATTCATGCTGTCGAGTGATATAATGCATGAAAGAAGTTCCCCACCTCTTAAAGATCATAAATAATAGAAATAAAATACTAGTTATTGTCGAATAGAAGACATTGCCTAGAATCCTGTACACTTAAGATTGAAGAAAATTTTTATAACCTGTTTAGATTAAAAAAGATAAACATTGGTCTACCAAGAGGTTCCACTTACGCCCTTTCCTGTACCGTTTTTTTCCAAATTTCACTGGCTTCAATTCTGATTATGTTATGACGAATTCGCTTTGTATGTTATTATGACTAATTAGCTGTTTATGTAAAGTACACATTTCATCGTTTACTTTACACATTTTAGAAACACCGATGATATGTGGTCGATTATTCAAATACCGTATTTTACATTTTACGTTCCTTTTGTCAGGTTAAAAAACGTTACCATATGATTGGAGTTTTTCTCGCCTTTTTGTTGCCTAAATCTACACGAAGCATTTGGTATATCTTTAATTTTCTACTAAAAAATGAGTGCAATTATTACCTATTTTTCAACTCTACAGTTCAAAACTCCTATATTTTTTCTCTGATGACTAAAATAGCATTCAAAAGGCTAATATTTTCGATAACTGCGCTGCAAAATCAAAGAAGCCATCGCTACTAATACACAGACCAAATGGTCCCCTTACTTCAGTTCGCATAAATAATCTTTTATACTCGTCATCATTTCTTTGACTCAGTGTGATTGGAAAAAAAATTTTTTTCGGTTATTAAGGCGAAATATTTTTTACAGACATTTGAATGTATTTCTCGAATTTTTATTTTGCTATTGCACGTGTGTATTTTTTAAAAAAAATTGTTGCTGGAGACAAGCATGAAAAAAACGAAAAGAGGATTCTGCTGGGTAAAACCATTAACTAAAAAGATATCAAAAAGTTTAAAAAGTTATTAAAAATAAATCAATCTCTTTTTCACATTCCATCTTCGTTTTTTCCATTTTCTTCTTACAAAACTAGAAACGCACAAAAAACTTTGCTTACAATCAACTGGTGCGACTTTGAATTTTTACTAGCCGTCTGTTTCCTTTGATCTTTCTTTCAAGACAAGAGAAATTTAACTGTTCAGTTAGTAAAAATCGTAAGCTTTCGCAACACGTTAAACCAACTTTTATTTCGTTTAAATTCGTTCTTAATATAGGATACATTATAACAGAAATGGTTAGAAAGAAAAAATTCGAATGTTTCTAAAGGAATGTTTCACCGTGTATTCCCGCCCTTAAACATTCCTCTTGTATTTTTCAGGAGCTCATTTGAAGAGGGCCCTATGCTAATTAAAAACTCAGGGCTAATTAAGAGGTTAAATGTATCAAACATTATTAAACGGTCACCAAAGCAGCTGGGTATTAATTGAGAGAAAATTTGAAAAAACTATTTAATTATGAGATGTTGGATGATTAATTTATTCATGGCGTCGAGTTAGAACTACAATTCATGCTATAGCTGAATTCATATATGAATCAAGCTCTTTACCTCTTTCCCTCAGGTACCATAAATAATAGAAATAAATTCTAGCTATTGTCGAATAAAAGACATTGCCTGAAATCGTGTACATTCATAATTTAAGAAACCTTTTTAACCTGTTAAGGTTTGAGGACGAGACAAAAATGCCCTAACCCATGATTTTAGGTCTCAATCTATGAGATACGAAAAAAACAAAAAAACATTGCTCTACCAAGAAGTTCCAATTACGCCCTTTGCTGTAACGTCTTTATAGATTACAATCGCTTTAATCTATGGTTATGACTAATTAACTTTGTATTTTATTTCCAAGCATGTAATATTATGGCAGAAGGACAATACTTTTCTTAATTCTCCAGTGTCAATCCGTTACATAACCAAAATAATTGGCAGAAATGGCCACAAACAAAACTTTATTAGTGTTTAAGAATTTTTGTCATATCTTTTTTGTAAATCGTAGCTTGAGGACAAATAAAGAGTGACACAATTTAATTAATGATACAATTTAAACCTAAAGCTTCTAGAAAGTGAGCATCTAAACTGCCAATTTATTGTATTTTTTAATTTTTCGCTAACGTCATCATATAAACACATGGCGGAATATGAAGATGAGGAAGCCATTTTGTGCGCTTGTATAGCTATAATTGTGGTCACAATATGTTGGGACAAGACAACGAATTTCGAAGTTCACCACCACAAGTAATTGCGTAGGCTCATTCTATATTAGATTCACACATCTTGAACTTGTCAATGTTCAGAGTGGACGCCCGCACACCGAAATAATTCACGTCGGGGACCACGAAGGCCCCGAAATTCGTGATTAATAGCCTTGCTGACGTCAGCAACAATTAGCACATTTTAAGAATTTTGTATTTACCAAATAACCTAAGATAGGAAGTCCTAAGTCCACTCTGAACAATGACAAGTGAACTTTGACAAGTTGTGGCGACTTTGCAGAGTATTGACTATTTGACTGTTTTGTCCATATTTGGATAACGAGTAAAAAACTGCCTTAGTCTCAATATTTTTGTCCACGATTATAGTTATCGGTAAATAATTCATTTATAAATTCAGATTTTAATATAAGTATATGTAAAAATAGTTATCGATTCATATAAATCGATATCAAATTCAGTGCCTCCTTGATATTAAATTCAATTGATAGTATAAGAATTGTATTCTTTAAGTATTCGCAACTTTCTCTCCAACATAAATTTTTAACGCGACTGTAGTATATTATAAAACACTGGGTACTAGTTTAAATATCTAAGAATAAATTTTTAAAAAAATATGAAAAACATGCATAAAGGAAGGCAGAAGGAAAGCAGCAAAAGGTAAGCTTCCGTCTTCCTAATATTTCTTTGACTCTATAAAAAAGAAATTTTTTGATTTAAAATGTCACTACTTAAAATACCAATACTTTACATATTTTAGAAAGACCATTCAGGGAACGTGGTCATATATTCAAATGCCATACTTTACATACCACTTTTTGATAGCGTTCCTTTTGTCAGGTTAGAAAACATCATAGGAGTTTTTCTCAGATTTTATTGGCTAATCTAAACGAAGTATTTGCTCTGTTTTCAATTTTCTACTAGGAAAAGAGTGCAATTTTTACTTATTTTTTAATTCTGAAGTGCAAAACTCTTATATTTTTTTTTCATTGGTAAATATAGCGTGCCAAGAGCAAACTCGTCTCCAGCGCCTTGTGTCTGTTTTTTTTCACTTATTTTCGCTTCACTGAACTTCACTTGAACTTGACTGAACACAAGACTGAATGCGCCATCTTTATAGTATGACGATGTAGAACGTCGCGCATAAATTATATTATCTTTTCGCATAATTTGGCCCTAAATTGGCCATTTTTGGACTACGATTCCAGTGTCTTTTCTTCTCGCTGTCCAGTAAAAGAAAATAAGACAAAAGGTGCTGGGAACGAGTTTGGTGCAGAATTTCTCTAATTGGTTAATAATGCATTAGGTAAAGTTGTTGTTTTTCCTAGAAAATAAGAAATTATCGCAAGATTTATTCCATCCTTTTTATATATAAAATAAATAAATTTTAAGAAGCCAACAACATTAAATCATATATATTCACGGTCCAATTATTTTTTTGTTTCAACTTAGCCATTAAAGAGAATTGCGCTCTCCACCATAGAGATTTTTAGTTTAACTGTGACTTTAGGTTAGTGGGGTTATATAGATAGCTCGTTGAAGAAGTTTTGTGTTTAATTAAATTGTTTAACTTAACTATAAATAATTTGTATTGAATCAACATGAATAATTTACTCTAAAATTTATTGATTTCCGCCGGCGAAGGCCGAATCTTTAAAATCGTCTGGGGAGATAGAGAGATAGAGAGAGAGAGAGAGATAGACAGATAGAAAGAGACAGCTCAAAGCCTGGACGCCTAAAACTTATCCAGGCTAAAACTTTAATCCTCGTTTAGACAGATTTTGTTCTGAGAACGAGACTAAAATGAGTTTTAAGCCAATAAGAATTCTAACAGTGCAAAAAATCTTTTATTATCCTATTACTTATCGCACTTGTTCTCGAAATATATATTTTTGCATATTTTATTTCTCGTAAACGAGATATAAGTAAATGAGAACATAATAAACTCAAAAAAATTTCTGATATTTTTTTTTCAGTACGGTGTGATAACTACTACTAATCGCACTTGTTCTCAAACAAAACATCGTCATAATTTTTTCATGTTTTACATCTCTCAAACGAGACATGTAAACGGGAACATAAAAGATTCAAAAATTGTCTCTGATATTTTTTTCAGTACTTCCTATTACTTAGATTGTGAAATAACGTTTACACATGTTTGGGGTTGTCGACAGAAAATTAAATGTAGAGGGGGCATATCTTTGCGAGGGAGGATGATCCATTATGGATCATCCTCCCTCGTTGCACTTTGGATCTGACTCGACAGTGAAAATGTGTAAAAATTCACCATCTAAAATGCCAAATAATAATTAATTCAGCCTCACTTCATGTACACTGTAGCTGCACCCAGGACAGCGATATCTTGTCAAATCGAGTGATTTAAGCAAAAATGAATTATCTGATTAGCACATATTTTTGCTGAGACTAACCATTTGAAATTCTAGTTACATTTAAAAGTTATCAAAGTATCGAAAACATCTCGTTAATATATTACTTATTTTCTCAACTATTAAGGAAGGATTAGTATCAAATATTAAGGAAGAGAGGCTTGGAAAACCTAAACTGTGTTTACTTGAGACAAATGATTGTGAAGACAACAAAATCCGGAAGAAAAGCTCAAAAATGACTCGACCTGTTCCAGGAAATTGTTATTGTTGTACGAGGTGCAACCATGGATAACGACAGACAGGCCATTTTAAAGTGGAATTGGACGTTTGTTGAAATTCTCCCTTTTCTTCTTTCCTTTTTCTCCTCTGTACGTTGAATTTTGTCATAACTTAGCTATATTTATTCTAATCTTTAGGGTAAGTATATTTTTAGACATGTATAAATCTTAGTAATACCAATTTTCTAAGATTTTGGCTACAAACAGACATCATAAGGAGCAGTGTAAAGATGAATTTATGCTGTTTTGTAACGTTTTTTTTTCAATTGTAGCGTCTTTTTATCATGTGCCTATTTGTTTTATTCTTACCAATCTGACAAGCTGCAGTTGGTGGTATATGGCTATCTCTAGTCACAACAAATTGAGCATAGTCATATAAAGCTTACTGATAAAAAATAGTTAGCAAGTAAGGTTAGGTATTAAATAAAGTTAGTAGCTGCGCCTATATTAGTGTATTAAAAACTGGACTAAATGTTTATTGGAAAAATAACAGGTATTGTGTAGAATGCAACAACAGACTTAACTTGTGATACTTTTGAAACAGGTGGAGTTTCAGTTCAGCGAACAACTCATGCTGCATACGTTGTATCTTGAAATTTAATTTGCAGAGAAGTTTTTTTTGTAATGATATAACAGATGTGTGGGGTACAGCATGCCTGTACTAATATTTGCTACTTAAGATTGTTGGCCAAACATATATTATTTGAAGCGAAATGTTCTGGCGATTAACGAATTCAAAATTGTCAAAAGCAATTATGTAGCTAAAATAGGAAATACAAAGACGAGCTAATAAAGAGGCTTTACTGGAATTGAGCGAGGTGATTCATTTCAATTTTTACTTACTACATACAAATAATATTTAATGTTAAACTGCCACTACATAGGTTTAACCCTATTCGGTTCGGGGAAATGCGCATTCCGCCCAAACCCTAACGGTTTTTTTAGTAACTCTCTAACGCTATGCTGCATGGCTATTATACTTACTGAGTTTCAATATTTATCTATTAGACTTTCAGAGGCTTTGATATTGGCTATTACTCGAAATTGCCCCTAAAAATCTCTACGAAACTTTTATAATAAGGAAATTAACGCTTGTTAGGATTATCCTTATAACTTGAAACTTACAACATAACTTTGTTTCATCAAGAAGAATAATTTTCCATGTTTTGGACACGTGATTAGTCCGATTTCCCGATTTCTTCGGATTTTACCCGAAAATCGGAAAAAACGGATTTGCGGGCAATTTTAGGCAACTTTTCCTGCGATCTATTTAAAAACCGGAAGATATGTTAAATAATTTTATGTTTGCTTCATTACTGCCACTTTCAAAAAAGCTGAAAAGAGTATGCTAAAAAGCAAACATAAAACAACATGTCTAACATACACTAAGAGAATATAAACACTTGTGAAATATTAAAATGTTCGAAAAGCTCGTTTTCATACGACTGCATTTTCTGCTACAACGCTTGAAGCTCACGAGTTTTTTTAATAAAGCGTGTGGACTTAAAAAAATCTTTAGCACGTGAGTTTTGTGCGCTAGAGCGGAAAATAATGCAACTATTTAATGTTTTAATTTTCTTGCGGTATTAAATAATATAAATGTTGTTTTTAGATGAAGGCGTTCTGGATTATATTCTGCCTTACAAATTTTCAAACAAGCCACGCTGGCATAGGTAAGACGTTTTTTGCCTTCGCGAAATTGATAAATTCTATCAAATATTGTCCAATCTCTCCCTTTTGTACGTTAGGTTAATGTTAACTTACAATTGGTTTGTCTACGATTTACATAGCTTAAAATATTATGGTATAATTAAACGTTGACAAATATAAAAAAACATTTAGAAGAAGTAAATATAAAAAACCTCACATCTTCAAGGCCGACTTTCCCGTCAGTTTTTATACGCACATCTTCAATTAAACCCTATAGAATAAGGCTTTTGTTGAATGCTTTTAGATCAGTCATCAATTATGTCCATAAAATACAGCTAACTATACCAGAGTTTCTTAATCTCCATGTACTAATTTACCAATTAATTTGCTGGTGTTGTAGGACCGCCAGAGGATGCTTCTAAAACATTATTTTATAAAAGGACCAGTTTGACGTCATTGGGCATTTGGTGGAGTGATAAACCAATCAACGGAAATAGCTTTATCACATATGACACCGTGAAAATATTTTATCAAAACGTACTAGATAACAATGATGTGGGAAATATAATTGACGTGCCACGCGTTGATCATGGTTTTTTGATAAGTAATCTCAACCCAAGCGGAGTATACTACGTTGAAGCGTCATATGCGGGTGGCGCAGAACCATCTCCAACCAAATGCTTTCCTGTATATGTGTTTATGGAAGACATGGGAGGTAAACCACCAATATTCTAGTATTTTTACATTTGATAAAAAAAACTTATCTATCAACATCTTTATTTTTACTTTTTCCAGGTAGACCTGCGGGAGTATATGACATGCTTATAAAAGCAACACCTGAACAAGTAAGTAAATTTAAAAAAATGTAAATTTCTTATTATTTGCAAGCTTTTGAATATTTTGAATAGACGTGATGCTTAAGAAGAAGAGGTGGAAAATTGAAATAGGCAGGTGACAGACAGCATTTTCTGCCTATTATGCCTAGCAAATAGTGTAAGTTCGCAAATTTTCATGTTCATATATTTTCATCAACTAAGGATCAATAGACTGAAGATGTCCAAATGATCAATAGACTGTCTGAAATTATAAGTACATTATAAGCAAACTCTGGGATACCTGTATTGGTTGTGGTTTCTATTTTCAAAGAAAGAGTTTAAAGGATGCTGCAACAGCAAGTTTCATGTCTTGGGTAAGCGTTGGGTGAACACTCGGTCTACAATATTCAAAAAGACCAAGATTACATTGCCAATCTTAAGATTTAGTAATCATTTGTAAGACACGTCATATTAATTTAATTTAAGGCATCTAACATCTGGCAAAGAAAGCCAAAAAAAAGATGCAGAGTTTTATTAACGTCAAGTGAGAAATTCGAATTACAGACAACGTGATATTGTCTGTTGCTCTTTGACTATTTCAATTGCGAATCTCTAGTAGAAGAAGGGTGTCACTCAATAAAGGTTTCTATTTCACGGTCATATCTCGCTTCCGACCCCGTCCACAGCTACTCCTCAGCACCCTTCCAAAAGTAGGGGAAGTCCCTAGAATCAATAAAATGAGCTGATATCATCAAAAATTGACGCACGCGCGAAGAATCCAACAAACTAGAGCGAAATCATGTACAAACTGAGACATTACCTGGATTTGATAGTAGTCCATAACATAAAGCGATTAAACAGCTGTGCGATGATTGCGAATGCATACTTAATGAGTCTGATAAATGCAAATGGTCGGATATGGTGGTGGATGGGTAAAATGCTTTGCTGGTGCTGCTATCAGGAATACAGCACGTACAAAGGAGGCAGTTGCGTATGCCATTATGCAGGTCTCTCCGTTACCCATGCTAATTAATAATAACACATAAGATAGAAGAAGTAGTTAAATTTTAGAGGCAAGACCGTCAGAAGACAGTGACGTAACCTCATTCAATACTGAGGATGTGAATGCCGAAAACATAATCCTAAGCAACTCCAAGCCTGCAAATAAGGGGATGGACGAGAGATATGGTGAATGGGTATCTTGTTCAAGGCGAACCATCTCCGCCGTTGATAAAGTCTCTCAAACATATCTACACCCATGATATATATAGCGAGAAGCGAGAGCTTTAACCATTTTATTAGATCTTGGTGACTACCCCAAAGTTTTTGGATAAGTATTCCCAGATCTGGGCCAAGATAGAGGCGTTGAGGAGCATTGCTTCAGAAAAATAAGTGTGAAGAAAGAACGATATATTAATACTAAACTGAATGATTGAGAAGGCAACATCAGAACCAATTTCCACAAGAAAAAGGTACCTCAGGGACTTTCTGAATGTACGGCAATTATTAAACAGTCAAGCGTATATAGACAGGGCATAACAACTATGCACATTTGGAAGAGTGTAAGTCAAGGAGTTCCCTGTGCATATCGCTAGCTCCTTCACGACTCTAACAATGATGATAAGAGCAAGTTGAGTTGGTTGCAGGTTGATACAAACATGAACATTTTGGAAGCAGCGAAAGTTATTTTGGAATTGGTACTTTGAGACAAGCAGCGATGTTAGCCATCAAAGAAAGATTGAAGATGTCAAAAGAGATGAATCTAGAGATGTATATGAAGTTTCTCAGTAAGAAACGTTATGCATGTTATGGGAACATGATCATAAATCAAGATAGAGAAGAGGTGATCGTAATCGCTGCAGAAGATATAGTTACATCAAGATACGGAAGAGGTAATCGCTACGATAAGATTATGCACTCCTACAACGCCTTATACTGAATACACAGGCAGCATCTGAGTGGAATAGGCTTACTGAGAAGATTGTAATTATTTCTTGTTGCCTACCTTTTGCGACTAAGTCTTCACGTTTTTCTCATTCACAATGCGTTTCAATCTTTGTCGCATGTGGTCCTTTAGCACCATTTAACAGTAATGGTCACGCTAACTCCAAGTAATCCGTGGTCACGGTACTTATTCCATGTACCATGCATCTTGAACTTTTTCGCAAGTGCATTACGCTCTTTGGTCTCCTTGTAGAGGTAATATTAAACTGTTTAATCTGTTCAATCTTTTTTAATCTGCATAACTGGCTTTCATCCTGCATACTGTCATCTTCAGGCACAATGGATGGTAATGTCAAATATGGCTTCATACTATTCATCTTTATTCTATAAACACCTGCATCGTGATCACTACAGAAGACACATTTTTGATGTTTATCGGTCAGCATGAAATCAAGCTTGTTACTTGAATCCTTCAGAGAGAGGTAGACATGGGTGTCGAAATTCCAGGTGAGTATGGCCACAATCTTAGATTTTTTACCGTTCAAAACGAAATGGTGCTTATCTAGCTGGAGGCAGACAAGTTTTAGTCGAATGTAGACATCACTGTTGTGAAAACTATCTGTGAAGCCTGCAGATACCGTTCTTAGGCACAAAGACCCTCACCTTTGTCTTGATTGTTGATATGAGCCGCGATCTCCTCGATCTTATATGACCCATTTATGATCTCGATCCGGATAGATTTTTTAGATGAATCGGTCTCCTCTCTGATGGTAAAGTCATTGTTGCTGTAAATGTTTAACCACGTAGATCGAATACGGATTGACTTTAAAACGATCCGGATACGCCACCCTAGGTACTCGACATAAAGTGTGGCTTTAACGATATTTGTAACGTAGAGTTGCTTCTACATCACAGATATCGTTCATTGCCCATATCTGATATCACAGATATCAGATATGTGAAACGCGCATATACTTGTAGTATTCCCCGAGTTTAGCAAGTGAACACTACACGCACGAACGTCTCTTAGAGCTCGCGGAATGACTTAAACGAGCGCTAATTTTAATACTTACAAGGATATTGAAATTATCATTTTTGACCATTTTGGGTGTATGTTAAAAACCAGTGAAATATCAAAAAGATGGAAGCATACATAAAACAAAATCAATTTACAACCAACTACGATATCCAGGTCCCCGTGCTACATTGCTGTATCAAGGTATGGTCACTTACTGGTTATTGCCCTACCTGCTTGGACAATTTTAAATATCGAGATGGAGTATACTACGGGGGGTTGAATATAAAACTGATGAAAACCTTTCAGACAGGATGGCGTCAGGCGAAAAAACATGGGGTACATTTGTAAGAAGCGAGATCGACGACGACTTAGAGGATGATATTGAACGTCTAGGGCTCCATATTATTGCGGCTAAAGAAAACAACTATGGTGCACTCTGTTACCAGATCGTGAAGGATAAGGACTTGAAGCTATTGGATTTGGCAAATATATCAACAATAGGCAAAATATACTCAACTTTCCCAAAGAAGAATGACGTCTAGTCGATATTGATTTGGAGAATGAGCCTAATGTTATCAAAGGTATCGTCTATGGATACCCGTTCTATACCCAACATCCTTTGGATTATTTGCAAGATCCGAATGAAGATTATGATGGGGATGATGCTTTGGATGAAATAGATTTGGATAACCTAGAGGAATGAATGAAGAACTATTACCATTCCTTGATAAGCTCGGGCGGAACATCTTCAGGAAAAAGCATCAACTCTTCCGATACGAAGCTACGATCAGGGCCGTACTTCAAATAGTAAAAAGCACGACTACCTGCTACTATACGGTCTAACCTGTAAGTATGTTTACTGTAAAAAGCGTCAGTTGCGCGTCTTTTAGAGTCAGAGTGCTCCTCTCCGGGATATAGCAAATGCAAGTACACACCATTCTGAAGTAGGGATCTCTCCTCGGGGTATTGCTGACTTTTTTCAAGCGGTACATCATCGAGTTTAATCGCCTTGTTAGGTTTCATCTCAATCATGGCAGTCTTGGCATTATTGAGATTTCTCGCGATGGTGTATAAGTGCTTGACTCAAAGGGTACTAGGCTGACCAGAGACTAGCTCCTGTGCATCCTGAGGCTTAAAGAGCCTTTCGACAAGTACCTTGTTGTAGGACTGTACAAAAGCTGTAAACGTATGGTGACATTTGGTGGTGTCCCTCTTAATTTCAACCCCCCTTATCCTCCAGCAGCTTGGTTACATTTGACATGAATTCAGAACCATTTTCACACTAAAAAATCTTGGGATATAGTAAAGTTCCTGCCCTGTAAATGTCTTTGATCAGCTACTTCCTGGTTTTCTTGCTGCGCAGCGGCCTAGCTACCTTGTACCTCGAGGCCACTTCAATCCCTGTCAGGATGTACATGAAGGTGTTTCCATACAAGCAATCATGGGACATATAGAGCAGATCAAACTGATGCATCTAATTAGTTATTGTAATGGTGAAGTGTGGATAATCGATCTTTTCAGGGCCTTTGATATACCGTAGCCACAACGGTTGCCTACTCAGGCAATGGGTTACTTTCTTTTCGGATAGACCAGCTTCTGCAGTGAGTAATTTGATGGCTTTTCGCCCAGTCCAGAGATGTTCTGGGGTATAGTATATTTGGCTCAGATTTTCCGCCTCCTTATCTGTAACACTATGTGGTGATGCTTTTGACATGAACCCTAGTAGGGACAGTGATCCAACAATGAGCGTGAGTTTGCCGTCCTGTGGCTCCTTTGAGGGTGTATAATAGTCAGCCAATTGCGAGCCTTCTCGTTTGAAGCGATGTAGTATTTATACATCTCGTCATCGAGTTCGCGAAGGCTCTTACCGGCCTTTAGTTGTAATTCCCGTTGCTCGTTAAACCAGTCCAGCTTGGCTGTCAATCATGTACCCATTGGGCCTGAGCTGCTTGTAATCGTTCTATCGCCCTATCGTGCCTTTTCCGTTCGGCCTCCCTGTGTGCTGCAAGTTAACTAAATAGAAAATTTGTCCCACTAAAAGCCAATTCATTGATTGCCGTACCGGCGACGATAACAGCTATTATCGCCATCTCTTTATTTTGAGACGAAACGATTGGCTTTTGCAATGTTCTCACTCGCCCACATAGGTTGGGTATTGGTGTAGTGTAATCTTTTCTCTACCTCAGCAAGCGATGGGGCATCCCCATTTTTTCAATACTGTAGTGGTATTTTGTAATCAATGTGCCATCCCTGACCATAATTATCCCTTTTCATACCCTCAGAAAGCTGAGATTCAACATGGGCCTGCAGGGTAGCAATATCGCAATCTAGGTACTCCTGGGAGCTGAGCTCTTTGTGTCCCTTCAAGTGATTGCTCTTCTTGCATTCCTTGCAGCGATATCTTATCCTTTCATGAGAGCAAATCTGACTGCCCTTGCAGTCTTTATAGCAATCCCTCCTCCTTTCATGGGGACAAATCTGACTTCCCCCACACTCTTTACAATAGGCCCTCACCCTTTCATGTTTACAAAACTAACTGCCCTTGCAGTCTTTACACTGACCCCTCTGTCTCTTATGGGGGCATTTGTTTTTGGCACGTCGCTGTTTCTTTTCATCCAAGCATCTAATCCATGTCTTCGTAGTTCCACCATTTCCCAGCACTCTAAATGCATCTAGCAAAGGACTCTTTTTACAATTTAGGCAGCTCTTGTTTTCCATATTAACTCGTGTTTGCCCTTAGGGACAAAAACGAGTTATGGTCATTAATACTCCACAGAATGATAACGGCCATCCAGGATGTTCAGCTGCGCATCTTGATGCCAGTGCACATAAGACTTGAAATCCCCTGTTCCTTCAGCCTTCTTAGTCATGTGCAACGTGATGCCGTCACTCAGGCGTTATAGAGGCCTTCCAGATCCATGTAGGGTTTGGTCCGGGCCTGCTCTGAAATCGATAAACAACGTATACCGTTCATTGAAGAAATGGCCGATGGTCACGTTACAGTCATGTCTACAAAAAAGGTTCAAAATCTGTTAGGGATGGTCCTTAGGAAGCATGGCATGACTATACAATTCGTTGGGCTCTCCCTCAACGGTGACGCTGATCTTCTCAATTTTCAGATTGTAAAATACCTCATTGACACCAGCGTAAGCTTTCAATTTCACAGGATCTACAAAGAGTAGCAGGATGCCTTTCAAACTCTCCGCCGGGGTATCAATTTGAAGGTTGTAGCTTGTATCGGCTTTTTTCATAGTCACCACCTTGCTTCTCAGGATCCGTTTATAGGGTAGTGCCAATTTTGCATACCGTCACATCATATCGCTTGCCAGGCCTTTATGGCTCACTTTGTTAAACTTTAGCTTGATATTGGTGATCTTGTAGGCTGCATCCGCTGCCACGCTGACGTGCTTCCATAGGCTGCCGTACCCCCCATCTTTGATGACGTCGCTATGCGGCGCAAAATGTAGGACAAATTGGAGGCGGTCATATAAACCCGCTGGATAAAAGGGTAGGTCTCCGGTGAGTTCAAACTTCTTGCCGAGGGATATACAGAAGGTGTTGCCATAGGTTGCAACAATAGCCTTCTCCTCACCTGTCCCGGTATGGTTAGTAGCCTTGACTTGCAGGGCCCGGATGGTCCCGTCATTGGGGTGGATACCTTCAAGAATGAGGTTGTTGTCCCTGTCAAATTTTGGTAGACAGAGGTCTTTGTAGACTGTGAAGGTGTTGAAATTAGATATGTTCTGTACCTCGTTTCCGTTCAAAGTAATGCGTAGGTCACGCACAAGGCTTTTGCCAATATTCGACACGATCGTACGTTTCGTGTTGGTAGCCGTTATTTCCAAATCAAATAGGAGATGGACCCTGGAAAAATAACCTCGTCCTGTGGAATGTTGGGAATATCTACGTACAGGTCCTCATTGTGATTGATTGCAAAGGGTATGTTAAATATCTGAACCCGTTGCTTTCTACCCTTGATACCGAAGAGCTGCTTCGTTTCTGCATATTGGTCCAAGGTCGTTCCAAATACGTTACTCATTTTATTATATAAGGGAAATCTTTAAAAAAAATGCCAACTAATCCAATTAATCCATTTAATTGTCGTCAGAATTGCTGCACCAAGGAGCTGTGTTTACAGGCTGGGAAGTCGTTGCCGATATCGCTCGCTATCGTACGATCACATAAAAACCGACACCTATCGCAAGCATGATGAGAGCCCCTACTCTATACATGGTGCTGAAAGACTGTATTAAACTGACCATAGAAGAGCATTTGACAGATGATTCTACAGGATACTTTTCTTGCATCAGAACTTCCTTTTTGTTTTCCATTAATGGCGGTAACTTTTAGCCTTGTGCTACTCTTCCTGGATGCTTCACTGAATTTTTAATGAGCCGCTGTTCTTCACCTTGTCGTGTAATGTCTCTCATTTATGTTATGTAGGCTTTCCAGAAAATCAACCGCTCCTCACAAGGCATTTATCCAACTAAGCTTCGTGATCTCTATACCTAGATCTAGGGCTGTAGACGAAATCAGAATGATCTCTCTATTAATATTCATACCATGCATGGCTGCACATGTCGATTAAGCCCGATATGGTTCTACAGCACTTCGTAGACCTCCAGTTTGCGAGGTTTCTCGAATACTTTTCATGAAGTTGATTAGGTATTTTTGATAGACGATTCCCCATCCTTGTCTTCTTTATCTACCCCTTTTGTTCTTCCTTTCTCTTGACTATGGTTGAAATATGCCCAATGAGCGTTAGCGGGGTGAGAAATTTACTAAACGTATAGAATACAAGAACACCTAACTCTGTCATAGAGTCTCTAATGATGGGGTCTTTTCTCAGACTTTACACGGTCTCTAGCTTAACGAAATTTCCTATAACGTTCGTTAACATGCTTACCACATGCTCAAAGAGTGCTCATATGGTAAGAATGTGCAACTTCCGTTAAAAAATCTCTGCATACGTTCTTTTTATCGCTTCATCCATCGCCTTAAAGAGGAATCCCTCTGTACATTTTTTGTCAAGAGGTGTTCTTTATCTTTACCTTCCCCTTTTTATATATGACGTTTGTCAACAGGCCTTTCCGTGGTGTTACCAATCTCTGCAGGGGTATCTATGATATCGAACATTTCTACGAGAGAGGTCATCTTTCTTATAATATCTGCCTTAAGAAACAGACCAGGAGTAACACGTCGGGTAGAGCTATAGCTCTGCCTAAGCATACTCCCATTTGTATGAGAAAAAAAATGTCCACGGGAGAACGTTGTGGTTTTGGTTGTTGTTGTTGTTGTTGTTTATGTACCCTCCAGGTTGAACGTGTTCTCGCCCGCACAAGCCTACTCTTTTGCCAGGAATAAGCCTGGGACCACCATTCTAGTATACTAGTTTCCTTATACCATTTCAGTGTTACTTTAACTGTGACCACCGCCCATCATCTTCACAACTTCTGTGCATTTAACACGTGTTTGATCTTCTTTTTGCTGCTTAATACTCACGAGGAGTGACTATCATTTTTTAGCTTAGTGTTCTTATCTACAACTCCAAAGGCACTGTCTGTACACCATCGTCTAAAACTCTACGTTTGTCATAGAATGCTGATAACCCCAGCTGCGATTGCTCATACGTCCTTTCGTTGTATACCCAGACCTCTGTTCCTTTTCCAGTATCTAGGCATCCTTTCAACTCCTTTATGTAGCACTCCTAGGTGATAGCATTCTGCCTTTTCGACATACCTTTACACGAAAACCTTATACCATCCTTCCTTTTTTAGAATTAATGCTTTCAGTACAATCATTCAAGACCCTATAAATTCCGGTTTACACAAACATCCAGTGCAACTTGAATACTTGTTTGATCTACGTATTTTTCGTCGCATGCACCCTGTAGTTTTCAGGTACTTAAGCATATTCTCAGGGATTTGAGCGTCAGGTATCTCATTAACCACGAGTATCAGGGAAATTTCAGAGAATTTCTCATGCAGCTCCCAAACCACTTTGATGTCTACCTGAGCGAGTCCGCACAGGGACCCGTTTCGTACCACATTGACAATTATGCAATACTTACAGCGTACATCACAACGCCTTTATTATCCTCTTAATACTGACGTCTTTTTTTGTCAATCGCTTTAATGAACGGTATTACATCCGCCGTGTTGTACTCCTTCAACCAGTTTTTCATGGTTAGGTAGCCTTCACATATTGCGTTATCAATTTTGACTAGTTGATTGGGATGATAAGCTTGTTCAAGGTTTGACTAGTTTTCGTGGAGGTTTTGTTTTCAAATTTGACCAGAAGGATAATTTTTTACTTTGTCTACTTTGCTTTTTTCTGTGCAAGTTGACTAAGGTTTTTTCGTACTTGTTTGCATCAACTTTAACAATGTTCCAAAGAGCCTGTGCTTTCTGTAATTGATTTTAAATCTGGATATACCTTTTTGTACACATTAACCAATTCATTATACCTTTTCGTACTCAGATCCATTTATTTATATTCTCAAAGAAATTGATGCAGAATAGAGAAAATTGTATCAAACAGATGAAAAATTTTAAACACTTCAATAAAACAATGTCTTACACAAGTCACTTTCAACACATTAAACATCGTTTGCGCACTTTTTTGATGAAAAAGACATCATTCCAATGAATACAGTCGTTGTCCTTCTTTGCTACTGTGATCTCTTTTCTTTGGTGATTTGCTTTACAAAGTACTGCCTTATCATGTTGATGTCGTACTTCAACTATAAAAGCTAATTGCAACCACCTGGTTCTCCCACTTATTTCATGCGGTGTGAGTGTGGAATGGGAGCATTTTAAAGTCAGATCTTGGCAACATTCTCTGGACTTCTTTAGCGATGACGGCCTGTCATTTTTCCAGTTTGTCTACGACTCTTTATTTTAGTATTCTATAGGAATGTTGGCTGATCATTCTGACTATCGTGAATCCCAACACTTACTGGTGCATGCTTCTATATATACGTGAGGTTTGTTGTGTGCTGTTCATTCAAAGGGAGTAGAAGGGTTTCAAAGTCGAATCGGAGACTATCGGTATGGTGTAAACTCTTTTTCCAAGGCCTTCTTTAACTTGGGTTGATCCTCACACTCCAATACTGTTATGATGTTGTAACCTAACTTTCGTATAGCCCTCTACTTTTTCTTAGTCTGCTCTTAGGGGTACGGCTGGCACCGCCACCCATGCTATTTGCAGCCATGGTACTCCTAGACGGTCTTAGTCTGTTGTTCATACCCGTCTACTTTGAGTTCATCCTTTTAATTCTGTGTGAATCGTTCTACACCGTGGCGGCAAAGTGCGTGGTGGATGTGCTTTCAGTTTTCATTGACATATATAGTCGTGCTGGTTCTTTTTGAGTCGCAATAGTGCTTTCTCGTTGTTGCTTTTTGGATCATTCGCTCTGGTGTTTATGTTTTTCGATCCCTTCTATATCTATCAGTTTATAGGTCGCACGTCCTTACACTTTAGCTTTGGGTTTCCGTAGCAATCATTGCAGGCAAGTAAGCTTTGCTCAAAAACTTAGCATTCTCCATGTCAAGCCGCTTCTTTCCATATCTCTCTATGAAGTTTTTGATATCGGCTATACATGAAAGTGACTTCGATCCTCTTTTTTTCCTAAATAGAGATTACCTTTTCCTACCCACGTGGATGTTACAGTTGATGTAAACAACTTTCGCTCACATGTCTATATGTAGGGGGACTCTCTCTATTATCTGCTGAACCGCAATGTGTTGACACGATTCCCAATTTCCATCATCTGTACTTGTTCGTCGAATAAGTGCCAAATGTCGTCGACTACGTGGTATTCGTCTTCAGTGCAGCAGTAGGTCTTTTTGGCTTTTTGCTCTACCTCATGTCATCCTTTGCCCTGTTGTAATAAAAAGTAACAGTGTCATAATTTGCTGATAGCATTTTTGAACCAAGTCATCTCATTATTAGATTCCCAATTAGAAAATGGTCATAACTGGGGTTTTCTTTCTACCTAATTTCTGCATGAACCTCTTGCCACAAGCGTCATTTTTTGACGATGTCGTTGGATTTCGTTAGATTCTTGAGAAAAAACATTTTTGCGCATGCGTCAGTTTTTGTGATGACAAGTGACTTTTGCGCATTATTCACTTTAGGAGGGGTGCTGCTTTCTAGCTGTAGAGGGGGGTCGAAAGCGAGATTTGACCGTAAAAAAATCTGCATTGAGTGATCCCTTCTTCTACTTTTCTTTCGCAAAAACAAATTGACGAAAAGAAATGTTGTTAGCACGAGTCAATCAAAGATTCTTTTAAAGTGAAGCCAATTTCATGTTGCGCGGTAAGGCGTTTATTTTCCCTGTTGGTGAAAAAAAGTAATAAAAAATGTATCTTTTGGTGGAAAAAACAGAAATAATTGATATAACTGGTTGGTTTGGCTCTTAAAAGAATGTAAATTTAAAAGTAAATATTATTTGTACTTTCCAATCTTGGAAGAATGGACGAACGAAGGATTTATTTGCAGGATAAAGAAAAAATATGCAAACTTAAATTTTACAATTTTCCTTTCTTTCTGTAACGAAGCTACGAAAACCTGTATTCGAAGCTAAACCACATTTTCCATAGCATATGATAAAAGAAGTGTCGTTTTAAGTTCTTATTGAATAAACACGTTTATAATTATCTGCATCTTCGTGGTGAAATCTGCTTTGATTAACACTCTACCTTGCTTTTATCTTCAACATTGTGTGTATGGCTAATCATCACAAGTAAGAAATGGTCAGGCAATGAATTTTGCTTCCAAACCGCACACACACATGCTTCTCATTAAATTAACGAATCAATTAAAGTATTATCCCAGTGTGTTCTTTTCCATTCTGATTTGTTATTCAGTGAAATTAACCTACGTAAATTTGGATTCAATTTTATTCAAAAAGATTTTAGAAAATCTAAACAAAGGTATATAGCTAGTTATTAGTGTAACAAACCTTTGACAAATTTTTTGATAATATTTAATTTTTCCTGAGCGTGTAGTAAAGTATATGGTCAGCCATTTTTAGGCTTATTCTGTCTGTCTGTCTGTCTGTCTGTCTGTCTGTCTGTCTGTCTGTCTGTCTGTCTGTCTGTCTGTCTGTCTGTCTGTCTGTCTGTCTGTCTGTCTGTCTGTCTGTCTGTCTGTCTGTCTGTCTGTCTGTCTGTCTGTCTGTCTGTCTGTCTGTCTGTCTGTCTGTCTGTCTGTCTGTCTGTCTGTCTGTCTGTCTGTCTGTCTGTCTGTCTGTCTGTCTGTCTGTCTGTCTGTCTGTCTGTCTGTCTGTCTGTCTGTCTGTCTGTCTGTCTGTCTGTCTGTCTGTCTGTCTGTCTGTCTGTCTGTCTGTCTGTCTGTCTGTCTGTCTGTCTGTCTGTCTGTCTGTCTGTCTGTCTGTCTGTCTGTCTGTCTGTCTGTCTGTCTGTCTGTCTGTCTGTCTGTCTGTCTGTCTGTCTGTCTGTCTGTCTGTCTGTCTGTCTGTCTGTCTGTCTGTCTGTCTGTCTGTCTGTCTGTCTGTCTGTCTGTCTGTCTGTCTGTCTGTCTGTCTGTCTGTCTGTCTGTCTGTCTGTCTGTCTGTTTTTTTAAAGAATTAACAAGTCCTTAAAAAGGAACAAGGTGTTGATTCATGTTAATTGCAGCAACTATATTTTTTATTATTTTATGGATGCGTGTGGGTATGACTACTTTTGTGATTTAAATCTTGCAAAGCTAATGTAACATGTTATCTATTGTTTCTTTCATTTTCCTTGTCGCTGTGTTGGATTTATATATTGCCTATCTGTGCAGCAGTTTCACACAAAAATCGAGTTAATTAAGACAGGTTAATTGTTTTTTAGACAAATTTGGCGTAATGTATAACAGTAATTAACAACTTTTCCTGATTGATATGAACAACGATCCTCTGCGATTATATAAGTGTAGGGTTAGTCTGCATCCATAGTTTAAAAACGAGAACAAGAAATCATAAATATATGGCGATGAACGTGTAACAATGTTTTTTGACATTTAATATGCAAATTCTTTTTGTTTGAACTCGCTGCCTACCCTGAGTAACCACTTTGTAGTTAATTGTACTAAAAACCTGCATGCCTTGTCAACAAATTTGAGCATGAACAATATTGGATAGCAACAACAATTTATGTTTGGGTTTCGAAAATACATTTATGTTGATTTTTGATGACAGTATATGACATTACACTGCTGCAACAACAGCAATGAAGTTGTACCCTTGACATGACGTTATGTTGTTTCTCAGTTCTCGTACATGATGTTTGCATGCGCAATCTAGCGAGTGGTCCAGTCTGTTCTGGTATGGAAACTGAATTTTCTTTCACTGCAATTTCGGTTCCAAACATTTTTAATATATTCCTCAGCACGATTAATATGAGAAGAGATAGAGAGATATCTAGACGGATAATCTAAATATGAACACAGACTGTGCCAACCTCTTGTAATTGCTTTAGGTTAAAATTGTTTTATAAAACTAGTATGAAATTAGTATTCAATATTTACAAAAATCCTTTGTTTCAGTATATATCTTTTAACAATAATTTTCAGCTCAAATTGAAATAGGTGAGATCTTAAGCTTTTTTTTGGTTAAATGATTCAACTACCATTGTGCGACATTTTTCGAGACAAAGAATAATTTTATAAATTATTACGTTATAAAAAATAAGCATTTCTTGTCGTAAATGTGTGTCCCTGAAATGACAGTGCAGTTTATTTTTTGGGCATTATTGTGATAATACTGTCACGAGTCCATCATTTACCTTTATTGTTTGTAGTTTACTCATATCGATTGTAATAAATAATCCTTTATTTATCTTATTAATCATATATTTATAATTTCACTTAATCACTGTTCCTTCCACACATCCTATAATGTTCATTTATAGAGCTGGAAACATAATGGAGACTCTTTTAAATTATTAAGAGGAGATTCAGCTTTCCTCAAAGGTATGTATTCTGGATTTGATGGTGACGGGCTGATATCGCCACATGCATTTCAAAACAAATACAGCAACTACATAGTAGCGATGAGACAAAATCCAACATATGACCTGAATTGGCTTAGTCTTCAACTGGAATTAAAATCTCTAAAGGATCACTTCGCGGAGTCGACTTCGCTATACTGGGGGGACACTGACAACGTACTGGCTTTGTACGGTGAAAGTAAGTACTAATATTATGGAGTAAAATTCTAATTTTCTTGAACTAACTAATTTATTCGACGAATTATTTTTGATGTATGTACAAGCTAGTTAGATGACTTCTTAATATATTTTTGTTTAACATCAAATAATACTTTCGAGTTGGCTACTTATCTATTGTTTTTATAAATTGTTAAATAATTTAAAAAAGAATTTCACTGAGATGCTATGGCAATCAATATAAAAAAGGGCGGCGAACCTAGGGGACAGGGTCCCTCAGGCTCGCAGAAAACGCTAAAAATTGTTATCGGTGTGCAATATGGGTCAAGTTATAGAAAAAAAAAGAGTTATTTCTTCATCAGGGAAAACTGTTATATCAGAAATAATCTCTTATTGTAGAAATTATAAAATTTTCTGATCAAGAATTTTTTTTGTCTTGATTGAACCCAAATTGCTGTGATTGAACCTAAAATATAAGGTGATTTTTATATGAAGGCATTCACTACGTGTTCACGATTTCAGGAGAACCGCCTCAAATATAAATCGGTAGCGGTCAATAAATAAAGGCGCGAAAAATGATTTTAAAAAAGCCGAAATGTAAAGATAAACCTTTTTCTTTAGAAAGTTTCCGAAACATGTACTTAGAATAAATAAAGTTTCAGGTTTTGTTTACAAAATCAACACACATTTTCGCTATAAATTATTTATTTCATTTTATTTTTCACGGTATCCAACATACCATTAAAAATAAACCAAGTAAATAAGTTATGAAATTGTTACGAAAACCACCATCCATTTTACATTATTTTAATTTTTGGCATAATTTATCCGCCAAACAGTTATCTTGAATATCGACTCCTGTTAATTTAACGCGCTTTAGTATAATGGAATCAAAATTGTTGTTTCTCCTTCTCTCTTTGTCATCCTCTAAGATTACAATGTGCCAAAGTAGGAAATTCTTAAAACTTTATATGCACCTTTTCGTTCAAAAAGACTGGAAAGTTAGTGCGTGAACATATACACTTCTCCAAGGGGAAGGTTTTACTGACCTCTTGTGTATCAACTTTTTCCCATGGCCGAAACCGTACATCGATTATGTCATTCATCCAGTTTCCATTCTTGTGCAACACTTGATCCCTTCAACGGACTGATTTGTGTAGAAAACACACTTTTCCTGAATTTCATAAATTATAATAATTATGATGTCATCCAATATTTTATAATGCTTCAGTGTTCCTTAAGTAAAGATATTCAGATAGATTATTAAATTATCATGACAAAAATGAAGTTTTAAGAGCAATGCAATATTCTGGTTCGATTTTATTTAGATTTAAAAAAAATAACTAATTTGAAAACGAGGCTATTCTTAGAAAGCTCGGCTATATGAACGGTTCCATCGAAACTTTTAGCTCTGAATTGAGGCACTTAACGAACAGAATTATTCACGAAATTATGTACTTTGTTCTAACTTTTGCTAAGGAACTTAGGGATAAGAATCATTTTTAGTATCGACCTCTTCAATTAAGTTTTGCATCATTAGGAAATTTGTGAAAGGTCTATTTGACTAAACCTGCTCAACACCGCGTGAGTTATTGAGCCGTGGGCTAAAACTGTAATAAGCCCAATTACAGAACGTAAAATGTTACAACATGCGATTGAAACTTACATAAGATATTAATGTTGATGGGAGAAGCATTTACACGTCTTTTCATCACCTGGATAATTCGTTTTTTCTAACAAAAATTTTGTACATGTTTTACAACTGCGTTTCTCTGCGTAAAACAACAAAATACGTTTTAAATTAGTTATATATGAACTCAAAACAGAGTGTTAAATTTTTTAAATATAAAATTATCAAACACGGTTGCTGGTATTGTATCTCTTCATACCATTTTGAATGAGGATACACGCGAACTTTTTAAGACAACAATACACAATTGTGTTAAGTTACCGCAATCGTAGCAGTTTTATCACAAAGATTTTACACTACCTGTGATATTTTGAAATGTTGAAGAAGAACTTTCCTTTTTTTATAAACAACGCTTTATAAACAAAACGAGGCTCAAAACCTTCAAAAATCGAAGCAACCTAAGCATGGTAACAATAG
Organism: Hydractinia symbiolongicarpus; assembly: GCF_029227915.1. Taxonomy (NCBI): domain Eukaryota; kingdom Metazoa; phylum Cnidaria; class Hydrozoa; order Anthoathecata; family Hydractiniidae; genus Hydractinia; species Hydractinia symbiolongicarpus. The sequence goes on along the minus strand of NC_079882.1, from coordinate 27,831,184 downwards.
CTACAATTTTATTAACACGAAAGCTGGCCTGTGCTACAAAAAAGCAATACCGCAAAGAACGGTTTTTCTAGTAATGTAGTTAGACATCTTGTATCTGCGACAGAGCAGCGACATTAGGGCGTAAGCTGATAGTGATTTTAAACAATGTTGAAAGGTTTCAATTCCTTTCAAACACGTTTTAACCTTATTCGGTCCGGGGTTTTTCGAACATACTATGACCAGGGGGGGGGCGGAATCCGCCCCCCTTAATAACTTTTTATACGGTTGTTCAAATTGAATAAAACTTACCACGCTAATAGTACATCATAAAAGAAACAAAATAGCAGTAATAAATTTTTGCTTGCGTCAGCACATTTTCTGTGACGTCATTAGAAGATTTAAATTTGCTAAAAATGCCACTATCTGCTTAAAATTTAATTACTTTTGTTCCAGAGCGAATTTTTGCATTCTGTTTGAAGCTTCTGAAAGCTAAATAAAAGGTAATTAACATATTTTCCGGTTTTTACGTGGATCGCATAAAAAATTTCTAAAAAATGTCCGAAAATTCGGTTTTTTCAGACTTTCGGCTAAAATCCGACGAAATCGGGAAATCGGTCCAAATTATGTAAAATTATTCCAAATTATGTAGAATGATTTTTCTTGATAAAACAAAGTCGTGTTGCAAGTTTCAAGTTCTAAGGATAATCTTAACAGAAGTTATTAAATTTTTCCCATTATAAGGATTTCATAGAGATTTTAGGGGTAATTTCGAGTAATGGCCAATATCAAAGCCTCTGGGTATAGGACCTAAAAATTTGGCATACAGGTGTCTATTAGATAAATATTGAAACTCAGTAAGTTCCATAGCCATATGACATAGCAATAGGGAGTTATTAAAAAAACCGTCAGAGGGGGAGGGGGTGGCGGTATCCGCCCTCCCTCCCCCCGGACCGAATAGGGTTAAGTAGGGTCACACTTGGCTCAAGTTCAACGAGCGCTGCGTTCCAGAGGTCAATTCATCTCACTTGAACATTTCATCCTGTTACATACTATTTTTTACTAGGACTTGACTTTTTTTCCATGCCATAAAAACAAGTTTGGGGAGGGAATAAATTAGCGGTTCCAATTTACCCCAGCAGATCTGTGGCGAATTACCGACTTTCATACAGCGCAGTCTGGGCACGAGTAAACCGCTTGTAGGAACAAATTTTTCATAATGGTAGCGCAACAAGAAGAAAACAACAACATTAACAAAATGGAGGCATAAAAGAACTTTTATACCTCCCTGCTTTACTATTATAACACTAAAATTAAAGAAGGGCATTCTTTAATGGTTTATGGACTGTATTCTATCCAAAAGACACAAAATTCAAGGTATTAAATGACTAAAGACTGCTATTCCGTCTGAAGATTAGCCTAGCTAAAAGCCAAGTGTCCGACGTGTTACCAGAAAGAAATGTTATTGTTGGCACCACATTGCTAATTTTTATTTTTTAAAAAGTATTGTACCCAATAGTTACTACCACTATATATCTATATTTCAAAACAAAGCAAGTGCTGTTAGCTAACTAGCTAGGTAAATAGCTGACGAAAGGTGTGGTGAAACGTGTAGTTTAAGCCATTTAGCTTTAGTTAGCCTGGCCAGTGCGCAGGGGCAAGGAAAACATCACTGTGAATACTTTTCTATTATTTTCATTATGTTAGCTGTTAGTTACATCTACGTTAACCTTAAATTTACAAAAAAAATTAAAATCCAACATCCACAAATTTCTACCACAAAGTTTTTCATCTTTTATCCACAACAAAGTTTTCGTTATTTAACAATACTGATTTCTCTTTCACTAAAATTACTAAATCTTCAGCCTCAGCAAACTGTTTTTGCAAAAATCTTCATCGACATTTGACATATCTAATCTTTTAGTTAATAATAAACACTTGATATTAACAAATTAATTCTTGCAAAAAACTCCAAAATTGCCAGATTAGCTAAAATTTAGTATTGCATATATATAATTGGTTAGGATTCTAGTATTAAAAGGGGAATGGTGGGTCAAATTTTTCTGACAAGGATAGGAAAAGGTTGGAAAGATATCATAGCAACTTACATGTAAGTAAGAAAATGTTCTCCTTAAACATATTGACAAGAATTTATTTTAGCGAATAAGTTGTAAACATATGCAAACACATGAGTAACTCTTAAAATTTGTTGTGAACTTGTAAACTAAAGAAAAAAACCTAAAAACTCATGAAAACTTTTTTCTGCAAAAATCTATCTTTTGAAGATTACCTTCATCCTCAAAATCTTTTCCTCAAAAAAAAAAGTTGGCCAGAAAAAGTTAAATTAAAAAAAAATAATTCAATTTTAAACCCAAGGGGATTAACAATGAATCTGTTAGCGAAATTGGCATTAGCATTTATCAATATATCTACACTCCAATATGTATATCAGTTCCTTATACATTGTTTGAAAATATGTCTTTCACGTCTTTTTGGCATCCATGACTTTTTCTGCATCAAAACAACAAAATTATAGTAGCTAAATGGATGTTTGAATGTTTTTACTAATTCGCTTTTTATCCGATGACTTCCCATTCAATCACAATTTTTTCAAAGTTTTTTTTTAGAGATGCTAAACCATAAAGTTAAACAGTTGGCGGGGTTAAATATTCGCTTTTAGATAATCACGTAATAAGGACAGTATATATAAGCTACATATGCAGTTGTGGCATTTTTAAAAACCGTTCGTCCAAGTTTAAAAATATTCATTGATAATTATTCATATCTTGATTCTGTTTAGCTTGATATTTGACTATCCATTTCTTCTACTTTTGCAACAATATGCTAGCTAGCTCTAATTCGTTTTGGTTGTTCTTGTTGCAGCCATAGCCAAACATACATTACATTGTACATATGGTTGTTCTATATTTAATTCATACCATGAAGGTTGATTATATGGAAACAATGTGTAATATCTTGCAGTGCGTCATGTATTTTCTTATAGATACTTCAGTCCATTCTCATTGCCTCTGCCTGCAGGCACAGAGCTAAAAATACCCTTTTACCATCATCCAACTTTAAACTTTGTAAAAGTTAATAACTGTAAGTTGTTCTTGTTCTAATAAAGTTAATATACCAAAGAGAGGACTAGCAGCACCATTTCAACACGTTATTTTAAAGTTAAATGTTAAGAATTAGAAAAGAAACAACAAAAGGTTACACATTTCACGACCTTTCTCCGAATGACACAAATAATTCTTTGTGAGAAAGTGACCACGAAACTTGACTGGGCCATCGAGTCAAACAAAAACAAGCTAAAAATTTGTCCCTACAAGCGCTTTATTCGTGCCCAGACTGCGCTGTATGAAAGTCGGTAATTAGTTTACTGTGATAGTTTGCTCACTCCCTTCTCTCTCTTGAGAGCCTATAGGAAGCATAACAAGGGGGCTAGACTTTTTGTCTTGTCTTTGTGTTTGACTTTCCCACTTGTTACCCCAGTGATCTGAGACTTTTTAGATGCTTTGAAAGGGGGTTTGATATTCTTATTTTGTCTTCGTGGTTTGACGCTCACGCACATCACCCCAGTCATGACAGGCTGGCACTGTCATTAGGTTGACCCACCGCAGCAATGATCTGTTTATGCTGAGTGTTGGGCGACCTTAACACGTGTAGAGCTACAGTCAGGTTCGCAAGTCTTTGCACACAGAACGTTGCCTGCTTTAGTTTACATTTGTTCCGTTAGAAATTATTCTAAGTTTATCCATTCATGGATACTTTCGTCATAATAAGTTTTATTTTTTTCAAGTGTGCCTATTAATTCAGTTTGAATTGCCTGATTGTTTTGTTTGTTGTCTTTTTATGTTTTTTTATTAGTATTTTGTGCTATACCACTGTTTTACGCGTCCTTTTTAATGGTCAATGTATTTTTTCTAAGAAAATCCTTGTTAAAAGGGAGGGTTTTGCTATTGTGCAAAATCTCCGGAGGCATACAACCTCTGTAATAATTAACCAGCCGTCATTAGACAAGTTATATCACAACAGCCAGCTGTTTTGTCACTTCATCATCAATCCATGTGGTGAAAATTTTTTAAAAAAACGTAAAATATTTATAATGCCGTGGCCAAAGTCTTATTACATCCTGTATGTTTTCTTTTTTCTAACCCTATTTGGTATGGGCTTTTTTTACCCTTTTACCCTTTTTACCCAAGTATGGGGGGAGGGCAGAAAGTGTCCGTGGAATGTAACTTTTGTTCTGTTGGGTTTTAAGTAACGAAACTTGCCACAAAGAAGCATTATTATGTTGTGACTTTATTGGTGACAAAATATTTGGGTTGACATGTCATCACAGGAAGTGGTGACGTCATAATGAGACAATGGTTGGAGAAATATGCGTTTTTTGGAAATTCTTGATTTTTATTTTTTTTAAAACTATTTACGGTACTAGTCAAAAACTAATATGGGAAGGTAATATGATAGTGGAAACATTTACAGGTGTTATAAATTTAAGGATTTCTCCAGGGAGAAAATTGATATCAATCAGAATTTTTTTTTTTTGAAAAATCGATAATTGAGAACCTTGGTGTTAGCAGCTGTCATGGAATAAATCTTGGTATATCTCTGCGCGTTTATGTCAGTAACTACTCAGCCAAGGCAAATTGGATTGACCTGTGACAATATAACATATGCATCATATGAGGATAGATTTAAATAATAGGAAATTACAAATATTCCGGTCTGTAAATTACCAACATTCCTGTTTGCAAATTACACAGGGTGTATGTCAATACTGCATGATCACTTTATGACACTATCACATGCATAATCACATATTCATACAACTGGTTAGTTTATAAAACATTTATTTTTGGCCTTAAAGCAAAATTTTGTATGACCACCTGTCAATAAAGGACAAAGTGACAATGACAGGAAAATTTTTGTCCAAAAAATTATTTATTTTCGGAAAGTGCTATAGAAGTTAGAAAAAGTTCCAAATTTTCAAGGAATGTCATCCAGTAATTAAAAAGTTATTGGACTTTAAAAATGCTACGGGCACTTTGTGATCCCCCCCCCTCCCTCCCATACCAAATAGGGTTAATAAAGAAAATTAACGAACAACTATAAAGAAGCATATTTTTTAATTCTTCTTTAAAAAGACAAGAAAATAAATAAATAATAAGCAAACAGACAGACAGACACATCAAACCACACCGTGGCTTGAAAAAGTTAGGTATATACGAGGAATAACATGTGCAACATCAAGATTTTATAAAGTATGCTTGGTAAAAAATCACCAGGGGTCCAGATTAATTTTTTTGATACAGTATTCCCTTATTGAGAAGATAATACATCTCTAGGAAATAGTACAGTAAATAGTTTAGTTTTAAAATAACTTCTTAATAACTCCTTTAATAACTCAATTACCTTGGCGCATAGCCTTGTAGTTATGGAGTTCGCTTCGTAGTCACAAGGTATTTGCCACAGCTACGGGTCAACCCATGCCATGCGAGGGAAGTTGAGTAGGTAATGCCGGTGTATACTAAATGTATACATTCCAAACACAGGACTAACATTGATAACAGTGTTTCCAACAGTGAAGTGGCTATAACCTGTATAAATATTCGGAATAATAATAATAATTTTTAGCAATTTTTACGTAATGTCAAGATGTTTTGCGTTGAGAACAGATGTTTTAAATATATATCTATAAGGAGAAAGAAAACTGGTTTTTCTTTTCTTTCTTTGTAATTTTATCAGTCATCAGGCTACTGTGAAAAAGAATATAACACTGACGTTTAAACAACAGTATTTCGTGTTTTTTTCGTGTTTTAAAAGTTATGTAACATTTACGTACAAATGTAATTAATTTTAAAATTTACTTCCATTGACTCACTTGAGCAAGCAGCCACGTAAATTCAGTCTTAATGGAGAAACAAATTAAGAGATAATATTTTTTTCTTTAGATCGACCCCAAGCAGTTGATTACTGGTGGCTTAAAATTGGTTTTAATCAGGGTTTGTTTTAGTTTTTGATAATAAATAACTCTAACAACCAGTTTATGATTAACTTTTTAAAAATATTTTAAATATGTAATTTCCTGCATTATGACACTATAGTTATAAAACTTTCATAGCTATGAAAGTTCTTAACAATGTATATAGAATATTTTTCTGTGTTTTTTCTGTATTATTCTCATATAAATCTCAAACACCTTTTTTATTCAGGATACTTTTCTCATAAGATAGAGTTTGGAGTTTTAATGCAAGCTTATTGTTCTATGGATTGCAAAGTTTACGCATTTGGAATTGGGTTAAGTTACCCCCCTTACGTTGGTCTGTATGAACCTATTCTTAATGCTCGGATATCATTTTATGGCTATATCTTAGGTAAGATGGTAATTAATTGTATTTTAAACATGATATATGTTGGATTTTTATCTCTTTTTTCAGTACATATTTCAACTGAAATTGTGTTGTACTATGATTCTTAACCGTCTGGATTTTACAAATGGGCAATGCGAGTTTTTAGGCATTCGGATTGGCTTAGGGCTCTTGACGACGGGTCGATGTGGAGCGGTATTGCCCTTCGTAAAAAAAAATGGTACTTCAAAAGGTAAGCAAACACGAAAAGCAAGTTTCAAAAATCATTGAAAAATGCATATTTCTACTCCTACAAAACATTTATCGATAAAAAAACTTCATAGTGTCGAAACAACAACATTGGCAAGTTTAACAGTTAAAATAACCAGATTTAGCAACATTCTGTGCTTCTTCAACATGGCTATTTATTTATTTATTTATCTATTTATTTATTTATTTATTTATTTATTTATTTATTTATTTATTTATTTATTTATTTATTTATTTATTTATTTATTTATTTATTTATTTATTTATTTATTTATTTATTTATTTATTTATTTATTTATTTATTTATTTATTTATTTATTTATTCATTCATTCATTCATTCATTCATTCATTCATTCATTCATTCATTCATTCATTCATTCATTCATTCATTTATTCATTCATTCATTCATTCATTCATTCATTCATTCATTTATTTATTTATTTATTTATTTATTTATTTATTTATTTATTTATTTATTTATTTATTTATATTCATTCATTCATTCATTCATTCATTCATTCATTCATTCATTCATTCATTCATTCATTCATTCATTCATTCATTTATTTATTTATTTATTTATTTATTTATTTATTTATTTATTTATTTATTTATTTATTCATTCATTCATTCATTCATTCATTCATTCATTCATTCATTCATTCATTCATTCATTCATTCATTTATTCATTTATTTATTTATTTATTTATTTATTTATTTATTTATTTATTTATTTATTTATTTATTTATTTATTTATTTATTTATTTATTTATTTATTTATTTATTTATTTATTTACTTATTTATTCATTCATTCATTCATTCATTCATTCATTCATTCATTCATTTATTCATTCATTCATTTATTTATTTATTTATTTATTTATTAAGTATTTATTTATTTATTTATTTATTTATTTATTTATTTATTTATTTATTTATTTATTTATTTATTTATTCATTCATTCATTCATTCATTTATTTATTTATTTATTTATTTATTTATTTATTTATTTATTTATTTATTTATTTATTTATTTATTTATTAAGTATTTATACAGGATAGGTCGTTTCAGTTTATATACATTATGTGTACATATATATTTACAAGTGTAAAATAACTGCTTTCCAAACCCTGTCAAAAAAAAATGATAGTTTTAAAAGCAAAATCAAACTTAGAAATTATGTAGTGGGTAAACTTAAAATTTGACCAAAAATGGATTGCAAAGTATTGAAAAATTTATGCAATATCGTGATGTTTAAAAACATTTCACTGCTTGGTTTAGAAAATAAATGATAGAAATTAGTCTAATACCACATATTTTCCAAACCATACTGTAAACTAGTTAGAAGTTAGAAATAAAAGTTAAAAAAGTTAAATAGCTAAAAGCTAAAATTATCTAATTTCTTTAAAAACATTCTCGTTATTTTCTAAACAGGTGTTTCTTGACAAACTATTGTAAATATGTGCACCTTGATAGAAAACACTTTCTGCTTTCTTAGTTTTCACCTTTGGTAACTTTATTGAGTATTTAATATTTTTTCCCAAAATTTGTAAGATTTTGTTTGGTTTAGACTGGATTCTTTGACTATTACGTTTAGTGGTGCAACGTTTTTAATATAAGCTGGGGTTCCAAATATCATTGTCTCTTTTTTGCCATTTTTGAAGTTTCGAGACAAGTCGTTGTTTCTCAGCCAAATATAAATTTCAGGAATGTTAATATTCAACATTTTTTGAATGATTCAGAATCTTTCCCATGAACGTATAAAACGGTATCGCTAGCGTATTTGAGAATACTACAATGACGTTAGCAGGTGTTGATATTGTCCAAGTGAAATAAAAAAACGTTAGTCCAAGAATTGATCCTTGTGGAACTCCTCTGAAAACTGGATAGTCCCAACACAGGTGACCGTCGTGGAGAACGCACTGCTTACGGTTGAAAAGATAGTTTTCAGACAAAATCAACTCCTTTCCAGTTGTGCCGTAAGATGGTATGTTGGATAGAAGGAACAAATGACTAACTGCGTCGAATGCCTTACTTAAATCAATGTAAGTCATCCCTGTTAGGTAAAAATTGTCCATGTTTTTACGAATATTATCAACTAAGATATTACAGGCTAATTCCGTTGATCTGTGCCGGCGAAAACCAAACTGACTGTTTTTCAGCAAATAGTTGTTTTCAATATAGTTTGAGAGTTGGTGATGTACAACACGTTCAAGTATTTTGGACAGACATGGCAATACGGAAATTGGCCAGTAGTTGGTAAAGTCTAATTTTGATTCCAATTTGTGAAGTGGAGTAATTTTTGAAATCTTCCAGCCATTTGAAACGGTGCTGTTTGACAATGATCTATTGGTGATAAAAGCTACATGTTTCGAAAATTTCGTCTGCTGCTTCTTTTAGAAGATTTGGTGGAAGATCGTTGATACCCGATGTATTTGCGGATTTGCAGATTTCAGATGGTGTAACACAGCGAAATAAAAATTTCTGAGTAGTTCGAATTAGTACTCTCGGCGGTTTGTTCCATACAAAGTTCTTGGTAGGATGGAGAGTTTTGAGTAGCTTTGTAGTGACATTGCAGAGAAAAACGACCAAACCATTCAGTTATAGCTTTTTTATCAAAGATTTTTTCATCGTCGACTTTAAATAACGTATTTGTTTGCTTCATTTTTGACTTTGTCGGGAAAATCTTTTTCAGTGTTTTTCAAAATAATGTTGAATTGTTTATGTTTTCTTTTAGTAGGTTTGTGTTATACGTTTGTTTCGCCTTTTTGATTAAAACATTAACTTTATTTCGTTGGCTTTTTTAATACCAATGGTTTACCGTTGTTTTCGATTTTTGAAACATTTTCTGGAGTACATCTAGGCAGTCCTTTTCGTTTTTGACTTTATGTATCAGCCATGGGCATATGTTGGCATTCGCCCTTTTTGTAGCACAAGGGGCGTGTTTATTAAAACTTTCAGTCAAGTTTTGATTAAGCGCCCGAAGAGATTCTGAAACGAAGTATGAATTATACACCGACGACCAATCAGTATTTTTGAGGTCTTGTTTTAATTTAGCATTGTCATAATTTTTCTAATTTCTTTATCTAAACGTCTTTGGGTACGAATTTACTTTGTTTTGTTTTCGATTGAAACCAATTTAATCATGCTTACTAAAGCTGATCCCGTAAACGCCATGCTTTGTAATGGTAAATGGGGTATTTGTAAAAACCAAGTCTATTAATGATTCACATTTATCTGTTATTCTTGTTGCCGTTTTAATTATCTGCTTAACATGGAAAAGCGTGAAGATTGATTACCGTTATCTTTTTGACAATTGATATTGAAATCTCCTGTTAACATCGTCTCTTTATTCTCAGGTGCGAAGAGTTTCATTGAAGTTTCTCAGTAGTTCATTTAGCTACATTGTCCATAAAAAAGATGATCTGATATCCAGTTTTATCAAAAATACTAACTACAGGACGACGAAATTTTAACAAATACGTCTCCTCTCATTCTTAGACTTATTCCTTCAGCTTTTTGGTTACTTAGTCAATATAAAACTCGTTGAAGCCCATATTAGTCTTCGCCAGCTATCTAACTAGCTAGTTAAAAAATTTACTTCGACATTCGCTGTAACCAAACTTTAGTTGCACATTCAACTTTACAGATTATCGTCACACATCGTAATGTTTTGTTTACAAAGATTTATTCCATAGGGAATTTCGCATTATGCATAGATTGTCTTTAGAAAGGACTGTTTTGAATTTTGACCTCCAGTGTTAACAAAGTAGTGCTGGTGAATTATATCATTATAAGAACACTAAACCAAAATTCTTTTTTTTTATCTAACTTAGACGGTTAACTCAGTCATTGCACCGACCTCGCAAGCTCAGTTGGCATTTCGACCTCGGCGGTATTTTGCGGTATAGGCCGGGGTAATCGATTATTATTGTATTAGTATAACACAGTCTGCTTTTTAAAATCTTCTTTTTAACGTTTGAAATACAGGCTACAGCGATTACAAGAGGACAGCTAAAATACCTTTTTGTGTATCAAAATAAAATTTTTAATCAAGCAAAAATGTTCTGCATCGAATGTGTAAGCAATAAAAGTATAGTTTACAAAAATCATTCATCGATGAATGGATGCAGGAAAATGATTTGTAAAATGTTAATGCGAAAATAAAGCACAAAAATAAAAATAAGAAGGCCTGCGACTTAAAGATTTTCGCTAATAGTAACTTAAACTTTTCAATATCTTGGAAAAACCTGAAATTTTAAAAAGACCATAAAATTTATGAAATTATACGAATGACCATAGAATTTTTAATCATATAAAACGAGCTTAAATTACTGCATATTTGGCTGATAATTGTTTAATGTCTTCAGATTCTCTTTGAACTCAGAGCCAGTCTCCCCCAGAATAATTTAACCGTGAATACTTACGTTCGTTTCATAAAAGTTTTGTTTCATTTGAAAAGAAAATTTTCAATTATCAAGCTTCGCAATACATAATGGTAGTAATATTCATCAGTATCAAAACAAACACTAAAACGTATGACATTGCTGTAAAAATAGCCAACGAGGAAAGTACAAAAAGTTGCTAAAGTTTAACGCAATGTTGTTGATTCTGAACCTAGCTTTTTCTTAAAGATCCAACAAGGAAGACAATTATGTAAGATTTTCGAAGAAGAACTTGTTGTTAGAAAAGAAAAGGCTATAAATAACAGTATTAAACAATGGGGCAGAGATCTGTCTTTACTTTCTGTTGTGTCGCACAAGCTTATGCAAGACTATCGATGGAATTATAGCTATGAAGAATCGTAGGAGAGGTTCTCTGAAGCACAAAGTTCTGGGATACTAGTTGATTAATGAAAGGAATGTCGCATATAACCTAATTTAAAGCAGGTACATAACACTTCACAATAGAAAGTGTATGATTTCCATATAGCTGCCTTTATCACATATCTTTTATCACATCATTTCAAGAATCAAATGAATAATAATAGTTTTATTGCAAAATTGATGATTCGAATATAATAACGTCCGATTCTTACTCTTTATTAAAAACGGTGATGGCGAATTAGTACTTGGAATAAGTAATAAAATGCTTAATTCACTTCACTTGTGCTTCAATTAAATTGTGTTATGCGCTTAACCCTATTCGGTCCGGGGTTTTTCGAACATACTATGACTGGGGGGGGGGGAGGGGGGAGCGGATTCCGCCCCCCCCCTCAATAACTTTTCATAGGATTGTTCAAATTGAATTAAATTTGGCACACTTATAGTACGTCATAAAAGGAACAAATTGGCGGCAATAAATTTTTGCTTGCGTTAGCACATTTCCTGTGACGTCATCAGAAGCTTGAAAATTGTTAAAAATACCACTATCTGCTTAAAATATAATTACTTTTGTTCTAGAGCGAATTTTTACATTCTGTTTAAAGTTTCTGAAAGCTAAATAAATTTTTTTTTAACATATTTTCCGGTTTTTACATGGATCAAATAAAAAATTTCCAAAAATTGCCCGAAAATCCGTTTTTTTCCGATTTTCGGGTAAAATCCGACAAAATCGGGAAATCGGATTAGTCACGTGTCAAAATTATTCAAAATGATTTTTCTTGATGAAACAAAGTTGTGTTGCAAGTTTCAAGTTCTAAGGATAATTCTAACAGAAGTTACTATATTTTCCCCATTATAAGGATTTCATAGAGATTTTAGGGGTAGTTTCGAGTAATGGCCAATATCAAAGCCTCTGACAGGTATGGCACCTAAAAATTTAGCATGCAGGTGTCTAATAGATAAATGTTGAAACTCAGTAAGTATCATAGCGATATAAGAAAGCAATCAGGAGTTATTAAAAAAAAACCGTCAGGGGGGGGGCGGAATCCGCCCCTCCCCCCCCCCCCCCCCCCCGACCGAATAGGGTTAAGTGAGAAAAACAATACAATTCGAAATAAAAACAAATTGAGTGGTCTGGTTATAATATTACTAAGAATGTGCTAGAATAGAGAAAAAATCAAAGACGAAGAGCTTACTGGAGCCGTTCCGTAGTCCCTTTATTAATCTCTTACTAGGAAAGATTATTAACAATAATTTCAAATATAGTATAGTCTCCGAGTATGAGAACCTGGTGTATTAAGTTACAGATATCAATAAGTAAATAATGTGTATTGGTGAATAAAAATACCTTCATATATAATTTTAGAATAACAATTTTACAATGTGTTTCTCTAAAAGCATAACTGCAAAAAATGTTTTAAACAATCGTTTTAGTACATTACTTGTAATTTTTCTCTCCTTTCATTTCTAATTTATATTTTAGTTTAATAAAGTGAAAATACCTAGCTAGCATGGTTTAGTGATTTCAATGCTTTTTATCTAGTAATAATGTGGCTTAGTGGACCTTTAGTGTATTATTATTGTGGCACAGAAATTTAAAAGTAGTATCAATGGCAGTAAATTGTGCCAAATATGACCAACTTGGTACAATAAACTGCGTTACGGTGGTGCATTATGCAGGCTAATAACCCGATTGAAACCAGGTCGTGGGATAATGTGTCTGGTAGAAGCAACATTAACGCTAAAAACATGAGAATTTCGAAGACTTTTACGATTTATCGGTTTCCGTAGAAATGCTTTACCTCAGGAAATATAGCTATTATAAAAATATATACTAATGTCATCACATTTGTTCTAAAATACTCCACAGAAACTTTTAGGTCAAAAACCCTTTTTGTGCCCAAATTAAATGACGATGACAATTTAACTGATGGAATTTTTGTCCATATTTTTATATTATTTAAAGGTGTAAACATATTTCGTAGAAAAAAGAAGTGGCCAAGCAATAGGGTAAAAATACAATTATCCCGTATAGATATATTTAGTGTGTGGCTTCAGTTCCGAGCTAGATATCTAAATTTTCCCCCAAAAAACCTTATTTGTACAAAGCCATTCCGAAGTAACGTACTTAAAATAATGTTAGGGTTTTCAGTACAATCCACAAACATTTTAAATTAAATAAATTGACTAAAGCTCACTGTTTGTCCTTTTTTGCCATTGTCATCATTGTTTTTTCACTGCGACATTTAAACATGCAAAGTGCATGTTTAAAATTTAATAGGTGTTTACTGTGCACTAAGTTTTTATATTTTATTAAATATAGGAATCAGTATTTTTCTATTGCGTAAAAATAAATCTAAAAGCAATCTAACGATCTGCTTTGAGTAGCAGCAAATTACTTTTCTTTAGGACAACGGTCAGAAATGTTTATCACAGATACACTTAGTTCATGTATCACCCCTACATGTGGTTATGGCACAAAAGTTTACGATCATGTATGTGATGTCCCAGAGCAACCCTGGAAGGATGTTTTTTGTCCAAGAAAGAAAAACGACACCTGTATACAAAAAGAATGTCCATGTAAGTAATGGTTTTTTCACGAAAATGGAGAATACGTTTTCCCAATTTTATCTTCCTGCCACCATCGTTATATAACTTGGCGGATTTAATTTTTTTCAGTTGCGTACATTCACTTAAATTGTTTCAACAACGTAGTTAATCAATTCATATGCTAGTTTTAATATTGTGAGTAAGTAACTTGTGAAAAGAGATATAAAAACTAGCAAGCATTGTTAGAGTTGTATCTTCATGTTTTAGTACTTTTTTTTCTTTTCTTAGTTGGCATTCCAGAAAATCTTCGTGTGGAAGTAGTTGATCGTTATTACATTAAGGTCAAATGGGACAGTTTTGATCGGTCATCATTACAGAAAAAGGATGATTTTCAATACAAATTAATGGCAAGACATGAAGGAAACACTATACACACAAGTTTAATTTCTCATTCAGAACATTCCTACATTTTCAGTGATTTGTCAAGCTTTACTGAATATTCTATTCATATATCTGGATACTCACTATTGGGTAATGTCCAAGGCAACTACAGTGAGCCTGTAAACCAAACAACAAAACAAGATGGTACGTAGATAACTAAAACCTTTGTTTTCTCACCAAACTTATAACGCATTTTTAATACAGTATTAAATTTTTTTTTTTCGTAGTACCAAATGGAATAGCTACTATTACTTCCATGGAAGCAATAAACTCTACTTGCATGTTGCTGCAATGGCAGCATATACCAGAAAAAAATGTGAGGGGAATTCTTCGTGGTTATCAAATTAAATACCACGATGACGACTTCAATGTCTCAAAAATAGTTGAAACAGGACCTGTCACTGAATACCTAATTTGTGGATTACTGCCTTTTAAACAATACGAGGTTCACTTATGGGCGAGGAATGATGATTATTTAGCTGATTTATATGCATCAGCATCAAATATGACCGACGAAGATGGTAAGTTTTTTAATGGCATGTGTCTCTGTGTTTTTTTGAAATTATTATGACAGGTACTGCGAAGATGAAAAGTCTCTATGTGTCAGCATATTTTGCAAAAACAAGTTAATGAAATTAGCAGCAGATGGGCGTGTGGCATTGCTGATTCTGCTCTACCAATAGCTTCTGAGAGGCTTTCCCAAATTTAACTAACCTTAGCACATTTGAACATTTGTCATATGTCATAAAAAAATAAGTTGCAAAACTTTAAATATTTACAGTTCCTTTATTTCAACAACATAGGAAAAGCAGCCTATCCACATGTCTAACTTTGTACATTATTCCTTCGTTCAACTAACGTTGTGACGTAAGTGTCAACTTTCAACCGTATTTGGTAAGAAGAGCAAATTTTAGTGTCATCTAAAAGTCTTGCCAAATTGTTATAAAACTTTGTGACTATTAATATTTATGCATCTTATTCGAAAAAATTTCACTTTACTTATTGATGACTTCATTAGTTAAAAACCATTGCTTAAAACACCTTTATAAACTCTTTAAAATGAAAATTATTGTAATTTCTTATCTGGTAGTAATATCTTCATTTAACTTTTATAAAGGGTTTACACTGGTAATATGAATTTTGGTCAAGCTTTACCATTTGCTGAATCTGTTTACTCCGGTTTTCGCAATTCTAAACCGCTGCATAAAATATATCACATTTTGGGGGGTTATTTAAGTGATTGTCCTTTTACATTTGCAAAACCTGGAAAATATGTCATAAAACATTTATATTCCTGACAACAAATCAAAAAAAATGGCACAATGTTAACAAGAATGTTCTCATATATCCGGGGAGAAAACGAGGCAAAAAAAACACCACCGTTGCACTGCCATACCTTCTGAAGACTAGCTTGTCGACTTAAGTAAAAAATGTCATAGAAAGAAGATAAATTAGACTGACCGACGTACTAAACATAAACCGTCTATGTTCTGGAAGCTGATTACTAGTTGACTAAAAAATAGGGTTTTTTTTAGAACGCGTCACATCATAATTGATAAAATGTATTAGCACTTCCCCAGATTTCAAAATTTGTGATCACATCACGCAATCAATGTGTACTTCAAAGGGTTGTTAAGTGAACATTACTGCTCTCTTAGCGGGCATCAATACTTAAAAATCGCCTGTTATTGTCGTATTGTCGTTATGTTTCACCCGTGTATTCATGTATTTATATGTGTCAAACTTTATTTCTCGTTTAAGTTTTCTCAAATTTTAAAAACCACAACTAAATAAAAGTTTATTATACTCATTAGACCCGATATAATGTGTTGGTCGTAAAAGTGAAATTGACAATTACGTTTTTTTAATAAACATAATATAGTTGTAACAATAGCAACTAACTAACGATTCATATCAAAAAATGCAGTGTATCAAAATAACTAATAATAGTCTCACTGCAATTTTAATGTTCTTAGTTCCTCTAAAGTTCGGAAAAAATGTTTGGGGAGAAGATACTGGTTCGTACTCTATCAAAGTTGAATGGGAAGGGTTGACAAATGTAAGAGAATGGCTTGGTCATCCATATCAATACCATGTGTACTATCGTCGTTTTGGAAAGTCGGAATTTACGGAGCAAATAGTTGTTAATGCAAGCACTTTTAAAGTTGAAATTGATGGTTTGGAAGGTTACAGTGAGTATGAAGTAGCTGTTGCAGCGGCAACAACAGTTGGTGTTGGAGCATACAGTGATATTGAAATAATAAAGACTGGAGAAGCTCGTGAGTGAATTAGAGATTTATTAAGTGTTCTGATTAAAATATGTGTTTTATCAACTACTTTTTTTTAGCACCGACTGGTCCACCTCAAAATGTTACTGGTGCGTACAATAACTCTCGAAGCATTTATGTTAATTGGACAGAACTTATGGAGGAAGATACTCGAGGAATAATTACGAAATATCTTATCATTTGTACAACGATAAGTTCAGTTGAAATGGGAAAACAGAACATTTCAAGTAGCGAAAGGTTGACCACTGTGTTTGGAGGTTTGCAAATATATAGACCATATTTAGTTACAGTTGCCGCCTACACTGCTGCCGGACTCGGACCTTTTAGTGATCCACTAACTGTGTGGACCGACGCAGAAGGTAACAATCTTTTCTCTCAAAGTACTGTTCAGTTTATTTCAGAAAGTTTCATTGCTATTAATATTTGCATACCTAAAGGTTATTATTTCAACCCTGTTTTAAATGGGACGGGAGTGGATTGGCAAGTTGTTCCTGAAACTTCTGCATGCACCTCTAATTGCCAATAGCTGGTTTTCTAATGGCAGTTAGGTTTTCACCAGGTTCTAGTTTTGTTCAAGCAGTGTTATTTAATAAAAAATTGGTTGGTGAGTCATTGTCACAAAGTCAAATATACGGCGTCGGAATTGTCTGTTTGCATATCACTAGCCCAAATTAAAATTTTCTCGTTCCTGGCCATGATAAATTGAAAACTTTGCTTCAATTCGCCATCCAAAAAAAACAAACAAACAAACAAACAAAAAACAGCTATTAAATCTGTGTTACGAAAAACTATAGCCACACTTTCGCGCCACGTAAATTCATTAAAATGACTTTGGGCATACATTGAATTATTGACCGTCAATAAGTATTTGTACATTAATAGATTTTTGTCTTGTATCTCACGCAATATATGTGTTTTTTTAAATTTTATTGGATTATTAATTAAAAAGTTAGAGTTCTAAAAATTAAAGCCTTCGGAAATACAATAGGATATTCTCAAAAACATTTTTTCATATAAAACAGCATAATGCATAATAATTTGCGAGAAAGAGCAAAAAAAGAGCAAAAATTATAAGCATACTCGAGGCATGTTTGTAATCTCTCTACCTGTCTCATTGAGAATCACCTTTCTTGGTTATTCAGTTTGGGTAAATAGATCATTTTCTTTGCGGCAAGTTTGCGATAATTAAAGTCAGTAATATAGAATGTACTTTTCAGCACCATTTAGAGGACCTTATAATCTTACGGGTTACAACACAAGTTCGACATCGATCTACATTGAATGGAATGACATACACAAGAGAGAATGGGCTGGTGTTATTGGAAATTTTCAATTGACTATACAATCTGTTGACGACCCAAATGACAAAAATATAACAAATATAACACGTAAAGGGTATGTGTTTTTCCCTTTTTTATGTGTTAATACGTGTTGTTTAGTAATACCACTTGTTCTAGAAAATCTTCCACAACTATTTTTTTCCTTTTTAGAAATGAAAAAATGTTTATTTTCGAAGCGAAAGACCTAAAATATTTCACAACCTATCAGATTAAAGTTTCTTGTTTCAACGTTAAAGGCGTGTCTCCTTTTTCAAATATTACAGTGACAACAGAGGAATCATGTAAGACGGAGAAATTGTTATCTATGCTTTAGTTCTTCTACTGCTTTCTTTCAACATTTTTCATTTTATTGTATTTTAGGGTCTGTTATTTTTCCTCCAAGCATCCATGCAGTGGCAACAGGAAGCAATAATGTAAGCATTTCATGGGAGCTCCCTGATAAAACAAAAATTCCTGGCATTGTAAGAGGTTACACAGTGAGATTGCAACCAATATATACAGCTGAGGATTTGACAATTGGAACATACTCAACGCGACAACGAAGAGATGCACCAACCGAACTATGTGCAGAGGGACAGTACTGTGAGGGCTTACCAATGGAGATGTAAGATTCTAACTCGTAACATGTTAGAAGTAAATAGATATAAAATTTTAAAAACCAAATGTATTTCCTTATTTAAGCAGTTTTCTTTTGCCTAAGCATAGTGGAATTTTCATAGTAGTAAAAAATAGTCAATGTTTAGGTTTTAGTATTTAATGTTTTATCAAATTTCACCAACTTAGGAATAACATGACTATCTCCGGTGCTGGTACCGTAAGTTTTAACACCAGTGGACTACGAGGAAATACGTTTTATAATATCAGCATTTCCGTTGATACAAAATTCGTTGGTTTAACTAGCTCACCTGTTCAATTCTTAACGCCTGAAGGAAGTTAGTATACATATTTTTGAATTTATTGACTGTTTATTTGCCTTGATATATGATCAGAAGTTTTTTTTAAATCATAATCTAGTAGCTGACAAACATTACCCCTTTTCATTGCATTATTTTAGCACCAACCATGTCAGCATACAATTTTACCTGTGAAGCAGTGAGTTACAATGCCCTTCTACTGCAATGGAAACACTCTCCTCCTGCTTATTTGGAAGGTATTCGAACAAAATATATGATTTATTACCAACTTGGCAATAAAATAGTCAATGAAACTGATGAACCATATAAAAGAAGAATGGAGTTATTCTTCTTGAAAGCAAACACACAATACACGGTTTGGATGACAGCTTTTACCAGTGTGGGGGAAGGAAAGCCGACTGAAAAGTTGAACTGTTCAACATATGAAACTGGTAGGTAAAAATGCAGTTTCTTTGGTTTTTAAAGAATTGATTTCACTATAATAGCTGAAGATATTTAATTGCCAAATTTTTTACTCTAATATCTCATATTTCTTAACAATGATCTCAAACATCTGTAAATGATTAAATTTATTTAGAACCAACAGCGGCTCCCCTACAAGTACGTGCATCTAGTTTCCATTATCCATATGCAAGCTTAATTCAATGGGAACATATACCAGATGATCAATGGCAAGGATCTAAGCAAGGCTATACTATCTTCTATGAGAAGTTATCTACTGGTGAAATCGATGTTGATGATGGATGGATAAAAGCTACAAGAGTCGATGTTCCTTTAACAACCTCTTATGTGCTTACAGGTTTAGAATCGTATAGTGTTTACAGTGTTCGTATAGCTGCAAGAAGTAATGCAGGTGTTGGTTTTAAGAGCGAGTCAGTACGTTTTGGTAAGACATGGACTTTATTGTAAAATTATGGTCTATTATGTTTATTATTGTCTTTTTTTACATCCCTATCTTTTAGAAACATGTCATGTTCCACAAGCAAAGTTAATACTCAATTACATGGTATATCCACCTTATGTTGATTATCCAAAAGGTAACAATTTGCGTCCAGAAGGTATTGTAATGGATTTAACTAAACAAATGCTGCTGACATGTGCTCACAATTGCACTTCATTCAATCAAAGTGTTTACATCTCTTACAATCGCGTTGATTTGGACTCGTTCAGTGATATAAAGAATTTTACGGTAAATCGCACTGCATTGCAAGTCCCGAGGTTGGATACTGGAAAATTTACACCTGAATATTCTCTTATTGCCACTACAACAAGTCCAGGATTTATCATTCTGGAAGTTCCTGACAGCCCTGCGCAAGCTGCTACAAAAGTGGAGGATGGATTACTTAGTGGTATATTTGGAACTTTGCCTATATGTGCATTTTACTTTATGCTAAACTGGCTTTTTGGTGCAATATTTTGGTTTTGTGTATGTATATCACATTTAAATTTCATCTGTGAAAGTGCATGTTTATAGTCATGACTAGTTGCTTGTTTAACTTGGTGTTACATCTTTGGTTAGAATATCCTACAAAGTATCTATTTCTGCGCAGTAATTTATATTTATTTAGCAGGAAGCTCTATTGAATACTACTTATACGTAGGAACCAACAAAAGTTGAACACAAAGGTCGTGGAATATCATTGGCTGGTATATTTGAAGGTTTATACTTGGCTATTATGACCAGCACTACTGTTGGGTAAGTTGCGATCTCCAAACAATAAATTTTCTAATAATTTTAAAGGAAAAATACCTTTTACGTTTTTATAAGTAATGCTCTGATAGGAAAATAAGGCTTACAGTAACTCTTTTTCCCAGGGAACTTTAAGGCTCAGATAAGTAGGCTGAGAAAGGTAACTGACCTAACGATATTGTAACGCAATAAATAACTTCAAATAAATTTTAAATCTTGAAATAAAGTCCAAAGTAGGTTTAAACCCTGGCTCTTTGTAAAAGTTCAGTAAACTTTATAGATACGGTGACAAGATACCTGAAACAACGTCAGGGCGGATATATATAGTGTTTTGGACACTTCTTGGTTTGGTGTTAACTGGAATTGTTACCGGTACTCTTTCGTCAGCTTTGTCTGTGGCTGCTATGAATTCAATGAAACAAAAACTTCCAGATGACAAGGTTTAATAACTTCTACATTTACCGGGTTTTAGATTTTGTTTAAACTCTCACGAATTGTAAGACAATGGTATATTTTTAAAAAAAGTTGCTGTTAAATGCGCAACTACAACTTCGTCGTCGTTGTTGTTGTTGTTGATATTGTTTGGTGTTGCGGATTTTGCCGTGCCTTTTTCTCCATATTTTGTTTTTACATTTATTCGCCGTGCACGCAACATTTCGCTATTTATATAGGTGTTAGCATTGTATGGCTCTGCAGAGTACACATATGGAAAGAAAAATATAAAAAAGTTTGATAAAAGTAAGCCCTTTTATCTGTGTTATGACTATATAATTTCAAGTTTTAGCCAATTTATATGATAATTAAAATAAGCGAGCTCTAATTTTGAGAACATAGCAATTAATTTAAAGATACTTAACAATCTTAACATTAGTTTAAAATCATTAATGCGCTTATTTTTACATTTTTAATTGAACCTCTGACTGTCAAATGCTATTAGAAATCATTGTGGTTAGGTTAGCCAAACTTATCACGCTAATTTATAGCTGTCTGTACCATTTATGCTTGATTTTTTTTCGTTAGACAAAACATATTACTCATACGAAGAAGTTTTTGGACCATTGAAAAACAAAAGTGTAAAATATGCATTGCTTGATCGATATGTTGCTGAGGTATTAAAAAGCAACATCTCTGATTACGGGTTGGGTGTCAACAAAGCTTTTAATGTACCGTCTGATTTTGGTGTAGCTGCATTTGGTGAGATGGAGAAGTTAAAAGTTTGTGGGACAAAATTTGCAAAAGCAAATACGGATATAACGTCTAAGGCCATTTCAAATCTTTTAAAGGTAATTGCCAATCGATTCTATAGTTTTATTGCTGATCAGTTAAAGTATGAAAAATAATTGATTCTAATTAGGCGTTGCAAATAATAAATTATTAATTTATTAACCCTAATTTATTTTTAGGAGTTGGCGCAGGCAAGAGCAAAAGCAGCTAATGGTAAAAATTCCTCCACTTCTACGAGTCTTCCATCTACGGAAGAAAATGTTGACTTAATAAGTTTTCAGGCGCCGCTGTACCAAAATACACTTAAAATAGTTTTAATTATGTGGGCGGTATTTATTATGCTTGGTATAATATATGAGGGATTCAGAAAAAGACGAGCAAACATTGAAAAGAACAAAATTCATACAGAAAGAGGTAACGTCATATATATATTTTGTGAAGCTGTAAAATTAAAATTGGCATGATATTGAAACGTTGTACAGTTTACAAATATTAAAAAGTTAACAAATTTGAAACACCACTTGTCCAGAATTCAAAAGGTCTTAGTATATATAAACTTTTAAATTTAAAATCATTTGCAAAAATTGACACAAAATCTCATTCTATAATAATTAACGGTCGAGAGATGTGAGAAAAGGGTTAAGGCAACCTTGTTAGGCTTAAAGCATAATATATTTAAAGTATTAAATGTTTACATTGTTCTATGACAAGTATTCCTGAATGAACTTGAATGAAATTTGTTCCTGAAAATAATTCTCGTAGAACGAAATCTGTTATGGCATACTGATTTGAGAATCATGGCATTGCAGACTGCAAAGGAATTCGAGGAAATGATGTGTCGAGTTGAGGACAAAATTGAAAAGCTAAATTACAAACATGGGAAAGAGTTGCTGGAGATACGAACAAAAATGTCGAAAAAGTTTGGCGTCAATTTTAAGTATGTAAAACCAAGTGAGCTGGGTGTGTCGTTGGAAAAAATTCTGGAATACAAAGAGGATCTCAAAAATAAACCGAAAGAACCATTCTCTGTCAAGTTTCGAAGACTTCGAGTGGGCATCGCAAGTTTCTTCGTGAAATTCTTTAGATTTTTAATGTGCAAATAAAAACTGCATGGATCAAACAATCCACAAGTTGATTAAAAACTGCATTTGCACACACCCTATTTCCACTAAAAAAATGCAGCAACGAAAGAAAGGTTTCACTAGCACTAATGCATTGTTAATAAAAAGCGTCCTAAAAAACAAAGTGTTAAAATACGGTGTTTTCTAAGCGTGTATAAAGAAGAACGAAAATTAAGCGGATGCAGAAAGCAAGAAAAACACAGACGATGAAAGACATATATATAAACTTCAGTATGACACATTTATTTTGTGTTTTCTATTAAACTACAAATAATTTCATTCGCAAGTAATGATATACTCTCCGAAGAAACCCTTCATCTCAAAACACATTCCAAACTGCCTATTAAAGTTATAACTGATTTTATTTACCGTTGTCACTAGAAAAATAAAGGAACTTGTGTCATACTGTGCATTAAAATCGTGTTGTTTGTACAATTTTAATGGAACTACTAAATATTTAGTTTATTCATCTTTTATCACTATTTTAATTGCATAAATAATATAAAAGACTCTAACGCTTTTTAAATTCCCTATCATCATTACACCTGTCCGTAAAGTTTTAACTCCAAAAGATATGTTATAAACCATTCATATAATAACCACACATAGCAAAATATTGGCAAGAACCGTGTCCAGATGAATTTAGTTAGGTGATGGTATTTTTCATAATAAATTGATAATAGAATCACTCTAAAAATATTAAAGTCAGCAAGAAAATTTTATTTCTGTTGTCTCGTAATACAGTATAGCAAAATAATATGTCATGGGTCATAATATGAGTTTGCGATTACACGCTTTTCAGAACACTTTATCAGAACCAAATGACCAAATTATTAACACGATGATCAAATTTTAACAACAGAACCGTTTAAACAATACACTAATTTTTTTTAAATTTCGATAGTTTTTAACTCAATATTGACGTCACAACTTTTCGTCACGCTTTACTGCACAAAAATGCACTGATCAACAGCAAAAATCCACTGATCATCAACGCATGCGTTATAACATCATACGCAAATGGAGTAAAATCCCTAATAAGCGGTGTTGAGTCATGTATATTAAGGTGAAGTCCCTAGCATACAAAAATGAGTTGGGGAATGGTCGTAAAATATAATAAAATGTGCGTCAACTGTTAATTAAAATTCGATATTTTCGGGACTGAAACGGTGATTGCATTTATGGCCGGCGTAGGTATCTTCTTACCTCTAGAGATAGAAAATTTATGTTCTGGCGCAGGCGCACGCGCACGCCCACAAGACGTCACAAGAAACCCTTGATCATCCAAGACTTAGTAGGGAAAGTCCTTACCAAGTTACGCATAGCCATGCCTAATGGAGCAAAGTCCCTAATAAGCAATGAAGCGATCAAAGTATGCAGAATAAGTGCTCCAAAAATATTCTACAATCATGGACAAAAATATTGAGACTAAGGCAGTTTTTTACTCATTGTCCAAACATGGACAAAAGAGTCAAATAGTCAATAATCTGCAGCCGGTAGGCTGCAAAGTCGCTACTTTTGCACAAAAGCAGGCCAGACAGAGAGTGTTGAAAAGTTGCTAGTCATATTTTTTAGGACGCCGCACACCGACATAATTCACGTCGGGGCCACGAAGGCCCTGAAATTCGTGATTAATGGCCTTGTTGACGTCAGCAACAAATAGCACATTATAAGAATTTCGTATTTACCAAATAACCTAAGATCCGAAGTCCTAAGTCCACTCTGAACATTGGCAAGTGAACATTGGCAAGTGAACATTGGCAAGTGGACATTGGCAAGTGAACATTGGCAAGTGAACATTGGCAAGTGGACATTGGCAAGTGAACATTGGCAAGTGAACATTGGCAAGTGAACATTGGCAAGTGAACATTGGCAAGTGAACATTGGCAAGTGAACATTGGCAAGTGAGCATTGGCAAGTGAACATTGACAAGTGAAAGATGTGTGAATCTAATATAGAATGAGCCTACGCAATTACTTGTGGTGGCGAACTTTGAAATTCGTTGTCTTGTCCCAACATATTGTGACCACGATTGTAGCGTAATTTCTCTAGTGATACTAATATTCATTAAAAATCAGCGCATTCGCAGTAAAGAGGGGAATGAATGTGTTAGTTTTTGAGCAGAATGAAATCTTCCGACAATGCAAACATTCCATATAGTAAAAGAGAATGGAATCAACTACGGTCAAACAATTACGTGATATTGCAAAATCCATATTGTCGTGGATTAACAGGGTATTATAGATTAGGTATAACCGAATTAATTGGATTATTGGAGGACGATATCGTAAACCATGAAAATTGGATCGAGGCCGTTGAGGAGATGCCCCATAAGCTGGAATATATCCCCAACAGGTTCAAGACGCAAGACATGTGTAATGAGGCTGTTGAAAAGAATTCCTTTATGCTCAGGTATGTACCATATCATATAACAACGCAGGACATGTGTAATGGGGCTGTTAAAAGAGATCCCCACATGCTCTGCTATGTGCCAGATCAATTCAAAACCCATGACATGTACAATAAGTTTGTTGCAAAGAAGCCATGAATGCTCGAATATGTGCCGGATCGGTACAGGGCCCGGGACATGTTCTACAAGGCCATTGGGGAGATGCCATATGATAAGTATGTACCGGACCGCTCAAGATGCACGACATGTGTAACAAGGCTGTTGAGGAGAATTTTTACCTATTTAAGTATGTCCCGGACCGGCTCAAGTGCCGGGACATGTGTAACAGGGTTGTTGGGGAGGATTTAGAGATGCTTGGACAGGTGCCAGATCAATTAAAGGCCCATGACATGTGTAATAAAGTTGTTGAAAAGATCCCCGGGTGCTCAGGTATGTGCCGGACTGGTTTATCACACCGGATATTTATGATATGGTTCTTAAGAATGACTGGCTTGAACTACTCGAGGATTGCTATTACAGAAAGATGCGAAAGCCCAGGATTATAGAGGATCTCCTTCCAATAGCCTGGCATCCAGATAGAATCATCAATTTGTGCATTTCAGAAGATGAAAAGGCAGGTCTCAAAAAATATCGAGGGTTGGCCTAAAAACGTTATCTTACAGAAAAATGTTGCAAGATAACTACCACTAATAAAGCATGTGTATCAACTGTCAAAGTAGCTTGAAAAGTATGATTTTCATGACCTTCCTTACCACTATTGGTCTATCCCTACCATTTGTAACCCTAGCATGCGTGCAAGAGGAGGGGTCCAATAAACGGAGGATTAAGGATATAGAGGCCCGCCTTGACATCTTAATAAATGAATGAGCATTGTGACGACTGTTTGGCAGTACTCCATGTATATGATAAATGTACCTGTGGACGTAGGTTCGTGGTAAGTAGTAAAATGTTATGTTGTCACTGCTACCATGAACACATCTCATATAACGTATGGGTATGGACGATAACATGTAATTCCCTAAGATCGTTCAAAATATTCAATAAAGAAGATGCTACAAATTGAAAACGAGCTCGTCAATCCAAAACTATTCTACAATTTTGCTATCACGTTTACAGATATTTATGATATCAATGTAGAATACCTGACAGTTTCTGAAGCCAGGCCTGCCAATCGCGGTAAGAACAAACTATATGTGGTGGGTTACCATACACAATATCTTGTGGTTGCCCTGATGGTGCAAACACCGAAAATCTGGTCCCCACATGGGTAACACGGTGCAACGCCAATGCAGTACCAACAATGAGCCTCTATTTTGAGGAATACCACGATTGGGTTGAGAAGTACCGCCGGGTATGGCAAAAGATTGAGGAGTTGATTTCCAAGCAACTGACGACAGAGCCTGTAAAGAAGGACCGTTATGTGAATGCTAAACTCCAATATTACAAGGACGCGATCACGACCAAATTCCAGGGTATGCCGATACCCTATGATGAGCCCTGCCAGGTCAGTGCCATCCTAGTTATTTCATCGGTATATTTACAAGGTAAAAATCACTACCCCCAGGTACATATCACAGAATATCGGTATAAAGAATTTAAAAGGAAATACTTTTTAATGTCATCGATTTTTTTGTCTGTAGACTTGGCTCTCCTCCTGCATATTGGGGCCGTGTGCAGGCGCACTCGGCGGCAAACTCGGATAAAGTTTACTGACATCTATCTTTATTCTATCAGCAAATGTATTGTGATGTCAAAAAGCGTGACGTTCTTCTCGTGATGGTAGACATCTGTCAGTATGAACTCAAGACGATCAGTAGATCCTTTTAGTGGAAGGTGTACAGGGATATGAAAGGTCCAGGTTAACATATCTCCCCAAGCATTCAATTCCTTGGTAGGAAGCAAGGCCAGATTTTTTGCCATCCAAAAGGCAGTCGTCTTCATCTAATAGTAGACAAATAAGTATTAATTTTTGGTATATGTCGGTTCTATATATGGTATCATAATCACCCTTCGTGTAATATTTTTTGCGGGGTCGTAAGGTAAGCCTAGGAGCTCTTGCAATGGTCGATGAATCACCACCGTATAGCCATCATTGACACGGAGACTGCAATATGTATTTTTCAATACAAACAGTTTGATCTTATCTTCTGCCTGGCTGTTGACAATAGCCGCGATGTCTTCGATCCTATACAAGCCATTCATATTCTCAATTCGAGTCACCCTCTGGTCAGGTCCTACTTTCCATATAGTGATATCACTGTTGCTATATAAGTTCAACCATCTGGTCTGATACTGATAGATTTCAGTCCAATATGTGTGTCCTGTTCTTCGTAGTCTTCAAATATGGTAGGTTTATCTATGTCGGTGATATACAATTGTTTCATCCCCTTTTGTTTTAAAGAAATAAACACCTACCAATACAACCACTCTACAAAAAGTATAAAATTAACAGGGGAGAATGGTCATTTGGCGTTACAAATTTGGAGCATCAGGACCTGTACGTGAGTACAGACTCTCATATTTCTGTGGCATTCCCGGCGTTTACCAAGTACGCCATCACGGTCCCAACGACCTACCTCAATGACTTTGTTAATGTGAATTGTAAAGGACAGGCCTTGAACTACTGGAATATTCAGGTTAATTTCGCCACCCATTGTGCAACGACGGCATTAGGCATATGTGCCAAACACATGACAGGCTCCGTAGCCCTCATCAACTCTATCTTCATATCCATGTCTAATACCACATGCGTTGTATTTTAGCAAAGATGAAGGCGCCTATGCCATATGACCATGGCTTTTCGCAGTACAAAAACCCAAACTCGAGCTCCGGATACGCCCAGGTATGTAGAAAATACGGTGCGGATCCTAATAGCTTCTACAAATTCAAGGCTGTCATGTCATCATTGACAGATGGTAGATACTGGCCCCAGGTCGCTATCGACATTTCATAATTAAATATTTCCTTATTCAGTTCAATGCTTGAAGCGTTATCAGGAGGCTGTGTGAATTAGATGGAATAAACTTCCTTATTAACTTCCTTATCAACTTCCTGACAGGGAATGTAAAATACAACAATATAAATCGTCACTATTAATATAATCACTTTGCACTTTGTTTTTTATGTCTTATGAAGTACATATGAAAAATGGTTTTTGTAACGAACTAAATCGTGTTTCATTCCTTACAACAATCTAAAGTTATGTGAAAGATATGTAAAAGCTTAGAAAAAATGTTGGATTATACTAAAAAAAGGGCTTATTTAAATAAAAATGGCATTTGTATATTATGCAAATGCCATTTGTATTGTTATAATATATATATATATATATATTGTTAGAATATTATATTGTTAGAAAATAGTAGATAAACGTCACGATAGTAAAATTTGCCAATTTTTTGGGACAGAAAGCTGCACACATGCATCAGTGTCTTTATTTTAGCGTAAACTTAATGAGCTTGAAAATTTGGGCGAGGCTTGTAATGTTTTTAATCCGTTATCAGAGTTATTGTTATTTTAACTAAATTTTAGCATAATCACCTGTTCTCTTTCCACTACGAGTCTCATTGCGGTAAAATTAATTATAACGCAAAAAAAAATTCAGTATTCAAGGACGCAGACAAACATCTCAGTTTGGCTGGTTTTTGATGTTCTAACTATTGTTTTCAAGAGATTGAAGTCGCACTAAAACAACTACATGATTTACTAACTTTGTAATTGTTGGATTTTTTTGCATATTTAAAAATGATTACTGAAGGCGAACGCTCTAACACAAGGCTACCAGAACTTAATACTCTTTAATCATATTTACGTATAATTACATAATTACCAATTTTTACTTAATGAACGTGTTAAAAATTCCTAAAATTGTGTGTTAAAGGAAGTATATTTATTTGTGAATATGTTTCTTCCTTACCTTTAAGGGAAAGAAAAAAAATTACGTTAAATAAGCTTGGCCATGGATATTTGACGATCCGTTGAGACAATGTTTAAAAATTGGCTATATCAGTCACAGATGTTTATTCCCCAGTAACTAGCATGTTAAAATTTAAAGTTCTATCAGCAAGAAAGAAATGGTTAAATAATTTTAGACTTTCCTGCTGGTAACACGGATCATTTTGGAACGCGAAAGACAATTGTGTTGGCACAAACAAATCTAATCTAATCTAAAGAATAATTGCGAGTTGTTCTAAAAACAGTGACCCTAAACATATTAGCACCTAGGGAGGCGGAAGTAGTATAAAGTACCAGGGACCTCAATTGGCATGAATTTTGCTTGGCATATAATTTAGCGCTGAAACTTTGTGACTTTTCCAAATTTCAATTTAGACTTATAAAAAGAAGATTTTTGAAAAGCATTATTCCTTTTTGTATTCCGGACAAGGGCAGTGTTTTGTAGATTTCTTTAATAATAGCAGCATTCTGTCTGTCTGTTCAAAAGGGTTACCGATATTCCTTTCATATTTCCGCTATTTCTTAGAAACAAGGGGGGTGGTTACTCTGAAATCTTATTATTGATTGAGATTAATTCTAGAAATTAATTTATTTATTTAATTAGGTTAATCACTTTATTAGCCTCTCACTTAAAAAATAAATTAAGTGATTGAAATGAATGCATTATTTTTATCACGCCATTTTTGATAATCTCAATTGCCGATTCCGCTCAGTTCTCATACTAAAAGCAGTTAGGCAGCTACCACTTTTATTACTGCTATGATAATTTATGCTGCAAAGTAAATTGCTAAGTATTTTTTAACGTCCAACCCATGCTAGCATGGAAAACGGACGTTAAGCCAAGAATGATGATGATGATGATGATAATGACTAGTTGATAGAGCACGTGGAAAAGTCCACTTAGGCAGGAGGACAGCGTAAAAGTTGGTTATTTTAGACTTTTTGATGATGTCAGCAGTGCATATGCCGAAAAAAATTGACGAAATTCAGTTTATCCATTGCGCCCTATTGTGTAGAGCTTAAACTGCTGATCCAGAGAATGTATATGATTATGTGCTTCTGATGAGCGGTTAATTAATGAGTTATAAGGGTTTAAAAATTTGCTGACGTCAGCAGTGGCCCGCGAAGACACAAAATTTTTTTTAGAAATTTATGTACCTGTTGCCTTTATCGCATAGAGCTTAAATTGTTGATCAAGAAAATGTATATCATCTTGTGCTTTTGATGAGCGGTTCATATGAGATATCAGGCTTGGAAAATTATGCTGACGTCAGCAAAGTTTCTACAAATAGCAAAAAATTTTTAAGAAATTTGTATACCTGTTGCCTTGATCGTTGTTGATTGTTGCAGAGATATTAGGTTTTAAAGGTTTTTGATGAAGTCATTAACCCGTCCATTCCGAAACGGTTTCGATGACCCAGGTT
Source organism: Hydractinia symbiolongicarpus (assembly GCF_029227915.1). NCBI lineage: Eukaryota > Metazoa > Cnidaria > Hydrozoa > Anthoathecata > Hydractiniidae > Hydractinia > Hydractinia symbiolongicarpus. The sequence goes on along the minus strand of NC_079882.1, from coordinate 27,800,396 downwards.
TGGAAAGCTTACGCAAATTGTTCCCACGTAGTCCCTAGTTACCCACGCAGGAGATGAAGTCAGTTATTTCCACCCGTTTCCAAGTTATTTAGCCTTAAATTTGAAAGTGCAATGCAATGGTCTCACTAATCTTAATCTACTTTCCTTTGACGTCACTATTGCTTTAACGTCAAAGGTTGGTAATTTACAGAACAAATTTATAGATGAGGTTTTACAGACTTTATGAAAGAATTTTTATCCACTTTTCAAAAATGACAGATAGACAGAACTGGCGTATTATTATATAGACTAGCCGAAGTCCCGTGTAAGAATCTACTGAATCTCTCATCGAGTCCATATGATGGGTGCAAAATAAAAACACAGAACACAGTAATTTGCATTATTCTATATCTATAACCGCTGTATTGTATAAGAATAATGGTCCTGCAAGGTTTGCAATTATGTTAACAATAGCAAACATTAAAGTTACCAAGTGTTTTTTTGCGTTTCAGCCTTCATGTTCTTAACTTTCCCTGGTGCACTTGCTCATTGCTTTGGAGAGAAGAAGGTTCAGTTTGTGAGATGTATACGCAATAAAAAAGAAAATTCTAATTGAATTTGTGCATCATAAAATTGTTTATATCTTGCTATAGCTGTTGGCAATTTTTTTATATTTAGAACAAACAATCAAGATTAGATATATTCTTAGAATATTCTGAACTTCTGACCCATTGTTTAAAACATATATAGTCTTACAAAAAATGTTCTTAACTTTCTTGACAAACACTTTCCTCGTTATTCTTAATTATATTCTTAGCATGTCTATGTCCTGAAAATATATTATGCCTTAATAAAATAAGGCTTGCTATAAGTTGCTATAGGTATTGGCAAATTTTATTATATTTATTAAAAACAATCGAGGTTGGATATATTTTAAGATATCTTTAACTGACCCTGAGTATATTCTTACAAAAAGAATATGTTCAGGCTGAAGACAAACATATTTAACTTCATATATAAGGGAAAGTTTAGTTTGAAGCGTGTAAACAACTTAAAAACGTTATTCACCTAAATTTATTTCCCTACCAGATAATCTAAACAACACACCTGGTTTTCTTTCGCTTTCTCAGTAGTAGCTGACGTTCTCTGGATAAAAGTCCAATCAATTTTTTACTTCGAGTACTAAACTTCGCTTCATACCAAAGGAAAAAAATTGAAAATGTATAGCTAACAATTGTCTGATACATTTCTAATCAGTTTTTTGACGTTATATCATCGTACGTTTTTCTTCTTTATAAGAAACATTTCTGACAAAAACATAAACTTTTTATACTTGCTCGACAACAAAAGCCGCTCTACAACAACAGTTTTGTTTTTTACATTTTAGATTCGAATTATCCTTTGAATTCGATAGTTTTTTTTTTAAAGAAAGCAACCTCGGTCCCAGAACAGAAAATGATAGCAGAAACAAATAAGCTTTAATCTAACTTCATTATGAGTAAGCATTGATGGGAATAAGTTTTTTCAGGATAACAGACAGCCTTCTTCGCTTCGGTTTTCTTTTTTCAGTTGATAAACTTTGTTTCCGTGAGATACGGCGCGCACATAGTATTATTCATCTATAACCACCAACGAGGCTTTTAAAACATTTAGGAATAAAATAAGAATTAGTTTTTTTTAAATAAAAAAAGAGTTTTAGTTTTAAAAGTAATAGAAAAAGAGAATTAAATGTTTAAATAATGGTAACATCCTGATTTGCGTTTTTTTAACTTGGTAAATTTTAGCATAACGCCACGTACTTTGACCCTTACTTTTCGTGTCGTGGACTCACATGGTTACTCACACAAGCGTGTTATTATATAGATACACACCACTACATATACACTTACAGATGTACGATATATTGTTTCTTTCTTCCAGTAGTGCAACACTGTTTATTAAAAATATTCTTGTAAAGTCATAGGTTCTATATCAAAGTATTCAGATACTTTATTTCCATATAAACATGTTCTACCATTTTGCATTAGGCCACATACAAGATAACTTTTTCCAATCGAACTCAAACATATTTTCATCTGAGGTTTGAAATACACAAATTTAAAAAACGTTTTTATTTCTCCAAATTGCCATTTAACTGTGATTAGAACCCTCGCTCATGGCTTTATTATGGTTTTTTTTATCTGCTATTAAATTTGCACTTCTATGCGGAGCCTGTGAATGGAGATGCATTGGATAGGCTTAATCTCCATAAATACAAAGAGGCCTGGGATTATACCATGAAACTCTTTGAAGATCAGTTAAAAGACCTGACTCCTGAAGCATTGTGCTATCGTGTTTTCTTCCTTCTCAAGGTCCAACGAGATTTCCTATTATGCCATTTGGAAGAATTGTGCTTTGAAACTTTATTCCATGAATTCTCTTGTGTCCATTGCAGACAATTATCTGATTCAATTTAGGCCTACAAATTCGTATAGTGTTCCATCTATGAAACCAAGACAATTGTTTAAAGGTGCACCTTTTTCATGTATAGCCTCAGCATAGTTTGAAGGGCTTGTGGTTGTAAAAAATTAAAGTTCCATGATTGAATACGACGCTTGTGATTATCATAAATATAGTCTGGCATATAGTTAAAAATCAAACAAGTTGTTGTAGGATTTCTACCGAATATTGGTACCATATCACTGTACGTGCAAGGGTAAGAAAGCCTTTTTAGCAATATACATAATCCCTTTAAACCATTATATTCACTTCTTCGTGAGCAAGTTATAATAGCAGAAATTTGTAAGCATTCAGCAAGGGTGTAAATATCTCTCTTGTTGAATCTAAACTCAGTAAAGCATTGAGCATCATCCAATATATACAAATTAAACTTTTCAAAATTCCAGTCTGGGTAAATTTCTCCGGAATAATTAGCTTCATAAAGCAATACAAACCCAATATCATCAATAACATCTTCTGAGTATGCATACAGTGTCATCTCTGTCACAGAACGTAAGCTGCTTGTACGAGCCATTTGTTGATTTTGCTTCGTGCCGTTCTGATTTTATTTTTTAGCTAAGTCACATACAAAAACAAAGAAGCTCCGATCGCTCCAATTCGTAATGTCGTCCTCTAGAGACATGCGCGTTTTCATTGCTAAATCTTCCTATACATGGCTAGAGAACGTGACAGTAAGAGGCAAATAAAACAAATACAAACCTTTAGCTGGCTGAATAGGTAGCTTAGCTAGCTAGCTAACTGTAAAGTATAGGTAAATAAACATGTAGACAAATAGAAAAAATACCCGAATGTAGTTTTAAAAGAAACTGCGATCTTGTTAGATACAAATAGAAGTGTTAAAAAGAATAAAGCATAAAGAATAAATAAAGCAAACAGTTAAGAAACTTTTCTTAGCCCTGTGCTAGCGAAGGACTGCTTCTTGTCTTTTCATTTAAATAGAGTCTGCAAGAAAGTTTTTTTCAAAAGGGTATTATCCCTATACACCTGTGTAACACCGTTTAACTGTACTAAGCGCTCAGTCCTGTCTCACGATTAATTTTTTAATTTTTACAAAAACTTATTCCGCAAAATAAAATAATATTGATAGCCAGGAGACCCAGAGTAATTTTTCTTACCACCGGGAAATCGGAGTAGTTAACGTGGGAAAAATTAACGTTGGGTCTTAAACTATTTTTTCGCGGCTAAAATCTGGTCGCGCTTTTTGATTGGCTAATTCTATTGTTCTCTGCTCACGTAATTATTATCAGGAAAAGCCCTTTTCATCCCAAATATTCCAGCGAGGGGTTTCACTCATCCTAATAAACATTAGTGTTCTACAAAGTTTTTACCAAAGTAAGATTTGGCCAAGCTTGGTAAACAACCCACAGATAAATTAAAATGTCCTGATCAGTCACATTGTTCGATTTAAACTCTGGGTTTCCGCTGAGTCATTCGTTCGCGTCTAAGCTTTAATTTGAGAGAATTTATCAACTCGAAGAAGAAAGGTTAGTTAACTAGACTATAATATTGACTGATTGTTTTTGCTATAACGGAGTCAAAACGGTTGTAAACTGTGTTTTTATTTTAGCCTATGTTGCAGGAAAGTTATTTTTTGAAAAATATGTTACAGTTGCAATACTATAATAGTGTGTGCGCTTCACTTGATTTACAACATACTGCATACCTGTACTAAAGCGCTCCACCTGACTGTGTCGCACAGTTTGCAGTTCTTTTTAACCGCTCCTTAGGGCGTTCAACAACAGTCACTTGTGGCTCATCCCGGCGATTCGACGCCGGGTTTCCCGGCTAGTTTAACAATAACTCTCTTACAAAATCTTAAATTTCTTGTTCTCTTCTTCTTATCATAAAACTGGTTTTTTGCAATTTCTTTGAAAAGGCGCGAATAATTAAAACTGTTTAACGAAATAGACAACGCAATGTGGTCGAACAAACAAATGTGGTCGAATCGATTGAAGTCGATCGCATCGATGTTATTAATAATAGAACATTGCATAGTCTTGTCGATCGACGTCGACGTGGCAGTCGAATTCGATCAGATTTAAAAGTAGGATTGCTTTCTGCTTTTTCGTCGGTCGATTGAAATTTATCCAAAAGGATTGATTTGTACCCACGTGATGTAAACAAATCGACGAAGAAATGAACAATCAAAGAGGAGAATATTTAAAATTATTTTTGTTTATCGTATTTATATATTATTAAATTCAAAGTACATGCTCAATACCATTAATTCATATCAAATTCGTATTATTGTTTTGAAATAAATTTGAATAAGTCGCTATCAATCGAGGCATGTCGAATGTAAGTAGAAACGAATTTTTATAAAAACGCTATCGATCGATTTGACCGCAATCCGACTTTTACCGTGCACGTATTTATAACAAAGAAACTGCATCGATGGAACAATAAAACTACCCATGACTTTTTAAATTAAACAAAAGCTTTTGTAAAATAATGAAAAAGGCAAAATAAGTTATATATCGCATATCGTGTTTTCGAAACACGATTTCTTTCTCGCTTAGTACAGGTAAACAATGTCACAAGTCAATATAAGTAGATTTCTTATTCAGTTAAAAAAATACTCAGCAATTTATTTTGCAGCAAAAGTTTTCATAACAATAATAATAATGGTAACTGCCTAACTCCATTTAGTATAAGAACTGAGCGGAATCGGCAAATGAGATTATCAAAAATGGCGTGATAATAATAATGCATTCATTTTAATCACTTAATTTATTTTTTTAATTAGAGGTTAATAAATTGAAATAATTAACCTAATGGAAGAAAAAAAATTAATTTCTAGAATTTATCTTAATCAATAATAAGATTTCAGATTAACCAACCCCCTTGTTTCTAAAAAATCGCTCCTTCCGCCTCCCCAGGTGCTAATACGTTTAGGGTCACTGTTTTTAGAACAACTCGCAATTATTCTTTAGATTAGATTAGATTTGTTTGTGCCAACACAATTGTCTTTCGCGTTCCAAAATAATTCGTGTTACCAGCAGGAGTGTCTAACATTATTTGACCATTTCTTTCTTGCTGATAGAACTTCAAATTTTAACATGCTAGTTACTGGGGAATAAACATGTGTGACTGATATTGCAAGTTTTTAAACATTGTCTCAATGCATCGTCAAATTTCCATGGCCAAGTCTACTTAACGTAATTTTTTTTCTTTTCCTTAAAGGTAAGGAAGAAACATATTCACAAATAAATATATTTCCTTTAACACACAATTTTTAGGAATTTTTAACACCTTCAGCATTAAGTAAAAATTGGTAATTATGTAATTATACGTAAATATGATTAAAGAGTAACTCAATAGCAAAACTGTGAAAAGATGTTAAACCTTTCTTGTGAAAAATAAATAACATCTTAAAGTGAGATACGTTTATTTGAAAATAATTTTTACACGGATATAAAATCTGTACAACGCTGGAATATAAAAGCATCTTGTGATGCTCCTATTACCTAAAAATTAACATAATTACACCCCTTTTTAATTTGTCTTCTAACATGTATTTTTTGCCTTTCGCTGAATAATTTTTAATAAAAGAAATCTTTTAGATTTAAAGAAAAATATACAGTAGTTTTAATCGTTTCTCATCGACAAATTCTTTAATCAGTCAAAATATAAAAAAATTTATGAATCAGCCGTTTTTGAAGAACAACGATATTAGATAATTTGGATAGCTATATACACTTCTGATGAAAAATAATTATTTTATACTTAAGAAACAAATAATAAAAGTATCTACTTTTAATTGTTTTTACTAAATTCACTGTTACGGAGTAACTGTTGACAGTATTTACATGTACATGTTCAACAACTCTTGCAGCTTCAATGCAAGCAAATAGCGTTGACATTTGATGAACGTAAACTCATCCCCAAGCTTGTTCCAAACATCTTCTTCAAGACTTCTTCATTGTCAAGTTTTCGCGAGTCTAACTCAAATATCAAACCTTCCAGATTTTGTGGATAATCATCAGATGTGTCCCATTGTCCTTTAAACACAAAAGCATAATGAGTTCCGTAATATGCATCCGTTTGACGTTTTGTTTTTGGATGTCGAATCTTTAGAGTGTACACTTCACCCTTTTGGATGCCATCATGCGTAAAAATATTTATACCAGTCGTAAAATACATGTTTGCTCTGGCAAGGATCACATTCTTATTCTCACATTCTTTGGCAATAAATTTCATGATGTAAATAAATGTCATATTAACTTGATCATGGCGAATTTCATGAAGGAAAATTTTCGGAGATTTAGGTAGATAACTATCTCCAATACATGATTTCTCATGTCGAAACAGTTGAATCGTCTCAATACTTTCCAGTTCTACATTCTTTTCAATCGCTTTATAAATTGCTTTGCAATAGTTTTTCTCAGATGTGTTCGGTAAATACATTATTAGTTGAAATTTTTCCTCCCTCGATATTTCAAACTCGTCTTTTTCCAGCTCCAACTGTTCAGTAAGATGTGTTTCTGGCCAATGTTGATCTTTAAGCCAAGCGATATTGGAATTTTGAATTACTCCACTTTGAACTGATGGAACCATAGCCATCACAAAATAAATCAATATCTTCTGCACCATTATTCTCTTTTATAGCACTAAAATTTAAATTTAATATTAAATTTTTGCCAAGGTTGACACAGCACGTTCAGTTACAAACAAATTTCTTGTTTTGATTCAAAACAACTTTATCAGTCGTTCAATTCAAATTAATTTATATATCCCGTAATCTTTTAATTTTATTAAGCTGTCCTATTGGCAATTTTAAGATGACAATGGTGATAATGGCCCTGTTTTTTATTTACAAATGATTGTTACTACCAGTTAATAATCATTTTGTCTGCGTCCTTAAATCCTGAACTTTTTTGCGCTATAATTAATTTTACCACAATAAGACTCGTAATGGAAAGAGAACAGGTGATTATGCTAAAATTTAGTTAAAAGAACAATAACTTTGATAATGGATTAAACACATTACAAGCATCGCCCAAATTTTCAAACTCATTAAGTTTAAGCTAAAATAAAGACTCTGATGTATGTGTGCAGCTTTCTGTCCAAACAAATTGGCGAATTTTACTATCGTGACGTTCATCTAGAATTTCCTAACGAAATCCTTGTTATATATACAAATGCTATTCTTATTTAATTAAGCACTCTTTTTTAGTATAATCCAACTTTTTTCTAAGCTTTTACATATCTTAAAAATTTTAGATTATTGTAAGGCATGAAACACGATTTAGTTCGTTACAAAAATATTTTTCATATGTACAAGACATAAAAAACAAAGTGCAAAATGATTATATTAATATAAAAGAGTGACGATTTATATTGTTATATTTTACATTCCCTGTCAGGAAGTTGATAAGGAAGTTAATAAGGAAGTTTATTCCATCTAATTCACACAGCCTCCTGATAACGCTTCAAGCATTGAACTGAATGAGGAAATATTTAATTATCACATGTCTTTCTGCCCACCATCAATTATAACATGCATAGGAACTTTTCTGTTTTATTCAATTCAACTCTTTCGAAATAGTTCACCTTAATAAAGTTTAAAGCCGATTGTCTTTTCATTATGACGCGTGCAAGTTAAAAAATAAGAAACAAATAATTTAATAATAGAACGATAATAATATTAATTATGTTTTCTTTTGATTGTTAGCGTTTTATTCACAACGGAGTTCATTTATAAGAGTTAAAAAGTAAAAAGATAATTCAGTCACAATAAAAGACATACATTTTCTGATTTATTTTACAGCCATTTTTTTAACGTTAACTTTCTCTCTCAAAAATAACAAAACACACGATGGCTTGAAGATTTCCGCTATCAGCATAGAAACCACGATTCTAAATTGACCAATAAGCACAAGACGAGCGTTTTCACATACCTTATTTTCTTAAATAGCCCAAGAATAAAATATTTGTTAGGCATGGAATGGTTTGGGTGAGTAAAAATATTTTCTCAAAACAATAAAAGGACACTGTTTTTGTCGCACAGTAATCAGAAGGCGATTGTTCGAGAATTTTATAAATAACCAGTTTCTGTTCAAATGTATTTGACGATTGCCAATGCAAGTTTTGATTTCCAAAATTGTCATAATTAGGTCTCGTCAAAAGTCAGTTCAAAGTGAGCGTGTTTTCTTTTAATTTAATAAGCGCCCCAGCTTAATTAACCGACAAGCTGCATTTTGAAAACGTTAAACATTGCAAGGCCTTCTTGCATTTTAATGTTTTTATAAAAAAGAATGTCAATATATTAAAAAAATTAAAATATTTTATTATATAGTATTCTAAAAAAAATAATAAAAGCTTTAAGCCGATGTTATTAAAATTGATGTAGAAAATTTTGGAAATTCTATGATACAAATTCTTTTATGTAAAATTGAACTTCTGAACAAGTTCATTAAATCTTTCAGTATTTTTCATAAAGACCAATCTAAAAAAACTTTTTATTTAAATGAGGAACAAGAATACCATTCTTGCACAAACTGAGTACACACCAGATTACTATTAAATCATTGTCTCTTGGCACTTTAATAATTTGAAGAGGGCATTTAATAAAAAGAGACAAATCAATAGTTTATGTGATGCAAAAGATATACTGTCTTTATAAAGCAGATGCATAATTATTTTATCATTTTGAGTAAAACATTGCTAGGAAGTGGGTTTTCGTGGGATACTTTAGCATTATTTAAGCATGTAACCAACTCATTCAATTTGCATTAGTGTTAATCAATTCTTTTTTGCGTAGTGCGAAACTTGTTAGTGCAAATTGCCATTTCGGGGTTGCTTTTCTTGTATGGATTTGAACAGGTTTATTTATTTATTTTTATTATTAACTGTCTTTCAGGCACTTCCATATTTTACAATGGCTATTCGTTAAACAGGACTTTCTTATAAAAAGCGTTCACAACATATTTTACATGTAAAAAAGACTAATTCCAGAATTATGCCTATTTGTGAAAATATTTTGACTTTTTTAGTTATACTCCTTCAAAATTTCAATGAAATATCAATTTCTCACTGCTTTCGTCTTAATAGGGTCACGTTTCTTATAAGAACGTCTAAATTTCAGCTGAGGCTAGATGTTCTTATTTTTTAAGCTTTCTCAGCCCCTCGAGTGTTCTTTAATTGTATTTTAGCAATTGTAGACTCATTATTTTGTTCTTATAGTCTATGAAGGTATATAGGCTGACTACATTCTTAGTATGTTCTTAGTTTCTGACAAAACCTCAACGATCTTATAAACTAGGTTCTATAAAAAATGTGAACCCCAGTAAACCCTAATTATATAAAGTCAAACGTCAGCCTTTCTACTTTCTACTTCAATTTACTTCACGTCAGCAAAAAAATGCCGACATAAACTATTATATGTCGGCAAACTTATGTTTTTCGTCGGCAATTTAGATTTTTTCTCAGTGATCATATGATGATCATATGTGTGATAAGACCATATCAAGTATACTATAAATATAAACTACCCTGGAATTCCCACCAACAAGAAATTCCCAACATCCAAGGCACAATTCAGTTCAACCAGAGTTCAAAGTGCTTTTGGTCATAGTCCAAAGCGACTATAATTTAGCCAAGGAACGGAGACTACTCGTGGGGATTAGTTGAAAACAAAACGGAGCTTTGCAATGGTTTTACAAACAATATCAAAAATAATCCAAAAAAAATAATAACAACAGATTATTAACGTACGAATAATATGACCAGGGTCCGCGCAAATGTTTTATCCTAAATATCACAACCACATACGTCCAGGCTAGCTCTTAATCTCTTAATCTATCTCCCTCAAAGATCCTGCCTCGCGTTACGGTGCGCGGAAATCAAAAATACATGCAGAATGCATCAATTAAATTAATTATAATAAAATGCCGCTTTGACGGATTTCGGATATCTTAAACGACTCATAACAATATTTTATTACGATCTCATCTTAATTATTGATAGTACTTTTTTAGAATACTCTCCAGGGGAGTTTTAATCAAATCATGCAATTCATGAACGCAATGAAGGAAAAAATTAATTGTTTGATCTGATCTAAGGCCTACCTACTTTCTAGATGTACCTAGACAGTGCTTGCTATAGTTTTGTGCTGCGAATAGCGAATTTTTTTATTTTTAAAATATGCTTGGAATTGGTTCTGTCTATCTTTGTCTAAGCTTCGAGGTAACCGATGTAATGACTACAATAAACTAATCTCTTCTTAATAGGAGAGAAAGAGAGAGAGAGAAAGAATGGGTTATGTGTACAGCCTGGGATTCGTCTGAATAGACAGCCCATATTTTCTATGTCAGTTTTTGATTGAGTTGCGTGGCATAGTCAAAAAAAGCTTTAAAACTAATGCACATTGAAGAAAAATGTTTTAAAAATAAAAATATGTATGAAAGTTCTTATTAAAATAAATTAGATTTATTCTTGACAAACTTTCAACGGTATACCCCACCTTCTGATCACCTCTGTACAAGCGTGGTTCACAAAATCTGAAACAAATACAAATTAACAGAAAAAAAACAGAAATAAAGAAGTATTTTTTTATTCCACCATTTCGAACGTCTGCATCTCTCTTCCTTAAAGCCACAAATGTTTTCAATTGATATCTCCCACGCATTATAGTTGAGGTCTTAAAGCTTATTTATTTGTTAATTGCTTCGCTCATAATAAACCGCAGCATGCAAATGTTGCTCCCAGTGTTTTGTCTTTTTGTGTCATCAATCAACGGAACAATATGCATGCACAACAGATTTTAAAATTCTTTTAATAACAACAACGTTGCTAAAAACTCAGAAATCTTAACTATTTATCGCTATGGTACTTACCCTTCAACTGAACTACTGCGTTTTCCTTACACTTTTTTCTCCATTATATTGTGAATTCACTTGAAAGTTGTAGAACATGATTGGTACGAGTATAGCATACTGACTGAGTGAAAAATACAGTGTTTACCACAGGGGTTTACCGACAGGCCGAATTGGACAACATTTAGTATTGTCTCCAATGCAAAATGGTGAGTGTTTCAGCATAGATAAATTCGAAAGACCTATTTTTAGAAAACTAAAGATCCATTATATCCAAAGGTTTTTAATAGAAAGGTTAAAGTTATTATGCGGCCTATTCTACCCTATCACGTGTTCAGATAATATTCTTTTTCTTTTACAAGCAGATCCACACCAATTCCGAAATAGTTAACTATACTCTACTGGATATCTTGTTAGTTAAAGGTCCGGAATCTAAATGGTAATTCTTTAATTAGACGATATTAGGGTACGCGCATTCTAATTAATCTTGCAATTATTCTCGCCTAATCAAACACATGTACTTTTAAAGGTGGCTAGCTATCATACCATAGAGGTAGGTAGTTAGTTTCTCATAGGTAGGTAGGTAGTTTCTCATATAAATTTCTAGTGTTTAGCTATACACCTGCACTAACCTTTGTCACGACTAAGTTAACTAACAGTGTAACAGTGTTTAATTGTTTTCTCAATTAGAGTGAGGTCTAAATATATATTTTCTTCTTTACTATTGCAGTAAGATATTATCTAGGAATTCCGTCCCCCGAGCTTTACGTCTTTCACATTTAAATAAACTTGGCACACACACTCACAAAAGAAACAAAAGAAATTTTGCTAATGTCAGCACTTCTCTTCTTACGCAATCTGAAGCTTGAAGTTTGTCAAATATACAACTATGTGTCCAAAATACCACCAAATAAATTATTTTTGTTCTAAGGCGATTTTTAACATTCTCTTTAAAGTTTTTAATAGCCAAATAAAATTTATTTAACAAATTTCGCTTAAAATCCGAAAAATTTGTGAAAACAGGTTAATCTTGTGTTCAAAATGAATCCCACAAAAGGTTGTGTTGTAAGTTTCAAGTATTAAAAATAACCCTAACAAAAGTTTTTATACTTCCGTGATTGTAGGGATTTTACAGAAATTTTTAAGGGTAGTTTCCAGTAATGGTCAATGTCTAAGACTCTGAGTGGTATGGGACCTAAACATTCGGTAAGTAGGTGCCTAATAGATGAATATAAGAACTCAGTATCATAAGTATCTGTGTACCGTACGAGAGCTGACAGTTCAAGAAACTATTTTCAACGATAACACTTAAGAGATTTATTATCTTGTCTAAGCTTACCATTTCAGTATCATAACCATGCAGCATGGCATACAAGATTTTTTTTAAAAAAACAACAGAAAGCAAAATCCGTCTTTTCGTTTTGGTTTTTATAATTTCTTATTTTTGGTAATTATCGCTTTGCCAATCACACTGCAAAAATATATCGCTTTGTAATTTCCGCTAATGCAAATAAACTAGGTATTGCGCAGTTTTCTCAGAACTTACTATGCCTTTACGATGAGTTCTCACAGAAATAGTTTTATGCTTCCGTATTTCCAGCTTTTCGAAAATCTAGCAATTTTGTAAACGTATGGCATCATATACTTTGTGTAAATGATTTCAGATGATATTAAACAGCCATTAAACAAAAGCAAACTTTTTGGAATATTGCTTTCTGCACAGTTCCTTTTTTCAGAAGTTTCTGGAATCAACCGGCCGGAATGTTTAAGGTTCAAATTCCAACATTAGGAAAAAAATTGTTTGTAAATCTTAACAAAAACAATGCCTTCACATTTTCTTTGCACGGATATATTGTTTCATAAAGTCTTACCTTGTACTTTTGTATTTTTGATTTAACAATGTTTGCAAACCAAGTACCGAGTGTGTAGCGTCAGCTCTTTTCTCTGATAACATGACAAAACATCTGTTTTGTTTTTCTTTTAAAATAATAAAGTTGGCAATAGCAGAATTACAAATATAATTGCTGGTATTAAAAAAAAGGGAGCGCAGTATGCCTTCTAATTACTTCACAAAAGATATTAAATTACTATTTGAACTGATCCGATATTAAAAAAACCTGTAAAATTGGCTTTACAATGTCATTAGTTGACAGCAAATAATTTCCGACATAAGCCTAAAAGCTTCGGAACATTCTTTTCTTATATGAAATCAAGAAAGAGTCTAAATTAGCAAGATATATTCAAGAATAAATGCTTAATTTTAAAGATCATACCCACAAACAATGATTCACAACTTTTTTGAAAAGACCCGTGCATTTTAACCGATCAAAGATTACTTCTCAATATTCGCAACGGACCTAGGACAGTCGCGTTAATTTTTCCTTAATGCGGACATCGTAAATATTGCGACTGAGCATTTGCCTGAGTAGAACTTTTGAAGCCTTGTAGCTTGCAAAGCATTTTTTAAGCGATGCTGTTTTGTCATTTCGAAAAATGGCTAAAAACCCATTTTTCATAAAGTTGTGCACACGATTCTGATTCCAAAAGTTTTTTTATCCTTTGCAAATTTAACTTCAATAAGGATTAAGCAATGATTGAGTTACTTTTCTGTTCTGTTTTCTTTTTCTTGCACTAAGAGTAACATTAACTAACTAACTAACATTGAATAATTATAATTTGCCGGTTTCTTATCAACAGGACGGTTACTGTCATGTTTTCTAAATTAAGGCGGGTAATCTGTCTCGCTGAATGTTAAGAATTGATCAAATGTCTGAAAATATAACGCCAAATGTAATCCCATGTTTTTTATATTGTAAAAATTAATTAGCATAGAGGAGATTTAATATGAAGTATGCATTGCACACTACATCGACAACAGACCCCATTGTTTATTGTGACTTTTCATTAAGCACGTCGTGGGCGTTGATGCAATCGGAGCTTTTGTTTGTTTGTTTGTTTGTTTGTTTGTTTGTTTGTTTGTTTGTTTGTTTGTTTGTTTGTTTGTTTGTTTGTTTGTTTGTTTGTTTGTTTGTTTGTTTGTTTGTTTGTTTGTTTGTTTGTTTGTTTGTTTGTTTGTTTGTTTGTTTGTTTGTTTGTTTGTTTGTTTGTTTGTTTGTTTGTTTGTTTGTTTGTTTGTTTGTTTGTTTGTTTGTTTGTTTGTTTGTTTGTTTGTTTGTTTGTTTGTTTGTGTATTTATACCGTACATAAATTCTTTGTAAGTCTAAGACAACTCAAAAACATTACCACTCAAGTAGTGCATGAACTTGACGGTGCCATGTATCTGCCACAAGCATATGCGTTTCTATAAGAATTTATAAGTATCAAATTCATTTCTAGGAGATTTATTTTAGTCAATCAAAGTGTGCACTCTTCGATGCATTTTTAAGTACATTTCATATTGTTGGTCTCTGATAGGAGATTGCGTGTAACCAATATTTTGAATTAATACCTCATTAGCTTAGAAAGCCATCCATAAAAAAGTAACAAAAGTTGTCTGATTGAATGTTACTTCCTGTTGGTAAGATGCAGTGTATATAAGTAAGCAGCATGGTGAAAGCAAAGTGGATATTTTTCAGACAAAAAAAAAAAACAAATAGCACGCCTTAACAACGTGGCGTTGTACTTCTTAATATTTGTGTGTCTAATTGAACCTAATCTTTAATCTAATTCATACAGAAATCGTAAAAAATGATTGGTTAAATTAATCTTGCTGCAAATGTTGCTGCACTAAAAATACTGTTTTTTGTTTAAAACGGAGCAAACTATCTTAAATGATATCTAAGACTTCAGTGTTAAAATATGGCCAGATAGTTTTTTTTTTGCAGGAGTTAAATTCAATGTAAAAAGGATAAGCAGCAGAATACGTGAAAGTAGTTCTATAACATATGTCTTTTGTCAGTTTTGATTTACATTTCCCTTTTGATTTGTTGAACTCTGTACCCTTTCAACTCTGTAATTATTGAGCAACATTTTTTGTGCAATGTCTGTACAGATATATGTTGTATCGTAACTATTACTAACTTTAATTTTTTCATTCATTCATTCATTCATTCATTCATTTTTTTTATTAAAAGCTCGAATTTTTAAGCAAAGCCTTAATATGTTTTTTAAAAATAATTTTTTTAAGAAATAAAATAAGCGTGTATACTTTGATTTTTCTGTTTGAGGAATTAAAATAGGTTGTATTATTTTTTGTACAATCTCTATATTTGGTGATTAAGTGATGTCTTGTTTTGGAGTTGATAAGCTGGATCATTATGTCAATGAAAAATTAAATTGCTTGTAGTCTCGGTACGAATCATGTTACAAGAGATTTTAATTTATGTGTGGAGATTAAAAAGGCACAATTTGTAGTTTAATATTACTAAAAAACGTTTTTTACACATTGCAAAAAAAACACCATAGATTGGTTTATGGAAGAACCAAACGCATACTTATATAGAAAAAAGTCTAATGCTGACATCCGTGTCAAAAATTTAAAATTTAAGCATTTCTACGCAGGTCTATAAATAACTTGTTAAAATAGCTTTTGTTTCACCACTTAGTCTTCATATACCAATTAATTGGCTCAGAAATCTTTTTAAATTACGAACACTAGGTCAGACAACTTTCGCTGACGCATGAACATTGCCTTTGTTTACCACATGTTTCGGATTTAACACTAGTCACCGTGAAGCAACACCTTGCAGTCTGTTGTGAGATTTTGTTGTTGTTGTTGTTGTTGTTTTGTTTCTTGTTGCTCTGTGTTTTTCATTTTTTTGTTTTCCCTTTGCTTTTCCTTCCTGACTTATTGTTGTCATTTAAATTGCGAGAAGTGACTACTTTTTCTAACAGGTAATAAGAATGAAAGAAGTATGAGTTTTTTTATGTAAACAACGGTTTACATAAAAAAACTCATACGTTAAGTAACTCATGTAAAAGCATATTGTATGGTGTTAAATCCCTAAAAGCGGGGAAGTTAACCTAAAATGCTCTTTTGATATTTCATAGAACAAAAGTCAACAACTTGAAAGTTTTGTTTTATATTTCTAACAGGAAAAGTTAACATATCGCGCTTTGTTTAAAAATACTTGAACAAATCTCAACCCATTTGATGCTGGCTTGAGTGCGGTTAATGACGTCATGTGCTTTGAAATTCTTTCCCGTAAAGCCATGCACGTGAAGAAAAAACTTTAAAATCGAGTCTAAATAAAACAAATTCTAGATTTTTTCCCTAATCTACCCTTAATGATAATTTCGCGTACTTATGTTAATTTCCCAGTTACTTTATTAGGTTATAGAGAACATGGTACATGGTAGTTTGTAATTTCATGTGTTTTATATGTAGATTTTTTTTCCCTCTGATATCTTTACGTCTTGTGTTTATTGATATTTCTATCTTTATTCGGTATTTTGAGGGCAGATTATTGTCGGATTTTAACATGCTTTGCTGCATATCAGAATACTTTTAACTTATTGAGCTTTTATATTTATCTATTAGACACTTGTCAAGGCCTTAGATGTTACTCGAAGCAACCTTTTAACTTTCTCTTGACAAATCGGCAGGACTTGTTTCTGTTTTGCTGTATTTTTATTTCTCATGGGATAGTTTACCATGCATCATAGAATCGACTTCTTAATTAAAGCGGTTGAAATAGAATGTCTTGTCTCTGTTTACCCAAGTTGCCCTGGCTTTGGATTTTGTAATCTGGATCGACAAAAAGTTGTTTGTAAACTGATTATTGCATTTACTGATAAGATTACGTCGTCATCTTATCTCAATTATATTACTTTCGTTTCGTAAACAAGTTAGTAAGTAAATTCGCAACGGGAACTTTTAATAACCTTCCTTCCATTTTAACGGCCAGTTCTTCATCCCCTTTAACGGGGTAACTGTACTACATTACCGCCAGCGATACGTAGAACATTGTTCTAACTAGCTTGTTTGCCACACAAACCCGTTAGCGGTCAGTAGGTGGCACTAAATGGGCTGACAACACTGCATTCAAAGGGTGCCTGAGTGGGGATTCGAACCTAAAGCCTCGGGATTAAGTTAAATGCGCTACCACTACACAATATCCCCTACAAATATGGACAGATATCCTGTGACTTGTTTCAAACAGTAATATGATAAACGTTACTTAAAAGATTTCGAATTCTTAGATTGCACTTGAAAACAAAAAAGTTATTTCTGGTTCGGAATGAATAAAGTTGGCCAAAAAATGTAAAAAAAGAAAAAGTCAGTTTAACAATTTCACTAGAAGACTGTAAAAGGACTATTTTACAGTCTATTTAAGAAGAATTCATTTTCCTTAGACTAACCTCTCGCTTCAAAGAAATATCAAAAACAGGATAAACAGTTCTAACGATGGTAGCACCCTATACGAATTTATATTCCGTTCCATTGCTTTACTTTTCTAGTTTTCTTGAAAGAATTGTAATATGATCAATATTTCCTTGGAAGATATCAAGTATCTCACAAATACTAATAATACTGGGTATTGTAAATAAAAACGTGCTTGATTCTCGCAAAATCTTAACTTGAATGTCATTATACATCAGGTTTGTATGCATTTTGTTTTTTTCTTTCATATATGTGAAATCTTGAAAATTAATCTTGCATAATTATTTGACCTGTTTATTCATAAAGAATAATATTTATGTAATTCCTTGTCGTTTTTGACATCCCCAAAAAATTTTTTGATCCTTGCAGCTGGAAATTTTCTTTTTTCTAGGCAAAACGTTAGAATCGTTCGAGGAACCATTTTGTGTTTTCTGCTCAAGGAACATTTTTGAATAGGAAAAAGTAAACATGCTTTTTCCTATTTAAGCCTCAAAAGATTATTATTATTATTATAGAGATTATTATTTACCCAGGATAGCATCATCAGTTCCTATTGGTACTGCTATCAACGAGGGTCCTGCGAAGGGGGTCCTAGCGCATTTAAAGCTCCCATTTGAGCTACGAAAGTCGTGCAAGCACAGCAATCGCTCAACTAGACAACCGCCTAAGATATCAATCCTATTCTCATGCTGAGCGCTAAGCAGAAAGGATAGATTCACACTTTTATAGTCTCTGGCATGACTCGGCCGGGGTTTGAACCTAAGACCTCCCGCACTGAAAGCGAACGCTCTACCACAAGGCTATCAGTCGGTAGAATTTTACGACTTTTAATCTTTGATTTTTGTAATATTATTTTCTAATTTTGATCAAAGCTAGTGTATTTAGGTATCAAATAAAATACAATAAATAATAAAGTATAATAAAATAAAACAAATCAAAGATCAAAGAAGCTTTTACTGCTTCAGTGCCAAAATCGCACAGACAGACATTGCTGTTATTAATAAAGAGACTAGCCATAATTAATTGAGCGTTGACCGCCAAGTTGAGCGCTTCAGTCAAGGCGAACCTTGCCACACATCCAGGTATAAAGCTGTGGCAGGTTTACAGTATGTGGAAAAACTGCGAAGCACCCACTGCGATACAGCATTTCGGTTGTGATATATTTTTTCAAAATATAACTTTCCGTAGCTTCAGCTGAAATAAAACATTGATTGTTAGGCCGTTAAAGTAAAAACAGTTGGTCTGCATTTTTATTTTGTGGAATAAGTTCTTGTGAAAGTTCAGAAATTAATCGTGACCCCAGGAAAGCGCTAACTACAGGTAAACGAAGTCGCACAACCGAGTGTGGAGTGCTTACCTAAATGATCTTTATAAGCGTGATGCATTTTTAACAAAAATGTAATAGCACCTTCGGTTTTGAATAAAAACACAGGATACAGTCTGTCGTTACCCCGCCCAGCTTAAGCAATCCTAGAGCAATAATTTTGCAAAAGACATTGTCAGTTTAAATCAAAATGCATTCTAAAGCCTGTTAATACAAAATTAATTGTGGATACAGGGTAAAACGCAAGTATCACAGGCTAATTGAGAGTTTATATAACGGTAAAAGGTATATGTAGCTATACCTATCTAAATGCATTTGGCATAAGAAAGATTATTTGAAAATTTTGTGGCAGCCAACTACATATGGCTACTTTTGTTTTTTAGCCAGAGTTAGCTAGCTAGCTATCAGCAGCCACAACCCCAAGTATAGGTGAGTAACAATTAGATTGGTGAAAATAACACAAAATTAAATAATACTGGCTAAGCTAGCTAGCTATCAGCAGCCACAACCCCAAGTATAGGTGAGTAACAATTAGATTGGTAAAAATTACACAAAATTAAATAATACTGGCTAGGATAAAAAGATCATATATAAAACTGAAGGAAACTGAAACCTTAAAGGAATAGCAATAATTAAGGCCATCTAGCCATCTAACTTTAGGATGCTCCCTCAGAATCTTTGTTCGTAACCAAAATCTTAAAATTGGTGTGTTTAAGATTTATACGTAGCTAAAAAACGTGACAGTAAATTAAACATTGACCACGACTGCTTTTCAAAAAAGATATGAAACTTTCATTTTTTCAATTTAGTTGCTAATATCTTTTTGCTAAATTTCAGAGCTTTTTTGTTATTTGCTGGAGCGTAAAAAAAGTGAAAGTGTCGGTACGAGAATAAATGCGACCAAAAATAATTTAGCAATAGAAAAACGCACAGGGATTTTAAGGTTTGCTGATTCGTTGACTTATTGGTTAATGAATTGACATTACATTTTCTCGCACACGAACAGAGAGATTACGGTTCTTAATAAATAGACTAGTCCGAAGACCCGGCGTTGAAACGCTGTGTTAAACCACCAGTAATCAAAAGTAACGCGGTGTTGAAGGCAAGCTTGAGCATTTAAGTGCAGGTAAACCGAGCCGTAAATTTGTCTAGAGAGCTTGGCATGCTTTTTACTGCATATATATTGAACCATTACTGTAAAAAGGACTTTCCTACAACAACGGTTCAAATAAAAACAAAGAATACAACCTTTTGTTATTTTGCAGAATAGGTTTTCGTGAAATTTCTATAAATTAAAGGTATCTTCAGTTTGAATAAAAGCACAGGTGAGAATGTACTCTTTTCGGGGTAATGTCTGAAAAAAAAAACTTTGTGAAAATTTTTGTTTTAGAGACGCAGGCTGCAACCAACCGACATCGTGTATTAGCGGAAATAGTAGCAACATAAGTTTCTGTTAAAGTTCTAAAAATTAATCTTGATAAAAAAAAAGTTTACACTTAAACATTGAACAGGCTGTCTAGAATTTTATTGCATGGCTACTGAAAGTGCAGATTACCAAGCTACATGTCTAAGCATAACAAAAACATCAAAAAATTTTGTCATTGTTTACATTGCAAACACAAAATTGTGTCTATTATTTCAGTTAGTCAGTTGAGATAACAATAAAACAAGAATAAATTAGGCAGGATAACGTGCATTTTTACCAAACTAAGGAAAGAACTATGGCTGACTAGCTGAAGGTTTGAACATTTTATAATGTACATACGTGCGTAGCAAAAATATTACAAATTGGTGTGTTCGAGATTTGTATGTGGGTGAAAGATGTGATGATATATTTAACTTAACATGTGAAAACATACAGACAATAAATATTCCTATAAATACAAAGTATTTTAAAGAGAAAACGGTCAAAAAGAGCATACAAGCCTCGCACCACCACTTCCAAACCGAAATGGCTTTTGTCAGCGCAGTTCGATCATTACATCTTAGATCCGTCGGCATGTCGAGATCGCATTGAACTTGGAATGGTTATCGAAAAAGTAAAGCCTTGTGATTGGTCTAATATTCGTAAGTATTAAAAACAAAAATCGGTAAAAATAGGGCTCTGTGCGACTCTAAAATAAAGCTGCACGCAACTGCGACTCTATTGCTATTTTGATTGGTTGGCGTTGTTTAAAATAAAATTCTCTGCAACGTGTTAGAGATTTTTCGTGGTGGTTTTGAGCAATAGGCAATCTTTGAAGTTCTGAGAGGTATGCCACTTAAATATTTTGCAAATCGGTGCCTAATAGATATATATGAAAACTCAGTATCATAACCATGCATCATAGCAAAATATAGTTTTTAAAAAAATAGCATAGGTCGGAATCCCCGGGACCTAATAGGGTTGAAACAGGTTGTTTTAATTTTGTGATAATTTACCTCTGCTTAAAAATAAGGCTTATTACTGCAAGTCGAAAAAAAGTTAATTTCTAATTACAAACAGCCGAAAAACTCGAAAGATATACCATTGTTACTATACACTACCTCTTTTATAAGAATAACTGTGTTTCTTTAGAATAGTTTTATTCAGTTCTAGTAAATAAACAAGAAAAAAACACTATATTGTATCAGGGAAACTTGATATACACATTTAACAATACTTTTAAAAAAGGTTACTGGGAACAAACTTGTTCCGCCATTTTGCAAAGAAGTGTAACGAACAAAAGTGTCCTTATTTCAGAAACACATTAATAACACACAATACAATGTTGTGATATTGGCTACCATACCTATTAAATGCTCCAAAAAGTTGAAGTAGAAATGCTATTACCATAGCAACTCATTGTATTCGTAATATGACGCGTATTTCATCGATCAGCCTAACAATAATATAGACAGGCACGTAATTGTGACCCGAAGTCAATTTCTAAGCAATACTTGACACACAAATCGCTCTTCAAACCGATTGAAAGTCCCATAGCCATAACAACAACATGCACTTACTTTGTGTCTAAAATCTTCACTATAACTACAGAGATATAATAAATTTATATATGATATATCTCTATGACATAACACACTGTAAAATGCGAACAACAGTTTTGTAACGGGCCGCATGTACGACCCTTTAACTCTATAAAGCAGCACATGACTTCACTCGAGTAGCTATCGTAACAAGATCTAATCTGTATCTAGACACGCATTGCATCATGAATCACAACGGTCCATTGTGTTTTTTTTATTTGAGCGAACGTAACAACGTGAGTTGAGAAAAAAGAAAAAAAAATAACATTACTAACTGATCAGAATACTTAAACCAAGGAATGGCCACTACCACGAGGAGTTATTGATTAGTCCATGTTCGGACGGGCGAAAAACTCCGATGACGGTAGCAATCAACTGACTCATTCAGTTAGTTTTTTTTTTTTTTTTTAAAAGTACCAATATGAACGCCTATATATTGGTAAATCACCAGAGTGACCTATAATAACAAGTTCCTTCAAACAAACTGAAACTAAATCTTGTAAGAACTTGAAATAACACATTGCTTATTAAATTTTCTTTCAAGCTAGAAAATTATAACTAGTTTTAGCAAGTTATATTGTTTAACTATTAACTATTATTTTGTGTAGCTGACTTTTTTAATGTAACTGGCTTTGAGCGCCACCATTCTCCCAAACTCTACGCCAATAATGCATTTTTACTTGAGTAATTACACTTATAATTTTCTTGAAATCGGTCCCAGAAAGTACGGCCAAGTTCGTCAAACATAAGATCCAATGTAGTAAATGTGAGAATTCTCTGCAAAACACATTTAACTTTTATATAACTTGTGCATTACATGACAAATATTGTGTTTTTATTCTTCATTTTTTAACAGCCTTTTTTGTTCAAAGCTACCTTTATCGAAACATCTGTCATCAGTAGTAGTAAGTTTCGAACGTTTAAATGCTGAGACATTAAAATTAGTTATCTTTCCTAGTTTTAAATCATTTAGCACCATTCCTGTCTTATTCAATCACGAAATTCTCTATTTAACTAATCTGCTTAAAATTGTGTAAAATAATTTATTTAGTTTATTTAAGAAATACTTGTTAAAAACAACATTTTTTAATTTACAGTACATGTGTCGATTGTTACATTAATCATTTTCAACTGAATAAAATATACAAGTTTTCATGGATGATAAAAAAGCCTTTTACCTTTTACTCACCAGGAAGTTGTAAAAAATTTGTTATCATCAAACTTTACTATTAATAAAATGGATTTACTTACAAATGTTCTTGATTTTTCGATCCCACCTTACAAGATCAAAAAAGTGATTATACAAGCTTTGAAACAATTCATAGATTTATTGTTAGTGAGATAACGTTAAGAAGAAATTAAAAGCAGTTATCCTATTTAGCTTGCAGTTATTCCAGTAGTTTTCGACCCAACAAAAGTTCGCAAAAAAGCATGGTATTTTGAAAAATTTAAGAAGCAAAAAGGATATCGTAATATTGAAACCAGACAAAGGAAATGGAGTGGTCAATATGGATCGATTGTTCTATGATGAAAGTATGCATAAAATTGTTAAAGACACTACTAAGTTCAATAAAACTTGGTACTGATTTAACCTTGGAGACAATTATTCTACGAAAACTTAAAACATTGTGCTAGCTGTAATATTAGTTACATTGGTCAAAGAACCACATATTTTGCTACTGGAGTTAAGGAGCATTTAAACAGTGACAAGAGTTACCATATCTACAAACATCTTAATAATAATTTGGAGTGCAAAAGTAGTTGTAATGAATCTTCTTTTTCTATTATAGATAAAGCGCCAACCAAATATCAATTAAATGTGAAAGAAGGTTTGTTTATACTTAAGTTGTACTCTACTTTATCTATCTAATTTATTATTTATTTATTACTATTGTCTTCATTTTATTGCTTTCTTTTGTATTGTAACATTTTATTACATAGGAATTCTATTGTAAATAGTTTTTAACACCTTCATACACTTAATTGTAGCATTAATAAAGCCTTCTATTTGATTGCCCATTTTTGCATATATATCATCCATGAAAACTTGTATATTTTATTCACTTGAAAATAATAGATATATTTCAATCGAAACATGTACTGTAAAGTAAAAAATGTAGCTTTTAATTTAAAATTATTGTTGGTTTTGTACTTATAAGATCGTTTTCGAAATACTGGTTAGTTATCACAATAATTGATGTTAGAATTTTGAAATTTACAGATATTTATTGCCTTGCCCCTTTAACATCATAACATAAAAATTCTCAGCTTATTAAAATCACTTGTTTGTCTATGTTTATTTCTAATGGTAAAATCTGCGAGACAGATGGCTTCTTGCGCTATATTTCTTCAATCTACAGTATTTCTCTAAAAACGTTGACTTCCAGGGCTCCACCCTGGTTTCGGTAGGGGCGGGTCTTAAAGCCCTCGGTTGTTTTGGAACCGCCCTAGTGCCGCAATACAAAGATCCATTGAGCGGATGCGCATTCAACGATTGTTGTTTTTTTATTTGAGCCTACCACTTACATAATAATATCTTGTACATTATTGAAGATAAATTTTCTTATATATAATAAAATATTATCGTTTCATAAGTCTAAACGAGGTTGTTTAGTGGTTGACTAAAAGACCGAGTAATAGCGAAAATCACATCATAGGGTCACTTTTATTGTTCAACAAGTTATATTTTACATGCTTATTCTTTATGCTAGTTTTTATGTCTACAAAATAATTTTATGCTACGAGCTTGTGTCAATCCATCAATGTAGTAATATTGAGAAAATTTTCAGTATCATCTTGAAAGTGAGTTATATGGTAGGAGTACGAAATTACACTTTTGTTCGGTCAGCGAATTCTCTGTAGTTCTCCACAGTTTCGCTCCGTTGCGAGGATATTTCTTGCATATTTCCGTTGTGATACGTTTTCGTTCTGTATAATTTTTTGACAAAGAATATCAGTTTAGATCCAGTAGTTCCAGTAGTGTAACAGTTTTATCACCACCCCATAAGAACCCCATATAATAAAGAGGTAAAGAAATAAAACTCATACTGCCTTTTGAAAGCAGTCCCAGTATTTTATAAAAAGTGATCAATATGGATAGTGACGTAGAAATCAGGGCTAGGGCGAGTATTTAAGTGAAAATGTACCAATATTACTTTGTCGTCCCGTTAAAACAGATTCTTTTTTAGTTTGGAAATCTATTTTAAACATAAACAAGAAGCACTGGGAGCTCTAAGAATTTCCGCTCGCTACCAAAATATTTAATGACAACTTGCTAATTCGTTGTGTTATCGTGCCAAACATTCGGAGAGGTTTGGTGCATGACGCTCTGAAGATAAAGCACACAAGTGACATTACATCTTACAACAAACGCAAACAAAACGAAACGTGTCATAATAAACTCACATTTTAAAAGAAATTGTTAACAAAAAATACAGCCTATCATTCATGGTTGAAGGTCCTGTGATTGAAACGTTTATATTCTTAAACGGCATTTAGTTGACAAAAAATCAAAATTTTGATGTGACCATCATTTTCAGCATACAGTTGACTCTCTCTATCTCGAACTCGCAAGGGACCAGAAAATTTGTTCGAGATAGAGAAAGTTCGAGATAGAGAAAAATTGACAAAAATTGGATTTTTTCGTAAAAAACGTATTTTTAACCTTCAGTGTATCGGGAGTTGATAGAGGTCAATGAGAGATGTTAAAATGTTAATATTCAATGCACAAGACTTCTTTTTAAAATAAATACATAAATAAATTTACAGCTTCATTTAAAGAAATCGGTTATGTCTTTTTCTTTAAGTGATGCCACTCCGCAAAAGTCAATGGTAGAGATTTTGAAAAAACAGAAGCTGTAATTTTAGTGTTTGATATGTAAACCATTTGAAAACAGCCTTGTCTATCTGCTCGTAATCACAGCCTCGAACCTTTTTCGAACCAGACGCGGTTTTTTGTTCTTCCAAGCTTTGTAGGATCTTATGTTTTTTTTTCATCCAAGTTGAAATTGTATTTTTGGGGATCCTGTATTTTTCTGCTGCCTCCTTGTTTGACATTCCTTTCTCGATTTCCCGAATTATTTGACATTTTTGAATTAAAGAAACGTTATTGAGTTTTCTTTTTAAAGCCGACATCTTCACCTCAAGAAGGTTTCTGGTTCAAAACACTGTAAACAATGTTTTGTGAGTGACTTTAGAATTCGAACGTCAAACATTTTCGTTCGAAAATGGAACATTTTAATTCGATTTTTAGTGTAAATAGGTTCTTAAATCCGGAAAAGTTCGAGATAGAGAGAGAAACAGTCAGACGGGACCGAGATTTTGGTTCGAGATAGAGAGGTATTCGAGATAGAGAGGTTCGAGGTAAAGAGAGGAAAATAGCTTAGAGCCTACACAAATGTCCAAGGGACCGAGACTTTGGTTCGAGATAGAGAGATGTTCGAGATAGAGGCTAGTCGAGATAGAGAGAGTCAACTGTACTTTTATTATTAACTGTGCCATTAACATTGTCGTATTAACTTATTAACTTGTCGAAAATAACGTAGTTTTAATTTTTGGACAAATTTTGGCCTGAAATGACATTTAGGTGACAAAAAAATTAAACTTTTGTATCATCATCATTTTCAGCATACTTTATTTGTTAACTGTGCCAAATTTGGCCGAAATTGAAGTGGTTTTAATTTTTGGACCAATTTTGGCCTAAAATGGCATTTAGGTAACAAAAATCAAAATTTTGATGTTGCCATTATGTTCAGCATACTTTTTTTGTTAACTTTGCCAATTTTTGTTGAAAATGAAGTAGTTTTAATTTTTGGACCAGTTTTGGCCTAAAATGACATTTAAGGTGGCAAAAAACCAAAATTTTGATGTCATTATCATGTTCAGCATACTTTTTTTGTTAACTGTGCCAAATTTTGTCAAAAATAAAGTAGTTTTAATTTTTGGACCAACTTTGGCCTAAAATGACAATTAGGCAACAAAAAATCAAAATTTTGATGTCACCATCATGTTCAGCATATTTTATTTGTTAACTGTGCCAAATTTGGCCGAAATTGAAGTGGTTTTAATTGTTGGACCAATTTTGGCCTAAAATGGCATTTAGGTGACAAAAATCAAAATTTTGATGTTGCCATTATGTTCAGCATACTTTTTTTATGTTAACTTTGCCAATTTTTGTTGAAAATGAAGTAGTTTTAATTTTTGGACCAGTTTTGGCCTAAAATGACATTTAAGGTGGCAAAAAACCAAAATTTTGATGTCACCATCATGTTCAGCATACTTTTTTGTTAACTGTGCCAAATTTAGTCGAAAACAAATACCAATTTTGGCCTGAAGCGTCATTTAGATGACTTCACAGTACTTAGGGAGCTTGGGTACGAAGTTTAAATCTGTGACTTTGCAATTGACCATTTGGGACAGGGTTAGTTAGTTAGTCGGTTATACCAATACCATCCTCCTTTCTAAAGAACGTGAAATCCCAGGGTCGATATTTTCTCAAGAAATGCTCCGAAAAAAAAAACGACGGTTTTAAAAAATTTCCTACGCCTTCGGGCGCGGAAATTCAATTATGCCTCCCTCACAACCTACAACCCAAATCTCAATATAATAAGATTAAACACAACTTTGTAGGCTGATTACAGTATGCAAACAACTTTTCCTTTTTAAGTTCTAAAAAAATTATAAAAGATAAAATAATTACATTATTTTTATTTATTACTCGGGTAAGAAGTAGCCCTGTAGGAACCAAAATCGTTTCGGAAAGCGGGTGGAGCAAGTGTTAGTGGTAATCAAATAAAGTTCAAGAGTTTAAATTATTTAAAAACAATGCAAATTATGTATTATAAAATCTTTTTGGTTAGTTGTGGTCGTTGCTGCACACGTTGATTTTTCTGTTATTTACTACAACTTGCGTCATAGCAGGCAATATTTTCCTGTACTGCCAATGAGCAGTGACTACTTTACTTTTTACTTCATTTTTATTGGCAACTCACAGTTAATGGTAACGACAATGTTTACCATAAAATTTCCTTTATATTTTTTACTAAATCGCCCGTGTATCATAAAGTGCATGATTTTTTTCAAAAAATGACTGATATTAACCTCTGTCACATAACTGGGCATTCTTTTGTATGGCCTTCTACAGTTGTTAACGGGGTAGCAACATATTTAGATGATACCGCAGGTAGATATTCTCAATGTAATTTAGAAAACTTATAATTTAAGAAATACTGGTTACTTATTCCCGGATATTCAACCTGTTGTAATATTTAAATTCTTCAATTTATTAAAATCACTTGTTTGTTTATGTTTATTTCTAATGGTCAAAATCTGTGAGACAGAGGGCTTCTTGCTATATATTCCTTCAATCTACTGTGGGTCTCTAAAAGCGTTGACTTCCTAGGCTCCACCCTGGTCTCGGTAGGTGCGGGTCTTAAAACCCTCGTTTGTGTTGGAACCGCCTTAGTGTCACAATGCGCATTTAACGATCGTGTTTTTTATTTGAGCCTACCACTTACAAAAGAATATCTTGTACATTAATAAAGATAAATGTTCGTATACATAACAAAATGTTATCGTCAAATAAAATTAAACGCAGTTGTATAGGAGTTGACCAAAACACATAGAATCACTTTGAATGTTGAATAAGATATATTTTGTATGATTATTATTTATGCTAGTTTTTACGTCTGTATAATAATTTTGTGCTGTCAGCTTGTGTTAAATCCATCAATGGAGTAATATTAAGAAAAGTATCAGTATCATCTTGAGAGTGAGTTATTTGGAAGGAGTACAAATTTGCACTTTTGCTCAGTCAGCAAGTTCTGCGTAGTTCTCCACCTATTCGGTCCATTGCTAGGATATTTCTTGCATATTTCCGTCGCGATGCGTTTTCGTTCTGTATAACCTTTGACAAAAAAGTATGAGTTTAGTTCCAGTAGTTTACACTTTTAACAGTTCTATTACTTCCCTGAAAGACTGATAATAAAAATGTAATGAAATAAAATCATATTGCCTTTTAAAAACAATCAACTCTACAATACATTGCAACAAAACGTCTCAGTATTTTATAAAGAGTGATCAATATAAGTTTTTGCAGTCTACACCATCTCTCTGCTCCGTAAAGTAGAAATCAAGGGTGCGACAAGATTTTTACAAATAACAAAGAATATAAAAAATTTATTTTGTCGTCTCTTTCAAACAAATTCGTTGTTAGTTCGGGAAATCTATTTCAAACATAAATTATAACCAGCCCTCACAACCTACAACCAGAATACCAATACCATAAGATTAAACACAACCTACTGGGCTGATTACAATCTGCAAACAACTTCTTCTCCTTTTTAAGTTCTAAAAAATAAAAAAAAGATGAAATAATTACAATATTTTTATTTCTTACCCGGGTAAGGGGTAACCCTGTAGGTAGCAAAATAGGTTCGAAAAGGGGGTGGCGAAAGTGTTAGTTATCGGGGCTACCATGGTCAGCACCGAGAACTTCGTAATTTAAGTAGTTTAAATTCAAATTATGTATCATAAATTTATTTTGTTAGTTGTAGTCGTTGCTGCAGACGTTGGTTTTTCTGATGTTTATTACAATTTACGTCATAGCAGGCAATATTTTCCGGTATTGACCGAAACCATAGCAACTGTTCAAATAATGGACCCGCTCATATGCAAAACAGAAGTGAGCAGTGACTACTTTACTTTTAACAACTTTTTTATTGGTAATTCGCAATCAATGGTAACATGATTATGTTGACCATAAAATTTGATTTATACCATTTTATCGAATCGCCCGTGTCTAACAAGGTTTTTATTATAATTTGACATTCTTTCGTATGACCTTCTACATTAATTACCGGGTTAGCAATATATTCAGATAATATCACATGTAGATTTTGCACTTACTGTAGTAAATGATTTTGATCACTTCTAGTTCACAGTTTGCTAGAAAAACAACAAGGATAATCAACAACCAGCTTTATAGCATTCAATTATACTTCCAATATAATACGACTTACTTGGTGCCTTTGTCACTATGCTTAATGATTCACCTCCTGGCAATGGTGTAACAGTAAAGTTGTATGTAAATCCGAGACGAAAGTAAATTACTTTCATAAAGTCCGCATCCTAAAATCAACCAAATTAGAAATTTTATAAGAAGAAGTCCCTTATTGAAAAACGTACTTTATCACTAGCTTAAAAGAGAAATGTGCACCTCATTATCAAAATTGAAATAAACATCTTTGGTTTCAATATCATCAGTTAGTTGAAGCAAATACCCCAAACATCCTACCAAGACAAAATTTTATTCATTAAAAAAGTTGAATTAGTTAACAGTTTAATAATAATACAAAATGCCCCGTGCCTTGCTTTTTAATGTCCGTGGCTTGAAAGATGATTAAAGTTTTTCCATTTGAATCTTCGGCGTATGTTGTAGTTAATGTTCCAACTTGGTGTTTACAGGTTGGATAGTATTGAGTGCAGTTTCTGAGATTATCAATATCTTCTGGAAAGAAAATTGTTAGAAAAAGCTTTGCCAGATGCATTCAATTCATAACAGATATTTATTTTTTATTAAAAACTACAGTTACGTTATTACTTGATGACTCCCTACCGTTTTTACCATGTGCTTTTATAAAAGCAACTTTCTTGCATCTTTCAGGAACATCTAAAAAGCGTTGATGATTAAAGAAGAAAATATGTAAAATTTACAATGCGCCATTCTTCGCTCTAACTTACTTTCTGGGATCGCATTTCCTTTGTCTTTTTCAGTCGGAATTTTTATTGTTTTCCCATCCTTAAATGAAATTGAACTTTTAGTAATGCTTTGCCTATTTTCAACTTTTCCTAAACTATACATAATTAACGATGTTAAGAAGAATGTGAGGATGTAACGAATAAAAACCTACTATATACAAAGCAGTGAGAGCACAAACATGAAGTGCAAAAATGAAGGCATACATGTTACCAGCCATTGTGTGGTTAACTTTACAGTCTTCACTTATATTTATACTAAACCCTTTTTACTTTATTGCATCATAAAGTGTTTATACAATTATGTTATCTAGGAAAAGTCATAAACGCTTACTCTTCACAAATTAATCAGATTTAATTAGGTTTATTCAAAAGCATCGTCATGATAACATTTGGAAATTTTCGACAACTTCTTTCTAAAATAATAGCTAATTGTTTCTTACCACCCACTACAATTTCACATACCGTCAACTTGTTTCTTAGTTTTTTACATTACATACGTAAATTGGAACTACACCTAGCAGTGTATGACTGTTGTCATTGTTATAAAAAAGCTGCGTGTTATATTACCTTAACAAAACACTGAAATAAACAGGAAAAGATAGAAAATTAGTTATAAAAGAATAAATAAGTTACATCTATTGTTCCAGAGTCGTGCCTAATGCTAAAAAACATGCAATATTCTAGTCCTAGCAACAAAGTTGAAAGCTCAGTTAAGTTTCTCGGCATATAACCAGCATAATTTGAGGGTCTTTTATAAAATTATTTATAAATTTCTCCGTACCTTCGGGCTTAAAACTGGGTATGTTTTTTACATAAAATAAGCATTTGTCATGTCACATGTGTGTAGTTGATAATCGATGATTATTTCATGCACTTTGTTTTTTCCGAATCGTGATCTACTTTTTTTCTTGTTTTTTGTATATGTCACACTTAATAGTCTTACTACTTTACTTGAATACTTAACACTCTCTGTAGGAATTTGAAGGCGCATGTTCTGTCATAGAAATTTCGGACATTCTATTAGAATACTTTTTACTGTCCAAATTATTAAATAGAAACCTGTTTGGGTATATTTGAAACAAGGAGGCTAATCAATCCATGAATTTAAAACATGACCTCTGTGACTGTGGAAAATTAAGATTACAAAAGAATTTGAATAAAACAAACAAAGATCTCTAAGTATATTTAAAGGGACATGTGATACAAGGCACAGAGTCTCCTGTCTTAAAATATGGATGCATTGTAAGCTGATCCCACGTTGCTTAGTTCATCACTTAAAGAAACGAGTAACAAAGGTCAACAAGCGGAAATTACGCATCTACAAGGTTGACTGATACCATAATTATAATAAGTATCCCTGAGCTTTATTTAAAAAAATAGATAGCAATTGCTAAAGACAATAACTGCTTCGTAAATTCCACAGTGATATAATGTGCAAAAAGTTATCACTTTGCGTTCCTGCATTTAACTTACTCATTATTATACGTTGTGCACGACACAATGTCACATTTCAGAACTCGTGACTTTAAAACTTTTGTAGTTATACAAAGTTATTAAACCATTAAATTTGGTTAAGTTAATGCTGATGCTTTTCCCGATCACTTGTTTACCGATACGTGACTATTACCACGTGTGCAAAAATTATTTTAAAGTTCTTACAGCTAACTTAATTTACGAATTGTCTCAAGTTTATTCCATTCCGATTAGTTTATAACCCGTAAATGTGTCCCTTAAATGCATGTAATATTTGTAAAAAAGAAATAAATAGAAAATCGAGCGCATTTTTGTTCCTTGCATGGAAGTTCGCGTGAAACAGAATGTATGATACTATTGGATAGTTCGTACATTTATGATACTATTAAATTTAATAACACATATGCTGGTGTTGCTACATTCGTGAAAGTAAGACATATCATGCTTAAGTGGATTAAAGTATTAAAACATTTGGCCATTATTTAGATTGAACAGAGTGAATCATATTTTTTGCAGTAAACATACATTTTAATTCAGTACTTTAAATGACTTGGATGCATCATTTTAAAAAACAATTTTTTTTATTCTTGTTGAGCAAAGTTTTATATAGTGTCTACATAGAACTGGATGCATTGTTTCAAATCATTAATACATTAGGTGTTGATTGGTAGTTAATTTCAATTAAGTACTAATTATTTTCCTGTAGGACTAGCCTAAAGCGGAAAATTAGTCACAACATCTGTCATGTGGTAAATTACAACGGTTGCTTTTGTATTGATTGGTAACCAACATACTTGTTTTTCATTGCAATTTGTTTGCTTGGAGGAGGCCTGTGAAGTTTAAAAGATTTAAAACTCATCCATTTTATTGACAAATACTCCGCAGGCCATAAATAATGTCGAATTTGTCAAATTACCATTTAAAACATAGTTTATCCAGCTCCTTATATCAATCTTGATACATTAATAACTAATGTTAATTCTTCCTTTGCTTGAAAGGTTATAGCAAAACTTTTGTATAATCAAATAAGAATTATGTATGAAAGAGCCGTCTGAAAAACTTTTTTTAATAGTGGACAAACAGTTTAACTATAGAAGATGTTAATAATATCCATACTTCCCAAAGTTTTAACCGCCTTCTTTGTTTAATTTTGGCTACTATTGTCAATTTATCCTATGAACATCCGATATCCAGGATATTATTAGAGATATATCTATTCAAATAAATTAAATCAGCGTTATTTTCAATGTTAATGGAAACGTCCTCACGCTAAATATTCAATTCTCTTCAGAAATTGTGTCTGGGAGCGAGAATCTCTTAACAATATGGCGGAGCGGAAAGACGCAATAACGCTCGTAGTATACTTTGTTATTACTTATTGCAATTTTATGGTTAAATCAACTTTGTTTTGACAACCTGATGGCATTAGTATTAGTATTGTCTCCCCAAGATCTTTATGCTGTATGAAGTTATTCTTATTTATAACTATACCAATATAGTTTAAAACATGGCTTGAGAGCATCAAAAGTGTATGTGTTGACTACTTGCTTGCGGACATAATTGCTAGCACAAAGTAAAGGAAATTATTTGTAATCTAGATAATTGGCAAAGCATCTATAGCAAATGGGTTAAACATTGTTTTGCAAACATTGTTATAAGCCTTTCGCAAAAAATCCCATCAAGCAGCAATCATTTTATCTCATATTAAAAGAAGTATAAAATTAGGATGAAAGAATTTAATTTAACTGTAAAAAATTGAATACTGCTTTTGACAGCTTGCAAACCAACAAAAGTGCTGGTAAGATGAAATAAGTGTCTCATCTAATTAAGCCTCTCCTTGTTTATGTACTTAATCACAAGAAATTGCTTGAAAAATATCAATTTTTAAATCAGGAAATCACGCCAATCTTACTAATTATAGACCCATCTCGGACTACCTTTGCTTTTCTTAAATTTTAGAACTTATTATGTACAACAGAATTTACAAATATTTTGTTGATAATGATACGTGGTACATAAAGCAATTGGGGTTTCAAAAAGGTCATTCTACAGATCAGGTTCAAATCCTATTGAACTAGTCAATAGGATTTCTGAAAGTTTTGATAAAAATGAGTATGCACTTGGGGTGTTCATTGATCTTTCAAAAGCATTTGACACCGTGAACCTTAAAATTATTTTATCGAAGTCGCAATGTTACGGTGTGCAAGACTTACTTTGGTTATAGGTTATCTTGCAGACAGAAAACAAAGTATTCCTCACGGCAATCATACGAATGAACTCAAAAACATCAGATGTGATACTTTTTGCTGATAATACTAACTTATTCTACGCTCATTTCAAAACACTCAACTTCTCAACGTATATTTTCATTAACAAAACATAGTCTTTGTTCAAAACTTTCACTTGTTATAATAACTGTTAAATGTAAAATTCAAAAATAGTACTATTTATGAACTATAACAAACCAGTCGGACTGTTCTTAAAAATCAACACTGGTATCATGCACTTTTGTTGCGCAACCGTGCCAACTTTTTTATTTGCAGATCCTCGACAAATAACATAATATTGTCTGTTGTTACCGAAACAGGTCATCAAATTGCAATTAAAACAAATGGTTTATCAAGTTCCTCTCTTTAAGCTGGAAAAACTACGAGATATTGCTAACTGGTTAATAAAAGTTTTGTTAATTTAACCTGTCCCTTATTTCCTTATAAAATCTCATTATTGCGGCTAAAGTGGCTCTGTTAGAAATTAAGTTTGATTTTTCCTTTACCTAAAACGTTTCAGTAAAACTGCTGATGGTATTATTACTGTTACTTCGACATAGTATTGTTGATTATTATCAGTATAAAATGCTCGTTACATAGCGATTGGGACAAACATCATTGTTGGTACATCATTGTTGATGTCCCACGCGTAGAGATCCCGGTGGGCACGTAACGACCGGCGTTGAAAGACAGTTTCCATATAAAGTCCGTAACGTTTCGGTAACGTTAACATAAAGTTCGGATGAACTAGTTAATAAGACATCTGTAATTACTTCTCGGACCCGTTATAAAGAACCGAATACATGAGCAATTGAGTTTCTTAGCATGTGGCGAACGCTACATATTCTTGACGTTTGATTAGGATGTTCATCTTTCAAAAAGTCGATAGTGCTAATTTAAATCATTACCTTTAAACATGTATCATAGATATGTCATATTACCAGCAAATACGCAGCATTGCAGCGACGTTGCTTTTGAGTCGAGACGTCATGTTACCAAAACACAACGTTGCAGCAACTTTAGAAATTACTGTAACGTTTTTTTATGGTAATTTTATGGTAATGTTTGTGACAACCAATATCTAACGTTGTTGCAAAGTTGCATTTTGGTTCAAAAAATCTTTTTACAAAAGACATTTTTGTCACGAAAAGTAAGTTAAATTGCATTATTTTTACAGGCTAGCTATAACTTATATATAACTATAACTTCACCCGATAAGATGTTACAGGCCACATATAATCCTCTTTCTTCTTCTGTAACAACATTATCCCTAAGAAATCTAAAAAATTAAACGACCAATACTTAGGTATGAAAGGAGTGCGACGGAGAATTTATCGCTATTTTGTGCACTTGTAGTGTAGTGTACGATTTAGCAAATCAATTTCAAATTTCAAAAATTATAATAGACTTACATTTTTAAATTCTCCCTCGGACGCAGTACTCCTTTCATCCTTTAGTATTAGTTGTTTAATTTTCTAGTTTTCTTAGAGATGATATTGTTACCGAACTCCTACAATACATTTATCGATAAAAACATTTTCATAGGATAGAAACAACAACAATATCAAATTTACCTGTTAAAGTAATCAGATTTAGTAACATTCTGTCAGGACGCTTCTTCAACATGGCTAGTTAACTAGCTCATTGTCCTTAAAAATACGATGATTTTATATTCAGTTTTTCAAAAATTCTAAATGCAGGACAACGAATTTGTAACAAATACGTCCCTCCTCATTTTTAGACTCGTCCCTTCAGCTTTTTGATTACTCGCCCAATTTAAAACTCGTTGAGGTCCATGTTATTTTTGGCTAGTTAGCTAACTAGCTAGCTGGCTAGTTAAAAAATTCCTTCAATATTCGCTATAATTAAATTTAAGTTGCACATTTAACTTTATACATTATTCTGTAAGTGTCAAACATCGTAATGTTTTTTGTTTACAAAGGTTTATTCTATTGGGACTTTCGAGTTCTGCATAGAATGTTTGTTTTTACACGGGACTGTTTGCCGTCGAGTGTTACCGAAAGTAATGCTACTGAATTATAATGTTAGAAGGACATTAAACCGAAATTCTTATTTTTTATTTTTACCTAACTTAGACGGTTAACAAATACAATAATAACCGATTACCCTTTATTATACCTAAATATCGCCCTCAGCCTTGCACTGATCTCGGGAGATGTTTTGGGGTACAGTCCGGAGTAATTGGCTATCTCTTATAAAAATACAAAGTGCATGTGACGGTCATAGTGGATATCGTCATTTTCCTTTGATGTCACCAAAATTTTCTTGGAAGTTGCCGTAAAAAGTATGTCTCAAGTGTTAAATATTATGACGTTACGGCGCGACGCCAATAACACTCCTTTAACTTCAATATCCTATATTAAATTAATGAAGCCATTGCAGTGCACTTAAAATTTTAAGGCCAAATAACTTGGAAACAAGGTGGTGACGTCAATGGTTTTTCACCGCGTTGGTAACTAGGGACCACCTAGGACCAACTTGGGTAATTTTCGAAAACCTGGATCCCCGAATCCGTTTAGGAATTGACGGGTTGATGACGTCATCAAAAATCTTCAAACCCTAATATCTCTGCAACCGTTTGTCAAAAGTACATGATCCTATACATTTTCTTGATCAGCGTTTTAAGATCTATACGTAAAGGCAACAGGTATACAGATTTATAAAAAAATGGAATTTTGACGGGTAATTGCTGACGTCAGCAAAACTTTTTAAACTTTATTTCTTCTTAGGCGTTTGTCGAAAACATATGAACTTATACATTGAGTTGATCAGCGTTTAAACCTCTACACATTACAGGCAACGAATAAACTAAACTTCACAAATTTTTTTTCATATCAGCGGTGCTAACGTCAGCAAAAATTCCAAAACAACCTATTTTTTATTGTGCTTCTGCCTAAGTGGATTTCTCCACGGGCCTTATCGGTTGGTTGTATTATTATTGTACTAGTCGATAAGACCCGTGGTTGAATCTACTCAGGCAGAATATTAGGTTGTTTTGCAGATTTTGCTAACATCAGCAGTGCATTTACATAAAAAAATTGGCGAAATGTCGCTTAGCTGCTTCCTGTAATGCGTACAGATGGAAAAACTTATCATATGCGTTCGCAAACGCATAAGGAGATATAAGTGTTTTTGCAGACGTCAGTAAAGTCCTCTAAAGCACACAAAAAAAAATATTTAGAAATTTGCACTTTAAAATCCACGTCTGCCAGCGGGGCCAGTCAATAAACAATATATTTTTCCTGAAATTTGTTGACACGTTGCTTCCAATGCGTGAAGCTTGAAACGCTAATCAAAGTAATGCATAAAATCATGCACAACACCAGCAATAATAATAAAGTCAGAAATAACACATCTTAAATATTTATATCTTATTAAGTGAAACGCTTCATTACGTTGAAAACATTTATTATTTTAATCAAAAGTGTCAAAAACATAAAGTTTATATCTGGATAATCGTTTATTCAGCTACATACTATCCTGTTCCGCAAAAATATACACACAATGTAAAAATTAACTGGTTAAGAACATAAAATGTTTTTCTTAGTATGATGATCTGTAGTGACCTTTACCAACCATTTTAAGCGTAAATGTCAAAGAAGAATGCGGAGTAAATTTTGAATCAACAAAGACATTATTTTCGAAATATATATATACGGTCCGTCCTCACAAAAGTCTACACAAAATATAAAACAGATCGGTTTTTGAGGAGCACATCCAAATCAACAAAAATCAGCTCATTTAGCATGTCCCATATTGCCATTGCCCATAAATCTTTCACAAAAAGGTTATGAAACACATCAAATTATAGAAAAATCAAGCATTTCATACAATATAAAAAACAAAAAAGTTTTAGTAATTTTTTCATTATCACCAAACACAGTTATTACAATTTTTAAAATTCTTGTCAATAATTGAAAACATACTGTTAAGTTTTCCCAAACAAAATTTTATAATACCAAATATGAAAAGCCATTAGCTTACACAACAGCCTTCAGTGGAGTCCAATTCAATAAAAATTTGTTCTTTCAGTATATATCTATTGCATGTGGTCTTTTTCCCACAAAAGTTTACACAAAATTTTAAAAACAGCAGTTTGCAACATAAACAAAAACACGAACAACCATACCATCCTCTCATGAATTAAAATAAAGTCATAAACCCATGTAAATTTGCAATTAAATGTCCACAACCCCCTGTAAAAATAACCTGGCATTTTACATGTTGGCTTATGGCAAAAGATTAACAGGATGTCAGAATCAAAAATAACTTAACACACGCTTTTAATTCTGAAAAATATTATTCCACTTGTCATATTGCATGTGGTGCCCTTGTAAAGTTTATAGAAAATGTGAAAATAACTATACTCTTATGGACATAAAACTACAACCGACTATCCTGCAAAAGTTTAAGACTTTGAAAGATTTTGCAGGCAGATTTTTACATCATCATTCGTGCTCATAAAAGAAGAGAAGTTTGGAAACTAAGGTAGCTAGCTATAGATAAGTAAAAAAGCGGAATAACAATATAAGTCATAGAGGTTAGAGCTAGCCATCATGGGATGGGGAGTGGGACTTGGAGGCTAACATTAGCTGCCCAACAGTAGCTAAAACTAAAGCTAGCTATTTATGCTTAGTATAACACATATAAAAAGAAACAATAGTAATGTAAAAAATAATAACATTACAGTGAGTTCAACAAACCAAAGTTTTCCGTTTGTTAGTCAGCTACTAGGTTATGTGGCATTTTGATTTTTAGGACAAACACATTAGTTACGCACCATTGTACATTAATTATACAACAAAATGTAAACAAATATAGCTACGTACGCGTTAACATATAGAACTTGAGTATTTGAGGCTTTTTTGTAGTTTTTGCTGAAAAAAGGGAGTTTGCTTGCTCCAGCGACATAAGAACCAACCATCTAACAATATCAAAGGCCCTACTATTTGTGATTTTAAATCGACATCAAACTCTAGCCTTTATTTTCTACTTCTAACTTATTTCTAGCTCCACTTCCAACTTCACTTTTCTACTTCTTCACTTAGACTTTTTTCTTTTTTAATATGTTTTTTTAAACCACTCTTTTTACTTTATTCAAGATAAAGGGATGTGGGTTTTTTTAGTGGCGAGAGGACACCATTTCTTGAAAGTTAGCCGTTAAATTTATTTCAGCAAATCAAATTGAGGCGTTTTCATCACGTGAGGTAAAAAAATAACGGTACTTCCAAAATGGACATGATTTTTTCGGCAACTTCAAAGAGAACTTCGGCGACATCAAAGTAAAATGACGATATCCACTATCACCATCACATACACTTCGTATTATTATATAAGTTATTATTGTAGAATCTAGAAAAACTAATGGTTGCTTGGCATTTCTATGACTTGCAATATTATAAAAGCATGGAAACGCAGAATACGGGCATTATTAATATACAGACTATTTTAATATTAAACATTCTTTTGATATAGGGTTTGGTATAAGGTTATTCAAAGAAAATAATGACGTCACCGGTTACTTGTCATATATTAAACAAATTTTTTATTTTATTTTTTGTTATATACGTCACTGATAATGAAAATAATTATATGCTACCAGCATGTGTCCGCAAATGAACATTATTATAGGTAAAAAAATATCGGCGTAATTTTTAAAGTGAGTTATAAGAAAGGAGTACAAATTTGCAATTTCGCTGAGTAAGCAACTTCTGTGTTGTTCTCCATCGTTTCGCTCCATTGCGAGGATACTTTTGGCATATTTTTGTCGCGATACGTTTTCGTTCTGTATAACCTTTGAAAGAAATTAAACTGGTGTAATTTTATCTTTCAACAGTACTGTATTACAAACACAATTTTACAAATACATGCTTTAATAAAACTCAAACCCCATAGTATTCTAAACCAAAAAACAAAGCTAGTATTCTAAACCAAAAAACAAAGGATTTTATAAACTGCGTCAATAAACACATAGATGTTTTACAGATCTCTTTTGCTACCTAGGTACCATTAAACCGAGCAGAACTTACTGGGTTGATCACAGTCTGCAAATAATTTCTTTTCCTTTTCAAGTTCTGAAAAACAGAAAATGAAAACTAGTTGTATAATTATTTTTGGTATTGTTTTAAGATAGTACCTAGAGTTGACTTTGTACTTACTATTATATATATCTTTTATCACTTCCAGTTCACAGTGTGCTAAAACACAGCAAGGATTATCATTAACCAGCTTTATAGCTTTCAATTATACTCTGCATATTATAGGACTTACTTGGTGCCTTTGTCACTATGCTTAATGATTCGCCTCCTGGCAATGGTGTGACAGTAAAGTTGTAAGTAAATCCAAGACGGAAGTAAATTACTTTCATAAAGTCCGCATCCTAAAATACCCCAAGTAATTTTCATTTTGTTGATTCTTTGCTTTGTTCAAAGAAGATTTATCTCCTTATTGGCGTGGGAGAAATACTTTGGAAATTATTTTCCAAAAGAGGCCTTAAATGGAAATCCATTTTATTAGTTAGAAGTTACAATATGCAAAAATAAATGCTTACCTCATTATCAAAATTAAAATAAATATCTTTTGTTTCAATGTCATCAGTTAGTTGAAGTAAATACCCCAAACATCCTACCATGGTAAAATTTGTATAATTAGACTTTTAAATGCGTTCACAGAATAATAGTAACATCAAATGTCATGTACCTTGCATGGTAATATCAGTGACTTGAAAAATTATCAAGGTTTTGCCATCTGAATCTTCAGCGTATGTTGTGGTTAATGTTCCAACTTGTTGTTTACAGGATGGATAGTACTGAGTGCAGTTTTTAAAATTAACGAAGTCTTCTGGAAGAAGCCATTTCCCTATAAAGTCAGCAAATGCTTGAGTAAGTAAAACAACAACGTAACTACTCACAAAGTTGTTATTAATGCAGAACATTACAATTCTTGTTTGATGTCACCCTACCTTTTGTGTCATGTGTTTTTATAAAAGCTCTTTTCTGACATACTTCAGGAATATCTAAAAGATGTTGATAAACAAATTAAAAATTTTTTTTAAAAAGTACACTGTTCCATACTTGCGCAAATTTTTGCGGTAATTACCTTTTCCTTTGCCATTTTGTGTGTCCTTGTCAGTTGCAACTGCTATTGTTTTCCCATCCTAAAAAAAATTACATTTTTAAGTCAAGAAAGCATTGTTTAGTGCTATTTTTTGCAGTATACAAAAGCAATGAACTATAACTTACGATACAGAAGGTAGAAGAAGCAAAAAAGTGAAATGCATAAATGAATACATAAACTAGATCAGCCATTGTAAGATGAACTTTACAAGTGTAATTTTTTACTTGTATTTATACAAAATTACTCTGTAATTTCATGCGTCATGAAAGCTTTAATTAATTTTATTATTTAGGAGTAGTCATAAACGGTTATTGCACACGCATTGATTTTATGTAATTAAGCTGATTAAAAAGTATTGTCATGTTAACTTTTGGAGATTCTTGCTCAACTTTGCTTATAATAATAGCTGCTCCATTTGTTTCTATCTGCCCACTGCAATTGCAGTACTGGCCACTATTAAGTTGCTTTGATTAGACGCATAGTTTGTTACACCTAGTAGTACGTGCCTTGTATCATGATTGGCATAAAGCGTGATTATGTTATACAACGTTTCTAGAACACTAATGCAAACAGGATTAACAACAAGATATTAAAAAAATATGGGGCTTTTTTGTTTTGTTTCGAAAGCAACGCAGTACCTAGTTTCGCTATATGTCAATAGATCACTAACATAAGATTTTAGCAGTCAGGGATCCTCTCTTATATAAGATATATCTTTATAATTTTAATGTGTCAATAGCGACTAAATTTTGATATAGTCATTTGATATCACATCCATTGACTAAGCAGCTAGGAAATATGCTATATGATTAGGAAAATCCAAATGAGGGCTGTTTATAAGTCTATAGTTGTCCTCGGGCAGTAAAAGGTGTTTTGTTCACCACAAATGTAACTTTTGAAGTATTTAAGGCTTCTTTTGATCACTTGACTTACTCTGAATATACATTGCACTTATTCTGGAGGCGTGGAGGCTAATCAATCTTTTAACAACTTATCTATATCTAGGTGTCAACGCAAGTGACATGACTAATGATGACATGATTGTTGTACATAATATGTTCTAAAATTAAATTTTAGAACATATTATGTACAACAGAATTTACAAATATTTTGTTGATAATGTTGTACATAAAGCAATTGGGGTTTCAAAAAGGTCATTCTACAGATCAGGTTCAAATCCTATTGAACTAGTCAATAGGATTTCTGAAAGTTTTGATAAAAATGAGTATGCACTTGGGGTGTTCATTGATCTTTCAAAAGCATTTGACACCGTGAACCTTAAAATTATTTTATCGAAGTTGCAATGTTACGGTGTGCAAGACTTGTTATAAGGTTATCTTACAGACAGAAAACAAAGTATTCCTCACGGTAATCATACGAATGAACTCAAAAACATCAGATGTGATATTTGTTGCTGATAATACTAACTTATTCTACCCTCATTTCAAAACACTCAACTTCTCAACGTATATTTTCAATAACAAAACATAGTCTTTGTTCAAAACTTTCACTTGTTATAATAACTGTTAAATGTAAAATTCAAAAATAGTACTATTTATGAACTATAACAAACCAGTCGGACTGTTTTTAAAAATCAACACTGGTATCATGCACTTTTGTTGCGCAACCGTGCCAACTTTTTTATTTGCAGATCCTCGACAAATAACATAATATTGTCTGTTGTTACCGAAACAGGTCATCAAATTGCAATTAAAACAAATGGTTTATCAAGTTCCTCTTTTTAAGC
Source organism: Hydractinia symbiolongicarpus (assembly GCF_029227915.1). NCBI lineage: Eukaryota > Metazoa > Cnidaria > Hydrozoa > Anthoathecata > Hydractiniidae > Hydractinia > Hydractinia symbiolongicarpus. The sequence goes on along the minus strand of NC_079882.1, from coordinate 27,757,069 downwards.
TGGAAATAACTACGAGATATTGCTAACTGGTTAATAAAAGTTTTGTTAATTTAACCTGTCCCTTATTTCCTTATAAAATCTCATTATTGCGGCTAAAGTGGCTCTGTTAGAAATTAAGTTTGATTTTTCCTTTACCTAAAACGTTTCAGTAAAACTGCTGATGGTATTATTACTGTTACTTCGACATAGTATTGTTGATTATTATCAGTACAAAATGCTCGTTACATAGCGATTGTGACAAACATCATTGTTGATGTCCCACGCGTAGAGATCCCGGTGGGCACGTAACGACCGGCGTTGAAAGACAGTTTCCATATAAAGTCCGTAACGTTTCGGTAACGTTAACATAAAGTTCAGATGAACTAGTTAATAAGACATCTGTAATTACTTCTCGGACCCGTTATAAAGAACCGAATACATGAGCAATTGAGTTTGTTAGCATGTGGCGAACGCTACATATTCTTGACGTTTGATTAGGATGTTCATCTTTCAAAAAGTCGATAGTGCTAATTTAAATCATTACCCTTAAACATGTATCATAGATATGTCATATTACCAGCAAATACGCAGCGTTGCAGCGACGATGCTTTTGAGTCGAGACGTCATGTTACCAAAGCACAACGTTGCAGCAACTTTAGAAATTACTGTAACGTTTTTTTTATGGTAATTTTATAATAATGTTTGTGACAACCAATATCTAACGTTGTTGCAACGTTGCATTTTGGTTCAAAAAATCTTTTTTCGAAAGACATTTTTGTCACGAAAGTTAAATTAAATTGCATTACTATTACAGGCTAGCTATAACTTATATATAACTATAACTTCAGCCGATAAGATGTTACAGGCCACATATAATCCTCTTTCCTCTTCTGTAACAACATTATCCCTAAGAAATCTAAAAAATTAAACAACCAATACTTAGGTATGAAAGGAGTGCGACGGAGAATTTATCGCTATTTTGTGCACTTGTAGTACGAATTAGCAAATCAATTTCAAATTTCAAAAATTATAATAGACTTACATTTTTAAATTCTTCCTCGGACGCAGTACTCCTTTCATCCTTTAGTATTAGTTGTTTAATTTTCTAGGTTTCTTAGAGATGATATTGTTACCGAACTCCTACAATACATTTATCGATAAAAACATTTTCATAGGATAGAAACAACAACAATATCAAGTTTACCTGTTAAAGTAATCAGATTTAGTAACATTCTGTCAGGACGCTTCTTCAACATGGCTAGTTAACTAGCTACATTGTCCTTAAAAAAACGATGATTTGATATCCAGGTTTTTCAAAAATTCTAAATGCAGAACAACGAATTTGTAACAAATACGTCCCTCCTCATTTTTAGACTCGTCCCTTCAGCTTTTTGATTACTCGCCCATATTAAAACCCGTTGAGGTCCATGTTATTCTTGGCTAGTTAGCTAGCTAGCTAGCTAGTTAAAAAATTACTTCAATATTCGCTATAACTAAATTTAAGTTGCACATTTAACTTTATACATTATTCTGTAAGTGTCGAACATCGTAATGTTTTTTGTTTACAAAGGTTTATTCTATTGGGACTTTCGAGTTCTGCATAGAATGTTTGTTTTTACACGGGACTGTTTGCCGTCGAGTGTTACCGAAAGTAATGCTACTGAATTATATTGTTAGAAGGATATTAAACCGAAATTCTTATTTTTTATTTTTACCTAACTTAGACGGTTAACAAATACAATAATAACCAATTACCCTTTATTGTACCTAAATATCGCCCTCAGCCTTGCACTGACCTCGGGAGATGTTTTGCGGTACAGTCCGGATTAATTGGTTATCTCTTATAAAAATACAAAGTGCATGTGACGGTCATAGTGGATATCGTCATTTTCCCTTGATGTCACCGAAATTTTCTTGGAAGTTGCCGAAAAAAGTATGTCTCAAATGTTAAATATTATGACGTTACGGCACGACGCCAATAACACTCCTTTAACGTCAATATCCTATATTAAATTAATGAAGCCATTGCAGTGCACTTAAAATTTTAAGCCCAAACAACTTGGAAACAAGGTGGTGACGTCAATGGTTTTTCACCGCGTTGGTAACTAGGGACCACCTAGGACCAGCTTGGGTAATTTTCGAAAACCTGGATCCCCGAATCCCCCGAATTGACGGGTTGATGACGTCATCAAAAATCTTCAAACCCTAATATCTCTGCAACCGTTTGTCAAATGTACATGATCCTATACATTTTCTTGATCAGCGTTTTAAGATCTATACGTAAAGGCAACAGGTATACAGATTTATAAAAAAATGAAATTTTGACGGGTAATTGCTGACGTCAGCAAAACTTTTTAAACTTTATTTTTTCTTAGGCGTTTGTCGAAAACATATGATCTTATACATTGATTTGATCAGCGTTTAAACCTCTGCACATTACAGGCAACGAATAAACTAAACTTCACCAATTTTTTTTCATATCAGCGGTGCTAACGTCAGCAAAAATTCCAAAACAACCTATTTTTTATTGTGCTTCTGCCTAAGTGGATTTCTCCACGGGCCTTATCGGTTAGTTGTATTATTATTGTACTAGTCGATAAGACCCGTGGTAGAATCTACTCAGGCAGAATATTAGGTTGTTTTGCAGATTTTGCTAACATCAGCAGTGCATTTACATAAAAATTGGCGAAATGTCGCTTAGCTGCTTCCTGTAATGCGTACAGATGGAAAAACTTATCATATGTGTTCGCAAACGCATAAGGAGATATAAGTGTTTTTGCAGACGTCAGTAAAGTCCTCTAGAGCACACAAAAAGAATTATTTAGAAATTTCCACTTTTTAAATCCACGTCTGCCAGCGGGGCCAGTCAATAAACAATATATTTTTCCTGAAATTTGTTGACACGTTGCTTCCAATGCGTGAAGCTTGAAACGCTAATCAAAGTAATGCATAAAATCATGCACAACACCAGCAATAATAATAAAGTCAGAAATAACACATCTTAAATATTTATATCTTATTAAGTGAAACGCTTCATTACGTTGAAAACATTTATTATTTTAATCAAAAGTGTCAAAAACATAAAGTTTATATCTGGATAATCGTTTATTCAGCTACATACTATCCTGTTCCGCAAAAATATACACACAATGTAAAAATTAACTGGTTAAGAACATAAAATGTTTTTCTTAGTATGATGATCTGTAGTGACCTTTACCAACCATTTTAAGCGTAAATGTCAAAAAAGAATACGGAGTAAATTTTGAATCAACAAAGACATTATTTTCGAAATATATATATACGGTCCGTCCTCACAAAAGTCTACACAAAATATAAAACAGATCGGTTGTTGAGGAGCACATCCAAATCAAATATTTTGTTGATAATGTTGTACATAAAGCAATTGGGGTTTCAAAAAGGTCATTCTACAGATCAGGTTCAAATCCTATTGAACTAGTCAATAGGATTTCTGAAAGTTTTGATAAAAATGAGTATGCACTTGGGGTGTTCATTGATCTTTCAAAAGCATTTGACACCGTGAACCTTAAAATTATTTTATCGAAGTTGCAATGTTACGGTGTGCAAGACTTGTTATAAGGTTATCTTACAGACAGAAAACAAAGTATTCCTCACGGTAATCATACGAATGAACTCAAAAACATCAGATGTGATATTTGTTGCTGATAATACTAACTTATTCTACCCTCATTTCAAAACACTCAACTTCTCAACGTATATTTTCAATAACAAAACATAGTCTTTGTTCAAAACTTTCACTTGTTATAATAACTGTTAAATGTAAAATTCAAAAATAGTACTATTTATGAACTATAACAAACCAGTCGGACTGTTTTTAAAAATCAACACTGGTATCATGCACTTTTGTTGCGCAACCGTGCCAACTTTTTTATTTGCAGATCCTCGACAAATAACATAATATTGTCTGTTGTTACCGAAACAGGTCATCAAATTGCAATTAAAACAAATGGTTTATCAAGTTCCTCTTTTTAAGCTGGAAATAACTACGAGATATTGCTAACTGGTTAATAAAAGTTTTGTTAATTTAACCTGTCCCTTATTTCCTTATAAAATCTCATTATTGCGGCTAAAGTGGCTCTGTTAGAAATTAAGTTTGATTTTTCCTTTACCTAAAACGTTTCAGTAAAACTGCTGATGGTATTATTACTGTTACTTCGACATAGTATTGTTGATTATTATCAGTACAAAATGCTCGTTACATAGCGATTGTGACAAACATCATTGTTGATGTCCCACGCGTAGAGATCCCGGTGGGCACGTAACGACCGGCGTTGAAAGACAGTTTCCATATAAAGTCCGTAACGTTTCGGTAACGTTAACATAAAGTTCAGATGAACTAGTTAATAAGACATCTGTAATTACTTCTCGGACCCGTTATAAAGAACCGAATACATGAGCAATTGAGTTTGTTAGCATGTGGCGAACGCTACATATTCTTGACGTTTGATTAGGATGTTCATCTTTCAAAAAGTCGATAGTGCTAATTTAAATCATTACCCTTAAACATGTATCATAGATATGTCATATTACCAGCAAATACGCAGCGTTGCAGCGACGATGCTTTTGAGTCGAGACGTCATGTTACCAAAGCACAACGTTGCAGCAACTTTAGAAATTACTGTAACGTTTTTTTTATGGTAATTTTATAATAATGTTTGTGACAACCAATATCTAACGTTGTTGCAACGTTGCATTTTGGTTCAAAAAATCTTTTTTCGAAAGACATTTTTGTCACGAAAGTTAAATTAAATTGCATTACTATTACAGGCTAGCTATAACTTATATATAACTATAACTTCAGCCGATAAGATGTTACAGGCCACATATAATCCTCTTTCCTCTTCTGTAACAACATTATCCCTAAGAAATCTAAAAAATTAAACAACCAATACTTAGGTATGAAAGGAGTGCGACGGAGAATTTATCGCTATTTTGTGCACTTGTAGTACGAATTAGCAAATCAATTTCAAATTTCAAAAATTATAATAGACTTACATTTTTAAATTCTTCCTCGGACGCAGTACTCCTTTCATCCTTTAGTATTAGTTGTTTAATTTTCTAGGTTTCTTAGAGATGATATTGTTACCGAACTCCTACAATACATTTATCGATAAAAACATTTTCATAGGATAGAAACAACAACAATATCAAGTTTACCTGTTAAAGTAATCAGATTTAGTAACATTCTGTCAGGACGCTTCTTCAACATGGCTAGTTAACTAGCTACATTGTCCTTAAAAAAACGATGATTTGATATCCAGGTTTTTCAAAAATTCTAAATGCAGAACAACGAATTTGTAACAAATACGTCCCTCCTCATTTTTAGACTCGTCCCTTCAGCTTTTTGATTACTCGCCCATATTAAAACCCGTTGAGGTCCATGTTATTCTTGGCTAGTTAGCTAGCTAGCTAGCTAGTTAAAAAATTACTTCAATATTCGCTATAACTAAATTTAAGTTGCACATTTAACTTTATACATTATTCTGTAAGTGTCGAACATCGTAATGTTTTTTGTTTACAAAGGTTTATTCTATTGGGACTTTCGAGTTCTGCATAGAATGTTTGTTTTTACACGGGACTGTTTGCCGTCGAGTGTTACCGAAAGTAATGCTACTGAATTATATTGTTAGAAGGATATTAAACCGAAATTCTTATTTTTTATTTTTACCTAACTTAGACGGTTAACAAATACAATAATAACCAATTACCCTTTATTGTACCTAAATATCGCCCTCAGCCTTGCACTGACCTCGGGAGATGTTTTGCGGTACAGTCCGGATTAATTGGTTATCTCTTATAAAAATACAAAGTGCATGTGACGGTCATAGTGGATATCGTCATTTTCCCTTGATGTCACCGAAATTTTCTTGGAAGTTGCCGAAAAAAGTATGTCTCAAATGTTAAATATTATGACGTTACGGCACGACGCCAATAACACTCCTTTAACGTCAATATCCTATATTAAATTAATGAAGCCATTGCAGTGCACTTAAAATTTTAAGCCCAAACAACTTGGAAACAAGGTGGTGACGTCAATGGTTTTTCACCGCGTTGGTAACTAGGGACCACCTAGGACCAGCTTGGGTAATTTTCGAAAACCTGGATCCCCGAATCCGTTTAGGAATTGACGGGTTGATGACGTCATCAAAAATCTTCAAACCCTAATATCTCTGCAACCGTTTGTCAAATGTACATGATCCTATACATTTTCTTGATCAGCGTTTTAAGATCTATACGTAAAGGCAACAGGTATACAGATTTATAAAAAAATGAAATTTTGACGGGTAATTGCTGACGTCAGCAAAACTTTTTAAACTTTATTTTTTCTTAGGCGTTTGTCGAAAACATATGATCTTATACATTGATTTGATCAGCGTTTAAACCTCTGCACATTACAGGCAACGAATAAACTAAACTTCACCAATTTTTTTTCATATCAGCGGTGCTAACGTCAGCAAAAATTCCAAAACAACCTATTTTTTATTGTGCTTCTGCCTAAGTGGATTTCTCCACGGGCCTTATCGGTTAGTTGTATTATTATTGTACTAGTCGATAAGACCCGTGGTAGAATCTACTCAGGCAGAATATTAGGTTGTTTTGCAGATTTTGCTAACATCAGCAGTGCATTTACATAAAAATTGGCGAAATGTCGCTTAGCTGCTTCCTGTAATGCGTACAGATGGAAAAACTTATCATATGTGTTCGCAAACGCATAAGGAGATATAAGTGTTTTTGCAGACGTCAGTAAAGTCCTCTAGAGCACACAAAAAGAATTATTTAGAAATTTCCACTTTTTAAATCCACGTCTGCCAGCGGGGCCAGTCAATAAACAATATATTTTTCCTGAAATTTGTTGACACGTTGCTTCCAATGCGTGAAGCTTGAAACGCTAATCAAAGTAATGCATAAAATCATGCACAACACCAGCAATAATAATAAAGTCAGAAATAACACATCTTAAATATTTATATCTTATTAAGTGAAACGCTTCATTACGTTGAAAACATTTATTATTTTAATCAAAAGTGTCAAAAACATAAAGTTTATATCTGGATAATCGTTTATTCAGCTACATACTATCCTGTTCCGCAAAAATATACACACAATGTAAAAATTAACTGGTTAAGAACATAAAATGTTTTTCTTAGTATGATGATCTGTAGTGACCTTTACCAACCATTTTAAGCGTAAATGTCAAAAAAGAATACGGAGTAAATTTTGAATCAACAAAGACATTATTTTCGAAATATATATATACGGTCCGTCCTCACAAAAGTCTACACAAAATATAAAACAGATCGGTTGTTGAGGAGCACATCCAAATCAACAAAAATCAGCTCATTTAGCATGTCCCATATTGCCATTGCCCATAAATCTTTCACATAAAGGTTATGAAACACATCAAATTATAGAAAAATCAAGCATTTCATACAATATAAAAAACAAAAAAGTTTTAGTAATTTTTTCATTATCACCAACACAGTTATTACAATTTTTAAAATTCTTATCAAAAATGGAAAGCATACTGTTAAGTTTTCTCCAACAAAATTTTATAATACCAAATATGAAAAGCCATTAGCTTACACAACAGCCTTCAGTGGAGTCCAATTCAACAAAAATTTGTTCTTTCAGTATATATCTATTGCATGTGGTATTTTTCCCACAAAAGTTTACACAAAGTTTTAAAAACAGCAGTTTGCAACACAAACAAAAACATATACAACCATACCATCCTCTCATGAATTAAAATAAAGTCATAAACCCATGTAAATTGGCAATTAAATGTCCACAACCCCCTGTAAAAATAACCTGGCATTTTACATGTTGGCTTATGGCAAAAGATTAACAGGATGTCAGAATCAAAACAATAAGAAATAACTTAACACACGCTTTTAATTCTGAAAAATATTATTCCACTTGTCATATTGCATGTGGTGCCCTTGTAAAGTTTATAGAAAATGTGAAAATAACTATACTCTTATGGACATAAAACTACAACCGACTATCCTGCAAAAGTTCAAGACTTTGAAAGATTTTGCAGGTAGATTGTTACATCATCATTCGTGCTCATAAAAGAAGAAAAGTTTGGAAACTAAGGTAGCTAGCTATGGATAAGTAAAAAAGCGGAATAACAATATAAGTCATAGAGGTTAGAGCTAGCCATCATGGGATGGGGAGTGGGACTTGGAGGCTAACATTAGCTGCCTAACAGTAACTAAAACTAAAGCTAGTTATGCTTAGTATAACACATATAAAAAGAAACAATAGTAATGTAAAAAATAATAACATTACAGTGAGTTCAACAAACCAAAGTTTTCCGTTTGTTAGTCAGCTACTAGGTTATGTGGCATTTTGATTTTTAGGACAAACACATTAGTTACGCGCCAGGGCATACATTAATTATACAACAAAATGTAAACAAATATGGCTACGTACGCGTTCATATAGAACTTGAGTATTTGAGGCTTTTTTGTAGTTTTTGCTGAAAAAAGTGAGCTTGCTTGTTCCAGCGACATAAGAACCAACCATGTAACAATATCAAAGGCCCTACTATTTGTGATTTTAAATCGACATCAAACTCTAGCCTTTATTTTCTACTTCTAACTTATTTCTAGCTTCACTTCCAACTTCACTTTTCTACTTCTTCACTTAGACTTTTTTCTTTTTTAATATGTTTTTTTAAACCACTCTTTTTACTTTATTCAAGATAAAGGGATGTGGGTTTTTTTAGTGGCGAGAGGACACCATTTCTTGAAAGTTAGCCGTTAAATTTATTTCAGCAAATCAAATTGAGGCGTTTTCATCACGTGAGGTAAAAAAATAACGGTACTTCCAAAATGGACATGATTTTTTCGGCAACTTCAAAGAGAACTTCGGCGACATCAAAGTAAAATGACGATATCCACTATCACCATCACATACACTTCGTATTATTATATAAGTTATTATTGTAGAATCTAGAAAAACTAATGGTTGCTTGGCATTTCTATGACTTGCAATATTATAAAAGCATGGAAACGCAGAATACGGGCATTATTAATATACAGACTATTTTAATATTAAACATTCTTTTGATATAGGGTTTGGTATAAGGTTATTCAAAGAAAATAATGACGTCACCGGTTACTTGTCATATATTAAACAAATTTTTTATTTTATTTTTTGTTATATACGTCACTGATAATGAAAATAATTATATGCTACCAGCATGTGTCCGCAAATGAACATTATTATAGGTAAAAAAATATCGGCGTAATTTTTAAAGTGAGTTATAAGAAAGGAGTACAAATTTGCAATTTCGCTGAGTAAGCAACTTCTGTGTTGTTCTCCATCGTTTCGCTCCATTGCGAGGATACTTTTGGCATATTTTTGTCGCGATACGTTTTCGTTCTGTATAACCTTTGAAAGAAATTAAACTGGTGTAATTTTATCTTTCAACAGTACTGTATTACAAACACAATTTTACAAATACATGCTTTAATAAAACTCAAACCCCATAGTATTCTAAACCAAAAAACAAAGCTAGTATTCTAAACCAAAAAACAAAGGATTTTATAAACTGCGTCAATAAACACATAGATGTTTTACAGATCTCTTTTGCTACCTAGGTACCATTAAACCGAGCAGAACTTACTGGGTTGATCACAGTCTGCAAATAATTTCTTTTCCTTTTCAAGTTCTGAAAAACAGAAAATGAAAACTAGTTGTATAATTATTTTTGGTATTGTTTTAAGATAGTACCTAGAGTTGACTTTGTACTTACTATTATATATATCTTTTATCACTTCCAGTTCACAGTGTGCTAAAACACAGCAAGGATTATCATTAACCAGCTTTATAGCTTTCAATTATACTCTGCATATTATAGGACTTACTTGGTGCCTTTGTCACTATGCTTAATGATTCGCCTCCTGGCAATGGTGTGACAGTAAAGTTGTAAGTAAATCCAAGACGGAAGTAAATTACTTTCATAAAGTCCGCATCCTAAAATACCCCAAGTAATTTTCATTTTGTTGATTCTTTGCTTTGTTCAAAGAAGATTTATCTCCTTATTGGCGTGGGAGAAATACTTTGGAAATTATTTTCGAAAAGAGGCCTTAAATTGAAATCCATTTTATTAGTTAGAAGTTACAATATGCAAAAATAAATGCTTACCTCATTATCAAAATTAAAATAAATATCTTTTGTTTCAATGTCATCAGTTAGTTGAAGTAAATACCCCAAACATCCTACCATGGTAAAATTTGTATAATTAGACTTTTAAATGCGTTCACAGAATAATAGTAACATCAAATGTCATGTACCTTGCATGGTAATATCAGTGACTTGAAAAATTATCAAGGTTTTGCCATCTGAATCTTCAGCGTAAGTTGTGGTTAATGTTCCAACTTGTTGTTTACAGGATGGATAGTACTGAGTGCAGTTTTTAAAATTAACGAAGTCTTCTGGAAGAAGCCATTTCCCTATAAAGTCAGCAAATGCTTGAGTAAGTAAAACAACAACGTAACTACTCACAAAGTTGTTATTAATGCAGAACATTACAATTCTTGTTTGATGTCACCCTACCTTTTGTGTCATGTGTTTTTATAAAAGCTTTTTTCTGACATACTTCAGGAATATCTAAAAGATGTTGATAAACAAATTAAATTTTTTTTTAAAAAAGTACACTGTTCCATACTTGTGGAAATTTTTGCGGTAATTACCTTTTCCTTTGCCATTTTGTGTGTCCTTGTCAGTTGCAACTGCTATTGTTTTCCCATCCTAAAAAAAATTACATTTTTAAGTCAAGAAAGCATTGTTTAGTGCTATTTTTTGCAGTATACAAAAGCAATGAATTATAACTTACGATACAGTGGGTAGAAGAAGCAAAAAAGTGAAATGCATAAATGAATACATAAACTAGATCAGCCATTGTAAGATGAACTTTACAAGTGTAATTTTTTACTTGTATTTATATAAAATTACTCTGTAATTTCATGCGTCATGAAAGCTTTAATTAATATTATTATTTAGGAGTAGTCATAAACGGTTGATTGATTTTATGTAATTAAGCTGATTAAAAAGTATTGTCATGTTAACTTTTGGAGATTCTTGCTCAACTTTGCTTATAATAATAGCTGCTCCATTTGTTTCTATCTGCCCACTGCAATTGCAGTACTGGCCACTATTAAGTTGCTTTGATTAGACGCATAGTTTGTTACACCTAGTAGTACGTGCCTTGTATCATGATTGGCATAAAGCGTGATTATGTTATACAACGTTTCTAGAACACTAATGCAAACAGGATTAACAACAAGATATTAAAAAAATATGGAGCTTTTTTGTATTGTTTCGAAAGCAACGCAGTACCTAGTTTCGCTATATGTTAATAGATCACTAACATAAGATTTTAGCAGTCAGGTATCCTCTCTTATATAAGATATATTTTTATAATTTTAATGTGTCAATAGCGACTAAATTTTGATATAGTCATTTGATATCACATCCATTGACTAAGCAGCTAGGAAATATGCTATATGATTAGGAAAATCCAAATGTGGGCTGTTTATAAGTCTATAGTTGTCCTCGGGCAGTAAAAGGTGTTTTGTTCACCACAAATGTAACTTTTGAAGTATTTAAGGCTGCTTTTGATCACTTGACTTACTCTGAATATACATTGCACTTATTCTGGAGGCGTGGAGGCTAATCAATCTTTTAACAACTTATCTATATCTAGGTGTCAACGCAAGTGACATGATTAAAAAACGTGAGAATGTCTTAATCATTTCCTCAAAGGTTCATGTCTCGTGATGTAATCTGTTTCTTGAAAAAAAATAACATATTGTCAGTTCGATTTTACGTAATTTTCAGCCCATCTTATCACTTAATGGCATGACTAAGAAAAATTAGAAAGCGGAAGTTAGTTAATGTGCACCGTTAGTTCACCAGATCTGTGAGTGGCCGATTTTATATTAAGAAAATTTATCTCTCAATGTGTAATGAAACATCCACGAGACACTGAGTAATTTTGATGTTTCATCATTGGTATTTCTAAAATATGATAAATTGCGTCAGCTTTCTACTTCAGAATGTTTCCACCAGTTTCATAGTTCTTGTTTGGGCAGATGGTCTGATTAGTTATTGGTTAACCATTATAACCAATCAATGTTTTCTCATGTTTTTTGAATCAAAACGGGTACACGAATGAACTCTGGACAAAACAACATAAGTTTCACTAATAAAATCGTAAAGAAAAATATCTTCTGCTACTTTGATGTTTTTAGAAATACAAAAAGAAAAACAACTTATGTTTCTCGTCAACTCACATTTAGCATTAACATATTTACTAATTTCAAGTACTTTATTTCATGTAGTTATCCTTAAAGATATATTTTAAAGGAATAATTATCCTTGTATTGTAGATAATTTTTGCACTAAAATTTTTAAGTTCAATTTACATAAGCATAAGGTTTGTACCGTACTAAAATGTGAAATCAAATTTGGTTGCCGACTGTGGTGCCATCACCAGAGGGGTCAGATCTTATTTACAAAATCTTTTTCGCAGAAAATTTCCTCAGCGTGATTTTGAATCACTTTAAAAGCTAATGATAGACTAGGATTGGTTCAATTAAGCTTTGTGATTAATGTGCCCCCCCCCCCCCCCCCCCCCCTTGCACGTTGTGAATAACATTGTGTAATAACTAGACAATATTATATGATAATAGAATAAAATACCACATATTTGCAGGCTCACTTTCTTTCGATCTCAGTGATACTTTCGTGTCCAGTATGATATGTCAGGTGATTTAAGATGACATTTTTGTCCCCGTTGCTTAGAAACTTCCCTCCGGTCATCAGCTTAACTTTCGTGTATGTCACTAAACACGAAAAACAGCAGTTTCTTTTGTAGCCCCTGTAAGGCAGTGGGCTACAAAAGGAAAATGCACTGCTTTTCGTGAGTCTTTTTTCTTTTGTAGAATTTCATCTTGTGATTTCTTACTCCAATCACTCACTTGAAGAGCTTGTTTATTAAGCTGTGATACACCCCGTTTAATGTATGCCTTTAGAATTATTCTTGTATTGCGATTTCATTTTAATAAATTTCTGATGTGCTTATGTGTTTATTGCTTACCCATTCGTTGAATACTTGATTGATTTGAATGATTAAAAATCAACATGAAATTAATTACTTCAATCGAATAATAGGAGTTGAAACATACGGATATATAATATTAGATATTTATTGGACGATATCGATAATTATTATTTTGTGTTTTACTAATGCCTGCATATTAATCATAATTATCTCTGAACTTTACCTTCAAAAATGTAAAACAACGAAAATGTTAAACGACGAAAAGTCATAAGGAAAATTCATGGGTGTTAAGATTTGTCCTTTGTATCCAATTGCATTATTAAATGAACACGACAAGATTTGACAAGTGCCGACATGTTATTTACCAAGTTCCTCATTCCAAACGTTATATATTGAACAAAGTTGATAATTCATTAATTATGGTCAATTTAATGCCAAATAAACGCATTGTATACAAATAATAAAGGCTCTGTTATTTCTTCTTTTGAAGGCGCATGAGTGAACTTTAAAAATATACTTAATACTCATAATATCACCCCATCTAAAAATGTCCTATTTTCTTGAATGATAAAAATTCAGAAAAAGAGATTATTTGGAAGTCTCGTAATCACAATGAAACCTCGTTTATACTTTTATTAGTATGATCCTAATCTTCAACATATAAATTTAGATAACTTCTTTCTTATCCAATAACATATATTCAGGACCTCAACATCATTTCATAATAGGCATTATGTTAGAGCTTCACTAGGGCACAAGGAATGATTACATCTGTGTTTCCAGCTTTATCATGTCATTTCTAATAAATTGAGTTTCTTAATTTGTATTAATGCTATACTGCTAATCTTATTAGCTTGTGATATTATCACGTGCCCTTATGCATTATCTCTGTGCTATACATCAATTTACCTCGCTGGCATTAAACTCATTGGCTTCTCAGATATTTTTAGTTTGCAACCCGATTTTCCTGTGGTATTTTATTCGCTTTTGTGGCTCATAAAGTTAAGGTGGAAAATGAGAAACATTGCTTTTTTTATATTTCAAATTCCCTTGATTTACATTCAACAACACATTTTTGTACGAAGGTAAGAAGTAAATATAGTATTAATCCATTAGTACTGGAATACTGGAATATTAAGCACAAAAAATGGCAAGGTGTTCGTGCATATAAAATCTAAAAGATTTTTATTTAACGTCCAGTTTACAATACGTCTTTTGTTGAGATAATTTAATGTAGACGCACTTTGATCTTATCTTGTACATGGCATTTTATTGCTCGTGTGTAAACCAAATTTTTGTTAACAAATCCTTGATAGGTCCAAATAATGAAATTATGTCAAAATTGAGATAACTTTTATGTATGGCATTTGTTCAAAAGCAGAAGAATCAAATGCCAATATTATTTACTCATGACACAATCTTGTCAGAAAATAATAGCATCTCTTTTTTAAGGCGGAGCAAACACAACTTGAGGTCTCGGCAGGCTCTTAAAAGTGCTTTGTATGTGCATTAATTGGATAACTGCAATATTATTTTGCTCTACTTAAAAAACTTTAACTTTTTAATGAAAAACTCTGATTAGCAAATAGGCGTAAAATCATTTTTCTACTACTTTGCAAAAATCCAAGTCAATATTGGCATATTCTTTTAGGTACAAATTCGCCGATTTCTGGGATTTAGAAAGTTATTAGCCTCACATTCCATTGCATACACAGTAGGTTCAATCAATCAAGCAAGCTAGTTTTTCGTTAAATCAAAATATGGTGATGTTTTGAAATCTAACCAATACAACAAGGAAAGTTGAAATAATACATATTTTAGGATTTTTTTAAATATTTAGTTTGATTGCTTTAAGTAAAAGCTAACATTCTGGGAGGTCTAAAACCCACTAGTTTGGCACAATGTTGTCCAGCAGATAAACAGGTTATATCCGTCATCCTATTAACTAAAGTAATTACAGATAGTTGTAAAAAACATTTTTTTTTTCTATTATATTCGCGTGAAAATATCGAATATTTTCTGGGCATCTATGGTAATTTTGTTTGATTAACATTTCCGCCACTGAAAAGTTAAAGAAAATAGCTCTATATTTAGATACATACATATAATGAAATACAGGACGCAACAATAAATTTTATAAATGAAAGTTACTCAAAAACTACACAATTATAAACAGAATTCATGCAACTTTATCGTTATTGTTTGATAATTGATTTTTAACTAAAGCAACTTTTCTTCGAGACAGAAACAAAAAAAATTATAAAAACGAAAAAATAGTTAACAGATAGCCAATCAAAATTAATTTTTTTATTCTTTTTGGATTCGTTTTGCTGTTAAGTGGAAAGTAAACTTGAAAGAAGAACAAGTTTGCCTTTTCTTCACTAACTTGCTTATATTTTAGAGAAGAGACCACTCTTTTCCCTACAAATAAATTGTATAGAAAATGTGAATATAAAATTCATTCCATACTAAATTATTATTCAGCAAATGTCTTAGAATTACTTTTGTGGTAATTTTAGGCCTGTGATTTAGGTTGAATGCGTTGTAACATATTTGCAATATTCTCATAATTGAGTAAAACTTACCTGGTTGCTTTAACTTGTAAACAAATCATTGTTCTTTTTCCACTTCTAAAAAAACGAAACATGTAGCATAAAATGATTTTTAGTTCATAAATGTTTGGTTGTTGAGTTAAACCTAGCATTTTCTTGTAACTAATTACTGTATTAAATGTCTTTGCCATTCCTAGTTTACAGTGCGCTGGTGAAATAGGGAAAGAAGATCAATAATTTGCTTATTGTCACATTATTTTAGACGTTTCAAAAACTATGATTTAATGTGTGCCTTTGGCATAATGTTTAATGTTTCACCCCCTTATTTATAAAATAAGCGAGAAATGATTGTTACTTTTTACACGTTAAGATAAAATCTATAAGTTTTTTTAAAAAACGCACTTTTCACAATGAATGCCAAAGAAAAACACGTAAATATTCCGTTGCGGGTATTTTCATAACAGCAGCAGGGTAAATGTTGCAAGAAAAAAAGCGGTTATGATTAAAAATTGCAAAATATACTCAAATGTTTAGTTTAAACAATAGCTCATTAATCATTCTGGTAACTTCAATAGAAAACTTAGCAAAAGTTGAACATGTCCAGCTTTTTAAAAAAGTTGTACATCTTTGCTGGTTACACGGTAAGTTTGTTTTATCATACATTTTAACGGTCCGTTTAAACTTACCGTGTATTTTAGCCTTAACACACATGTTTGCTGATATATACTTTTGTTGCTATTTCCATGCATTGAATAATTAAATACTTGGGATATTACTTTAATAGGTATACGTATAATTTAGCCAATGAAAACTGTTAGGAAGCACCGTTCCACTTCATTTATGTTTAAATTTATGTAATGCAAAATTGTATACTGTACGTACAGCGTACGTTTTAATACCTGGAACTTAAAAAATGATCGAGATTTTGCTATCAATACCTTCTGTACTGTAGTTTCTTAAATACGCCGACATCAAATAATGCTAAATTAATAATATACTCACCTACTAAAAGAAGGTATTTTCTAAGACTGAGAGTTCATTATGAGTGGTCAATGATCGTTTTCATTTGAATGCTTATTACTGCCTTGTCCTAATAAAAAACCTTATCATTTACAGTTTTGGTAAAAGGTATTGAGTGAAGGAAAATGCAAGATTAGTCTTTCACACGGTTTTGACCTGCAGATTAAAGAGTTTTTAATTAACATATTGATACACGTTAAATTAACCAAATCGTTATAAATTGATTAAACTTATAGGTATGGAATGAGGAACTTGATGAACAACGTGTTTAGATATCAATTTGATAACCTGTTTTCACAACATTAGAATGAAATAACTCAACTTATTTGTATGACACTTGTAACTAACCAAAGCTGCGGTGCAGATCTAAGTAACACATCGCATGATGTACTATGACAAATAGTTCTGTGGCGTAATGTTCATATTAAGCATAATCATGAACAGTGACATTTACAACTTATTCATAGCAGACGTTGTAATCTGACATGTCTATTTCTTTGGGTTTTTTTGTGTTCATTATTTATTTATTTTGTTTTTCCTTAATAATTATTTTAACTAAAAGTCAATGCGCGATACATTGATGCATTAAATGAACTTATCCTTCAACTTATATTAATCTTTGAACATACGTTGCTATAACTACATCTCGACAAGTTTAGAATAAAATAATTGTGGTGAAAATTTATGACAATCTAATTTTAGTTTACTTTTTAAAAAAAAGGATAACATCAGTATTGTTTTTTGTTAAGACGTCTAATCAACAATTCATAACAACGGTTAGGTTTCTATAAAAGATGTCCACTACATCGTACGATTGTGTGGTTTTTGTTACACATCTGTATTTCGAGCGGAACTAATGATAATCTGTGAAAACTAAAATCCGAAATTTTATAAATGGAGAATATTTTTCCTTTTCCTTTTTTACAATTGAAAATAAAAGTAAAAAATGACTATTCACACCCATACAACAGAAAAGTAAACACATAAATTATTCCATGTATACTATGCATGTATCAAAAAGTATAATTCAACAATGAACCATAAACCTGCATTCTTTCATACGAAAGCTATGGGGCAAACGACTGTCTCAGAGTAAATCCTAATTCAAACCAACCAATAAACACAAATCAGAGCAAACCCCGACTTCAAATTGGCCAATGAGCATCAGACCAGTGCAGCCATCTTATTTTTTTAAAAGCTTGGGTGTCCTGGCTATGCCCTGGATAGATTTCTTTAAATCCTGTGTGTTTTTGGCACACTTAACAAAGACTATTATACAGACTCCACAAATTCGTTTTAGATTTAAAAATGGATAAGCTGAATAAATTTTTAATAACATCGGAAAGTGTATTCCACGACATTTAAAAAAAAATAACCACAGAACTTAAAAGTGAATATTTGACCAAAAACACTATAAAGCGTATACCATGCCTTTATCAGCGGATATTGAGTTTGATGCAAACTCTATTACTTCACTATTAAAATATATCTGCGACTAACACAGTGATTTTGCGCAATTTGGTATATATTTAGATAATACACAAAACTTATGATGGGTGTTTGGGCGTAGTTATAAAAAACGCTCTTTCAAAATTTGTTAAAATTAGTGCAATCCCATAAATACAAAATATCACATAAAAAATATATATAAAAAAGCAATTGTTTACCAAAACAATATTTAAAAGATATTTTATTTGTTTTCTGTATACTTAAATGTTAGTTGTTGTGGTACGAAATTGTTGTGGTACGAAATAACAGTGCAAACTTTATCGATGGTTCAAGTGGAGTTATATGGAAGGAGTACAAATTTACACTTTTGTTCAGTAAGCAACTTTTGTGTAGTTCTCCACCGTTTCGCTCCATTGCGAGGATACTTGTTACATATTTCCGTAGCCACACGTTTTCGTTCTTTATAGCCTTTTAAAAAAAAGTATATGAGAAAGTTTATTATAATCCCTATCTTTTAATTATCGTTCCTACTAAATCAATAATACATCACATTGTGATTACTTTGGATACAAAAGGATGTCTATAAAAAAGCTTTTAACACTCCCGGTCCATAAAAGTGGATATATCTTACTGCTCAGTCCAGGAGATACTATGAAACTTACTGGGTTGATTACAGTCAGCAAACAATTTCTTTTTCTTTTTAAGTTCTAAAATATTTAAATATAATACTTAATCATATAGTATAAGTATATTATTCCTATGGTATTACATTTAGGTGATACCAAAGGTTGATTTTGTACTTACTGTAGTAAATTTCCTTTATCACTTCTAGTTCACAGTGTGCTAGAGAAAAAAAGAGAAGGAAGATGATTAGCTATTGCATCTTTATCTACTTCATTATATTTTTTGGTAGCATCTAATTATCATAAGATATATCTTACTTGGTGCCTTTGTCACTATGCTTAATGATTTACCTCCTGGCAATGGTGTGACAGTAAAGTTGTAAGTAAACCCAAGACGGAAGTAGATCAATTTCATGAAATCTGAGTCCTAAAATAACAGCTTTTTTAATTTTGTTCAGAATTTGGTAATTTTTTATTAATGAAACGGACATTAATTTTTTATCCTCTAGCTTGTAAAAATTGTTAACAAAACACCTCTACCTGATTATAAAAATTGAAATATGTATCTTTTGTTCCCATATCATCTGTTAGTTGAAGCAAATACCCCAAACATCCTACCAAGATAAAATTTTATTCATTAAAAATTTGAATGTGTTAACAGTAAAATAGCATTACAAACATGTCCGGTACCTTGCTTTTTAATGTCTGTGGCTTGAAAAATAATCACGGTTTTGCCATCATTACCTTCTGCATATGTTGCGGTTAATGTTCCAGCATAATCTTTGCAATTCGGATAGTATTGACTGCAGTTTTTTAAATTAGGAATATCTTCTAAAAGAAGCGAGTCATCTGAAATGTAAACAAATTTTTAAATTTGATGTAGACATTCACAAAAGATAGTTACTTATTACTATAGAATATTAAACTTTATATTTAATGTCTACCTTTTTCCTTGTATCTCTTTAGAAAAGCATCCTTTAGACATATTTTAGGAACATCTGAAAGACGTGGATGAGTAAATTAAGAAATGCATGCAGTTCATACTTCGGCTACTGTTGAAGTCTTGGCTCTAACTTACCTTTTTCTGTGGAAATTTTCTCTTCATTGCCAAGTGCAACTTCTGTTGCTTTCCCATCCTTAAATGTAAACCATTTTTATCTCTAGAATTCTTCTCGAGTGATGTTTTTTGCAGTATATAAAAGTGATGAAAAGGAAAAAAACCTACTATATATAGAGCAGAAGAGGCACAAAGATGAACTGCGAAAGCAAATGCATAAACTTCACCAGCCATTGTGAGGTATACTTACCAAGTGTGCTTTTTCACTTACATTTATACCAAAATCTGATGTAATTTTATGCATCATTAACTTTGTGAAATATTTCCTTGTTGGGGAGCGGGAAATAACGCCTAGTACACATAAGTTGTTTCGGTTGGTTGCATTACAAACATCGACGTGATAACTTTTTATATTGGTATTTACATTGTGCCTTGAAGTCATACTGCCCACTACAGTTTTACATATTGACAGTGGTTTTCCTGGTAGTATGTGCCTAATATTATTGTTATGAATCCCTACGTGCAAATAATGATGCAAACAGGAATTGATAAATATAAATGACAAAAAACTTTTCCTTGTTCTACCGACGTGCTAGAATTAAATTCTAAAAATAAACAGTATACTACTCATTGCGCCATAACTAAGTGAATTTTTTTTGTAGCAGAAATTCCTTAGAAAACCAGCAACATATGATTTTGGCAAAGATCTTCCCAAAAGGCAGCGCAAGGTTACTGTTTTTCATTGAACAATGACTTATTATTTTCTATCTGTTTTGCCACCTTATTATGCATCTACAAAGTTACTAGTTTATAATATAGACATTTGTTAAATTAAATAAAGGAGGGGCCATCCGTGATAGGGCACGATTGCAGATGGAAAGCTCGCAATACCATAGTTAATTATTTTATAGACCAGACCAGATGACCTGGTGTCTGCATACTTTGCAAATCCACATTTGAATGTACATAAAACATCCATCAGTTTATAATCAAATGCTAGTTTGTTTACAAATTTAGTGCAAATATGAATTATAATTTACCATTTTTACACATTTTTCAAACGTATTTATTATCTGGTAGTTATTTCAGTAGATTATAGAATTTCGAAATTTAGTAATCTTTGTTCCTTCGTCGCAAACTTATTTTGTAGATGTCTCAAAAAAGATCATCGTTCGCCTCTTTTTTAACTTGTGGAGGAGATTCGCAAGAACATAAAAGTTTTTATTGAAGTGAATCAATACATTGCTTTTAGAGATTATTCAGAAATGCCACGCCTCATTAAAATTCATCATTGTCCTTAATTTTGGAACGTCTCCTCAAAAACTCCTCAAATCTCCTCGAAAATTAAACTTTTTAATAAGTTATCATTAAGATTTTCTCGATTTCATTTATGAAAACACGGTTGAAAAGATGGTTGAAAATTCTCATTAAAGAACAGCGGAGAAAAAAATAATATTAATAAGTAAAACCAATCAGGATATGCTAAACATTTCCTGAAAAATGCTAGTGTCAAGGTGTGGTCTGTTATTTTAACAAAAATAAAGCCTTTTTAGTTTGATTTTATGTTGGCTATCACCTCGTCATTTATTTGAATGAGTAAGACAGATTTATAAGCGGAAATTAGTCATATGGTTAGTTAATCTATTGGCAACAATAATTCACCCACATGTCATTAGCCAAAAGTATCGCCTATCTTTATTTTGAAAGTGAACAATAATCTCCGGAGAAATTATCCGCGTCGTAGATTAGTAATGTCATGTGCAAAAGTCGCAACTCAAGTTTTCCTTTTTAAGTAATCACAATATTCGTTATAAACAGCACGATGTTAAATTTGTTAGTGCAATTCTACCAAGTTCCTCATTCTGAATTTTGTATAACCATCATTAATAAGTTGATGTTTTAAAAACTTAATGCTTTGCATGTAATATTTTAAATCCGCGTTTGTTGTTATCTACTGCTACTACTACTCTGCCTAAAAAATTATTTTATCTATATCATAATGCCCGTATACGTCTGTCCGTCCGTCCGTCCGTCTGTCTGTCACGCAAAATGGTAGCTTTGCTGCGCAGGTAGCGAGACGCACGCAATGCGGTATAAAAAGGACGGGTGAACCCGAGGATTTTTCCACGGGCTAACGACTAGTTAAATTAAAATCTCCGTCACCTAATAAACATACGAAGTATCTTACAACGTCAACTGTGAAGGTACAGACGTCATTTGTTTCAGGAAATATTCCCTGAAACTTTGACAAGTCAGAATACACAATAAAAAAATTCGAATCAAACAACACAAAAATGATGTGTGGCAAAAGGAGGGACCACCTTGCGATAAACAATAACAAGTTAAGTTAAGTTATGCCAAGTTCGCATTAATTGAACTGATTGAAAAATTTTAATAGAAAGCAGATAATTAATATTTGACAAAGATTCACTTCGATTAACCATTGGACAAGTATGAGATACTAAATCATGTCTTTTCTAGTTTATACTTTAGCACTTGAGTGCAAGTTCAACACAGATTTTATTTTAGGTGATTTTTTGAAAATGGAGGTGGAGGATCAAGCTGAAATATGAAGTTTTGATGTGACGTCTTTTTACATCAACGTTCGTTAAAACAGAATTAAATAATTTGCTAGTTTGGTATATTCTAGACAGTACCTAAACAGTTAAAGAATTGTTGTTCTCCTGCGCAGCTGTAACGATGTTATGCTAACTTATGGTTACTACCGTTAAGTTGATAATTTTACAATGAACACAACCAGCCTTACAACAACTATAAACCTTTAATTGAGCAAATTTGACAAGGAAATTAAAAATGATGCTTTGTATTCCAGATATGTAATGATAATAAATAGATGCTATCAAGGAGGATAGTACATGTTTATAGAAAATAGTTTTTTGGAAAGAGTATAACATCTTAACCGTCTTTTCATTATTTTTACACCTTAAGATGAATTCAGAAATCCAAAACATGTCGTTAACAAATTAAAATTATTATTTGGTAGTTATTTCTGATACAACTTAAATGCTAAAACTTTCTGGGCTTATCATTAAGATGATAAGATAAAGTAATTTTCCTACTTGAGATAATTGCCTCTTATAATCATTACTAGTTTAACATGCAGTTATTCAAGTAAACTATTCAGCGGTGTTCTCTTTCAGATGTAATGTCCTTTTACAAAAGTAAATTTCTCCCAAGTTTGATTTAAAGTAGTTTTACACCAAACTAAAGACAAAAGGCAATAACAAATTTTTACAAAAAAATTTCAACCCCATGGACAACTTCGTGTTCGTTAAAACTGGATAATATCAGACACCGGGTAAACACTATGAAACAAACATGACAAAACAACAAAAACCTAGTTGCTGCCCACCTACACCAACCAAACTTATTAATAAACCTCCGACACATCCAAATCATTGATGTAATACTTCCACTTCAACGTGATGAAAAAAAAATACAATGATAGAGCAAAGCTCTCATTGACAGACACTGAAATCCAAACAGACCATGTGTATCTCGATTTATGGGAAGATAAAGATCTTTACGACCATTCAAACTACTAAAAAGACCATTAAAACTACAGCTACACAAACAAAAAGGTATTAGGAAAGTTTAAGGACAAGTGTGGTAAAAAGTCATGAAACAAAAGTTAAATGCATTGGAGGTTGATGGGAATAAAAGTAAAAAGGCAAAGCGGGTAACAAAAGCTGTCAGAGAACGATTAATATGTGATAAGTATGACGATTAAACAGATGTTTAAAGAAAAAGAAAATCGACAGGAAATAAACGTCATCAGGAGCTACAAACTTACAAATATACACAGAAACGGTTAACAAGATGATAAACGGATCATCAAAAGCAACAAAACAGAAACATAGCCTACGGTCATTATGCCTCCTGATCATCAAGCAACATCTTATAATCAATACTTAATCCAGTAACAACGGTGACATGATAGATTCACTCACTTACATAAGGATTTTCTTTAACACATTTCATGACCTGGATTGGAATTTGCCTTTAGAGACTCTCGCACCACAGGATTCGTCACCCGGACATCAAAATTCTTTCTAAAATATCAAGCTCCTTCACACAATAGCACAACCAGACCACCAGCCAAATAAATAATATAACCATTATCCCTCATATATTCTCCTTTTTTTTTGTCAACATGCAAGACTTTTTCAAATAATGTTTCCAGTTAAAACACCAACCAAAGGTGCAAGGGGGAGACCAAGCCTATAATACAAATCGCACTTAATCCCCGCAAAGCTTCATTTAAAAGAGGATTATTTCTCAAATCAACCTCCAACTCAATATCGCCACAACCGAGACCATTTAAAACAACAATTGAATAAAGGTTAATAACTCTCTTTCCTAATACTTTTCCCATATTTTTTGAATGCAGTGTTTGTATGCTATTTTGTATCTGGAGGCACCATTAACAACACGCAGAGCGTATTTGTGTGTTTTTGTTTATATTAGACCATTTCTCAGCATCATCCGTTCTAACACCAGCTGTCTTCCGCAACTCACCCACTGCCGATATTATCTGCCGATACCCACCACTCTCATAGTAAATCCTCTTCAACTTCTTATCCATTTATATAAAAACGATTTAAAAACGTCATGCTGCAGAGTACCGTTGTGATTTGAGGCCGTCTATTTTTTCTAACATGATCCCCATTGGTCCTTTTTTGACTTGATACACACCTTAGTGATTTCCCTAGTAATGGCAATATATTCATCTCTTATCTTCTTAAACTCATCACTACAAGTCTTTCCTTCATCTAAACCCTTAGAGTCTCGATTATTACCGGGGACTTGCTTGAGTATTTGCTTTTTTCTTCTAATATTTTTCGATAAATTTTAATGTTGGTAAAACTGATAAACCAATGACTGTGCTCACAAATCCTGGTAATGCTGTGATTGTGAGTGCTGATGCTACTGCCCCTGCAGCTAACAAAGTAATCACACATTCATCCCGACTAGCAAAATCACACGTTACAGACGACCTCTTTCAATGTTTTTTTACTTTCCACAATCTCATCCCTTGTTGCCCTCATTCACTGCCGTTTACGTTACAAGTTTCGAAGTTTGCTTTTTGTTTTTCTTTGGTTAAGCGGACAAAATTTTAAGATAGATATCTTCAGCCATTTTCACTTGTTAAGAAAAAAGCGATAGGTGAACCTGCATAACCAAGAGATAGGGAAATGTATGTTCTAGCGCAGTCGCGCACGCACACACGTCACAGTCAACCACAACAAATCAATACCATGCGGTGTTGAGCTATGGAATTCAAGGGTAACTCCCTACCGTGTTGAGTCATGCAAGGTAAACTCCCTATAGAGTGCTGACGTCATCAATGCTGCAAATGAGTCAAAAAGGTTCTAACACAGTCGCGCACGCACATCGCACACACGTCACAGCCAACCACAACAAATCCAGTACCATGCCATGCTTAGTGAAGTAAAGTCCCTATCATGCCGTGCTGAGTAGGGTAAGTCCCATAGAACGCTGACGTCATCAATGCTGCAAATGAGTCAAAGAAGTTCTAGCGCACTATGTAGGGGAATTCCCTTAGATAGTGCTAATAATCATCAAAAATTAACGCATGCGCAGTCAAGAGGTGTACTGCGTTAGTATTTGACCACATTGAAATCCTCTGAGAAAGTAAAAATTCTTACAATAAAGAATGAACACACATACTGTGAAACAATTACGTGATATCGCAAAAGGTCGTGGACTTACGGGGTATTACAAGCTACGCAAGGCTGAATTGGTTGCCATACTGGAGAACGTACCACAGAAACCAGTCGGGCCTATAACCTTTGAGGCCATGGACCTATTTGGAAGACAGGAAATGGCGAAGACACGTCCAACTATAGGGGGTAAAATCCGGGAATGGCACAACTGGCTATTACCCCCATTCGAGATAGAGCTATTCAAGAAACAGAAACTGTCGAAAAATCTTTCGCTTGTAGGGAATAAGATGAAAGGGTAGTATAATTGGCTTGTGGACGTTGTTCCAAAGCCTATAAAAGAGGGGTCAAGAGAACCTTTCCAGCCTTCAAGCGTAATGTGATGGGGCTCTATAGTAGGTCAGCCAACACGAGACCTACACTTCATGACGAGGTCGAACAGGAGGCCGAGGAAGACTACCTTGAAGATATCCAAAATCTATATTATCGGCCGGGACAAGATTTTACGTCTCGGGAACGTAAGCACGCGCTGCACAGAACCTTTCGGAGTTTTCGCATTCCGGGAATATGGGCAGCTGCCGTAGACGGGTATATGGAAATGGCAAGACCCAACGTGAAAACATTGGTTGAGGACCAGGTAGAAGATATGGGATCAGCAAAGGTACAGTTGTCCCTGTGGATCATGTGGAAGAAGACATCAATTATGGATGGGGCTAACGGTGTACATTGAGGTGAAGAAGGCCTTCAATATTAATATAGCGTCAATCTACCAGGGTAGCGACGTAGGCGACATGTTGGATAGGAGGTTTGCCAATATCAAGACACACGTGGAACATCTGACACTACCCAAGAGTGGCTTCACGATTAGTCGAATTCTACACCTTGATGTAGATTTCCATAAGGTGCGTCTAACAAGAGGCTCATCGTATATGGGGGCACCTAAATGGATAGCCTCAAAGAAGGCCATCATCAACCCAAAAAATGAGGATGAGGAGTGTTTCAAGTGGACTGTTATAGCATCCTTACACCATACGGAGATTGAAAAAGATCCACAAAGAATCCCCAAGCTGAGACCCTATGTAGACCTCTACAATTGGAAGGGTATAGAGTTCCTTACAAGCACCAAGAGCATGTACAAGTTCGAGAAGAACAATAAGGACATTCCGGTGAACTTCTTGTACGTGACGGGAAAGAAAATTAATATCCTGAGGCGATCGGAGCACAGCGTACGTAGCAAGCAGTTGACCCTACTGCTTATCACGGATGAAAAAAAGACCCACTAATGCGGCGGTCAAAAGCCTATCGTGACTCCTAGGTAGTGATAATTTAAAGAACACAAAATCGATGCATTTTTGCCTGAACTGTCTGCAGGCCTTCAACACAGTCGAATCAAGGGACAAGCACTATGGTTACTGCAAGTACCATGAGGCCGTTAAAATCACGATGCCAA
Source organism: Hydractinia symbiolongicarpus (assembly GCF_029227915.1). Lineage (NCBI taxonomy): Eukaryota > Metazoa > Cnidaria > Hydrozoa > Anthoathecata > Hydractiniidae > Hydractinia > Hydractinia symbiolongicarpus. The sequence continues at coordinate 27,730,120 of NC_079882.1, read as the reverse complement.
CAGAGGCCGAGAAATAGCTATTCTATAGAGATGGCCAACAACAATTCAAGGTACCTTTGTGCATCTATGCAGATTTTGAGAGCCTGTTAATGCCGGTAGAAGATACAAGGGGGACGAAAATGAAAAAGCTGAGTAAGCACGTACCATCATGCTGGTGCACCTACAGCACGTTTGTCTATGAGGATGTACCAGATCCTCTAACAGTATACCGTGGCAAGGACTGTGTGACACGATTTGTGGACCACCTAGAGGACGAGGTGAAACGGTTATACTATACTTACCCGGGGCAACCCATTTTGGGGCTGACAGAGGTTCTAAAAAGAGAACATGACGAGGCCACGCACTGCCACATCTGCCTAAAGCCGTTTGACGGCTGCCAGTATAACCGTAAGGTTCGAGACCATTGTCACTATACGGGACTGTATAGGGGCGCAGCGCACGCGATCTGTAACCTAAAATACAAGATACCTGCTCATATTCCCGTCATATTCCACAATCTCTCCGGCCACAAGGCCCACCTGTTTATAAGGGAACTTGGTCAAAATTATGATACCCAGGACATTAGTTGCATAGCGGAGAATAGCGAAAAATATATCAGTTTTAATGTTAAAATTAAGGTACCACTTGCAAAGGGATATGGCGATGGGGAAACGTATAAGAAGATCGCGATAAAGTTCATCGATAGTTGTCGACTCTTGCCATCAAGCCTGGACATATTGGCAAGCAACCTCATTGGAACGAATGCCACCGGTATGAAATGCCATCAATGTGCAGATACCTGTCTTGAATTCTAGAGTATAGACGCCGAACACATGGCGAAATTCTGGTGTAAAAATTGCAACTCGAATACCACCGAGCAACCTAATCGAGACCAGGTAAAGGCAAACATACCATCCATGGCCAAATTCAGCGACAAAGGTGATGTTTTCAGGTTGATGATTCGAAAAAGCGTGTACCCGTACGAGTATATGGACGGATGGCAACGATTTGAAGAGTTGGAGCTGCCCCCTAGGGAGTCATTCTACAGCAAGCTGAACATGAAGGGCATCAGCGACAATGACTATGCATACGCAAAAAGGGTATGGAATTTCATTACCCAGAGGGTGATGTGATCATCATGGGCGACTATCATAACATCTACCTGACCGTGGACGTCCTGCTATTGGCCGACGTGTTTGAAACGTTTCGAAGTGTGTGCTTGACAAACTATAAGCTTCATCCTGTGCATTTTACTGTGCACCTGGATTGGCCTGGAGCCAAATTTTAAAGGTGGAAGCCAGTTCAGTAAACAACTTCTGGATGTTGAAATGGGCAAGACGGAGGTCAAGATGAACAAGCCTGTGTATATAGGCCAGGCAATGTGCGAGTTCCACTATGACTATATGCAGCCCAAATACGGCAGCAAATTGCAGCTCTGCTACATGGATACGGACAGCTTTGTATACCACATACGAACAGACGTCTTCTACTGTGATATTGCACAAGATGTCGAGACACGTTTTGATACAAGTGCCTATAATCCTGATGATAATAGACCTCTCCAAATAGGGAAAAATAAAAAAAAAGGGTTGGCTTGATGAAGGACGAATTAGGTGGGAAAAAAATGACGGAGTTCATCACCCTAAGGGCCATGCTATATGCCTACAAGAGCCTTACAAAAGAGGGCGGTGATCGCAAAGCGAAGGGCGTAAAGGGATGTGTTACCAAGAAGTCCATCACTTTTGACGACAATAGGGCGTTGATATCTACAAAAGCCAAGTGCTGATTCAAAACAAAAGCCATCAAATATACACCCAAAAGGTATCAAAGTTAGCATTAAACAGGGCAAATGACAAACGGCTTGTACAACCCGACCAAATTACGACGCTTGCCCGTGGCCATTACCACCTGGTGTCTACGCGGGAATAAATTGAGGTGTGTTTGTATATCGCTACATTTCTACCTACGTCCTGATTGCTTATGTTCTTTTTAGATATCGCCCTATAATAAAGAGAATGAGTCAGCTCGCGAATATATTTGACGAAGCCTTTGCATAATATGAACAAGTAGGGAAACCCATCAATAAACTCCAAGCTTTCAAAGAAGCACTGAGGAAAGGCAAAGGGCGCCTCCTGCCGAAGAAGTGCACCATTGGTAGATGTCTAGCGCCAATCTAGCGCCACGAGACATATGGGTAAAAGGAAACAGGAGAAGGCGGAGACTAATGAAGAGCCTCGGACGGCGGTGCTATAATATAAATGAGTAAAGAAGTTCAGAAACAAGAAGAGAGAGTCATTACAAAGCCGGTAAAGCATCCCGGAAGGGTTGCGCAGGGGCATAAGTTGGCGACACTGATGACGAAAAGGAAGGAAGAAATGAAACAAGAGGGTACTGTAGAGCTTACAGTCAAAACCCCTTCTGGGACCAGTTCCGTACAGTCCTTATAACTTTATGGTGTAGGGACTTTGGCAGTGCTTACGATAGGGGTAAGCGTCTGGTATAGGTTTAGAGGAGGTAAAAATGATGGAGAATCTAACAAGCCGGCAAATCATCCCAAGCCCCAGCAGGCCAAACTCAACTAAATATTGAGATTTTCAAAATGCTATAAATAAATGGCAACAAGCAAGCACTTGGATAGCAACATTAGTGCCAAGGAAACTATGGTTATTGACTCTTTATTGGATTTAGTCAGGATAGTATCGTACACAATCCTGATAGCTATGAGTGCAAAGAAGGCAAAATAGACCGCCTAGTGAAATTTCTATTTCTCCCTAGGGACAAATAGAAATATGGAAGATGCAAAGTGCCAGAGATGTAGATATAGACAATTTCAAGATAAAGCGTAATGCTCAACTAACAAGGACATGTATCCGGTGCCTCGATAAAAAGAGGGCTTCAAAGGAGCGCACGGCACGCCAAGGCAATCAGCCCTTTCATGAGCTCATGGCTATCTGTAGAGGAGGTACTGGCTATCTGTAGAGGAGGAAGCCCAGTATTCCGAAAGGTGTGACCTGGAAAGATTATGAAATTTTGCACATTCACCACAAAACTGGCAATTCCCCAACGCTTGCTGATGTTGCCAAGGCATTACACAAGGCGAATCTCTTCATAGTAAATGTAGAGCAGGGAATGTTCAAGTTGCAAACACGTTTTAACCCCCGACAATTTTAAGATTAGGGGGACTAGTAGAACAAAAAGCTGTATAAGCTCCCTGGACAAAGCAAAGGGGAACCGGCGTACCAAAAGCAAAGACATCAAGGACGTTGACTACGAATTAGACCCCCTTACCATTGACGGGGAGATTCAAGTGGTTCAACAGGATAAGAATTACCTGCTTCTGTACACTCTGCTCACATACAACATCATACCCTAGTATAGTGAACTCATCGCGGCACCTCCGGAGGGCCAGAAGAATGCTCTGCTCGTCGATAGGTTCCGCAAAGTACTGCGTTTCCTACAGGGTAAATTACCATATGCTCCGCCACCCCTCGATTATAAGACCCAAAATACCAACCTTTGCCCTGACTTTCGGGGGTCTTTGGTGGACAATCACGGTGGTGTGTTAATCTGTTTAACATATGCCACGATATACCCTAAAGCTCACGATCGAAAGTGGTCTTATTATTAAATGGTGTTAGACGTCGACGTCTTCACAGGGCCCACATCGTGTGGGAAAACACAGCGCATTTTGGATCTGCTTGAGCATGAGTATAGGGCACACTATCCCAACATAGTGATACTTTGCCCTACGCTACGGTGGAATATCACCTATTTAGAAAGGGCCTCACTCAGGAAGGATGATTACGTGATCCTAATAGACCCCGGAAATGAACTCTTTGAATGGATCCAAAATTATCCTCATTGTTGGCAGGTGAGGAGAGTCTCTTCATAGTCGACAATATGATAGCCAATGAAAGCCTCGATGAAAAAGGCAGCCGTTATTTGAATTGGCTATTTCAGGTAGGCACAGAAGGCACGGCTTGTGGCTCCTAACCCATTCTTATCCCAAGAATCTGAGGAGGCAGAAGAAGGTCTTATTTTTATGGTACCCCTCGGAGAGGAGCGACATGAGACAAGCTGATGAAGAGACAAACATGATATCCGATTGGGAGGGTGTCAAGGCTGGGCTGAAAAAGTCCGAACACGCGTGCCTATACGTGAGATTGGAGCATCCCAGGACTTGCAAGTTTCTCAAATGACCACGATGAAAACCTCTGGCCGAACATTGGTATATAGAAAGATATCGTCACAAGTTAAGTTCAACGCAGAGACCATCGAAACACTGTCTGGCAATCAAAATCAACCTATGTTCAAACGTGCCGATACTGGCCGTTTTTGCGTATTGCCGATACAAAAGAGCAAATTTCAATATGTTGAGGGAACTATAACAAGATAAGAAACTGTGGGGTTGAAGGGGGAGAGTGGCACCCTCCCCCTTGGGAGAGGGAAAAATCTGCATGATGTATTTGTCACGCTGGACGGCGCATTAGAGATTGTGCGTAGCTCAAAAAAGCCTAAGGCTATGGGGCTAATCAAATGGCTTGCCCGGGCAGGTGTGAAAAAACTACAAGACGATCTTGAGAAGCAGCGCCAAGCCCTTGAGGACAGAGATAGTCAGCTCATGGTACTCGGGGACAAACTTGAGGTACAGACCCAGGAAAATGCGAGGCTTAAAGAAAGACATGTCCTACACCGATATCAATACACCGTGCTATGCATGATTGATAAAAACGATCCCCACAAGCATGGAAAAGAGGGCATGCATAGGCACTACATGATCCGATGCCAGCGTAGGCAACTCAGTGCAAGAATAAGCACGTTAGGGGAGATATACCCCAAAATGACCGTGAGGAAACTGGAATGCGACGATCCTAATGCTGTACCTGCCTGGTGCCGTTTCAGGGACGATACCCTGGGCATTGAGAATTAATACCTCAATCACTTCACGTTACCCGACGATGATACACGGGATCTATTCGAAGGTATGTTTGATATTAACATGTAGTAAGTATACGCTAAATTTCACTACTCTTGCGTGTAGTGAAGTTATCCTCACATATCGGTTTAAACCAACCTAAAACAAGAGAAGAAATAGTAGGGTCTAATGAGGCACCTCCCATGGGCCCCTTGGTAAGGCGAAAAATGGGCATGGCTACCCACATCATATAGCATCAAGGGCCTCATTTAGTAGTGGGCTCCCAACCCCTCCTCTATTGACCAGTTTGGCTGTATGTTAAAAGCTCTCGAAATATTAAAAGATGGAAGCCTATGTACGAAAAAATCTTTTTACAAAGGATTACGATATCTGCGTACCTGTAATACGATGTTCCATAAAGGCAGGATCAGTGGTTATTGCCCTACCTGCCTGGAAAATTTTAGGTATCGAAATGGAGAATACTATGAAGGCTTTGAATACCCTAGCGATCTAGAGCTTTTAAACAGGGTATTGTCAGGTAGGAAGGTAGGAGCGAAATCGACGAGGATCTCGAGGGCGATATTCAAACTCTAAGGCTCTATATCGTTTCGGTTAAAAGGAACAGGTATGGTGCACTCTGCTATGAGGTCATCAAGGATAAGGGGTTGAGGTTGTCGGATTTGGCTGACATAGAAACAAAAGGCAATATCCTCAATTTTCCTGTACTACATAGACTATTGGTTGACATTGATCTTGATATTAAACCTATTGTTATCAAGGGCATTGCTTATGGGTACCCGTTCTATACAGAGCCTTCTTTGCTGTATATAAGAGATCCAAGTAAAGAGTGTGAAGATGAACCCTTGAGGTACTCTTGAAAATGCTCTTTACCAATCTTTCACATGCTCTGGCGGTACCTGAACATCCTCTGGTACCTGCATGAGTTCTTCCGAGACGAAGCTGCGATCTGGCCCGTCTTTCAAATAATATAACACGCGGCTACCAGCTACAATACGATCCATGCAATACAATTTCCTGCTCCAAAAGGCGTCAGTTGCGTGTCTTTTCGAGTCGCTATGTTCTTCTCCTGGTTGTAGTAGATAGAGATACAAACCGTCGTCGAGAAAGGGGTTTTCCTCGGGATATTCTTCGCTTTTTGAGAGCGGTATATCGCTGAGCTTGATCGCCCTGTTAGGTTTCATACCAATCATGGCAGTCTTGGTATTGTTGAGACTTTTCACGATAGCATACAGATTTTTTTAACCCAAATGCTGCTGCTCTTCTCAGAGACTAGCTCCTGGCATCTTGAGGCTTGAATGGCCTTTTAGCAAGTACCTTGTTGTACGACTCTACAAAGGCTGTAAATGTATGACGGTACTTGGTAGTAGCCCACTTGATCTCAACTGCCTTGCCTTCTAGTAGCTTGGTTACATCCGATTTGAACTCGCCATATTGAAAGGTTATAGGTTATTGTAAAGGTCCTGCTTTATAAATGTCACCGATCATCTCCGGAACCTCGCTGGACTTTTTGCTTCGCAATGGCCTAGCTACCTTGTACTTTGAGGCCACGTCAATGCCTGTCAGAATATACTTATATGTTTTTCCATATAGTTTGACATGGGGCATGTAGAGTAGATCAAGTTGATGCATCTCATTAGGCTTTGTAATGGTGAAATGAGGGTAATCAATTTTTTAGTACCCTTTATATGCCGTAGCCACAAGAGTTGCCTACTCAGCCAGTGGGTGACCTTTTTTTTGATAGGCCATCTTCTGCAGCGAACAATTTTATAGCCTTGCGTCCGGTCCAGAGATGTTCTGAGGTATATTAAATTCGGCTTAGCTTTTCAGCCTCCCCATCGGTAACGATATGTGGTGGTTTTTCTGACTTTTTTATTATATGTCAGAAAAATGTTCTCACAAATACTTATATGCCACGAAGCCTAGCAGGGATAAGGAACCAAGAACAAAGACCAATTTCTCATCTTGTTGCTCCTTTGAAGGGGTGTAAAAATCAGACAATTGTGGGGCCTTCTTGTTTGAAGCAATGTAGAATTTGTACATGTCATCGTCCAAATCACGAAAGCTCTTACCGGCCTTTTGTTGTAATTCCCGTTGCTCGTTAAACCAGTCTAATTTAATGCTTCCACGCCCACAGTCTTTACACGTTGATCTCCTTTTTTCATGGTGGCAATACTGACTCACCTGCAGTCTTTGCAGTGTGATCTTCGCCTATCATGATCGTTGCATATTTCTATACCCCTGCAGTCTTTGCAGTGTGATCTTCGCCTTTTATGAGGGCAAATCTGACTTCCCTTACAATCTTTGCAATAGGCCCTCAGTTTTTCATGGGCGCACCTATTACGTTCACGCGACGCCTTGTTAGCATTCAAGCATTTGATGCACATTTTTGTTAGTTGACCATTACGCGTAATCTCGAAACTGTCCAAGAATAAAAAGTGTTTACATTTTAAGCATTTACGTTTTCCATCTATATTGACTCGTTTTTGCCCTTAGGGACAAACACGAGTTGTGGTCTAATTCTCCACCGACGAAACCTGCCATCGAGTATGTTCAGCTGAGTTTCCTGCAGAAGGTAAACATAGCACCTGAAATCACCGGTTCCGTCAGCCTTTTTAGTCATATGGAGGGTTATGCCGTCACTAAGGCGTTGTAGAGGCCTTAAAGAACCATGCATCCATGCAGACTGTTATCATTGGAGGCTCTGAAATGGACGAACAACACGTACCTTTCGTTGAAGAAATGCCCAATGGTGACGTTCGAGTCGTGACTGCCGAAAATGTTCATGACCTGTTCGAGGTGGTCCTTGGGAAGTATGGTATGTGAGTATAACTCATTAGGCTCTCCCTCAACGGTGACGCTAATCTTCTCAATTTTCGGATTGTATAACACCTCGTTGACACCAGCATAAGCCTTCACTTTTCCGGGATCTATGAGTAACAGCAAGACACCTTTGAGGTTTTTCGCGGGAGTGTCGATTTGGAGGTTGTATGAGGTATCGGCCTTTTTTATAATGACAACCTTGCTACGAGTATGCGTTCGTAGGGCAGGGCCAATCTTGCTCACCTTGACATCATGGCACTCGCGAGACATTTATGGGTAGTCTTGTCAAACTCCAGCCTGATGTTGGTAATCTTATAGGCGGTATCGGCAGCCTTTGCTGCCGTGCTCCCCGATGCGGCTGTCTCTGCATCTTTGATGACATCGCTATGCGCCGCGAAATGCAAGACAAATTGGAGGTGTCGTACAATCCCGCCTGATGGAAGGACAAATCTCTCGTCAATTCAAACATTTTGCCCAAGGGCACGCACAAGGTGTTCCCATACGCGACACTAATCGCCTTCTCACTAGCACTGACCTGCAAAGCTCTGATGGTCCCATCATTGGGAGAGATGCCTTCGAGGATAAGGTTGTTGTCACGATCGAACTTGGGTAACCACAAGTTCCGGTAAACTGCCAGGGTATTATAACCAGATATATTCTGTACCTCGTTGCCGTTCAACGTAATGCGTAGGTTCCGCACCAGGCTTTTACCAATAATGCTGACCAGGGTACGTTTTGTATTGGTCCACGTCAGTGTCAGATCAAACAAGAGCTTTAGACTGCCGGGGAATATGACATCATTCTGACCTATGTTGGGAATATCCATATAGAGGTCTTCATTCTGGTTGATTGTAGAAGGTATATGGCTGACCTGAACACCGTGCCTTCTGCCTTTGATGCCGAAGAGCGGCTTCGTTTCTGCATATGGGCCTGGGGTGGTTTCGAATGTACTCATCGTTTATTATCTAAGGAGGAACTTTTAAATAAAGAATGCTGAGGAATCCAGTATATGAACCAGATCTTGGGGAGGAGAAGGAGGATAAGGGTGGTGGGAAGGATGATAAACTAAATGATGGTACGCAACGACTCCCCGGAACACCGGGGACTTTAACATCAGGAAAACAACGGCAGGGAAGTGCACTTGATAGACTCATGAAAAATTAATTAAAAAAAGAGGTAAGCGATTTTTACATACATCTTATTAATAATAATTGGAACTTGGGACCTCTGGATGAAACCCGGATAGATATAAATGTAATTAATGGTAACTTCAAGCGTGAAGGGGAGCAGCTTTTTTTCAGAGATATAAGGGTTACAAAGGAGTATGGGAGTGGGTTTCTGGCATTAAATACATTTAAAAAATATGGCCTTACGGCTCAAGATGTTCGAGATATGGGATATACCAACTATGTCATTACGCTCAACAAAGTGGAAGCGGTCCAGAAACTTGCGATAAAGGTTGATGATATTGTTAAGGAGGGTGAAGGGGAGGCTTCGGGTGAGATCATTCAGATGGAAACGATAGATAATATCACGAAGGTTGATAACGCAAAAGCCCTTACATAAGAAACTTCATTAAATAAATTCACCGAACGTGAATTAAATGGGCTTAACCTTAAACTTCAAACCTATCAGGGTAACATTAAAAGTCTAACAAATAAGATACTTTCGTATGACAGCAAGATTGACAAGGCAAACGCCAGGCTGGAACAACTCAGGGATCAAAAAGATGGGGCATATGATGGTGAGATTTCTAACCTTGATACAAAAATAATAGAAAAGCTTGAGAAAAACATTAAAGGTATAAAGGATGAAAAGAATGCCTTACAGGGAAAGGTGAAAGAACTTAAACGTAATATTTACAGCCAGCTGAGACACATCAAGGACACGCTGTTGAAAATCACCTAAGAAAACACATCCCTGCTTGAAAAGCTTAAAATACTCTTCAAGCTATTGGCCCACTGGTTTCCACCATTGTACTTGCCGTTACAGGAGGTTCTGCCGCGGCTTGTGCAGGAGGAAGTGCCGCGTCGAGTGGTCGAAAAGGCTTTGTAGAGCGGCAACTTGAAAGGCTCGGAAGGTTCCTTAAATATTTGGCAGGTAAGGCAGGTGCCGCATTACCCGGGGTTATTGGTACGGTTGTCTCGTTCTTTCTCAGGGTAGCGTCAACTAACGTGGAATACGCGGCTAAGCATCTGTATATGGCCATCGCGGCAGCTTCTGGCTTTTTCGTGCTCTATCTCAACACCTTTTGGATTCGGTGATATCATGCCCTACATTCTCTTGTCGCTGTACCATGGCTTCAAATTTTTGCAGTAATATTTGCCTTGCTGTGTAGTTGTCGGCACTAGATCAGATTGGGGATGCTTTGGTTCCTGCTTGGGACCCCAGCAACAAGGCCACGTAGACTCGAATACTCTCGCTTAGCTTGGTCAGACCTTCTGATATCAAGCCCTGATTTGTGGGGATGATGAATTTGGCCCAGTCTCCATCGACTTGAGGCCACCATCTATCATTAGGCAATGACAACATGACGGCCTTGAATTTGTCCAGGCTATTAGGATCTGCACCGTATTTCCTACACACTTGTGCGCATCCAGAGGTTGAGTATGGATTTTTGTACTGTTTAAACACATCATCATTCGGCATGGGGACCTTCATTCTTGTCAGAATACGGCGTTTGTGGTAATAAACATGGAATTTGAAGATCGAGTTAACAAGGGGTACCGAACCCTTCGTATGTTTAGCGGATATGTCTAATGCAGTGCTTGCGCAATGGGTGGCAAAATTCACCTAGATATTCCAGTAGTCCACGCTTGTCCTGTCCAAACCACTCTAACAGGGTCATTCAGCAGATTGGTAGAGATTTTTATGGCATAGTTACAAAACTCGGGGAAGGTCACCTCAATGTGCGAGACTTTGCCTTGGGGTTGTACGAATACATGTTCATCCTTTCTTAAAAGAAAGGATGAAGCAACTGATATTGAAAAACCTACGATAATTGAAGACTATTTGGGACAAGATAGTAGGATTGCCTTGAAATCGATGAGTATTCCACCCTTGTGGCTGAACCTTTATAGTGACAACAACTTCACTATCCGTAGGGCGGGGCGCGATCAGAGGGCGACTCGAATCGAGATCATGAACGGCCTGTACAAGATCGAGGATCTGCCCACTATTGTCAACTCCCAGACACAGGACAAGATTAAGCTTTTTGTCCTGAAAAATAGACTCTGTAGGCTCCGTGTTAGCCACGGGTATACGGTGGTGATTAACAAACCACTGCAAGAGCTCTTGGGTCTACCTGCTCTGGCTGATGGTAAATGTTACTAGGAGGGCGACCACAATGCATACTACAGGACTGATGTTTACCATATATTGACATTCGTTTGTCCGCAGTTGGATGAAGACGACTGCCTACTTGATGGCAAAAAGTCTAAGATTCTGGCTTTACTCTCCACTAAGGAGCTAAACGCTTGGGGGCATGCTGACCTGGAGAATCGAATCGAAATTGAATTCCATTTTTGATCTCATCTCAATGGCAGTAGAAAATGGGCCGATCAGTGACTACGAGTACAGCCTGATCTCTCGAGAGAAGGAAAAGTATATGCTATTGAAGGAACAGATAAGGCAACGGTTTAACCGTATTGTTGACTCCATCAATGCACAGGAGCGTGCTCAGCTATTTGCTAAGGGAAAACAAGAGGGGAGGCAAGCGATGCAGAATGAGATTTTAAAGAACGGTTGATATGCGCAGTATGTAAGCGGTAACTAGAGTCCCCACCTGAGTATAAGCCTTAATTTTATATATTTTATAGGTCTCGTAGGCCCATAAAATGTATGGTTTTTAGTCATCACTTAACAGCCATTCTTCTTTGAAGTCCCTACATTCCGTAATATGTACCTGGGGGTAGTGGTTTTTACCTTGCACATATACTGATGAAATAGCCAGTATGGTAGTGGCTTGGCAGTGTTCATCATAGGCTACTGGCACACCATGGAATTTAGTCGTGATTGCAACCTTGTAGTATTTGAGTTTAGCGTTTACATGACGGTCCTTTTTCACAGGCTATGTCGTCAATTGCTTAGATATCTCTGGTCCAAGATAACTCCTCTATCTTGGACCAGATTTGGCGACACTTTCCAACCCAATCAGGGTACTCTTCAAAATCAAGACTCATCGCTGGTACTGCATTGGCGTTGTAATGAGTGACCCCATGCGGGAACCAGATTTTGGGTGTTTTTACCCTGAGGGCTACTACGAGTTCTCGTGTATGGTAACCTACTATGTACTGATCATCCTTACCTCTGTTAGCAGGGATGGGATCTGACACCGTCAGGTAGTCCACGTTTATATCGTTGATGTCTGTAAAAGTAGCAGCAAATGAGTAGAATAATTTAGGGTTGACAAGCTCATTCTCAAATTGTAGCATCCTGTTTTATTTTAATTCAAACGACTTCAAGGAATTGCATGTCATTGTACATACGCAGTCACCCCCGTTATATGTGATATATTCCTGATAGTAATACCAGCATAAAAGTTTACCCTTCACCTCAAACCTCCTACCGCAGGTACATCTGTCGTACACATCAAGTACCCTTTCACAGTCCTTGCATTGTTTCACCATTTATATTATGATTCTTAAGCGTAATTAATACGATTCTCTACGTCGTTAATCCTCCATTCATTCTTCTTCTCCTTCTCTGATTCTTTTAACTAGGGCCAGGGCCATTAGTGGTAGGGAGATACCAATACCGGCTATAAATGTCATGACTACCGCACCTCCAAATATATAAAGTTTTCTTTGACATTTGATGCACATTTATTATAGTAGTATTTTTAACAACAGTTAACCTCTTGACTGTGCATGCGTTGATTTTTGATGATTATTAGAACTATCTAAGGGAATTCCCCTACATAGTGCACTAGAACTTTTTTGACTCATTTGCAGCATTGATGACGTCAGCATTCTATAGGGACTTTACCTTGCATAACTCAACACGGTTATGAAGTTACCCTTGAATTCCATAGCTCAACACCGCATGGATTTGATTTGTTGTGGTTGACTGTGACGTATGTGCGTGCGTGCGCGTGCGCGACTGCGCCAGAACATACATTTCCCTATCTCTAACCAACTGCCTAACCAACTCTTTTCCCCCGAGGAGTTCGGGGGTAAAGAGTTGGATAAGATTGTTGAGCAGGTTGAGACTGCGAGAAATATTGATCTGGGTGGACTTTAGTTTAGAAAGTATTTGAGGAAGATACTTGGTCTCGATAAGGCATTGTGGGACAGCGAAACATGTTTTGGTGAAGGCTTATTTGGATCTGGAGTATGAAAACAGAATGATTTGATGGAAGAGAGTTGAGGATAGGATTGCGCAGTTGATGAATGATTTGGATGTGCATGAGGAGGAAAAGTCGATTTTAAAAGGTAAGTTGTCTAGTGCGGTTGCGAAGATTGGACAATTTAATGCAAGCATTTGTATGTTTTTTAAACACATTGCTTGACTTAAAATATCTCACGCAAAGTCTACAAATTTTCTGCTGCCATGACTGTTTACTTGACATGAGACGAGGCTTGGTAGGTTTTCAATCCAACAATAATGTCCAGATGCGTATAGCAGATCAATTACGTCTTTGTTTCCTGTAAACCTTATAACTTTATCGTATACGAATACATTTACCTTTATGTCGTTTTTTTTTAAAATTTGGTATGTCCTTCATGTTTACTGTGACGTTTATACCCTCGAAGTTTAGATTTTTAATGTGTCCCTTGTATTTTGATGGTCTTTGTGGGTTTCTGTCTGGTGGATAAGGCGCTAACCGTATTGAGTAAGTAAAACATTTGTTCTCATTGTTTTCTAACGTTTATTAAGGCCTTCTTTGCCTTTAATCTTTGTGGTAGATCGATATTAGTTGATCCTGTTAGTCCTTGAAAATCATCAAAACGGTAGGTTTTCACAGCATTACCTGTCGCTTTTTCTATTAATTTAGGATTTTTCTAGAACTTGAGTACCTTCTTTAGGCCTTTGGTTATTCCTTGTGAGTTTCTTTATTACAAAAGGTTTGATTCCCGAAAGATTGCAAATAAAAATGCAAGGATATCGGTATACTATATATTGTAAAAAAGGATCCCGCAATATCTTTGATTTAATGTCCAGAGTACGAAATCAGCCCTTCAACATGAAAAACTGATTACATCAACTTTATCACCAAGACAGCCACATTACCATCTATGACGCTGAAAGAGATCAGAATCGAAAGTAGGAAAAGGAAAAACTCATTTAATACCCTTGAATAAGGCTTGAAGGGGTGTAGAAGGAGGTGTTGGTGAATGGTCACTGCAACAATATTCGTGAATACTATCCCATAGTTGGCGGTTGCATTACACATGTAGCCTTCAGCCCTTAGCAAAATAACTTAAGAAGCTAGTTGGCTAGTCACTTCGCGATTGGATTAAACCTGACAATATGAGCCGCTATTAATGTAAAAAAGCCTTGAAATTTTAGGCACTTCAGTAAATACAAAACACTTATGTAACCTTTTACAAGCACATAAGCAAAAAAATAGCATAGCACCAATGTTTTAGATTTCTCAGATTGTCTTCTGACAACTTCTGTGTGGCCAACCTGCTCTGCTTTTTCTTAGGTAAGGGACGAGGTTCGCACATAGCCGGTCACCGTTTATCTTCCTAAGGTCTTCTGTTCTTATTTTGGCGAAATCACCCCTCGCCTCTCACGAAAAAAACATTCTTATTTGGCAAATGGTTCCATTATTGAACATAGGAACAACAAGGTTGTAACAAAAACATCAACGTCGCACGTCTGATAGCGAAGAACACAACGCAGAGTCCCTCTTTAAAATTCATATTCAAGTAACGTAATGTAAGGTAGTGTACAAGAAAATTGGAGTAGAACCAAACGCCTGATAAGTATGCACTGAATATTGAGCTGCATGCATCATGTAATCACATCATCTTTCTGTTGAATTCCAGTGTCAGTTGGCCTTGAGGCATTACGTTTTGAAAGTTGAAATTAGTTAGCGCACATTACTCACAATGGGTTTACTTTCCGCATTGAAATGTGCGCAATAATATAAAGTAAAAATTACCAGCAGAGAGTTTTCCGTTCTTTTTTGTTCTGTTTTGTTCGTTGAACACTGCCTTCAGGCGGCCTCTATCTAGTATGCGTACCATGACAACAACTATTGAAAAACATTTTTCCGTCATAACTTTCAAAGAAATAATTTTAAACATACATTTATTGACAGAAAAATGACGGGAGATTCCAGCAAACTCGAAAATTTACTATAAAAAAGTTTCCATCAGCATCTATAAGTAAAGAAAAATCACAAAATTTCAACCTCAAATGTCATGGGAAATAAAGCATAGGGTATTTTCTCATTAAGTTTTAAAGAAAACTGTTGATGCGTTCTGATTGGTTAAATAAGCCTAGTGACCTCGTCCGCGACTTTTCTCATATAAAAAAACTCTAGAGACTCTGTGATTGGCCAAAAAATTGAGTAAAATTTGTTGTGATTCTGATCACTACGAGCAACCTTTTTTAAAATATTTAATTGATATGTGCCTGCAGCGCAGAAAAGAATCAAGTTTAAGATAGTGAATATACAATCTATTTTATATGAATATATATAAATTTTATTAAATTATGTGGGTGTAGGAGTTGAAAACTTATTTTCTGATACGAGTTAGCGGGAATGGTCAAGTATGGTAAGATTATTTAACATTTTTACTAATTCAAGGTATCGTCTAAATTAATGGATTTACCTTTGAAAAAGTTTAAAAGATTTAATACGAGCATTCCTAAGCAGGTCCTAGATTTTTTTTTATTTTAAACTTTTTTTAAGGACTCCCTGAAAAATGAAAATTTTAACAACTTTGTTAATGGTATACCACTAAAACCATCTTCCTTTGGTCGATGTTTGTAAAAAAAATATATGTAGATAAGAATGGATATATGCCATTAAAAGTATTTCAGTAAGAAAATTTTTTTATTAATGCAATGTGGTGGTTACCAAAAATCATAGAAAACCTTCTAAAGAAAATTGAATAAAGTCAGAAAAAACTCCAGTGACCCGTCGTTTTCTGTGGAACTTCTGCTTCAAAACTTTTTTATCCTTTTCTGTTTTTTTTAAAAAATATAAATGCTTCGCAATAAGCGCCAAATTTAAGTGACTCATAATACAAGGGAGGTTTCCACGCGACTGCTTTTCCGCTCGAGCGGAAGCTGCACAAGCATGCGCATTGAAGTAGAATAACCGCTGAATAAACGTAAACAAAAAGATGCTCCAGAGCTTCTCTCAAAAAGTTGAACTCATCGTTTGACTTTTTTGGCGCGTATTTTTTATCTCGAAATTTTAACCAATGAAATTCAAGGAAATATGAACATTTGCGCAATATATTTCATTTCAAAAACACATTAGAAAAAACATATTTTTTTCTGTACTTTTTACTCACAAAATAACAACATGTTCAGAAAAAAGTGTCTCGTGTTAAGTATGAATTTTTAAATTCTTTTCAAATCTTCCTGATAAACACAAAATCACTTACTTGTTTAGGAGGGCATTGATGGTTAAATTTATAAACTAATAATAATTAAGTTGTTGTTATTATTTTTAAATTCCGCAGCAACAGGTTTCTTCTGTTTACGGCAGCCATTTTATTTTGAACATCTTTTTAAAGCGGCAAATTGATTTCTATTAAGTTTGAACTCTAGAGTAGAATGCTCCAAAGCTTGGAAATCTACCTTTATTTCCTGAGTAATTGTGAAAACTAAAAAAAGGTTTGGGAACAAGGTTGCTTGGTTTATTGAATAGTAATTAATTTTTGATGTTTGTAAAACTTATTTATTTATGTAGCTTCACAAATTTTTTGCCAATTCTCAATTACGAATTTTCAATTTTTATTACTATTATTAATTCCCTTTATCTGATTCATGCGTCAGAGAGGTTTCGCTTGATTATAACTGACTATACTTTATTCTGAAGGACTTTTGGGAATTCAAAAAACTGAATAGTAAATTAAAACTATTAGGCCGTGGAAAAATCCATGGGTTCGCCCGTCCTTTTTATACCGCATCGCGTGCGTCTCGCTATCTGCGCAGCTAAGCTACCATTTGGCGTGACAGACAGACAGACAGACAGACAGACAGACAGACAGACAGACAGACAGACAGACAGACAGACAGACAGACAGACAGACAGACAGACAGACAGACAGACAGACAGACAGACAGACAGACAGACAGACAGACAGACAGACAGACAGACAGACAGACAGACAGACAGACAGACAGACAGACAGACAGACAGACAGACAGACAGACAGACAGACAGACAGACAGACAGACAGACAGACAGACAGACAGACAGACAGACAGACAGACAGACAGACAGACAGACAGACAGACAGACAGACAGACAGACAGACAGACAGACAGACAGACAGACAGACAGACAGACAGACAGACAGACAGACAGACAGACAGACAGACAGACAGACAGACAGACAGACAGACAGACAGACAGACAGACAGACAGACAGACAGACAGACAGACAGACAGACAGACAGACAGACAGACAGACAGACAGACAGACAGACAGACAGACAGACAGACAGACAGACAGACAGACAGACAGACAGACAGACAGACAGACAGACAGACAGACAGACAGACAGACAGACAGACAGACAGACAGACAGACAGACAGACAGACAGACAGACAGACAGACAGACAGACAGACAGACAGACAGACAGACAGACAGACAGACAGACAGACAGACAGACAGACAGACAGACAGACAGACAGACAGACAGACAGACACACAGACAGACAGACACACAGACAGACAGACAGACAGACACACAGACAGACAGACAGACACACAGACAGACAGACAGACACACAGACAGGCGGACAGACGTATACGGGTATTATAATATAGATATCTTTTAGTGTTTATCCTTATGTGAATGGTTGGGCGGAAAAACAAGGACACCAAAACCAAACAAAGGGCATAGTGGTAGAGAATTGTTTTGTGATTCTAGTACCAAAGCTTCTAATGTGGGTTATTAAGAATGCAGCCATAATTTATTAAATTATCAATCACTTCGTGTTGAGATTGTTAGGATTTCGGCGTATCCTAACAATTAAGAACAATTACAGTGTACAACAAATCAACTTCTTATGTTAAAACATGCAGGGGAAAAAATACGCGAGTTTTAACATCTCCTACTTTAATGTCAGAAATTTTCGCGGAAAGAAATTTTCGTGAGTCGCCCCATTTGCGAATTTTTTTGTATTTCGCCGGAATTAATTTTCGCGAATTGTACAAAAAAAAAATTAAGGGCAAAAAAAGTCTAAAATTTTTTTTAAGGAAGCTTTTAGAATTGATTAACAAGCGCAGAACTTACCAAATAATTGAATGTTAAAAGGAAAGGATTTTTAAATGCAAGATCAGTATTACAAACAATAAGAAGGCTTTTCTTTCGTAAAATGAAAAGATTAGAAGACATATACATCTATAACTACGTAATCTTCTTCCTCGATGGAATCAAAAAGATCGAGATGTTTCGATTGCCGCCTTTCGGAAGGTATACGTCACTTCATTGCTTTCATCAGCGCTATCTTCCCGCTCGTTGGGAAACACTTATTTTTCTTCTTCTTGAATGATGTCGAAGGTGATCTCATAATCGGAAATTTGAGGGAGTAATGGGTCCAAATCACTAAAAGGATCAAGACATAGTTTGCTGACGCCGCCTTCGATTGCCTCCAAAATTTCAGCAGCTTTCCATCCATTTATTATTACTTCTTTACATCCGGGTTTCGTCATGTTGTTGTATAGATCTGTTAACCATTCAGCGTTAAATGGTTTGAGCTTCGTTAACTGAAGTTTGGCTTCAATTTCTTCAATTTGTTTGCCAGCATCTAATTGGTTGGAGATCTCACTCATATATCAGTTGTTCAACTTCTTCTTTAAGAACTTCTTTGCATACAACCTCATTCTCAGGGCATTTTGCCTTGTTGATAAAGTCAGGTGCCACAAGACCCTGGGAACGAGGTTGCTTTGCACAGGCATTGACAGTGAGATCTAGAGGCTGAAACAATGCTGTCATGTTGGCTGGGACAAAAAACGGTTTCGATGTGGTTTTCTTTAAATTTCTTCAATACCTTGTCAGTAACTTGTCCCCGGAAAACATCAAAAAACACAAGGGTTCTTTGATCTGGTCGCTGCATTCGGTTTAGTTCTTTATTGAGGATAATTTCGTCGATAAGCTTAAGCTACTCTTGCTTGTTGCTCTAATGTTTTTTATTTACACTCAAAGAAAGGTTTTGTGGGAATTTCAAGCGTGGCAAGCTTTGATAAGTTTTTCCACCATATATAAGTTCCGTCAAGTGTAATGGTGAAAGAAGCAGTGATCGCTCTTTTGTCATCGGATCCTTTGATCGTTACTTGCTTAGAATTCCGTTTGGCTAACGTTGTGCAAGCTACTGGTACGTATTTGATAGGAGTTTGATCAAAGTTCAAAACAAATGATTCTGGAATGTGACTGGTCTTATTATTTTCAACGATTTGGTGATAAAAAAGAAGCTGAGCTTTTCTTTTACGCCTGCCCGTAATTGTAATTTAGCTGTTGTGGCTTTCGTCTTTTTGCACGTTGAGAATTTTTGAGGTCAATCTCTCCAACATTATCTGGATAGCGTATCATTAGCGCTGTAGCTGTTGACACGGCTATCGATCTTGTTACAACAGCTCCTCTGTGTGAAGCTGCTTTGATGTACTGTTAAACTATCTGATCGACTTCTCCTAGGAGAAGTGGACAACCTCTTTTCTCTGCAACTAGTAGACTCCAGTAACTCGAACACCGGATAACTCGAACTTTATTATCTTGAACTATTTTGTCCAGTCCCTTGAACATTTCCTATTACTTTTTTTATAAAAATCACTCGTAACTCGAACCTCGGTTAACTCGAACATTTGCTATCTCGAACCATTTTCGAGTTCCCCTTCAGACAATTCCTTCGGATAACTCGAACTTTAAAGGAAAGAGGAAAAACAATTTGTTTGATAAAAATTAAATTTCTTAAATTCTAATTAATTCCTTTATTTAAAATAAATATAAACTTCACATGTCCGGATATATGTAGCGTGCAGAGAACTAGCAAACTTTCCCCATTGCCAAGATTACATTTTTTTCCAATGATCTTTACACATGACACTTTGAATTTTGCTTCAGATGGTTGGCTTGACCGCTAGAAAAAGCGGTACAATGTATCTTTTAAAAAGGTCTCGGGTGAAAGAAACGCGTGTATCCATGAAATGACTGCGATTTGGGCAGAGACTACGTTTCCAACCATTCTAGCTAAGTATGAACTCAACCAGATCTACAATGCAGACGAGTTTGTTTTGTTTTATCGTGCTCAGCCAGATAAATCTCTACACCTCAAGGATGAAAAATGCGTTGGTGATAAGCACAGCAAGCTTCGGCTTACGGGATTAGCAGCGGCTAATGCAGCGGGGGAAAAGTTGCCATTGTTTGTCATTTGAAAGTCAAAATCCCCACGATGTTTTAAGAATAAAGCATTAACCATGTCGCTAACCCAGTCAAAACAAAAGGTGGATGGAAAGCATATTGTTTGAAGAATGGATCCATGAAATAGATCGACGTTTCACTGGTTGATAATTGTCAGGCCCATCCATCAATTGATGACCTTGTATCAGTCGATTTAATTTTCCTGCCACCAAACACGACCTCAAAGCTTCGGCCAATGGATCTGGTTGTCATACGATCTCTAAAAGCTTTGTCTGTCCGATCATTGTCTGTCCGACAATTAATTGATGCCATAGAGAAGAACAAACCACTTTCTGAATTTGCTATATTGGATGGGGAAAAGTTAAAAAGAAACGGTTATGAACTGCTTCGCAAAAGCTGGTATTTCAAAAGAAAAAGCAAGCCGAATCTTCGTCAGAGGCTGATGATTCTTTCAAAGATTTACAGGAGCAGTTGGATTAATTAGCTGTTCACTTGCCTGAGTTTTTCACCGAAGGAATCACTGCTGCTGACATTGTATCTGCTAATGACTCTGTCACAAACACGGAACCAGTTATCCTAGATCAAGATGATTATGCGACGGAAGAAAGCGATAATTATACTTCACATATTCAACCAAGTTGTCCCAAATCTGACGACGTTCGCCAAGCACTGGAGGTCTTGCGCGAGTGCATGCTGTTCAGTGAAAATGATGAGTGCATACACCAACGTATTCACCAAATTGACACAATTGTAGAGAATAAGTTAACCTCCAAATTGAAACAAGTGGATATTCGAGATTATTATCAAAATCAGTAATCTTTGACTATACAAAATGTGATACTTAAGTAGTTTTTTTTAAAGAGGAAAAATCGCCTTAACTCAAACTATTATCTTATTTTCCCCAAGGTTAGACTCTACACCAGTTGGACATCGTGAAGTCAGCAGATTAACAAAGTTTATTCTTGACAGGGGTGCAGAAGTAAGAGCCATACTGACGTCAATTCGTTATAGACGATCAGCTATATCACAAGCAGGGCTTGAAATACCCTGTATGGTTAAAGTGTCAATGCCCGGAACATTAACTACTTGCGAGGTACGAAGAAATGACCAAGATTCTATACAGCAAACCAGAAGAAAGTTTATATTTGTGCTCCTTTGTGTTTGATGATATTGATGTTGAGCCAAGCAATAGTCAACCAGAATCGAAAAAGAAAAAAGAAAGAAAAAACAAAACAAACAGCTTCGCGTGACATAAAAAAAAAATGTTTGGGCAAGTAACGAAAAAGAAATCAACAAGCCGGAAAAGACTGTCACAATATTTAGACAAAATTTATTTTTACGTTTTACGTCGTTATTTTAGTGATATTTTATAAAAGAGAAGAAAACTGGTTTTTTAACATTAGTCACAATTTTCCCATTTCTTTTAACAGTCGAGCCCTGTTATCTCGGGAGGAACGACGAAAAGTTAGGGAGTAGTAGCATTAATTGTACTGTTTTATTCCTAAAACCTACAAAATACAACACATGCAAATATTAGGCTCAAAAAGAATTGAAAATATAATTTAAAGATTTCTTCAGATTTTTGAAAAATTTCGCGAAATTTCGCAAATGATCGCAAAATGGATTGTTTTCGCAGGAATTTATTTTAGCGAATGAGCCGAAAAGATTTTTTTTCGCACGCATTTAATTTTGCGAATTTAGGGTCCATTCGTGAAATTCGCGAAAATTTATTTCCGCGAGAATTTCTGACATTAAATATCTTTTGTCACACGGCGATATGTACTCGTGGATCTTTAAATTTTGACTTGATGCTAAAAATTCTTCAATAATGATGATTTCCTCCAAAACAAACATTATGCACCTGCAAAATTCAGCAATGTAAACGAAGTCTAAAATTTATCTAAAATTTATGTGCAGATCTCGCCCTCTTTACCCAAGGTTCTTGGTCCGCTTTATCATAGCCAAAGAAGGTGGAATCACAAAAATGAAAACGAAAGTAAAGCGGAGCAAAAAGTAAAGTCAAATGGTGGGCACCCACAAGCAAAATTGCACCCGTGACACCTGTGAAAGTATTAAGATAAAAATTGCCATGTTATGTAAACCATTTGTTATTTAAATGTGTGTCAATACCAGGGACATTTTCCACTTAGTTAGCCAGATGAGTATATACGTATGAACACAGTCTAGATCAGATTGGAAGAGGGTCATTAACATACAGTCAGGGAAATCCTCTTAATTAAGCTCTATACAGCTTAATTTAGATGTCAGCTTAATTAGGATGTATGATACAGTCTAATTAGGCGTTTTACAGCTTAGTTAAGATGTACAAAACTTTGATCGTCTAAAACACACATTTAACTGAATTTTAGCATCTATATCTAGCTAACTGAATAAATCCAATATTTATGTGCATATAAACATCTCCAATACATTAGTTTTTTCGTAGCACCCCGGAGATCCGCTAAATATAAAGTTTTAAAAATATCCGCTTAAATAGGATGTATCACGTGATGTGACATCCTAATTAGGATGCAGTACAGCTTAAATAGACTTTCGCTAACAATGAACCATTGTTTATAGTCCATATCTTTTGAACCCGGGGTGCTGTAAATACCGTTCTTCTTTTATAATTTTGTGGTCAAACTGATGATGAAAGAGCTGCAGTGGTGATTCTGCTAAAATTTACATTTTTCGAGAAATCAGGGAAAAACTTTTTCTACCCACTTAATTTAGATGTATATCAACTTATTAAGCTGTATGATACAGCTTATTTAGGAGATTTCCAAATTAAGCTATACAGCTTAATTAAGAGGATTTCCCTCAACCCATGCTGGCATGGAACACGGACTTTAAGCGGAGAATGATGATGATGATGATGATGATGACCTCTGGATTTAAAAGTATTTTGCCTATTTGCATATATATATATATATCCACTGGGACTAAGATTGTTGTTTATAGTAAAAAACATTGAATGCAATCAACTTTCTGTGACCTGAAGAGAGAAAGGGAGAGATGTCACAAATACGTCTTTTCAGAGTCAGCGCAGCCAAATTTATTTTTCCCGCAGTTGGTGCAAGTTGGAATTTGAAGCCTCTGTTCTCGGTAACAAAGCATACAAGAAGTACCAAAAAGAAAAGCCTCTTTTGAGAGATTTATCACCTATCTTGGCACTTTTTTGTTGACATTTGGGTACCAGTGTTGAATCCTAAACCCCCGACCTTGTGTCGTGTTGTAATTCGCGAATTTTCAGTACACCTTGGATTAGGAATCTTTTGAAACGTTATTTAATTTTGCTACAAAACAAGGTTGAATAATAATATGGAAAAAGTTCTCTTTTATTTTATAATTTATATATATGTGACTGTCCAGGGGCATTTGATAACAAACACTTAGTGTTAATTAGCGTTTAAAGCGCTAATATTAACGCTTTAGCGCTAACATTTATGCTACAACATTATTAACGCTAATACAATTTTTTTTATAATGGTAATAACGTTAAGACGTTAATAATAATTAGCGTTAAAATAATGCTATTAACGTTAAAAAGCATGATTACGCCATTTTGATTTTTCGTGTGCTGGCAAAATTTGTTTTTAGCCATGTCAAGTATATAATAACAGGGCTGAGACCTTTCCTGCACGACTGACTTCCCCATAGCTCGTTTCGAACTTTTGTTGGACAAAACGTACGATAGATTTTTGTCTAGGTCAGACACTTTTAGGTCTCAGAATTATGGAATAGTCCTGGTCCTTTTAATCCATGAAGAAGCCTATTCAAAGCTGATCTGACCCTCCTAGCTAATTCACCGACTCCTGATGTAGTTAAAAGAACTACGTAGACATAAATCTCTTTTGCCTGCCCCCTTCATCGTTGGTAACCAGGTCTTACACAAGAAATCCAGCCATGCGTTTCTTAACTAATGCAGAAGTGAACGCCAATGGAACACGGATAAAGCAAGTCTGCAAAACTGCACTTACAGGTAGAAGAGACATTTTATTATGGATTTAATTGTAGATAATTTCTTCATTTGACAAAAGAATTGGAAACCATGCATGTTCAAATTTAATGGATTCTTTTCTTTATGCAAGTGTTTTTTATACAATTTTAAACAGTTTCTATATATATAAACTTTGTTAAAAGGTAGCTGAATTTTCTGAATGAATTTTGAAGTTTTATTTAAGCCACGTGGATGAAGATTTTTTTTAATTTGAAAACGAAGCATAATTTTGACTATTTGCTTGTTGAATTTATGAAAATAACAGTATATTCATGCATACTATTTCGGACATGTAGAAAAGGAAGTTAAGATTGAGAGAGTCGCTTCACCAGTAGACGCTCGATCATTGTGTTTAGGCTCACAATTCAAAACGTCCCCCACTTTTCTATGACAAATTAAATGTGCAACAAAGATCAACCTTGGAGCACACATAACTTCCTTTGCATATTTACATCACAGTTAATTTACATGTTTACTTGATGCATTAATTGATTTACACGTGCAAATCATCGCACACCTACTCAAATAATCCTGAAAAACACTGTAAGAATGCATTGTGGGCTTTTGCTTTACAGATTAATACATGGAATAGAGATTAGTATTCATTAGTGTTAGAGTAGTATTCATTCAAGTTTTTGTGACCTTTATACAAAGTTACGACGTGGCCCTATTATTTTTTAAAAAATTCTTAAGCTTAAGAATAGACAATGCTAAATTAATGACATGAAATGACAATGCTAATTATATTAACGCTTTTAGCATTAATTTAACACTTTTAACATTAATTTAGCGCTAATAATGTATTGTCGAACGTTAGCACTATTTTGCAATAAAAATTAACGCTATATATAATGTTATCTCATGTTAACACTATAATGTTAAAGTGGACTTTATCTAGCGTTGATTAGCGTTAATTCTTTTGTTCTTCATAGCAATATAACATTAAAGTTTAACGCTAATTTGTTTGTTATCAAATTCCTCTGGATAGTCACATATAGCTCTTTTTCTGTTTTTTGAGTTCCTGGGGCAAAGCCCAGAGGCAGACCGAGAGAGACTTGGCAGGAGGTTATAAGGACAGACTTGATAGAGAGAAAGTTGAGTTTAGATCTAACACAGTCTAGATCAGATTGGAAGAGGGTCTTAATATACCCCGTCCAACCCATGCTAGCATGGAAAACGGACGTTAAGCCGAGAATGATGATGATGATGATGACACTATAATATTGGCCACAATGATAGTCTTCTAGTTTAAACTTTCTAGTTTTCTAGTATTAGAAATATTCCTTACCAAAAACTGTAACCTATATATATAGTTATCACAAGTTCCTTTCTTGGAAGAATTTTAAATTCGCTTGTCTATAAAGAAAATGCTTTAAATGCCCTTTCCTTATATCTAAACGTAGTTTTTTTGTTTCTAATATAGTTTTGAGAAAAAACTATT
Source organism: Hydractinia symbiolongicarpus (assembly GCF_029227915.1). Lineage (NCBI taxonomy): Eukaryota > Metazoa > Cnidaria > Hydrozoa > Anthoathecata > Hydractiniidae > Hydractinia > Hydractinia symbiolongicarpus. Next base: position 27,704,387 of record NC_079882.1, on the reverse strand, counting down.
TAAACTGTAAAAAAATAAACCAGTTGGTATGGCACCACTGTTGTGCCACATTTTACAATAAACAGCTTATTTTGTAATAGTAATTCAATGTGTTTTGTAATAAATTATTAGCTTGTTTTGTAAAAAAAAAGCTGAGGCATTTTGCAATAAAAACGACTCATTTTGTAATAAAGCTACTTCTTGACAAGTGATTCTGATTAAGAAATGGGATTCTTAAACTCCTGGTGAACTCAAACTTTCCAGTAATACCAGTTGACTTTTTGAAGGAGAATGCATCTATTGGATAATTTAATTGTACATGCGTTCCCACGGCTCTCCATTGTTTTACAATATCCGAAGAAAGGAGGTAAAAAACATGTTTTTATAATTAAGTTTGCTAGAGATGAATGCATGTTTAATGCATGCTTTTGAAAGCTGTTATTATGGAAGTACAGCGCAGTTAGAAGCAAAAGGCCTGAGGAAGAGGTTCACTTACTCTAAATTCTAAACTGGTTACCTAACATTTTTGTATGTAAGCATTCTTACGTTTAAATACACAGCGTTGATGTTTGCGCTACTATTGGAATCATGGGATGCATTAAAGCAGTATTCTTCACAATGCTTCAAACTTACTTTGGCAGTTCTTTTTTGGGTAACTTGGGAGACCTTGTCTCCAATTATTGCGGGTTTTTTCTAGCAACCTCTTGAAACAAGGTTAAAGAGGATACAGACCAGTATGGCAGGTTATAAATCAGTAAATTTTTCAACCTGTTCATTTAAATAAATTCTTTTCAGTTCGAAACAAAAGAATCTAGCATACACTGGTTGCTAATATGTTAGATTTTTCATTTCATTTTTCAGCTATAAATCGTAATTCCTATCTAATTGGGTCAGGTGCCACAAAAAAAGACTGGAGCTAGTTTGAAATCAAGGGACAAGAAAGATAAATGAAGACTCTAGTGCACCCTGTGTTATTCAAAGTAAAAGGAAAGAAGTTATCATTAATTTAATTTTTAGGATCTGGATGTCTGTATTTGCTTCTGCTAAAAAGTTTTTAGTCGGTAATGGTGGGAATTTGATAATAAGAAAGGATTATCGTAGCATGTGTAAGAATTTAAACATCAATATTGTTACAAGAATTCCTTGAAAAAATACATGGCTTTTCACCAAAATCAACTATTGTTTGGCAGCAACCCCAATTTTCCAGTTGTAAAATAAGAATGATCCACCAGTTCTAGTAGGAGGGACTAGTGGTCAATTAGTTGCTGATTAATGAGTTGCATGCTGCAAGAAAAGCCTTTATAAAACCTGAATACTCTAAAAAGTTTAAAAGAGCCTTGAGACTTAATGTAAGACCTTGTAGTATTACAGTTGTGAAGTGTCTAACAGGAGATAACGCATACTATAAATAGAGACTTGATGACACTGGAAAAGACTCTGTTATTGTGATAGGACAGCGAAACTCAAAGGTCCTGTTAAAGCATGGATCAATATATGTTAGATTGCATCCATGCAGACTGCGATTGAAAGAAGAAAATTAGAAGCACGTGTAGAAGTGGAAACTGATGATGACGAAAACATGATTAGAGAATATTGTGTGGATCTATATTTGGTTAGTTATGCAGACTCGTCCAGACATTCTTTTTGATTGCTGCGTACTAATGGTAACATCAAAGATGCCACTGTTGCAGATATGCTAAGAGCCAACGTGATAATATAAAAAAGCGAAGTGTGAGTCTGTGAAATGGAAATTCAGGGCAGTTGGAAACATAGAAGAAGCTAATTTTATTGTAGTTCATAATGCATCATCAAGGAAGAAGGTTCTTATAGTGTGTTCCTAATTTCCTAATTTTCTTAGCGAATCAACTAAATCAATCACTATCCTTGATGCCATGGCAGTCTTTCTGCAGGAACCATGCAATTGATTAATGCTGCTGGGTTGTATGTTTATTCAGGGAAATTTTCAATATACTTCACCAACAATTCAATGTTTAATCGAATGTAACACTATACGATGCTGTACCTTCCACAAAACAAAAGTTTGAGAGTAAATTTGGCTTTTTTGAAAGAAATGATTTGAAATAATGAATTGCATCAGATAGCATGGGTTTCAAAAAAGAACAGCAAATTGCTGATTGTCTTACCAAACGAATTGCAAGAATCTTCTTTTTACATTGGCAACTGGTGTACTGAAACAAGAAAAAGAAAGATATGGAGATCTGAGAAATGATGTGGTACATAGTTTAAACATTTTTGCTGTTTTGGAGTTGTATTTTGTTGATACTAACTATTTTGGAGTTCTATTTCGTTGATATTGACCACAATATGGATTGGTTAAAGTTGCTGTTGTGTCAAATGACTTATGTTGTTGTTAACATGGATGTAGCAGAATATGGATATCCATTCAATTATGTTAATAAATTTAATTAAACTAAAAGATGATTAAACTGATAAAAGAAAGAAAGAAAAAAGAGGGGAAGGTTGTTAACATGTATTTATTGTCATATAGAACAAAGAGTAAGCCAATATCATTGACTCTGTAAATATTAGCAGAGCAGCTGTTGGTTTACATCAGAAAAATCATATATAAGTATTGGATGAAAAGATTACTGAGCAAGGAAGAATATTAGAGAGCAAGCTGTTGGTTTTCATCAGAAAGATCAAAGAATATTGGAGCAAAAGATTACTGAGAAAGGACGAATATAAGAAAGTCTTATAGAAAATGAAAAAACCAGTAATTTTAGTAATTATCACCTCGGGATCCTTTTAAGATTAAGTACAGTTTTTTTTACAGAAGAACACATGTTAAAACTTATTTATTCAGAAGAAATATTGGAAATAATGCCTGTTAAACCTTCTGTTGTATATATTTTCAGTACTGTCTTGGCCTGTTTGCAAACTCTCTTTACCCAATGTGCGAACTCTTTAACCTTAAGTTGACAATCTGTATCACTATGATCTAGAATAAAAAAACAATTTACATTACATACCATTTTTAATCATGAGACATTTTAGCAGATCTCAAATGCTCCTTCATGAAAGGTACATAGAAATTCTACTAATTTGTAAATTGTACGTATGTACTGTAACCTTGATTGTAAATTTCTAATTCAATTTGGTAACTGATTGTTGATATTGCAATAATTGTTTTTAAATATACTATGCAATTTTGTGATGTTGCAAGGTTTCATTTAGCTGCAAGAAACTGCATTCCTAATTCTCACAAGGATTTTTCCAAACATCATTTGACATTCTCCTACATTTTTTAATGCTGAAACTATTCCCTAATCCTATGAATAAACTCTTTCTTAAGTTATGTTCTTCTTTTGTCACTTAAAGAATAGGTTCTGATATATAAAGTTTTTATATGAAACAGATAATGGTTAAAGTTGTTTCTTGTTATACCCTCTACATATTTTATTCTTATCTTTTTATAAATGACCAATCAATAATTAGACTTATTGGTGAAGTATTGTTATATTTCAGTCTTTTTAGTTCCAGCAGATGCTTGTATTTTGATAACTTAAGCAATTATGTTATTATTGAATGTATGAAATCTTTTAATCATAGTTTCTTTGTATCAACATGTTTTAGGATTGGGTCACTGTTGGTTTGATCTCATTAATATGTGTTAATTTTATAAAAACTAGAGAATTGCTTCAAAATGGTCAAAATTATTCAGGTATTTTTTGTATTTTTTTAAATGAAAGTCATTCTTCAAATAGACCATTTTAATACCATCACACTCAGAGCTTTGCCTTAAGAAAGTAACTATAATTTGCATCAAGCAGTTGACTAATAACCATCTAATGGTCATTACTCAACTGCAAGTAGACTGTAAATGTAATATATAGCAAGGTAAAGAGCCTTTTTTATAAAAGTCTGTTAGTCACACTTTCAATTACTTTTAAACTATAAATGGAATAATTTACAACATGAAAAATTAAACATGCTAATGTCAGCAACAATTAGGTCATTTAACAATATTTGGCATCAAAATGTTCATTTTTTGAGATATATTTTCTTTTATTAATGCCATATCGATAGTTCTTGGACCTCAGAATGATTTGTCTTAAAACTTTGGGTTATAAAAGTTATACACTGTTATTATTTGCTTCTACAAAACTTCTAGTTTTCCAACATTGTTTTTTTTTTCTGTAACTGGATGTGTTCAGGAAATATTGTAAAAATCTTAAAATTACCCATTTTTACATACAAGTTTTAAAAACTGACATGCAGATCCCAGTTATGGGATCGTCAGCAAGAAATTAGGAGGCCTGGGACGAGCAAACGAATGTCATTTTGGCAAAACATTTTATGTTAATCCATTCACCTTTATAATATCTACATGCATTGATAAAGTTTGAATACACATCCCTTAACAGGTCTAAAATTACTGATGACAATAAATGTCATTACTTTTACTATTACTATTTTACTATTACTTTTACTATTACTTTTACTATTACTATTTTGCTATTACTTTTTCCCTATTTACCCTTTCTTCGTAACCAATATTGGTTATATGAATTGCATGCTTGTAAAAATCTGGTAACTAAAATTCAGTTACGTTGACACACAATAAGGAAGAATATGTTGCACATGAATCAAAAGGTCTACAATGCATTTTCCAATACTAGGAAACTTTATGTAGTATATACTGTACTTTGTAATAATCATTGATAATTTAGAATGTACCTCTCCACTCGGCCTGGAAAATGGTGCTATTTATGACGATGCTATCAGTTGTACTATACCACCAAGTGTGACAAATGACAATGCTTGTGCAAATAAGTGCAAATATGTGCGCTACAATATTTCTTCTAGTAAAAGTTATTGGTGTGGTAGCTACGATAACAATAGCTATGGTTATTACAAAGTTAATTTGAATCAGTTCAGCCTTATCACTGGCTTTGCTGTCGAGTCTGGAAAAACATGTTTGCATTGTGGAATAAAGACAATTAAATTTGGCTATGAGTCTGAAAGAAATGGCTTTAATTCAACTGTAAGTTTTTTCATTTATCTATTTTTTTACAATATGTTAACAGTAACACAATGAGAAAATAAACTGATGCACATCCAACTTTTTGTGATTTTCTTATCCACCTTAAAGCCATAAAATACTTATTTTATCTCTCAAACAATGTGCTTTAAATTAATGAATTTAACTATCGTTGTCAATTATGGCAACTTTAATCTCTTTAAAATAAAGTTTACTTTCCATGTTTTTGCTAAATAAGATGTGTCATGATTTTGCAAAACTAAATCATTGGTTTAAAAACAATATTGATTGAAGATGTACTTAATAATTACTGTCACATATGATTCCAATAATACACTAAATGTTTATGATAAAATTCAAGTATTTTCTATATTAACTTTAAAAACGTCGAAAATGTAGAAAAATCTACCATGACTTTTTATTTCATAATTGTAATTCCAACATGTAAATATTTTATACAACTTTATATAGTGTGCTGCCTAAATGAAGTTTTTAAAACGCCTTTACATGACAATAATTGTATGAACCCAATGATCTTAAGTAAATAGTTTCCAATTTACACAATTTGCATGTGCAAATATTTTCTTGTTATTATTTCTTTGATACATCACAAGTCATGTAATCGGCAAAATGCAGATAGATTATGTACAAAAAAAAAATGATTCGCTATGTGTTTTAGATGTGTTTAGATGTTTTGATGTTTACATCAAACAAGTTACATAATGTACAACTTTCCTTTCATGTGTTCAAATCAAACATGGCATGTAAACAAGTTTGTAAATATATTTCTTTTTAAATATTATAAGGCATGCATGTTACATGTACGCTGCAATACTTCTCTACAAACTCTGCTGAGCAGTATAATAATTTATAACAGCTATGTAATCATTATTTTATGACTATATATTTTAGGTGTTTAAATTAAGCAATGATGAAAACTATGTTTGGTTTGATAAAGCTATAATCACGAAGGAAGTTTCTTTTATCCCAATTGAATACAATTACACTTTTCCGTACTTTTATGCAAGATTTGAGCTTTATGGTTGCCCTTATTGGGGATGTAAGTACTATGTTTCTTTCATTTTGCATAAAACGTTAAACATGGTAATTCTTTATTTCATTAAATCTCTTAACATGTAGATGCTTCCCCTGTTGGTCTACAAAGTGGCCTCATAAGTGATGCGCAAATGTCACATGGCGGGACTGAAATTACTAATTACTTAAATGCAAATGCTGCAAGGTTGAATACAGCTCGATTTGAAGGTTGGAGAATTTCAGGAAGTGACTACTACCAAACAGAAACTGAGAAAAAGGTTTGGCTTGGAATTGATTTAGGTCGAAAAAGAAAACTGACTTCTATTGTTGTTCGTAAATTTAAATACACAAGTGACTACTCCACAACAGGATTTTTTATATACTATGGGGAATCTTATTGGTCCAAGAAGCCATACACTGGTGTTCAGAAGAAAGATTTCTACTATCCGACGAACAAACCAGTGGTGAGTACAAAGAAGCAATTATGTATAGTTATGTACGGTCAGTTTTGTTATTTTTGTTTAGTAAACATTGTTAGCAAATTATTAACTTTATTAAGTGCTTTTTAAATAGGCTGTCTGGTCCACATATGCTGATGGGGAAGGAGATTCAAGATATATCTTTAAATATCCTTTGATTGCAGAATATATTGAGTTTTACCCAAGATGCCAACCATGCAAATCCTCTATGAGTGTGGAGTTATATGAGGAGTCAATTACAAAACGTAATAAGAGTCCTTAATTATTACAAACCTTGTTCCCAACATAACATTTTAACTTGTAAATAATTTCAAAGCTTATTAAGGCCAGATTAGACTTTTCAATTTTAATAGTTTTCTACATATTTTAATATTTTATAATTATTATCAAAAAAACATTTATTTAAAGCTTCCCATCATTGGCCATTAACTGGATCTTTTGAAGATAAACAGAGTATGCAAGATTTTTCTCCTGTTGAAGGAGCATATCTAGAATCAGATGGTTTGGTTATTAACTCGACATTGAAATCTCAGTTAAAGACACTACCTTATGATTCAGATGATTGCATTGTAAACCCTGACAATTGTGGTTCGGGTCTTACTGTTTCTTTTTCTGCGAAGGGTATGTTATTATTACTTACTCTGTCTTATTAACCCTATTTCTATAAGGGGAGGATGGAAATAACACTTTCCAAAAAATTGTAATCAAAATTTAGCTAACGTTTCAGCATTCTGAGACTCCTAAACAATATATTTACAAATTTTAGATTTTAAAATAAAAAAATCTATTTTAAAATTTGCTTTAAACAGAGCTATATTAAAAATGATATATTGAAAAATTGTTGGGAGTATTAACATAACCAAAACAACCTTTGATGTTTTTAGCTTAAAAGAAGGTAAAATCAGTTTACACTTTGGATTCGATTTAAACTAAATTATTAGTTTATGTATTTTCCCGATGTTTTTTAATAGGTTAACTTGCGTGTTATTGTGCATTAATTTTGTGATACTTTTGCCTATCTTTATTTTGTGTGAAAATCAGTGATTGCAATTATATGACAATGTTAAATATCATTCTTTTACTTCTATTACTTTTCAGTGACTGACATTCCAAATGGAACGATGCAAACCGATCTTGTAATGCCCTTGTCAGCAGTATTGGATGGAACATGCTCAAATAACGAAGCAGATTTTAATTTAAACAAGAAATTAGGTTTATACATTAAAGAAGTTAACAATGCACGAGGTGCAACAGTCTTATCAACTACTAATATGTTGATATCTTCTTTTGGGTCTGCTGATGAAGTCTTCAAGTTAAAAGCTACGATGTATATCAATAAATCACAAGATTTTGTTGCTTTTTGTGAATATAATAGTTTATCCATTCAAGAAAATAGGTCAGGCATTGTATTAGTTAAAGGAGCTTTCGACTCATACAGGATTGTTGGTATGTCAACATTATTGCAAGCTGTTTTTAACATGCCAAATTGGCATTATGGAACATCACTGGTCATTGTTTTCGAACCTTTTAATGGAGAGGAGAAAGATATTGCTTTGTCTGGTAAGACATGGAAGCTAAACAAACATGTCAATCTTGGTATGTTTTTTTATTTAAAAATTAGTCTTTTACCTTTGGTGTTTATATTGTTTCCTTGTTCATTAAGATAAGTGCAACCTCGTCAAATTTGTGATGGTAAAAAGTTTATATTTTACAGTCTCTGTTGTGCATTGATAATCCTGTCAGGGACATTAATAAGGGTGAACTGATAAAATTTGACAGTAATATAGTATAAGAAAAGATTAACTTAGCCAAAATTAAGAATGCCAAAAAAATATGTTTTATTAAAATTGTGAATAAGGATGATGTGAGCTGTAATTTTCAATTCTATTTGAATTTTCATCAACCTAAATAAGGATGCTTTAACATATCTTCTGATTTCTGCTATGTTAAAAAGAATAGGTTAACAATCCCCAAAATTGGGATCTTATACAATATATATTAGGCTACGTTAGTGAAAAACATAAGCGGATATTTCAATTTTTTGAAATTGATGAAAAATGCAGTTCTCAAATACTAATTGACAAAGTAAACTTCACAACACAACTTCATTTAATTCAATGAAGCTATTACTATGCACTTATAACTTTGACACTAAATATATGTTGAAGACAGGATGGTGCCATAAGTTATTTTTTACTAATCTGGTAACTAGGGACCACCTAGGACCAAATTAGAACAAATTTTTTCAAAGTCTGGCCAATCACCTGTTTCAAAACAGACAAGAAAATGATACCATCATATAAATTTTTTTAAACAGCATTTCTAACCCTATGCAATAAGCAAATGGGTAAGCAAATTTCTAAATATTTTTTTTAGGTATATTGTTTCGACTTTGCTGATACCAGCAAAATGTTTGAACTTTTATATCTATTTAAGTGCTGATCAAAACCTTGTGGTCCTATACATTATTTTGATTAATATTTCAAACTCTACATAATGGCTAAAAATTGTGAAAAATTATTCTTGTGCACTAAGTAAATTCAAATTATAGACCTTTTTTATTTCTTTTTGCTTAAGTGGATATTTTCAAGGTTCTTATCTACTAGTCTAATATATTACTGCAGAAATAAAAAAACTGATGAATTGGGAACATAATTATATTATATTGAAATCCCTTTAAGTACAATTTTTTTTAAAAAAAGATGAAAAACATAATTATTGTAGTAACCAGTTGATAAACCCCATGGAGAAATCTACGTAGGCAGAAGGACAATAAAAAATAATGTTACTTTAAATTTTTGCTGATGTCAACACTGCAAATACAAAAAAGATTGGTGAAATTTAGTTTATTTGTTGCCTGTAATGTGTAGAGGTTGAAAAACACCTAAGGAAATATAAGGGTTTAAAAATTTTGCTGCTGTTACCAAAGACTGGAAGACAAGAACGTTTTTTTAGAAATTTGTAAACCTGTTGCCTTTTTCCATATAGCTCTTGAACACTGATCAAGAAAATGTATAGGATCATGTATCTTTGACCAACAGTTGCAGAGATATTGGGGTTTAAAGGTTTTTACTTATGGATAAAAAATATACCTGAAATTTCTCATGTTGAGGACTGTTTCACTAAAAATACCATGCAATTAAAAAAACTTGGTATGTTTCATTTTTAATACAGTACAATGGTTTTATAATTTAAGTTGGTAATATAATATCTGTCTTGATTTAAATCTTCATTATACATATATTATATAGTATTTAATGTTACTGTTTTCCTTTAAACCAAATAATTCACCTGGTTATTTTCATACTTATTACAGCTTCTTTTAAAATAAATAATTATTGTGTGCTATCCCCAAAGCACCCAAATAGATTTGTGGCTGTTGAGTACTACGACAAAGGGACATGCCATTACCAATAAGCATTTTTTGAATTTCAGTGTTTATTTCCTTATGCAAATTCACATTTTTTTGCATCTCTTTAATCTTTTGTAAATCCAGAAAAATCAATAAAAACTAGCAATAACTGATTATTCTACAGTGTTCACTGGTAATATACAAATGCTTAGGACATTTAATGAGAATATGTTCTTCAAAGGAGAGGAGAGTATAGATATAAAACATAAGGAATTCCTGATTTTTTTATTTGCACATTTTAAAAAGGATATGTTTCAATGTTAAATAGACTTTGCCTGCACTTAGCTTGCATTCATCTCTTGCTCAGACCTTGACAAATCAATCAAAGATACTTATCTACCTATATTTTTCTTCTTACCCGTGAATACATAACTTAAAAGATTCTTGTCAAATAACTCTTTTTTGTTTTCTTTGATAATTCCAAACACTTTCTTGAGTATGACATAATTTATGCGTTGTGATATGTTTTTATCCATCTTATTCTGCTAAATTATTTTAAATTATTCAACAAAAATTTTTAGAATGTTACGAGTTGCAATACGGAAGTCCAATACCACTAAAATTTTCACAACCTGGAGTATCTTGTGCAGACAATGCTCTCACAGCAACGGCAGCAAGTTTTGATGTACAAGATCAGTGGAGAAACTGTCATGGTCCTGAAAATTATTTAGAGGTTGATTTTGGTGTTACTTTGTTTCTAGCAATGATAAAAGTTGCTAGTCACCCTTTATACTACGCGGATGAATTTAGCATACGTTATGCTGTAAATTATACGATTTGGCATAACATTTCAAATGCAGATGGTGGTGAACTTGTGAGTATATCCACAAGATTATAACTATATAAAGATTGTTATTGTCTATGTAAAATTAGCTTTTTGGTTGATTATAGAAAGCAAAATCTTTCAAAAGAATACTTTCTTTTTGTATGCGCCTTCAAACAATTAAACAATTATTTTTTTGGCAACAATTCAGAGCTTTTTTACAGTTGCTTTTAAATATCTGTTGCCAATCATTTAAAAACTTTTTAAACTATTAAACATAACACTTTATTATTCTCCTGTCTCTAAAATCGGTATCTGCACTTTGCAGTAGAAATGAACAACAAAAGCCTATGTAATTTGTACTAACATTTTATGAAGCCTAAACATTTTATTAAGCCCAAGGGGAAAAATATTTTACATTACAATTGATTTATATTTTTTATTAGATATTTAGGAAAAGTAAATCTGGAATTGAATATTTATCCTTTCCTTTCCCCATCTATGCTCAACATTTACGAATTTACCCTGTGTCTTATCGTGGGTCCTTCTTTCAACTGGAATTAGATGTTGTTTTATGCAACACATTTGGTAAGTCAAACAAACTAATGATTAGATGCAAATTGTTGTTATTATTTATGTATTTTTGCTGTTGCATTTTTTAGGCTGTCTATGTAGTATAAATGAGTATCTTGTTGATGTGGTATTAACTGTATTGTTTTCAATCTCTTTCTAGGTGAGCATCACGAAGTTCGAAAATCAGTTAATACACATGAGGTGCAAATAAGTTTTGATGAATCTGTGATTTATCTTTTCCACTCTACGAGGTGTCACAAATGTTGTTACGTTGAATGTTATTTTGTTTATGAACAATATATTGGAATTGATGGCATGGATCAACCAACCAAAAAAATAGTCCATTTTGAGGGCAGTAGTGTTCCTAAAAATTCTGATGCATTTAGAGTGGATAAATATGGATATTTCATTAGAATTCAATACAATGGACAACCTCGAATAACAAATTCAACTAACTCTTATGTTTATGTGAATAAACTTTGTAAATCCTACGACTTTATTTCTGACGAATACATACTGTGCCTCGGAATCGACAGCCAAGTCTATAGAAGCTCTTTGCCAGGTATGGTTTTTCATTATATTATCCTGTTGGAAGGCTTGTTTTGTTTCTTATAACCTGTCCAGTTAAATTGCTGTAACGCAGTGGATGCAATCTTAGTAAATAAGATGTATTATTTTGACCTTAACATAAAAGTTTACCCTCAAAGGAGATATTAGATTACCAAATAAATTTTTTAGGCCAAATAAATTTACAACTGTTAAAAAGAAAGAAAGAAGAATCAACCTGGGGCTGTAAATGTTAAAAAATTACAAGGTTTGGTAAACCCAGTTATTTCAGAACTGGGAGGGATTGTTGATGTGAAAAAATAATAATACCAGCTCTTATAATAATAAAGAGTGTGTGTCCTTCTGTCTGTGCTAGGCAAAGTGAATGTATTCATTTTCCTTTGATGTAGCCGAAAAAGTGATTTTTTAAATTTTATTATCTGACGTTAAGGAGCAACGTCAATATTACTATTTTAGCATCAATATCTTATATTAAATTACTGAAGCCATTAATTTTTCCAAACCTGTGTCCAAATCCATTTCGGAAGGGACGGATTGATGACGTCATCAAAATTCAAATGACGCTTCTTTTTCAATTTTATCCTGCCTCAGTGGATTTTTCCACTGGCTTTATCAGCTAGGAAAAACTGCTCTTATCTCAAAATTTTTGTCCAAAATTTTGTCGAAAATCTGCCTCCATTCCTTTTTTTTATATTCTAGTAAAAGTGAAAATACATCACTAGCTAGCAAGCCACAATTCTTAGATGGTCTTATAATTCTACTGCTTTTACATCTGTGTCTTGGTGAATTTCTGAGTGTCTTATGAACTTGGCATAGCAGCTAAAAGTATGGGTAAACAGACATATCAATGGCAGCATTTTTGTCAATCTGTCCAGTTTGTCAGCCTTTATTTTTTTTTTAAGCAGGAAAGTTTTCAAATAATAAATATTAGGTGTCGGTGGTCATCATCATCATCATCATTCTCGGCTTAACATCCGTTTTCCATGCTAGCATGGGTTGGACGGGGTATATTAATGACCCTCTTCCAATCTGATCTAGACTGTGTTAGATCTAAACTCAACTTCCTCTGTATCAAGTCTGTCCTTATAACCTCCTGCCAAGTGTTTCTCGGTCTGCCTCTGGGCTTTGCCCTAGGAATTATCAAGTCTACACTTTCTTACCCAATTATCCCCACCATTCTTTCCAAGTGCCCCGGCCAATTCAATCTTCTTATCGGGATAACATCTTCAATTCTACGGATACTTAGCCTGCTTCTGAACTCTTCCTGTCTCTCAGACTGGCGTTACACACCCACCTAACCATTCTCATATCATTCCTTTCTAAATGGTCAAAATCTTCCTGCTTCACTGCCCATGTCTCACTACCGTACAACATAACACTTCTTACACAGGCCTCATACAACCTACCTTTTAACTCAATTGACAAGACTCTGCTAGTCAACAAAGGAAGTAACTCTCTGAACTTTTTCCAAGCAGAACCTATACTGCAAGTAACACTTCTTCCAACACCCCTTCACTGCCCAACATATCACCTAAGTAACAGAAGTTCTCAATTATCTCTAACGAGCCACTGTTGTACATCATTGAAGCTGGAAATACTTCATTCTCTATAATCTCACCTTTGCAACACTTGCATACAAACTGGATGTCAGCCCTTAACGTTCCACCAATACTACTGCACTTCTTATGTACCCAATGCTTGCAAGTCTGACAAAAAATTGAGTTACTACCAACCCCTTTCCTGCAAACTCCACAAGGCCACTTTCCAACTACAAGGTCACACTTGGCTGCAATGCTACTAATCATGACTTTAGACTTTGCTGTGTTCACCCTTCGCCCCTTCTCTTCTAGTCCTTTCTTCCACTTCTCAAACTTTTCTACTAATTCTTCCATCGACTCTGCTATGAGAACCAAATCATCTGCATACAATAACTCCCATGGACAACCTGTTCTGAACTCCATCGACAGCGCTTCTAAGACTAGAATAAACAACAAAGGACTAAGTACAGAACCCTGATGTACACCAACATTTACACTAAATTCATCACTAAGTGAATCGTTAATCCTGACACGACTTCTAGCATTGCTGTACATAGACTGTACCATCGTAACTAGCCACTCATCCACACCTAATTTTCTCATAGCCCACCAAATAACTTTACGTGGCACTATCAAAAGCTTTCTCTAAATCTACAAAGGCAAAATAGAGATTCTTTCTCTTTTCTAAATACTTTTCCTGAAGCTGTCTGAGTAAAAATATAGCATATGTAGTGCCACGCCCTGGAACAAAACCAAATTGCATCTTATCTATATCAATACTTTCTCTAAGTAACTTATCAATTACTCTTTCAATAACTTTCATTACTTGATCAACCAACTTCAAACCTTTATAGTTACCTCTTTCTAATGCATCACCCTTGCTCTTGAAACAATTCACTATTACACTCAACTGCCACTCACTCGGAATAGCACTATCCTTTATAATCTGATTAACAAGACTTGTAATAAGCTCAACTCCAATATGTCCAGATGCTTTTACCATCTCTGCAACAATACCTGATACTCCTGCAGCCTTGCCGATCTTCAATTTCCTAATAGCCTCCGCTACCCATTCTGTCTTGATCTGCATAGCTGGCCCTTCTACAACATCATCATCAGACATATTATCCTCATCCCAATCAAACTCAGTGTTAAGCAACCTCTGATAATAATTCTTCCAAGCTACCCTTTTCTCCTCCTCTCCACACTTCTCACCTACAACATCTTGATTAATCTTCTTCGTTTGTTTTGCTATCTTGAATACCTCATTGCGCTGGTCTTCCCTTCTTAACACAATGGTGAATGGTGATATTAGCAATGAATATATTTACCACTTACTGCTTACCACAAGATATGTCACCTTGAGAATTCAAGATTAAGTCATTCAGGTCTTTAATATTAGTACAAATCAAGATTTCACACAATAACTCCAAACCAATTACTATAAAAACCTACTTGACTTTTAAACTTTAGCTTCTTTAAACATGAAACAGTGATTTAACACTTTATATTGTATGTTCTTAGACCTGTTTGATGAAAAGGAGCTAATTTTAGTTTTTTGTCCAATCATCGTAGTTGGCTTAGTTTTTAAATTAAGGCATGTTTGGTGATGTTAATAAATACTTTTTGACAATATATTAGTTTTGACAGAGACGTGTGCAGAAAACATAAAAAGTAAGGCAGATAGGGTCTGAATAATACATGTTCTAGGTTTAAGGCCAAATGTTTTTAATCAGAAAATTTTGTAAAAAAGCTTTACATGCCTAATTACACTGTGTGCTTTTACTGAAAACCACCCTTGAATCTGTGACATGTTTTACCTACACTTATGTACTTAACCTTTTCTTCTACGGAGAGTAACACAGTTACTTGTGGCTTAAGCTGGTGTTTCGACAGTAGGTTCCCTGCCTAGTATCTATAGTATCTTTAAAAGTATTCATAAACAAACTTTATGTATGTACTCCCATGATAAATGCTAATCAAATGTTTTTCTAACATTACAGTATTTCAATATTTTTTTTATTTCTAGTTTCATAAAGAACATATGTTGTGCTATAAGTAAGACAGCCAAAATCAGCTTTATTTACTATGTTGACTGACGCAAAAAAGAATGTTTTACTTAACTGTTTTGTTGCAATTAGATTTTAGCAATAATAATTCATTTACATAGGAACTCCGGATTTTACACTTATTGCGCCTTGTTGTGTTTATCAGATTGTAGTTAGTGATGCAACTGGAATAATCTATGGCCTCAGAGCTGGTAATACTGTTGTTAGCAGACCGTTAACTACATCACTAGTACCAGGAGATTGGACATCACTCCCACCAGTTACATGTACAAAACTTAGAACTAGCAAAGATGGTGTTCTGTGGTGTTTAAGTAATGGCAACATCTTAGAATGGATTCCTTCCAAGGGTAGATGGACATTAGCAATGTCTAGAAGCAACTGTTTAGACTTTGATGTTGCTAGTACATATATTATATGTTTACATTCTCATGATTTAAAGAGGTACCCAAGATCGCCTGAAGGTATATTTATATTTTTGTGAAATTTCACACACAACGCTGCTTATTTATTTTTTGTCCTTATTTAAAAAACCAACTTGCATAATAATAGTTTTTTTAGATGGCAAAGCAATTTATGTAATGAAAAAAAACTGTATCACAAAAAAATTTATACTCATAATTGTGTATAAATGTTTAGAATTATTGTTTTTCAGACAATTCTGGCTTATATATGTTTCATGGGTTAACTCGGCAGCATTACTCAACATCATATGAAAATACTCTTTACATCTATGATTTTGTTGGTGGTGGTGTGTATAGTTATACTCTTTATGAACGAACCACTCCTCCACCGACATTGTTGAGAACAGTGTCACCTGAATATAGAGATGTGTGCCGTCGTATTTATGGTGGTCCTGCCAACTGGTTATACTGCATTGAACCTTCTGGTATTCGATATATTAACAATAATATAGATATCCTCCGTTATGAAGGGAAAATAATGGACATTGACTTTTATGCTGATGCAAATTTTATTTTATTTCTTAATGTCTCTAAAGATGTTGTTCAACTGGTTCCGGGTAAGAATTTGAACTGTAAATTACTTTCTAAATCTTATATTTTGCAGTTTAGTGTTAGCTATTGATTAAGATCAAATTGTGTGTCCCTAACACAGCGTTTACAACATACGAAAAACTTCCTTGAAATGATTAACATCAAGCTTAAAAGGCAGAACTCGATATAGGGCAAAACAACTAGCAACATTTTTAGCTTTTATTTTTGGCCTGTATAACATAAGGGGAATCAAGTGCTTATGGCCATACTTCTTAGAACTACTATTGTTTACCATTAAATGTTTGAGTAAGGTCAATATATAATTATAGCCTTACCAGAGCCAAAAACAAAATTAAGCTCAAAAGCTAAGGGTGAAACACTAAAAATATTTTGAGACAATAGTATCAACCCACAGTCTTTATGATAAAGTAATACTTTTTCAGTATTTTAGCAAATCCTCATAATTCAATACTGCAAAATTAAGCTGTTTTTAAAAATACCCATAGACATTTTTTTACTCACAAAAAATAAATTTTGTTTCAAAATAAAAATCCTCCCTTTTTTCGTTCTCTTGCTACTAGTTTTTCTTACCTTTTAATTTTGAACAATATAACTTTTAGTAATTTGCCTGATAATATGTATTCCATTTTTTATTTAAATCAGTATCCTTTGTGTTAGAATGCTAATAGTGGAACCTTTTAGGATAATGTTATTGCTAAACCTGCCTAAACATTTAACTATAATTAAATGTTGTTAAGTATTTATTAAACAATATGACATGCTTTACAACACAAACTCAACATACAAACCGTAAAGACACATTTATTGGGAATATTTTAAATTTCTTCCTAGTGAAGGGACTTGAAATTTTAAAATTTAATGAGGGAAATTCAATTATGGGGAAAGAAGAATGAAAAACTGCATGATAAATTTTATTTACTTTAGCTTGGCGAAAATTAAGATAAATATTTTTCTTTTACTAATAATAAGTTTTGTTAACTTTCTATATATTTTCAGAGGAATTTTGTGTTTGTTAAAAATCATTTACTTCAGTGATGCCTTTGATTTTAATTGACATTTCTGGTACATGTCAATTAAAATCAGAGCCATTTTTTCACCATGCACATTTTTCTTATTATTTCATATTACATTTAATGTGGTGCTGTAAATATAAAATCGGTGTGCAACTTGGTGAGGATAGAATTTAAAACTTAATAGGATGAAACATAAATTAGGAAGATTAAAAATATATGAAGGGATAAAGTAGATAAAGTAGATAAAGTAAGGGATAAAGTAACTATAACATAAATATTTACCTTGAGAATCCTTGAGGTAAACTAAAACTTAGTGCGAGACATAGCTAATAGAGATTTATTTTCCGGCCATGTAGTGTGTAAACTATTTTTATTACATTATCTTATAATTGTTTAAATAATTTTTCACCAAGCAGAGAGATAGAAACACCAAGTATATAAGCAGAGAGATAGAAACACCAAGTATATAAGCAGAGAGATAGAAACACCAAGTATATAAGCAGAGAGATAGAAATACCAAGTATATAAGCAGAGAGATAGAAACACCAAGTTTATAAGCAGAGAGATAGAAACACCAAGTATATAAATAAATTTACAAATAGACATCTGACATAAATTAAAATCTAATTTTATGTCAGATGTCTATTTGATAACATGCTTCCTTCTTTTTGAAAAAAAGTGCACATTTCATTTGTTTTATGAGAGTATATAGTAGTCCTTTGCCATCATGTTGGTGTATTCGTTTTATATATGTGCCTATATAATTTCCTCTTTGTTATAGATGGTGGTTATTTAGTTTTTAATGCATATTTGGCATATGGACATGATATTGTGGAATTTGAATATGACAAAGCCAATGATACTCTTTACACTTTAAAGGATGATGGAAATATTTACAAACAAAAAGACAGTATCACTGCAGAATTATACTTAACAGGCCCTTGTGTTAGTTTCCGTATGTCTCCCAATGGGCTTTGTTTCTGTTTGTACCAAGGGATCTGGTTTCTGTCAGTTTTGAATTCATGGCATGTTGTTTTCAATGAATATGAATGTACATCTTTCCATGTGACAAATACAGCTGTCTTCTGTCATACACATGATCCCCATTACATTTTCAGCAAAGTATTACCAATTGGTAATTTGTTTTTGTTTTTCTTTATAGTTTGCTAAGGATTGCTACTATATGTTGAATAAGTGTTGCTAACTTAAGTAATTATATAAAACCGTTTATCTCTATAATAAAAGTCGTTATCTTTCTGTCAGTCACAATTGGGTCACATTAAATCAGACACAAAATCTTAAAGCTGCAAATAACAAATACGATATTAAATTGGCTGAGCAGGGGGAAATTCCCACACTTATAAATATTTTTTTCTGA
This sequence comes from Hydractinia symbiolongicarpus, assembly GCF_029227915.1. Taxonomy (NCBI): domain Eukaryota; kingdom Metazoa; phylum Cnidaria; class Hydrozoa; order Anthoathecata; family Hydractiniidae; genus Hydractinia; species Hydractinia symbiolongicarpus. The sequence continues at coordinate 27,685,566 of NC_079882.1, read as the reverse complement.
ATTTGTAGGAAAAGATTATTTATCAGAATTTCCAATTATCTCATCTGGTCTTCAAAGAGTTAAACAAAAGAGTAGTGGAACTGGATTCCAAGTTTCTTTATCATCAGCTCATTCATCCTTAATAGTATCTGTTCAAACATCCACAATGCTAACACGAGCAGTCTACCCTGTAAATATAAGTGAAGGATTGACAAACTGGAATGATTATGCTTTCATATGGTCAAGAGAAAATAACATTATTTCATTGTATTTAAATCAAACACTAGTGGCTACTAAGCATGGTGTGGTTCATAGTGCTATCAAATCAAATGGAAATGATTTTGTTATAATTGGTGGCTATTATGATCATCTAGCAGCATTTGAACAAAATTTCGCTCTAAGAGACTTAAAAGTTTGGAAACATAATTTTACTCATGATAAATTTGTTTCTAAGTTTAAAAACGTTGGTAAGTTGTTAATTAGGAACACAAACGTTTTTTTTTTCTCTAAAATACACTAATTTCCATTGTTGGGCTTTGTAATTCTTAAATAGAAAAAATACCTTTCAAATAGGATTTGTTCGTTACCTTACTGATTTGTTGTTTTAGTTATATCTGGACCAGTTCCAGCAACATACGAAAATGATTGCATTAGCGTGGCTATTAACAAAGATAATGATCAGTGGATTTGTGGCACTACTGAAAATGGCATCTTTGTACATCCTATAGAACCATCTGTATCGAATAACAAGTGGAAATATCATTCTGATAAAAGTTGCAAGAAGTTGGAATACATGGTTGGTTATCTATTTTGTTTGGATTCAAATAATACATATTTGTACTTGTATTTTAATAAAAGCTGGATTGAGTTATTTTCATCAGAGGAAGTGAAGGACTTTACCTTAGCACATGATGAACAACATATTCTTGTAAATTTCTTGAATAATCCTAGTTACCACAAGTTTCCTTTAAAAGGTAAGATCTGTTTTAACTTAACGTTATTTGTTTTTAAGTTTTCTAAACATATGACCCATGAAGGTTGATTTCCCTCGCCCCCTGCCCCATATATCTTCCATAAATCTTTCAACTAATTGATCAATCTGTTTAAAGTTTCTGAAAGCCAAATTAAAGAAAAGAAGAAGAAAATCCACCCCGAGACCTAATAGAGTCCCACATGCATATATTTTACACTATATTAAAAATCATATTTTTTAGATTATATCAGGTGTGCATTGACAAGCAGGACCTGCACTGGTTACAGTTCGATTAATTACCATGGAGATTTTGCTTTTTTTAGCAATAAGGCTAATTATATCTTATCCAAGAATAATTTAAATTATGACTTGCGAAACTATGGTACATATCAAACTGGCACTGTTCGTGATACGATATCGCAAGAATGCATACTTCCATACATTTACAATCATATTCTATGGTGTGTGAATGCTAATGGTTTTTTATACAAAAGAACTGGTAAAAAGTGGTTGTTTGAAATGGATCAATATTGTAATGATTTTAAAGTGACTGAAAGCTATATTCTTTGTGTGAATGGCACTGTTTTTATTAAATGGCGATCTAAAGTTGAAGGTATTAAGTTTATTCTGTTAACAGTTTTGGCTGATTATATTTGACGCACCACTGCGTTTTTAAAAGGCTTGGTTGTAAAAAGAAACTAAATTTTTATTTAGAGAGCATCACATTTTCCGAAACTGAGTATGGTGAAAGTCAAAATTTTGCCCGTAAGATATCGACATCATGTTCCTATTGGCCATGCAAGTCTGGTCCACTCTATGATGCAGATATATACCAAGCCGGTAATGTTTACTTCTTTACGATCTGTTTACTTCTTTATTAACCCTATTCGGTCCGGGGGTTTTCGAACGAGGGTGGATGGGGAGAATCCCCTCCCCTCAATAACTTCTCATAGGGCTGTTCAAATTGAATCAAATTTGGAGCACTTATAGTACGTCATAAAAGAAACAAAATGGCAGCAATAAATTTTTGCTTGCATCAACACATTTTCTGTGACGTCATCAGAAGCTTGACATTTGTTAAAAATGCCACTTTCTGCTTAAAATTTAATTACTTTTGTTCCAGAGCGAATTTTTGCATTCTGTTTGAAGTTTCTGAAAGCTAAATAAAAGTTATGTAACATATTTTTAACATCCGGTTTTTACGTGGATCGCATAAAAAATTGCCAGAAATTGCCTGAAAATCCCCTTTTTTCCGATTTTCGGGTAAAATCCGACAAAGTCGGGAAATCGGATTAATCACGTGTCCAAGTTATGCAAAATGATCCTTCTTAATAAAACAAAGTTGTGTTGCAAGTTTTACGTTCTAAGGATAATCCTAACAGGAGTTATTAATTTTTCCCCATTATGAGGATTTCATAGAGATTTTTTGGGGTAGTTTTGAATAATGGCCAATTTCATGGCCTCTGAAAGGTATGGGGCCTAAAAATTTGGTATGCAGGTGTCTAATAGATAAATATTGAAACTCGGTAAGTGTCATAGCCATATAATATAGCAATAAGGACCCCCCCCTGGACCGAATAGGGTTAAGATAATTATTTTGCATCTATAACGTAAACAGCAACTTTTTAAGTATTAAATTTTACCTTTTTTATCTTTTTAGCTGCCATGCAAAAGTCTTACTATCTTGGTAATAAGACAAGGTTTTTTGATGCAGCAAGCACTACTTGTAAAAGAAATGGTGGTTTACTTGCAAGTATTCACAGTGACGAGGATGTCAACGATCTTTCCATGGTATCTAGCAAGTATGTGTCCACAAAAAATGTGATTGTTGGCCTAAAAGGGAGCAGTTGGCAGGATGGTTCACCTTATGATTATCAGCTATTTACTTCCGATGCAGATAAAGATAGCAAAGATTGTGCAGAATTTAATCCACACATTAATCCAACAGATTGGAGTAGAATATCTTGCGATATTAAAAAACAATTTATGTGTCAAAGTAGGTTTTTTTTTTGTTACATATAATTCTATTACCAGTCGCTAAGCCCGTTGAAGGTCACAAAAGTTATCAGACATAACTTTTTCGGTTACATCAAAGAAAAATGGAAATATTTGCTTTACTGGTCACAGATGGACAGACGCAGCTTTGTATTAATATGCAGATTCAAGAATCTGTATTTTAGTAATTCTTTTTCATTTTGATAGTTGCTATAAAGATATTTTAAATTGTTTCTTTTGAAAATTGCACCTAATCTAACCGGCTATCTGAAAGTATAGCTCACCCTAGAAATTTTATTCAGAATTAAATCCAGAATTTAAAGTGTTAATCTTCACATAAATCTTCTATGTACCTCTTTTATTCTCCCCATGACTACCAACGTTTCTTTTATAACTATTTCATAACTACTCAGCATCACCACTTCCTGCCACCAACCAATCACCCACTGCCACTCTTCCCCCACCCCCCTAAATAGGGTTATGGACGTACTTATGCTAAATTACTTTTAAAATGACATTCAACGTAGATAACGCTAATATTTCACTTTTAGGTAATGGACATGTATTACGCAAGTTTTATCAAGTGATGAATATCAGTTTTTGGAATCAAACACAATGCATAACCATTCCTTACAGCGATCCATTTCGATTGGCTGCCTTACCTGATCCTACCACAACCTTTACAATTTTTGTGATGAAAAATTATTTTGGTGAAAATCCTTTGATAACATATGCAGCATTTCAACTGTTTAGCGATGTAGCATCAAGTACAAAAAATACGATACAAATTGGACTGTTACAACAAAATTACACAAACTGTTTATCTATGAATTCATTTGACCCTATTGGGAAATATTTATCATCAAAACAAACATTAATATGGGAAAGTAAATCATTTCAGGCTGATAACAAAGTCTTTACTGAAGATATTTCTCCTCTTCTGCGGAATTTTATTGATACCTATAGAACAGCTGTGGAAAAGCCTGAGTTCATTCCAATTGTATTTTTCTGGAAACATCCTGGTCCATTTGCAAAACGAATGAAGTATATGAGGTTGCTAGTCACTTATTATCAAAAAGAAAATAGTATGTTTTGTTTTCTTAAACAAGTCACTGTGTTCAATAAACATTTAATATGACTTTTAGATTTATGTTTTTTATTAGTATTGTCTGCTTTATGTTAATCACCTGATAATACTATTAAAGATATTTCCATACTGGTAGAACTGATTTTAATTTTGCGAACTCTAGAAAGTACATAAATTATTGATTCATTTCGCATAGCCTTGTTGTAGGCTAGGTAAGACTTTTAGGATGCATGAAAAACAGGTTTGTATCATTGGAGTGATTGTAATTAAGACTGAGCCACATGTCCTAGGCACGAGTTATATTTTTATTTATTACAAGATATTTTACTATCTACTCATGCATAGCATTTGTATAGCAAAATAATTAAAAATTTGAAATCTATTACAAGGATAATTTTAATGTAAGGACACAACAGCTAGCCTTTTCCTTTATATAAAATTAAATGAAGAGTACCTTGAGAATCTACTTTATTTATTGAAAACTATCAAGAACTAATTTTCCAAAGCATTTAGGGCACTTAATATATTTCTTGGCATTTTTCTAAGCGAAAAACCGATGTTTCAGCAAAAAAAACTTGTTTATATTTGTGTTTGTTATTTGTCTATAACCCTCTTAAAATTTTCATGACATTTTAATATGCCATACTGCTTCAATACAAATCTTAAATGCTCTGAGATTCTGGACTTGGGTGGGAAATCTGGGCAAAACACCCTGAAAATAACCTGCAATCCCAATATTCTTTTAGACAATTTTTTGGAGTTCTTACCAAGATATTATTCAGCCAAGAACCTACCTAACCAATATACAACATATGCTTTTCCAAAAAATCGACAGAGTTTTTCGTTTTGGTACCACATGTATGGGGATTTTGTTGGCAAGTTATATGTGTGGTTGATTGATGCAGTTAATGTGAAAGAACCGCTATTGGTGTTTGTGAAGGAAGGCAATCAGGGTGCATTGTGGAGGAGAGCAATTATCAGTTCTCCAGAAGATGGAGTGAATTGGAAGGTGATTTTTAATGTTTATTTGCAAAATTATTCCTTCTACTGAGTTCTTGTTCATATTCTCATATTCAAACTTTTTCCAGCGTAACATATCAGGACTTTTTTTTGCATAGTTCCTATAAAGTAACGATTCAGTAGACATTTGGAAGAAAATATCATTATTAACACAGTAGGTTTTCTACTGTATTTATATTTGCAGATAGATGACATAAAGTTTCCACACAGTTAATTTGAAACATTTACTACTTCTAGAAATGCAACCTGGAAATGTATATTTTCCACATACTAAAATTCCAGACCCACTGCCTGAACAACATAAAAATACTATTTTGGGGCTGCTAAAAATTTGTTCTGCAGGAAATATTTTTTTTAAAATGTACAAAAAATTAATTGTGTATTCAAAAGGAACGATACTTTTCTCACGCAGAATAAATCTCAAAATTAATAGTATCATCAATACTCCTTGTACGTGAACCAATCCACTGTTGATGAAGCTTTTGAGTGCTAATCTGACATAAGAAACGACCCCTTTCTTTCTTCAATAATAACCGACTACTGTCTGCTCCAAATGGTTTCTGTGGCTTATTTTTAACTCTTTAAAAACTTTGGCACAACTGTTCTTAAATGCGACATTAGCATGCCTTGCAAAAGCTATTATAAATAAAATCTTTGCAGTATTATTACTTATCCTAACAACTTGTAATAATGAAAGATATAATCTAAAAGATAAAAATAATTCTTTTTATAAATTGTTAGATTTTAGCTTTGGTCATGACAAACCAAATCTTTAAATCAATTTAAAATCAAGTGGTTATTTATCATAACTGGCTTTTATTACCTGCCAATGCCCTAGGCAATATACTACAGTTATTTTAAATAACTTAACAATAGCACTCGATGTGGGTTGATTTTAAAGGCAGTAACAGAAAAGTGAAATGTTTCTCAGATTGATCATTGAGTAAACAACTGATGGTCTAAATCAACTAGGCAGGGACTAATAAATGCAAGTATAGGTGAACCCATTCCATATAATGGAATTTGGTAGAAACTGCCAATGCAAATCTAGTACTGTGTTTTAGATGTTGAAATAATGATATTTGTAATGATAATGTTGAAAATAATATTGACAATGGTAGTAGATAGTAATAAAGCAATGCAGCTGTAAAATATGCATATTTTTATTTTAGCTTAAATTTTGTGCCTTCAGAACTGATTGGTATACGGGACATATTGCCATAGATTCAATCGAATCAGCTACTGCAGATTATGGCAACAACTCAACTGACTTTATGCCTGATTACAAGTTCAAAGGTATTAATATTTTAATTATATCAAAACAATTTAAAAACCAGCACATAGTGTTTGAGAATGTTAATGCATGAAACTTTATTTCTTACTTGTAGTAAACACTTTAAACCCGACACTCTTGAAGAAATTTGGATTGATTCAACCAAGTTTGTTGTACTCATTCAAACATTCTCTTAATGATTTCTCTGGCAATGATTTACATATCGTACCACACGCAGAGTTATCTTACCAATGGAAGGAAGACAAACTTTTGTTTCCATTACATGCATTTCATGTTTCAAAATCATCAAACGATGCTATCTTAAAGGTGGTTGATCTCTCCAGCATTTTAGGTGGTATTAAAGAAGAATTTTCAATAATATTTCACTTAAGACCAACACTACAAGAAAATGAAGTAACATTTTTCCAGTTTGGTGATCAACCTGCTGAAAACTTTCAAGTAAACATAGACAATAGCAAATTGCTTTTAAAGTAAGTATAGAAGAAAGTAGGTGTTAGAAATAATAACTTTGTTACTGCATGTGTTAACCTTTTTTAAAAACAAAGTTCTAAATCAATTTTCTTTTAGACATTCTGGTGATACTTTATATACATCATCTTGGGACCTGACCAATGGGACTTGGACCTATGTTGCTGTAACATACCTGAATGAGACAATATCTGTTTACATGAATAATACGGTAAATTTATACTTGGTCTTTAACCGTTTTTGTATAATGTCTGTATTTCGCTTGTCAGTATAAAAAGAACGAGCGTTTATATATGTGATATTAAAATTAGTGCACGTGCAAAATTGCTTTTTAAGTGCTGCAAAAACTATGGATGAAGTGGGCATTATAGTCTTTACCTTTAGCCTGCCGGGGATTGTTTTGCCATTGATTCGATAATAGGTATAAGCGCAAGGCATATGTCACCTTGTGTTCTATCCTTTTACAAGCGTGTGCCAACCATATATCACTAAAGTAAAAATCTATTAATTATATTTGAAACATTTGTTAAGTTGGTTTTTTTAAGCATAAGAGTTGTGCAACTCCCAACAGAGATGAGTTTCAGACTTAAATCCATTACATAGGAAATATAGGTAAATTATAGAAAAGCTGTTTATATGTGAGTTATTTGGAAAAATATTAGCGAACATTGGTTCTTAATCTCAAGATGTGTATCATTCCATGATATTTCCTTGTTATATCTTGGCAGAGAAATATGGCGCAATACAAACATACACCAGCTACTGCATGTGCTAGCTAATAGTGTCATATTTAATAGGGCAACCAGTGCAGCAATTAAAGGTTGTGGGTTCAAGTCCCATTCGATCTATTATCTTTGCAGCGATTGGGAAGCTAATGTGTGGGTTAATTATTATTTTGTATTTTTTTAATTATTAGTTTGTATTTATGTTTACATATGTTTATTCTAGGTTGATGATGTCACAGCAGAGTTGAAGACGTCATTGTTCACATTTCCCAGCAGTTTATATTTTTTCCGTGATCCATCGAAGCTTGGTTCTCCACCGACTGACTTTTTTAAAGGTTCAATTTCTTGTTTTCAATTTTACAATGCAACCATGACATCCAACCAAGTTGAAGCTTTAGAATTCTGTCCAGATCGATTAGGTAAAACAAAATTTAAAAAATTCGCCTTAATTACTTTAATTTTTCACGTTTCAATATTTTTATAACCATTGCAATTTTGTTCTGTAAAATAGAGCTGAAGTCCTGCGAATATAGCTGTTCCAATGGTGGTGTTTGTGTGCCCCTTAAGCGTATGTGTAAATGTCCTTCGTCCTTAAAGAGATACTATGTGCAAGAAACCTGTCAAAATGGTATGTTAGTATATTGTTGTCATGACATCTCAATAAATGTCAAAGTGGTATTACTTTTGGCGGCACAATAAATAATTCAAAGTAAAATATATGCTAAAGTTTGAAAGTCAAATTATCGATTGTGTTTTATTTTTCTCCTTTATAAACAACAAGTTATTGGTCATATTTTAGGTTTTCATGATGGTTTGTTTAAAAATGCCATAAGTTATGTGAGCTTTGACAGATCACTCCAGGATGAAAAAAAATTCTTCTCCGCGTTTAATGAAGGTTCAAGTTATCTTGTCTCATCTCCAATAAATTCAGGAAGATGTATCGAAAAAACAAGTGTGATAATTGCACGTGCCTTTGATAATTGTGCGTTAGATTTGGAAGGATGTCCAAATGGTTTTGCAGTTGCCTTTTGGCTTTACATTGATCAGAACGAGGACAAGAAATCTGTTGAATTGTATCGCTTTGGAAATTTAGTCATTACTGCAGACTTTATCTTCAATTTAAATTCTTCAGTTAGATTTGGATATATTATGGGAAACATAACATGGCATTCATCTGTTGCCATATGTTCAGGACAAGTAGATTTACCATTCAAAGCTTGGTTTTATATAAATATAATTGTCAATAATTCAAGTGTACTTTTATGGAGAATTAATGGCGAGAATGGCAATGAAGCCAACTGCTCTTCATTAGCCAACGATTTGTCAATCTCTGACACATCTCTTTCCTTTGGAAATGTATCAAAGCTCTGTATTGATGAATTTGTAATGTACAATCGAGTGGAAAATCTGGATTCGTATTACAACCGATTGAGTAATCATATAGGTAAGTTGTTATCCTAAACTATTGGTGAAAATGCATAGAAAGTGTTGTTTCGTCTGAAACTATTGTGCCTCGTTGTTGTAAAAAAAATAATAAATTTCATTTTTTGCTTACTGAAGTAACATTTCCACAATTTAGTTTGAAATATTTCTATATATATGCATTAATAAGGTTTGAATGCACATCCCTTAACAGGTGTAAAATTACGGATGATAGAAAATGTCAAAATTTGCTAACACTTAAATATGACATCATAATTATACAGCATAATTATATCTGAATTCTTCAAATGTGATTATCTTGAGAACGAAAAGTTTCTTTTGAAAAATTCAAAAAAGACTTGTTAACCAACTGTTTGAGCTCTATGATACAAGTCCAACATCATCTTATACCTTGGGTTCCCTTAAAGAAACTAACGCTTTCGATCAAAATTTCGAAAACGATTTCCTTGTTTCCAATGAATCTATCATGTCAGAAGTAAGTAGCAAGGCTCAGTTTGAATAAACACAATTTCTTGACTTTTTTCCATTTTAACTACCTTTAATATTTGTTCTGGACACTGATTTTAACATCTCTATCCTTTCGTTAATTAAAAAAGGTATTTTATGAAATGAGTTAGTTTGTAATTTTATCTGTTTATTCAAACTCTTTTTTTCTCCTTGCGATGTTTACTGCAACCTTTTTTCTTTTGTGTGTGATTGACACTTTTAATATGACCCAATCATCTTTTTTTTGTTTCACCTGACGCTACTGAACAGCCCATTTTCAAATCTTTCTCTATCACTATCAATTTCTTAGAAACTTAATGTAATAATAAAATTTAAAAAAAGAAACAACTTTGCAATAAAATATATTTTTATCATGATAAAAACACAGATCAAACAGGATTCGTATTTTTTTTAATATTGTTATTTTTAATTAAAAAAACAACATTCATGTTTAACATTGTAACATTTCCTTTCTCGTTAGCTTTGTACGATTTGCAAATGTTAGACCAAATTGGCTATTCATGATAATTTATAGATTTTTAGGAATGCAAGACATAAAATGCACTGTAAATGTTTAAGAGGAAATTTTAACAATATTAGCGTCAGTTTTTTTTCATTTAATATTCTTGATTGTTGCGGTCCAATGTTTATATGTTTTCTCTGCGCATATATACCTGCGCATATCGATTGTCCTCGAAAATGTAAAATCGAAACATTGTTCGTACTTGGTTGCATTCTGAAAAGATCAAAAATAAGTTACATGTTTTACAATAGATACGTGTATTCTGAATGTGCTCAAAATGATTAAAAAATATTAAGCAATAAACAAACTTTAAAAAAGAAAGTATGGCTATCTGTGTAGCCGGGGGCATAAATTTTTCAAAAATTAATTATTTTTTTGCTTAATTAAGCCTGGTTTATTTTAACATTTAGAAAAGTACTCTATTGTCCTTGTAACAAAAACAGTTTGTTTGCGTTACTTGACTTATAAGCAACCTTTTCAATAGTTCCTTTTCAAAAGTTGTTATCCTATAGTAAAAAGCAGATTGTGGATATTGTAAGATTTAAAACTGGATACGATATTATGAAGAAATAATAAGACAACAGAAGGTTTTTCTAGTATGCTTTTTACGCAAGTCTCGACTTTTTGTCTCCAAACACATAAATGTCATTGCTGTTGCTCAGTCGCAGACCATCAACACGAAATAGGTTCCATAAAAAAAATAACAATTTTTCGAGTCAAAATAGCTGCCAAGTTTACAAAAAAAACCACCAATTTCAGGAGCTAAGTTATATTTTCTCATGGTTTTATGGACCGATTGTATTATATATAAAAAAATAATTTTAAGGTAATTTCCCTTTAACATTAGTTTTTCATTTGATTACTATTTTATCCTCTACAATCAATATTAAAGCTTTTTATTCTATAGTTAGGATATGTTATGTAGTGCTTATTATTGCAATCAACTTGATCACTTGTCTATTTTTTTAAGGTGATGAATTAGCTAAAAAAGGTAAGATTTATTTCTGTTAAGGACAAAAAACAGTCGCGAGTACTATAGAACAAACGTTTTTATCTAAAGGCATTCTCAGCAATGTGTTGTTAAACGATACATTGTTATTGAAACGTTGTTAAATATTTTATGACAGTTTTCTACAAATTACTATGAAATCATGATATATTGTTAAATAATCAACTCTTTATTTGTAATGTCAAATATTAATTTGAACTTTGGGTGTGGTAAAAATCCTTAAACATGCTTGAAGGTTAACTGTTCAGCATGCTAAAATTAACGTCTTAGTACATCTAGTTGGGTGTAACCAGCAAATTTAGAAATTTAAATGTTTGTGGTGTTGTTATTTAGTGAATTACTACCCATGGTTGAGATTCGAAGTGTCATCCAATGACACAATATGGAGTGATGACTTGCAAAATGAAGAAAGTGTCGTTTACGTTAATGTTAAGAAAAACTTTGAAGATGCTGTGAGTCAAATTAGAACTATTTTATATGTTATGTTATAAATAATGGAATTGTTATATTTTTCTATTTTTCTCTGAAAATAAATTCTCGCCTGTAACATTTAAATGTTTTCCCAACACAGAGTTTAAAATTGAATTTTTTTCTTTAGTTTCACAGGTTATGTTTTCCAGCTAATTATTTTAACATCTTTTATGTATTTTTATAATTCGAGTGTCCTTTTAGATAATTTCTTGGATGGAATTTTCAATCTGGGATCAAGGTTACAAGGTTGATGTCAAACGATTTTCGTAAGTTGAATACCGTCTTTTGATTAAATCGTGCATGATTTTAATGTAATAATGGCTTTAAACGAGAGACATTTTATAAAAAAGCAGAATTTAGCAATTCTTATTGATAAACAGTTTAGCCACTCTAAAGCTACAAGGCCACGATGCAAAAAATATTTACTGATGTCGCCATTGCAGCTTTTTGTTGCACAGCATTTTTAAATTACTATCAACATTAATTTTGTAACCAGTAACAAGATACAAAATCAGTTCGCTTAATTTTGTATCTTGTTAATGGTCGCTAACAAATACATACTTTAAATAACAAAAAAATGTTGCGAGTAACAAGAAACCCTTGTAAAAAGAAATTCTTCGTGTCACCACTTTCAGCAAAAATTCTGAGTCAACATTTTTTTATTCAGTCGATCAGAATAAAATAATTATACCGAATCCTTTCCTGGCTGTGGTGGAATGTTACCTGTTGCACGGATGTGTGGTGTCACGATAATTTTTTTCGACAACTGTAACCGATTTGAATTTTTCACTATCACCTGAAATTATAACCTCATTATCCGTGGCTTAACATTTGCTTCTTTTTTCTGATGATGTGTTCCTTTGCTTTGTGATTTTTTGTTTCGAAATTATAATTATAATTCAATGTTATCAATTTAAAGACAGTATTTACGTCAATAATTTCGTTTGATATATTGACGTCAATGTGTTGGTTTCGTTAGCAGCAAATAGCTAGGTTGGTTTAATATTTTATGATAAGCCTATAGTTGTAAGGTGGTGGAAAAAAATTCTTAGAAGAAACAAAAAAAATAAATAATGTATACAGATCATGTGTTTTTGACGAATGGTTGAGAAGGTCATTGTGACAGTTAAGAACTAACAGTTGCTAGGGCGAATTATGAGTACTTCTCCTTTGTTGGCTTTATAGCGAGGATGCGTTCAAAAATAGTTTTGCTTTAGTAGGTTTGTTGTTTTGAAATTTTTATTGACTCTTGGAACTTTTGGTCATACTTGTAAGCATTGAGTATATAAGGACATTCAGATTGTATGCAAGCGTTGCAAAGGTAAAATTATACACAATAAAATATTTTCAGCTTTAATGATGTACAGCAGAGGTTCGTTATAGATAGTTCAGAACTTCTGTTACTTAGATGATATGTTGAGTATTAAAGGGGTGTTGTGGTGGCGGTGGTGGTAATAGTGATGGTGTTTTCACCTGTTTTCAGTGAATTTTTATCACCATTTTAAGCTATTCAATTCGTTTTTTTCTAACTGTAATAATTTAAAATAGATTATTATTATTATTATTATTATTATTCATATTTACACAGGTTGACTACGTCAGAATATATACATATCTGGTATCAATGCAGGACCTGTACAAAAATAAATGAAAGTAAAAGCTAAAAATACTATAAAAATTTTGGTTTCGAAGAGGCATAGTTAGTAAGTGTAGCACTCTTGGATAAAGACGAGTGATGAGTAAGCAAGTAGGCACGTATCAGGATAAGTCACTGTGAAGGAGAATGGCATAGTGGATCGTAAGTGTGAATGTGTGACTATATATATATTAAAATGTGTCAAAATAATCAAATAAATAAATAAAACTTTCAGACACTGAGTCAAAAAGAGGCATCAGAATTGTTAAAACACCAACTGAGGTGAAATGCTATGACAGACTACTAAGAAAGCACAAGTTCAGACATCATCATACACAATGATACTGTTTCAAAAGAGGCGTATGGTGCACAATTGCTCAATACACCGAACCCGGATGCACGAAATGAAAAATCCCCTGTGTCACATATGAATATATATTACCATTCGTGCTTAGAAATATACCGTTTAAAATTCACAAAAGATTTTTCATTCCGCACATCCAAGCCCAGTGCATTGAACAACCGTGCACCATAGTAGCTCGTAGTCTTTCGGCCAGCTTCTGTTCTAACTTTTGGTAATCTTATCTGCGACTTGTTACCTCTCGTGTTGATATTATGATTCACCAGCTCGTATTGAATATTGCTAACGTTATCAATTTTATGGAGAATCTTGAAAACATCTGTGACAGCTTTTCTTTTACGTTCGTTTTCAATAGAAATCGAATGTTCTCCAGTATTATGAATGATAGTGTTAGCACGATTATGAAGTCCTTCAAATTTCATTTTCCAAGAATTACTTTGGTTACAATATACAGGATAACAGTAGTGAAATATTGGTTTGATCAACGCGTTATATATGGAATTAGCTACCACAGGAGAAATCTGATGTCGTAATTTCTTCAATAAGTATATACGAGAGCAAATCTTCTTATACACCTTGCTGTAGTGTTCGTTCAGGTTCAGATGAGAATCTAACGTTATACCAAGATATTCGTAAGTAGCAGACTGGCTGATGGTAGTAGATAAAATTTCAACATTACAATCATCCACATTTGACAATCTATTTCCATACATAACAAATTCCGTTTTTCCTTTTTTCATGTTGAGAATAAGACAATTATCTCTAATCCAGGATTGTACAACATCAGCTTCTTTGTTAATAACGGATACAATGTGACGTTCGTTTTTATGAGAGTAGTACAACACTGTGTCATCAGCGTATTTCAAAATAGAGCAGTTCTTTAATCGAAAATGCAAATCATTCAGAAGAATGATGAACAAAAGAGGGCCAAGAATGGATCCCTGTGGAACACCATGAGTGATACTCTCCGTTCTAGAACTGGTACCTTCAAAATTTACTAATTGGGATCTATTGAATAAATAGTCACTTATCCATGATAGCTCATTCTCTGTTATACCGTAGTATGGTAATTTGTGAAGTAAACATGAATGGTGTACGGTGTCAGGAAGCCATATTGATAAGGACTGAAGAGGCCGTTCGATTCAAAGTACTGTGATAGTTGATCAGAGGCAATTTTTTCAACTACTTTCGATATCACGTTAAGGACGGATATTGGACGATAATTTGAGAACAAATGTTTTGCTTCTGACTTGTATATAGGTGTTACTTTGGCAGTCTTTTCGATCGTTGGAAAAATGCCAGATTTGAAACTGTGATTAATCAAAAATGATAGCGGTGCTGCTAGTTCCTCAGCTGCATCCTTTATAAGTAAAGCTGGGAGATCGTCAATACCGGAAGCTTTTGATGAATTAATTTCTTTCAACACTTTGATCGTCTCTGAAATTTCAACATGTTGGAATTTGAATGATAAATGTTGTGGATTGACGTTAGTTAGATAAAAGGATCCATTAAATGGCAACCATGTTAAATTCGTGATAGATGGGATGGAATTTACAAGTGTAGATCCTACTGTTGCAAAAAAGTGGCAGAATCCATCAGCTATTTGCTTCTTATCTGTGATAGTTTCATTTCCAATTTTAAATGATCTAGATGCACTTTCATTGTTTTTTACAGGATACGACTTTTTGATTTGCTTCCAGAAGTCTTTCGGGCTGGTACCGTTCTCCCGAAAAAGTGAGCGGATGTGATTTGCTTTTGCTTGTCGAATGAGATACGACACGAGATTTCGCACTCTTCTGTAACTTGACCAGTCATTTTCACTATTTGTACGTTTTGCACAACGGAGATAATAATCACGAGTGTTCATTTTCGTTTTAATATCTCTCGACATCCAAGGATTTTGCATACCTCGAATTTTCCTTTCAACTAATGGTGCATGTTTGTTGATAACAATTGTCAAATAATGTTTGAACAAGTTCCATGATGAATTCATATTATCTTCAACAAAGCAATTTTTCCACGGCACATTTCTAAGTTCATCCTTAAAAAGATCCTTGTTAAATTTTGAATAATCACGAGTAAACAATTTACGAGAAGCGTATTTCTTTACATGCATTTTACGTACAATTCCCACAAGGTCGTGGTCACTGATGGAGTTGGCATCAACAAAAGATTTTGATATTTTTGTTGAATCTGTTGTCAAAAAGATATCGATTAACGTTTTACTAATACTTCTCGTTGCTTCTTTTATCATTTGTTTAAAACCATTAGTAGCAAAAATATCTTTTATATCGACATGGTCGTTTGGTTTCAAATAGTTACAATTTAGATCACCGGTAATTAAGCATTCTTTACCTTCATCCGTAACGGTTGTTATCATGTCATTAAGTTTTGCGTCGAAGTTTATGTCGATGTACTTTGAGTTATCAGGGGGTTTATATACTGAACACAATAAAATTGATTTTGTGTTAGGAATAAGAATTTCTATCCAGATACCTTCAATTCCTTCAGTTTCTAGATCATACCGTCGTTGGTAACTTATATCCTCACGAATATACATCAAAACACCGCCATGCGGTCCATTTTTACGGTCTCTACGTTCAACAATATATCCTGGAATGTGAAGTATGGAAGTACTTAATGAAGAGTTCAAGTGTGTCTCTGTAATACAAAAAATCGATACCTGATTTTTCGAGTCTGATAATAATAACTTGATTCTATCCAATTTTTCGAATAAACCATTAACATTTTGATGTATGATTTTCATTCCTCGTTGACTGAGAAACGATATAAATCCAGGATTAAGCGAATGATCGGATTCTAAATCGTTCGCGTCGTGTGTACCACATAAGTTACAAAACAAGCGTTCTTCTCCTTGTTCGTAAACATCTTTAAAACATTTTAGGTGACAACGATTTGCACAGTTGTGGCATTTGTCAAACTTTTGATTCTTTCGGATAACTTTTGTACAATTTGGGCATGTATATCTCGGTCCGGGACAACTTTCTACGTCTCCAGAAATAATCAGCAACAACGCGATTAAACTCTTTGGTGAATAAGGTCTTGTATCCACATATCTTCTTCTGTTTACCCATAAACTGGAATAACCATGTTTCAATAAATAGATATCATGTGTTTGGTCAACTCCAAAAGTAAGGCTTATACCATCAGAAGTTATAAAACTTGGTTTTTTTATATAGATAAAAGTATAAATTGATAACAACAACACGAGCAACACGTCCGCTCTCGGTGCCGCCATTATTAGTTGATGAAACATACGGCATTTTGTTCGCTCTGTGGTGAAAAAATTATCTCGTTTTATGAATTTCTTTTCTATGTAAATCAATAAAATAACCAAACAAAACGCTTTGTTGGCTAAATGATAAAAATTAATGTCAGCCAGTTCCTGTTAATAGTTTTACAATTCAATATTGAATAGATTTGCACTCTAAATTTTAAATACGATGTATATCTTTCTTCCTTATGCTAATGATAAGATAATATCTCAGCAGTCGGACAGCAATTGGAAAGAAAAAATGTCAATTTTGGTCTTTACAGACAGACATTTCAATATATTATTTTAGGGTAATCATTACTTTTTAGGAAAACATCTGACGGTACAGTTTCTGCGGAGTTAAATTTCTCATTCAAGCCACCTTTACCACGTACCATCGTTCATAGTCTTACCAGCACATATTTCTACGAGCATCATGGCCATTACTATAAATTTGAAAGAAGTAATTCTTCCTTTGGAGGTTAGTTTTTTTGTTTTTGCTTTTGAAGCAGAAAAGATGCAAGTTGGAAAAGCTAGTTTTCAATCCATCTAAAGACTACGTAAAAATTAAATTTTGTTTAGTCAAATAATTAAAACATAAGAGATCATATGCCATGTTTTTCGAATATACTGTTGCATTTTTCTTTTTTAGTACCTGCCATTGCTGTTGAGTACGAAGCAGAAGGGCAATATGATATAAAAATCAACATTTTAAATTCGCATTCAATAGATGCAACAAACCATAAAGGTTATGCGGTTTATTATCATGGAAATTACCCTAACACCACTGTGGAATATTTGCCAGAGCAGGAGCATTTCTTTTACACTGGTGTTGACAGCATATTGATATCAGAGCTTACACCTTATCGTGAATACTACCTATCCATTTATAGAATTACTCATCAGGGTTTTGGCCCTCCTGCAAACAGTACAGTTATTTTATTATCACCATCAGGTAAAGCGATATGTAGTCTATAATACTTAGATTCTACTTTTTGGAATGCAGCACATATCTCCTAATTCGTACACAGGACGGATTAAAAAATGTGTTCGAATAAGAACATGCTCGAATAAGGCAACAGTAAACAGAAGAATCATAAAGCAAGAGACCAAAGAAAATGTTTAAAATTTTAAAATGTTTAAAACTTTTATGCTGGTATTATCAAAGTTTTTATTAGACTATTGCAGTAATGATACAATGTGATTTAGTGTCATATGCGCATATGTTGATGCTGTTTTATCTTTTGTTTTAGTGAACACACACCCTCCTACAATCTTAGAAGCATCGCCGCACAATAGCACGTCAATCAAACTGAGATGGGAAGAATACGATTTTTTCTACTGGAACGCTCCAGATCTTTTATGTTATCAAATACTTTATAGAAAAACTTCCGAAGTGAACAACCTAACTGGAACCATACGTGAATTTAATCATAGTGTTTTGAATGTTAGTGCTGATGTGACAGAGTTTGTGTTGGAGGGCTTAGATGTGTTTACTGAGTATGATATACACATTGGTACTGTTAATAATTTAGGCTTAGGTGCACTTGCAAATGTTGTTCAAAGAAGCAACGAAGGTGGTAAGGAGAATGTTTGTTATTGTTGTTGTTGTTTGTTTGTTATACTTGAATTTCACCTCTAAAGCTCGCAATATTAG
The DNA here is from genome assembly GCF_029227915.1 of Hydractinia symbiolongicarpus. NCBI lineage: Eukaryota > Metazoa > Cnidaria > Hydrozoa > Anthoathecata > Hydractiniidae > Hydractinia > Hydractinia symbiolongicarpus. The sequence goes on along the minus strand of NC_079882.1, from coordinate 27,667,165 downwards.
TATAGTCAAACTTTCAATTAAGAACATTTTATACATATTAGCTGCTGGATTAAATTCCACTTAACGATTATCTTTTTAATTCAGTTCCTGAGTTAGCACCAAATATCACATCAATTAAACTTGTGAATGCCACCATGGTTGCGTTTAATTGGAGTTTGTTACCACATGATATTGACATTTATAATTCTTTTAAACTATATGGATACGACATCAGTATAGTGCCATTGTTTCCAGAATTTAACTTATCATGCCCATACATAAATGTGCAAATCGCAAATAACATTAGTGAGCTCACGCACCCAGAGAACTGTAAACATATGAGATTCTTCAATCTTTCAATCGCTGGTTATAACAACATCGGCGTTGGAGTGAAGCATGAATTCTGTTACGTTTTAGGCCGAACTGGTAAGTCCACTTTACACTATAGGGTTTACGATTGTATGTCAATAATCTAATAAAATCTTCTTCCATTTTATAGTTCCCCCCCAAATTCAGGTCTTAAATACCACCTTTGGACCACAAATGCCAAATGAAATGTCTTCAGTCAACATTAGCATTGGTGATATTCCATTGGAGGATGAAACAACAGTTGTAATGTACTATCAAATTTTGTACCAGTCGTTAGATTGGGAGGATAATGTCACCACTTTTAATGTTAGTATAAATCACACCAAAGCCGAGTTGGATTATTGGGATATGTTAAAGGAAGTCTTTCTTAATTGTTCCGACCTGACTTATCCACAAGTATCTTCAAAAGTTGTCAACTACATGCTAACCATTCATTACTACACGAACTATACAATGACTGGCAAAGCTTGTAGTGAAGAAGGATGCAGCAATGAAAATCTAACCATTAAATTTCTCACTGCAGAACATTCTCCATTTTGTCCACCACCCAATGTGAAACTTTTTAATTCAAGTTCAACATCTCTAATAGTCACATTTGATGCCTTATCTCGCCATTGCTTATCAGGCGAATTGCAGTTTTATGGATTAATATTGTTAGAAACAGAAAAATATCTCGATGTTGTGAGGGAAAATGTCAGTATAGAAACCCTTTTATCAAACGCAACTTTTTATAACGAAACGTTATCCAGGGAAATTGAATATTTTGGTTTGCATGAATATTGGAATTACACAATACTTGCATTTGCTCAAAATAATGGTGGTATGGGTTTTGTTTCTGATCCAGTTTACAATATGACGGACCAAGATGGTAAGATTTTTTCGTAAAAAACAATTATATTAAAAAATTATAGGTTTTTTTACTGTTTATTTTCTTCCTTTTATTTATTATTATAAAGTTTTACAGCATTCATTCCGGATTAGTTTTTAAATGACAACATATGACAGCTAATCATAAAAAGATGATGGACAGTTTGAAAAAGAAAACAATGTAATATAATTTCAACCCTAAACATGATATTTTTGTGAAAAACCGTTGACATGGCTAAACAGCATCATTTGGCCAGTACTCTGCAGTCCTTAGGCTGAAAAAGTTTTACTTTGACAGGGGTGTAGGTTGACTTTTGAATCTAACCAAATAACCTAAACGAAAGTTATAGGTATAAAAGTTCTAAAAGTTAACTTTGCATTCGTACATAGAAACGGCTTTCTCGATTAGATGTAGTCACGTGTTCACCTTTGGATTGTGGTAACATGATTTTTTTTGTCTTTTAGTTCCACACGGCATCCCTCTTAATTGTTCGATTGAGCATTTTAATTCAACATGCTTTACTTTGACAATCGGGAGACCGGAAAGGTTACTTCAGAATGGTGTTATTCATTTTGAAGTGAATATTGTAACTGAGTATGACGATCAAATATTTCGTCGTGTTGAAGTTGATGGCGTTTTAACTTCAACAGTGTTTTTTAACGTAACGAAATTCACCCAACTCAATATTTCCATCAGTGCTGTTACTTTGAAAGGGATTGGTCCTGAAGTCGTATTACAAAATCGGACTTTGGAAGATAGTAAGTTGAACTCTGTATTTTGAAGAAATGTCTTTAACGTTGTCCTTTGTATGTAGGTATACTCAAAAAGAATTATTGTTAAATTTACGTGCTGGGTTTTTTTAAGCTATTAAGCAGTTTCATGTTTTTTCGTAAATGTGACACAACGTATGTGAAATTGCGTAATCGTCCTTGCAAGCTCCTGGGTGAAACTCCTGAAAGAATAATGAAGGCATAACAATTTGTGGAAAAAAAAGAAAAAGCAATCAATTTTATAAACTTTTTAAGTATAAGCTCAAGAAAATATTTTCTACTTTTAATTTTAAAACAAATATGATGTATTTGTGAAAGTAAAAAAATATGTGCCGATATAATCTATATATTGAATCGTCGTCACATAAAGTGCGACAATTGCTGCACAAAAATAAAAGTTCGAATGAGAAAAAGATGGATTTACATGGTGTCAAACTTTTAATATTAGTTGCTTGTGACTTAAAATGAGTTTTCGGAGAGAAAGAAAAGTACAATATATGGAAATATAATATTTTGAATCGACTAAACTTCTATTTTAACGGAGTGTCTGTCATGATACCGTTTCACCTTTTTTTAGTACCAACGCTTCCCCCAGCAAACTTTAATGTAAGTTTATTATCCAACGATACATTTGTACTATCATGGGAAGATATACCACCGCGGTCTGTTCATGGCATCCTTCAGCATTATCATTTGTATGGTTGTGGTGTCTTACATAATGCTTCATTACATTGCTTTGATCGAAATATAACGCAATACAATGCGACGTTCACTGTGTTTCCTGGCACGTTCTACAATTTCACCATTGCTGGATGCACTAGGGTTGGATGTGGAGCAAAGGATAACATATTCACAAAATCGCTAGATATGGGTAAATTCAGTTTCTGCATATTTTTTTTTTATCTGTAACGTCTGAGATAATCGCTACGGTTTCAATTTGTCTTGCAATTTCTTCAGGTCACCAAAAGGATACAAAGTAAAACTTTTTTTTTAGTTACTTCTAATTTAGTTACTTCCTATGGTATCATTCTTATCATGGTGTAAAATGTGCTGCCACAACTATTGATTCAAAATGATATATTTTTAGTTCGCAGTTAACTACTCCCTGTTGCCTATGACTTGCAAACTTTGCAATTCACTAACATAAAATAATTGAGACAACAAGTGAAGATGCTTATGACATATTTTAAACATTTTTATTTAAATTTTGATAAGACAAAAATTTTGCGATACCTGGCAGTTATATAGTTATATAACTTGGACTATGTTTAGATGCATATATGCAGATGGTCCAATTGAAGTTCAATTATAATTCTGCTTTTCTCTAAATTCCAGTTCCAAATGGACCTGTCCGGCATTTACTTGCTCCAAACATTACAGCAAATTCGATAAATCTAACATGGCTGCCAGTCTTTCCAATGAATCGGCGTGGGATAGTTACTCACTACAACATAACTGTTGTAAATACCTTGCATGAATGGCAAACTATAGAAGATCAAAATGAAGACACTTGGATTTCCAATACAACGGGTGTTTTGGTAGACGGCTTGGATAATTATACGTTGTACCATTTAAGCGTGGCAGCTTGCACCTCGGCTGGAAAATCATTTGTTTCTGTCCAAAGAAGCTACAAAACGAAACAGAATGGTATGTATTTTTTGCAAAATTGAAACTAACGTTTAAAGTTAATTAAGTGTGTTTTTAAATGCCTAACTTTTATTTAGTACCCAGTGCTCCTCCATTGAATGTTACAGCCTACGATACCAGCAGTAGTAGCCTGAATATAAGTTGGATACCATTACCAAAATGGTATCATGAAGGAGTACTACTGGGATACGTTATCTTCTTTGAAGTTGAAGAGGGTTTTACAGACATCAGAAGGGGACGAACAAAAGGGGAACATTACTGCAGCACCTCAAGTTGTGAATTGACTGATTTATCACTTCATACACCTTATGTTATTTACGTGGCTGGTTATACTGAAGTTGGGTATGGAGTTTTGAGCGTAGTTGCGAATGGTACAACAGGAGAATTCAGTAAGTTTTGTTTGTTGTCGAAAAACTTTATCAGAAGAATTATTTCTCTGGAACAAATTCTCGTGTTCAACTTGTCTTTTTACTTTACTAAAGTTTTCACTGTTATTTTAATTTTGACTATTACTGATGTAAAAGAATTGAATAATTCTTATTAAGCTGATGGAAACTGGACATCATGGACGAATTGGGGAAACTGTGCGAGGAGTTGTGGATTAGGATATGCAATGAGACAAAGGTGGTGTACAAATCCTGAACCAGAGGAAGGTGGAGACTATTGTCCCGGAGAGAGACAAGAATTCCGACCTTGTAACGACTTTCCATGTCCAGGTAAGCACCAATAAAGACTTCTTTAACGTCTCTAAATTTTGATTAATTGTTTGACCTTCAAGATATTTTATTGGGTTGTCGTTTTCTTCCACCTGCATAATTTTGATTTTCTGCAATTTCTTTTCAGGGTATTATTTAGCAACACCTGGAGATAACTGCAGATCAACATGCGAAAACTTAGGAGAAGAGTTTGGGTGTGCTTTGGACTTAAATTTTCAAAACACTTCAAGGTATTTTGAAGACGTTATTGATGGTTATAATTACACTCGAACCATCTATGTAAAATGCAACTCATCTGTGCAGACAAATTTTTATTCTCGAAAATATGATCCGAGCTTAGTTCTAAGCAGCGGTATTTGCCGGGGATATGTTAATGTGCCTGTTAAAATCGATTGCGATGCTACTGGAGACAACACAGTCAGGAGATTATGTAGATGTATCGACAAAGGTGATATACTTTTTCAATAATGTTTATAAACAACTAATATTCTCTTTTATTCTGAAGAAATATTTTTATTTTTCCCTATTGCAGAGATGGCTCAATATAGAGAATGGGCTAATTGGGGCTTATGCAATAAAGATTGTGGTACTGGACGTTACCAAAGGTACAGAGAATGTATTGTTGCAGGAGGCTGTACTGGAACTTCTCTGGACAAACGAGATTGTAATGTTCACCCCTGCCCAGGTACATTCTTATCCTCTTTACAAGAGAAATAATTAATTTTTATTTTAAAAACAATTTAAATTTGTTATTTAGTGGATGGTGAGTGGGGTGGATGGTCGTCTTGGTCTAATTGCTCAGCAACTTGCGGTTTTGGTTATCAACAAAGGAGCAGGAACTGCGATTCACCTGCTCCCGCTTTCAATGGATCTTATTGTGTCGGAGACCACAATATTGATATAAAAGAAGGATGCAATCCAATGCCGTGTCCAGGTAATGCTACTTTAAATCTCTGAATATAAGCCCTTGGCTTGTACAAGTTAATAAGCTTTTTATTGTGGGCTTAAGCACAGGTTATTAGCTCATGCACAAGCACGGGTGGGGGGTTTGTACGCGTGTGAGTCTATACACGGGTGGGTTTATAGGTTATAAGCTATAGTTCGGGAAACAAAAAATAGTTTACGAAATAAATAAAAAAAACACCTGGTAAAGCGCATGAGATTTTAGTAGTCTTCTAACAAACAAATCAGTATAAACATCTAGTTACCCGTTTACCAACAATGTTACCTGGTTACCAACAATGTCTTGGATTTGCACCTCTGCAAAACATTAGCTGCAAATCTGCTTTTCATCAATTCTCTACGGGATTTAAGATTACACTTGATGTTCTAATTTTTCTTGCAATGCCTACACTTGTCAGCAACGATATAAATAATAGGCTGATACAAAAAGGCGCTTATAATCGAATGGGCTTATACTGAGAGGTCTACAGTATATAAAATTTCATGAAAGTTTGCTCTTTTTTAGAGTAAAGTTTTCATTATTTCAATGTATTTCTTAGTTTTCTCTTGGATGCGTGAAACAAGTTATATTGCATCTCAAGCTTCACAAACTGACTAGTAAAACGTGTTTAATATCACTCTGTTATTTTTTCACTTCAATTTTGTATCAAAAAATTTCTTTTGTCTGTTTCTCCAATAAAACATTTTAACCCGAAATGTAGTACCTTGTCTTGTCTTGTTGAAGGTTTTTAGAAAAAGATTTTTCAACAAAGCTGTGTATTGACATTTCTCCTAAGTTTCTAAATGACCATGTTAAGAACCATGTTGAATTCTACTTTTTATAGTTCATGGACAATGGGGTGATTGGCAGGAAGTTTCAGAGTGCAAACATTCTTGTGGATTTGATGGAGTTCGAGTTCAAAAACGATATTGTGATGAACCTGCACCGCTCTATGGAGGTGCTGATTGCGTTGGCAAGAACAGTAGAAACTTTTCATGTAGCGAGAATACTATATGTTTGCGTAAGTGACTTCGATTGAATAGAGAAAACAGTCCACATGCACCTCAAACGCTTTTTATGTTTACAAAATGTCCAAGGGATCAGACTATCCCTTGGACATTTTGTATCAGATTACAAGATTATTCAGAGTCAGATAAAATTAGCAATTTCCATTCTCAAAAGAATATTATCAAAATAAATATATTTAATTTTTAACCTAAGAATAAAACTGTTTTTAAATACCCAAATATTTTTCCAAGTTTTCTATTTCAGCTGCTTTATATGTTTATACTGTACGATTTACTGAAGAGACATGGGAGTTTCCAATGTATCAAATAACAAACGAGAAATCTGTGAATTTGAGTAAAAAGATTGAGAAAGAGGTTGGTTTTTTGATTTTTCTTTTTATGCGTAATTTTGTAATTTAAAGATATATGCATTTATTTTAATCACCCAGACAGGTACATCTGAAGTATATAAATATAAATACAGAAAAACTTCAACAAAAAAGTATCAGTGGATAATTAATTTTTTCATAATGACTATCTATTCCATTTTCAGCGTCATAACATTTTATAATTATTATTGTAATACGTAAATATAATGCATGTCCTTCATTAATCTTGACAGCTTTATCCATTCTTATATCGTCGTTGCAATAAAAGTTACTTTCGAGAGTTACCTAATGATTTTTATTCTTGTCGTGCTTTTATTACAAGATTTAAAAAGTTGTTATTCAAGGGTACGAAATTGACATTGACTTTAAAAAGTAAAAGAAGAGTTTTTTCTGCATACTGCTTTAACCATATATATGTTAGAAAAATGCCATGAGACATAACTGCAGATCATTGGCCATTTGTTTGTTTCTTTTTGTTTTCTTGTTTTGTTTGGTTGTTTGTTTGTATTTTGCTATTGTGATTTTTATTGTTGTTGTTGTTGTTGTTTTTAATTATTTCAATTTTTTTGTCTACAAGTAAAAAGATATTTCCAAGTATAATATACAAGCTATTTGACTTTATATTTCAAAACATATATAAAAAAAATCAATAAAAAAATTTATATTTTCAGAGTTTACGGGTTGTTGACAGATTTTTAGGGATATGTTTTTCACAGTTTTTTGTTTTGTTTTTACAGTTAAGAGTGTTCTATAATGCCAGTGAAGTATCGAAACAAACCGAGAATGTCGAGATTGAATTTCTGTCAATGTCGTAAGTAGATGGGATTGCTACATTAACTTATCGAATCAAATTATTTCTATTGGTTTAAAAGACCACTTTAATATTTTTTTCCACTTATATTAGTTATATTATTTTGAATTTTTTTTTTACTAATTCAGGCGAGGCAGTGTTATTGTACAATTTAGCATTTTATATGATGCTGTTCCAAGTATCGAATCATTAGTATTACAACATACTGTGGAAGATGGTCTTCTTAACACCATGCCAACATCTTTGGAGGACATTTCTATCAATACACGTATGTGTTTTTCTCACCCTTGCTCTTTTTTTTTACAGTCTAGTATAGTATAATAAGAAATCTGAATGAACAAATAAATCCATTTATATGGTAACTAATGAATCTTCTTTTTTAGTTCCAACGGGACCAGTTAAAACTGTCATGGCCTTCTCTCCTACTCCATTTTCAATCAACGTCAGCTGGAGCCCAATTAATCAAACCTTATTGAACGGAGCACTCAACCTTTATCAAGTATATTACCGACCACGCGATCGAAGTGTGCCATGGGATAATTTTGGCACAAACAATTTGACGTACACAATAATTGACTTAACACCAGGGGCGTGGTATGAAATCCGCGTGGTAACTGCAATTAGTTCAGGAAACGGTGTTGCAAGTTCTCTCATTGAGATACAAACTATAGAAGGAGGTGAGATATGTCATTTGTTTAGGCGATTTTCATCGTTCTCGTAGAGTATTTAATGAAAATATTCCTTTTTTGTGGCATGTATAACATCATCAGGGTTTTTTATAATGTCTTATCCCTCGTTCTGTGAGTGCTTTTCATATTAGCACTCTTAAATTAAATACATATTAAATTAATACATTTCATTCTCTTGTAGTGCCGTACATCAAACCACCATCTTGCACCCATCAAATTATGGATTTTAACACAGTTTATTTTTCATGGGACCACATTCCTAGTCACGAAGTACCTGGCAATTTACTTGGGTATAACATTACTTATCGTAAATACCACGGAGAAAAACACCATACAGTTTTAGTTGATAACACGATGGAGCAAAGAACGGTGGAGAGTTTCAAAGCATACACGTGGTACTGGGTTGAGGTTGCTGGATATACAAGTGCAGGCGTTGGCCCTCATGAAGTGTTTGTGTTCCGAACCCCTCCTGGAGGTAACTCATGTGTTAATAAAATGACCTCCATGATTAACATGTATCTGGAATCTTGAACTTTGATAAATAAATTTCAATGAGACTATCTAATTATCTAATTCCTTAACTAAAATTCCATATACCGCTTAGTGCTCCATAAGAAATTTTCTTGTTATTATCCTTTTTATTATCTTTTTAGCTCCTGGTGTACCACCGCCAAATGCAACAGCTATTGACCTTTATTCAACTACAGAATTGACAGTTACTTGGGATTTTATTCCTAAAGAAGAAGAGAATGGTTTCTTAACCGGGTACAGAATATTCTACAAAAGATTCATACAAGGAGGCATATATTTAGTTGGGGAATCAGTAAATGATATTATATTAGATAGACACACTTCGATGTACAGAGTGGAAGGATTGGAAAGTTATACGACTTATGAATTTCAGATATTTGGATATTCAGTGTATGGTGATGGTCCAATAGCAACGGTTTATGGACGTAAGTAGCTACAAGATGACGATATGATTGTTTAAGAGTATGAAATTGCTTCATTTCTAGAATTATTTTTGTAGTTGGCATGAAATATCTCATTCATTCAATTATCCATTCATTCATTTATTCATTATTTATTTATAGGAACATGCAAATGTCCAAAATATCTATTCAGTAATTGGTACGAAATTAAACCTTACATTGAACAAGTTGGGTCTAATCAAGATGGCATTGTCAAGGGCTTGTTTCCGGATTTAATGTCCATGGTCGTAAATGCTGTATGTGTAGATTGCAAAGGATATAAGCCCAGAATTTACTACAACCGAACGCGTGATGGAAGAGTGTCAAAAAAGACAATGTAGAGGGAGTAAAAAAATATCTTAACAATGATGTTGATATATCATTACCAATCTTTGGCAGGTTTGCATTGACACGTTTTGGTGGTGTGCATCCATTTGTTGGTTTTGTGGCATCGCAAGGAAGCGCCATGCTGGTGTATCAGCCGGATTATAACACAGTTGGATTTGTAAATATACTCTCCGCAGTAGCGGCAGCCTGGCCGGTAATTTTGATTGCAGTGTTGTTGGCTACAATAATGGGATGGATACTATGGTTCGCCGTGAGTTATCTGTATTTCTCTACTTTATTTCAAAATTTCTTAAAAAAACGCGGGAAATTAAAAACATCTTTCGTTCCCTTTTATCAGTATGCTTGAAAACCATTGCTATTTTTGTTATTTTTTCGTTACTGAAATTTTAAATAATATAGAGATAAATTAATAAATATTAATTCATTTAAACTTAAATTCGCAATGAACCTTAATATACTTTCAGGACCAGACAGCTGAGGAAAGCGACTTGACTCAAGAACGGGCAATATATGGTGCTTATGAAGGATTTTGGTGTTCGTTTATCACCATGACGACACTCGGGTAAAATTTCGTGTGCTTTCTTTAAAAAATTGGTGTCTACTAAAGAAGGTATTAAATATTTCACCTTATAATAGATATGGAGATTACGTTCCTTCATCTAACCTTGGTAAGGGATTAATGATTATCTGGATACTAACAGGTTTATGCGTGGTCAGCATTTTTGGTGGTGCTGTATCATCTGGCATGAGCGTGAGTTCACTCGAGAAGAGCTATAAACTGTATGGGGCGAAAGTAAGTACTTTTTTAAATGTTGTTGTTGCACAGAAGTTTTTTAGAGTCTTTGTAATAAACAGAACTTCTCGAAGATCGCGGAAAGTCAACGATAATTGTCTATTTTAAAGAGCCCATAAAAACAGGTTTTTCTAGTGATATTTGGTGGGAACTGTTACAGTCATTCACATGTTATCTGCTATGTTAAAGAGGGTTTCCACTCAAACGAAATCAGTGAATCGATCAACGTTGATTGATGCAAAAGAAGATACAGAGGCTGCATAAACTATCAATATTTCGCTATTAAAAAGGTGTAACTGCAATATATTCACTATGGTGACGCACCCAATTCTGTTGTTAATTTACACTTGGAAAAAACGAAGAAAGAGTATTCTACTTGGCCTGTGACCACAAACCATGTTAGGTTTTGAAGCCTATTAAATTACTCTGGTTAATTGCGACAAGAACGTTTTGGACAGAAACGTAAGACGCCTAGATAGCCATTAAGCTTGTGAACATTTAAAACAGCTAAATGGGACGACTAGCGATATTTTATCAGGAAATTATTTAAATGTGCTTTAGTTACAAAAAAAATATCTTTTATCTTTTATAAGAATATTCAAACCGTCATTCCTTTGTTTTGCACACAAAGAATCTCAAATACGTCTTAATAACTTTTGGAATAATACTTCATTTAAAAAATACGAATACACAACCGGACAGTACTTAGAATGCCTTCCAATCGCCTATTGTTTATGAAAAAAATGGGTGGATTTTGCTTCGCTTATAAATTCACAGAAGAAGAATAATTTCTCGACTTTTTCTTGAGCGGCGTCGATTGGTTGGACTATTTTCGTTTAAGTGGAAATCCGCCTTTAAATAAACTATGTGGCTGTCACTTTTAGACGCCAAAAAGATTTGATGAGGTCAGGTAATTTTATCTTTGACGGCGTTACTACATATTAACCAAAATTTATATTTTAGGTTGCTGCTATTAAAAACTCGTTTGAATATCGAACAGCCATCCTTCGTAACGCCATCCTAGATGACACAAGAAACTATACTTCTGTACTTGACGTCATCGATGCAGTCTCGAGGCAAGAAGTTGAGATTGGATTGATTGATGCAGTCACAACAAAAGGGTACGAGAAACGTTTGAGCGACATGAATGTGAAAATCTATAAAATACTCGACCTGAACAGCGGTTATGGTGTGGTGTTATCTGGTGAGTTTAAGAGAGTAGAAACCGACGTCCGAAGTTTCGTTTCATCTAACCAAGCGGAAATATCACTTTTTGTGCAAAGAAAAATTGGATTGTTGCAGGTGCTTGCTTTCATATTTCTCCAGGATGATTTTTAACGCAACTTGCTGTTTTACGGTTGTGATTACGTAGAACAACTTATGCATTGACAAAAAAAACCCTGTTATTCTAACAGCTCCATACACACTCTCTACATAAGATCAGTTCAAATAGACCGATATCATTTTTTTTATTTTTTTTGTCTTTACTCATGTTAAATGAGCAAATGTTCATTTCTTTACTGACGGCATTATTCTTGACAAGATCTTGAAGAATTAAGAACATACAGAAAAGTAAATCTAAAAAAGCCAAAGAATAAAACAAAGATAGGGTCCAAAATGTTTCTCCTTGCTTCTATTTGCGACAAAAATTCGTATTCTTCCTGTTTCATTTGTTAGATTTCTTTCCAAATGATTATCGTGCCATACGTATACAAAATTTGAACAAACCAGCAAAAACCTCGTGGAGAAAAAAGGAGTAAATTCCTTCTCGATTCACCCGTCCTTACGCACAACTACTAATTTGGCTTACAAACAGACGTGCTCGGCTAACTTCTGGTGTACTTTCTTTTGTTTTAGCCGCAATTATTGGATGTTGAGGAGATGTTACTGACACCTGAAGAATCCACTTCACTTGTTTTGAATATGATCATCGCATATTTGATTCTCTCTTGTGTATGCGTAATAATTTGGTATGGTTGGAGAACGTATCGCAGCAGGCGAAAAATCGCACCTATGGGTAATGTTGTTATTTTTTTTTTAATTTCTTATCATTGTTTTTACACTGTCTTCCTGTCCAAGGTGCGTACAAAATAGGGCGACTGAGCAGCCTTCCAGCTGCATTCACCGTGTGAAGCTTTTGTTTTTATTTAAAAAATAAGGAAACAAATTTCTTTGTGTCAATATTTTGTCGCTTGATGCTCTGCGCTTGCAGTGTGTATGTAGTATTTAAAGGCCACTTTCCATGTTTCGCACAACTCGATCCAGCATCTTTTGCGATTTTGTGTTAGTGTTTCAACATTTTAATATAAAAATATGTATTTTAAATGGCCGCTGTAAACAGAGTACGTTTTCTGCTTTTTAAAATGACGTGTGAATTTATGAACGATTGAACAAAGTGATAATATCTTTGTTATTGATATAAATTTTACGTAGTCACATTTTCTCGTTGTGACCTTCTACTGTCAATTAACTTGCCCTTATTATATTTCTGACAATTCATGAACTTAAATTTTTTTGCAGTAGCACTTGCCGATTACTATATGAATGCTTATCGTATTGTAAAAATGAGGGCAAACTGCTGGTTATTATACCTTAAAAAATTTTCTTTTCCAGCTATGAATTCCAGAATTACATCTATAAGTTTTCAAAACAAACCGGTTTTCTATTTGTAATTCTTTAAATTGGTCTGTAAATGTATCACGTGATATCAACACGTGTTCGCTTTTCATTTCTTTTTTTTTAACAAAAAATTAAAATACTTTTTTTATAGAACATTCGTTGGCACGACACAGAGACATTGTTGGATGCAATGAGATTGGTGAAGAATTTTCAAAATCCTTTCGCGAAAAACTAGCTGAGCTTGATGAGAAGCACACGCATGAAAAATTCGAATTATTTGTTTTGAAGAGGAGTTACTCTCGACACTTAAGGAGGATGGGAAAAGTACCCGAAGAAGTGCAAAACAAACCTACTAAAAAGCGGAAAAAAGCCCTTCGAAAATATGTCCTTGATTCATAATCGGCTATGATTAAACACATTAACCCGTGTGTGTTGTTTTTTTTGTGTCAGGAGAAAACTATTCCTGTAAGCTTTGTATATACGCATTTTTTATTTTCACGTCATGCACTCGAAGAAAATGTTTCTGATGTTATGTTCAATGGATGATATTTAGGTTGAAGTTTTTATGTATACAACGATGCCAGAAGATGTTCTTTAGCAGATTTGTAGATATGCATCTATTTTACTTGTGCACTTCGGGAGATTTATCCGATGTAATATTATTATTGTCAGTGAGATTGGCTCATAAATACTGCATTTATCTTAACGTGTCGCTTATTCAATTATCATCTTTTCAAGGGATAGCGGTTATTCACAGAGCCTGCTAGACCTATAAAGAAATTAAAATTGGAGTAGGTGACCTTGAACACCTTAAAATATGAATATTTCCAAATCCATTCAAAAATAACACCTATGCACAAAGTACTCTAACATGACAGTGTTTCGCACTGTCATGTTAGAGTACTTTGTGCATAGGTGTTATTTTTGCGTCTATGTATTTTGGAACGTATAAAATTTCGCAAAAATGTACGTAAAAAAACCTTAAAAACACTCAGAAAATGATGAAAAAATATTTGAAAACCTTCAAATTGTTTGAGCAATTTTGGTCGACACACTGCTACCCCATCAGGGCGCTGATTAAAGGAAGGGCGCTACCTCAAAGAAGCGCTCAAAATAGTGATGTTTATGGGTTGACTTGAAACTCAATTATGTTTATATTGAAAAGTTGCTTACTAATATGATTTTACTTTTTTTTATTTTCATCAGTTGCTAAACTTAAATGGGCTCTTATTGGGGATTATGTCTAAAGAGGGCGCTAATTTGAGAGGGTACTTTTTATGTTGAGTTTCTAATTGAAAAAAGCTATTTATGTTCCTATGTTATGAATCTACACTTGCGAGTTTCCTTGGTTAAACAACTTATGAAGCTTTATGGATCTATTTATGGAGAACTTTCGCGAAATCTATAACGTGGAAAAAGTATTTAAAAAAATTTAATTTGTTTTAATATTTCTAAAAACTATGCACAAAAGAACACATTATTTCACATTTTTGATAAAATTGATAAAAATGGAGTTTATTAACATTTTAAAAATTGGTAAATCCAGCCTACTGCGATCTACTAAACAAGACTTTTGATTCAGTGCGAAGATATTTGAGCTAAATGGTATTTTTTAGGTGACACGAATGACCATGTTGATCATCCATCATCACCATTGGCTGCAATATACATGTTAAATGTGAGGTTTTGGTCGCGTCAATTTCCATCCTTGTCCAGGGTCTTTTGGCCCCTATCCCTAAGACTTTTATCAATCAACAAGCAAAGTGCCCTGGGAACAAGGTCGATTCTTTTCGATAATAAATTGTTCACAAAGAAAAAGAAAAATTATGTTCCTTGCATCAATCGATAGTTCCTTTATCATCTGCAGCGATTGATAATTTCTTTATCTTCTTTGTCATTGTTTTTGAAAAAAAAATCACAAACAAAAGGTCCTGTCTAACCATAGTCATATGACTATGTTCTAACGAAACTTAAGGTCTCGACCTTATCAAAATAAGAAATAATAATTAATAAATATTAATATAAATAAAGCCACATGCATCTACAAAGCAGTCATGATGGTTGCAATTTAACATGTTTTGTTCCTCGCAGAGTTTTGGTGTCAACTTAAGATTCCGGCATTTTTAAGTTCGGTAAAATAGGCTGAGAAATATTTGCGGACCACAAGAAACGTCTAAGCTGAGGTGTGTGTGTTGGCAGAAATGAGGCTGCACTGAATACGACATATAATATACAAGCACACAAGACAAGCGCTACCTACTTTTACTCTACCTGGCTACCTATTTTTAGATTCAGAGTGCGCGAGGAGCGGTGTAAGGCTTCTTATTCAGGTTTTTTATGAGAACTTTTTATGCTCAAATTTTCCTAAAAATACACAAGAAGAATGTAGCTAGCTCTGATTAACGATGCTGTTCTGCCCAATCTTAGGACACTGCCCAATCTTTGGACATAAAAATGCCCAGTAGTCTTAAGACTGGGCAAGGCGTCACAAGATTAAGCAGGAGACCATGTTAGGCCCATTTTTAGACTAGACGCCTTTTAAATTTTAAGAAGGGATGTGCCACACAAGCTCTGTTGTTTGCAAGACCCAACAACCATTCTCAGGCACATGAAAACATCATATTTGGGATATATGATAAACATGAAACGAAAAACAAGAAACTGTTGAATTGACCAGGCTAGTTTTTGGGCATAGTAAAAATTGTAGTTAGTTAGCTAGCTACACGTTTTTTTTATAAGCAACTGGTTGCTAAAAAACTGAGGCTGAAATATGGTCAAAAATTAGGCAACTGCTAAGCAACTGCCTAGGCTGGGTTTTGGCAGAGTGGTAAAGCAACTTAGGCTGAATTCTACTACACACTTAGGAACCACTTAGATCAGTCTTCCACAAGAAGAATCTGTACAAAAGATTCCGAAAACATCATTGGTTACTGGCCATAACCCTCCTCTGTCCTTGATATATACTAAATCAGAAAAGGCCTTAGCAACCACAGGCTGCACCCAAAAATGCAGTTGCTTATAAAAAAAAACGTGTGTATAGCTAGCACATATTATACATTTGACATTATACAGCTCGTAGTGACCAATTTTTTTAAAAAAAGGTTTATATATAAAGAATCAGATAAATCGTTAACTGTTAACTTCATTTTGAAT
The DNA here is from genome assembly GCF_029227915.1 of Hydractinia symbiolongicarpus. NCBI lineage: Eukaryota > Metazoa > Cnidaria > Hydrozoa > Anthoathecata > Hydractiniidae > Hydractinia > Hydractinia symbiolongicarpus. The sequence continues at coordinate 27,651,093 of NC_079882.1, read as the reverse complement.
AAGAAGTTTAGCTAGCTAGCTATAGTCAGCCATATATGGTTGAATAGCTTTAATTTTTTTAAACACATTTATATAAACGGTATCATTTTTTCGCCTTTTGATTTGCCAAGAAAAGTTTCAATTTAAAGTTCCTTTTAAGAGGTACAGTCTAAAATTGTCACTGTTCTCTGTGTTTTCCACAATTTTTCTAAGATTGGACATGTATGTCTATAGATTGGGCAGTCCATTCCAGACCCATTTGTCACCGTCATTGACCTGGCCAGTCTTGAGACGGGGCACGTTCCAAGATTGGGCAGAACATGCCAACATGTGACAGAATAGACTGATAATAACTTGCTTTACCTAGTGTCTCTATCTTTTTGCCTGCCATGCAGATGTCAGAACCTAAAGAGCTTACTGTTGAAAATGTAAACGAAAGAATTATCTGGTCACACCTATTATCAACATTTTTGCGCTGTAGATTTGTGGTTTAACTGTTGCACATGTGTGGGAGATCATGGGTTCGATTCCCCTTGGCAGCGACTCAATATTGGCGAGTGAATGTTAATATAGCACTGGGTTAACTAAACCCATTGAGGGATTAGAGGAGATGGCACACTGTGTTGGCCATTGGATGTTGCAGGAAGCTGTCTGGTATATATGTGGTGTAAACCTTAATTAGGACTGTGTAACTCAAAATTAGCACTAAATACTCTAGGACTTCCCATCTAAACCATGGCTCCTGGAATTAACATACAGGGTATATAATTATCCCCTGATATTTGTGAGCACCATTATTAGTTTGCTTCCAACAGGACTAGATTTTAAATTAAATATTATAATATACTCTTATATTTTGTCTCCATAATTTTGACATTATATATGGTTGTTTAATGCCTGACTGATAAGAAAAACGGTTACAATGAAAAGTCCAATGATCCTTTTATAGTTCATTCAGGGCTTTGTGTGGAGCCATACTAACCAGTTTGAAAAGCCATTATTAAATTTTATCATAAAAACAAAGACAGATAAAAAACAGATTTCCATAGCACAAAAGGAAATATAAAAGTTGCTTACCTAAAATCATCCTTTTGTTTCTCTTTCTATATATATACGTGCATTACAAATTATTTAAAGTTTCAAATCAAACAATCTTGAACTCTGAAAGTATCAAAATTGAACAATAAGTGTAGTTTCTTCCTTGTGGACTTGAAGATGACAAAATAATAGCTTTAATTTTGCATTTTTTGTATGTTTGTATGTTTTTCAGGTGAGATGCAGTGAGGTAGTAGCCCGGATACTGACCAAACATTCCCATGGAATACTGGCCTGCATACTTGTTCTGTACTATTTTGACATTAAGCTTTGTATTTCATAGAAATACAAAATCAAAACCAGTTAGTATCTGTTTATTATAAACTGATAGCTTTTTTTATCGGTTTATCCAGGAAATCAACAGCACTGATTGGCTAAAAAGCTTAAATGACAGGCTTTATATAGCACTGTATAACTCTTAACCTTATAGCAAACATAATAGTAGCTATAAATGTAAACAAATAACATTGCAGGAAAAATAAATAGCTTATATTGTATTAGTATAGCTGTATACTTTTCATAAATAGTTTTAGTCATAATAATGAGAAGTTACATTCCCAAAAATGTTTTTCACACAATTGAAGACAATAATCCATCACAGCTACTATTATGTGGAATTGATATGTCATTTCTTCCAAGAGGTGGACAATTTATAGTTTGCATTGGAGGTGTATTTCTATTTTATTTATTATATGGTTATTACCAGGTATGTATGTATTTATATTTCTGGTTTTTAATTGTTGGGTAAAAAATCTTTTTACAAACAAAATACAGAAATCTGGACATATACAGTGTTTTTTTTTATTTATGTTATGATTTTCATCTGTTTGTTAAGAATTTGTTATTTCAAGTACAGTACATATGCATTATAATATTTTTCATTAGGAATTGATTTTTAGTATCCCTGGCTTCAAGCTCCATGGATGGTATTTGACATTAGTGCAGTTTGCCTTCTACACTATATTTGCAGCTATGGAAGCAATATTTGTTTTGAAGGATATTACTAAAAGGTACATTTGTATTCTGTATATTGTTTGACTCTATAACCATGGACTGCTGTATTAGAATAATAAATGATGAAGCTTTTTTAAAACACAAGGTCAATTAAACCTTGTGTTTTAAAAAAGAGACTATTTCATTACAACATTTTATTGATCAGAATATCATCCTTTATTTTTTGTTTATATATTATCAAGTTTTGTATCAAATGTGCGCTATATATTGTTCGGGATGATTTCGCTTTGAGTTTTTCCACTGATCGATAAAATGATATGTCGCCTTCTTTTAGAATGCCAATAAAGGTGTATTTCTTGATTGCATTTCTAACAGTTGGTACAATGGGGATGTCTAACTCTTCATTGCGTTATCTAAACTACCCAACTCAAGTTATTTTCAAATGTTGCAAATTAATACCTGTTATGCTAGGTGGCATATTTATTCAAGGTAAGTTACGCTGGTTAAAAATTATACGCTGAAAAAATGTTGAATTGAATTTTTAGGCCCTCAACCTAGTTAGTTTTTTGAGTATTGTCAATCAATTTTATCACTCTTGTCTGCACCCTGTCTTTTATATTTCTTATTGTATATGTACACCTTGTCATTTTAGATAAACACTATGGTTTTATTGACTTTATATCATGTCTACTTATGAGCATAGGTTTAACATTCTTTATTTTGGCTGGTTCAACAATTCAACCAAACTTCAATTACATAGGTGAGTCTAAAAAGCTGTTTGTGAACAATGTCATAGTAGAAGACTTTGTTTCCTTTACTGTTTCATTGGAAACAGTTTTTAATTTCTTATGTTTCTTTCCACACAGGTATCATAATGATGAGTCTAGCCTTGTGTTCAGATGCAGCAATTGGGAATGTACAAGAGAAGTCAATGAAATTATTTAAAGCCTCCAACGTAGAAGTAGTGAGTCTTTATTATTGGTGAAGTAAAAAGTAGGTGGGATGGTCAAAGTGTTGGTTGATGAAGAAAGTACCTTTTTTGCTTGGTTTTTTTTGCAGATTTTATTTTCGGTGTATTTTGCTTGAATTTGGATCAGTGATTTAGATTTTAGATCCTGTTTGTGCATCATTATGTGTAAAAAGAAATTTGCAAAACTTTCTATTTTTTATTAACCTGTCTTTGTGATTACAGATCGGGTAGTTTTGTACCGATTAAGTCATTCTACTCTGTTTCTAGGTATTGTATTCGTATGGTATTGGGTTTGTGTACCTGCTCTTTGCATTGCTGATATCAGGCAGTTTAATTCCTGGATTTCAGTATTATGCTGACGTAAGAAAAAAAGTATATGTATATAAAGATTTTCCTTTAAGTTTTGTGTTGTGAGAACGTAAAATTAAGTAAGAATCCTTTTTGTCTGTTGATTAGAGTGTTGATCTTACCATATATTGTTTAGAATCCTATACAAAGCTATGGTTATACATTTATTTTTTCATTAACTGGGTATCTTGGTATCACTTTTGTACTGACTTTGGTTCGAGCCTTCGGTGCACTCTTAGCCGTGACAGGTTAGTTATTTTTTACTGTATCCTATATTTTGATGTAGTTATTGCCTCAAGTATGATATGCTTTTAAACTTATTGAAATGTAAGTTTTATGCACAATTTTCCCGCAAAACGCTCGCACTGATAACAGTACTGTTATGAGTAGAGAATGTTATGTTAATATTACGCAATGATAATAAACTCCTTTGTGGTGTGTACAAGGATTTTGTTCGTTGTAAACATAAAAGAAATTCCTATATTATGTAAAAAGAAGGTATTAAGATCTCTTTATGCTTAGCTTTAGCAAAATCATAAAATAAGACCCTTTTGTTTTTCTTTCGTTTTTAGTGACAACATGCAGGAAAGCTGTTACTATAATTTTATCGTTTGTGCTGTTTACGAAGCCGTTTGTTTTTCAGTAAGTTCAGTTATTTTCATTGAGTGTTGTGTTTTTTTTTATATTAGTTACAAACTTGGGTAAAAATATATGCATGTGCGAACGCCTTAATGGAAAGCTTCTTTAACATTTTAACATGTGTATATTACAGAACAATAATAATGTTACGTTAATGTTAAAATCTAATGTTAAAATCTTGTAAGTTTGGCATATAAGTCATTTTGACGTCAGCAACATTTAAATTCCTCTAAAAAGGCTATTTTAGGGAAACAAAGATAAGGTTATATCCACTGTGAATATTGAAAAGTGAAATATTTGATAGAATAAAAGTTTCTGGACGATCTTTTTTGTCCAGGATTAAACAACTAAGATCATTTTTTATTCCAATTAAAAGCATTTAATATGTTTTTCTTTGTCTATAGATACGTCTGGTCTGGCATGATTGTTTTGTGTGGTATTGCGTTGAATATATACCAAAAAAATAAGACATACATCGATCAATGGTTTATACGCTTCCTCCATCACATACATTTCTTCGTAATATCAACTAAAAAATCTCCACGAACGACGCAGGAAGTTTAAAAGAAATACAAGCATATGTAAGGTTTATATTTGGTCATGTGGTTAAACTTATTACCTATATCTATGTTGGTAGTAGTATCATGATTTTAGTACTTTGACAAACAAAATGGAGCGTAGAGCACAGATTGTTTGTTATATTTTTAAGATAAAAAAACTTAGGGTAGTAAATTTTTTCGTTTTTCCAAAATATTTTCTATTTCCAGAAAAAAAGCTTGACTTGCTTGCGACACATTTTATTAAGATTAGTGACATTTAAATTTAACATTTATTATCACTAAAAACATTCGGAATCTTTTTTGGGGCAGTTTTATTCTAAAATTTCCTACTTGTTTAAAGAAATTATTCCGAATTTTAAAAGCATTTTTAAGAAAGATAAAGCGTCAAACACGTAATCCAGTTTGAGTAAATCTGAGCTGAGTAAAATGAGAAGAAACGAGCTAATCTTAGATATTGCCTTTGCCTGATGACCATCAATACAATCTTCAAGCTTTATGTTGTATAACAATTTTTGATGTTTTTTCCCTAGAATCGAACCCTCAGCAAGGAACAGATAAATTAAAAGATATTTCCTTGAGATAATTCTGAAACATGTAATTCTGCTGTCAAATCCATTACCATTGTCACTTTTAAGGTTATCGGGTGTTTCCTAACCGAAAATCGTTCAACATGATATGCAGAAATAGCAGAGTGGTAACTTCCAATGGTGACAGATGAATAACATAAAAGTAAAAATCGAAAAAAGATATTAAATCATATCCAGTGAGACATATTTGTTGTCGATGGCACCAGCTACGCTATTTCACAAGAATACTTTGTTACTTTTATTTTTTTCTGATCTTCCTTCTGCCTTAAGACTCTAACTGAAATAAAGCCCAAAGTCTAAGCCACTATAAACTCTTTTTATCAAGTAGAATGGAGGAAATGCATACAATACTTGTGACTCCAGCGTGTCTAGAAGACATCTGTTTTTATGCTAAGAGAATCCTGTGTTTACATTCGTTGGCGTTGACTTTTCATTCGCCCCTTTTATCAGGGCTTGGTTTGGTAACATGTTTGTTTACATATACCGCCATATTATCTTTTACCTGCCACGAGTTTTATTGTGATGAATCAATTTCAAATCTTGCCCTCTTTATTGTTGGTTCAAATTCGATTTCTTGATAGTCTTACTTTTCATCGGTTACATGTCGTTTCTGTCCTTATTCATATTCTCAATGAAATACAAGTTGTCTACTTCGTTAGCTTGTTTTGTTCTGTCCACGACAAATGAGTGAAAACATTGTCAAATTATTAAATCATACGATAGCATAATAGGTATAGGCGATTCACTAGATATAAGCTGCGTCAAATTAAAGCTTGCTTGACCTGTCGCTTGAGCGAGAAATCGAAAAGAGGAGGTTGAATCGATGACCTCTAGTTTTGTCAGCCAACAATCATTGAACAAAGGCGATATCTAGCATTAGCTGTTTGTGGAGATTTGACAAAACCAAATTTTTTATATGGGACCACTGATAAATACGGCTTGCGCTGTGTGTTTGGAAGCGTATTTGCTTGCATCAGAACTTTCTTCATATTAATAAGTCAATAGATAATTTGTTTTTTATTATTTTGTACAAATGTTAAAATATTATGTCGCTTTTTGATGTAAAGAATATTTATTTAAACAAATTATTTATACAATGTTCACATGTTAATGTAACCGGTGTTGTCTATTTACGTCTTTTTCCCGATCAGCATAGTTTTCAATACCATCAATATGCGCCATGTCGTACTGCACTTCTACGATTTTACTTAAAAGAAATGCAGAAACCTGGAGACCAAGTGTGTGATTTAGAAACTCTCTTTAAATGATCGATGAAAGATGGCCGAATCTCCTGCTGCGTTTAATTCTACATTACTGAAAGCCCTCCGCCGTAGAGACTTGCCATCAGCTGGTTCTTCATCAAAGGGATTTAAATTGCACCTTCTAGCTTCAATAAATGCTTCCTCTTCAATGTGATAAATATCAAACAGTGATCTACCTATAATACAAAACATTTTTGACTTGACCTACTGTAATCGGAGAAACTTTCGCGAATTTTACCTTTTCTTGCGAAAAATTAGAAATCATTTATTCGCAAAGTTTTACTAATTTTCTTTTTAGTTTATCCTGCAAATTATATTCATCTATAGATTTTTAATTTTTTTATAAATTTGATTTCCAAGTTTAAACATGTTAAAAAAACTCCTTGTTCCCTATAACATCTAAAAGAATTTCAAATATTTCGTATATGTCGCGAAATATCATCAATATTCATTCGCGAAATTTTGTCTAGAGAATTGTTTCGCATTGCGAAGTCCCACTGAAGTATCATAAATTGCATGTGCTGGCGTGGAGGTCATGGTGGTAAGCTGGGTAAAACCGTGAGAAGTGTAGATGTTTGTTTCCAGGGCCTGGGGACGAAATATTATTTACCTAAGTGATAACATGTCCAAGCAGGTTGAAGTACTGGGCTTACTAAATATGTGGTATTGTTTATTTGCAAGTCAGTTGGCGAAATCTGACTAGATAGCACAGCGTTAATTTACAATTTGTCTTCCTTCTATTATCGTTTTTTTTTTAATTCTTTTACGGTAAAACTGACATAAGCCTAGCATCCTAAGGTACACATCTGACATGCAAGGAGCGGCTTAAAATGCTAATGGGTATTGACTTTTTGCTGAATATATCTCTCTATACCTCTTTCTCTGGCGTTTGAAGTTTCCTTGATTGTGTTAATTCGTTCGCGAATATGGTTGAACTCTTTCATTAACCTCTTGTCTTGCTCTTTTAAGTATTTCTAAACAACAGAGTTTGGATATGCTAAAAAACTCTGCAAATGAAGCATAAAACCATTCAAGAACGTGGCAATTGAGGGCAGTCGTAAACTAAAAAAACTTTTTGCACAATTTATACAAAAATCTTATCGTCAGTAATAAGATCTCCGCAACTTTAAAAAAATTATAGCATGGTCTTTTTAGGGGACCTATGCCCTTAATGAACCAGACTTTTTAGATAAAAATAATGAATGAATTAAAACTATAGATTTGTGTGGGTAATTCAGTAGGCAATCGAGGCAAAAGAAACTATAATTACGAGTTGTGAGAAAAGCCATGTTAAAGCTTCCGTCATATCTTCAATTCTTGTTTCCTCATTTCGATCATCGTTTTTTAACTTTTGCAAGATTTCTGTTGGCTCCATGTTTCTTTCCCCGTTTGTTGTGTAATAATATCGAGAAATCTTTTAGCAGTTGGTTGTTTTTATAAAACAAATTTCCACGGATGACTCTCTAATCAGTTTATATATTTTTTATTCGCTTGTTGACTCACAAAAAACATCGGCAAATTCCTTAATACATTCGCCTTGACATAACTGTGACACTGTGTCAGTTTATTTAACTTTTCACCTTAAGTTGTTCTGACAAGAATAATATTCACTTAGCTGTCCTGATAAAACAAGCTTTCCAAATCGAAACATTCACCGCATAGAATTTAAATACAAGAAAACAAAAACAATTATCTTGCCTTATCAACCTTGTTTCTAGGGATCTTTTCTTCTATATGTTATATTAAAACCGAGACGAATAAACAAAAAGCACTGAGAACGAGGTTGTTGGTTTAAGGTTTTAAGGTTTTGCCTGGATAACAACATCTGTTTAAGATTATTATTTTTCTTGTTTGTAGTTATTATATTAACTATAATAAAAAGGAGAGATTCACATTTAAAGAGTTTGTTTTGGTCGGTTGTTGTGAGCAGAACTCAAATAAAGCTAATTAAGAATAATCAATTTCTATCTCCTCTGTTTAACAGAAAGTCATAACAATTAATAAATCTAAAGCTAAATTCACACTGAAAACGCAGTTTCTTGCAGCATGTCACGTCGCCGCATGACTTCTGCAATTTTTTGTTCGCATTAAAGTTAAAAGACTCCGTTTTATTTTTGTATACAATAGAGAAAAACAGGAGATCCTAGAATAACAATGAAAATGGTCATTTTAGCATGCAACAACGCTAAACGCTGCGGCAAGTCTGGATTCGATCCAAACTTGCCGCAGCGTCATACCACAAACAGAAAGTGAGTATACGTCATTTAGCGGCTACTATAGATAGTAAAAACGCGCCGCGCGCATAACTTTTTTTTTCAGTGTAAATTTAGCATAACACAGCAGTGTAGCAACGGTCGGAAAGACAAAACACAATCAAATTATTTATAAATTAACTTGTAATGATAGATATTCACTTCAATATCTATTTCAATTTTGTTAGAACTAGTTTAAACAATAGGATTAATTTATGTATATACACGATAAGCTCTCCAAACGATGGCAGACCTCCGAGTTCAATAGCTCTGAAAACTCTTTTATTTGTATTATGACTTACTGTATGACATGACAGGGTAGGGTGTGGCAACACACCTACCCTGTCACACCTTCCCCTCTCTTTTATTTAATATTCTCATATGCTTTTTTTCTTAAAACCCTTACATACTCTAGAAATATATTTTACATTTGAAACTTTATACTTTTGTCTTCGCTTGTAAGTTGGTGTGCTGGTTATCGTTTTTCCGTGCTGTTGTCTGATAAAAAAAAAAACTATTCTTTCATCTGCAGGCGTAAGAATCCAAAATGTCGTTGAAAAGTTTTATTTCTGAATTATCTGTGGTATACAAAAGCGTTTGTGAGTGTTTTTTACAAATGAGTTATTCCAAAAATAAATAGTAATAATTGCGTTTTAATTTTTTCAAAGATTACGGCGTATCATTTAGCCGCAAAAAAGGAACTGTTTCTCCTTAGTGACGAAGCGAATTTTTCGACGCATTCTCTCAGAAACATTTTTTCAACGGCGAAATTGCTTCTGAAAATTCTCCTGAAATGTTCTAAGCTTGGTTACAATATCTGGCGTTAATTTGCGTGAAAAAGGTGTGCTGAAGTTGTTTTTCAACGCCTAATAGAAACGTCTAAGACTCATTATAGCGTGCCAATTTTTCTAATTTTAACGCGAGTAAACGTACACAAACTCGTGTAGAAAAGAATTGAGCATATGCACACAAACGTTTCTACGAAGAAATTTTTGGACAAAAAAGTGTATCGGTGCAAGATTATATCTTTCATATCGCATCGCCCTCACTTCGCAACACTAACTCAAAACAAAACAAAAGTTTTTTTCCTTAATTTTTCCTTTTTTTATTTCATTCGCCTCTCTCACGAAAGTTTATAACAAAATACCCTCGTTGATGTTATTAGGAACATGTCATTAACGAAAGGACTTAAAGCGCTAATTCTAGTTTATAAAGGAAATGCGCTAAATACTCATAATAATTTACTTCGAAGTCAGAAAAAAAAATTCTCAGTTATTTTGCCGCCGGTTTTGGCCATTTTCACTAATATTCTATTCGTGAGGCCGGATTTTTTTGCCGGCGTGTGAAGTAAAGTTCGATCTCAGCACCTTTTACTGTGGGGCTAGAAGTGCAGCGCGGTTGTTGAGAATCAAATAGCCCTGGGGACGTGGTTGTATGGGTGTGTGGATTTTGAGGGTTGGGAAGCGTGCAGCCCTCTTGTTTGGGAGCAGGAGATTAAACAAGTTTTGAAAAAAACCTCTCTGTAGGAGTGTGACTAGCATTATCCAGTCTCCACGAAGGAAGTTGTGCCGAATATCGAGTTACCGCGGGAAAGATCTTCACGAGGAAACATGGTGCTTGCCACACGAGTATTAAAAAAAAACCAGCTGCATTTGACCCCGTGGTATAGTTAAAGTGTTTATAGTAGTAGACAAGCCTTTTCTATTTTCCTTTTAAAAAAGCATCTTATGTCCAAGCTTGTATAGACAGTACTTTATAGACAATAAATCGGGTTTTGTTTTCAATCAATCATCAGCGCAGTGTGGTGTGTGTGTGTGTGGAGCTGGCTGGACACTAACACGCGTTTACTTAGCTATATAAGAGTCAGTAAAACCCAATCTGAATCTAACTATTCTAATTTGTTTATACTTTGTTATTAATAGTAGGAACATGCCTCAAAAATTTTACTCAAATGTTATTAAGGATAACAAGTTACGTGTGTAAAATGTCCATTAAAGTTTGAATATGAACTATGTGAATATTTTTTTTATATTTGTAAGCTTTGGTTCTCGAGATATTTAAGTCAAAGTAGTACTACACAGTCCACATGACTGTCAATGAGGACTTTCTGTTTAGTAAATTATTACATTGCCTTGCTTTTCGATTGCCTAGCTAGCTATTCAAATTTATTATGAGATTTTTGTGTTATTTTTGTATTAAAACATCTTGTAAGACAACAGGTGCGTCCTTTAATTTGCTAGTTTTGAAAACAACTTTAAATGATAATTTCCAATAAAGTGCACTGGAAGTGATTTTGTGAAAGCAAAACAAAACAAAAACAAGCTTGAAGTTTTTTATTGCTTACCTACTTTCAAATGTTGTTAAAATTCTAAAGAATGTTGTTCTACTGAAATTTAGCTTGTCTTCTTTATCGCTGAAACCTCACAATGAGTTTAAATCACTCAGAGAAGACGAAGGATAGAGTTAACTTCATCCATCCATACAAATCCTGTTGAGCTATGTATACTCTGTGTGACATCACAAATCAACAAAATATGTACGAATCAAGTTACCTTTTGTTCAATAATGGCTACAAACATTATTGTTATCGTTGTGAGTGGGGAAAAAATTGACATTTATAATAAAAAGGATAAAAAAGAAAAAAAATTGCCATGTTGCTTTCATCCTATGTAATTTTTTTTATTTGTTCTCCTTTTCAATTTGTTAAAGACCTAATTTTTAATGTTGATTTGACTATATCTATCTATATGGCGAAGTCAACATTAAAATTTTTCATTATCTTATTTGCAATATATAAAGAGTTTATTTTTAAAACATCAAGATTTGAGTAAGGGAGTATTTTGTCAATGTTGTGTGTATGGCTGAAAGCGTAATTGCAAAAATATAATAAGAAAGTTTTAACAACAACAATTTCGTGAAAGGAGAACAACTTGTCAGACACAAATGTTGTGTTGAAAAAGAATGTGTTGAAATGTTTACAGGAACTTTAAAAATATAGGAAAAATGTCAGGAAAATCTTTTATAAAAGATAAGAAATAATGATAGGGATTTTAAACTTTCAAGTAAGTCCATGTAATGCAATTGCTTTTAATTTTAATATGTTTTTTAATTTCAGTTTGTTTTATTCATTGTTTCTTTCTTATTAATCATGAATATTGCATTATATTTTCTTGCTTGAACAGTAAGCTATAGTTATCAGCCGTTAACATAGAAAAAATAGGAGAAAAAATTCAAAAACATGAAAAGAACAAGTCAAGTTTAATATTTTCAGTATTAATATTTAATTATTCCCATTTTCAACTTGTAGAAGCTTTTACCGTTCTCCTTAGTTTTCAAATAAACTTTACTGTTTTTAATAGTTTTGATCTTGTAGCATGACAATATTTTGCTTATGACAAGCCATAGTTAAGTGTTAGCATTATCTCCTTTTCGTTTTTTTAAAAAAATACAAGCTAGACTAACAAATGTGACATCACAAAAAAAAACATTAACAAAAAATATTATATTTTCTTAAATTTAAAGTGTTTACAAGTTCACGATTTTTACTGATATTTCAATTTGATCTGGAACTTTCTAAAAATGTTTCGTAAAACACAAATCATAAACCCTGTGTCAATCAAGAATAGTGCACACAAAGTTATAGTGTTTTGGGTGTTTAAATTTTTTAAGTTATAACTTTATTGCAACTTCAGCTGAAACAAAAACACTATCAATCAATATTATTTTATTTTGCAGAATAAGTTTCCATGGGAGTTTAAAAATTAATCGTGACACCATACATGGGACTTTTTTAACTTTTTAAATGGCTTAGTCTTTTATCTTTCAGTGGCATCTTTGCAAAATAAGTTTTATCATGAATCTGAGCATTTGAGAAATTGAAGCATTCTTTTACGATGTGTTACTTTTATTAGGTAAAGGAAAATAAAATACATTTTTTACATCATAATGGGTGCCTATTTATCTGCCCCTAATACTGAAAAGATTTCTCTTGATGAATCACAAGGCCAGTATCAGTTTGGAGTCTCTGGTATGCAGGGATGGCGCATGTCAATGGAAGTAAGTGTTTATTTTACAATATTTTTAAATGGATTGTCTCTGATACATATTGTGTTAATTTATTGCATTTGCATGGTTTGCAAAAAATTACTTTTGATTAAAACAACTTTAAATCACCAGTATGATTATGTTTTTTTAATCAAATTTTGATTTGTTCCCTCAGAAAATTATTTTTTAATTTTCCGTTGTTTCCCTATAATTCTTTTCTTCTAAGTTTATCTTGTAAATAATTCTATGGATGTATTGTAAACATGTAATCCACTGTTCTGACAAGATATAGATGACAAGTTTGTGAAAACGTTGTTTTCCTTGTTTTTTTAGCCACTTAAATGGTTGCTACCGTATTTTCCGGATATAAACCGCACATCTTTTAACCCGCAGCTGAGCTTTTTTAGGGAGTTACAAATCAGATGCTACCAGATAGCCTGCACCTTCGTATAACCCGCATTGTGTTAAAAAAAATTCGGCGTATTTTTACTTGCCCGAATCATTTTATAAACACACGCGTGTGGTTTGTTTTTTCGTTTGTTTTTTAGTTCTGTGTCATTTTTTTCATGCTGGACGTTTAAACTTGTGGACCCCAAACACGAGAACCGAGTGCCTGAACTAGCGACTCTCTCAGTCTTAACTTCCTTGTCTCTGACTGCCAAAATAATAATAAACAACATAATAAGTATCACGGTTGTCTGTAACAGCGATGCATGGAACATTCTTTTTTCGTGTTTATAAAATTTTGTTATCCATTTATATCTCAGCAATCACAGTGTGCATCATAAAATGAATGGTGGCAATGGGGAGGAGATAGTTGCTGTTAAATAGGAATATATATATAAGACTAACCTGTAGGTTATCTTCGCAATAGTTCTTTCTGTGTATAACGCAACGCTAAATTAGTGTGATTGATTCAACTCAACACTATTGAACACCACTCTGACTAAACACAACGAATTACCAATGATACTGGTTCAACACAATTAAAACCCCACCACCAAGTGATTCTTATTAGTAATCGCCTAGATAGAAGATCAACAGTTGCATGTGTCTTATTAATTGTATTTTTAATTTATTTTTCATATTTTCAATGGTCACCTGTTGCTTGAATATATCGAAGATAAAAAAAGAAAAATATCATTTATACATTTAATTTTAACATTTTTCAATATTTTTACCAGGAATTATTAATGAAGTCCTGAGCACTAGGTTGTGAACTACATGTTAATAAAACCTAAAAATGATACCTATACTGCTCTATTACCAAAAGCCAATTATTTCAATGTGCCCAATGTGATTGCAAAGATATAAATAGATTAAAATTACATTCAACACAAAAGAAAAAATTATCTCCAGAATTGTGTTTTAGAGAGAGCTCCTAATAGTAGCACTTGCAAGCAATAGAAATGTAAAGCAATTTCACTATGTGAGAAAATTAAATCACATGAAGTAAGGGAACTACGTATCGGATCGCGCATGTAGTTATATTATTCTTTTGTGTTCCCTACTTTCTTCCCAGACCATCACATATACTATTGCTTTGTTTCATTCTGCGTAATTTTATAACGTTGTTTTAGTACTACAAATAAACTGACTGAAAAAATAAAAATTATCATATAGCCCGCACCACATATAAACCCACACCAACAGTGGAAATCTTAAAAATCAACATATAACCCGCAGGGCCATTTCTTGAATAAAACTATGCCAGGGCTACAAAAAGCACCCGTTAAAAAAATTACGAGTGCTATGGTGTGTGAAAAATCGCACTCGTAAGCAAAATTTATGTGAATATGTGCGATGTGAATATCTGCAAGTGTGATTCACATTTAACTTTTTTTTGTTTACCACAACGTTATATGTTATTTAAGCTGTATAGAAATGAGGTTTAAGTCTTGCAAGAAATGTATGATTAAAAGAAATATAAAAGGCAAATTTTGTGTTGTGCACTCTCATTGTGTATGAATAAAACAATTTTTTTTTTAATATTTATTTTGAAGGGCATAAAGATGAATATTCAAGTCATACTCTTCTTGTGTACGAACAATTATATTTGTGGGCCACCAAGAAGGTGTTTTCTTCAGCCACCTGGTGGTGAAAATATAAAAATACATTTCAATTATTGCACAACATCTTTTTTTCTGCTATTCAAAAAAATGTTGTGAAATTGCTTTTACTTTCTATTGCTTGCTAATGTTATAAGCTCTCTCTGAAACACAATGCTGGAGATCATTTTTCTTTTGTGTTGAATGTAATTCTAATCTATTTATATCTTTGCAATCACATTGAGCACATTGAAATGATTTGCTTCTGGTAATAGAGCAATATAGCAGGTATCATTTTTAGGTTTAATTGACATGTATTTCACAACCTAGTGCCCAGGACTTAATTATTAATTTCTGTTGAAAATATTGATGTTAAAATAAATAGATAAATAGTATAGATGATAATTTTCTTTTTTTATGTTCGCTACCTTCAAGCAACAGGTGGCCACAGAGAATATCAAAAGTAAATATAAAATATAATTAATTAGACACACGCAACTATCTCCTTTTTATTGCCGCCATTCATTTTATCGTGCACACTGTGATTGCTGAGATATAAATAGATAACAAAATTCTATAAACATTAGAAAAGATTGTTCTGTACATCACTGTTACAGACAACCCGTAATAAATATTATGTTGTTTATTTTTATGCTAAAAAAATACATAAAAAAAACAGAATTTTTACTTTAGGTTTAATAGCCCTTTTTATCATTCTATAATATTTTAGAAAAAGAAAAAATTTACGAGTGCGATAAAAATCACTCGTAAATTTTTTTACCAGTGTGAGGGCAAATGCGCGTGCAATCACACTCGTCTCAAGGAATGGCCTGGGTTATATACCAGAAAATGCGGTAACATAGGTCAAAAACATGTGTATTTTTTGTAATTAATGCATTATAAATAAAAATGCAAAAGCAAGCAGCTAACAAAAAATTAACAAGACTTACCCACAAGGGAAAAGATCTAAAAAAAGTTACAGACATGTCACCACTTCGTATGAAGTGAACTATCATTTGCTGTTTTAAAAAATGACTAAAGCTTTATATAAAAAAAATAAACTTGTGCTATACATGCTAACAATAAAAACCACACAAAGATATTTCTAATGACGGGCGAGTATGTACAGTGGATACAATAAATATAATTCATGAGTGGATAATGGAAGTCATCAATCCTGTGGCAAACAAAACTCTTCTTCGCCTACTTTTGCCATGACTGTGATATAATACAGCGGAAACATAATGGCAAAAATTTGCCGTTACTGAAATGCAGTATAATGGCAATTTTTCACAGACTATAAATTGTATTTTTGTTGATTTGCAACCTATTTAAACCATAAACATACAAAGAGTGTGATATCTTATACTTGCTTTTCACAGAATTAGCTATAAAATTTGTGTGTCAGCCATATTGTGCTATATCGATAAATGGTAGGGAAATAAATCCATAACATTAAACAATGCTAAGTATAGCTTGAATTGTTTATGGCTTTATAGCCATAATAATTCCATTTAATCAAATTGCTTTTTCATTTAAATAGCTAAATAACTGTGAATAATTATATTAAAAAAAAAAAAAATCGGCAAAAATTTAGTCCACTGAACATGGTAGACCATGTTATTCTTTGATTATGTTAAAATTAAACGATTTATAACATAAAAACTTGTACTGTTTGGAAGCACATTCCAACTAAAAAATAAAGCTGTACTGCATATTATTGTGCACATTAAAAGTTTTTTTTTGTTTATTTTCTAATTTTCCATTATTTTCCTTTTTTTATTAATCTGTTTACAGGATGCTCATTGCTGTCTACCTGATATTGATGGAAAAAACAATGCATTGTTCGGTGTTTTTGATGGGCATGGAGGTATAATATTTACTTCAGTTTTTTTCATGATCATTTCGATAATCCCAGTGCTAAAAAGAGAAATTTAGCTTGAAATAATTAGGCAATATTTTCAAATTTTGTCAAAACACAGCAATAAATCTATGCAAGCCTGGCTGTGAACAAAAGTAGTTGCGTTTGGTGCACATCGTGCTTCATAAACTTGCAATGATGTTCATTTAACTTTACCTCTAACGCAATCCTAGAAAAAAATTCATATATTTAAAAACTCTTTGTATCAGCTGCTTGTATGATTGATAAATATATATGATTTTTTTATTAAGGCAGAGAAGTTGCTGAATATTGTGCTCAAAACTTCGACAAATTTTTACTTGACAATGAGTCTTATCAAGAAGGAAAGATAGATGCTGCATTGAAAGAATCTTTTATGGCAATTGATGAAGCAATTACTAGCAAAGAGGTAAAATTTTCTCAAGAGCCATGTTCAGGGAGTAACAGTCCTTTATTAAATCATCAAAGAGAATCCAAACTAATAAATAAATTTGTACTGAAAGATCTATCATGTCAAGACCAACTAATTCTGATGCAATACGCATATATTTCTTTCCATTGCAATGTCTAACATAGGAAAAGCTGGGTATATAGCAAAGGTCAATTTGTGAGAATTGCAGACAAATATGAGAACTAATAATTTCAGAAATACAATTAGGAATAGACATTTTTTTAAAATTGTGGTTAAGTTAGAACCGTTAACTTTAATTTAGAATTAAAGGAAAATCCACAAACTCTTTGCTTTCTGGATGCTTTGGCTCCATGTTTCAGGTCTTTTCATAAAATATCTATCGTAAAATATGTAGCTTTAAAAACAAGGGAAATCTTATTCAGTCATATATGGATTGAAGATGTTTAACACTGTAAACTTTCCTATATAATGAGAGTAATTTTCTTTTAAAATGTGTGAATTTATTGATATATTATTAGGTTATAGAAATATTAAAAACACTTGGTGGACTTACTGAAGAAGAAAATGAAGAGGAGGAAGATGAAGCTGCTATGCTTCTTGAAGAAGCACACATGCCATTAGAAGAATTGTTACAAAAATTCAAAGTAGTTAGCTCTTGATATTTTTTTTTAATTTTTTACGTTTTGAAATTTTAGCCTTAATAGATAACTGTGTTAAACCATAGGGCAATGTTAAAGAAAAACTAGTAGAAAATGATATTTTACTTGAGAAGGAAGAAGAAAAAGAACCTGTGGTTAATGGTATAAATGGACATGGTAAAAGTATTGTTTTAGTTTGTTTGTTTTATCAGTACGACAAAATGACAACCCGGAAACTCATACAAATTTAAATGATTTTGGTTGTACTCTAAAATAAGTCAGTAGAACTTTTATAAAACTGTAAAATAAGGTTTAAAAAGAGTTTTTTGGCTTTATAAATTAATTTAAGGGTATAGTCTTTACCATATTGATCAGTCCATTAACATGTTGTGACTGTCACATAATGTATAGTTTCAGCTGTCAGGAAAACATCAAAAAAATTTAGATTTTTATTGCGTTTTTGAAAATTGGATAGGACCCTGTAATGTCTTAACCTCACACATTTCTTTGTTGTTCATAAAAGTAATAAAACAGTTCAAATGCGAGTTACTTGTTTTTGGAATCTTAGCCGTAGTCTGGAAGCAGAATACAGGCAATTTTATTGCACAAGTTATGAAATTTTAAGCATTTTTAAGACTTTGCTGATATAACTTACATTCGATTTTGGTCAGTAAATATAGTAACATTGTAGGGAAATTGTAAAGGTCGTGTGTGCAACGTCTTGGAATAACAATAAAATTGCCCTTAGTCAGCTCCCAGACTAATGTGAATTTTTAGCGAGTGTAATTATTTCTTTTGACACTTGACCATTATTTCTTAGAATCATTAAATTCTTCCTCAAGATCTCGCAAACAAAGGAAACCAGTAAAAAGGTACTCATAAAAAATTACTTTAACCTCTATCAGTTTATCATATTTATTTTTGTTCATACTGAGTATCTGGCATTTAAAGAATATCTTAGGATTCGCACCAGCGCTAAGTAATTCCTGCAAATTTCATTTTCCTTCTTCTAGAATCTTTCAGGTTTACATGCTCTGCTGCAAGATAAATTTTGATGAATAACACTCACCTTGTTAATCATGTTTTTGTGAGAGATCTCCATAATCTCCTAGTGTTTATGCATTGGGTTAGCTTTCCAATCCTGCGCTAGTGTAGTTGACATCTTAAAAAAGCTGCTCGTGTAGAGGCCCACTCTTGGTTTTTAGGAATCTTGATGGCGATCAAGATAGTTCGTCAGCTGCAACCACCATTGTGGGTGGAAGCTCTTCCAGTTCTGCCACAGCAACCGAAAGTGTATCAGATTCTGCCTCGAAGAACACTACAGAAGAAGTCTCCTCCGTTTCACTTGTAGCAGACTCTTCATCATCCAGCACCAGCGCTGCTACTGAAGACTTGAACTCTTTGGCAGGCTCCAGTTCAGGAAATACAGTAGATAGTAAAAGTAACGATGACCCTGATTTTAACGTAAGTAAGCCATTGTTGTATATGCTAGTATTTCAGTGTGAAGCTATCGTCATAACTCTTTTCTAGGCTGAAGAAAAAGATGGTGATGATGAAGAGGACAGTGATAATGGGGATGAGGATGATGGTGAGGAGGATGAAGAAGCATCAGAGTCAGATAGTGAAGAGGAGTTTGAAGATAGTGAGGGAGTAGAATTTCAGCAAGGATCAGACGAGGTATTCCATTTGCTGGAACATTTTTTAAGTTTTATTTTCTACTCAAATGCTCTAACATTTGCTGTTATTCTTTTAAAAAATCTGACCACTACTACTGCCTTTACAAAGTTTTTGTTCCTTTAATTTTTTTACACTTGTCTGTTTACGGAGTTTTTTCTGTGTTTTTGTTTTCCGTGGAAAAAATTGTTCAGTGGATGTGTTGTAGTAGTGGCCAACTAATATGGTATCGCGAAAATATTTTTTATACTTTGTGTTTGAATATTCAAATGCGTCAATAAAAAACGTTAAACAGACTTTATGCTTTGATAAATGGGACATCAAAAGATGTTTTATAACAACATGCAAAAGTAGAGTTATATGTACGTTTATATGTCCGCAAAATTTTGTTATATACACATTTAGTAAAGTTAGCTTGCTAGATAGAAGTTGTTGCACTAGACCTTTATAAGAAGCATATTTTTTTGGCAAGCTTCAACTATATACATTTTTTACATACTTTGAAGTATACAAATTATGCACTAACTATTGTCATACGTGATAAAAGAAACCTAAATCTTGATTAGTCTTAAATATTTTAGGTACAAAGAATTTGCTAGACATTCTTAAGGTTTTAATGTAAAAGAAGAATGTCCAAATATTGATTATGGTATCAAACCTCGCCTCAACATGTTTTGATTTTCAACACTTCATAAGTCTTATGTGCATAATTCCTTGTATAAGCTTAGCAAAAAACAGATAGATCCACGCTGTACTTGCATACGCAGGTTTTTAGGGCTGGAAGACATCATATTTTATGCAAATTAAATATTTAAAGTTTGCAAATTTTGGAGAAACTGGCACACTTCTGACTTTCTCTGCGTTTCTCAGATATTCAGATTTTATTCTCGACTGGTTTTCTTGTTTGCTGTTACTAATTAATTGTCATGACATGACACTTTTATTGATAAGATGTTTGATAAATAATCCTAGGAAAAAACTCCCCCTGTACTATTAAACAATAGTTATGGTGTTCAAGCTTTTCTTAAACTTCCCCCAGAAATCTATAAGCCAATTGTCCGTAAAAAAAAAAAAGAATTATCCTTAGCGTTGACTTTTAATTCAATCTATTACTATTAAATGAATGCTGTTTGTATAGAATGAAATGGGTGACTTATTTGATTTTTTAGGTTGGAAAAGACAGCGGAACAACAGCTATTGTGGCGTTAATTCACAATAAAACGTTATACGTTGCCAACGTTGGCGACTCGAGATGCGTGTTGTGTCGAAATGGTAAAGCTATGGACATGTCAGTGGATCACAAACCGGAAGACGAAATAGAAAAAAATAGGATAGAAAAAGCGGGCGGCAAGATAACAATGGATGGGCGTGTCAATGGCGGTTTAAACTTATCTAGGGCGATCGGTATGTTATTAATTCGAATTACATTGAATGTTTTTGTATCCCGTAAAGGGCAGCTGAAGTTCTCGATGGTTTAACAATTCATTTAAATTATCTTCGTATAGTATCATTCTCAGCCTCGGATTTCCTTAAACATTCGAGTAACCAAAATTTATGTTGTTGATTTTACTGTGCATCCAACCTTTCGTAGGCGACCATACTTATAAACAAAACAAAGATTTATCACCCGAAGAGCAAGTCATAACTGCTTATCCTGATGTTAAATCAATAGAACTCACTTCGTAAGTTTTATTTTATTCTTTTATACCACTAGACGCAAATTTCTTTATGATTAGATTTTAACTAATTTAAATTAATTTTACGGTTTCGTATGTATTTCGCGGTATATCTCAGCTAAAACATTTTCCATGTAAAAAGTTCCTAAATACTGTAAAACTCGGAAATTCCTCGATTTACGTTAAAGGGAAGAAATTTTTGCGGAACTCATTTTTGCGATTAGGAGGCAATTTTCGAAATTAAAACATATCTTTTTGATTGGTAGCTAAAAAAATTTTGCGAATGTTTAAAAAATCTATAACAACGTAAAGTATATCACAAAATACCATCAACTTAGGTGGTTGTGCGAACAGATTACAAAATCAGAGAATTTAATTTAGCAAAAATAAGTTCCGCAAAAATGTCTTCCCTAAAGGTTTATGCTGTTATCTCGAAAAAGCGCTATTTTGAACAATATGATAAAATTTCATATTTAGTGCTAGTTACCGCTCATGAAAAGCGATAACTTGCTAGCGATCGCTTTCCATTTATACAAAATGTTACCGCTCATTTTGTTAACGCTAAGTGAAAACCAAGCTAAAGTTATACGATCATTATTTGTATTTTCAGCGATGATGATTTTATGGTACTGGCTTGTGACGGTATTTGGTAAGTTCTCTGCTTTCTCATATATCGTCATATTTACTTGTCATCAAAAGATTACTCTACTCTCTCCATTTGTTGTTTTCAGGAACATGATGTCCAGTGAGGAAGTGATAAATTTTGTAAGGGAAAGAATCAACGAAAAATCAGAAGAACAAATAAAATTGTCAAAAATATGCGAAGAGGTACTTCTCTCTTTTATATGATAACCCTTCAAAAAGGTTGGAAACTAACTTTCACTATTTTTCTCTAGTTGTTTGATCACTGCCTAGCTCCAGACACAGACAACGACGGGTCTGGTTGTGATAACATGACGTGTACCATCGTACGATTTAAACACGACAGTGAGAAAACATCAACGTCACAAAAAAGGACACTGGACAGTGATGTAGACAGAGAGTCTAAGAAGGCGAAACTGTCAAGCATGGATTGATCTATATCAAAAGTAAATTATTCTATGCTGAAGATATATAGTAACTTTTACAAAGTGATCCAATGGGGACATCCAGATTAATTGAAAACTTCAACGATTTATCAAAGCAACATTTCGAACTCACTCTGATGTATGAACGTTACAAACATTTTTCAGGTTTACCACAGTTTTTCACTCCAATGATATGTGTATACACGTGGTGTTTTTACAGCGAAATATAGTTTTTAATCGATATTTTATTTAGCGATAATCTGCTCGTGTAAATCATTCTGCATAGGTCATACTATTGCGTTGAAACGACGAACATTTAATATTTTTATACTTTTGTGTAGTACTCGATTCCACTACTTTAACTAATCCTAAAAGTTTGATAAACACGAAAATTCGTCTCAAAAATTCGCATTGCAATTAAGTTAAGGAAGGAATAAATGTGAAAGAAAAGATTATGAAAAAAATGGTTTAATGTTTGTGAATTTTCTTTGTATCTATTCACAAAGACGGCATTCACAATCCCTTTGACTCTTTCACAATTTGGCTGTAATTTCATTTCGTTTTTTATCTAGTTGTGGTTATTCTACCTGACGTTATAGTTGTGCTGAAAGAGCTTTGAACTAAATGCAAAACAAGACGTATGATATTCGTTAACAACCTCGCGAATAAAGTTTACAAAAAGCTGTCTATCAAATTTGATTTCTGTTACGTAGTTAGACACGACATATAATATTTGTTACGCACTGCGCAGTTATTTTTCAAAATTGATTTGTGAGATGTTGAACGAAAAATTTCTCGAAATTTTGATGACACCATGTTCAGCATACTTTTTTTGTTAACTGTGCCAAATTTTGTCGAAAACAAATACGAATTTTGGACTGAAACGTCATTTAGATGACTTCCAAGTACTTACAGAGTTTAGGTACGAAGTTTAAATCTGTGACGTTGCAATTGACCATTTCGGCAATAGTTACGAGTTGGAAGATGAGATTCGAACACACGACTACTCCCTATTTGTCGGTGCTCAGAGAGGCAAAAATTTCCATTCTTGTAGGACACATTTGCGTATTAATACAAGCTCACGAGCTTATTAAAATACGTCCCCGCGAAACTCTAAAATTTCGCGGATGAGCCAAACCGCGAAATTTCTTCCCCGCAAAAATTTCTCCCATTAAAGTAATAAACGATGATTTTCAAGTATGAAATTTTTCACAAATGACTACAACCAGTTTTTTTAAGATTTTTGACTACCTCTTCCTTCTCCCTTTTTGACTACCTCTCCCTTCCTTGCTCTTAGATCCCCAGACGACATATTCATATATATTTGATTTCAAGAGAAATTTATTACAACAACGTTACAAAGAAATTACTTTAAAATTTCCGCTATCATCATCACAAAAGTCTACTACTTCTAAATCTTCATCCCCATCGCGTATTGACTTCAGGGAGAGAGAACAAACTTTGAACGAAAACGCAAAAATAGCAACACGAGAGGATTTCCACACTGATCACATTCGGTTCAACCATTTCTATAAACTTTTGCTTAATTAGAACAATCAAGGGTTAAAAAATTTTGGAGGTTGACGGCAACAGTAGTATCATTTTCCACCTAACCCGTCAAGCTTCACTTTTATTGTAACATCTCCCCCTAACCGTTAACGTCATTTGCGAACTATCCTTGACCACACATTAAATAACCTTAGATTTTCAAGCGTTTGAGTGGCAAAATGTTAAGAGGAGACATAAGGGACATCCCCGAAGAAGGTAGTCAAACACGCACATTCCTGGGCTAACATTTAAAACAAATAAAGGAATTGGGAAGAATTTTTAGATTTTTTGAAAAAAAAATTCTAAAAAGTTCCAGGACGAAATGTGTAAGTTTTTAATCCTAAACGTATATCATCAATAAAAAAGTTGTCACAGAATGATTAAAACGGCACATATCTGAAAATAAATTCTTCGTTGTTTTTAACTAGGAAGGTTTTTATACTATATTTTTTATGGATTAAGTTTTTTGTACATTCACAAAACAGCAACAGTGAAGATTGGTACGTTATTAATGTCAGAGCATTTACTATCTTGAAATGATCACGAAAGTTCAGTATATACGTGTTACATCAAGTCAATTGTACTTGAGCCTTTGTAAAATACGTTTGAAGAAATTTCAATGCTTCTGGGTTTAGACCATCTTTAATTAATCGAGTAACCTAAACAGTACGTAGAATAAGAAGTTGTATCAATTCATTCACGAAGAACTATTCGTAACACCGAAGAAACAAGCGCAAATCGTAAAATCACCTGTCCCGGATGAGCAACAGAAAGAGCGTATAACTTCTTAGCGAGAAATTCTTTTGGTTCGAGAACCTCAGTAAATGGATCATGGTCTTTTTTGCTGGCGAATGCCAATGCTGAAAACGCTGTCTGGTAACCTTGAATTAGAGAAGACAAATATATAGATCAAGTTTACGGAGAAAAAGTGATTAAGCAGCGATTAAAAGCACAAACAAACCTGGCGTATCTTCCACATCAATAAAATGTTCATCCGCTGGAATAGAATCGTCTTCTGGTAGCTCGAACAATCCAATTAAAGCTTGCAGTAATGGAGCCCATTTTGGCAGGTAGTCTGCTTCAAACAATGCTGGCGCTAGAAAACAAAACGATTTTTGCTTGTAAGCACACCAGCTCATAAAAAGTAGTATTTGCAGGAAAGAAATTTTCGCGGAAACAACTCTCATGAAACAAAAGTATAATCTCAAAGAATAAACACTTTTTTATTTTTGCCACGATACACCTTTTACAAAAACCCTTTATTAAATCTTTCGAGAGGATAAACTTTCGAACTCCTTATAAAAAGTAATTACTTTGATGGAATAAAATTTCGCAGTTTGTTTGCACAACTTCGAAACTCATAGGTTATTGATGCTTCTCTGGAGAACAAAAGAAAACAGTCAAACTTACTTTCAGTTAGAATTTTTGTAACACCGACAGCACATATTTTTCGTTCAATATGACCTCCTACTTTTTGTAGGTCTGTTGTCAATATTTTTTCCACCATCATTCCATACAACCTAAAAAAAATCATCAATAATTGAGCTTTTTCATTTGGAACTGATGTTTTGTGCAAAAATATACGGGAATGCGAATGTACTTTATCGTACTAATTTTCGCGCATTTGTGTATAAATTTTATTGCGCTTGCGCAAAAATTAATACAATTTGCAAATAAAAAACGCATTTAAAAGTCAGAATTTTACTTTTTCTTTTCACGTTTTTTCTGAGGATATTTAAATTCGCGCGAAATACCTTTTTTATTGATATTGCACGCAAAATTAATATGCGCGAAAATTAGTTCAAATATAGTACTATTCCTGAATGATTAGTTTTATCGTGTATCTTGCTACATACGTACTTCGGTTGGATACCATCAATTGTTTGATGAAGGATGCTTGGTGAATTCTTGCCAGCAAACAGTGAAACAAAAACAATGAAACCTAAATAATGATCCAAATTAATGCTCACAAATTTTTTATATGGTTAACTATCTATCAAAATTATATGTGATTTTGCCTTTATTTATTATTTACATTTATTTAAAAAAATCCAAAACATAGAGTAAAATGATGGCTGTTGGCATCCATGTTCTAACACATCGACATTTAAAACTTTAAAGAAAATAAAAATATTCGTCGCACTTAATTTCGGCCAACTAATCTTTTTAGAAGTGAAGCCCGAGAAACAAATACGAGTTACGTACCTTTAACAAATTTCGTTGTTTTTGATGTCTGCAACCTTTGAAACAAAAGCATTACAATTTCTTTGAAATGTGATTGTAAAGAAGTCCAGGGAACGTGTTCAATCATACTGCTTAGCACGTAAAATCCTTCGTGGTCGTTTGCGCGTGATGCTATTAACTTTTGAAATACTCCGAGTAAAGGCATCTATAAAGAAAGATCAGTAATTTGCTCGCGTTCAGACACAAGTCATCTGAAAAAGAGTATGTCCTCTTACATACTACACACAATCGCATGGTAGGTTAAGATTGTCTTCTACAATACTACGCATTGAGAGATGAATAGAAACAATGATTACCATGGTTGCTGGCCCGGAAATTTCATTTCCTCCTCTTTTTATATACGCTTGTAACAACTTGGTCAATGCTGGAACATTTCCTACGATAGAACGATGTCTCAACAGTAACATCATATTCAATACTTTTAAATGCTGCAATATTAGTGACAGCTAATAACACACAATTTTTATATATAGGTGAATATTTATCATAGCACATCCGTATTTCATTAGAGAATGCTTCACGCTGATTAGACCGCTAATCATGACGGGCGAGTATAATGCGTGTAAGTATTGTAGAAGAACTACTTTGTTCATCACTAACATACTGCCTGGCAGTGAGCGGGATTCGATCCGCGGTCCCCAGAACTGGGAGCCGCAGACGAACCCACTACACTACGTGCACAATATATTAGTGATGAACTCAGATAGTTTATCCGGATTATCACTTTGTCAGGGCAGTAACCCGAAACATTTGATTAATTCGTCAACACATAGGCCGCCAAACCTTTGACGTGAATTTAAAATCTGCCTAAACTACGTCAACTATGGTGGCAAGTGTGGAATGTCGAAAAACTAAAGACGTTATTACATACAGTAGTTATTGCTTACCTGGTCTTTCCCATAACACTGGCTGAAGAAGCATTGGGAATAAATCCATATAGGGACCTTTCACACCTTCCTCTCGTACCTCTAACGACAGCGATAACACTTGAAACACATATGGAAGAAACTCAGTCACATCGTTCTGTAACACGATTTGAATGACGGGGAACAAAGATTCCTCAATGGTCGTGACGACACCTTTGTCGGTTTTGCCAACACCCCTAAAAGAAATACAAAATGGTTTTTCACAAAAAAAACCCAAAAAACAAAAAACAAAAAACAAACGGAAGAGAAACATTGCAATCAACGACGTAGCTACAATAATGCACCAACCTGATCAATGCACATATGCTTTCAAACAAGTAATGGTTAAACTGAGGCTTACTTGGATTCTACAAAAGAAGAAATGCCTTGTTAAAGGACGTTGATCCTATATGGCCTTATGGTGAGGTCACTGGTCTACTTGATCAGTATTAACGCTATTTCTGCAGTGTGTCATACACAAAAGTTCATACTATACTATGACGAAAAACATCCGAACAACCTACCTTACAAACTAAAGCTAACTTCGCAGAAAGCTTTGTTATTATATTTGGTACCAGTGAAGCTAATCCATCTTGCATTACTGTTGTTACTCTCATAATTGCTATAATAAACATGAGTAATAAAATATATAACATTGAATTGCAAGCAATACATATAAAAGATTATGAGCGCAATCTTTGAACAGGTAAACATTTCTACATACCCTTCATGACATATTCGTTTTCAGAGGATCCAGAAAGGTTGAGAGCTGCAAAAAGATTATTATATAACCGTTCGCGTAGCGGTGAAATCTCCTGGGGCGTAAACCTAAAACGTAGTACTTATTTTAATTTTGATCTGATCTGGAGGATCTTTCAAGCAAAAATACTACCTTAGCTGTATACACCATAGAAAAAAGAGTAATTAATTTCAAAAAGATTTAAGTAGTTGAACTATACTTACAGAAGACTTCCATTTGCTGTTCTTACAGTCAATAGTTTTTCAATGGCTAAAGCAGCATAACTGTGAACAACATTGCTTTTTGATTTTAAGAGTGCACAAACAGGTGGAAAACATTTCAACAAGATTTCTTTTGGTAACTAAAACAGACGTGTAATTTAATAATAAGATTTTAGTATGTTAGTTTTTCCAGGGGTGCGTCAATTTTGCTAAAACTACTAATGAATAAAGAAGAACGTCCATTCAGATACAGGGACTTCAGGTTGCGATAATTTTAACAAAAATCTGATACTGATGACATTAACATTTTTTCAAGAATATCGAGTAGAAATGTTTTTCCATAAAAACATTCATAAAATATCTTAAGAGGGTTGCTTCACCATAAAAACTGCGACATAACTGATAGTAATCCTCAATAACACCATTTTTCAAAAATCTTGTGAAAGTAAAATGTGTGCGTATTAGGTAGTCAGTACATAGAAAAGTTAATGTAAGTATACTCACCACACCTCGAAATGTGATGACATATTTGATTGCGTCAGCTTTTAACACTGGATACTCATCCACGTTAGGTGCACCAAGATCTGATGCTATTTGTGAATTGAAGAAGTCTACTAAATTTACAAGTTCGCTCGCTTCTGTTGTACCATGTTTAGTTGTGGATTTTTTTGCAGCTAACGAGGTAACGATATATATAGCAGCGTCTTTAGATTTCCACTTTTCTGAAGGGTTTTGAGAGTATTCAAGAAGCATGGCGTTTACGTATTGTGAAAAAACATTTGTAACCGCCTGTTCAAAAAATTTACACAGTCCTCGTACTAAATCACAAGCAGCCCTTCGTCTTGTGTCAATATCTGAACCTTCCATATCTTTTCGTATATATTCTTCAGGATTATCTTCAAACAGTTCTTCATCGGCATCGCGAAAAATCATATTTGGAACAATAACTTTCTCACAAATGCTCTGCAATGTACCTTGGTCTGCAAATAAATCTTTGTAATGAGGACGCTCACATACAGAGGCGAGAAATAGGATAGCATTGCTGACAAGCTAGATAAATAAATATAACATATCATTCAAACGGTAATTGAGGATATTTAAATGTCGTATGTTACAAAATTTCACTTACCAGATCATGTTTTACATCATTTCCAACAGATGTTAGCAAGTTCCAGATAGCTTCGACAAAGTTTGGTAGATAAGGCTAAAATAAAAAAAGCTACGTTATATTTGTTATAGTAAAAAACAACTAATTTGATATAAACAAGAAATTACATCAGAATAGCTGCTGCAATTTTTTACTGCAACATCGAGTTTAGTACGATGTACTAAATTAGTTTACAACGAGGGATATATTTTAAGATCCTGTACAGTATGTTACAGCACTAATATTTCAGGTTATACAAAACACTGTTTAAATACTCGTGGAAAAAAAAATCTTCCTGTGCAAGAAAATTGATAAATAATATACCAAATTCCTCAAAACTTTTATCATATGACACTTTTAGGCTTGTTACTGTAGATAAGCATTTCGGGAAAAGTTGGAGAAATTAAAAGCCAGGTCAACAATTATTAAGTGTTGGAAAACATTTTTTTTTATTTCAAAATATTTGAAGTCAAACAAGATTACATCTTAATGGTCACTCGCGAATATCAAACAATGAAACTTTTAGAGAAACATGAAAGCCTTATTTACGGTTAATTGGGGGTAGTTAAGGCCTGCTGTAAAGGCCTAATTTTTCTGAAACATGAAATCAACTGAAACTTGTAAATAATCATCTGTTATAGCGCATAAAAATGAAAAAATAAATTTTAATAAAATGTAAAAAGCCATAATTTTAGTTAAGTTTGAAACTGGATTTTTGCTTGTTGATCACTAAGTGAAATTTGTAGAGGATGATCTGTTATTACATTTTAGTCCATTCATAGAAGGATTGTAATGGTACTTTTTTAAGAAACGCTTAAAAAAACCTATTTTAGGCCCAAATTCAGTTGATTTAGCCTAAAATATTGCAATTACATTTTTTATAATAAAATCCAAAATGTTCATTTTCCAAGATTTATGGGTAAAAACTTTGCAAAGAGAAAAAAATAATGAGCGAATGCAGAAAAAGCTGTTATGTATGGACGTACAGACTTACAGATGTGCCCTTATTCATAGATCACTTCACTATCGAATGTGACCAAGCGAATTGTAAGCCACAAATATGACACACAACAAATAAGGCATTGAAAATGACAAGGTTTTTAGTCAATAACTTATTACCTAGAACATACAAAGATGTTAATTTCTTGTTTTTGACGGAATTACTTTCTTACCGATTTTATTGAAACAAAGTGTTTGGAATGCTAAAGTTTTGTGGAGATATCGAAAGACATAATTCTACTTATTTCACTTTCACTTCTTTCATAAAGGCTAAATATAATACAATTATCTGTCAATTTTTCACGTTGACAAATGATCTCTAACTGGTTACCAATACCTCTTGTTCAAGGTATTCCAACTTCATAGTAACAAGAAAGAAGAACAAACCTGAAACTCTTCATCATATTTTTGAGCATAAAGTGCAACATTGTCACATATCTGAGATCTGATACGTTCAAGATGACCTGCCTCATCAGTATCCTATGGCATGACAGAACGACATATGAAAGCATGCGCACACAGTTATGCATTATGTAAATAAAAATTTTTTTTGAGTTATTTTAAAAAATAAATGCATGAAGGCAACTGTTACACGAACCTTCATTTCAACCTCTTGTTTGTTCTATAAATGTTTATTTATAAAAAATGAAAGTATTGCAAATTTTTGAAAACTTGAGGCTGTTGTGTACAAAGTTGTGGCGCATGTGCAGATTACACAACCTCAGTATTAAAGTAAACCCAATGGAATGTCATTGGCCCTGAAGTCATATGTTTTCCTTTTTTTAATTTTTAATACCATTCAGCAGGATTTAGTACTAATCAGTAATTTAAACCTTTACATACCGTTGTCACTAACACTTTAAATTCTGTGACAATGAGCATATGAAATGGCTCCATCCATCTTTTCATGTTGTCCTCAAAAAACTCTGGTAGGTCCTGTCAAGCAAAAAAATTGAATGGATTAACTGTTTATAATAAGCAGTATATAATTCAAAATTTTTGTAAAATGCATTTTAACAAATAGCATTTTTAATAAAAGCCTTTTACCTGATAGTTTAAGCTATAAAACAGTTTACAAATTGCTGTTAAGACGTCAAAGATTTGTTTTAGTTCTGCAGCATCGTTGATTTTCTTTGGGATTCTCTCTATCATGCCTTCAAACAAATTCAAAAGAGGCGAAGCAAAATTATCCAAAACAAACTTTAATTCTGTCCATAATTCTTGCGACTTAAATTCATAACGGAATCTAAACACAATTGTTGTAGCTAATAAATTTGTTAAGGAGACAATAAAAACTTAGTGTTAATAATTAAAGAAATCTGAAGAATTTTGTGGTAATGATTTAAAATCTCAGAATAACATTAGGGAAAAATCAACTAAGATTATCTGTGTTAAGTTCCTAGTATTAAGTATTAAGTTTCAAATCCAAAAAAAACTAAATTAATACCCATAGTAAAATAAATAAAACTTGTGCATGTTTAACCACAAAAATATAAAATAGATGCTTAGGCAGTGATTAAAAGAGTTTGACAGAGCTATCCTCTATATTTACTGACCTTTTAAATAACGAATGCGCCGTCTGTAATACACCATTAACAGTGTGGAGGTTCAGGCTTTCACTGACTTTCATGTGTGATGTAAGATTCTAAAGAGTAATGGAGAAAAAAGAAAAGAAAATATGTCAGAGCTCTTAACTTGCTGTAGCTTTTAGCTGTGTGTTTACCCCAAGTAAATCTTTCCATTTTTCTGGAAAATCTTCTCTTCCAATAATACTAATGGCATCGCTAAGTTGACGTTGAATAGATTCGGGACTGTTTAGCATTAGCTGAACTATGTTTGTTTTGATGAGTTGTCGATCGGCTTCACTTATTTTAGAATTTTCACCATCAATCTAATAAAAAATTGAATCAAAATAACTACAAAAAAATTCATCTGCCAGAGTTTAGGGTTGCATATCCAAAATATTTCCCTGATTTTTAACCTTTTTTAAACCCATAAATATGATGTCCACGAATAGCTGTCTGGAACTCAATTTTAAAATTCATCTTATACGATACTGACAATACTCTAGAAAGTCTTATTCGTCGTGACAAATAAAACCAACGTTATAATCGTATCGTTCTCGCTCTGAGAATTCAAATTCAAATGTTTAGGTAATTCAAATGTTTTGTTTTTGAATAGAATTTTGTTTCAATTTTTTTATTTTTATTGCGAAAATGGAACTAGAAGAGCCAGCAACAACTTCTCACAAAGGAGAGAAAATAAGTTCTTATACGATTAATTTTAAACTTGAAATTGTTGAATTTGCGGAAAACAAATCAATTGGGTCTGCTACGGTGAAATATAAAGTTGACGGCCATTGTATTCATGATTGGTAGAAAAAAAAGGATGACTTACGAGAACTTTCAAAGTCAGTTAGTAACAAGAAAAGAAAACGTTTAAAATGGGCTGGCAGAAAACCGTTGAGCGATGAAATGGAGGAAAAAGTATTAGAATAGATTGTTGAACGTCGTACGAAAATGCTTCGTGTGTCAAGGAAACTTATCAGGAAGAAAGCAATTATTGTCTATGGAGATTTAAAATGTACAGATCCAAATAGGTATGATGAAAAATTTGAAGCAGGTTGGCTTTTTAAATTTATGAAAAACCTCCATAGCACAGAAAGATCCCGATCTTTTAGTAAATTAATACCCATAGTAAAATAAAGAAGATTACGATTGAAATTTTCATAACAACCAGCCGATATTATAGCATTTGATGAGACACCTATTTGGGTGGATATGGTGTCAAACACAACAGTAAATGTTGTTGGGAAAAAAACTGTTAGTATGAAGACAACTGGACACGAAAAATGTTGTGTAACCGTTGGACTGGCTGTGAAAGGTGATGGAACAAAACTGAAGCGCTTCATTGTATTCAAGGAAGGAAAGCGTGATGTTAAAAAAATGAAAAAAGAGTATGGAAATAGGTGCATAATAGCTTCCTTGACAAACGGATGGATGAATACCGATCTAACAGTTAGTTTGACAAATACTGTTCTCAGACAGTTTAACTTTAAACGCAAGTTGTTAGCTTTGGATACATATGAGTGTCATTTAATGCCAGTTGTTGGAGCATCTCCTAAAGCTAAAAAGATTGACACCGTTTTGGTCCCTGGAGGTTGCACTAAATATATCCAGGCACCGGATGTTAGTTGGAACAAGCCGTTTAAAGCATATTACACAGAGAAATACGATGAATGGCTTGAAACCGTCAGAATTCATAACCAATGGCGGGAATATGAAACCTCCGTCTCGCAGCACAATTGTAAACTGGATTCTTAATTCCTGGAAGGAGCTGCCAGCTCAATTAATATGTAAATCGTTTAAAGCATGTGCCTTAACATCGGCTACTGATGGGAGCGAGGATAAAGAGATCCATTGTTTCAAAGAGCATCAACCCTGTCAGCCTGGTCTTCCAATGCTCAATGAACAAATACAACTGGTAAACGAGATGGAAGACAACCCATTTATCCCAGATGCCGAAAAAATGATTGATGCGGCTCCCTTAGAGACGCTCGTAGACGAGGACGAAGAAGGCGATAGTGATACTGAGATCGATTAGTGTTTGTTTTTATTATACTTTTAGAAAAATAAGTTGTGTTAAAATCGTTGTTTTTATATTTTAGCACACTAGATTTTTGCATAATTTTATAAGTCCCCCTCCCATTTAACCCCCCCTCCCGAATAACCCCCTCCCCCAAAACCCATTTTAACAAATAAGCCCCCCGGGGCTTAATCGATCATTTACGATAAACTGTTATGAATTCAAAAAGGTGTGACCATGAAGAAAAATGAAATTGTTTTTGGAAAACTTTTGAAAAAAAAATTCCCTTATGTAGATTTTATGTAAGGTCACTGTCAATACCATACTAAATTGTTATGCTGTTAAATTGTTATGCTGTGAAATTATTTGTGAATTATTTATCAAGAAAATAAGAAATATATATTACCCTTAGTCAAAACTCTTTTGGATTTACTTTGTTTACTTCCTTTTAAATACTGAAAATGTGTGAACAACTTAAAACATGAAGAGATTTTTGGCCTGTGGTCATAATTAATTTAGCCAATACTTATTTGTTAAATATAAGCTTTATTTGTTAGCTGCATAAAGTTATTTAATTACAAATGACTGATATTTATTATAAACTCACCACTCTCCAGTTTCTTTTTATAAAGTTTTTAAATGTTACGGCAGCAGCAGTTCTGATAACAGCAGATGCTGACTCAGCAGTCAGTAGTTGTAATAACAACAAACCATAATTTGGAGTTCCTTCAACTGATTCCAGGTAATCTTCCGCTAAATGTAATAACAAGGATAAAGATATATGTAAGAATTGAGGTAACTAAATTGTAGAAGTGGTTTTGTTGTGGCATTTTTAAGAAGTGTGACCTTGAAAGTATAAAAGAAGTTCTTTTATACTTCTATGGTGTGAAGCATGATTAAACAGTATTTTAAACTCTAACATCTTCATTCTCTACATTTTTAAATAAAGATACAAAAACTTATATACCACAGAAGATTTTCTAAAGAATTTTTGTACAACGAACTAAACTTTTATATGCAGCTATATATATTCTTACAATTATTCTATGCTGCAGAAAAAAGCTGTAGTATGGCTATAGTATTTTAATAAGCCCAGAAAAACGTTGAAATGATAAAATAAAAATTATTATATTTTTTCATTTAGGCAACCTTTACTTGAAACCATAGCGAATTTCGCCTGTAGTAAATCTGAAAATCGTTATCATGTAGCCTTTGGTAATTTCTCAGATTTTGCTTACATAAATTTCTCATGAATTTTGCTATAGGCTGTTTTGACTACAGTACTTGGACAGTGCTTAGTAGCCATTGATTTAAAACTTCTTAATTTTAGGAGATTTTAGGAGGATTCAGTGTTAAATTTAGGAAAAAATACTAAAAAATGTATAAAAATCATTCAATATTATAGGAGATTCCGAAATCGTAGGAGGAAAAAAAGTTACTAATAATCAAGCCTTCTTTTTTTCGAAGCCAGAGAGGTTGTTCATTTCAAATTAAAGTTATTACGTAAATATATAGTTCAACAGTCCTGTTGCAAAATAAACATGTTAAATTTCTTGTTAAATAAAATGTAATAACAAAAAGCTACTGCAAAAATGAATGTCCCGATATACAATTTTCGCAGTTCTAAAGTTAAAAATATCCATGAAGACAGGATTCTTTGGATAACTTAAAAAAATTGCACGGTGGATCATGGTTTATTATTTATAACCTGCCATACCTATATACATTTAATATAGAACACAACATTGTCACTTGATTTAAAAGGCTTGGTCTAGTGGCAGAGTAAAACTAATCATATTTTATGATAGTAGTATATAATATATTTGAAATTCTGAACTTCGTAACAATGTCTTAATAGAAAATAACATTCTATAAAATTAATATATCAGGAAATTGAATAGAACTAGTCCTTAACCTGTGGAAAAATCCACAGGGTCACCTGTCCTTTATATATCGCATTTCGTGTTTCCTTAACAGACAGACAAACAGAATCACAAACAGACAGAAAACAGCTATTATTATAGAGACAGTTATAAACCATGTACATAACATCCCCTTTATTAAAAAAAATTGTATTATTCTGACAAACTAATAATTTGCTAGTCAAACACACACACACACATACACACACACACTGTTTAACTGCACTGTTATATGTGTTTCACAAATTATTATTTACACTATTTACCTTGCCTTACACCCTGATAAGCATAACAAACATCAAGCTGCTGGGCGGAGATATTAAGGCTCTTATCCCAGGTTATTTCAGAAAGATCTTGGTTATATGTGTAGCAAAAAGCACCTGATGTCAAGTATTCAGTTTTTCCTCAAATAATTAATTTACATGTAATTTGAATATTATAGGGATATAGTCACCATATTTAATTTAACTATTAAAGCACCTTTTTTCCAAACAAGAAAGATAAAAGTAATATTGGTGACAGAGAAGATTGTTACAACACAAAGCACAAAGTCTTGTTTCTTACATGTATTTTTTGCATGTTTAGTACCATATGGTAGACAAACAAGTCACATTCTCCATTTTTCATTGATATATATGGGGGTTTTTTTTAACTAAAAGGATCTGCCTTATTATTTTATAGCTTTTTCAAAAAATAAGGCTGGTTTGGCCAGGAAATAAATAATTTGCCTTCACCTTAAATAAAAAAATCCCTTTAAATAATAGCTATGTTTTAAACAAAAACATATGGAGCACATAACTTAGTAGATCATGATTGTAAATTTCTGTCTTGTCATTGTTTTTATAAAATAATGGCAGCTATGAAAAACATTTTTAGTCCATTTTTAGCATTTTGAGGCAAGTTGAAGCCGATCAAATTTAAGTAATGGAAAAATACCTTCTGAGGCAAACAAGTTCATCTTGGCATTTACTTAAATTGTGAGGGCTGCAATAGTTTTTACTGTTATAGAGTTATTAAATACTGTGAAATTGAAACACACGGTTTAATAAGATGGCTGGTGATTGGACTGCAGTTTATGTTCTCTGAAATTCTATTTTAAATTTTATTAAATTAACAATTTACTAGTTGTGAATGATAATGTGTTAACATGAGAAGCAGTCACATTTAAAAACAAAGATAGTTTATAAACAAGTTAAAACTTACCCTGTTTTCGCTTAGCTTTTTCTTCAGATAATGTATAGTTTAAAACTTCTGCCAATTGTTCAAGCTGTTTTCCAGTATCTGCCATATTGTTTATTTATTGTTGATGTTAAACTTAAATTAACAATTATAAACCAGACACATTAAAAAAAGTAACATGACAATAAAATACATTCACTTGCCAGACCCTGTACTTGCCAGGAAAAACAAAAAGGGAAAAAAAAAATTTAGTTCATTAAAATAAAAGAGTTGGAAATTATAACAAAGTAAATTTATATATAAGTAATAAATAAAGTTGACAAACATTTAGAATAACATAACACCGGCTTAACTTTTGAAAATGTAAGAATACTTTAAATGCATCATCAGATGGCAAAAACGTTTGAGAATTTGCAAAATAGTCACTTCGTTGTTGTGTTATCAGGGCTTTACAAATTCACAATCTGGGTACACGTCGTTTTTTGTGTGTACCTTGTAGGTTGATTAGGTGCAGGACCACGTTCCTCAT
This sequence comes from Hydractinia symbiolongicarpus, assembly GCF_029227915.1. NCBI lineage: Eukaryota > Metazoa > Cnidaria > Hydrozoa > Anthoathecata > Hydractiniidae > Hydractinia > Hydractinia symbiolongicarpus. Next base: position 27,613,970 of record NC_079882.1, on the reverse strand, counting down.
TTTTTCGTGCACCTCAAAGCATCATAGGCACACGTATGTACGCCATTCGTGCAGCTCACCAAGTACCTAAATGTCAGTTGTATTAGGTTTGTTTGTAATAAAGGAATATATGAATTTAACTCTGATTAAAGAATCACCACTCGGTACACGTCATCATTAGTACACACAACATATTCAATTCTTATCCTAATATAAAATTTGTGCATGTGAACCTACAAAGTGCAATATTAAAACATGTTGACAGGACCCAAGAAATTAAGGAAGGCCAGGGGGTCAATAAAACAACAACGGCGATTAGCAATCTAAGACTTATTTCAAATGTTTTTATAAAAGGGCGCACCAAGTCGGGCGTCTGCTCTTCTGTTCACATGTTGTTTACTGTCCCTTTTAAAATGCAAATTACACACATTTCGATGGAAATTCATATCTGATTTATCAACTATGAGAAGACAAGAAAATATAAAGGATCATGAATAAATATAAATCTGATTTAACTTTAGGGTTTTGAAAGTAGCATGACATTGACAGCGGTTATTTTACGTGCACAATTTTTCATGCACATTGAGAAGTTTAGGTGCATGCTTACAAGCATGTACCTAATTTTTGAAGCCCTTGTTATACATTGGTTTTTCTTTTATTGGATATTTTCATTCATTTTACCATTCTATGTCATTAGTAATTCTAACAGTTTTAAATTAAAATATTAGTGAATTTCTTCAACAATTATCTGAAAAGTAAAGAATTATAATAGGCTGAAAATAGTGATTTGTTAAAAATCTGGAAGGCTTAAACAAAAAGTACGATTCTTGTTAAAAAAAGTGTAAAAGATGTATTTAGAGAACAATATGATTTCATAATTGTGACAATCACGGTTTTTTCAAAATTTTTAAACAATTGTCAGATTACTTCACACAACACAAAGAAAATAATAAAAAGGCCAAATATCAGCAAAAGGTATTCAATCATCAATAGGCAACAAATTATATAGCTGTTTCTGCAATAACTCAATACCAAGTCCTTGTTTAGCCGAAATAGGGATTACATTTTCAAAATTATTTTCTGCAAGCATGGTCACATGCTCTTGAATATCTTCTGCATAAACTGAATCTCTTAACAACATGTGACTTTGATCCAAACTTTCAATTTCTCTACGCAACTGATTTAAATTTGTTTCAGCAGTCAATGTATCCATTTTATTTACAACCAGTATAAATGGTCTTGTGAGTAAGACATCCTTGTACAAAACCAATTCTCTCATCAGTAACAAAATTGTATCCAAAGCAGATCTAAACTTGTGACCTTCCTTTAATTGGAAACCATCAACGTCTACAACTAAAACAATTGCTTTTGTTCTTTCAATATGCCTCAAAAATTTATGTCCCATTCCTTTATTCAAATGAGCATCTTCTATCAAACCAGGGAGATCTGCAACAGTTATCTAAATTGAAAAAGAATTCCAACATTATAATGCATTGTTTTGTAGGTATATATCTTTTTGATAACATAGCAAGGATTCTGTTCCCAGTTGCTTTTTATCTAACATATTCAAAAGTTTGGTCATTGTTATTTTCATATATTACTGTCCTACAAGTATATCGAAACAGGTTGTATTTGCCTTCCATGCAGTTGATATCTTTCTCATTGCAAACTTATCTTTGTTGATGGCTATATATTGGACATTCTAGTAAAATTATTGTTTTCACACATATTTTACACTGCTCTTTTATTTTAAAAACCTCATGCTTACCAGGAGGCCTTATCTGAGAAGAGGGTACCTTATTCATACCAATTTTTGTATAGAACAAAAAAATTGACATGCACAAAAAACTTAAATTTGGTGCGGATGTAAATTGGAGGAGCTGAAATTTTTTTTAAATGCATATGATTTTTTCTAAATTTTTACCAAAAATGGAAAAACTATCAAAGAAATATAAATATCGAAATGATGTGAACTTTGGAGACGTTCATACCAAAATTACCAAAATTTCTCACACTAAAATCGGTATAAATTTTCATTATGGCTGCTTATTCCAGGGAGCACTGGAAAAGAAATTCAATGTTTTAGTTAAAATTTCAATGATAAATAAACAAACCTGTCTTGAATCATTGTAAAAAATTGATCCAACCATTGGGTTAATTGTAGTAAAAGGATAATGGCCAACCTTCGGCCTAGCACGGGAAATAACTCTGAGAAGAGATGATTTGCCAGCATTTGGAAATCCAGTCAGTGCAACATCTGCAATTGTCTTTAACTCTAATATTATATTTTTTCGTTCACCTTTAGTTCCATAAAAACTTGTTTTTGCAGATCCTCCAAATCCACCATTTGCAATTTTTATAACTTCATTAGGTTTACTCAAGTCTGTCATTAGTTCATTATCCCCAGTTCTAACTTCTGTACCAGGAGGAACATTAACATACTTATCCTTCCCTGGTTTTGAATTAAACATATTTTTTCTATAATGTTCGCCATGACCTGCAACAATGCGTCTATTCTGGCGTAAAGTGAAAGGAGCAAGAGAACCTCCCTTAACACACTTAATAAAAACACTGCCACCCTTTCCACCTAAACCTCCAGAAGATGGAGAACCTTGCCCTCCACTTCCACCTCTCACATATATTCGAACTTTGTCTGCAATGCGGCTTTTTTTGTCTCTTGTTGACGGTGGTTTCAGTTTTATGGCCGCAATGTCATTGGAAAATGACTTGACAATACAATATTTGATATTATGCAATATAGTTGGATAGACTCGTGTATACATTCTTACCTGCAGATAAAGCAAATAATTAATAATTTGAAGTAAAAAAAGGTTACATAGGTGAATATTTATCATAGCACATCCGTATTTCATTCAACTTCACCTCTGATCATGACGGACGAGTATAATGTGTGTAAGTCATATTGTAGAAGAACTACTGAACAAAGTAGTTCTTCTACAATATAAAAAAAGATTGCCACTCTTCTATAAGCACAAAATTGCATTTGGCTGTTACTTGTAGAAAGTCAGCATTGTTTAACTATGCTGAGTATGATAGTTAAAATCAAGATATTATAAGGATGAAAAACATCCATCTTATTTTTGATTTTCACGAAAAACAAATTCAGAAAATTACCAAGACACAAAATTAACATTCACAAAATTAAAACAAATGTTATTAACAACGTATGAAAAAGAATTTAATTAACACGATTTAGCTTAACTGCCTCCCAAAAAGCATTAAAATAAGGCAAATCGGACAGTGTGTTTATCTTTATTTTGAGAATGGGTTAATTGAATACTAGTTTCTCCGTTTTAAAACTTTTACAATATCAGCTCCCAGCAGCCTAACTTAATTAAATGAGGTGAGTGAACCATATCAGGATGACATTCTTATGGCATCGGTTAATCAAACAAAGAGAATGAAGTATTGTGCGTAGGAGAGCTTTCTACTGTGTTTGCTAGAAAAATATATTTATAACCTTTATGGTGCATTGAGTTTGTAACAACCTAAGGTTGTTTTTCATTAAAGATTTCATTAAAGTGTCACTAGCATATTTTTTAAATGTTTAAAACTTAGATCCTTCGGAGTTTATTTTTAATGGGTTAATGTACGAATTCAGAAGTGAGAGTAAAAGAAAGTCTCTCATGTTGGGTTTTATAATCGTTGTTCAATAAAAAATGACCTCAAAAGTGAAAAAAGACAATGATAGTGAACTTTTACAAAAAATTTTTCAAGTTTGAAGTTTTTTTTAATAAAAAGGAAATTATTCAATGACTTTTTGGTTCACTTTCCCCGACATTTAGTTCCTCACAACTTTTTGCCACTTCTCTTATTGTTATTTTTTTTTTCGTTGAAACAGAGGAGCTGGGAAAGAAGTTATTCGTAACTCATTCACTGTAAAAAAGTGAGCATGCACAATAAGAACTAAAAACAAAAATAAAATGTTCAGACATTGTGATCGCAGCCCCTAAAATTAGCGTCGGCAGTAATTGCCAACGTAAAATTTGAAGATGCCGTAGTTGCGTCGGCAACAAAATTGCCGACGTAATTTTGTTGTGAAATTTTTAAATAACAATAACTTCGGTTTTGTTTGAGCTACTTTCACTCATTGCGACTACAAAATAATTACATTCTATTTTCAGTAAGTTAGGCCATTAGGCTGGACTTAAGCGCCACCAAAATCACAAATCTTATGAATGCCACAATCAAAAATGGTCGGTGTTATTACGAAGAACGTAAGGTATAGAGAACATTAAAGTCAGCCCCTTTCCTTTATGCTGGCACTCTTATGTTCGGCTGGTGCATTACACTGAGACTCAAACAAAAGACAGAAGACCATTTGGAACCATGCCACAAGTCAGTCCGACCTTCATCGTTACAGAGAATACTGCGAGAAGAGTGCACACCCATGCAAGTTAAATACAACCAGAACATGGGAGAGGTTAGGTGTCCTGCACCTTAATACAGCTTTCGGACGAATGTTCTCATAATGTAATACCAAAGAAAAAACATGTTGAATAAAGTTTAAAAAATCTTTTTAAAAAGGGAAAGAGAAATCAAATATGTCTAGTAATAATAATCGCAAAGATTGTTTATCGTATTAAAAAGAAGGCCAGAAGTTCTTTCCCCCACACAACAAAGCAGGCAATGTAAGTCAGCCCTGCCCTCGGTTTTGTGAGAAGAGATGTTCTGCGAATACTCTAATAATTAAGTCTCCTGTACAGTTTTGCTTTATGTTAAACTGTGCCGTTGACAAGAATTTTCAAAGCATATCACCGGCGACTTCTGCCATATACACCCTAATGATCCCCTAACCTAATGAATTCACCTCGAAACATAAAAAAGACAGTTGGCAGTGAACTATTAAACTAACGAATTTCACCTGGAAGGTATGCCAATTTCACCTGGAAGGTATGCCAATTCCCATTTGTCATCGTCTTAGGAGATCGATGCATCGAATTTATGAGAGGTCTAGCTCTGATAAAGGTGAATGACGAAAGTTATTGTCAGCTGAAAAATTTCACTACAAAAAAAATTGCAGACGCAATCAGTTTAAAAGTTCTATTGCCGACGTAAAAAAATTCTAATTTCAAGGGCTGGATCACCGGCACTATGTGTGTTAATTGCAAGTACAGAAACATTGTTTCAGTCTATAAATGGTCAGAAGAAAACTGAAGAAATATAAATGGTCAGAAGAAAACTGGAAAATAAACCATAAAATCATATATGTCATACCATTACAGTGTTTAATGATCCTGAAAATGCATTTTCCACCAATCTGAACTCCTGAAATCCCCTAGTCCGGCCACTATAGCGCTGATATCGTGGCCGGACTAGGGGATTTCTATCTAACAACATTTACGCTTTTTCAAGAGAGGCGCGCGATCGCATGCACATGCCTTGGCACAGCCTATATCGTTTCAGGCGTGATTAATCGCACGCCTGAAAAATAAATATTGAGTTTTCAAAATCAACCTATAAAATCCATTTTGTAGCATGCAATGCCAGCCGTCGAAATAATTTTTGGAGACTCGTCAGACAAAACGTCCAATAGATTTCCGTCGTGGTCGAACACTTTTAGATCTCAGAATTTATTAAATAGTTGTTGTCCTTTTAATCCACGAGCAAGCCAATTTTTTTCTGTAACAATTTTGTTAAAGTGTAGCTGAAGTTTTTGAATGAATTTTGAAGTTTTATTTAAGCTACCTGGATAAAGATTTTTTTTAATTTGAAAACAAAGCATATTTTTGCCTATTTTCTTGTGATGACCTGAAAAATAAACAAGAAATATTAAAATGACAGCATAGTCATGCATACTATTTTAGACATGTAGAAAAAGCTATACCAGTAGACGCTCGATCATCGTGTTTGGGGTTCACGATTTAAAACCTCCCCCTTCTTCTACCGCAAAATGAATGCGCAACAAAAATAACCTCAGAGCCCGTATCGCATGCGTAACATTCTTTGCATGTGCGTTTTATATCAACGCATTACTTGATTTACACGTGCGAATCATCGCACACCTACTCAAATATTCCTGAAAAAGACTGAACATTGCAGAAAAGCATCATACTAAAAAATTAGATTGCCTAATTTACAACAAATTTTTTACTTTTGTCTTACTGGTAGTTATTTAGGATTTTGATTATTTAATAACTCTGCTTTAGAATAGTCCTCGATTACTAGGCGTGTCTTTGATCAAGCCATATAACAAAATATATATTGTATACTATGTATTTATTGATAAACTTATTGATAAATAAACAATAATCAAGATCCAAAATGCACTGGAATTAATTCTTTTCAAGTTTAACATTATATTCTTCTCTTATTGGCAAATTTTAAAGTTAAATTAATTCTTTGACTAATGTATAGCATGTTTTCAATATGTTTCATCCATTGGAAAAGCAAGTGTGAGGATCATATGACATCATGCTCTTTTCTAGGGTACTTTTTAGACCTGTACATAGTCAGTATAAAAACTGAGCGTAAACCTTGTTTTGCCTCTTTAGTAATCCAGCAGTAGCATAGCAATTTCAATATTTTAATGAAAAATAATCTCTAATATTCCCGCCTTTCTAGTAAATCTGCCTTTATTTCTGTGGATGAAAAGCTATTATACCACAGCGGTAATTTTGCCAGTCTTACTCCTAGTCTCCTCTGCCCTGCTTATCTGTCATGATGTTCAGTCGAATTAAGGCTTAAACGTGTAACGAAATCATGCACTAATTTATTATATTTGGTACCGCCAGGGGGTGTGATTTCATAAACAGTTTTGCCCCTAAATCCTTGGGAAAATAACAATGGACTGGACTGTTTTTGTAAAATAGGATGAAACATAGGTATATAATTACGTGGGTTAAAAAAGAAATAGGATTTTTATTTACATGTAAAACAACATAAACAGTGTTAAAAAGCCATTGTTCACAACTACAAGATTGGTAAAACACAAGCACAAATAACACAAAAAACAGGCACCGTATTGACCCTAATCGTAATAGTAACATCAATAATACTCAGTCTCAAGGCATGAAGGATGCGTTCTTTTGGTTACCTATTATAGCTAGCTGTCTCTGTTTGAGTCTGAGTGGTCCTGTCTGATTATGGGTGATTCTGACTGATTCTGGGTGGTTCTGGCTCATTCTAAGTGGTTCTGGCCGATTCTGGGTGGCTCTGCTGGGTAGTTCCATAGTTTAGTAATACTGGCATTAAATACTCCAGGACTCCCCATCAAAGCCAAGGCCTCTCCTGGAAATAATAGACAGGGTATATCCTTAGATATTTGTGAGACTAGCCATGTAAAATATGCAAATCTATCTATCTATAACACATTTTTAGTGGCTAGCTAAAGCCAAAAACTGAACAGAACTAAAAAGATCAGTTACTTTGCATAAAAAGCTCTTAAAAAAAAGCTTTTAGCTTTCTGACTAGATGGAGAAAAAATAATTATACAACCAAAACAGAATTCATTATACGCAAAAAGTTAAAGTTCTTAGGATATGCATGCTGCATGCAAAACACACATCGTTGAAATAAAATTATTTCCCGCTGCACGGCGGGGACTTCATTTATTGAAAATATAGGTGTGAATATTCATAACTAACCCAAGTACTCAACGCGGCACTGGCTAAGCAAATTCAATATCAATACGTATACAGACGCAATTAGCCCTGAGCATATAGTAGGTGTACGCTATTTTATTTCTAAATTTGGGAAAACAAGATGGCAAAAGGTTTTTGAAGTCTTTCGAAATGCGTTATAAGGCAGCATATCCAGAACATTCGAAGGTGTCAACAATTGAAAGATCATCCTTGATCATAAACCAAACATCAATAAACAACATTTCTTCCAAAAAAGGCCTATGTTTAATAATTAGCAAAAAAATACTGACGAAGAGAATGATTATGACGAAATTAGAAATGCTTATTGATCGATAGATAGAGTGACAAAGTACGATGCGTCTGTACTCGAATTTGGGGATTGCAGAGTTATGCCAGAAAAACAACAAACTAGGATTATTTGTCACAAAGTCACAACAACACTATTGTCTTACGCGAAAGCTCACGTTGAAGACTTTTTTACTTCACTGGGTCAAGAGGATAGTTTTGTAATTAGCTTGGAGAAAGAAGCAAAACAATACAACTTTGGATGACAAAGGAACGATTGTGAGACCGAGATGGTTGCAGTCAGGAATCGCATTGTGATTGACTCTAAAAGAATAAAGATGATCAACTAATACGCACTGAACCATATACATGAGATTTGTAGGAGCTGCGTTAGAATAGAATGCGAATTGAAAAGATATACGAAGGTGCAGCTGAAATGGCAGACTCCATTTTCAAGCTTTGGAGAAGTATTTATCCAAACGAAGGCGAGTGCAACAGTCCAATCAAACGTCCAGCTCGCATTTTGCAAGAAATCACATTTTACTAGGACTTGGAGAACTATGTCAATATATTTAGGGTCCTGACAAGTATTTCCAATCTGAAGCAAGGAGAATAAAAGGTTGAAATGGTCATCAGCAACGGCATCCTGAAAATACTAGCAGACATAGGTGATAAGGTTTGCGTATGCGCTTAAAGGATGCAGGGAAATGGGAAATTGCCAAGAGCAGAAGTATATCAAATCGCGTCTACGAATGCAATGGTCTTAACCAAAATGGATCTGATGTTGAGCTTCGGCGGGAAACTATACCGAAAGACATTCAACACAGGAGGTACAAGTCGGTACAAGTAGTTTTTAATGGCACCGAGAGCAGCAGTTAAACTTGATCATGCGTCCAATTTAAAAAATGTAAAAGCATTACATCTTATTCACCATGATTTGTTTATTTTAATTGCAGATAGTGTCGAACACAGAGTATTGCTGAACGCAGTAAACGAAATGATAATTTCGTCCGCAGCCAGTTTGTAACGGTACTTTGTTCCAGATTTCTTTTTTCCGCTACTTTATGCGACAGAGTGGAGATAAAATGTTCTGTTTCTCGACTGGATCCCCATATGGTGCGAAAATCAGAGTTGTAAATGATCCATGTTCTACTTCTAGCACTCTTTGTCCAAATACACGTTTCTTGATGTTTTTATTCGATTTGAATGCATTAGGCAGTTTCTGATTGAGGTATGTCAAAGCGAATGGGTTAAATACCCTTACGTCATATTAATGATTAATTTTTCTCCAATCAGCTGTTGTAAATGCGATTCTGTTTCTACATCATTGGAAATCTCTTCAGATATTTTTACCAAAGTATCTCTTAATTCGTCGTGACGTTGATGAATATAGCCACCCTTGACACATGACAAAGCATGGTCAATCGTGAAGCGTTTTCCACAGACACAAATTGTTGGTAGGAACTTCAAATCCCACCGATATCTCATACGTATGGCATCATAAAACTCTCTTTTGTTGAGTGCATAATTCTCAGATTTTATTGGGAGTGCTGACAACCAACTTGAAGCACCTTTTATTGTCGCCAAATCATTTGCTCGTAGTTGCTCATTCGTCATGTGTTGGCGAATTTCTTCCAGTTTTTCGTTATATAACATTAGTTTTTGTTTATTGACTTTGCTTTTGATATTATTGTGTAACTGTTTGTCAAATTTATAGGACATTTCCTGTAGTTTAATTCTTTCTGCTAGTTGTTTTGTCATTTCAACAGAATTTTAATTTTCTCTCTTTGACGATTCGACTAATATCACAATTCCCATACCACCATAGCGAATTGGCAAATTCAGTAATATTCTCTCGTTTTCTGTACATTTATGTCCCTCTGTCAATGCTGGGATCAACGTATTGTCGATAACATCGCCCAGTACTTTGATATAATTGCTCATATCCCGAAGTGATCGGATAAAATAGGTAAATTTGTGTTGAAATCCACTTATGTAAGTAGCATAGGCAGCATGTGGTTCAAAAAGTGCAATTTTAGATAACTTCTTTATCTGATTAATCCATTCATTTACCAACCCAACGATGTACTTTCCTTTCTCATCACGTGTACCTAAAAAGCTGCCAAGATAGTTATTTCCATCTGTAGTGATGTTTATCTCCGTCTCACTGAAGACTTCATCAGCTACTAATTTATGTTCATCCTTTACTATTAACCATGATTTTGATGCTTTAGGATAATAGCCGAATAATGGACCATAATGCTCAACTTTATTCCACCATTTTCTTAATTCAAATATTTTTCCGGCACCTCCCAGATCATCAGTATAAGCGCAGTGAGTTATGTTCAACTTTCTATCTTCCACGTCATTTTTCAACAGCGGGAGGAGAGGAACAATTCCAACTGCATAAGCTGGCATAGCGAACGGGTCACCTTGAGTTGTTCCTTCTGCCGATAATATTTCTTTTCCACCCATAACAAACAGCCTTGATGGTGAGCTATAACAATTTTGTATATACTTAGACATAGCTGGACATATGTATCGGATATTATGAAGTAGTACGTTCCGATTAAGTGAGTTAAAAACATTCGTAGCATCTACTAAAAGTAATGCGTCTGTTCCTTCTTCTTCAAAAATTGTCATATCATAAGCAGCTGCCAAGGTAGACCGGCACATAATTGGAGAGAACCATCAAGTATTCCCGGTTTGATTACTGATATTATGGACTTTCCAATCACCCTTCGTAGAACCTTCCCCACACCGATAGACCGCACACGAAGTTTCTTACACACGCACACGAAGTTTGCCTTCTGTGTGATCGAATGCAGTTGTACAAAGATTTTTCGCGAACCGAGTCAAACATGATCTCAATTCTAAACCGATCTTTCCAAAATTCTTTGACACTAATATTCGTCTCCAGCCATCTGAATTCATTCCTGACGGTCCGGCTGAACCTTTTAGACAAAGTGCGGCTTTCAATATTGTTGTTTCATCTATGTTGTTGTAAATAGCAGGATCGATAAATGGGACTTCCCCTTTGAGAAGCACAGATTCATCAGCGTCAACAGGATTTGGATGTTTCAACCGCAGTTCTTGGAGTGTCTCATCAGTTAGATCCAGTACTCCATCAGACATCCTATCATCCAATAATCTTAGTGCAGCATGTATCTTTCCTTGAAGCATTAGTTTTGCGAAATTTTTAGCGCACTCCTCTGGAGTATACAGGGAATTTGGTTTTGGGATTTAGATTGTATAGTCCTCAAATCATCGAATCTTCCTTCCACCCAGAGATTTAATCTACGGTTAAGACATTTTGAGTGATCCTTCACTTTGGGCTTGTATGATGATTTTTGTAGTAGAAGCATCGGCATTGTCATAACTGCTTTGATAGAAATTCCCTTCAATAAATCTAATTGTTGGTTCCAGATCTCTATGAGTCTTATTGTTTCAGTAATATATCTCTTCCCTGCTGCACCTGTTGGTAGTAAAAACAAGTTTCGTCTCCAGTACACAACTTCGTCGTATGTGGCATTGAAGATTTGTCATCTAACGTATGATTAACCCCAAATCTTGATTTGTGCTTGATTTTTATTTATAACAGTGGTTTCGGAATGATTTTTCAAAGTCTTCACACCTGAGCTTTGCGTTGTTGAATTCAATTTAATATTTTCCTTTTTTGAAGTTTCCGTCAAAGACTTCAATTTTCAAACCATTTTGTGTTGGGTATAGCAGTGTTTCCAGAAGATTGATTTCCTTTTTCAACCATAGAACTTTCAGCCAAACTTGTCACACTCAAAATTCAACAAATTTACAACCAACCTCATCCCCAGAACCTGTTAGGCTTTTAATATTTGGACGGGCCAATACACACCTCGACAATAATCAAACAACACGGCGCTGAATCGTATAAACGTTTCAGGAGGTGATCATATAAACCATGGGCAAAAAGCCCCACAGGGCGCATACCGTCAACAATATCAATCATCACTGGTAGGAGCATATTGATACATTATACATTGAAACAGGTACGGCTGGCAGATGATGCAACTGGTGCCGGTAAAATTATTGGCTTAAAAAAGTGGTGGGACGGTGTGATTAAAGACGAAAAAAACTACGCTTATTACGTCAACGAGAGTAAATCATGGATGATTTGTAAAAGTGAAGCGATTGAACTTGAAGCCAGAAAAATTTTTAGCGACTCATTAATACAATTTACGACAACAGGAAAACGACATCTTGGAGCTTCAATTGGAAGCAAAGAGTTTCGTGATGAATATGCAAATTACAAAACTAGTCAATGGTGTGAAGAAATGAAAAAACTTTCAACAATAGCGTTGACAGAACCGCAAGCAACCTTTGCAGCTTTTACACATGGCGAGTTAAACAAATTTACATATTTCATGCATACAATACCTGGTATGGAAGAATATTTAGTACCCCTAGATATGATCATATCCGATATGTTTTTACCATATCTTTTGGGCAACACCATTTTGGAAAGTGAAAGAGCTCTTCACAAAAGATCGATAAAAACTGGCGGCCTTAGAATACCAATACTAACAGAAAGTGCCGCCGTCAAGACGAAAATAACAATCAGCTGAATAGGAGTGAGATACGGGCAATGGAACAGAATAGTGAAAAAGTTAACTTTTAACCATTAAAGGAACAAGGTTTCGATCTTACAAAGGAAGAGTTTCCAGATGCACTTGCGCTGAGATACAATCATTCAGTGAAAAATCTTCCATCAAAATGTGCGTGCGGAGATGATTTCAATGCCACCCATGCCATGTGCTGTAAAAAAGGTGGTTTTGTGACCATGCGTCATAACAACGTACGTGATTTCGAAGCGAATTTGTTGCAAAAAGTTTGTAATGATGTGGAAATCGAGTCAAAGCTTTCACCAGTCAACAACTATGAAGCAAGGCTTGATGTAAGAGCCAGGGGTTTTTGGCGTCCAGGACAGTCTGCTTACTTCGATGTACGTTTGACCAATGTAAATGCCCCATCGCAAATTGAAACGTCAATTAGTAAGATATATAAGAAGCATGAAGCTGAAAAGAAACGTAAATACAATCAGCGTGTATTAGATAACAAACATGGCACATTCACCCCACTTGTCTTTTCCATAAACGGGGGAATGAGCAAAGAATGTTCTGTATTTCACAAATTTCTTGCACAAAAAATTTCACAGAAATCCGGCGAACAATACGATAAAATAATGACTTGGATGAGATGTAAACTCACCTTCGTAATAATGAAATCTGCTTTGCTTTGCCTCAGAGGTTCCAGATCCTTTAATACCAAGTTGCACACAGAGGTGGTTAATGATTTTGATCTTGCCCGTGTAGATGCCAGAATATAAAGTTTTTATTTTATTTAGTCACCAATGCGCACTTCTCTTCTATTCAGTCAAACACTCGTGCGACTCATAGCCTTTGACAATAAAGTTTTACTTTAACCTTAGTCTATTTATATTTTAATTTTAATCAAATTGTAATTATTTTTAATGAATAAATATATAATAAGTTATTAATTAAAAAATATATATAATATATATATATATATATATTGGCTAAATGAAGTCCTAGCCTAGAAATCCTTTCCGTTCGGTACCGTCGTTAGAAAATCATTCTGCCAACATAAAACATAATGGTAGCCCCAGTAACGAACTCTGTAATGCCGTTTCTTCTCTTCTATTTTTTTTCTGTTTATTCTCAGTTTGATGGAGGAAATTAGACCTAAAATTTATTCAACAGGGCAAAAGTGCGCGCATGCACATTGTTCTCAAAATGAAACCGAAACAACTACGTCACGCAGAACTTAGCAAGCGAACTAGATTTATAATTACCTATAGCTATCTAGCTATAGCTATAGGTAATTATAAACTTGTATCTGATTTGTCGAATGTTTCTAATAACTGTTTGGCTAACTATCTATGCTTCTTTGTGAACTTTCCTGAAGAGCTAGTGTATCGATATTAGGTGTGTGATTTTCTCAAAACAAACAAACTCTGGTGTGGTGTTCTCCAACCAATTCCGGCAATTCGGGTCAGCTTTGTTGCCGTAGTGATGATTGACATTTTGCTGAGTTGACAAATCACATTTGTGCTACATCGTTACTTTTAAAATTTTGCAGGGTGAAAACAAACCTAGTTCGTAGGAGAAAGAATGCTAAAAAATGTTCAAATGGAAGAATAATTAGCTAACTAACGAAAGGTTTTTTTTTTGGAAATACTGACTGAATAATTGTAACATAGTAAGACTTTATATGCACTAATGATGGTTTTGTACCAAAAAGTTTTGCTTTATTTTACCTTGTTTGTTTTTACTTTTTTAACCCATCAAGGAAGGTGCTATTTTGTCGTTGTACTCTCAGTTTATTTTTTGTGCGATTTTTTTACAGCTATTTGTGGAATAAATGATATAAAAAACATTTTAGAACTCTAACCCTAACGAAGTCGACCGTCAGCCCCCGTGGTTTTTGTGGCGTTTCCAGCAAGTCAGCACCCTCTTTAGATAAAGGGGGCGTTTTGGGCCGAGTTCAGTGTTTTGAATAAAAATTAAGTATTCACCCCAAAAAAAACCAGTACACTCTAATGTCACACCTTTGCGTGGAGGATGGCAGTTCCTTGTCTTTTGTTATAATTAAATCCCTTAAGGGTTTTGCGAGTTTATATTTGCGTGTTAAAAAACAATGCGCTCGCGAAGAAGTATCAGAGTATTATATTTCTTGTAATTGCGAGATGCATTATGTAAATGTAATAAGCTATTCCCTTAAGTATTAACATGAAGTAATTAAATATTAAAAATATTTAGCAAAGTTTTATAATACATTGCACGAGAATGTATTGTTGATTTAATTACTTATAAAGATACCAGCGTGTTTAATTTAAGAAACATATGAGCGTTTTTTTATTAAAAGAATACAACAACGGTTTAATTTTGTAAAACAAATGGTTATATTCTGAAATAAATACAATATCTACATTTCTTGATAAAGACATTTCCTTCTTAACAAACCACATAAAATAATCTTTCCGCATACTTTTTCTATCACCGCTTTTTGTTTTTAAATTTTTAAAATGCAATATAAAAAGCATTTCATTCGCCGCAGACAAATTTAACTTTTCTAGACAGATCAGATTTCGTAAAAACATACGATCGCGTCCATGTCGAAAAGGTTTATCTAAGTAACTTTATATTAAAATACTATTTCTATTTCAACTCTGATGACTAATTTTTTAATGTAAAGCAAACAACTAAACTTTTATATTTAATTACTGCAATTAAAAATTTCAAAAGAGTTTGCCAAAATAGATTGTTAAAATTAATCTTGCAACCTATTGTGATTAAACAATCGATCGCGTGGGGTCATTGTTTATCAGCGAGACAATTATTTTCTTAAGAAAACAGAAGCTATCGCATGTTATTATTTACAAAAGCTATCGCTATGTTATTATTGTTCTGTGTAACTATTTATGCAAGTTTCGCATCCGCGGTAGATTACATTCAGACTGTACTGTACTATGTGGTTGCAAAGTTCTTAAAAGAACTGTTTTGATAGTTTTGATAAGTTTTACTTGATAAATAACTTATATATAAAATTTATTAACTCCTTTCTCTTCAAGTGTCTTCTTTAAACTGTTGCCCACATGGTATGTTACAAGGAATTGCATTTCAGGAATGCTTCAGGGAGTTCGGGAAAGTGCAATTGGTTTCTGAGGACAATGGTGAATTTAATTTGGCTTATCAGCACCCTCTTGCTACCGTATATCATTCTTATTATGTGATTATTTCAACAAACAGCTCTAGCGACAACCTGGTAACTCCCCTCACCACATAAATTTATGGCTTTGACTATAACCTATCCCCTAAAACAATTTTGCAATAATGCTAGTGAACAGCCCAGCGTTTCCTCAGGCTCAAGCATAAAATGGAATCTGCTAAAACGGCCTAGTTCCGTGATTTTGTAAAGTTGATAATACTGTAATTCCTATTCCTTTATTTAGCCCCCTTCTAATAAGCCCCCCTCCAGCGACTGAAAAAGTTAAATAGCCCCCTCCCTTTATTAAAAAAAATAAAGAGGTAACATCTTACATTAACCTAATTTGAAAAATAGATATTGTGTTTAAAATTCTATTATTTATTTAGCCCCCTCCCTTTATTCCCCCCTTCTATTAAGCCCCCTGTCTAAAGCCTCCAGAATTTAATAAGCCCCCCCCCCGGGAGCTAAAAAGAGGAATTACGGTATGGTAGAGACGTAAGTCTCAGAATATCATGTCATAACCATCCAGTGTTGTCAGAAAAAGAGAAAGTTACAGTAGTGAGAAAAGTGAGATTAAGTGGTTAAGGCAGTTACGTAATACGGATAGAATACGCTAGCTTAAGCAAAATTCATTTGCTCTATTGCTTAATTTAAGGGTTTTGACTAAAACTATGTCATCGTCATGAAAAAAGACGAACGTGGTAGATGAAGCAAAGTTATTTTCAGTTGATACATAAAGGCATTGTTAGGACTTAAATTCAAGTATCAATCTAACTCTCTCTATATATAGTGTGAAATATTGTTTGAGGTTTTTTCAATTATTATTGTTATAATTATTAAAAGACTTTATTCTGGTATATCCATATACAAATGGACATAGCTCTTCTTTTTAACCTCAAAAAATGTTTATGTGAAAAAAATCTACAGGAAAATACCTTGTTTTACCAAATGCTTGTAATTTTTTTTCCTGCTACACAAATGCCAGAGCCAAAGAGCCTGCCACTGAAAGTAAACAAATAACATCCTGCGGTAATTCGTCTTTTTGTGCACAGTTTTGTGCTTTTTGATATTTCTTAAATATACATTATTCAATTTTACTACAATACAACACCTTTTATAGCTCACTTAACATATCAAATTTGGTGCCAATTTGTTGAAAATAAGTTTTACTTTTACCTTTGGTTGATAGAATGTAGCTTTGTCATATTTAAATATTACATAATAATTTGTAGACCAGATGCCTTTGCAAAACTGAGCCACTGCGTGAAGTTAATCACTAAATGCGACCAATTTTTCATAGCTATATATAAAGGTTTGACTGTACATTGTATGTGACATAGTGAAACTGTTATTATTGTAAACACAACTTTATCAGGAAAAAAATTGACAAAAGAACCTTGCTTGGGAAAAGCCTTTTTTCTAAGTCATATGTAAATAATATTAAAATTATGTAAATCAAAGTACAAATGGTTTTAAAGGGCATAAAAATATATTTTGGTTTGCTCAAGTTATTACAAACTGATTGTTAAGTCTCTAGTGTTGAGGGTTATACACTCTCTTTTGTTTCCAGGGGAGGACATGGCTTAAATCGGCAGTCCTGGAGTATTTAATGCTGATTTTAATCTAATATATGCAGGGTTAACAAATAACATCATTTTTATAAAGTCATGAAGTATGTACTTAACACTTAATCTTTTTACATTACAGAATTTAATCAATAATGGAATATAATGACCAGTTAGGATTTTATGATTCTGGATACAATCAACAGTCATGATTATGGTAATGATCAACAGCAATCTTACGGATATGGGGTAGATTACAACCAAGGCTTTGGGGACACTGGTGGTTTCAATCCTGCCTATAATCAACCATATAGTCAACCTTCTCCAACTGTTATGACTCCAAATTATGGATATGAAGCACACAATGCTGGTGGAAATTATAGCAATTTTGAAGATGAACCACCACTGCTGGAAGGTTAGTAGCTGTGTGCCAAGGAAATGTTTTACTGTAAACGTAGTTTTCCACATGACTGAATTTTGCCCTGGTGTACAAGCATGTGCAATGAAGCAAACTGATATAAAAGCCTAATCTAGAGCTTTTCTCTTTAATTCATTTTTTGCGCTTTTTGTTGTTGAGCTTTTAAACCAATGAAATTAAAGGAAAAATAAGAAATTACACAGTCCATTTTATTCAAGAAAACAATTTTTTCTACACTTCATTCACAAAATAGCAACACCATTCAGAAAAAAGTTGACAATGTTCACAGCAGATATTTTATTCTAAACATCTTTTCTCCCAAGTGGAAAAACGATTTCCATTGAGTTCACACTTATGAGCTAGACCAAAAAATACAGTCGTATGGAAACCTATCTTAACCCTATTCGGTCCGGGGGGGGGCGGATTCCGCCCCCCCTGACGGTTTTTTTTTAATAACTCCTGATTGCTTTCTTATATGGCTATGATACTTACTGAGTTTTAACATTTATCTATTACACACCTGTATGCTAAATTTTTAGGTCCTATACCTTTCAGAGGCTTTGATATTGGCCATTACTCGAAACTACCCCTAAAATCTCTATGAAATCCTTATAATGGGGAAAATATAATAACTCCTGTTAGGATTATCCTTAGAACTTGAAACTTGCAACACAACTTTGTTTCATCAAGAAGAATCATTTTGAATAATTTTGACACGTGACTAATCCGATTTCCCGATTTTGTCGGATTTTACCCGAAAATCAGAAAAAAACGGATTTTCGGGCAATTTTTGGCAATTTTTTATCCGATCCATGTAAAAACCGGAAGATATGTTAAACACATTTTATTTAGCTTTCAGGAACTTTAAACAGAATGTAAAAATTCGCTCTAGAACAAAAGTAATTATATTTTAAGCAGATAGTGGCATTTTTAACAATTTTCAAGCTTCTGGTGACGTCACAGAAAATTTGCTGACGCAAGCAAAAATTTATTGCAGCCATTTTGTTCCTTTTATGACGTACTATAAGTGTGCCAAGTTTGATTCAATTTGAACAATCCTATGAAAAGTTATTGAGGGGGGGCGGAATCCGCCCCCCCCCCCCCCCCGGTCATAGTATGTTCGAAAAACCCCGGACCGAATAGGGTTAAAAGCACAACCTTTGTATGAATTTAATAATAAATATGCTCATGGTTTCACATAGTAGTCTAAATATTCCACATAAGTCTTGTGGTGTAAGTACATGGAGAAGAAGAAACATAAATTTACAAGCAATATAAATATGGATAATAAATAATATAGAAAAAAAGCGTTATAGCTGTCGAGGGCTTACATCCACTTTAACAACTTTAACACATTTGATATATTCCTATATCTACATCAATATATGTATTGAAAGTTATAAAATAAATTGATCATTTCTTGTTTTGCTTTATTTATAGAACTTGGAATCAATTTTGAACACATAGGATTAAAGGTAGTGCTTTTGCATTTTTATATTTTTTTAATAAAGAAATGCAGAATTAACATTTACGAATTTTCTGAGGTTTGCAAAGTGAATTTTTTCTTCTTTAATATTTTACAATATTATTATACAATAGCTACAATATTTGTATTTTGCATTAATTTTCGGGCATTTCCGCAAAAAAATTCGTTATTGCGCGAGATTTGGTACAGAGATATCGCGCAAGCCGTGTTGCGCGAAGATTAATATGGGGAAATTTAATTTTTTCTAAGAAAAAAAGAAACATTTACTTAAGTCTAAAAGTCTGAATTTTATTTTATTTTTCTTAATATATATATATATATATATTACGATTCATTACGATGGAAATAGATTCTGTGTTATTGCGCAACAATTAATACATGCAAAAATTTATACGAATAAAGGATGGTTTCCAGGCGGCTGTATTTTGTGCCCAGTCGTAAAAAAGCGTGGTGGCTCTTATCACATACGTCGAAACCATTTCCATTTGGCTATTTTTTGCTCACAAGAAACATGACTGATGTTAACAAAAGATATGCATTGCTGCAAAATTTGACATGATTTTTCAAAATATTTCTACGACGCAGATATAAACAACAATGCAATATACGTCAGAACAACATGGCAGCGTCGTCATCACACTCCTGCCTGAATACCTCAAAGGAAGAATTGTTACTAAGATTACTCACGTATTCAAATACGTCTAAAAGACAGAGGAACCCCACAATTTTCGCAACGAGGACAATATAATAATATGAAGACTTGAGAAACAGAAACATAAAAAACCCTGCGTTCAAAACGGTGAAAAAATTAAATGTTGTTGCGTCATCTGATTTTTGAGTATGATAAAAAAATACTAAAAAGAAAGCAGGTCTGTGTTTTATAGAGTTTCGCAAGAAATGCAGGACGGATAGGATCATGTATGTCTAAATTAAAAATATTGACAAAGCTTATCGTACTACTACACATCATTGGGTCATATATAATGTACATGTGGTTTATCAATTGTTTTTTTTACATATTTTTATTTATTTGACATTATGCTTTTATTTGACTTTTGTAGATTTTCAAAACAAAAGCAAGTCCACGTTCTTGCTAGCCATCTTGAAATGAAAATTCTTACATAATTCAAGTAGATTGCTACGCTTTCATTGGCTTTTAAGTTAAAGCAGAAAATGTAGCTCGCAAAAAGTAGAGCCTGTTCAACTTTTCTCAGCGCATGCAAAAACAATGCCAGCAGAATTGTTCTGATAATGCGCATGCGTAGATCAAAATCCGCGGCGCTTTTTGCGACTGGCGCAAAACACTGCTGTATGGAAACGTACCTAAAGATATGCAACTAGTTCTTCCGTATTCGTGAAAAGGTGTTATTGCAATATTGTGTGCAAGTATTTCCTTTTGTTCCTTTTAGACGAAATCAGTATTACACCCCTTTGAAGTTCCAGATCCTAGCATAATGGACGATACAGATTTAGCAGGACCTTTAGTTTTCTGTGTAGCGTTTGGTGCATTCTTACTTCTTGTGAGTTACTTATAATTTTTGTCTCATTTTGTTTTTCAATAGTTTACTAATTAGTGCCAAGTTTTTTTGAGTAAAACAAAATTTTGTTATAGTCTGGAAAAGTTCACGGCTTCGGCTACATCTACGGCGTCGGTGTCTTGGGATGTCTTTCGTTGTATGCTGTTTTAAATCTGATGAGTATGACAGGTGTCACCTTAACTTGTGTCATTAGTGTGCTTGGCTATTGTTTGTTACCTATGGTGATGTTGTCTGGATTATCTGTTGTTACGACTTTAACGTAAGTATTTTGTTTTAAGAAATCATTAAAGTGAAAGTAGTTTGGTAGTAATTCTTTCTTGCTTGAGAAGTGCTATATGATTAAAAGAACTGCTGTTTCATGAAATTTTGTCTTATAGAGGAATGCTTGGTATGACACTAACAATAGCGGTGATAGCATGGTGCAGCCTATCCGCCTCAAAATTATTTGTAACTGTCCTAGCTATGGACCATCAACAAGCTTTGGTAGCGTATCCTTGTGCACTCGTATATGGCGTGTTCGCCCTTCTCACTGTTTTCTGAAGAATAGTAACAAAATAAAGAATTTATATAAACTAACATCTCTATTTGAATATTTCTTTTTATTTAAACTATACAAGTTTGATGTTCATTCTGTGCTTTCTCAAAACATTGTTGCTCATGAAATATTTTTATAAAAATTTTCTTCCAAAATCAGAGGTCAGAAAATAATGTATTTTTAAATGGTTGTAAGTACAGTTTGAGAGGTTATAAAATGTCCGGTTATTTTTTTGTAAGACCTGTTGTTCTTGTAATCATGGTGAATCTTGTTGATACAGACGCTAACAAGGCGCTTATTTTTAATTTATCTGCTGAACCAAGCGCTTAGGTATGCTAGGCATTGATAACCCTAAAAACGTAAAATAAGACTTTGACGGTAAAAACCTTGAATAGCCATCATTCTCAAAAACATTGAAATATCATTATTCCCCAAAATAATTTGGGGAATAATAATATTTATGTATTTCTTTTAGTTGCTAACAAGAATTTGTGTATGTGTGTTTAGAACCTTATTTTAACAAAAAAAAACAATAAGTAGTTAAAGAGTGGGGAAAAAAACTTAAAAACCTTGAAAATGTTATTAATTTCCTGATGTCCTGTTATTCAGATAGGGCGCTTATTTAGTTAGGGGTGCCTAATTAGCTGTTTACCATAATTAAACTTTGATTCTTGAAATTTTTATGGGATTTTTACCTCGATTTTTTAATATACTCACCAAGAATTTATACATTTATACAACCTTCTTACTTCGGTGTATCTGTAGAAATATTTCCCCCGAGTCTTTTTGTTTGCTTGTTCCCTCAATCAAATAACACTCGAAATGGAATTTTTTTGGGCCTATTAAAATAAAGGCTGACTAGTTAGGCCGTGGTAACACGTAATAGTTTAGACAACAAATTACCAGAGTGTTATGGATAAAAGTGGTAATAAATTATATGAAATATGCTTTAAGCAACTTTGTTTCCAAACCTCCAGGGAGGTGTGTAATCATAAGTTGATATATAGTAAAATGTACCTTTATTTATATTTTTAAATAAATGTTAAAGACAATAATTTTGTCGTTTTTTATTTTTTCATTTGCTATTCTGTCTTTCTAACCACTGCATCACATAATGTAAAGAAATGCTTAAGAACTTTTACAACCAACACATTAAAGTTTGTTCTCGTCATTAGAAATGATAGTTTTACATGATGACGCAATTTTCGTCTTTCTTTTTATCTTTATAAAATATATCCTCAGTAGTTTCACTTTTACTTTGCAAGGCGTTTAATAACAGTTGTATTAAATTTCCACAACCATTCGATGAAGCTGCACTGATCATACAGTAACCCACACCCAACTCTTCTGCAACTCTCATAATTTCATCTACTGATATTTTTGTGTTTTTTAAATCACATTTATTAGCTGCAATAACAACAGGAATGTCTACTTTGCCAGTTATAGAGTGGACACTGTTGTACATTTCTTTAAGATGCTTCAAACTATCGCTTTTATCAAAAGCACACACTAAAATAACACCTTTTACATTTGCTACGGTGGCTCTATATGTCACAGGTGCAACATGGGTTATATCAGCGTTGGTGTTAACGAATTGGAAGCAGCAATATCGATCTTTGTGTCCTTTAATTCGTGTTGTTTCCAAACTACTTTTAGCAGTGTTTTTATTGTTTAAAATATTAAAATTGTGATTGATTCGAGAGGTGTAATGTTCATTAACTTGGTCATTTTGCCCAATAAGAATCTTTGCGTTGACTATGGACGTAATTGCAGTTGGGTTGTAGTGTTCAGTGAAAGAATTATTCGCCATACGGTCAATAAGAGATGTCTTTCCAACGCCAGCGTCGCCAAGTAAAACGATTTTTCCATAATTCGTTTCTTCTTCATCTTTAAACAAGCTTCTTTTGTTTTTAGAAAAACCTTTTAATCTTTTCCTTACAGTCATGCTTTTTCGTTGTAAAAACAGCGTCTTGATTTCGTACAGAAGTACTGGTTATCTAACCCGATCTTAATAAATTGTTATTTTGTTACTGAATGATCTCAAAGTTATGTCACTTCGGAAGTTCTTCACACAAAATAAACATCAACAAAAATTGAATTTGAAGCATTAATTAACAATCGCGGTCACGTGATTGAAACATATGTGCATTAGTACACGTCACAATATTACATTAGCGTTAATTTCAACCAAAAGGAGGGAATTATGATCATTCTAACAATGAGCTGTCTCGTTAAATGTACATTAATTTTCTCCAAGTACATCTGCTCACGGATTGTAGAATTAGTAATAAAAATGTTAACGTTGCAACACTTGTATTTCTTTCTCATAGCATATCCTATAAAATTTGACACAGCAGAAAATCAGCAGTTGCGACAGAAAATTATCACTTAAATGTGGTTGATATAAAAAATAATCACTTTTTTGCTAATAAGCAGTTTCCTTTTCTAAAAAATGAATCTTGCTTGGTGACATAAACTTTCATATTTAGCTTATACTCGCGTATCCTATTTTTTGGGCATACTACATAAGCGTTGACTACTCTCATTATTTGGTCTGCCTAGAGTTTTTCTAGTCAAAGAAACTTGAAGACGAAGTAATTTTTATTGATTAATTAAGGTATTTGACGTATGTTACCACAATAAACGCAAACAAATGGTTACTACGGCTTCGTTCTAAAACAACATTTTTACATGGAAGATTTATGCGGCGTTGTAAGTTTGTGAAAAATGATCAATTTTTTTTCCAGGGCTCTCTAAGGCTGCTGTATAAGATAGCTATATGGCTTGTGCAAAGCCACAAATTAAAGAGAACGAAAGAGCTTTTGTGTCGCTACCACATTAATTAAAAAGGCAATGTGCCTGGGAACGAGGTTATCACTTTAAGTACGAAGACAAATGGAATTGCGTAATTGATTCTTGTACCGCTTGTTGTGTTTTACCCACGTATCTAAAGGGAAGTCTATTTCTTAATCCACGGAAATTACTGTCAAGAAAAAGGATATTTAGTTTCCACAGGAAATAATTTTAAATAACGTAAAATTTCGAACGAATTTAAAATTGGATAAAAAATCTTATTAGGGTCATATTATTGAGTGTCAATCAATGATAAAATAAATAATTGAAAAAAAGTAAGAAATAAAGAGTGTTCGCTACATCGGCCCCTGGGATCTTGGACCTCTTGGTCAAAAAATCTATGAAACCTGGTAACGAGGTTGGATTTTTTGATTAACGAATGGGAAGTACCAATGCAAAGAAAAAGAAAAACTCGAAATATGCTTTCAATTAAATAAGGTATGGCATTGATTTATATTTGATTATACCTTGGAGGAAAGAATACGGATTCCGTATTCTTTCCTCCAAGATTATACCACACTTCGCGAAGAATACTCGAAAACAAGTCCTTTTGTAGATTAATCATAGCTTGTCTATATTTAGAAGATTGTTAACGAGATCATAGAAGCGATCATTTTTCAGTGAAGGATATTTCGCTCCACACATTGCCAGGATATGAAGGAGCTTTGTTATAATGAAACCCTGAAGGTTAATCTTGAAACACCATAAGATTAATGTCGATGCAATTAAGGAAAGAGTAATCACGTGACAGCGGATTGTAATTATAAAACATTTCTTAACAATATCCTTTTCTAGTTCAATAGATACATTCATATCCTATCAACCAAATAGGATTTGTAAAGAGAAGACTTGATTTATCTCTGTGTAATTAATTTTTTCCTGTAGTTATGTATAATGGATGCTAGAAGTCATTTTAGGTTCGTAGTTCAGTGTCACGATGAATCATGATTCTTCAGATCATCTAACAGATTTATTATTATCCTGTTGAAGCCAAAATAGACCTATAAACCATAGATTAATTTTAAGTATAAAATATAATTTCCTCCGGCGCAAGAAATTAATAAATTGGAATCATTTCAAACTTATAGAATGCACGCTATTTTTCAGGTATTATCCATAGCTTTCTATCTTTACCACAGGCTTCGTTATTCTAACAGCAAACCGATGAAACAAAATGATTGGATCATCTTATCCCTGAATGATCCAATCACTGGTAAATCATTCCTTGAGTTCTTATGTAGTAAAATTATATACAAGTTATTCAAGCCCTGTGTTATGTTGCCTGGGGATTTTGTTTTAAACGATTAACAACTTTTTTAATCATTTTCCCGCAAACAGATTTGATAATCAATCTATTTAATTCTTATTGATTTTCAAACGCCAGAGTCATTTTTCTCCTTCTTGACGCTATCATGCAGGTTATTCTATTTTTGAGCAAAAAACAATTATGCATTAGAATGGAAATTGATATTCTTGCAAAAAAAGCGAACACAAAACATCAATGGACGGATTAAATTTGGTGAAGGTAAATTGTGCTTATTTAAAAAAAAATGAGCCATTGTCCTCCCCAAAAGGGGGTCGTTAATCAAAAAAATGTTATTGACTTTATTAACATTTCTAAAACTTCGTTTTCCTGTTTGTCGCAGAAGAGAAAATCGTATAATATTTTCTAAAGATATGTCAAGAGTTAACGAACCATTTTTATAATAACGTGCTTTTTTATAACTGCTGTTCATATAGATTTTGCAGACTTTTATATTTTTGTCTCCTTACTTATTGCAAACAATTGCATAAAGATTTTTTAGGGGAACTGAAAACCAGAAGACTTATTTATTGATAAAATTCTACTCTGAAAATAATTTACGTAATTTACATATGAACATTATAACATAATAATAACAACAATATAAACCTTATTATACAGTAGATGGCATCATTGATGGTAAGAACGCCAATTCATTAGGTTGATTTAAATCTTTTTCTTTACATTCTACGTAATACACAATTTCTTTTAAAACTGTTGATGCTAGTTCCCTGAATTCCAACTTTTCGCCTGTAGTTATCACTTGGAAGTTTATATGTAAGTTTTTAGCTGTCGAAATGACTTCATTCTTTTTGTCTGTGTGAGCAAATGTGTCATTCTCATTAAAAACAAGAAAAACTGGTGTGTTTTCGTCTTGTCTCAGCTGCTTAATATCCCTTAAGGACGACATAATAAGGTCTGTACTTTCATTTTTATTGAAAGAACAGGCTAATACGAAGCCAGTTGCATTTGCCATTATTGCTCTGTACGACATTGGACTGGAAATTTTATCATCTACAGACTCTTGTAATTTCAATTCTATTTGAACTTGACTTGGATACTCGCAATTGTTCTCACTAAAGTTTATGTTTTGTATTTTACCATTACTTCGATCAGCAAAAGCTGTGACATGGTATATTGTGTCCCCTTCATTTGGTGCAAAGTGTTGCGTATTTAAAAACTGACAGGTAAGCGGTGTGTTTTCTAAGTCAGCTCCAAGTGCAACCACCGTGCCACAATCTATCTTGCAGCTATTCTGTTTCGGTAGTTTTTTATAGTTTGATCTCTGATTTATAAAAGATCTTGCCATGCATTTAACAACCTTTGTTGCAAATTTTCCATTCACCATATTGATATCTGCAATAGATGTTTTACCAACTGTTATTGCACTAAAGACTGTGGTGATGCTGATGACAAGAAATGGTTTGAAGCAATCAGTATTTATAGAGGTTTTTATGTCAATTAACAAAAGAACTTGTTATCATAATGGCAATTACCTTAATGAGTAATTAATTTATGGGCGTAATTACTATTTGCAATCCTACCATATAAGTAATTATGGAAGAAAATATAAAATAAATCCAGTATGACACAAACTCATTCATAAAAAATAGTCAACAAGTTAGTCAATACCCAAAGTATTCGTAATAGGTAACGCCTATGTGGATTTTACAATCTCGTACTTAACCATTATTGAGGAATCTATACGCAAGACAAGAAAAGATGAATTATAACATGATTTAGGAAATTCAATTTCTTTCTTTCAGGATATCCTGAGTGCTTCAGTATTATTATGCTAGTTGCTCCAAGTTATAATCAGATTTATGATACATCGTCATGTATTTCAAAATCACTATGCGAACCATTATTTAAATGAGTTGACGTTCGTATGTGACAGATTTAATAAATTAAGTGCTTAGGAAATCGATTTGCAATCCAAATTAATCTTATCTATCTCCGTGATTTTAATAAGTGCACGAAAGTGTACCGATTTCAAACACTTATTCATCATTGGATATATTTCTTAACCAAATTGTACACAAATAGTTCCTTTAAAATAGTATAATACGCTACATATTTGGTCTAAACTTTTGTTAACCTGATGGGATAACACCAACTATTATTGTAGAAATAAGAGGTGAGATGCCAATATATGAACTTCCCAGAGTGATTTCCTATGACTCTATTTGTTCAAAAATAAAGATCAATATGCCACTATTCCTTCCTTTATGTGAATGAGGTCTTCACTGTTAAATTACTATGTCCTGTTGTTGCTGATTCACTTAAGAAAGAGGACTGTACACACAATTTCTTGTATTGTGTAGTGTTTTTGTAGTCGAAATGGTGACACCATCTTTGTTGGAGGGACATTTTGCTTGCAAAGAAATAAATTTACATAACAGTTACTTACTTTACAGATAATATTAAGGCAAAAGATTATAAGATAAATTTAAAAAGATTTCAAATTTCAATGCTGACCAATTGGTTTTGAAAGTGGAAGGGTCAGTATAGCAAGAAAAAAAATCCACTATGGCTGGGGTTTACCTAAAAATGTTTTTAGAAATTAAGACCTGGGGATGGGGTAAAAGGATACTCAAATTTTAAATTTTTAATGTGTTAAAATGGAGAAAATATATTTTCAAAGAAAGCTTCTGGGAAATAAACGCAAAGACATGAATCTTAGTTTAGTTTTATTTAAAAAAAATCTGTCTAAATTTTGTAATATATATAAAAAAAAATTTGTATTTTTAAAATAAAAACTACCATTAAGTTACATTTGTTTCTTACAGGATTTAATTTTTAATTTTTTATAATAAACTAATTTAAATTAAATAAAGCGTAGGACGTAGCCATAACAAGATAATAAAATTTCTACTTGCACTGAATTTTACCACACAAAGTCAGTTAACATCCCACGTTTTTTCTGCCTCTCCAAAAATTTGCAACTGTAAATAAATATCATCCTAGCATGACCAAAAGGTAAAAAAAATTATTAGAAAATGTCAATGTGATATAATCAATACACGTGCTTCCAAACTTCGTTACATTAACTACTTTTGCTAAATGTTGACACATTTTCAGACGATTCATCTATTGAATAAAAAGTAATTTTAAGAAAAATTACAATCTTCCAACGCTACTAATTTTTAAATGAATAAACAGTTAGAGTGGCGTAAACTACACAGAGACGATAAACATTACCTAATTATGAAATGATTACTCCCATTTCCTTTGCAAGAGCAATATCGGACGTTCGGCTATAAGCAACAATTTCCTTAAGCCTCCGCTAAACCAAAGATAAAGGCCCGTACAAAATAGCAGGAAACTGTTTTAGCTTTTTCTATACTGGCGAAAAACATCACCAGTTCTGCGGCCACTACGGAAGACAATAACGGACAACGTTACCCTTATACTTGGAAGATTTGGGATGAAATTTATGTAATTTGATCGCTTATTTTAACATATAACGTTGTATCTAATGTTGCTAGAGACGTCTTCGAAAAAATCGAATGGATACATATCTTTTAAGAATATTTTTTTCTTTTACCAGGATAGGTTTGACCTGAATACTGTTCGAGTTGGGTGGGTATTTACGATAAAACTAAGTCACTATAACAGACTCCTTTTTGAATATTACTAGCAGACAGCTTATAACATGTGTTAGTGACTCAACTCGATCCTAGGACATGTTGTCTCTTTTTGCATATCGGATGGCGAGACTTTTTCGTCAGACCTATCAATAAACGCAGCGCCGATGAGAGACAAAAAAGCCCTGGGAACGAGGATGTTAGCGACTCAAACATCATTACTCGTTATTTCAAAATTCTGCATTCTTGTCGTTAATAAGAAAGAAATAACACCTTATATAGCCGAACGTTGTTGCCAAGAACAAGTTTAGAATGATTCTTTAGCCAGGTAAAGATTTTACTCCATTAGTTTTTGGAAACGTTTTTTTTAATTTTACTGATTTACAGACGTGCTAAAGTCTTCTTTAGAACTTCCTTACTTTGTTTTGTTTATACGTTACACACTCATTTCATTTAGTTGTAGTGTTACTTCTTCAGGGGCAAATTCTAGTGCTAATCGCAGTTATTTTTATTTTAGACGTTTATTTTGTTGCTTTGTCCTGTCGGGGTACCACAAAACGAAAAAGAAAATTACTGTGTTGTGGCGTTTTCGTGTAGGTTTTGTCTTCTTTTTTTGAAGAGAATAAATAGTTTGTCGTCTTTTTTCTTAAATTATGTTAATTGGCACAGTAATGGTAGTAATGGACTGTACTTACACGTATTCATACGCAGCCTAAATTTATTTGGATCATGGTAGACCAACAAACATGTTTCTTACCTGAGAATGTAACATACTTTTTAAAAAGACAATATATATAAATGCGCAATTTCTTTATGTTATGACTTTATTCACTTAATATTAGAACAAAATATTTAATTTTTAAAAATTCTAGGGTGGGGTCCTCTCTACTAACCCCCGGTGCTGCACCCGTTTTATAGATATTAGGAGAATAAAAACTAGCAAACAAAACAATAAAAAAGAGATAGATATAAAAAAGAAATATTATAATGAGACATGGTATCTATTTGTGATTTTTATTTTTTGAAAACTTCAATACGAAACTTCCACGAATATATTCTCTTTCCTTTTTCCCCTCTTTTTAACATGTTCAACATTTATTCTGTCCTACACCACATATTTCTATATGATTTAGGAGATATGTACAGTACGATATGTCGTATGCGACAAAAATCGTAAAAAAATATCCTATCGTGTATTTTAACCTTCGAATTAACGAATTTTGCACGTAAAATACCTGTTTTTAAAATTGTATAGTTGAAATTAGATATGACAAAATCGTGTGTCCGTCGTCGGGAACACTAAGCCAATCACAATGCGCAGAGTGCGTAAAAATAGTAATTGCTCGCTAGCGTAATCCGTACGCTAAACAATAAAAAACACAAACTATTTGTCGACGTTGATTCATTAAGCAAGATTAAAGTAAACTTCGATCTTAATCTTATCACGTCGGAGTTAATGCAATGTCAATAGCTACAGACTTATGACAGCTAGAACATAGGCTAATCACATAATCACTATTGTACACATTTTTTCTGGACAATTGTAGAAAAAATAGTGAGGAAGTATATCTTGAAAGTACTTTGGGTGATGCTTCAACTTGACGGTTAGCGCACCACTTCCAATCGGCAATAACCTCTCCTAACAAGCACTGCACTGACACATAAAAAAATACTTATAAAATTATTGCTTATTTCAAAACTTAACTGTTTTTGTCGTCCATAAATTAGAACTGATTTGTCAGTAAATACTGTTTTTGGGCCAGAGTTCGGAGTACTTAAAAAAGGAGGGAAATGTTAAAGATCAAGCATTGGTTCGCATCGGTTTAAAGCGTCATGTTATGTTGACTAAATGCTGCAAGTTTACAGTGGATGTTTAAAAAAAGTAAAACGTCACTGTTATTTAGATTTAACGTTAGTTAATTTATGTTAACTTTAGTTACCTTCTGCTGGCTGACTGTGGCTAGCTAGCAAGTAAAGTTTTTTCCATTTTACCAACTACCTCTTTGTTAAGAAAGATGTCCTTCCATACCGGGAGCTGCCTCATTAAACTATGATTGAACAAATGGCGACAAATTCTACTAATTTTTGTTGTAGTTATCAACATCAAATTAAATATACTACTTAGTAATTTTTAGTTTTTTTAAGCCCCTTCTCTTAGGCACGGGTATTAAGCCCCCAAAAATTTAAATATCATGCACACATAGCTAAAAATACAGATTTTTTAACTTTGTTGGTCTGAATTCACCGTGGCCTCTTCTGTTCAACCTTCTCTTAGGTGCGAGTTCATATCTCATAAAAAAATAGCTACAAGTATCAAAAAAATATATTGAGACAAGGCGGCAAGTTCGAAGGTTGTTCCCAGAATGTATTTATGTAAGTCATTACTACACTAGCTACAAGCAATTTGTTCTTGTCAATGTCAGCGTGGCGATTTCAGGGTCCTTGTGTCCCCATACGTGGATTGTTCCATAAATCAGACGTATTAGAACGCTGCTTACCTAACCTTCGCATCTCAAGAAGTAGCATTTCCGCAGCCTACCGACTACGGAGAATTCGTGAGTTCATGCTTTTTGACAAGTTTGTAAAATGGCCAAAAAAGTGCCATTGTCTCAATTCTTTTGTGAGGGCTTGTGGTTTCTTGTATTAATAAAAGCATGAACTTCAAAGATAATATCTACATTGTCAGGTGGAGAATGTTGAACACAACAGTCAATTGTTGAGTTATTTTCTCATATCAGACGTAGCTACAAATGCGTCATATTATTTCCAAATGTTACTCATAAGTAGTAAACTTTGTTAATAGTAGCTTAGGTAGCTAATTACACTATGTGGAAAATTAAAATTCATTTTGATAGCTTATGACTAGTGATAACAACGTTGCCATAACAAAACAATAGAAACGTAATGAGATACCAGTGGTTGCTTTATAAGGTGTCCTGAGGACAGCAATTTTTTACTCTTAGATCAGAACGTCCATAATTTTTATGGCGTTGAAGATATATTCTATGACAGCGACTGTAAGGCATCCAACTAGGGCATTATCCAATATATTCGTTTTAGCTCTGCCCCAACCCTGTTTATCATGGCACCGAAATTTCGTTAGAGCTATCAAAAAGCGCAGAGCTGTTGTGAAGCAAATGGTCCAGGGAACAAGATTGCGAACAGGAGACCAAAAATGAAATTTTCATTTAGACCCCGAAATGAAACTTCATGGAAATGTTGCCTTATTTTTGAATTTTCTTCTGACGACACGATACCTTCTAAATTACAGGATGTATCATTTTATTTGTTAGGTGCATAAAATTTTATTCAATTATCCAGTTTTTTGTCAGCAGTAATAACAAAAACCATGTCAAGAATACCTAGTGCGTTTCGTAACTCGTTTAGCTAACACAGTTCCTCTCAATTAGGAATAGTTTGAACTGTAACCAAATATATTTTTATAGATCAGCAAGCTTTATACGAAGATTAATTTCTGGCGTTCTAGCTAAGGACATGGCTTATGACGTGTAATAAAGCAAACTAGAAGGAGTGGCAAAAACACAACAGCTGTCCATATATCACCAGGATGATTTGATTTGAAGTCTCCACCTACTTGAACGTATAAACGTTTTTGTGTTGCAATGTAATAAATGTCGACATGAAAGCTATAATGACGTAGAAAACATAATATATTTTATAAATTTATATATATATATATATATATATATATATATATATATATATATATATATATATATATATATATATATATATATATATATATATATATATATATATATATATATATATATATATATATATATATATATATATATATATATATATATATATATATATATATATATATATATATATATATATATATATATATATATATATATATATATATATATTCCAATGTGGAGAGCAATTGTGAGTGCATATCATATTAACAGGATACCATTACAAAGTTGCAGGATAATCGCGAAATCCCTTTGCCTCGGCAGCCCAGGGACTCGAACCCGGGATCGTCGCATCAGATGCACCGCGGGCTCTTATCCACTGAGCCACGTCGTCGGCAAAAGGATTCGTGAGAATCCAGACAACTTTGGTATTTCGGCTAACAAGCCTTCGTCAGCGGATACCAGAGCCAGTATTGAGCACTGCAGGAACTCTGGGGCAGCTCGAGCTATATATATTCCAATGTGGAGAGCAATTGTGAGTGCATATCATATTAACAGGATACCATTACAAAGTTGCAGGATAATCGCGAAATCCCTTTGCCTCGGCAGCCCAGGGACTCGAACCCGGGATCGTCGCATCAGATGCACCGCGGACTCTTATCCACTGAGCCACGTCGTCGGCAAAAGGATTCGTGAGAATCCAGACAACTTTGGTATTTCGGCTAACAAGCCTTCGTCAGCGGATACCAGAGCCAGTATTGAGCACTGCAGGAACTCTGGGGCAGCTCGAGCTATATATATTCCAATGTGGAGAGCAATTGTGAGTGCATATCATATTAACAGGATACCATTACAAAGTTGCAGGATAATCGCGAAATCCCTTTGCCTCGGCAGCCCAGGGACTCGAACCCGGGATCGTCGCATCAGATGCACCGCGGGCTCTTATCCACTGAGCCACGTCGTCGGCAAAAGGATTCGTGAGAATCCAGACAACTTTGGTATTTCGGCTAACAAGCCTTCGTCAGCGGATACCAGAGCCAGTATTGAGCACTGCAGGAACTCTGGGGCAGCTCGAGCTATATATATTCCAATGTGGAGAGCAATTGTGAGTGCATATCATATTAACAGGATACCATTACAAAGTTGCAGGATAATCGCGAAATCCCTTTGCCTCGGCAGCCCAGGGACTCGAACCCGGGATCGTCGCATCAGATGCACCGCGGGCTCTTATCCACTGAGCCACGTCGTCGGCAAAAGGATTCGTGAGAATCCAGACAACTTTGGTATTTCGGCTAACAAGCCTTCGTCAGCGGATACCAGAGCCAGTATTGAGCACTGCAGGAACTCTGGGGCAGCTCGAGCTATATATATTCCAATGTGGAGAGCAA